>NC_044029.1:16341344-17609613 GCF_900496995.4 Aquila chrysaetos chrysaetos | reverse complement strand
TTCCTTTCCTTTCCTTTCCCCTGGCGGCAGGAGGATCCAGGGTCCCCGGGCTCTCGGGTGTTTTCGGGCGCCCGTTTTGCCTCGGGGAGGGCAGAGCACGGTTCCAGCAGCCTCTCGCAGAGTCCCTGGTGCGCCTTCACCTTCCTGCTGCCTCCCGGAGCTCTGCCAGCGGGCTGAGCAGGTCGTCCGCTCGGTCCCACCTCACAAGGCTGTTCCCGCTCTTGCCATCCCTTCCCAGGGCCAGGGCTCTGGCACGCCCTGAGGCTGCGTGCTTTCTGGGAGCTCTCTCGGTGGTCGCCGCATCAATCCCTGGCGAGCGCAGAGGACGTGGCTTTCTGCGGGGGGCTACCGTCGCTAGGCTCCTTCGGCGCGGGTGATGGCCCCGGCCGAACTCCCCTCTGGAGCGGGCAGGGGCACGCCGCCCTTCCCCGCCAACGGCCGCCCCGCCCTCTCTCTTTGCCCGCTCTGCCCGCGGCGCTCCCCGGGCCGCTTCGGAAAGGGGTGCGGGTGGCGCGGCCCCTGGGCCGGGACCTGCCGCCGCTCCGCTCCCGCTGCGCTGCGCTGCGGCGGCCGGGCCGGCTCCGGAGCGGCTCCCCTCGGCGACGGAGCGCTCCTTTCCGTGCCGGCGCCTTCAAACCTCCCGGCAAGGGAGGGGATCTCCGCTGCCCCGGCGTGTCCCTGCCTCGGGAGAGCCCCGGGCGCCGAGACCTGCTCCGCTCGCTGCGCTGCGCTGCGGGCCGGGCCGGCTCCGGGCAGCTCGCCTCGGCGACCGACTGCCAGTTGCAGTGACAGCCGGGCAGCGGCCCCAGGCTGCTCCAAGGGAGCTCCCGCAGACGAGGGTTCTCCTCTGGAGGAAGCTCTCTCCGCCGGGAGCCACCCGCCGCTCCGTCCGTCCTCGGGTCCCCCTTGTCCCGGCAGGCTGCGCTGGTGCCCGGGAAGGGCGTCGGGAGAGCCCCGGGCTGGGCCGGGGCCGGCTCTGTCCTGGCGGCGACCCCCCTGTGGCGGGGGCACGGGAGGACCCCCTTCGGTCCGCCCCGGGACCGACTGACAGCGCTGCCCTCGCAGCGGGGGACCGACTGACAGCGGCGTCTCGCACAAAGCCCTGGGGAGCTGCCCCGGCGGGGCGGGTGGGGGGGTGGGGGTGTCGCCCCCCTCCAGGCGCTGGGGGTCGGCATCGCATCCCCCTCGGCCGCCCCCTCCTTCCCCAGGCAGAAGAAACCCGGCGCCCTCCTGCTGTCCTCCGCCGGCGGGGCGGGGGGGGGAGGCGGCAGACAAAAGGGGGGTCCCTCGCCTTCCCTGGGACAAACGGCCATGGGGGCTTCCTCCCCTGAACCGCTCCGCTCTGCCACAGACTGCCGCCAGGGCCACAAGGTCCCCGCTAGCAAGTGGGCCCGGGAGTCAAAAAGCAAGTGTGTGTGTGTGGGGTGGGGGTGGGGGTGGGGTGGTGTCGAGCTAGTGCAACTGTAATTGCCAACAAGGGGTAACAGCAACCATCAATCGGAGGAGCACCGGGTGTCTATACAGTATTTTGATACAAACTTATCTCCAAGAAACTACATCGCTAATAAAGCAAAGCCAGCAGCAGGACAAGCAGCACCAGGGCAGAGGAGATCCCCCTTTTTGGGGACGGAGTGGGTAAGTAGCACAAAAACGTCCTGCGGGAGGAGGAAAAACAGAGAAGCCTTTTCCAGTTCCGAATTCCCTCATCCGCGAGCTCTCCGGCCTGATCACGCTCACTTCAGCTGCTAGGAGCATCAAGGTCCACAGTCACCAGTGCCAACAATATGGCACCGGTGCCACGAGCCCAGGTACCGCTGGAAGTGATGTCAGATACAGAAAACCCTGTGGCAGATTAGAAAGTCCTGTTCTAAATTTAGTCAGTTAGCCAAGATCAGTCTGATCTTTTCTAGTCTTCCTGTTTAACGGTGCCTCACCTGGAGCACCAATGCTGATCCTTTCTGTTCTTCCTCACGGATGGTGCGTCCCTCTTGGCAGGAAAATGAACCGCTGACCCGATACAGAGCGACTGAGCGGTCAAAGCGAGGAGGGGATACCTCCTCAAAAGACCACGGAAGACCAGCCGAGACCCCCGCGCGTGCGGAGGAGGCATCTGATGCGTCAGGGTTACGTACTGCTACGCACATGCATCAGAGAGTTTGAATATGTATGAGGTAGGAGTAGTTTAATAAATGAGATGCAATTGTTACTGTCTAAAAGGGACACAACTGAAGAATCTGGCGTGCTTTTTTTGTGCAAAGTCCACAGAGCACCCTGCGCAGAATAAAACAGTATCTCTCCCGCCTGTGTGAGATTGTGCTCTTGCACACCACGTACCGAATCCGCATTTAGGACAACAGAAGCAAGCGTGTGGCTTTTTCCAGCGTTTATGGCATGCCAAGGGGAAGAGAGGGAAGAGCTTGCTTGTTTCTGCTTGTTCTTTTTTAAGTACCTTTCCCTTTCCTTTTAGAAGGCGGACACTGCTTTAAAGAACAAGGTGCTTTCTCAAAGTTAAAAGAACGCCTATCCCAGTTAAAATAAAAACCATTTTTGTTTAGATTTCATTAACCCATGTTCTTTATCGTCTAAAATGATTTTCCAAAACGGAAGCACATCTTGCCCGTAATTCTGTAATGGCATTTTCCAGACTGAGACATCAAAATGTCTTTGTGTGTAGCTTGTAGCCTCAGCCAGCCCAGCTCTTGCAGGGTAAAGGCCCTTTCTTATGCAGCTGCATCTAAGATCAGGGAAGTGGGACATCCTCCTCCTGACGGAACCAGTGCTAAGGAAGATCAGCTCATGGATATCTTCCCTTATTTATGGCTTGTTCTCCATCTGGTCAACTCTCTATCCATTCCCTGGTCCTCACCGCTGTCCATCTCATTGTACAGCCCCCCAGCAGAAGGGACCTGGTGCACTCAGCCTGTACCACGGTTTGTTGGACAGGCCTAAGGAGAACGGCATAAATGGAACCAGTTTCTCAACCCCATTTCTTCTTGGAGGGAAAGCATTCTTTCACTGCTGATGGGAGTCCCAGAATGAATACAGAGGCATATAGGGTGGATAATCCATGCACCACGGTGGGAACAAGCCAAACAGACCCCGTGTTGCACTGACTCATTTAGAGCATCGCCTCATTCTGCCAGACACGGTACCCTGTCAGATGGCCACACGTCGTTACTGCTAAAGTAACAACCAGTAACACAGTGTTATGGGTTAGACCAGCATCGTGCATGTACGTGCTGACGGTGCCTCAGCTCAGGAGAGGGCTGAAGAATGACGGTTTATTGCAAATGCGCTAGCGTGATGGCAAAAAGCTGCCTGAGCATGCCCTAGGCACGTCTGAAATCTTAACTCCCAGCCTCATCCCACTACGTATCAAAGGCATAAATAATTACACAACTTGTAGCAGAGTGGTAAAATCTAATCCAAAACATTTTCACCAATTTAGACCTTTTTAATGCTGTGAAGCATAGGGCAGCAGTCCATCCAATACTAGAAACCTCTACTTCTTCTTCTTGGAGGGAAGGAGTTTTTTTCTGCCAGGGTAAGACTGATTGAAATAACACACAGTTCCAAGCTGATGCTTGTTTTACTAGAGTCTCATACAATGATTTTAAAATGTAAAATTCCCGATTTATGACACTCAAGGATCGAAATCGTAAAGCTTGTTGCTCTTTTTCCAAAACCTCTAGGTTGAGAAGAAAAAGACATTCTAACCCAACATCTTCAGTACGTTAATTTGAAAACGTAAACAAAGTAGAATTTTGTTGTAAAGCATTTAATAGCGGAGACAAGCAATGTGTAAAGCTGAATTACAAAAGAAACAATACAACCTGACATTCATGCTACAAGTTTACCTTTCCACAACCATTAGTACTTCCAGGTCAGTTCTTTCCAACAAGAGATGCTGTAGTGGCGAGAAGATTATGCTGGGGAAACAACAACAACAACCCCCCCCACCCCACATTGTACCTAAAATACTTCTCTGAGAATTGTAACAACAAGGTAATTTCTGTCCACCAGAAAGACACAACCCCAGCACAGAATAATACAGAGGGAGACCGAAAAAGTAGAGGAAATGTAAAGAACAACCTGTGCCGTAACGGTCTAGTCTCAATAGTTAAGGGGACTGGCATACATTATGATTAACAAGGAGTTTTATTCCTTCCAAAACTAACCCACCTATCAAAGTTACTGCCGACGTTCAACACGTGCTGTGCAGCAAACAGACCACTCTTGTTTCGACAGCTTTAGAGCACTCCTTTAGTCAGCAATGCCCAGCAACTGTTGGCAGGGCTACTTTCATTTCGGTTTAAAATGGTGTCTTTGGGAGCCAAAGTTACAAAGGCCACAGTTGCTACGCGCCCAAATAAAGGCCATACTTGCCTTAAGGGGACTGAAGGTCCCTCCCAGGAAGGCCCCACGAGAAGGGGGAGTGTGTAAAAGTCCTTTAGAAACCGGGCTGGAGACCAGCACTCCGCAGCTGATAAAAGCCACATCCTATGAGGGCTGCGACTGAGGTCAGTAACCCTCCCGTGAGGAGTTTTTTTCCCCAAAGACAGCTCAGAAGAGGAACATTTCCTGGGAACGTTGCACCTTACCACAAGACAAAAGGACACGCCTGAATGCTCCTTTGCCTTGGCAGACTTTGGTTTAACCACAGAAAAGAGGTACCCATTCTTCAAGAGAACGTAGAATCACCTGAACTGCCAGAATCAGGCACAGGCTCGGACGGAGCCAGGACTGCATCTGCTCGTAGCTGCAGTATCAGTACCTTCTCCAGAACCTGGAGAGACCTCTTCCTTCTGACTCCACGTTTCCTTTGTTTACCATTTGGTCCAGCTGCTGCAGTAGCTGCACCGCACCCTCAGCCTGACCCGTTCCTGCTCTTTGCTCAAGGTTAGATCCCACAGGTGCCCCTGTAAGAAACAGCAGCAAGAACAAAAACACAAGCTCGCTCTCTCCACACTCCCTGCAGACCCAACGGCAGACCCTGAAACCGAGAGGTGGGTCCAGACTCTGACTGACGTCACGCCTGGGAGCTTTCAAAGCAATCACAGTGCAGACTGGTTTGGAGGTAGGCTCCCATCTCACAGCCCAGCTCTGAAAGAGCTACGTAGCCTGGCTCTATGGGTGGGAATTGCTTACAGCCAAAATCATTGCTGACCTACCACTCTATGGTGGTTCTAATTCCTAGTCTCACATGCTGGAAAATACCAAACACCATTTTTAAAGGAAAACTAATACCAATGTCATCCTTGCAGCTTTTGATTTTGTATGACCAATTCGAATGAAACAAGCCAGGAATTCCTTACTTACACAAACCCACTCGGTTACAGCCCACAGTAAGGGATGCTGGACTAAACTCACGCTCATTTTCTTTGGAGGAATTCCGAAAGGAAAAGGAACCCAAGAACTGTCACACCGTGTAAAATTCTATTCTACAGGAGATCTTTGTTTCTTTGCTTGCTTGCTTGAAGAACTAAAAGGCAAGGTCTACTCTCTTGTTCTGTGATTTTATTTTCTTTCATGCTACTATGAGGACTTTCTTCACCAATATCTTTCTACCTGTCCTAGTTTCAGCTGGGATAGAGTTAACTGTCTTCCTAGTAGCTGCTAGGTGCTATGTTTTGAGTTCAGTATGTGAAGAATGTTGATAACACCGATGTTTTCAGTTGTTGCTAGTAGTGTTTAGACTAATGTCAAGGATTTTTCAGCTTCTCATGCCCAGCCAGCGAGAAAGCTGGAGGGGCTCAAGAAGTTGGCACAGGACACAGCCAGGGCACCTGACCCAAACTGGCCAACAGGGTATTCCATACCGTGGGACGTCCCATCTAGTACAGGAACTGGGGAGTGGGGGCGGGGAATCGCCGCTCGGGGGACTAGCGGGGTGCCAGTTGGCGGGTGGTGAGCAATTGCACTACTGCACATCATTTGTACATTCCAATCCTTTCATTATTGTTGTTGTCAATTTATTAGTGTTATCATTATCATTATTAGTTTCTTCTTTTCTGTTCTATTAAACTGTTCTTATCTCAACCCGTGGGTTTTGCTTCTTTTTCCCGATTTTCTCCCCCATCCCACTGGGGGGGGGGGGGGGGGGGAAGTGAGTGAGCGGCTGCGTGGTGCTTAGTTGCTGGCTGGGGTTAAACCACGACACTAACCCCCTCCCTCCTCAGGACATTCCCAGGCCTAACAAAGCTGGAATTCATTGACTAGACTTTAATATAGCAGATAGATAGTGAAAGAGGAACAGCAGCTATGGCACAGAGAGAGACTTTAAAAAACATCGACAGAGGTGCTGTGGGAAATAACAGCCGCTGAACAATACAGGCCCCTAGACATCAGCCCTGCTAAGACACACTCATAGGAAGCAGAGTAACAGGGCAGGGACAAAAGTGAAAAGCACCAGAAGCAAGAGGTGAGCCAGGAATACCCATTAGCAAGGCTATCAGCAATACAAAACACAAACAACAAAAGCACCACGTAAGCTTCTTCAGGAGAAAGTAAAACAACTTTGTCACAGAGATAAGGTAAGAGAAGAATAGATCCCTCCCTGATGGTGCTTCTCTTGCACTAAGCTCAGGTTCACGTGAAATTCCAAACTTCAGACGGCCAGAGATCTTTGCAGTTTAGTCTCAGAGCATTAACTAAGGTAGGCAAATTATCTGCAGTGACAGGCTGAGTGTCTCCCAGTTCTTTCTTCCTTGGACTTCTACTGGTGCTCTTGGTAAGCAGAAAGATGCACAGGCTCAACTCCAATCATCCTGACCAGACAGCCTCCTGTCAAAATCGCAGGCCTGGAAGGCATTTGGATGAGAGCTGAAAATGCAATCTATTTAACAGCCATGCAACTGCGGCACTTCCAATGCTCCTCCTTCTGAATCGACTGCCGATGCTGTAAAGTCAGTCCTACGTGTACTAAGCAGACAGATTTCCTTCATGTTTTAACGAGACCCTTCCCTTTTCGAGATGCACTCTAAAACACCAGCTGGACTGGGATCCAAAGTCATATACTGCTGATAAACTGAACAAGAGTCCCAGAGGAATGATCAGAAGAATCCTGAGAAAGTACAGGCGCTACTGAGATGTTTTTTCCTAAACCTGATCTTTCTTCTCATCCTGAATACCAAAAGAAAACAAATGGAAAGCAAACCAAATGGAAGGCATGTCACAGAAGCACCTGGCTCTGATCTCCTAAAAATGCACGAGGGAGAGGTCATCTGCTCAGGATTCCATGCGGTGCTCCTGACATCTGGTCTGGTATTCGTAAAGACACCAGTTTGTGTCTGGAGCTCCCTCTCAGTGTAACAGTGCCCTGACTAGTGCAAATTGCAGGTACAAGTCATGGTGGCACAAGCATCTCTTCTGGAGAAGGTTCTTCTCACCTGAACTGGTATTTGCCGAGTTGATGATTCACTCATCATAGTTCCAGTTTACCTGGAAAGAGCTCAGGACATGTCCTCCCACATCAGCTAACACAGCAGGAGGTTACAGTGATGTCTGCCACCTACCACATCATTTCTCAGGGTCCAACATGCTAACCCAGAGCTCCAGCTTCCAAGGACCCTAATGTTTGGGAAATTCAGCCACTGTACAAGGAGCGGAGGCATTCTGGAGACAGCGATTATAGCAAAGCGGGGAATAAAAAAAAGCATCTTTCAGAGGATGACCCTTATCCCACCAACAAAGTGTTTGGAGCACCTGAGGAAAGAAGCCAGAAAGGGTATGTGTAGAGAGACCTGTCACTAATCCTGCAAAGGTAAGCTGAGGGGAAAAAAAAGGGATACAGGTTTTGGAGACAAATCAGCCTGCTTGTTTTAGAGAAGTTCTTCTGTACTGAATGCTCCTGAGGAGTTACCAGGCAGTCTCCTTCCTATCTTGAAAATCCAAGAAACCTGTCAAAAACCCCTCTTCTGAAAGGAAGTTTTGGGCTTACAACAACTCCTGTTTCAATACAGGAGTTTACCTGTGCAGGCTGAAGGTAACCATGCAACTAGCAGCACCTGAAATTGCAGGCCACTGTATATGCAGGGGATCCCTGCAGAGCAATTGCGTTGAGATTGGCCCTTTGAAACCAGTCCTACAGGAGCAAGCAGGCAGTATGCCCTGGCCAGCAGGCACCAAGCCCACAGACGATATTTGCGTAAAGGCTCAGCCAGTTGTGGAAAGGTCCAAAAGGTTTCTGAAATGGGGGCAGCACATCATCATGCAGAGACACGCAGAAACCTGGGCATCTGATGCAACTGTTTACCTCCCAAGGAACGGCGGGAGAAGCAGCTGTTCCTTTTATACCACCAAGCAACCTCCTTTGTGGACAACCCCAGGAGGAATAAGTTTGCCTCCTTGGAGAAGACTCTCTCCAAAGAGCTGGAGAGGGAAGGCGGCCAGGAAGGCAATAGTGTGGCAGGGGTTTGAATTAAATGCACAATGGCTATCAGGATCCAGAAAATGGATGAAATGCACTGGGAAGATGGGCAACAGCCAGGAGGAGGAGGAACGGGGGGTGAGGGAAGACCCTCTTACCTAAAGGGTGTGCCTAACAGCAGCTCTGTCAGAGCAGCCTTTTAGCTTGTGGGCTAAAAGAGAAAGAATCTCGCCCTCCTGACAAGGTCTCCGGAGAACAGTGGGTTTAGAAAGCAACTGCCAATCCCTCTGGAACAATCCTGTCATAAATCTGCCTCCTGATGACATAGTGAGAAAAAACATGACACTGTTTCAAGAAGAGGGAGATGCCTGCAAGGCCATCTGCACAGAGAAAGGACGCTGGTGAGGAGTGGCAAGTACTCACACCGAAGCCAGTGTCAAGGTGTCAGCGCCCACTGTTGGCCCTTCATGGAGTTCTGCACAAAGGAGCATGTGAGGTAAAAGAGGACTGGAGTCTCTTGAAGACAAGGCGGGGCATCCTTCAGGTTCAGCTCTGAGAGGCTAAGCTCACCCCTAGAGTTTGTAGCTTCACAGTCAGAAAAGCCTGTGTCGGCTCCTGGTAAAACTCATCCTGTGGCTAAGCTTGACGAGCAGGAATCACAAATGTCTCCATGCAGGTGATGCAGGTGAAAAGGGAAAAAAAGTTACCTGAAGGCATTTTTATGCTTGCCACTTTAAGAATCTAGGACTAAACAGATGCTGTTGTCTCTTTCTGAATATTCTGTAGCTTACCGTTTCAAATCCGTGCTTTGCTTTACTCGTATGGCGAACACACTTGGCTCCAGTTCTAAAAATAAGTCAAACAGGTAAGAACTGAGTTTACCAAAAGTCGCAAAAAGGAAGCAATCTTGTAAATGGCTAATCAAGTATTTCATTAGAAAGCAGGGTTTTAGTACCTCCCTCTAGCCAACAAGATAGATACCCTTAATCTGTACTCATGTTTCAAAGTCTCATTTAAAAAACAAAAATAGGCACTCACTCCAGTATTAGGCTTTCTGCTTTTCTAGTAAGCCCAACAAGCAGTTAAGGAGAAAAACAGCGTGACGTGACAGGGAAAGGGGGATGAGCAGCGAGCTGAGAAAGCTTGCAAATCCTACAAGATTACTGACACAAAGAGAAGGGCAGGTAGCAAAGAACCATAGAAAGATCTTACCAGACTCGGTCGTGGAGCAATAAAATGGCAGAGAGGTACGAAGCGATGCAGATGGGGAAAAACAGTCCTGGCTTCACACACAAAATAGCGCTCTTGGAGCTGATCAGCATCACCTGGAGATTCCGATAGCTCAACACTCAATAGCACCCCAAGAAAACCCAAATCCAAATGCCCCATGAGGACTTACGAGCAAAAGAGCTTGTCCAAAAAGAAAAAAAAGATCAAGAAGTGGTCTGACTACAGTAGGCAAACTCCTTCCAGGGTGGGGGAATGCTCAGACTGAATGCTCAGCTCTTCAGTCTAACAGAGTAATCAGAAAAAAAATGACAGAAGGCTTGAAGTTGATGTCTGACCGGTTTAATTTTGAAATCAAGAATACACTTTAGAATTATTAACTGTTTTAATCTTTTCTGGAATAGCATAACTGCTGGGGCAAGACACAGGACTAAGAGAGAACTGCCAGACCACACCATGAAATAGCCCTCTCTGGCCTTGTATTTTATGAATCTACAACTCACGCCTTGGCTAAAAGAGATTAGAAAGCATTCTGGATCCTGGTCTCATTCTTCACTCACGTCCAGCAGTTTCATTGTGACTAGAAACTGATGGGGGGGGGGGGGGGCGGAGGGAATGAAAGGACTACATCTGCGTGAGCAGGAAAAGAACTGGCTTCAGACTTCTCCCATTATAATCTCTGCATGAAATATATTTGGGAATTGGGTAGAATATAAGGCAACAAGGGAGATGATTTGACATGGTCTGTACATCGCCATGGAAGGGGAAAGGTGAGCATAAACACTTCCGACTACAACACTGGATCTGGGACTCTCTGCCACGTACTTGTGAATATTAAGAACAGACATGAATCTTCTGTTTTTAAAAGCTACGCTCCATGAAAGAAAGCAGCCTGCTAGACTATAACTAGTAACGGCCCTACCTCTGAAAGGTAATCAAGAACTAAGCTTGAAGTTAGCCACCACGAGCCAGCATTGCACCCTCACGCTGAAGGTGGCCAACAACACTCTGAGCTGTGTTAGGAAGAGTTTTGCCAGCAGCTCGAGGGAGGTGATCCTTCCCCTCTGCTCTGGGCTGCTGAGGCCAGTCTGTGTGCTGAGGCCAGACTGGGCTCCCCAGGACAAGACTGGGACTCACTGGGGTGAGCCCAGCAAAGGGCCACAGAGATGATGAAGGGACTGGAGCACTTTTCCTGTGTGGAGAGGCTGGGAGAGCTGGGACTGTTCAGCCTGGAGAAGGCTCAGGGGGCTCTTATCAATGTACACCTGATGGGAGGGAATGAAGAAGAGGGAGCTGGGCTCTCCTCAAGCAGCGCCTTCTGGCAGGACAAGAGACAAAGGGCACAAACTGCAAAACATGAAATTAAAGCTGAACACAAGAAAAAACTTTCTGACTGAAACTGTGGTCAAGCACTGCAACCGGTTGCCCACAGAAGTTGTGGTGTCTCCACCCTTGGAGTCCACTCAAAACCTGAGGGGACACGTCCTGGGCAACCTGCTCTGGGTGACCCTGCTTGAGCAGGAGGGGTTGGACTCGATGATATCAAAGGTCCCGAAAACCTCAATGGTTCTGTGAAAGCCACAGACAGAGATCTCTGCCTCAAGCTGAGAGGCAGCAGTCATCAGCCGACTCAGAGGAACAGGCTGGGAGGCAGCTAGAAAACTCTTCCCAGTTCCTCCCTTGACATCCCTGCCTCAGGTGTGCAAGCCAGTGCACCGCTTTGTCGAGCTGCCCAGTTCTCATCCCGCTGTGATTCTGCAGGTAACGTTAACACAAAGCAGTGAGACGGGAAGAGCTCTAGTTAATGGCATGGGAACCTGAAAGCACAGGACAACTTTTCTCCAAACGTGGGCAATGCTGCTTAGATTCTGTCACCTATGGAAGAGAAGGAAGAAGACAAACGGGCCAAAGGGTTACACAGGAATGAAATATGAGGAAGGTGCAAGAGACATCAAAAACATTGATATGTGTCCTGGAAGACTATTTTGTAGTCAACTGACCTGCCCATACCCGACTGTGGGCATGAGGCCTCCGCTCCGACTTCCACTCTTCTCCTCTTCACCGTTTCTTCCACTGCAGCACTTTCTGACACTTCTTTTCTTCTCTTGACCTTCAAAACATTGCAAACTTGGTATTGATAAAATTTGATTTTGACTTTTCTATTTTAGAACAAAAGTCAGACTTAATATACATCCGTATTTCGCAACATTGTCCATGCTTATACAACAAAAACCAAAAAAGGAGTCAGGAATAAAAGATAAGCTGCCTTATTCAAACAGAAGGTAAGCACTGAGAGGCCATCCAGAGAATTACGCTCAACAGTTTTAAACAAGAACTACTGCTTCCCAGGACATCCTATTTGCTCCATTTTTAGAGGAGGGCCTAGGAACGTAATTAACAGGAACGTAATGCTAGCAGAGAGAGCGGGATTTTCTCTGGTGGAATTTGGACAGGACACCTTCACTAATTCACTCCGTCTTCAGACACTTACCTGTATTGAAAACAAACCCACCCTGAGATCTCACTAAACAACAACTTTCCAAAGAAGCTTAACTTTGTTGTTTTGGACACATACAGCACTTAGGAAACTACTTAATTATTCGGCAATATTGACCTCATACAGACTCTCACAGTGAAGAAACCATTTGACACCTCAGCTCAGACTTGCCAAAAACACATTTAACTGAAGCCAGCACGGCTCTCGCGTCCTCAGGCACGACTTCATTCAAAGTCTGCTGGAATTGACAGGAAGGTTTCCCTCAACTTGGATGGTTCTAGGTGAGAATTCACTCCCACCTTACACTGCCTGCCTGACACCCAGAAAGAGGAGAACTACAGCATTGCCTAGATATATATTCTGCTTCTCCAGACTACTTGGAATATCACTTTTTAAAAAAAAAAAAACAACACACAAAACAAAACCACACACGCAACTTACAAGCTCGTCACTGCCCTTGTTTACTTCTTTACCTGTAACAGAGGTATTATAAAATCTGGTGAATATTTGGTGACTGGACTTTCTTTAACCAACTTTAAAGTACATTTTTGCAGTGCACTGCACTTCCTGAGAACAAGATAAACAACTTAGAAACAATGCTGGACTTGCATATGATATCTTGAAACTGAAGAACTGCAAATACAGCTCCTTCAGAATTCCTGGCTGTGAATAACACGTGCCAGTGGGACGGGGACAATTGCTTTGGACTACTTGTGCATTTGATAAAGGAGACCAGAATATCTACTAAGCGCTCACAAGAAAGACCAGCAGCAGCCTTTCCCAGGGACCAATAATCAGAACAGGAAACAGTAAGGAAAAACACTGTTTTCACAACAGAGGAGGTTAAATGCAGAGTCCCACAGAGCTCTCAGCTGGGGCCTGAGGCTCTTCAGGGAATTCATAGAAAACCTGGAAAATGAGACACTAGGGAGGTGACAACACTTGCTAATTATACAAAAGACATTATTACTGTCATTATTTAGAAAAACAAATGCATTCTTTCCTTAGGAAAATAGAAACAAAGAGTGTGAAGTTCAACGTCAACAAATGTAGTCAAGCACAAGGAAGAAAAACACGTGTTCCATACATATGTACTAGCTCCAGCCTAGCTACTGACATTCAAGAATGAAGGGTGGGAGCCACTGGGCATTGCTTCATAAAAATACTAGCTGAAGAGTCAGCAGTGGGTGAAAAGGCAAAGAGAAATTCCAGACATTTTCAAAAAGCAATATAGGACAAAAGAGAACACATCGCTATGCTCTATTTCAAATCCATGGTACAGCCATACTGCACGCAGCTTTGCTCCCTCCAATTCAAAAACACAGTAGAGGAAGGGAAAGGGAAAAGCAAGACATAGATCATAGATGTTTCCAGACATTATCCAAACATAACTATAGTGACTTACCACAAGATGCATTTTGCTGAAAAGAGCCAAGTTCTAGATACATAGTGCAAATGTAGGGATAAGGCACAAGGTGGACATTCTCATGTTTGAATCTCATCTTCGATGCTCTCTCCCATTTACTCAAATCCGAGAACAACGTTAAGACTTAAGAACATAGCACTAACATTTCAAAGGAGCAGGAGTCCTCTTGTAAAGCTTCAAAAGTCATACCACACTGAACATATATGCAGAAGGGAGCACCTACAATCTGTCGGTATGAACTTGGTGAAAAAACACTAGTAACATTACAAGAAACAATCATCCAGGTGACACTCTCCCATCAGTCGCTTGTACTAATAGCATTGTTTTTCCTTAACTGTATCTGGCTTCAGTCCTGATATCTTCCCGCAAGAAACAACATGCCAGGCTCTCCCAACCCTGTGAATAAAACCTCATCAGCTTTCCTAACTAAAAAGTAATTCTTTTAAAAATTATTTTTAAAACTGAAAAGGACTAGGATTCACAGGAGTAGCGTCATTACATTCACTTCACAGTTCAAAATGGGAGGACAAAAGATAATTGACATGACAAACGCCACAGTTACAGACGTTCCTTCCTGGGGGTGCAGCTCACACACCTAGGAGCCCATGCATGCAAGAATGGATGACGCCAGGCAGCACTCTCCTTACATGCCTCTGATCTCAGGAAGAACCAGGTAACTTTTACTCCATTTGCTAGCAGAAACTAACATCCTGAGGACTGGAGATGAAGCCCAAGATTTGCCTAGATGAAACGCTGACACAATCAGTTCCTTTAAGGGACGAAATTGTTCGTTTGAGTTTGGCTTCAAGGACTCCCACAGCTGGTGATTAACTAAGAGGTATGCTGTAGCGAGGAGCCCAACACACAGATTGCAGGACAACTCATCACGCCAGGCCTCTGAGCTTGCAGTTCTCCTCAGGGCCCGGTGCTGGCTGAGCAGGCGGATGGACTTCCCAGTTCCAGAAATACAAGCTCGTGAATCAAACCCTCCTCAAGCTCGCAGGCAAAACTGGCTGCGCTTTAGTGAAGCAAACCAACAACGAGGCTTCGTTTGTTTGGGTGCCTCCTGTCTGACGATGCTCTGGGCTACTTTCTCTTCCTGGCAGTAACAGGAATAAGTTGCTCTCATACATACCAGCTTCTGACAGAGAAAGAGGATGATCTCGTTCTTGCCTGCTAGTACCAGGGGTGGCAATAACGCAGTCTGCCGAGACTGGAAGGGAATGCCTTGGAGGTGGAAACACGTGGGTGTTCATTACTCCTGGGCACTCGGAATCACGGGAGGCGATGCCAAAGGGCCTGATCCGATTCACAAACTGACACACCTTAGGACTGAAAAGGCTTCTCCTTCAACTAACTTACTTTTCTCTTCAACAACAGCCTCAGCAGAGTAACTTCTTCTTAACCCTTTACACTACAGCAACTACAATATTTAATCCTAATGTACCTTACAAGAAAACTACTGCGGTCTTCTCTACTAGTGGGCCAACACTGCTGCACCTGTAAGGAGCGCTTTACGTTTTACTAACCTTTTGAAACAATGCACTAGCTTTCCTTGCTATCGCATTATGTGGGCTTCCTGGGACTTTATATATACACGTTTGTTTTCTCTGGCTAAATCAGATTTGGAACGCAGGGTTGTTCATCTGAAAACACTGCAAAACATTCTTTTTACATACATCAGTTCTCTGGTGAAGGCAACAACTGAGGAGGATCTTCAGCTAATGTAAAACTGCAAAGCTCAAAGGAGTCATACTCCAGCTAAAGATCTGCGCACTACTAGGCAGGAATGTCAAATTAAGCAATGTCCAACAGATACAAGTCATTGGATCTTTTCTTTTACAAGTAGGAAAGAAAGCATACAGAGAAAGATAGTGAAGTCGTCTGTAGAAAAGGGATGTAAATCATCAAGATTTCCAAGGATTACTCGAATTGCTTCCTGGAGAGGCCAAAACAAGAAAGGAAGGAAGAATATTAACAAGATAGCCACAATTCCACTGTCAAGTACAGTTTTCAGGCTTGGGAAAAAAATTAACATTACAATTTGCAGGAATCATGGAAGAGCGGGTTCCAGATATTTTGCTTTTCCTCCTCCCCTTCTTCCCGCCGCTCCCTCCCATCACCTTAGAGCACGCTGCCCTAACAGATTCACAGAAATTGAAGTGAATCAATGTCTTAACCCTGAATTAACACGGAAGCATTACCATGGAGAGTGGAGGTGTGCTTTTAAATTTAAGAAGTTCTACATTTAAGAAGCCTCCTCCTTGCCAGCACAACACATGCGGTATTGACCTGTTTCAAAAATAAACACATATTCCCCTTTTTCTGAATATTGACCCAATTCAGTTACAAAGGAACTGTAATTCAGCCCCAACAAACTCCTGCTTTATAAACGGGAAATTTTTTCTAGTAATACCTTTCAGTATTTTCAAAATTGAAAAAGAAAAAGAAATTAACCAATCATTTTCTGTATCAGTTAAAATCAGCACATTTTCTTCAAGAATATTTACAATGCTACTACTGTACTCTGAAGGTTTATTTAAACTTAAGCAACAGGAGCATTTTTAAGCAGGCAGTCTATTGGTCTCATTTCCTCGGGAATGGCAGGGGCTTTCTTCTGGCTCAGGAAGAAGATGACAACAACAGAACTCATCAGCTGTCACCAAGCTTGGCCACAAAGTAACGGCGTCATTAAAAGAACATTCACTGGCTCCCCCAGCTCCACAGCTATGAGGAAAGCACGTGCAATTGAGCATTAGATTAGCCGCTGTCAAGCTAGCTCACCAGTACTGCCACAGCTCCTGAAAAACTAGGAGGGTGTGACAGCTAGTCAAGCCTGACAAGTTCAAAGCAGTGGTCAGATCTGGGGCCAAGAGCGAAACCACGGGAAAGTGCTACCGCACAACGAATCTGAACAGGAACCAGAAAGCCACAGGGTGCAACTACCTCAACAAATAGGAGTATTCATTCGTCCAATTTCAACAGTCAGTAGCTTCTTTGAAGTATTTCTGATAAAAGCATTACTCGCTTACGCTAATGCTGCCTGTTGATGATATTTTTCATTTACGTCATTTTTTTCACCCTAGTACTCTCCAGAGAAGTTCCCCATTACTCACACTTGAAATGCTGCATTTGACAAAGCGTCCTCCGTCCCATAACAAACAAAAGATTTGCTCAGCCTAACATTCAGCTAAGGTCCCATGGACCTGCTTCATCTCCTACCTCTAACTCCTTGACAGCACTTTCAGTGGTGTCAAGATCCGGAGCGCTGTGAAACAAACAGAGAGAGTTAGTCCCAACCCAGCCAAAAAGCAACAGAGCTACACTCCTTGTAAGAGTTTAAACAACAACAAAACATCATTCCCATTGCACAGAGAAAATACTTAGCAGGCAGATGAATTCCCAATGTATTGTTCTTAAAAAGCATCCATTCTTCCACAAGGACTGTTCCTTTTCAATTTTCTGCCCATTTGTATTTTGTGCATCTGAGGATACAAAGGATGAGAGATCACATCTTTTCAGTCGATCCTCACTAACCTTTAGGATTGGTGTTTTTGACAAGGTGCTCTCAAACCAGCACCTCTCTCTTCCAGCCTATCGCAATGCCATTCTGCTCAAGGGACTAAAAGAAGGAACCGGCAGGACGTGTCTCTTAATCCCCTCCACGGGGCAAACCTGCAGAGGAACGGGCCTTCACAGCATTGGACCTAGGCCCTGTGATGCTGGGAGTTGTGTACTGCCCGCATCAAACTGTGTTCCCAACTATTAACTACATCTTTTGTAAGCCAGCTTCTCAAAAGTTGTTTGCTGCTAGGTATCGGCCAACAATAAAATGCACAGGGAGAGAGAAGGTCTCAGAGAAAAGCTGAACCCATTAAGAAGTAAACAAATGTCGCACAAATGTCACTTGGAAATAAGGAAATACGGTGGAGTGTAAGGAATTACGGCATGCAAGTATTCTCTGGTATATGGTCTGGCAGGCAGCCATTCTCATATCCTCCACATTCAGGGGCCCCAGCCAGAACTCGGTCAGAGATGAGAACTTTCCTTCCTCTTCAGAAAGGCCCTCTCCTTGCTTAATACGGAACAAGTTAATGAAAGGAATTACACAGCGCGCCACACCAGAAGGACAGGTATCACCCACCCAAGACTTACGCTGCGGTCATGAAGTCTTCGTGAATCAGCAGGGACACAAAAGTACGATTCAGGAAGGGACGCTGAAGTGGCGATGAGGAAAAGAGGGTGGAAAGAACGGAAGAAAGCAAGGGGCGATGACAGGCTGCCAAACTCAAACAAATGCAGTGCTCTCTCTACCATCAGGAGATCAAACACCTCCAGGCTGTTCAGAAACGTACGCACACTACTGGCAGTGCCGTCCAAAGGGATTACACTGAGGGAAAGAGCTTGGTCACAGACAAGAGCAACATTTCAAGCATCTTCTGAACACCACAACAGACACACAACAACACACCTTCCTCTCCAAAATCAACACAGAGAACAAAACAAGGAGGAAGGTTAATCCTCCTGGATCTGACACTATTCCAGCAGAATGCTAATAAGCAAAGCTAAAGAAACAACTGCGTTTCAAGTCATCCCCAAATAAAGTCACGCGGCAGAATTTCAAAGACCCAGCCTACTTCTCCAAAGGAAAAAGGAGACTAGTGTGGCACGAGATCTAATGTAGCTTCAGGTCTGGAGACAGCCTAATTCGCGTGGTATTCATAGCACAGTCTCTTCAATTCTTCTGCAGCTAACAACTGTCACTTCCAGAGTAAACCCAGGCCCTGGCAATGCCTGTGCACATCTCATTGCCAAAGCAAATTCACTCACACTCATAAAACCACTCTCTAGGCAGAGGCCTAAGTCATTGCCTACGGCATTTTAGCCCTGCTGCAACCTCACTGGCATGAAAACAGGGGTTTCGGGATGCCACGATGCTCTTCTCTTTCTCTGATGCGGGGATACTTCCTGGCTCCAAAGGATCTCAGTCCTAGTTTCTGCATGGGTGCCACCACCTGAAAAGAGACTTAACCTCAACAGTTTAGAAGACTTCCCAAAAGCCTCTGAGGGCATCAACCTTGAACTGCTGTCTGATAACAATCACAGCCTTGGAACGATGTACACAGGGAGCCAGATTATGTGAGCCACTGCTTTTTATTAATACTTATGAATAATATCTTTATTAATTTTTTATCAGAGGCTGAGACAGCAACATCTCATAAAGTTTCAGACCAAGTTTGAGCCCTACAGAACACTCCTTCAGCAGGACCCAATCTATAAGCACCTGCTTAAAAATACAACCCTTAAACCTAAGCAGCTCCAGCTCCTTTTCCGAAGCAGCTCAAACTTCTGGAATTATTACAGATCACAGCCTCCGGGAACTCCAAGTCCCCTCTCACACTAAAAGCTCCAGAGCTCCTCGAGTGAGCTGGTCAAGGTTTTGCCCACTCACAAAAGCACTTGCCCATCATCTCTGTGTGCCTGACTAGCAGACACAAGCCGATTCCTCCAGGGCAATACCCTCAGGGAAAGTCTCTTTTTCACTTCTAAAGGACCATCCTCTTCACTTGTTTTACATCTTCCCCAGTTGGCCAGACTGCTCAGCACCCTGTGCTTCAGTTACTTGGCTGGCTGCTAACTCAAACTTCCCATTTGAGGCTTACCACACAACTGTTACCTCCCACAACCCTCCTATTCATTGTCCCCTGCACACCCAAAGGCCGCTTTCCTTTCTCTGCCTTGCATGCCAGCAGTACCACAGACTAAAACACTCTCCCTTCACTCTCCTTTCTCAGGCTTGCCACTACAGCGCCTTCTAGAAACTGAGAGCAGCTGTTAACCTAAAAGTCCTGTTCAGCCCCTCTGCCTGCAGCAGAGGCATGCTCTTCTTTCAAAACAACAGGACAGGTTTGTCACAAACACATCGGAAAGAGGAGTGGCAGCGCAAGGGGAACCTTGTGAAAGAAAAAAATCCCAAGAGCACAACAAACAACTACTGCCAGTGAGAGTTTCCAAAGACTCTTTCCACATCCACACTTGACAGCCAGATTGCCAGGCCAGCGAAAGGCACACTGCTAACAGCAGACAGCCCAAGAAATAAGTACATACTTTGAGTCCAGAGCTTCACGGCTGTGCTGGTTTTGACTGGGAGAGAGTTAATTTTCCCCACAGTAGCTTGCATGGGGCTACGTTTTGGATTTGTGCTGAAAGCAGCGCTTACACAGCATCAAGGCCTTTTCTGCTCCTCACACCACCCCACCAGGGAGTCGGCTGGGGGTGCACAAGAAGCTGGGGGAACACAAGGCTGGGACGGCTGACCCCAACTGACCCAAGGGATATTCCAGACCATAGGATGTCACGCTTAGCAATATAACTGGGGGAAGAAGAAGGAAGGGGGGACATGCCCAAGTAACTGTTAGGCATGATGGAGCCCTGCTTTCCTGCAAATTAAACACCTGCCAGACAATGGGAAGCAGTGACTGAATTCCTGATTTTGCTTTGCTCGCGTGCACAGCTTTTGCTTGACTGATTAAACCGCCTTTATCCCAACCTGCGAGTCGATTCACCCTTCCGATTCTTTCCCTCCTCCCACTGCGGGGCAGCGAGCGAGCGGCCGTGCAGGGCTTAGCTGCCGGCTGGGGTTAAACCACTTCAAAGGCTCTAGAGCTTCTCAGTTCAACGCTTTCAACAAAATTTCAAAATACCGTCAGTAAAACCAGCCCCTTTTCCCACTGAAGCACGAAATCCACACACGGCAGCAAAACAGGAGCGCTTTTTACAGCTCCCGTTACTCTCTCAGGCCGATGCTCAGCCTGTGCAAGGGCAGTAGCCACTCGGAAGCGACCGCTTTCACGGTCAGTGAAAGAAGGCAGGAAAAGAGCAGCCCCCACGCTCTGAATTTAGGGTCTCCTATGAACTCGATGCCACCCGCAGCCACCAAACTGCAGGCTGTAGCTTCAACATGCTCACCTGCCGATTTTAAGTCCGTACACAAGCCTGCCTGCATGAAGAAACCCGGGGTCAGGCCACCGACAGGTACCTGCTTTCGAGGACGTCCTCCTTTCTCCCAGCCTAGGGAAGGAAGCAGGAGAGCCAACGGGACGTGACTGCTCTGGAAATGCCGCTGCCGACCTCCCCGAAGCTTGACAGGCCTCTTGCCCCGGGGGCTGCCAAGAACGCCCGGGCAGGACCGTGGCGCAGCCCGCCACCGACGCCAGGCTGTGAGGGACACCCCCGGCGGCGGCGGGTCCCTGCGGGGACAGCCGGCAGAAACTCCTTTCTCTCCGCAGCCGCACGTCTCCGCGGTGCCCGCCGGCCTCCGCCGGACAGCCACCAGCGGCAGGCAGTCCCCTGCTGCCCCCGCAGCCCCGGGGGCGGCAGGGAGGGGCCGGGGCTGGACGGGCCTGCGGGGGGAAGGCCGGGACCCGGCGCCCCGGCCTGCCGCGAGGGGAGATGCCGCCGCCG
Organism: Aquila chrysaetos chrysaetos; assembly: GCF_900496995.4. Taxonomy (NCBI): domain Eukaryota; kingdom Metazoa; phylum Chordata; class Aves; order Accipitriformes; family Accipitridae; genus Aquila; species Aquila chrysaetos. The sequence goes on along the minus strand of NC_044029.1, from coordinate 17,588,631 downwards.
CCTCAGCCCCGCTGCCGGCCTGCGAGGCCCCCGGGCAGCCCCGGCGCTCCACGGACGGGGAGGAGCCCCCGCCACGGCCACCGGCCCCGCCGCGCCCGCCGCCCGCCCTTGCCTCAGGCGGGGCCGGGCCGCGGCCGCGGCCGGAGCGGAGCCGAGCCCAGCCGAGCCCAAACGAGTTGAGCCGAACCGAGCCGAGGGGAGCCGAGCCCAGCCGAAACGAGATGAGCCGAACCGAGCCGAGCCCAGCCGAAACGACATGAGCCGAACCGAGCCCAGCCGAAGGGAGCCGAGCCCGGCCCGGGCGCCCCCTCCCTCTGCTCCAGCTCCCCACGGCGCTCTGCACTGGCGGCTGCTGCTGCTGCGCTGCGGAGGCAGCTGCATTTTGGGGCTTGGAGCGCTTTGGGTTCCAGCGTGAGCCCGAAGCATCAGAGGAGTTGGCCTGTACCTCGTGGCAGGTCTTGCAGCTGCTTTCAGGGGGGTCCGGGCTCTGCCCAGGCCTCTCGAGTCAACGTTAACTCTGGTGCCTAATGACAGTATGCTGGCAGTGGCCCTGGTAGCTCAGCCCTTTCTCTCCCAAATTGCGACGATGTCAGCAGGTTTGCCTTTTCTTGGTCTAGGCACCCGTCACGCAAAGATTCCCAGAGATTTTTTCATCCCTCCCCTACACACACGGTGGGATTCCTGGAGGGCCACAGAAATGCAACAGCAGCAGCGTTAGGCTCTTCTGGGGTTTGGGGGAGAAAACACCCTCGTAGATAGCTGTCTGGAGCTTTTCTGGCAGCCACCTTTTACTTCTCAAACAGACACAACCAAAAAGCTCCGATGGTCAGTGACCTAGCCGAGCGATGATCAAAAAAGAAGCCACTTTTTATCCCACGAAAGCCTAACAGCGACGTTTGTAGGAAAAAACAATGTCGCCGTTAGTTCTCTCGTGCCAAACACAAAAACGGATTTTGGTGTAAAAGAAGAGGCTCCCAATGAACTAAATAAAAACCTAAACACAGAACGTGGGGGGTGGGACAGTCAGCATTTCCCTTTGCCCTCTAAAGTACATCCTTTCCATTCAAATGAGGAGTTCCTCTTTGTTGAACCAGCAGGCAGGCAGTGCTCACGGGCTTCTGACGGCAGCCCTGCCTGGGGAACCCGGCTCAGACAAGTGCTTGCACCACTTTGGTGCTGCTCGGGAGATCTGGACTCCTCCGGCCTCTCAGGAAATGCCTGGATCAGAAATGAGCTCAGCCCTTCCACTCTGCCTGGGGAGCTGCCCGCTGGAAACTGGAGCGGCATTTTTCCAGGAGGAATCCTCTTTTCTGATTGCTTTTCCTCGCAGCTCACGTACCTGGGCATCTAGGGTCGAGGTAGGTTTTCCATCCCACTTCCTCATGTCCTCTTCACGGTCACGCAGGTAAAACCACAGGGTACACCATGGTGTGTACCTTCTATCTCCTCTCTCTTGAGCAGAGGAACGCTTACTCCTAATAGCTGCGATGCGGGCCCATACAGGTGGGGAGAAGAACATAGCCTCTTTGAATTGCTGGAACTCCCGGGACGGTTCCTCTACAGCCGAGACACGGGCCCGTCGGGAGGAAGAGAGACTTCCTTTGCATTGCCGGAGTCAGGCAGCCACTTCATCCACCGTTTGTCCCTCGCCTTCTTTCCAGGACATCACTGCCAAGGAGTTGGCATACGACGCTGGTGCACGTCGTAGAAACTTCCGCCACAGGGTTTTGTGCATTGCACTTCATCTGGATCTGTGGGTGACTGCTCGTTATCCCGGATCATTATAAATCACCTCCAGCACGGCTCATTCCCTCCAGTTACTGGATACCTTTCTCCATGGTGGTTCCACTTGCCTGGGTGACACGTAACATCTTCCTTGAAGGGGTATTTTTTCCTTCACGCCCTGACGGAAGTCCCCTCAGAGGCTGAGGGCTCGCGTCTTTTTCCCAATCGCCTTGTCAATGGCCCCTTCCCTAGACAGAGATCCCACCTGCTTGCCTTCCCTACCCTCTAATTCCAAGCTACTGGCCCGTTACCCCAGCATCGGAGCAGCCGGGTAACAATGTGCTCACCCGGATGGCGGCCGAAATCCTTTCGCATGTCTTGCAGCTCACTCAGGGACAGGGATCGGGTGATTATCTCGGGTTCTGCCTCTTCCTCCTGTTCTCATGATGACCCTGGTTCACCTTCATCCCTCGCTAAGCAAACTGATTTCTCCGTGTATTTCTTTTTCTGCATAGGGGCCACTGACACCGGCACAGGTTGGTTCTCTGGTTCAGTCGCAGCGCCTGTCGCCGGGGTTGGTTGGGGTAGCTGCAGTGCTTGTCACGAGGGTTGGAACAGCTGCAGTGCCTGTCGGTCTGTTTTCCCTCCCTTCCCCCTGGGGGTGCTGCATAATATCGAGCAGTGGTTGGCAGATACCGGCCAGGGCCCAGCACAGCGCGGTAAGTTGTGCCTCTCTGGAATAGGCACCGCATTTTCCTTTCCAAGGTTCTATCACTTCACCAGGGTCCCGTAGCTGTTTGGGAGTGAAGTTCCAAACCATTGGAGGTGAGAAGTCCGCTAGATACCTGCCCATTTTCTCCCACATGCCACGCCACCCATGACTAGTCAGCCTTGGGGCAGATCTCTGGGTGGTATTCTTAAAAAACTTTTTTGGAGCCCTAAACAAGACCTGAAACACGTTCGGGAGACATAGCAAGACGAGCATGCTGGCTTGAACATCCCAGGGATATTCAAACTTCTCAAAAGCTGCTGAAGGAGGAAGGGGAGGTGAACGAGCGGGGAGAAAGTATTCGCCCCAACTTCCCCACAGATTGGGTGCGATTACCAACGAATTCCGAGAGAGGCCGCCCGAGGCACGGGAATGACATCGACGCCGCACACAACGACCAGCTTAAACCTCAGGACCCGTGACGTAATTATTTTGTAAGTCGACGTCACCCAGGACAGCGAAATGATAGTCCTGAGCCCGCGCCCAGAGGTGACAAACATCACCGCAGGGAACACAGAGTGCACGTAAGAACTCACACAACACTGCCACGTGAACAAATGAGCCAACACTGGGACCAGCGACTATTTGACTAATGTAAGAAATGCGTGCAACAAATTTGTTTTAACACGCTCCGGCCAGATCTGTCGTTATCTCAACCCTTCGTGCCCCACGTTGGGCACCAAAAAGGACTGTTGTGGTTTCAGCCCAGCCGGCGACCAAGCACCACGAGGCTGCTCGCTCACTCCCCCGCTGCCAACACCTTTGTCCGTCCAGAAACAGGAACGAAGACTCTCCCCGAGAGTAACGTCCCGACGGTGCTCCACGAAATCTAGAGTCCCCTCGGACGCTGGCGGGAGCAAGCTAGGAAAATCTGAGTGCCAAAGCCCGCGGAGTTTCTGCTTTCAGCGCCAGGACAGATTCCTGTTCATCCGTAACAGGGAAGCCAGCGTCACCCTTGCAGGGCGGGAAACAAGGCTTATCCGACCGACGCCGAAGCGCCACGTGAAGCCAGAGCGCAAAGCTGGGCAAAACCGGGGGGGCAGGGGGGAAAGCCCGGCCCGGCCCGGCCCGGCCCCCTGGGAGCCCCGAGGGTCCCCGGGGAGCGCAAAGCCGGGCAGCTGCCCTTCCTCACGCTCCCGGCCGGCTCCTCCCTGGAAAAGCGGGCACCGGCCTCCTCAGCCATCCCGGGGCCCGGCCGGGAAGACCCCCGCCAGGGACAGCCCCGGGCGGTGCCGCCCAGAGCCCACCCGGCCCCGCCGTCCTCCCCTCCGCGGCACCCACCCCTTCTCCCCCGTGGGTTTGTCCCCGCGGCAGCTGCAGCAGGATCGCGCCGCTTTCCGTCCCCAGCGTGCGGGGCAGGGCTGCCCGAACGGAGCCCGGGGGGTCGCGGCCCGCGGGCCGAGACCAGCGGAGAGCCGCCAGGGAAACCGCCGCCTCGGTCCATCGCACGGACGGGAGCCGCAGCAGCCGGAGAACGCTCCCGAGTCGTGCCGCTCCCAGGGCGAGCCCAGGCACCGCTTCACGCGTGGGACGTGCCGTCCCGAGAGCGGGGCTAGCCCGGGGGCGGCGGGGACAGGCTGGCCAGCAGCGCTGAGCCCGAGGCAAAGTCTGCCGCGGGTGCAGCCGAGGGCTGGCGCGGCCCTAGTCCCGGCTGGCCCTCGGCGCCGCTGGAGAGCGCCGGAGCCACGAGAACCGGCTCGGTCCCTTTGCATCGGTGTCCTCGCCCCCGGGGCAATCGCTGCCAGAGACGCGGGGCCCCCCGGGCCGCTCCCCGGGCCCTGGCAGCGTCCCTCTCCATCTGCCCGCCCGCCCCTGCCGCGGGCAGGAGGTCTCCGCGCCCGCGCTCCCCCGGACGAGGAGCTGCAGCGCCCGGTGCGCGGTGCCGAGGGGCCGGCTCCTGCCCACCATCACCTGCGGCTGGCGGAGCCGCACCGCGCCCGCAGGCAGCGCTGCCCGCCCTGCCCGCCCATGCCGCTGCGCCCGACCGCCCCCGCTCGGCTCGGCTCGGCAAAGCTCGGCTCGGCTCGGCTTCGCTGTGCTTGGCTCCACTCGGCTCGGCTCGGCTCAGTTCGGCTCCACTCGGCTCGTCTCGGCTTCGCTGTGCTTGGCTCCACTCGGCTCGGCTCGGCTCAGTTCGGCTCCACTCGGCTCGTCTCGGCTTCGCTGTGCTTGGCTCCACTCGGCTCGGCTCGGCTCAGTTCGGCTCCACTCGGCTCGGCTCGGCTTCGCTGAGCTTGGCAACACTCGGCTCGGCTCGGCGGAGCTCGGCACAGCGCCGGAGCCCCCCAAAGGCGAAGCGGTCGGGATGCTGACCGAGCAGGAGCTCTCCTTCGGCGGGTCCCGGGACATCCCTGCTGAGCTCAGCCGAACCCTCCTCGCTGGGCAGCAGCTGGCAGGACAAAGAAACCCGGGTGGGCGCAGGACAGAGACACGGCGGGAGCCACCTGCCCTTCCCGGGAAAGAGGAGTCAGCGACGGCTCTCCCGGGACTGATGCCCCACGCCCACCCGTGCCTCTGCACCAAACAGGCTGGAAAAGGTCCCTGGCTGCCGACCCCAAACGCGCTCCCCCGCAGGAGCTCCCCGGACCCTGCTCGGGGCACCAGGGCTGGGCTCAGGAAGGAGTTTTTTCCCCCGGGCAGATTGGCACAGGTCCCGGGGGGGTTTCGCCTTCCTCTGCAGCACTGAGCACAGCCCCTTGCCGGGGTCCTCGGGGCCGTTTCTGGCCAGCGAGTCCCTGCTGTTGCAGGAGCAGGAGCCCAGCTGTGCCCTCCAGCCCTCCGCCTCTTCCCGGGCCAGCATGGCGGACCTCACGGACCTCCGCGTCCCCAGGTCACCTGCAAAACAAGGAGCCTCAAGGAAGCCGACTTTTCCCTCGTGCTTTTAAGCTGGCACACTTCAGTGGGGAGAAGAGAAAGCCTGGGGGTGTGGGGGGGTGTCTTATCTATCTATCTATCTATCTAAACCTGCGGGGAGGCACTGAAGATGAGGGAGCCAGGCTCTTCTCAAGAGTGCCCACTGAGAGCACCAGAGGCAACAGGCACAAAGTAAAAACACGATATGCTCCACCTGCACATGAGAAAACAACTTTTTCCTGTCCGGGTGGTCACACACTGGCACAGGTTGCCCAGGGAGTTTGCGGAGTCTCCGTCCTTGGCGACGTTCAAAACCCAAGGACACGTTGTCCTGGGCAACCTGCTCTAGGTGAGCCTGCTTGAGCAGGCGGGTTGGACCAGAGGACCTCTACAGGTCCCTTCCAACCTCCACCCTCCTGGCGTGAGCCTGTGCTTTGGTTTCACTCCTAAAGCACCTGAACTCAGCCCTGATACCTGCTGGAAAGGATGCTGGGGCAAGGCACGATCCCAAACTCATCCGAGTTTGTCCCCGAGGACTCATCACAAAACCCCATCTACCTAGTCCAGAATATCATATGGCAGACACACTCAGAAGAGAGAAAAGATCCTTTTATTGCGAACATCAACTGCGGTGGGGGGGGCCTGGGAGTCACAGGGCTTCAGCCAGTAACAGGGAAACGGCACCTACAACGACAGAGTCAGAGAGCACTGATAAACCCACAAAGGCAGGAATAGGCATGACTCGGTTCCCCTTTCTTTGGGGAACACCACTGACGAGGAATTGTTCAGCCCAGAAGAGAGAGCTATGGCTGGCATCGACCAGGGGACGGCTCTGGCGCCTCATCCCCACGGGTAAAGCCCTCAGAGACCTGCGTGCGTGCAGAGATGCACAGGGCCCCCGTGCCACGCAGCAGGGCTCGATGGGGAGCCCCTGGGGAGCGGCCACGGAGTTATTTCCAAGCCCTGCGCAGCACCGTCCCTTGCCAGCGGGTCGGACTGGCTTGGAGCAGTGCTGAGAGTTGGGAAAGATGGGAAGCAGAGCCTGGTACACACCTGGGCTTCTTGACCTGCTGGACCTTCCTGCTTCTTTTAAGTCCCCATCTCTTTCTCTCTTCCTTCTTTTCTTTTCTTGTTGGCATTCCCTCTCCTCTGCCCAGGCCTGTTTTCTCTTTCTTTTCTTTTGGTTTTCCTTTTCCTGTGGGGAGCCTAAAAACCTTTCCATCCCACAGTATGATTAGGTAGGTAAAGCCAGGATCAACTAGAATCAGTTCTTGATTTACCCAAAGCTGACTCATTTTACCTTCTTTCCTCTGAAACGCTCTTTAGTCCTTCTGTGCATCCCAGGGAGTCTACTGTGGTCCCCAGGGTGGTTGGAGCCAAAGCAACGGGTGCCTACAACAGAAATGTCAGAGTCAGCAAGTGGCAAGGGACACCCTGGAGTAGCAGGCGACTGTTTGGCAAAATGCTGCCTTAGCCCTACAGAGAAGATCCCTTTGGCTGGTTTGCATTAGCCCTTTCTTCCAAGGGCCTCACTTTGGAACACAGGGCTCACACGGGTGTGTGACACTCAGTTCGTTTCTGGCAGCTCAACAAACACAGGGATACCGTGTCTCGGGTAGGAGGGTAGCTCCTGATGGAGCTGCCATACCTCTGCCATTTCGGACTCCGCCACCGCGTCTCCCGCAGCTTCTTTGAGGACGTCCAGCAGAGAGGCGGGTGGTGCGTGCAGCAAGGCTTCTGCCTGGTGGTCCTTGTCTGCTCTGCCTGCAGGGCCACTTTGCTCTTCCAAATGCAGGTCTAGAAAGGAAAAGCATGTGCAGCAAAGTGACTCCTTGGAAGTAAAGCACACCTAAAGCAAAACCCACTCAAAGCCCTACACCAGCTGTCTTCTCGACGTTGAGGTACCTGGTACCCCAAGCCCCAGCCTGTGACAGCCCTCGGTTCCTCCTCGTACCTGCGGCACTGTCCATGGGTGCTGGCGACTCCCCGGCTGTTGGACAGGAGCAGCCAGCCATCTCCTCCACAAAGATGTCACCGCAGTATTCAATGAGAAACGCCACCAGCACGTTCACCTGCATACACCAAACCCTCAGTCTCAACCCAGGTGCCTGAAAATGTATCACGCAGCCTTTCCCACTCCCGACCCTTGCCTCTGCGCAGGCGGCTGTGGTTGCGGGGCTGCTCTTGCAGGCAGCCACCCCACCAACATTTGTTCAAGAGAGGAGGCAGCCAGAGACCTCTGAACAGCCAAGCTCGGATCGGCCGGCAAGGCTGCAGCCAGCTGCTCAGTACAGCGCACCTTCTCAGTCACCGCCAGCATGGCCTCGAGGGAGAGCAGGTCCTCGTTAGGTGGGCTCAGCAGATTTGGCCCAAGGCAGATGGCCAGGTTGCCGGCGGTCATTCTGCTGCTGGAGGCGTTGTGGCCGATGTGCTGGAGGAGGGCCAGCAGCCGCTTGAGGAGGAGGAGATTGGCTCCAGGCAACTTCTCGGCCACCCTGAGGGAACAGGAACTCAACGTTAATAGAGCAGATGTTGCCCACAGCCGTCCCTGAAGCTTGCCCAACGCGGGTGGGTTGCGCAGCTTTCCCGGTGCTCTCAGCCAGCGGTCAGTGCTCCTGCGCTTCAGGAAGGAAGCACGGCGTTGCTTCCCAGCTCCTCATTTCACCCGAGCCCAGGCAAGGGAAGGCTCCCTGTCCATGCCCCTTCCCCCAAAATCTAAGCCCACCCCAGCAAAAGCAAGCTGTCAGAAGACACAGCTTTTTAAGGAGACCGTCCCTTTTCAGGCAAGTCCTAGTCCTCTACCAGTCCCTCCTCGAGAGGCAGGCTGCTGCCCACACTTGCGCTTTCAGCTCTTCAAACTTCTCCTCCCTGCTGCTCTTCTGCATCGCTGCCATCCAGTCCTCGTAGAGGTCTGTCACGAGGAGCTTGGCAGGGATGCTTCGGAGGAAGTCCTGCAATGCCAGGGGCTCCGGGTGAGTCTCTGAACACTCCAGGCCAGGCAGGAGCTCTTCCAGCTGCAGGTCAGAAGCGCTCACCTTCGAGATGACGGCCAGCAGCAGTGCAGGCTGGCTGCCCAGGTCGACATCCGCACCGTGGTCCAGGGCCTCCCGCAGCTCACAAAACTCTGTCCCGCTGGCAGCTCTTTGGAATACCCCTTCTGTCGACGGTCCTTCCTTATGCAGGACAGCCAGCATCTCCTGCAGGAGGGGCAGGAGGACAGTTGCTTGGCTGAGAAGCTGCCTTCCAACAGCAGTGACCAAAGCACTGCCCCAGATCCTGCTCCTTGCGCCCCCCAAAAGGGCAGGCACCAGAAGCGTCTTCTGGGGGTGAAGAGACCAATCCCCCATCCCCGGAGCTCCTGGGGACACTCACCTCCTCTCCGGAGTAGCCAGAGAGAGGGCTGGGGACCCCTTCTCCAGGCTGGCTTACCTGGATGGGCTGGGGCAGCTTGCCTCCTCCCCGCAGAGGGCTGCCAGGAGCTGTCCAAAGAGCGCCTGCTGCAGCCGGAGCCCGTCTGCCCTGGCGCCTGGGCAGTGGCCGGGGTCCTCCGCAGACCAAAGGGCCAGGGCAGCCCCATCCTCCTCCTCCTGCTGCTGCTGCTGCTGTTCCCTCCTTCTGAAAAGGAAAACGGAGCAAGAGCGCGTCAATGGAGACAGCCGGGCCAGCACTCCCGGAGCCTGCCCTGCCTGCAGCACGGTGCTGAGCGGTGCGGCAGGATGGGCAGGGAGCCAGCAGCTGGAACCACGGCTCCAGCTCAGTGGCTCCATCTCGGAGGCTCCTGAGAGCCGGCATGCCACCAGGACAGCCTGTCCCAGCCCTCGCCCTTATCTCCTCCAAGCTGTGGGCAGCAGCAGAGGCTCTGGGTCCCCGCAGAACCACGTCCAGCGGCTGCTGCCCAGCGGGTGTCCTTGCTCGTCCAGGACACGTCCTCCCTTGGGGTGCCGCACCTGCATGACACTCAAGGGACAAGTGAGCACAGCTCAACCGTTTGCAGGACAATGCGTTTCTTTCCAGAACTCACCTGGTGAGCGGCAAAGTCCCCCAGCTTTGATAGACGGGGCTGTTGGTGGCCCTTGCTTGGGATGATCCTGCAAGAAGCAGGCTGCGCTTGGAGAGCAGCCCCGCAGCAGAAAGGGCCACCGGCGAGCTGCCACCCGGCACCAGCAGCCTGAGCGTGGCAGAGCTGGGACCCTCTGCCCTCCCGGGCTCTCTGCCCCACACGGCAGGTTTCCCCCCAGCGCCGCCAGCGAGGATGTGCTGGCATTCCTGGTGGCTCCCCAACCCTCTACGCTCCCCGAGTGGCACCGTGGGACCGCTCTTCCCTCCATCCCTGCCGCACAAGCTCACCCGCTGGCCGCACATGCTGGCACAGCCAGAGGCGGGTGAAAGCCAGCCATTCTCACCTCTGCCTGACCCTCTATCAGCGTCTCCAGGCTCCTGGTGCTGAATGTCCTCCACTGGGGAAGAGAGAAGGAGCGGAGGAAGGTGAGCAGTGATGCCTCTGCTGCTCGGCTGGAGGACCAGGGCTTGGGGATAGAGCTCAAACCAGAGAGGCACTCAGGCCGTGGTGGCAGCTCAGCTCCTTCTCCAGGGTTTTGATGGACGGAAGACGGGTCATGTGGGCTCTCTTTGCTCCTTCTGGTGTCCTGTACACCAGGAAGGGACAGGGAGAGAGCTGGCTGAGCCCCAAGCTGCCCCTTCTCTCCTGTGAGGCAGCTCTGCCCGAGAGCTGCCCGCAGCCGCAAGGGCCCGGCTTACCCCAGCAGTGTGCCCACCCACTGCTCCTTCAGTGCCTGGGAGCTGCAGAAAGAGAGGAGAACCAGCGTCAGGCCCCGCCACCCCCCAGCCCGTGGGCAGAGGCGGGCGCCTGCACAGCCCTGCCCCGTGGGGAAGGACACAGGGGCAGGACAAAGCCCCGCGGGGCAGGACAGAGACGCTGCCCAAGCCCCGGCTCCCTGTGTCCTGCCAGAGCAGCTGCTTTTGCCCTTCTCTTCTGGGGACCCAAAGGGCACCAGGGGATGCAGGACCTGGCAATGCCCCCATCCCTCCCTGCCGGCGTGCTTCCCGCTCCCTGCCCAGGCTCTGCACGCAGGGCAGAGGCCGTTCACAGGATGGCGTGGGCATGGTTGGGAACCTCTCCTGCCCGGCCATGGGACGTGGCACCACGACTCACCCAAAAGTGGCAACGCAGGAGCTGGTGGGCCAGATGAGGATGATGGAGGTCCTGTCCTCATCGCTGCCTTCCTCCTCCTCTTTTTCCTCCCCCGCTGCCTCCTTTCCGCCGCTCAGCACCCACAGCTGGTCCAGGGCCAGGCGGAGCTGTGGGCGCAGGGTGGTGCCACGTCTGCAGAGAGGAGAGGCAGGCGGTGAGCTGGAGGTGGCCTCCTGGGGGTCCCCCCGGGCAGAGCCCCGTCCCCCACCTGCCCTTGGGACGGACATCGATGGGTGCATCCAGCACCACGGTCCCGGGGCCTGGGGCTGGTGCCGGGGTGTCCCTGCCCTGGTGCCAGGGCCAGGGATGGGGGGGAAAGACAGCTGGGCTCTGAGGGTCTTACTGCAACTTGGCGACCACCACTTCCTCCTGGAGGAGGAGAAGGCGTCTCTCGCTCCTCTTGCGGCCCCGGGTCAGCCGCACGTCCGCGCTCAGCACCGGCTCGGCGTCGGCGAGAGCCTCCCTGCAGAGCAGAGAGCGGCGGGCATCAGAAAGGCCGCCGCTGCGGGTCCCGGCCGTGCCCGCGTGTCCCCGAGGCACAGGGAGAGCCCACCTGGAGCCGCAGCAGCAGTTGGCCTGGCCCATCCTGCCCGGGAGAGGAGGACCCTCGCCGCGGACCGAGGACGCGGGCCAGTCGGCGACAGCGGGGATGGGAAGCGAGGCGCCGGTGCCGGCTCGGTGCTGCTCGGCCAGATCCTGCCTCCTCCCAGCGCTCCTCCGTGCCAGCACAGCTCTGTGCTGCTGTCTCTGGTGGCCTTGGGCTCCAACTGACCAACATTCCGAGCCCAACGGAAAGTGGGAGGGGCACTGGGGTGAGAGTTCTCTCCAGTATGGCCGTCTCTGCCTGGCACTGGGGAGCCCAGGGCTGGATGGACACAGCAGAGGGGAAGGACCACCTACCTCCACCTGTTGCCAATGCTTTCCCTGCTGCAGCCCAGGATGCAGTTAGCCTTCTTTGCCCCAAGGGCACTTTTCTGGCTCTAAGTCGGTCAACTTGGCGTCCACCATGACCCCAGGTGTCTGCACGGCTGCTTTCCAGCTGGGTGTCCCCCAGCAGTTACTCGTGCAAGGGCTTGTCCGTCCCCAGGTCTCCAGGACTTTGCTCTTCCCCTTGTTGAACTACACGAGGTTCCCGTCAGCCCCTTTCTCCAGCCTGTCAAGACCCCCTGACTGACAGCAGGACCCTCCGGCGCGTGAGCCTCTCCTCCCCGTTGTGTGCCACCTGCAAGCTGCCTGAGGGTCCACTCTGCCCCATCTCCCAGACCAGGGAATGTGAACAGGTCCCGCGTGGTGCAGCGCAGGGGGTGCAGACATGCACTCTGATAGGCCATCACTTGTCACAGTAGGTTCAGAAATTTAGCTGGGAAAATCCATACTGGTTTTGGTATTATTGACACAGTGCTTCCCCTTTGTATTCCTGCAAGCTATTAAAAGGTGTTCAAAATGTCTCCCTTTTCATCTGAATGTCACAGCTCTTCACAGTGCCGATGTTGTGTGTAACATTGGATCAGGTTGTACTCTCGCATAGATCGTTAGATAGTATGTAGCCTAGATTATTAGGTAGAAGATAGCAGATTATCTGCATTAATTGTGCTAACACCAACAACAGGAGGTTGCGTCTAGCTCTTGAGACGAAGGATAAAAATCCAAGGTGTCTACTGAACTCAGCGGGCTATTGATCAGCAGATTGAATTCACCATGTTCAAAAAAGAAAAGGTACGCGAGAAAGGCGCATTCCATCTTGACTGCTACAATGCCTGTTTTGGTAGGTATGAAGATATATTATCCATGCCCCTCCCGCCACCCCCTTCCAAGGCATATGCTTTCTCGAGACTGCACCTAGAGTCCTTCCTTATTCCTAAAGGCATCTGAAAGTTCTGTTCGGAGTCACTTGCTGTAAGATTATCTCCTGAAGTCATCGCAGAAATATCTAAGATTTTGTAGAAATTCTTTTGAGGCTCAGGAAGGTATGATTCTTTTCTTGTGCTCAGTTTAACAGAAGTCTCTGTAGCCTTGGTCTCATCTTCTTTAATGCTACATTTGAGGATTAGTGGTTCTCCCAAGCAGGGTGCCCTGCTGTTGAATTAGCCAGGCACAGCACAGAACCCTTGGTCTGGCCACGGCGAATACTTTTTTGGATAGGCTCAGACAAGCATGGTGAGTTTATGTTGTTTCAAGGATTTGCTGCAACATCTGTGCCTTTTTTGACCCAATACTGCAAGCCTTTTAAAGCCATACACTTTTTCCCCCCGCCTCCAATGAACCAGTCTGAGACTCTGTAGAGCACAGGATTATTGCACTATAATATAAGGTATTAATATAGCAGCAAAGCAGTCTTCCTTGCTGGAATACCTACCTAGCCTTCCTACCACGATAACAGTTTCATAATGTGTGTACTGGAATGAAAATGCTCATAAATGCAACATGAATATTTGCTAACTGCAGGTATTTTTACAGTGCTGATCCCTCTAATATCGAGGCAGATGTAGCGATAGTCACCCGTGTACTTCTATGAATCTGTGCAATGTTTAGTTTGTTAATGGACTGGCGAGTGATTTCTGATGATGATTCATGCCTTATCAGAAAGGGAAGAAGTGGATGTGGAAATGGCAGGAGAGACTGGGAGCTGAAGTTTCTAAATAATGGTAGCATCTGACAGTTCATCCAGTCTCAGTGGAAACTGTTTGGGAACAGCGCTAAGCACTGGATCTCGGTGAGCGGTCAGAGTAGGGTGGGAGAAGGCACCGTGGCTTTATTCAGATCTTCCCTTCAGTTGACTTAAGTAAGAATGGATGAAAACCCTCTTGTAAAGAAGCACTTTTGCACCTTCCTCCAGACTTTGAGGGGTTTTGCCTTTTTATTTATACTACTGTGCAGTCTTTAAAATATTTTCCCCTGGAAAAGTATATCGATCTATGTGTTTCTTACTTATCGAAGTGTGTTAACATTAACTATTAGATAAAGAAGCTCTGTTGTATCAGAACCACTAGACGAATATTGTCACAGAACTGTATGGAAGTGGTGGTATAATTTAACTATGATTGCTCAGACAATCGTAGCAGGTTATTTTTATCAAAAGAATTGGTGCTGACTGGGAGTTGCTAACACTTATGGAAGCTCATTTTATGAAGCCTAAAAGCATGGGTAAAACAAGTGTGTGAAGGGTGATGGTAGGATGGGATTCAATGTGAGCCTTACATGCCAGGTGAGATTTCCTAAATCAGACAACCAAGTAGATGGCTTCCTTGTGAACTGGTATGCATCTGGGATTAATTTAGGGACTAATGCCATTGGGATTAACTTCGGGACTAATGCCATTGCACAGTTGTGGCCTGATTCTACATTTCCCTTAAAGACATTTTTCAATAGGAATCCGAAGATTAAACTCAATTTGCACAAGTCCCTATTTCCTCCGAGAAATACTAAGTTTTTGCTGTAAAACTAAAAGATGCCCAAGCTGAAAGAGCCTTAGCTTTCAAAAAAAATCAGTGCTTTCCATGGGAAACATGCATAGACTCTTCAAAGATGTTTTTGTAGAGCCCTTCACACATCCTCCGCAAAACTACTCCTTTTTTTTTCCTAAACATCTCTATTGGCAGTGTAATTTCTTCAACTGCCAAAACAACGTTTTGAAATGCCATTGCTAAAATGCTGTGCAACTTTGGACAAGACACGTTTAATTTACTTTCTGTCAAATTCCAACAAAGTGGGAAAAACTACTTCTTTTTCTCTGTTCACATCCTGAATGAGAATAGCATAGTTCAGCTGAAAGGAACCTACAAGTCCCTACTAGTTCTCCTGCCCGACCGTTTCAGGGCTGACCAAAAGTTCCAAGCATGGTATTAAGGGCATTGTCCACATGCCTCTTCAACACTGACAGGCACGGGGCATCCACCACCTCTCCAGGAAGCCTGTTTCAGGGTGTGACCACCCTCTTGGGAAAGAAATGTCTCCTCACGTCAAGTCCAAACCTCCCCTGACAGTGTAGTAGCCAATGTCCCTTGGTGCGCTGGTAAGGAATGGTGAGGAAACCATGCATGCTCTCTGCATCCCTGCGGAGGGAACCAAACCCCTGCCTTTCACCTCTGGCACCACCACAACCAAAGGAATGTCTGTGCCATAAATGCCCTTATTTACACAGGCTGAAGGGACAGATCAATTTTGGCACCAACGCATGAAATGGCAAGGAGAGTACCTCTCTTCACCTCTCAGTCCTCAAAATACTAAAGCCTAAAGGAAAAGGAGACTTGCCAGGGTTTGAGGTAAGATCCGAACATCTTCCCACAAACTGAGGTAGGCAAAGAACTCTCAGAAAAGCTCGAGTCACAGATGAGCTGTGGAAGTTTTACCCATGGCTGAAGCGCGTTTTGTATCCCCTATAAACACGGCCAACGGGTGTGTTTAACAGAAAGGCTGCGCAGCTTGGTTTCAGGGGGACAAGGGGCTGTGACGGCGACAGCAGCAGTGGGCTATTTTGACAGTTTGGAAGAGCTGCCGTTTGCCTGGCTGGGCTTTGGTCACGGATCCAAATGGTCCAGGTCTGAACGCGACCAACCTTTCCTTCCACCACACCGGTGTCACCTCCGCGCACTTCTTTCTCAAAGCCTGACTTACTGCCGTGGCGGGCTCTTGGCACCGACCATCCCAACCTACGGCTCTGGTTACACTTTGGCTTGCCTCCAGGCTGCGGCTGCCGAAATCACCCCCCTTACGCCCCACGAAAAGGGGCTGTGTCCAGCCACATCAAGTCCCCGCTCCTCCTGGCTGCGGGGCCGCACAGGCTTTAGCTCTGGCGCAGAGAGGGGACGGCTAATAGGGGCGGTCTCTGCGCCGCACGCTTGGTTTCTGCCACGGCCCGAGAGAAGAGGAACAGCACCAGGCTTCTCCTTGCGAGCCGAGTGGCAGAGCAGGCGTCAGGGACGCCCACCAGCTGGGCCCAGGGCATGGCCACCAAGGGCAGGGAGAGACCCCCGCGCCTCCTGGGCACAGCGACAGCCTGTGGAACGATTGCTGGAGGTGACTCGTCGGTATGACACGCGCCCCCCGCCACCCCTCAAGGGAAGCTGAACCTCCAGGGTGGAACGCAGTGGACACCTAAAGAATCAGTTCCACGGTAGCTCCCTAAGCAACATGACCTGCAACTTTAGATGTCAGCAACACCAGGGGAGCTTGGTATGCTGACTCTGACAAGGAACACGGAGGGCGGAGCCGAGCCGAGCCGAGCCGAGCCGAGCCGAGCCGAGCCGCCGCGGCCAGGCTCTGTGATCGCGGGGGTAGGCAACCGGAACGATCGCAACGAGAACGGTTGGTCCCTGCATTGAATCCACTGAAGCAAGGAGGTAAAATAACGGGGGCTCTGTCGAGCTAACGCCCTACACTTCTGGATTATATCACACGTGCCCACTTCTAGGGTACTGGCACGAAACAGCAGGTCCTTTGGGTGAACTTTGCTCGTTACAACACCAAAACACACCTCCATCCCCAAAGGTACCCACCTCCAAGGTGCGACCACCCCCCCACTGAGCATGCGCTCTGAATTTTCTCTAGCATACACCTTTAAAACCAAAGCAAGAGAACGTTATACCAATCAAAGGAAAGGTAGGTATGACTAGAGTCACTCAAGCTCCACCGAGAAAATCAGAAAATAGAAAAGGGCTTAAGAGAGGAGAAATGTTGGGGAAGACACCATCATAGACAAGTCAGGAGGACACCGCTGACTTCTGGCATCACTCGACGGGCTGAGCCTCTCTCCCCACCCCCCCACAGGGACACCTCTTGCCTGAGGTTCGAACACTCGGCTGTACCGAGTGCTTCCCCGGGAAACTTAGAATTCTTTAGAGCTCTTTTCTTTCATCATTTCATGCGCTTGTAGGCGACTGTATTGCCACCTGCACGTGCTTTGCAGACAGTCTATTTATCACGGGCAATCCAAAAGAACCTGTCCTGTGGCTTTAATAAGCTGCGTTGCTCATTCATCTAGTCATGAGAGTTCGTTAGCGCAACCAAACTCCCTAAGTCTGGTCATTCTCGTGCATTGAACGCGGCTAAGCCGAGAGTGCAGGAGGCTATTGAGGGCATCCGTCATCGTGATAGTTCGGCACACTGAACACGACCGCCCTTAGAGCGTCGAATTGGCCATCACTCAGAAAGAAGTTAAACCCAGCCGCCCCCAGCCCCTCTGACATCTGAGCATAAGCTGGAATGCAAGGCGCTTTATTTTCTGCCAAAGTTCTTCACTTGGTAACGCAACACAGCCCCCGGGGCCGGCGCCCCAAAGGCCTTCCTCCGAAGGATGCTGGGCCGAGGGGCGGCGGGCAGGGCTGCGCACGGGGGCCCCCTCACCCCCGTGTCGCAGTGCCACCACCCGGCAACGCAGCAGTCACAATGCCCCGGGGCAGTATAAAAGGGGCAGCCTCCCCTGTCCCACCGCCAGTCTGCCTGGCAGGCGGCGCAGACACATCCGAGACCAAGTCCGCGAGGAGCTGGTGGAACTACTTGCCGGGGGCTGAGGGAGGAAGACCGGAGGCTGCACCAGGCTGCTGGAGACGAGAAGAACCACCAAGCCCTGGAGGTGCCCCAGGCCATCGGGCTTTTTTGGATGGAGAGCTGTGGCAAGACCAAGGGAATGCCTTCTTGAGGAGCACTGCAGAGCTCGCCGTCCTCACTCCCTGCGGAACCAGTGGCAGCAGCCGTAAGAAGTGGGATGCAGAGATGTTGCCGGGGTCCCACTGCCGTGGAGCACCCGCTGGTGGCCCGAAGGCGCGGGAAGGATTCTTGCCCCCAAGGTTGATCAGGCCGGGGGCATTTGGCCACTCTCGGAAGCCCCTGAGATGGCTCCAGGTTGAGGGAGAACAGGGCTCGGGCATCTTCTGGGAGGCGTGACCAGCCTGTGGGACCGGGAGGCAGGTCTTGCTCACGTGCTCAGGGAATAGCCGATCGCCAGCCCTGGGGTCAGGAAGGAATTTTCCCCCGGGGCAGATTGGCACTGGGCCCCGGGGGTTTTTTGCCTTCCTCTGCAGCACTGAGCAGGACCGCTTGTCAGGGCTCCTCCGGTCCGTTGGGGCTAGGGTACTGCCTGCTGCTCGTGCACCACGAAGATGGCCTCTCGTGCCCTGCAGCTGGGGGGAGGAAGGCTTTTTTTCCCCCACGGTGGGCTAGCAAGTGTCCCCGCGGGTTTTTTGCCTTCCTCTGCAGCACTGAGCACGGCCCCTCGCCAGGGCTCCTTTGGGCCGTTGTGGCTAGGTGCCCGCTGCTCGTGCTCCACGAAGGTGGCCCTCGTGCCCCGCATCCAGGGGGAGGAAGCTTTCTCACTCCCACGGTGGGCTCCAAGGGATGCTCCCGGGGGGTTGCTTCTTGTCCTCTGTAGCACTGAGCACAGCCCCTTGGCAGGGCTCCTCCGGGCCCTTTCGCCTAGCTCCCTGCCCGCTGCTCTTGCACCTCCCTCCAAGGCACCGCTCGTGCCCTGGCTCTCTCGGGCTCTCTTGCCCAGTCCAAGTCTGGAGCGGGAGCGAGCTCTGCTCTTCCCTTAGCTCCACTTCCCCAGGGGTTCTGGCTTGGGCAAAACAGCCTGTGCTTGGAAGGGCTCCAGGCTTGCTGCCCCATCAGGAGCTGCCACTTTTCAGCTCTCCCTGCATGCAAATCAAGCACAGGGCCGGCACGACAGCGCCTTTCATGCATCATTGGCCAAGAAGCACAGCGGCGGAGCAAGTTGCCGAACGCAAAAATACGCTTTTCACCTCTACCTGCCATGCTTTGGAAAACACCCCACGGTACCACACACCTCGCATTAGTACACTTAGATGTTATGCATCTGTTCCATAATTAAATTGCATACCATAAAAGCTGATGTACAAAGTATTACCAGGTTGCAGAAGGTAAATATTCATAGATTAAGGTTGTTCTCTTTAGCTTGAAAAACTAGGCAAGTTAGAGATCAGACGTTCTAAAATTAATCAAAACCTTGGCAGATGTATTAACAAAAATAAAGCTCAGTGTTTCAAAGAAAATAAAAATAGTCTGCTTTAGTTCAAGCTCCGCTAAAATTACCTGATGTATAGGTGCCTAACGTGCATCCTGTGCCAGACATTCTATATGCGCAGAGACCTTTCTTATACACTTTCCTAATTACCTGCATTGTTTATCAGTATTCATTCGTTCATATATGCATACTCATTTAAAGCAACTTATCTTAGTAGGGCTATTTTCATCACAGCTTGCTTTGAATACCGTCTCATTGGCAACATCAACTGGTCAACCCTTAGGTATACATATGATTCCCACAGGTACCTGCACATACAGAATCTGGCATTTCTGAGACAATGCCTGTGCAAAGGCTAACGAGGTGGCGAAAACAGTCTCATTTGGTGCATCCAGGATGGATGCTGCATCCTCTATCCACAGCGTAGACAAACACAGGACTAAGATTCGCGTGATACAGTGAATTTCCTGGGTGAGAAGGGAGAAAGCAGAACACGATTTGCCTTCTGAAACTGAACAGTACTCTTCTCAAGAGCAAGAACTGCCACTTTTATTAACTGTTTTCAAAAAATCTGTAGCTAAGAGGACTCCTTTGAGCTGAGTACTTAACAGTCCTTCTCCAATTGTACATACTTGACAAATTCAAGTGTATTTGTCACACCCTTAGGGTGTGTTTTGGCTTGATGGGGTGGTTGGTTGTTTTTCCAGAAGAAATTACCAGAAAGTAGTAAATGTCAACAGCTCTTCAAGTATGCTTGTGTCTTTCTGTATGGTTTCTAGCCCTGCCTCCAAAGGAAAGACACATGCACACAGTTTAGCATTGAAAATACTTCACACTGTACTGATGGCTTTTTTTCTCCTGAATCTCAGTTTGTAATTGTTGGAAGCAAGTTTTCTAGTCATAAAGTTAGCTGAGCTCTTGGAAAAACCTGCTGTATATTATCGTTATACTGCTATCCACCAGCATGGAACTTACTGTCCTGTAACTACATATCTCAGATTATAAAATACATATGCATGTGTTCATTTGAAATGATCAGTTATTTATTTCAGAGCTGAAGAAACATATCTCAACGTGAGAAAACAAGTATACGCCTACTCACTCAACTGCAAGTTGAAAGCTTCACTGCAACACCTTATAGTTTTAGTTTCTTTCCAGAGGTGAAGATGACAACAGAATAGAGTCCAATGCTGTTTTCACCTACCCTGAGTGTTATTTCAAGTTATTGCTCTGTGATTAATACAAAGATTACACAGTGATATGGCTTGAAAGGCTGACCATCTTTCACACATTCTGGAGAGTGTGAGGTTTTGTACATGAATAATAGAGAAATGGGAATCAGCACAGGTAGATCAGTGATTTGTCTATGTCACACGTACAACAAAGTGTTAATAGGTTAATTTGCAATTTGTTTCATTTTTATCCTTACATCTCCACCACTTGTAAGCCAGTTGGGTGAGATCCTTCATTTCTGTAATTCCAACTGTTTTACACTCTACTCAATATTTCCATCTCTAAACATGGGCCCACTCAAAACAAACAACTGATTTCAGGTTTTAAAAACACTTTTTTAGTTTTAACACATCTCTAAGTTTTACAGCAGTCCAGTTGTAACTGCAACTCCAAAACATCCCTCGCCTGTAAATCCGCCAGTCTGATGCTCATTTACATCACAGATCTTTCACCAAGCACAATGCTCCTGAGGTGGGTACAATGCAGTATGTGCCACTGTAGACTCTTTTCCATTACCAGGGAAGTTAAAAAGACGGTTTAATATGACTGAAAATTCAGGCTGGATGGAAAAACACACAAGTAGAAAATGCTGATTTAAAAAATGCCAAGGCACATCCTTTCATTGCCCACATGGAAAACCCACAGACCAGGTATGGCTATGGAGATCTCTTCCTCCACCCCACTATTGCCTAAAAGGACAAGGGGCAGATTTTTCACACTGCTTGGGACTCACAAAGATCTATAATTTGCTATTATATTTCTGCGTGCAGCCTCTGCATCATGTGGGAGCAAAGAAATGCTCCTGCTGCCTTGCAGTCCTGCCACTCCACAACTCCCAGGACACCTCAGAGCTCTGCACATCCACATCGGTTCTCCTTGGGTGGACATTCCCAGAAGAATTACACTGCTGTAAGCATGCAAAACTGTGTAATCCAAGCCACTTGAAGGATGCACAAAAAATCTGTACATTTTCTCCTTAATAAACAGTCCCTCTGGACACAGAAGTCACAGACTGTCTCTGCTCGGCAGCATGTGGGATAACGGCGCGTCAGTCACATCCTACATTTTCTCCGTGTTGTTTCCTTCTTTTGCAGCACTTGCAGATATCCACTGGGGAATATGATAATCCCACAACACTGCTGCCTCCATGCTACACGGTTTTATCATTCATCAACATTAGCTGTGTTCATGCATGATAAAGTACTGGCTTATTTGTACAGGAAGCAAAGACAGATTACGAAGTTTGTGTACTAACATTTTATCTGCCCTGGCTTTGACACACCACCCTGTCCTGTTCTAGAACCGCGGTACCGAAAAAAAGCTATACCAAAATTACACGTACTCTCTGCTGCTAGTCCACTTTCTTTTCCCCACGATCAAATCCCTTTTCAGAGATATGAGAAGACAAGCAATGTAGAAAGCACCTGGAAGGTAACCTTACTGCTTTTCCAGCAAATTAGATGGCTGGCTGCCTCTGGAAAACGTTTGGGGAGCTGCACCAACATGCAAAGAACCTCAAAAGGAGGAGGGAATTTTTGACTGCTCTAATTGTCACTCTGTCCTGAAATTGAAACCGCCAGCACAGCAAAGACCTCTGACACCAAACAAAATCAGCAATGAACAACAACTAAGATGGTTTCCCACACAAATCTCAGTCCTGCCCTTGGCAAACTGCAGGTAATTTGCTTAGAGAAGAAATTTTCTTCAGCTGTCAACTGGGCAACAAAATTGTCATTAAGGAAAAAAAAAATGCAACAGCACCTCCGTGCAGATGAGAAGAAGAGAGCACTATATTGTCTCTAGGAGAAGAACCAAGAGAGACGCTATGGACTAGGTTCATTCAGTAAAATCAGATAACAGCATCTGACTTCTCCTTTATCAGTCTGATACGCACCTACTTACTCCTGACTTACAGTGGACAGAGTAAAATATGGTTTAAGAATCACCTGTGCTCGAATTTCACTTATATTCTTAAGAGTAGAGGACTTTGGGCATAAATCTGCCACTCACGACATGCCTGTTTCCCCTTTGTATTCAATCTAAAAGCAGTCTTTATTGAAATGATCGTAAATTACACACTGACATTTGGCAGCCTTTGTTAAAAACAGAAACCTACCACAGCCTCATCACAGCTCTCTATTGCCATCTCCCCATTTCTGTAGCTAAATACACCCAGTGTGGCAAAGCAGCTGCATCATTTACTGTTCATTAAGAGGTAGAAATGATGCAGCAGGTGGATGTCAGGTTTTGTCCATTACTTCACAATTACTTGTTCTGAATATTTAACTCACATTTTGGGAGGTGGAATGAGAACCATTTATCTAAATCGGAATGATTCACCTGAGAAATATTTTCCCCTCCTGCATCTCTTTTATAACTTTTTTTCCCCCCCAAACCTCATAAAATATTAAATTCTCCTGGATCACCTTATTAGTACTCATCTATTAATAGCAGACTCCAAAAACTCCTCACTCCTCAATTAATATTGCTCAGCCAAACATCCCATGCTTGAAAGGTCTCGGGATGACTACGGAAACCTCTCTGTTGCAGGAACTAACAACCCTGAAAGATACCTTAACGAGGCCAAGAAGATCTCCTCAAGTTTATAAAAAAAAAATTGTGTTAACTCGTCCAAATGCTTGCAGGAATTTGGACCGGTTTCTGTCAAACTTCCCCTTGTTCTTGTTTGCCTAGGAGTCACTCTTTGATTTTAACCCAGCCACCTTTGCACACAGGATTTGTTCAGAATTGAAAGTTTCCATTAAAAAGCAGAAAAATCTTGAAAGCTAAAGTTATTTCCATTTTCTATACAGACTGGTACGCTTGTAGAAAAAGCTCCACTGTCCAGAAGGCTGCTGACCACAGCCTTCGTTTGCAGCTTGAACTACAGCCAATCCAGATCACTGAAGATGAGGACAAACACTCTGAATTTGACTCACAACATCATAAAAAGTCAGGGTACTAAGTCAAGCACATGCCAAATAATTTACTTTTTACATATATGACTTCACTCTCCA
Organism: Aquila chrysaetos chrysaetos; assembly: GCF_900496995.4. NCBI lineage: Eukaryota > Metazoa > Chordata > Aves > Accipitriformes > Accipitridae > Aquila > Aquila chrysaetos. The sequence goes on along the minus strand of NC_044029.1, from coordinate 17,565,844 downwards.
CAAGGATGAATCAGCTCAGCAGCAATCTCATACTAGTGGCAAAATACAAGACTAATACATAGCACTCCCATGGCAAGTCCAGGATAAGAAGGGGATCAGGCCCAGTCAGCCCATGGGTTTACAAAAGGCAGGTCCTGCTTGACCAACCTGATCTCCTTCTATGACCAGGTGACCCGCCTAGTGGATGAGGGAAAGGCTGTGGATGTTATCTACCTGGACTTCAGCAAGGCCTTTGACACTGTCTCTCATGGCATACTCCTTGAGAAACTGGCGTCTCGTGGCCTGGGTAAGTGCACTCTTCGCTGGGTGAAAAACTGGCTGGATGGCCGAGCCCAGAGGGTAGCGGTGAATGGGGTGAAATCCAGTTGGCGGCGGGTCACAAGTGGTGTTCCCCAGGGCTCGGTGTTGGGCCCTGTTCTGTTTAATATCTTTATCGATGATTTGGATGAGGGGATCGAGTGCACCCTCAGCAAGGTTGCAGACGACACCAAGTTGGGGGGCAGGGTCGATCTGCTTGAGGGTAGGGAGGCTCTACTAAGAGATCTGGACAGGCTGGATCGATGGGCTGAGGCCAACTGTATGAAGTTCAACAAGGCCAAGTGCCGGGTCCTGCACTTCGGTCACGGCAACCCCATGCGGCGCTACAGGCTTGGGGAAGAGTGGCTGGAAAGCTGCCCAGCAGAGAAAGACCTGGGTGTGCTGGTTGACAGCCGGCTGAGTAGGAGCCAGCAGTGTGCCCAGGTGGCCAAGAAGGCCAATCGCATCCGAGCCTGTATCAGAAATAGTGTGGCCAGCAGGAGCAGGGAGGTGGTTGTTCCCCTGTACTCGGCACTGGTGAGGCCGCACCTCGAGTCCTGTGTTCAGTTTTGGGCCCCTCACGCCAGGAAAGACATTGAGCTGCTGGAGCGTGTTCAGAGGAGGGCAACCAAGTTGGTGAGGGGCCTGGAGCACAAGTCTTACGAGGAGCGGCTGAGGGAACTGGGGCTGTTCAGTCTAGAAAAGAGAAGGCTGAGGGGAGACTTTATCGCTCTCTACAACTACCTGAAAGGGGGTTGTAGTGAGGTGGGTGTTGGTCTCTGCTGTCAGGTGGCTGGAGATAGGACAAGAGGAAATGGCCTCAAGTTGAGGCAAGGGAGATTTAGGTTAGGTATTAGGAAAAATTTTTTTACTGAGAGGGTTGTCAAACATTGGAATGGGCTGCCCAGGGAAGCGGTTGAGTCACCATCCCTGGAGATACTCAAAAAGCGAGTGGACAGGGTACTTCAGGACATCGTTTAGTGGCCTTGGTTAATGGTTGGACTCGATGATCTTGAAGGTCTTTTCCAACCTAAATGATTCTATGATTCTGTAGGTATCTTGCAAGTGCCACCAAAATGTGAAACACAAATCTAGGCAACTTGCTGTATATAACTGATCACAGACTCTGGCATCTGAATAACAGGAAGGTGAGCTGGAAGCTCTCTGTGTTACACCACCCGCACAATTCTCCCACCAACAGGGCTCCTCTCTTGCCTGAGAACAGTAAATTTACACTGGGCTACAGCAAAACTATTGCCAACAACTGAAATGAGAAAAGGTTGCGGTATTTAATTAGGAATTTTTAAAAATGCCATCCATGAAATATAAACTGACAGGACTTCATTCTTTCTGTCTCAGTGTTGTTCATTGAACCCTTCTTTGCTTTCTTGAATAACAGTCATGACGAATTTTGGGAAGGGTGCAGAGAGGATTACTTAAAGTATAGCGAGGGCTGTGTCCTGTGCCAGAGGCTTTAAAAAAAAAAAAAAAGAAAAAGAAAAAAGAAAAGAGAACTGTGGCAAATGGAAAGAATGACAACTTCAAATCTGCAAGCGCATAAGTGATCAACAAATGCTGGTTGATAGCCTAACGTGGTGAGTAAAGCAATCACAGTACGCCTGCTTCTGCCATGACAAGGGCCAAATGAGAGAACAACCATCAGTCAGGTGTCATGGGCAAGCCATCACTTCTGCACAAAATTAAAGTACAATGGAAACAGGCTGACGAAAAAGAAATACAGAGAATGACAGTGTGGAAAGATGCCCCTCTGCCTTACTTCAGGTGTTCATCGAGAGGAAGTGAAGGAAGAAAACAACAGCTAATCTATTCATGATTTCCTGCTGCTGCATGAGTGCCTGAACTGGCATGATAACATCTTCCTCCACCCAGGTGTGCTTGAAAGGGAATGCTGCACACATCAGTTACTGAATTAAATTAAACAGATGCAAGTAATAAGTTCATAAACTGATCTCTAAATCACTGCTATTTTTGTGGATAGACAAGGTCAGAGTCTCCGTCCCTGTATTTAGTTTCATCTACAGGCTTGGAGTCCATTTGACTCTCACTTAAAGTTATTCCCGATTTCACTCTTGAACTGAACAACGGGGAAACAAAAACGGACTTCTTGGATCCCTACCCCCATGGTTACTTGCAACGAATGATAAAAGGATGGTCACAGTGCACGTTTTTAGGGTTTTATCTGCCATTTGACAACACTTCCAGTTACCCACTGGTCAGATAAACACTAACATTAGACACTGCGTAGAGGTCTGGCTTATCAGAGCTATCACTCCTCTGTCATTGGGTCCTCTTGTCCACAGCTTTTGTAGAGCCACAGAAAAACAGCCCTCTTATCTCCCGTTGCATATACGTAAGGGGCAGCTACACTCATCAGCTAGTCACAGACCTGTGGCACATGAAAGAGGAGCTGGGCATGACCTTCAGCATCAAAATCACCCGCCTCCTGCTCAGAGCAGTGTGGCAGCCCACCTCCCTCAGTAAGGAGCGAGGCTCTGCAAGCCAACACAGACAGAGGGGAATGCACTGCCCCCTACCATGGACGCTACCCTCACACCGTCATCAGTTTTAATTGGGATTCTCCTGTAGCAGCATGAACTACTCGTATCAAAAAGGTAATGACAACAACAAAACTTTTGAAACCAACTTCCTGTATTCTACATGAGAGTGAAAAATACGTGCTTTCCTCCAAACGATGCTGCTTGGTTTTTTCGTCTTCCTTCTTTTTTCCCCGCTTTTTGCTTAGTATTCAGCTGTGGGTTTTGCATCTCCTCAGAGATGGGCACAACATAGCGGGTTCCTCACCGGACCTGTTCATGACAAATTGCACTGCCAGTTTCTAATGCTTCTTCTAGCAGCTAAGTTTTGGTCCCTCAGTATGGTTTCAGGCTTCCCACCTGGTTCGGTTGTTGCAGTGTGTTCATAGGTCTCAACCTAGGATATTGCCCTGGAAGGAGCAAAATTTCCACTTGCTGACACTAGAGAGGAAAGCAGGCTTGCAGTCTGTGACAGGCCACAAATCCTACTCTCCTATCAGGGTAAAAAAAGCAGGTACTTGGTACCACACACCCTGCTTTTCCAACATCTGCCACCTTTTTCAGGCTTCTCACAGACAGAGCACTTGAAGAAGGAAGACAGCCCGGGGCTGAGTTATCCTGCAGGACCACCAGCATCTCTCAGCAGGATCCTGGTCTGACATTCATGAAATGGTCCAGGGCTCTCCCTACCTACACATGCATACACACGGAAAACCATCCATCTACTCTCATTCCTCATTTTCCTTTCCATGGCATTCCCATTTTTGCTGTCACAAACTAGGCATCCCAAGGACAGTGTTGCAAGGAAGGTCCTTTGCAAAGCTGGTTTCTTACATGGCTGTTTGGTAAGGACTATGACAAACCACTAAACAGGGATGTAAAAAACACAAAGCACATTATTCTGAAAATCATGCATTATCATTTTTCTACGCATTTTTTTCATGCTGCTTTGCAGTGTACATTTTCATATTGTGTTTTAACGGTGAGATTGATTTAATTGGCAATTGTTGTAGGGTACACCGTTCGGAAGATCTCGCGATGTCACGGAAAGGTAGAAGGCTAGTCGTCGCCTCTCTATGACATATCAGTAATCCCACCTACCGTTGTTAGTATAAAAGGAATTAACTGCGTAATAAAAGACGGAGCTGGCACTCACACCATGTGTGTTATCTGTCTCTTCCCTGGTCCGGGCCGACCAGTGATCTAATCGCGGCACCCTGATATGTAGCACTGCTACATAGTGGTGACCCCGACGTGATCGGCCGCACAGGCGACGATGAGGCTTGCGCAAGCGATTAAGGTATTAAAGGTGTTAGCTTATGAGGTGGGTGCCCGCGGCTCGATTAGGAGGGGCCCCACGGGCGAATGCATCCAATGGATGCTGCGCCGGGGGGACATTGAGTTTCCTAGATAAGTTTTGAGCCCCCCAGGACATTGAGTTTCCTAGATAAGTTTTGAGCCCCCCAAAACTGGGGAGAGATTCGGGAGTCCTTGCTCCGATCCGAGCGCGGAGCTGCTGAACGATCGCAGAGTTGGGGGAAGGTGGAGCAGGTGGTCGCGGCGGGACGGGAGGCTGAGGCGTGCTGGCTGGCGGCGCGAGCTGCTGCGTCTGCGGGTGCAGCGCCGCCTCGGGAGCAGCGGGGACAGCGCCCTCGGGAACAGCGGGGACAGCGCCCTCGGGGACAGCGGGGACAGCGCCCTCGGGGACTGCGGGGACAGCGCCCTCGGGAGCAGCGGGGACAGCGCCCTCGGGGACTGCGGGGACAGCGCCCTCGGGGACAGCGGGGACAGCGCCCTCGGGAGCAGCGGGGACAGCGCCCTCGGGGACAGCGGGGACAGCGCCCTCGGGGACTGCGGGGACAGCGCCCTCGGGGACAGCGGGGACAGCGCCCTCGGGAGCAGCGGGGACAGCGCCCTCGGGGACAGCGGGGACAGCGCCCTCGGGAGCAGCGGGGACAGCGCCCTCGGGGACTGCGGGGACAGCGCCCTCGGGGACAGCGGGGACAGCGCCCTCGGGAGCAGCGGGGACAGCGCCCTCGGGGACAGCGGGGACAGCGCCCTCGGGAGCAGCGGGGACAGCGCCCTCGGGGACAGCGGGTCGGACTCAGACGGAGCGGGCGGCCGTGGAGCGGGGCTCGCAGAGTGGTCCGTCTTTGATCGCGGACATGGGCACGGAGGGTGCGGCGGCGACGGAGGTTTTTCCTGCAGAGGCGGCACCAGCAGGACCTGATGCGCCCCCCCCCAGTATCCACGAGAGGAGTTGCGGCGGGTGGCTCGGCAGCTCATGGGGAGGGACGGTTTGCAACGCCTCAGGCACAGGCACAGGGCATACGCGGGCGTGACTTTACGGCAGTTGCAACAACTGCCTTGGCCGCACTTGGGCGTGTCGCGGCCATGGATAGAGCGGATCCCCCTTGCGTGAAAGTTCCGCAGGGGATTGCCAAGAGGTTTACTGCCTTTTTAGATCGGCTTCAGCTTGCTGTGTAGGCGGCAAACCTCCCGGAGGCGGCTAAAGAGGCGATTGTGCTTGAATGTGCTAGGGCTCAAGCTAACCCACAGAGCGCAGCGCTTGTCTCTCCTTTGCCAGCGGGTTCGTCCCTAGGTAACATGATACGCCATGTACTGGAGAGAGACCAACAACGGGAAGCGCGTCCGATAGTGGCGGCCTTGCAACAACTTTTGCAGGCGGGTACAGCCTGATACTGCTTTTGAGGAGGCAGTCTGTAAGCAGGCCGCTAACGAGCAGCATTCTGATTCCGATAATAATTCTTTTGCATCAGGCAGGGTGGACTCTGAAAAAGAGCCGGATTTATATCGCTCATTACCTCCACCGCTGCCTCCCACGGCCTCTGCGCGGCCGGGACCGCTGCCGTGCCGCCGCCGGCCCCCACCCCCCCACCCCAATCGCCTGGTACTCCCTCTCCAGGGTCTGCAGAACTTACAACGGAACCCGGCTTTGCTGCACTGCCTGTATTGCCTTCTCCTGCTAATCCCTCTAACTCTGTGCCTCTGTCTAATCCGTGACGATTCACTTAATAATTTGGGAAAAAATACACATAGTTTGATGCAATGCTGTCGAGAAAAAGCTCTACAGCAAGGAGATACCATGTTTACTTTCCCTGTTGTATGCACACCTGCCTCAAGAAATGCAAGAACCTCAAGAGTTAGAGTTCTTAGGATCAGTCATCATGAATCCCTGTGTGATGTTTAATTACACCCATAACACCACTCGAAAGGGTCAGAATATAAATGCTATTTTGCCTGTATATAGAAATGCTACAGCTTGGTTGTAACTATATCTATTCCAGAATAGCACACTCTTTTTTCTATTCCAGCTGCTTTACCTACGCGGTATGTTTTTTAATTTGGGGAATAAGAGCGTGGGAGAGGAATTCCATCGAAACTTAACGGGAGGCCATGTAAGCCTACGGACGACTTACGTTACTAACACCCGATATCAATATGATTCACAGTAAAAGGCTCACGATAACTGACACAGGTTTAACTGGATGGCTAACAAGTTTGGGAATTGCGGGATGGTTGAAAGATTTGCTTATACATAACTTAGTTATTTTAATTGTAATATTAGCAGTTGTAATGATTGTACCACGTATCATAAAACAGTTGAACGTATGATTGCAAAAGCATTTCATGTAACTTGGCTTGCATAAAAATAATTAAAAAAAAAAAGAGAGAGAGAAAGAGGAAGAGACAAAAAAAATTAATGAAAACAAATGGCTGGAGAGGGGGAAGAGAGATGCGGTTGCAGAACACACAGACATGGCAGCTGAAGAGTGAGAACTTCTAAGAGAAATAACCCTGCAGACACCAAGGTCAGTGAAGAAGGAGGGGGAGGAGATGCTCCAGGCGCCGGAGCAGAGATTCCCCTGCAGCCCGTGGTGAAGACCATGGTGAGACGGGTCGTTCCCCTGCGGTCTATGGAGGTCCACGCTGGAGCAGTGTGCTCCTGAAGGACTCTGCACGCTGGGGGAGGGGACCCATGCTGAAGATCTTCGTGGAGGACTGTCTCCCGTGGGAGAGATCCCACGCTGGAACAGGGGGAAGAGTGCGATGAGTGCTGCCACTGAGAGGATGAAGTGACAGAGATATGGTGTGATGAACTAACAGCAAAAACCTCATTTCCCGTTCCCCCTGTCCAGCTGTGGAGGCTGAGAGTGATAGGATAGCTATGGTAGGTAACTGGTGTCCAGCCAGGATCAACCCATCACATAGACAAAATGCATTATAAAATAGAATGAAATTACATTGCAATTGGGAATTTCAAAACAAGGGCTCGGTGTAACTCCTTTACAAGGGAAAGAAAGTCGGTATGTGATTGGAATTAGGTGAAGGCACATTTGCAAGGTGCATTTGCTACTAATATTGCAGGAGAGACCTAAGACCTTGCACAGATATTACAAGATCAAATGGGAAACATACGAAATGAGCAGAATACGGTGTTGTTTTTCAAAAGAATTGTCTAATCCTGTTAAATGCTTAATCAAAAAACAATGATTTGAGGTTAATTTGTGTATCTGAATTTATATTGCTATTGGAGAATTATTAATCATTTGTGTGTTTGCAGCAATCAGAATCACCTGAGGAGCAGTACGAGGATTGCGTCAGTTCGAAGCTAGAGTCCTCGCTGCCTTCCTCCTCGTGAATCTGATGTTCCTAAACAAAAAGGGGGAGATTGTGGGAGCAGCTCGGAAACCCTGGCATTTGTTTTCAAGAGTGACCATTAGAATTTGTTGTGCTGCATGTTTGCCAAGCCTTGACGAACTAGTTTTACAAGGTCAGGTTGGAGGATGGCCTTGTGTAGGCCTGGGAAGATGTGGCTGAAGACAGTCACGAGTATGTCTATGGAGTGTTTTTATCTTTAACTGTTCTGAGGACTGGCAAACATCCCAGCTGGGTCAGATATGCCCTCCTGTGCTAGTAGTACTGGCTGTGAGTCGTTGGTACTTTCTGGATCTTTGTTGAAACATATATAAGTTGGATTCTTTTGTGAAATAAAGGGAATCTTGCACGGAAAAAAAAAAAAAAAAAAGAAAAGGGCAAATTGTGGGAGATTTCATAGAAAATGGGGGAACATTTCTTTGAGCCTGATTATTTAGAGTTAGCATAAGTAGCCCGCAGTCAACATGAGTGGACCGGAGTACGCTCCCTTTAAGCCACTATAGTATTTGCATGTTACCGTAGACACCTATAGTAAATATATTCTCGCTACAGCGCACAGGAAGCAGAATAGCTTGGCGGTTGTACAACACTGGCGTGCTTGCATAGCCCAACTGGGGATTCCACAACAGATCAAGACGGATAATGGTACAGCTTATACTGCGGAAAAGGTGAAACGATTTTGTGCAATCTGGGGTATAGCCCTTGTACATGGCATTCCTTATAACAGCACCGGCCAGGCCATTGTAGAACGAGCACATCGAACCTTAAAGACCCTGCTAGATCGGCTTAGGGAGGGGGACCAGGCGGAGCCCTCCTGCTTACGGGATAATTCACCTGTTCTCCGTACACAGCGTCTCCTGTTAACTGTGTTAACTTCATTAAATCAGACAATTCGGGGGGACCTGGACCAGACGACGGTGCAACGACATTTTACGACTACAGAAGAGAAAGGCCCCTACCCGTTGGTCCGTGTGCGAGATCCCCAGACACGCCAATGGGACGGACCGTTTGAGCTGCGTTGCCTCAGGCGGGGGTACGCCTGTGTACAGACGCCTGAAGGGCTACTGAAATGGGTCCCTAGTTGTATGGTTCGTCCTGCCCTAACCTTGTAGTGTTTGAGTGTTTTTCTTTACAGATTGCTGTTATCCTTTCCTGGCTTGTGACGTCTTGGGTATCTGCTACGAATTTCTGACGCTGGAGCAATTAATAAACAAGATAACAGAACTGCAGAAGTAAGAAGGCACTGCAAGACCTTTATAGCAATTAAGAAAACTGTCATTTTGGCTTGGAGCATTTAGCTGTGGGATGGGGACTTAGGAGTTGGTTTGTATCTTTGTTAAAAATCGGGGTTTCTTTTATTCTTGTGTATTTTATTAGGTATAATGTTGCTTTTACTGTGTTTAATTAATTGTGTTCATATATCTTGTAGGTCACCTTAGCCGACATAACACGTCAAGATTCTCTGTGCATTGCAACCACATCACAAAGCCCGTGAACCAACAGACACGATGGCTATGACTCGTGCGGCACGTCTGGCCAGCGACCGCATGTGCCATAGGCTCCCTATGTTTCAACTGAGGCGAATTTTAGCACCCGCTGGCCACGCGTGCTGAAATCTGTTCCTCTGCAAATGTACAAATACCGGGATTTTCCAAAGAGCATCAGGCTGGTGTACGGCAAGGCCATCGTTGCCTCTGTGGGGATGCCCACGTAGAGCTGGCACCTACTGATTGCTGGGCTGACTTCGCGGATGGTGGTGACTAGATCTGCTAATGCTCTTCTAATAGAAAAAGGGAGGGGGAATTGTTGTGGGAACATATTTAGCTAACGGTCACAAGAGCATTCCAGACGCCTTTAGAAGGCCTTGAACAGAATAAACAAGAAGACAAAAATAAGAAAGATAACAATTAGAAAAACACAGGTGCATATTCCACGATAAAGAGAACTTGGCACAAACAACCTCAATTTGGCAGTTTATCTTGACCAATTAGACTGAGATAAGTCTCGTATGTTTAGTTAGTATGACCAATTATATTTTATGTTTATGCGCGTGTGCAGTGTTGATGCAGCCAATCATTGAGTGCAACTGGACGCGTGGACAGTGCATGAATAGTGTGTGTAACCAATGGGAGCTAGTTGGACATGAGGAGGGGGAGATGTAGGGAACACCGTTCGGAAGATCTCGCGATGTCACGGAAAGGTAGAAGGCTAGTCGTCGCCTCCCTATGACATATCAGTAATCCCACCTACCGTTGTTAGTATAAAAGGAATTAACTGCGCAATAAAGGATGGAGTTGGCACTCACACCATGTGTGTTATCTGTCTCTTCCCTGGTCCAGGCCGACCAGTGATCTAATCGTGGCACCTTGATATGTAGCACTGCTACAAGATGAACCAGGGTCATCGCGAGAACAAGAGGAAGAGGCAGAACCTGAAATAATCACCCGATCTCTATCCCTGAGTGAGTTGCGTGACATGCGAAAAGATTTTAGCCGCCACCCAGGTGAGCACATTGTTACCTGGCTGCTCCGATGCTGGGATAATGGGGCTAGTAGTGTGGAATTAGAGGGTAAGGAAGCCAAACAGTTGGGATCTCTATCTAGGGAAGGGGGCATCGACAAGGCGATTGGGAGAAAAACACAAGTCCTCAGCCTCTGGAGGCGACTTCTGTTAGGTGTAAAGGAAAGATACCCCTTCAAGGATGAAGTTACACGTCACCAAGGCAAGTGGACCACCATGGAGAGAGGTATCCAGTACCTGAGGGAATTAGCCGTGCTGGAGGTGATTTATAATGATCCAGAAAATGCGCAGTCACCCATAGACCCAGATGAAGTCCAATGCACACAACCCATGTGGTGGAAGTTTCTACGAAGTGCACCACCAACCTATGCCAACTCATTGGCAGTAATGTCCTGGAAAGAAGGCCATGGACAAACGGTGGACGAATTGGCTGTCCCAACTCGCCGGCAATACAAAGGAAGTCTCTCTTCCTCCCTATGGGCCTGTGGTCTCAGCTGTAGAGGAATTTGTCCCGAGGAGTTCCAGCAATTCCAAAGTGGATATGTCTTCCTCCCCACCTGTACAGGCCCGCATCGCAGCTATTGGGAGTAAGCATTCCTCTGCCCAAGAGAGAGGAGAGAGAAAGTACACACGACGGGCTAACCTGTGGTTTTTTACCTGGCATGACCATGGATAGGAGGACATGGAGGAAGTGGGATGGAAGACCTACCTCAGTCCTGGATGCACGGGTACGAGAGTTGCGAGAAAAAGCAACCAGAAAAGAGGATTCTTCTTGGAAAACTGCTGCTCCAGTTTCCCGTGAGCAGTCCCCCAGATGCAGTAGATGGGCTGATCTCATTTCTGATCCTCTTGAAGGGACTTCTGATTCATGTGTGCGAAAAGTGAGTAACGAATATTCTAACCAGGATTAGAGGGGCCCTGCCTCCAGCCAGGTGGAGGAGAGGGACAACCGAGTCTACTGGACAGTGTGGATTCGATGGCCTGGCACATCAGACCCACAGGAATATAAGGCTCTAGTAGACACTGGTGCACAATGCACCCTAATGCCATCAAGTTATAAAGGGGGCAGAACCCATCTGTATCTCTGGTGTGACAGGGGGATCCCATAGAGCTAAACCGTATTGGAAGCTGAAATGAGTCTAACCGGGAATGAGTGGCATAAACACCCCATTGCAACTGGCCCAGAGGCCCCGTGCATCCTTGGTATAGATTATCTCAGGAGGGGGTATTTCAAGGACCCAAAAGGGTACCGTTGGGCTTTTGGTATAGCTGCATTGGAGACGGAGGAGATTGAACAGCTGTCTACCCTGCCTGGTCTCTCTCAAGACCCTTCGGTTGTGGGGTTGCTGAAGGTTGAAGAACAACAGGTGCCAATTGCTACCACGACGGTGCACCGGCGGCAATATCGCACCAACCGAGACTCCCTGATCCCCATCCATAAGCTGATTTGCCAATTGCAGAGTCAAGGAGTGATCAGGAAGACTCACTCACCCTTTAATAGTCCCATATGGCCCGTGCGGAAATCTAATGGGGAATGGAGACTAACAGTAGATTATCGTGGGCTGCATGAAGTCACGCCACCGCTGAGCGCTGCTGTGCCAGATATGTTAGAGCTTCAATATGAACTGGAATCAAAGGCAGCTAAGTGGTATGTGTAAGAGTCGGTCAGAAAATCAGCATTGTCTCAACATTGTCATCAGGAACATGAACAGTACGTTACCTGACAACAGCCTGTGTGGAGCGCAGCGGCCAATCCCAAGGACAGAATGTGCCGGTACAAGGCTCCTGGAAGGTACCTGGCTAGAGCACGTTAGAGGGTAACCGCATAGCCTACTGTCAAAAAGGATGGATTGCAACCGTTTGCCATAACATCGATGAAGAAATCATGGAACTCTAGACGAACTTTGCTTCATTATAATACCAAACACAAACCTCCTGTCGAAGGCTACCCGCCCTCCAAGACTTACCACACCTCAGACACTGACCCTTGCGCCCTGCGTGATAGCCTCGCTCGAGAAGGGCGGAGATATGATAATTGTATTCTGAGAAGGACGGAGACTCCTGAGGCAGAGGTGGAGCAAGGTGTGTTACTAAGCATAAAAGATGACTTCTAAACAACGGAAATTTGAAGCTTCCCCACCAAGGACCACGACGATTGACGACGCAGCATTAGCTGGACCCGGGACCGTTAGGACGTCTTGAGATCAGTGGTGGTAGCTATAACCTCTCTTTCTCCTCTCTCTAAACTTAACACTTTACTTTTCTCCTTTCTTTCACCCATCTCTAACTATCACGTGCCTCTTCACAGGCAATACAATAAAGTTTTACTGTGTGATTACTGCTATCGCCTTTGGTGTTGGGTCACCTTAATTTTGCACTTTCGAAGATCCGTAGCAAAACGAACCATCACGAGTCCACCGAGTGGACCGTGACATTAAACTGGCGTCACGGACAGGATCCTGGACAGACAGAGGGGTGGCAGGTTTTGTGTGGTTTGTAACAGGGGAAGAACGTTTCGTTCCACAGCCGCACCTGGCCCTACACCTGAAAGGGTGAGAGGTGTTCCCAGAAAGCAAGGGGGTCGATTAGGGAATTCCCGCACATACCGCACACACCTCAGTGTATTTTCACCCCAACTACTCGTAATTGTAGGGCTCTGTCTATCAGGATCAAGTGCAAGGATCTCTTAGTGCAAAAGGGGGGAACTGTCCTCATTAGATGAGGGTTGACTACTCGGGGGAAGTTGAGGGGACCAGGCACAGAAAGTCTGCACTTGTGAGCAAACTAAGTTTTGACTCCCCGAAGTGAGATTTTGGTCCCTTCAGCCACTCGGGGAAGGAAGAAGAGGGCGACACAGCAGTTGTTGCGTGTGTGGTGTAACTAAGTTTTGACGTTCCCCGAAGTGAGTTTGGCCCTTTGCAACAAAAATGACTGAAAAAAAATGGTTATCAAAAACTCTCCATCAGTAAAAATCTTGACTCGTTTTATGCACTCTTGGCAAGTATGGAGCTCGACCCTCCCCGCCTGGGGAAGAGTGGGCTCGAGACAATTGGGCAAATTTACAGAGTGTAACAGACCGAGTGATTTATATACATAATGAGGCTAGATCACAGTCAGGCAAAGGCTGCTGTATGGAGTCCTACACGACTGGTCGCAGAAACTGCTGAAGGAGAAGGTGAATCGAGTCAGTTTGCAGAGGTGAAAGCCATCCAGCTAGCGTTAGACATTGCTGAAAGAGAGAAGTGGCCAGTGACTCTATCTCTTACTGACTCATGGATGATGGCAAATGCCCTATGGGGGTGGCTACAGCAATGGAAGAAGAGCAGCTGGCAGCACAGAGGTAAACTCATCTGGAGCTGCCCACTGTGGCAAGGATATTGGCTGTTCGGATAGAGAAGCTAGTGGATAAAAGTACAAAACCACGTAGATGCTCATGTACCCAAGAGTCGGGCCACTGAAGAACATCAAAACAACCAGCAGCAGATCAGGCCACCAATGATTTGATAGTGTCTCAGGTGGACCTGGACTGGCAACGTAGGGGTGAGCTATTTATGGCTCAGTGAGCCCATGATACCTCGGGCCATCAGGGAAGAGATGCAACATATAGATGGGCTCGTGATCGAGGGGTGGACTTAACCATGGACACTATCGCACATGGGTTATCTCCTATGAATGTGAAACATGTGCCGCAATTAAGCAAGCCAAGCGGCTAAACCACCCTGTCATATGGAGGGCGATGGCATGAAATATAAACAGTGGGAGGCCTGGCAGATTGACTATATCACACTCCCACGAACCTGCCAAGGCAAGTGCCATGTGCTTACAATGGTGGAAAGCAACCACTGGATGGTCTGGAAACATATCCTGTGTCGCCACGCCACTGGCCCAGAACACTATCCTGGGCCTTGAGAGAAGAAAGTTTTATGGCAAGACGGCACCCCAGAAAGAATCGAGTCAGACAACGGGACTCACTTCCAAAACAACCTCATAGACACCTGGGCCAAAGAACATGGCATTGAGTGGGTATATCACATCCCTTATCATGCACCAGCCTCCGGAAAAATCGAACGATACAATGGACTGCTGAAAACATACCTTGAGAGCAATGGGGGGTGGAACTTTCAAACATTGGGATACACATTTAACAAAAGCCACCCTGGTTAGTTAATACTAGAGGATCCACCAATCGGGCTGGCCCCGCCACACCAAGACTTCCACATACTGTAGAAGGGATAAAAGTCCCTTAGTGCACATGAGGAGTATGTTAGGAAAGACAGTCTGGGTTAGTTCTCCCTCAATGCAAGACAAACCCATCCAAGGGGTTGTTTTTTGCTCAGGGACCTGGGTACACCTGGTGGGTGATGCAGAAGGATGGGGAAGTTCGCTGTGTACCTCAGGGAGATTTGATTTTGGGAGAGAATAGCCAGTGAACTAGGCTATATGATATTTAACTGCTAAATAACTTGCCAATGTATGTCATTGTATCTATAGTGTCTATATGCCATATCAAGGGTATTACTGTAAGAATTACCCAAATGACTGAAGGATGGACTTTGAAACTGAGCCAAGTACAACAGTGATAGAACTTGAACTGGCGCCCAGCAATTTCCTCAAGATCAACATCTTCGACCTGCAGACCAAGGGTGTGGGTTGCACCAAATGTACCAGCCGTAAGTTCCAGAGGCAGCATACAACAACCCAACACCTCACACCATCTCTCTTATCCTGAAGAACTATTACAACAGGTGGAGCCCCAAAGTCATGGACTAAATAAAATTGATGGACACAGTGGAGGGATAGCCCATCAACTAAGGGAATACTATTTGTGTGTGTGTGGGGTGGGGGGTGTGTCCATATACATACATATATATATATATAAGACAAGGAAAGTGGTAGTGGTTGATTGGAAAATGTAGGATCTGGGCATGATGTAGATGGTATAGAATAAGGGGTGGATAATGTCCTGGGTTCAGCTGGGATAGAGTTAATTTTTACAGGAACCTGGGAGGTGGGGGGGGCATAGCCGGGGCAGCTGACCTGAACTAGCCAAGGAGCTATTCAATACCATGTGACATCATGCCCAGTATATAAATGGGGAGTGGGCCAGGGGGTGGTCTCGACTTTCAGTGGGGGAAGTGGCGGAGCGTCGGGTTCCGGGTGCTGAGCAGTTGCACTGTGCATCACTCTTTTTGTATACTCTTCCATTAGTACCGTTGTTGTTGTAACTTTTTTTTGTGTTGTCCCAGTAAACCGCCCTTATCTCAACCCTCGAGGTTCCAGGGTTTTTTTTTCTTTTCTCTCCTCCATCTCCTTCCCATCCCACCGGAGGGGGGCGGGAGGAGTGAGCGAGCGGTTGCGTGGTCCTTTGTTACTGGCTGGGCTGAAACCACGACAGGGTACCAGACAGAGAGATGGAGAAAAACAAAGATTAGGGATGGGCCACAGGGCAGAAGGAGGAATTAAAAAAGGGGACAGTGAGGTGGACAAGAGGGAGACTGAGAAATACCAAAAACATTGATGATCTAAAGGGGAGAGGGGAAATAAAGAATAGGGACAGGGAGCCAGACAGAGAGAGAATGATAAAGACAAAAATGGGCTATGGGACAGGGAGGGAAGAAGTTAAAACATAGGGACAGGGACCTGGAACAAGAGAATCTAAGAAAGTAAAAGTGTATCTAGAATACAGGGCAGAGAAAGGAATTTAAAAATAGAGACAGCATCAGACAGGTGAGAGAAGCGGGAATTGTGAAGGGCTAAAGGGCAGACAGGGAGGAATTAACAAGATTGGGATAAGAAGACAGATGGAGAAAGACAAAGTAGTGATGGGGACAGAGGATGAAAAAAAGAGGGATGGGACAGGACAGAATTGGAGAGAGAAAAAGAAAACAGAGAGGTAGAACAACAGAGAAAGAGGGGGACTTGGAGAACAAGAGAGGGAGAAGTGCAGGAAGGAAAAACAAAAAAATTAAAGCAGTGAGAGAAAGAGAAGGTGGGGGCAGGGAGGGATGAGGATGCAGAAGAGGGGTGACACAGCCCCAGGGGTCCAGGACTCACTGTACCTCCCACTCTTGGAGCTGCTGGGAGAATTTGACAGTTCAGACATGTCCCTCTCTCTCTCTCTCCCTCTCCCTTCCTCCTCTGTAGCTGCAGTCACTTGACTGTCATCCACCTCAGAGAATAGATTGGTATCTTACAGCTCTTAAAATATGAGGCTTCCTAGAAACACAGCCTCACATGCACACACACTGCATGGCTGTACTGTGCTTTTGGTTACACATACAGATGCTGCCGTGCACGTTGGTGATCAGATCTGCTGAGGACTACACTAAGAAGGATCCATCCTCACCTGGAGAGGCAGGCTGTCTCCTGTCTGCAGCTGCTGGTTGGATCCTCTTTATTTTATTCTTCAGCAGCTTTACCCTTCTGTGGCCTCTCCAGCTTCAGCAGCTCCTGCCCACAGCCAGTAAGCGCTCCGCCTGTCCCTCTGCGCTCCCGCGCCGCGAGGAGAGGGAGGCCAGGCAGAGACAGCCCACGCAAGCCTGAGGCTGCTGCTTTCAACGGCATCCCCGGGGGACGAACGGACAACCGCACCCACAGCCTGGCCTCTGGGAGAGGGAAAGAGGCAGCAGTGACCGTTATGACCGCAGCTCGACCCTGGCCGGAGCCCCCTCCTTCCGCAGGGGCTTCCGCAGACGCCGCTCGTTCCCCGCGCCGCTGCTAGCGGCACCCACGTTGAGGGAGACTCGAGAACACCGCAGGGCCGGCTTGCTGCCCTCACGACAGGGCTCGGGGGCTGCCTGCGGCCACAGCACAGGCTCCAGGGGAGGGGCTGGAGCTGGGGGCAGCCGCACGGGCCGAGCGGGGCCGGGGGAGCTCTGGCGACTCGGGGAGGCGCCCGCTGGCCGCGCCTGGGGGGTGCGCGCCTCCGTCCCCTCTTCCCTTCTACCGGCGGCTCTCGGGGAACTCCCCGGCGCTGCCCTGGCCCGGCTCGCCCCCGCCGGAGGGGATCGCTCGCCTCACCCGCGGTCCCGGCGCTCGCCCGCTGCCGCCCGGACCCGCGCCCCGCGCCCCGCGCCCCGCGCGCCGCCGCGCTGCTCCCGCGGACCGCGCACGCGCCGGCCGCTGACGGCGGGCAGGAGGGGCCAGAGCCGGCGCGCGGACGCCGGGCTGCAGTACCGCGCCTAGGCCACGAGGCGGCAGCGGCGAGAGCGGCGGCGGCGCTGCGCACCCGTCCGGTGCCGGCGCGGCGGTTCCGCGCTTTGCGCGCCGAGCGCCCGCCCGCACCGCGCGCCTGGGGCGGCGGCGGCGTTTCCTCCCCGGGAGGAAGCAGCGAGCGCGGCGGCACCTCCCGCCGGTGCCGCACCGCCGTTACCGTCGGACGGCACGCGCAGGACAGGGGCACCGCCGCGCGTGCGCGGCTCCCAAACGGCAGTACCGACCTTTGGCCGCCGGGCGGCAGCATCCCCGTAACGACTGTTCTCCGAGCATCAGCCGGATGAGAGACGACTGACAGCTCAGCCCAGTAGAGACCAGCCACAGGCGGTAACTACTTACTGGGGGCACGGGGCTTACATTGCCCTGCCCTTTCCCCGCTCGCAGCCCGGGCAGTCACCTTCATTGCCTCCCTTCCAAAAAGCACCCGAGGGCTGGAGCATTTACAGCAGTCAAATGCAAAGAATACACAATTTGGGTGGGTGCTTCTGTCCCTGCCCCACAACCCTTTACCTAGAGAGGACAAGCAGCTGTATTGGGTTTGTGTGGCAAGGTTTTGGTAGCAGGGGGGTTACAGGGGTGGCTTCTGTGAGAAGCTGCTGCAAGCTTCCCCTGTGTCCAACAGAGCCAATGCCCACTGGTTCCAAGATGGACCTGCCGCTGGCCAAGGCTGAGCCCATCAGCAACGGTGGTAGTGCCTCTGGGAGAACGTACTTAAGAAGGGGAAAAAAGTTGCTGGGGCACAGAAACTGCAGCCAGAGAGAGCAGCAAGAACATGTAAGAGAAACAGCCCTGCAGACCCCCAGGTCAGTGAAGAAGGAGGGGGAGGAGATGCTCCAGCCGCCGGAGCAGATTCCCCTGCAGCCCGTGGGGAAGACCATGGTGAGGCAGGCTGTCCCCCTGCAGCCCATGGAGGTCCACGGTGGAGCAGATCTCCACCTGCAGCCCATGGAGGTCCACGGTGGAGCAGATATCCACCTGCAGTCCATGGAGGTCCACGGTGGAGCAGATATCCACCTGCAGCCCGGGGAGGACCCCACGCCGGAGCAGGTGGGTTCCCGAAGGAGGCTGTGACCCCGTGGGAACCCCACGCTGGAGCAGGCTCCTGGCAGGACCTGTGGATCTGTGGAGAGAGGAGCCCACGGAGCAGGTTTTCTGGCAGGACTTGTGACCCCACGGGGACCCACGCTGGAGCAGTTCGTGAAGAACTGCAGCCTGTGGGAAGGACCCATGCTGGAGAAGTTCGTGGAGGACTGTCTCCCGTGGGTGGGACCCCACGGCAGAGCAGGGGAAGAGTGTGATGAGTCCTGCCCCTCAAGAGGATGAAGCAGCAGAGATAACATGTGATGAACTGACCATAAACCCCATTCCTCATCCCCCTGCGCCACTGGCGGGGGTAGGTAGAGAATCCAGGAGTGAAGTTGTGCCCGGGAAGAAGGGAGGGGTGGAGGGAAGGTTTTTTGAGATCTGGTTTTATTTCTCATTACCCTACTCTGGTTGATTGGTAATAAATTGAGTTAATTTTCCCCAAGTTGAGTCTGTTTTGCCCATGACGGTAACTGGTGAGTGATCTCTCCTGTCCTTATCTTGACCCACGGGCCCTTTGTTATATTTTTCTCTCCCCTGTCCAGCTGAGGAGGGGGAGTGATAGAACAGCTTTGGTGGGCACCTGGCGTCCAGGTCAGGTGGCATCCAGCCAGGGTCACCCCACCACAGCAGCACAGGGAACCTGCGAAGGGTGGGGGGGGGGGTGCCCTGGAGCAAGCCCCAGGGACTGCTGTATGGGTCTGCGTGAGGCATCAGGGTTGTGGGAGTAACAGCAGTGAGTCAACAGATGCTGGCGAGAGATTTTAAAAAATAAGGCAACACAGGTGACATCCTGAAGGCAGGCCAGAAGAGACCAAAAGCTGCTTTGTGCCAGAGGGTCAGCTCTGTTTAGCAGGAAACAGCGCATCAGAGCAGACCAGATGCAAGTGGCTGATCTGCAAATGAGTGATACCCTGGTGATGCCCTGGGGCTCTGCCGTGGTGTTTACACCTTTCCTCACCTCTGTGCTATCAGCACTCTGCTCTCCTAACTCCGCACATACACAAGGCTTCCTATGCAGGGTTTGTCACTTAGATAAGACACCCTGCCCTCCAGCATGCAAAGTAATTAGACATGAAGCAGGGAAAGCAAAGAGGCATGTTGGGATATTAGATGTCCTCAGCAGATGACCATAGAGCCCTGGAGGTTCCATCTTTGCTCTGTACAGGAGTGTAGCTCTGCACTCCTTGCCGCTCCTGCCAGCAACCGTCACAGTTGCACTTTGCTGCCTGCAACATGCAATACTTAGTAGGCTGGATAGGCCGTTCTGCCAACATGTCAGGTGAGCACCTGAGTTCCTTTGGCTGCCTAATTTGCCTCCTTAAAACAAACCCTTCAACACTCAGTTTCTTTCATTCAGATCCCTCTAAAGATCTCCTGGCCTGCAAGCCATTTTCAGCTAGCAACACAGCTGAAATACAGTGCTGGTAGAAATCTAGCTGTCATCTTGCTTTGACATCAAAAGGCTTTTGTAGAACCCCTGATTGTTTTGGCATCAACACTGCAAGGCAAGATATATGCCACTACTTGAATAAGCAAGACACCTGCCAAAAAGCTGTGCACAGTGCTATGTGGCTGCCTGTGACCAACACCTTTTTCTGCTAAAGCCAGAGCACAGTTCTCTTGTGAAGAGCCATTGGCAATGCAGAAAGTGCCTTGGCTTTTGCTGCACCGGGTCCTCAGAGAACAGTGTCTTAGTCTGACTGGAGTGTACAGCAGCCTGTTGTCATCCCAGCCCCTTGCCCTGGAGAAAGTGGCTGCCTGTAGCAGTGGCAGAACCACTGCTGCCCAAAGGGAAACGAACGACTTGGTGTAAAGCTCTCCAGGGTCCCCATGTCCCGTGCAGAGTGGATGACCTCCGCAGCCTGTACGCAGGGCCAAGCTGACAACCTGGGGAGGCACAGGGTGTAGCAGTTTCTGCAACAACTGAACTTTCCAGCCTAGCTGGACAGAGTAAGAGGTGAGAGAAATGGGCCTGCTGTGTCCCTCAAGAGGCAGAATTGCTGTAGATTGTGCAGTGGTTGTTTCGCTCTTTGCCTTTGGCCAAGTTACTTCCCAGTGGTTGGGAGATAGGAATGCTTGCAGGGCACGAGTACTGCTGCTTACAGAGCAAAAGGCGCTATAAAGCAGCAATGAAGAACAAGGATGGCCTATCAAGATGGTAGAAATAACATGGAGAACCTCAAGCTTTAGCCAAGCAGAACCTTTTGTTATGGTTTAACCCCAGTTGGCAACAAAGCCCCACACAAGCACTCACTTGCTCCCCCACCCCTGGTGGGATGGGGGAGAGAATCAGAAAGGCGAAAGCAAGAAAACTGGTGGGTTGAACATCCCCCCTGCCAACGTCCCCCCTAGTTTTATTACTGAACATGAATGTCATATGGTCTGGAATATCCCTTTGGTCAGCTGGGGTCAGCTGTCCCTGCTGGGTCTCCTCCCAGCTCTCTGTGCACCCCCAGCCTGCCCACTGGTGGGCTGGTGTGAGGAGTGGGGTGGGGTGCAGGGAAGGGGGGGGAGGGAGTTTGGGTGGGTGGCAATGGGCAGGTGGGGGGGTGCAGGCAGCACCCCAGAGGTGTGGAGACAGAGGGGTTATGTGGGGGTGGGGGGTGGAATATAGAGGGGCACAAGATAGAAGGGCAGCAGATGTGGGGGGGTGTCACAGAAAAAAGAAGAAACTTGCACAGGGAAAAACTCACCTTGAAAGCAGTTGGGGCAGAGAGGCAAGGGGAGATGGACACGGATAGGCGGGGGGGCAGGGGGGGACGGGACGGACAGCGAGGTATGCGTGGGTAAAATCATGCCTGGGGACACACACCTAGAATGACCTACCCCAGTGGGTCCACCCAGGATAATCCACAGCAGGTAACTCACCTGGGATAACCTGCAACAGAGAAGCCACACTGTCTGCCCCACAGTGTGTGTGTGGGGAGAGCGTTGCAGATGGTGCCACATCTCTTGCTCAGGCTCTGCTCTGCACTGTTCCCCCTCTGTTCCTGTGCTGGGACGGGCTCCCCAGGGCACAAACATCCCCGGTCCCTCTGGCCCCAGGCTCTCCCCACCAGACAGCCCTTGCTGCTGCACCTGCAAGGCACCCACTGCAGACAGAGCCAGGAGCCTCCAGACACAGGGCTGGCCCCGTACCATCACTATGCTGAATGACCTGCAGGCAGCGCTGGGGGGCATCTCCTGAGCAACACGAGATGCTTATGACAACACATATGAAAAGCAAAAAAATCCCAAATTGTATTTCAGCATTATTAAAAAAATAGCGCAGGAGAAAGGAGAGGAATTCAGTCAGAATAAGGGATAGTAGTTGAGCTAAAGGAGGACTCTAGGTGAACAGGTCAGCTCGAAATACAACACATCCTTTAAAAGTTAGAGCGATTTGAACTCTTAAAATCAATTGTGGGAACATATTTAGCTAACGGTCGCAAGAGCATTCCAGACACCTTTAGAAGGCCTCGAACAGAATAAACAAGAAGACAAAAAAAAGAAAGATACCAATTAGAAGAACACAGGTGCGCATTCCACAATAAAGGGAACTTGGCAGAAAGAACCTCAATTCGGCAGTTTATCTTGACCAATTAGATTGAGACAAGTCTCGCATGTTTTAGTTGATATAACCAATTATGTCCTATGTTTATGCACGTGTACAGAGTTAGTATAACCAATTATATCTTATGTTTATGCGCGTGGACACTATATGCTTGCATGCAGCAACCAATCAGAGCTTTTAGAGGAACTTAGAGAATAGTATAAGAATAATCAGCTATGACTAATAAACTGGCAACTTTGATCATCATATTGGTGTCCTGTCGTCCGTCCCCGCATGGAATTTCTCTACAATCAATATTAGGACTAATTGATACGATTTTGAACACATTCTGATGTCTCCCAGGAAGTCCCCAGATACAGGCAGTGAATAAACTGCAGCTCATCTGAATTGTTCAGATTGTCACTCACTGCTGCTCTTTGCCAAGTGCTTTATGTTCCTTCTCTTATCACCTGTGTAACTGCCACGTAAATGAGGCCCATATGTGAATATCACAGGAGATAGTCTGAACAAATGCCAGAAGCACAACTGTTCATGCACCAGAGGGAACTACAGCTCTAGAATTCCTCCATGAGACATTATATTGCTTGCCTTCTGGAAATTAATTTTTAAAGAAATTGCAGTTTCAAGTGATTTTTAAATGGCACTGCAACCACCTTAATTAACACTGTAAACTTTAAATGATCCCTTCTTTCCCATGTAAACTACGTGATACAGAAACTCAGTGACTCACACCACAGTGTGATATGCTGTTTTGGTTTAGCCCCAGCCAGCAACTAAGCACCACGCAGCCGCTCACTCACTTCCCCCCCACCCAGTGGGATGGGGGAGAAAATCGGGAAAAGAAGTAAAACTTGTGGGTTGAGATAAGAATGGTTTAATAGAACAGAAAAGAAGGAACTAATAATGAAAATGATAACGCTAATAAAATGACAACAGTAATAATAAAAGGATTGGAATGTACAAATGATGCGCAGTGCAATTGCTCACCACCTGCTGATCGACACCCAGTTAGTCCCCGAGCAGCGATCCCGCCTGCCCCGACTCCCCCCAGTTTATATACGAGATTTGACGTCCCATGGTATGGAATACCCCGTTGGCCACTTTGGGTCAGCCGCCCTGGCTGTGTGTCCCCCCAACCTCCTGTGCCCCGCCCCCCCCAGCTTTCTTGCTGGCTGGGCATCAGAAGCTGAAAAATCCTTCACTTTAGACTAAGCATTACTTAGCAACAACTGAAAACATCAGTGTTATCAACGTTCTTCTCATACCTAACTCAAAACATAGCACTATACCAGCTACTAGGAAGACAGTTAACTCTATCCCAGCTGAAACCAGGACATATGCTATATAGTTTTATTTTAAAATATGGCCAAAATTCCTGCTAGTATAAAACCTACTACAGTTCTTCCTACAAGAATAAATTCTTTCCCTTGGAATCTGTTAGATGAATGTGATATACAAATATGTGTCTTTATGCTACTCAAAGCAAGAATGTGGGGAGGAGAGATTATAATCCTATCTATCCACAAAGCAGTCATTTATACTATTGAAAAACGTTGAAGATTTATGCATAAGGCCAATGTAATGGTGTTGGGTTTATAAATATATTTAACACATTCATCTGTCTTAGATTTGTACTTAAGATTGTAAAAGATTGTGAAAACAATGGTTTTCAAGAGGGTGTATTAAGCCTACTGCAATAGCAAATGAGCCATAAAGCTTTTATCTGGGTGGGAACATCCAAAGAAATCTTAAAGGAGCAGGGAACTGACTTTACTGCCTTCCTTCATTATATACCAACTTAACAAAACACTGGAGATGCGAAAGTCATAGGAATAAGGGGGAACATAGTTGAAGGTAGGCATTGGTAACATCAAACCCATTGGGGTTCTTGGAAAGGTCTAATCTAGTCCTGACACAGATGTTCAAAAATGTGTAAGACATGAAACAGTCTTGGAAAGAGCAGCTATTGATACCGAAAAGCCGGCTGAAGAAACTCTCTAAGACTCGTTTTGGAGTTTTAGAAAGCAGGCGTTCTTTATTGCAGCACTAGATGTATGGGGGATAGTTCCACCTAGCGTGCATACCACAGCTTTAGCACTAACAGGTTATATAGAATAACTAATTGCATATTAATCAGATTAGTATACATATACATAAAAATAATTGCAACTGATTATCTCAGTACTGCCTACATCCGATCATGCGCAATGAAGGATCCATTTGAGTCGAAGGGCTGCTTTTACGACCACCGACCCATCTGAAGTTCTTGTTGGCTGTCCTTGAAGTCTTTATTCTTGTCCTTGTTCTTTGATCTTGAAGCTTAACGCAGCTTCAAGCACATGTGGTCAGTTTCAACAGTGTTCTCATCTAGCATACAGGAACATCTAGTCATAAGAGCAAAGAACTGCAAAACTTATTAGTAACTACCTCCACTAGTTAATTGCTTGGCTATACTTTTGTCTATTGTTTCAATCATAGTGTTAGTATAAGATTTCTAATAATTAGTTATCAAATCTCACTTTTACAGTCACCTAGCAGCAAACCAGTTTCCACGGCTGGTACAAAATATTAATATTTGTGTTACAGGAGGAGCCACAATGTTTTGAATGGATTTATGCTTTGACAGAATAGAAGTCTATACAGACAACAGCCTGGAGATACTCTAAATGTAACACATGCCGCATGGGAGGAGAACCCTTTGATATCTAAAAATGTCTTCAGTTAGGTATGTCTTGTATCTGAGAGAAACATAGAACTAAATAAGGCAGTTGGGTTTGTCATTCCATTAGGCGGAAAAAACCACTTTATTTGGATGCTTCTGCAGTGCATTAGTTTCTCAGGAAGAGGCTGTTCTCATTTAAACTAAGAAGCTACAAGTCCACAGGTGGACACCCTCTTATTGATTGTACCAAAAAAAAGAGGTCACTGCCCTTAGTTTTTCACCACTATCAGCAGTTCCTTACCATCACCTCTCTGCCTCAGGCAATCACCCCATGGAGGCGACAGTTCAGCCACTGTAATTAGTTTCAGGTAAAACTGAAGTTAACCTGAGCCTGATTCTGCCTGAAGTACGATGTCAGGGTATACTCGTACAAACCAGAGCCAGCAGATTTCTATTAATCAAGCAGTAACGAGCACCAGGGGCTGTTACCTCGCTCATCACAAGAGACCTGTCCAGAGGAGAACCTCTGCCAAAGCCCAGGAATGGGTACTGTGATCTGTGGCCAGTAGCGAGGCCACTCTCTGGCTTCAGATCTTTAATTGCCTCCTGCAGACTTCTCCCTTTCATTCAGCCTTGTACGGTGCAGTCTAACAGGAGACTCAAGCTTTTGTGGAAGAAAAAAATTCCAACAGCAGCTGCCTACTATGTTCTGCTGGTGGTAGCAGAATACCCTGCAAACTTCGTAATTAATGAAAACAGGACTAACAGAGCTGTAATTATACCTCAAAACCTTGCTGCAGGGGTTCTGGCAACAACTCCCTTCATTCCATGTTCTGGTTAGATGTCTAACTGATGCTTTCTTTCGTTCCTAGCTGTGCTCTAAAACCTTGCTCAGGTCTGCCTATGTTACATGTTGGTCAATACAGTTTTTTTAGAACTTCCCAGCAACCTCTGTCAATCAATTCCAACCCAAGAGTCAATGAGCAGAGACTAAGATAAGTAATGCCGCAGAATTTAACAACAGGTTTTGTTGGAAGGGTGTAACAGAAACCAAAGAATAATTTATTGTAGGCAGTTATGAGTAGTAAAAACAAGTACCAGGAACTGTTTTTATCGTAATATGTACAGAAAAAATTACTTTTCACAGAGAAAAAAGAGCTTACTTTTATAGCTTCTTATTCAAATTACCTGACGTACAGCACAATGTATTTTGACTTAGGCTTCCAGCCGCACTCATAATCTTAGTTTTGAAACTCCAGGTTAATTTTCATTTGTTGTAATGAACTCTTGAACAGAATAGGCATTTGTTGAATGTACTTGACACTTCTGTCCTCTTTTTTTGTTCTTCTTCCTACCTCTAAACACAGTTACTGAACCTGATCATATATCCTTCCCCTCTATCTCCCCATTTACGATGCCTTATAACATAAAGAACTTGCAATGATCGTTTACTGCGCAAAATCCTTGTTATTAAATAGATTCTCCTTTTTTGTTACAACTCTTCCTGTCTTTATTGAGTACCTGTCATTCAGAGAAAACTTCAACTATTTTATATCAACTAGGATTCATAACACTCTCAGAAGCATGGTTATGAACACGTTACGAGTCAGTTGGAACACCATGAGACAAGATGATCATGCAGCAAGCCGTCTCAGAGCTAAGAAAGAACCTAAGCCTTCTGATTTACCAGATCTGGGTTCAGGATTTTTCCAAGTCTCATTAGCTGCTGCTATTAGGCTTTTCACCCTCTTCTACGCCATAGGATACGTCTGCTTCTTAGTATCATCTAGGAGATATAATTACCTTGTTTGCACAGAGGTCAAAGACATCAGTGATGCCCCTGATCTCTCCTCCCTTCTTGCGACACATCACTTGGCTTTTGGTCTTCCTACAACGTACCGGGGTTGTTATCGAGTACTAGGAAGTAGTACCTGCTAGGCCGTTGTAGGCGCCCGCCCGTGTACGAAGCACAGGCGCTTCCTAAATTTGGTACCGAACTCTGGACGAAGCCCAGGGCCGCGGGCGGAGCGAGGCCCTTCCCGCCCTAGCGGGCGCGGCTCGCCGCGCCGCCGGGGTCTCCGCCCGCGCCGGGCGGGATGCGGGGCGCTCGCAAGCGGCTGTGCTCCGCCCTGATCGTCGCTTACGGCCTCTTCTCCCTGTACGCGGCCTACACCGTCTTCCTCCGGCCCCGCCGCCCGGCCGCCCCCCGGCCGCCGCACCGGGACCGCCGCGGCCCGCGAGGTGAGAGCGGCGGCGGGGCCGCTCCGAGCCGCCCCGCCGCCGCCGGGCGGGCCGGCCTGGCCGCGGCCGGCGGTGGAGCTGCGGGGACGGGGAGGGGGGGCGGCGGGTTCGATGCGGAGCCGGCGCGCTTTGTCAGCTCCCGCCTGCGCCAGAGAGGCCTCGGCCACCGCGGCGTAGGGGAGCGGCGGCGGCGCCTCCTCCCGCTGCTGTCCCCGGGTCTGGAAAGGCCGGGCGCCGCGCCTCCCCTCCCCGCGCCCCCGCTCGGTAGCGCTGCGGCGGGGGGGGCCGCGGAAGCGGCGCCTGAGGGAGAGCGGCGCCGGGGGCGGCGGCCATTTCCCCAGTGCCTGGTCGGGCCCGGGGCTGCGGGCGCGGCGGCGGCGGAGGCCGTGCTGCTGCTGCCGGAAATTCTGAATTCAAGAAAATTCGTCGGTTTTCTAAACTTGTAAGTTTGCTCTTTTGATGTAAATTGCACTTTTGGGTTTCTTAGATCGTGCTGCCTTGGGAAATGGAGAGTGGAATCCATGGGAAGGGGACGAGAAAAACGAACTGCTTGCTTCTCAGCAGAGATATGAAGCGAATCTTAAGATGATACAAAATGCAAGATCTCACCTAGAACAAACCAGTCTCAGGGTACAGATTTGGGGCAAAGCAGCAATTGGTAAGCAGATACAATCAATGTCTGTTAATCACTTAACCTTCCAGATATAGCACTTTTCTCTGCTTTTTAATGACTAAAATTTATGTGTATGATTAAATATGGATATCTGTACGTGAAGAGCATTAAGTAAATGGTAGCTGTTACTTAAATTTATGTTGATACCAATATAAGAGTGGTTAGACTCCTGTTTCTTTGAATTAGTTCTTTTCAAGGCTGTTTTTCACATCTGTCAAAGAAAATGGCTCAAATGGCAGGGAAACGTAGTTACTTTTTGAATCCAGTCTAGCTTAGAATACAACACAAGGGCAGGCCTTTTATTTAGCTAAACTAGAATGTTTATTTTTGTCACACTTGCACTTTGTGAAACAAAGCATCTGTGAAACAAAGCATCTCACAATGAGAAATAAGGCATTTTCTCTACTGCAGTACTGCTGCCACTGATGAAACTGGAAATTCTTCTGTTGTAGAAGACACCGAGTTTACTCTCTACATAAACTGGGGGCCAAGGTCCTCTCAAGCTCTTTAACTACTGCTGAAGACATATCATTGTTCTTATTTCAGCTTTTTTGAAAATGTAAAATTTCCAGCTTCAGTTGAAATTCCGCATAGCATTGTAGAACACGTTGGTATATTACATGATGATGCATTCCATCACAAAAATTCGATGTGTTTCACAAAAGCTTAAGAGAACTATGCATGTCCTTAAAATGCTGATTAATATTTACTCAGTTTTAAGTGGTATGTGTACCGGAAAGAGATGCTAACAGAAGCAGTAGTGTGGTATATCTTCATCTACTGATATTTTGACAGCCAAAGAATCTTTTTAAATGCCCCGATGTGTGAAAAATTAATCTTAACTAATTTGAAGTCATACAGAATTTGGGAAGCAATGTCCATATTATCTAAGAAGCTCTGACTTTTTTTTTCCAAGTTCTTATGTTGTTACACTTTTTCATTTCCCAGAAATACTTTACTTTTATTTGCTAGGATTGTAGAGTAGGTGAGATCTGTGCATTCAAATTCTCCATCGTATCTTCATTTATGTAGGTCTTTATCTTTGGCAACATATTTTTGGAGGGCGCCTTGAGCCAGCTGATGTGACTGCGCAGTGGAGAGAAGGAAGCCAAAAAGCAGGAAAAACATGTTTCAGGTACTAGCTGCATGATGTTGACTTCAATTGTGTTAACTTTAACAAAGGATGAATTGGAAAGTTAAAGAACATGATAAGATGCACAGGTGCATTATTTTGTCTATCTCAAAGTTGCAGTTATTTTAATATCAGTTGCAAACACTTTAATTTTGGCATGTTTTGATAATGTTGTGGTTTAGCCCCAGCCAGCGACTAAGCACCATGCAGCTGCTCACTCACTCCCCCCCCCGCCACAGTGGGATGGGGGAGAAAATCGGGAATAGAAGTAAAACTCGTGGGTTGAGATAAGAAAGGTTTAATAGAACAGAAAAGAAGAAACTAATAATGATAACGATAACACTAATAAAATGACAACAGTAATAATAAAAGGATTGGAATGTACAAATGATGCACAGTGCAATTGCTCACCACCCGCTGATCGACACCCAGCTAGTCCCCAAGCGGCGATCCCCCACCCCCACTCCCCAGTTCCTATAGGAGATGTGACATCCCACAGTATGGAATACCCTGTTGGCCAGTTTGGGTCAGGTGCCCTGGCTGTGTCCTGTGCCCACTTCCCATGGCCCCCCAGCCCTCCCGCTGGCTGGGCATCAGAAGCTGAAAAATCCTTGACTTTAGGCTACTTAGCAACAACTGAAAACATCAGTGTTATCAACATTCTTTGCATGCTGAACTCAAAACATAGCACTATACCAGCTACTAGGAAGCCAGTTAACTCTATCCCAGCTGAAACTAGGACAATAACTATGGAATATGCAAACAACTTCTTATTCAAAATTAACAGAAAGAATGGTTACTTTTATTTATGGAAACACATACTTGATAAAACCAGCAAATTCTAGCCCAAACATGTCACTTAAAAAATAGAAAACTAGGGAACAGTTTCATCTGCTGTTTTATGAAGATTTGTTTATTTGAAAGAAATGTGGAAAGACTTACCAATGCTGAGAGGGAGGGCAGCCAAGAGACCTTAGGAGCGGGGGAAATACAACCCTGAGAAGAGTCTAAGAAGTGGGATTTGGGGCTTGTAATTGACTGAAGGAAGCATGGAGTTGAGGCAAGAAGCTGTCTCCTGCTATTTGGTTTCTGTTGTACTCAGGGAAAAGGGACTTCACTCATTCATTCATAAATAGGCTTGTATCAAAACCATAATTTGTTTCTATTTATAACAAAAACAATCTGTGAGACCTAGCATCTGGTTAACTAATTGATTTGCTAAGCAAAATTTTATATGTAAAGGAAGATTACACTTGAAGCATTGTTTGCTTCAAAAATGGATTTTGATCTTTGATCATGCATGTTTTAATACTACTGTCAAATGTTTTATATTATTTTATATTACTTATATTATTTAGTGAATGATATAGAACTTTTCTCCAAGGTCCTATTTAATACTGTTTTTAAGGCTTTCTGTAAAGATACAGTGAAAGCTGAAGGATTTTTCATCTATTTGGCCAGTTTGCCAGTCTGCAGTAGTAGCTCTCCTACAACATTTAGTCACTTGCACCAGTACCCATCTGTTAAGAAAGTTTTCTTTTAAAGCATAAGTGACACACACTTAAGTGAATTTAACTTCTGAAAAATGTGTTGCTTCAGAAAGGTGTTTTTCCTCACGCAATAAGATGGGGTTCTAGTTGAAATTTGCAGATAATGTTTGAAGTAAATATGTGATTGTGAATCAAAAGGGGTTTTTTAAGTGCTCACTAAAGTTTTTTATCACTTTGAATTGTTTATCAATATATCTGGCTGTGCATGTGGTACAGGCCGTAGAATCTTTTCAGTAACACCCTACATCACATTCATAAGTGATTAAAAAATGTTTTCTAGAAAGATGTGTAGACTTGATTTAAACATAGCAATTATTAAAGAGTCTGTCTTACATCTAAGAAAATAGATTAAATGACATACTCTTTAAAAAAAATAGCTGTATTCCTTGTCTGCAAATATAACCTGATCCTACAAGATTAGGGAATCAACTGTGAATGATGCTGCTGCATCTTGGTAGTGTCCTTGACAGAGCAATAGAGCTTTCCATTCACAAATTTGGAGAAAGGATACAATACTTTCTTTGGATGGGGACCAGCGCCTGCAGCGTTATCTTGGTAGGAAGAGACTTTTTTCCAGAATTAAAATCTCAGAAGCTATAGAATCAATGACACTCTACCAGACAGATTGTCTTCTTGGTATGGACAAAAGGATTTTTTTCAAGCCCTTGCTTTTCATGTTTATAATATGAAAATAATTTTTGGCACTTAATGCGTCTGTCACTTGACTGATTATGATTATTTTCTCTCTTGTGTGCCTGTTTCACATGAATAATAACCTCACATGCTTCCTTAGGCTATACATCTCTCAAAGAAAAGACTTCTATGCTAGTATTTAAATATCTTCTCGTTATGTTTAGAGGAACCAGGGATAATAGAGTCTTTATTTTAAACTTGAACTTACATGCTAGATCTTATAAAAATATAAGGTTTAAGTTTGGTAGCAATGTAACAGAGGTTAAAATTTGTCAGGCTAGTAGGAACCTGTTGTGCAAAATACAGAAAATACGCAAATATAACTTATTTTAATGATTAGGATTCTGAAATGAAATAGCTGAAGTTCTACTTTTCACTCAAATTGGAAATGTTATTTTGTATTTTTTTTGTGAGGAAGAATTAGTACATGATTTTGGCTGCTCGCTGGTTATAAGATTTTCTAGAATTGTTGACTTCTTTATTGCCAGGCTGAGGTAAATTATCTCCATTTGATTACTAGATGAGGCTAGAGGGAACTAGCTGAGGTGACATATTTGGACAATATGTGCTGCTGTGCAGTTTTTTGTGGTAAGTCTAATGATTGTTAAAATGTAGAGCTCTCATGAATGTTTTTAAACAATACCAAATCTAAAGACACAAAAATGCCAAAATATCACTTGAACACAGTTGCATGAGTAAGCCCATTTCGTATATTTGTGATGGAGAATACACATATTTATCCTAGATTTTGATGACTTCAAGCTTTTACCAAAGAAGTTGCCTAAAGAATACTATAAGTATCAACTTCTGCATGAAATGCGGGGACATTTATTTAAAAACGCAAGTGGAGAAGGAACTACATAGCTGTGGATTTTAGTGACATGTTGTCTTAGCACTTGTCTTAGCACTTGCCTTGGCCGGAAGCAATTCACATCCTTCTTTCCTGTCATCTAGGAGGATGTTGTAGAGTAGGGAGTGCCAAACTTCTTATCTCTTACCTTTGAGTCAGAGCATTCCTAAATTTCTGTTCCACTGAGAGTCACACCCTCTCTATCTTATAAACATTCAGTGTTGCCTTCCCCCAGCCCCTGTTAACCCCAGTTGTTCAGCAGTTCTTAAGTCCATTCTCCTGCCCTCGTAATGCAAATTGCAACCATCTTGGTTCATGGTGGAATGACTGCATTTTGGTAAACAAAGTTAACCAGCAAAGCTTTCTTTACCTGCCAAAGGATTCTGCCAACGATAACTTGTGGCAATTTAGTTTCCTTAATAGCCTTTGGTGAAGCTTTTTGAAAATCCAAATACACTATGTCTACTGGTTCCCATTTATCTGTATTCTTATTGACACACTCGTAGATCTCCATCAGATTAGTGAGACAGGATTACTCATTTCCAGCAGTGTTTATCCATGTATGTGATCAGTGATCTTACCTTTTGATCAGATCCAGTGATGTTACTATTTATTACAGACTCTTCCAGAGAGGAGATTCATACTGACTGGTCTGCTCCAGAGTCCCCTCAAGTTGTTTTTGTAGATGGGAGTGACACTGGCAGAGCCCTTCTCACCAGGCATAGTGTCTCTTCATAATGACAGCTGCGCACCTTTGCCAGCAGTTCTGCAATTTCATGTTTGTGTTCCTTCAGAACTCTGAAGTGAATGCCATCCAGGTCCAAATCCTCCATTCGATATAATACTTGTGGTCTTTTACCTTTATTTCTTGCTGAAGAGAATGAGTTAGGTGTGGGAATCTTTTCTGCTATGGCTTTGCCATCCCATTTTAAACCCTTTTTAAACTGTTGTCCCTCCAGTTCTGTAGTTGTCTTTTTAGCATATTTTTATATATTTTGGTTTTCATATATTTAAAGAACCTTTACCTGTCAACCAGAACATCCTTTTACAAGGTACTTTTCAAATTGCTTTTCACCTTAATTTTCTGTTTGCATTTCATAAGCAGTATTTTATGAGTTTTGGTGTCCTCCTTGTTTGGGCAAGCTTTTAATTGTTTTCAATGCTGACCGTGCTGTTTGACAGCCTCCTTAACTTTTCTATTAAGCCATACAGGTTTTGGGGGGGCCTGTGTTTCCTTTTTGGGTTGAGGCACACAGCATGCCTGGGCTTCGCCTACAGTGTTTTTGAACAGCCTACAAGCTCCTTGCAAGCTTCTTGTTACTTTGGCTACTCCTTTTCGAGTTCTTTTCTTGGTTTTCTCATATTTAAGTAATTGCTTTATTGCACATGGAGTATCTCTACGTTGGGTGTATTTGGTATGTTCTCTCCTGCTGCACTGTTAAACTTCATCATATTGCCATTACAGAATGGCTGTCTGACTAACACCTTTGGAACTAGGTCTGGAAGACCCACTCTGGAATAGCATCTTTTCATATGGGTTCTAAGACTAGTAAGGAAAAACAGGGACTTCATAGGAAGCAAGTCATTTATTGAGTCCAAAAAATGTAATCTCCCCATACTGTCCTTGATCTAGCCTTCATGTGAGTAGTGAAAATCTCTTAGTACTACTGCCTTAATTTTGCAGCTTCTGTAATCTCCCTTACGTTTCCCAGTCCCGATTGTGTTCTGACTGGGAGTTAATAGTACAACCTTAGCTTTATGTTTTTATTATTTAAGTATGGGGTTTCCATAGTGTTTCTTTTTTCACCCCTGTAATTTTATGCTGTTAAACTTATTATTTTCCTCCACACAGGTCATTGCTTCCCCACCTGTACATCCTGTTATTACTGTAAAGTTGGTAGCCTCGGGACACTCTGTCCATAGATAAAACCCTTTTCCCCCAGGTCTTTTTTTACAAGGTGATCACTGGATCAACTACATATCCTATTCAGTATTTTAGGCATTCTGATGCTCAAGGTGTTTTCTTAGGATTCCCAGTGAATATTTTCTCATGGTTTGTTAAACTAACTTTGGATTTAAGTCTTGACCTGACTTACATTTAATCTATTAGAAATCTTGATCCCAGTCATGAGTCTCATGAATTTTGGCTCCAAAATATGCCACTCCCATGGCAGCAGCATGTCGGCTTAACTCAGGTTTAGAATATGCTTGCCTAAGGACAGTATGCTTCAGATAACCTCACTGGAGTAGTTTTTTACAGCTTTTGCTGTGAATTTTCTTTTCCTCACTAAGCACACTTGAACTGAAACTAGCTGTCAATCTCAGCACTTCATGAGTTAAAACTCATGGTCATTCTAAATTAAGTTTTGGTTGTAGCTGAAAAACTGTAGTAATGCAGTAGACCTAGAAAATGTAACGCTTCATTGACTCTTGGGGAAAAAAAAAAACATTGCTAGTTTTTTTCCCCTCCACTTTTTCCCAGGCTGTGTGATGGCTAATCCTTTGAGTTCAGTCAATAGTCTGTTAACACAGCAGTTAACTGAAGAGCAGGAGCTGGCAAACTGGTTTGCTTCATTGCAGTTCATATATGGCTGTTCTCAGATACTTGTAGATGATCAGTGATTTAATGATTTTGCTACTTGATTGAAATTCCTCTGTTAAATACATTGTGCAAGATCTAGAAATGCAATTTTCTACCTGAAATCTTTGTGCTTACTAGCTTATATCAGAGCCTTAAGTTTGATCTGGGTCACACAAGCAACATAAGTTTACATTTAGACAGGTACTTCTTGTGTTATAGATTCTACTCAGTATCAGATGGCGCAGTGTTTTTTTGGTCTAACCTTAACTGAACCAAAATTACAGAGAAAAGTAGTATGCCAGACCAGCTAACTGTCCCTCATAATGATACCTGTCTTAGTATATATACTCTTACAGGTTTTTGGGAGGGCCTCTCTCTTGTTCTAATACAGTATTCATTGGTTATTACTGGAATTAAGAAAAAGTTTTGCTTTTAGTGAACATCAAAGTATTTCCTTTTTTCAAAGTTGATTGATTTACCCACATTTTCATGTTTGAATATGATAATAGTTCTGATTTACTGACAAAATACTTTATTTTCATTTAAGCCTAAATCTCCTTTTTCTTGAGTGAAGATGAAGGCAGCTTGTTTCCTGTGTTAAACTGTAGATACTAACGACAGAAATGGTTACAGTTGCATAGTTACTTTGCAGTATATTGCATTTACTTTAATGAATTAAAAAAAAAAAATCTCTGGAGTACAGACTGTGTAGGAGGGATGTTTAGAGGATTAAGGTCAATGATTTGTCTTAAGGGTGCTTACTGTTTTATTTTGGTTTTCACAGTTTCATCACTGGTCCATCTGTAGTTCCTGGCTACTTCTCAGTTGAGGCTGAAAATGTTGTGCTAGTTCTGAATGGAAGAGAAAAAGCAAAGATCACTTATGCCACTCAATGGTTGCACTACGCACAAACATTAATTCAGACTCACAAAATACAGCACGTAGCGGTTGTGCTTCTTGGAAATGAGCAGTGCAACAATGAATGGATTCAACCATACCTGAAAAGAAATGGAGGATTTGTAAATCTACTCTTTGTTACATATGACTATGCATTGGTAAATGAAGAAGATATTTTCCAGTGGCCTTTAGGAGTTGCTACGTAAGTGCTATAAACATAAATTACAATTGAAACTTAATTGTTATGCATGAGGTATAGAAAATGTGTCTGAATGTTACTGCTGATACCCAAAACGATTATAGTAAGTAAATTGTAGAACATGATCCTACTAATGGTTTTCTAAATCAAGCGTTGGAATCTTTGGAAATTGCATTTAGGAATAAAAATGATAACAGGAAAAGAATGCTAGGATTAAGGTAGCTTTAAAAAAAAATGAACCTGTGTCTGGTGGGGTTTTCTGTTTGTTTATTTTTTCTTCAGTAGATTTGCTCTTGAGAGTTATCATAAATGCTGATGTAATATGTATGAGTAACATGGGGATTTAAAAGATAATTATGTAATTAAGTTCTAACTACTGCTTGTTTAGGAAAGGAAAGGGATGGTACTGGTGGTACTTTTTTAACCACTGTTATGGCTCTCAAAATGAAATTGTGTGCCTCCCATTTGGAATTAGTATACTCCAGTATCACAGTAATGTAAGCTGGCTTAACTGCTTACTCACAAAA
Source organism: Aquila chrysaetos chrysaetos (assembly GCF_900496995.4). Taxonomy (NCBI): domain Eukaryota; kingdom Metazoa; phylum Chordata; class Aves; order Accipitriformes; family Accipitridae; genus Aquila; species Aquila chrysaetos. The sequence continues at coordinate 17,529,933 of NC_044029.1, read as the reverse complement.
ACATTTTTGTTATACTTACTGCTCAAACTATGTGGAGTAGATAAAGGTTTGGTTCAGTTAGATGCATTTTTACTCCTTGTTAACAGAGTTAATAGTGTTTTAGCTACTTATCATGGTAATATAAGATTAAAAGAATACAGGAGTATTTTCATATCTTGTGTTGAATTTGAATTCAATATCCTATATTGAGCCAGTTGGCAAACTGTATGGAGTTTTTATACATAGCTTGAACTTGCTCACAGTGTCATGGAAATGCACTAAATTTGGATTCTTGATGGTGTCAGAGAATCGATGGCATTGGAGGCTCCTAAGCAAAAAGAAGTTGAGTTTTGAGATGCAAAGATTAAGGTGACAAATAACAGAAAGCAACAACAGTTACAACAGTAAACTGGGGTGCAAAGCTGGGTGGGGAAAGATAGATCAGTTATCAGAATGGGGCTTTGCAGCCCTTGCATGCCAGTGGTTTTAAAAATTGTGGTTAAAGGTATGCAAATGCGCCAGATTTTCCAAGTGAAGAGGGAGAACAAAGATGTAGAATCCTGTAAAAATATTTGGCATGAAGAAAAAATGGTTTTCTGAAAGTAAGTGAATTAACATTCATCATGCAGGAGAATAATGAGGAAAGGACTGTTCCATCAAAATTTGGGAAGGTGAAGAAATTGAATATGTCTTCAGAACCATTAATGGCAATGAAGAAATCACTGTGAAATAGAGACTACCTTTGAAACCAGTAAAGAATTGGGATCGGGGTATAGCTTTTCTTACAAAAAAAGGAACAACAGGGAAGTAGAACAGTGATCCATCAGAAATAATAACATTAGAAGGAATATGTGTCTTAGTTTGAGAATGCAAAGGAGCAGAAACTTTTTTAACATTCATCTGTTCCAGAAAAAAATACTGACTTTATGTAATGAAAAAGTTAATGCTAGCCCTTCAGCTGAAGCAGTGTTTCACTGGCTGTCATGCTGACCAAAATTAGTGATGTAAGATTTGAGGAATCAGTCAAAAAAAGAAAAATGCCTGATACGGTGAAAACATGTCTAAAAGGATGGCATAGAGTTTATATTGGATCCCAGGACCTTGCATTGGTTTTGTTGAGTCCAAAAAGACAAGTTAAATAGCTTGTACGACAAGCTATTTAGTAGCCAAAAGATTAGGTTAATGAAGTCCACCCAGATCAAAGTGAGATTTTCCTTTGAGAGGTTACCAGTGGTATTCTCAGTTGATAAGCATGCCCAGCGATTAAGGTAGCTGAACTTAAATTCCATAGTTCCCATTAACCTGGCCATGTCAGTCAAAACTAGTGGTTGCGTCAAGAACAGCTCCTTTTGAAAAAGCATGTTTCTCAAGGACGTTTTGTAACGTAGAATCATAGAATCATTTAGGTTGGAAAAGACCTTCAAGATCATCAAGTCCAACCATCATCCATGCCCACTAAACCATGTTATGGAGTACCCCGTCCAACTCGCTTTTTGAATATCTCCAGGGATGGTGACTCAACCACTTCCCTGGGCAGCCTATTCCAATGTTTGACAACCCTCTCAGTAAAAAAATTTTTCCTAATACCTAACCTAAATCTCCCTTGCCTCAACTTGAGGCCATTTCCTCTTGTCCTATCTCCAGCCACCTGACAGCAGAGACCAACACCCACCTCACTACAACCCCCTTTCAGGTAGCTGTAGAGAGCGATAAGGTCTCCCCTCAGCCTCCTCTTTTCTAGACTGAACAGCCCCAGTTCCCTCAGCCGCTCCTCGTAAGACTTGTGCTCCAGGCCCCTCACCAACTTGGTTGCCCTCCTCTGAACACGCTCCAGCAGCTCAATGTCTTTCCTGGCGTGAGGGGCCCAAAACTGAACACAGGACTCGAGGTGCGGCCTCACCAGTGCCGAGTACAGGGGAACAACCACCTCCCTGCTCCTGCTGGCCACACTATTTCTGATACAGGCTCGGATGCGATTGGCCTTCTTGGCCACCTGGGCACACTGCTGGCTCCTACTCAGCCGGCTGTCAACCAGCACACCCAGGTCTTTCTCTGCTGGGCAGCTTTCCAGCCACTCTTCCCCAAGCCTGTAGCGCCGCATGGGGTTGCCGTGACCGAAGTGCAGGACCCGGCACTTGGCCTTGTTGAACTTCCTACAGTTGGCCTCAGCCCATCGATCCAGCCTGTCCAGATCTCTTTGTAGAACCTCCCTACCCTCAAGCAGATCGACCCTGCCCCCCAACTTGGTGTCGTCTGCAACCTTGCTGAGGGTGCACTCGATCCCCTCATCCAAATCATCGATAAAGATATTAAACAGAACAGGGCCCAACACCGAGCCCTGGGGAACACCACTTGTGACCCGCCGCCAACTGGATTTCACCCCATTCACCGCTACCCTCTGGGCTCGGCCATCCAGCCAGTTTTTCACCCAGCGAAGAGTGCACTTACCCAGGCCACGAGACGCCAGTTTCTCAAGGAGTATGCCATGAGAGACAGTGTCAAAGGCCTTGCTGAAGTCCAGGTAGATAACATCCACAGCCTTTCCCTCATCCACTAGGCGGGTCACCTGGTCATAGAAGGAGATCAGGTTGGTCAAGCAGGACCTGCCTTTCGTAAACCCATGGGCTGACTGGGCCTGATCCCCTTCTTATCCTGGACTTGCCATGTGAGTGCTCTCAAGACAAACCGTTCCATAATCTTCCCCGGTACCGAGGTCAGGCTGACAGGCCTGTAGTTCCCCAGATCCTCCCTCTGACCCTTCTTATAAATGGGAGTCCCATTGGCAAGCCCCCAGTCCTCTGGGACCTCCCCTGTTGACCAGGAAAGCTGACAGATGATAGAGAGTGGCTCGGCAAGGACCTCTGCCAGTTCCCTCAGTACTCTTGGGTGGATCCCATTGGGTCCCATAGATTTCTGAGTGTCCAGATGGCGTAGTAGGTCCCTAACTATTCCCTCCTGGATTAAGGGGGGTATGTTCTGCTCTTCATCCTTATCTTCCAGCTCAGGGGGTGGAGTACCCTGAGGATAACTGGTCTCCCAGTTAAAGACTGAGGCAAAGAAGGCATTAAGTACCTCGGCCTTTTCCTCATCTCTGGTTGCTACGTTCCCTTCTGTATCCATTAAAGGATAGATATTCTCCTTGGGATTCTTTTTACTGTTAACGTATTTGTAAAAACATTTTTTGTTGTCCCTTACAATAGTGGCCAGATTTATTTCTAGCTGAGCTTTTGCCTTTCTAATTTTCTCTCTGTATGATCTAACAAGAGCCCTGTACTCCTCCCAAGTTGCCCGCCCTTTCCTCCAGAGATGATAAGCTCTCCTTTTTTTCTTGAGTCCTAGCAAAAGCTCCCCATTCAGCCAGGCCAGTCGTTTTCCTCGGCGGTTTGACTTGCGGCACATGGGAATAGCGTGGTCCTGAGCCATTAAGATTTCCTTCTTAAAGAATGTCCATCCCTCCTGGACCCTGTTGCCCTTCAGGACCGTCTCCCAAGGGACTCTCTCAACCAGTGCCTTGAAGAGGCCAAAGTTTGCCCTCTGGAAGTCCATAGTGGTGGTTTTGCTGACCACCTTCCTTGCCTCACCAAGAATTGAAAATTCTATCATTTCATGGTCACTAAGCCCAAGACGGCCTCTGACCATCACACCTCACACCAGTCCTTCCCTGTTCGTAAACAACAGATCTAGCAAGGCTCCTCCCCTGGTTGGCTCGCCCACCAGCTGTGTCAGGAAGTTATCTTCCACGCACTCCAGGAACCTCCTAGATTGTTTACTCACTGCTGGGTTGTATTTCCAGCAGATGTCTGGAAAGTTAAAGTCCCCCACGAGGACAAGGGCACACGATTCTGAGACTACTGCCAGCTGCTTGTAGAATGATTCATCCGTCTCTTCAGCCTGGTCGGGCGGTCTATAACAGAATCCCAGCACAATATCTGTCTTATTGGCTTTCCCTCTCATCCTCACCCATAAGCACTCCACCTTGTCATCAGAATCGTGTAGCTCTGTACAGTCAAAACATTCCCTAACATAGAAAGCCACCCTACCACCTCTTCTACCTTGCCTATCCCTTCTGAAGAGCTTGTAGCCATCCATTGCAGCACTCCAGTCACGGGAGTCGTCCCACCATGTTTCCGTGATGGCAACTAAGTCATATCTATCCTGCTGCACGATGGCTTCCCGCTTCTCCTGTTTATGGCCCATGCTGCATGCATTGGCATAGATGCATTTGAGCTGGGTTATCGAATCCACCCCTAACATCGGCATGCTGCCCCCAGGCTCATCTCTGGTGCACCCAGTTTTATCCCTTACCCCCTTTGAACCTAGTTTAAAGCCCTCTCTGTGAGCCCCACCATCTCATGAGCAAGGATTCTTTTACCCCTTTGAGATAGCTGGACAACATGCATACATAATAACTCTGATGTCAAAAGAAGACATAAATTTTATGGAAAGTCTCTGAAGAGAGTGATGAGGGCAAAGGGAATAAAGACCAACTTTTAAGGACAGGACTTGCGCTGGTTTGCTTGTGGGTCTGTGTTTATAGATGTGGATTGGCAACACATAGGTGGTTTTAGTCTTAGAATCTGCTGCAGTAAAGATGAAATGGTGCAAAATGTTTTTTCTTTGACGTAAAATACATAGTCGTCTAATGTATACACTGTTTTTACAGCTACAGAAATTTTCCTGTTGTAGAACCCAGCTGGTCAATGCTACGTGATCCAAGATCGTATCTATGTAATTTCTTAGGAACAGTTTATAAGAACTCTTCTAGGGAAACCCTAATGGAAGTTCTGAAGCAGGATGGGCTTGACAAACTTTGCTGGATTGCAGCCAGAGAACAGTAAGACTTTGATTTACTTCGTGAAAATATTCAGATTTTTTTGCCTCGTTCATTATTACCAATCCTTTCTTGAGTGTTAAAAAATAGTACAAATAAAGGTGACCAGTCATAATTAAAACAGAGTACATTGCTGAGACTCTTTGTATAGGTCTTCATGAGTTAACAGCCTTCGTGTTGCTGTATTTTACATAAAGCATATTTTTAAATACATACAGAAATCTCCTATGTATACTACATATAAAGACCATCTTTTTTTTTCTCATATACATTTGATTATGGTGGGAGAAGAACTACTTGTCTTTCACCTTGTGTGTATTAATGTCTTAGTAGAAGAAAAAGACAGCTGTGTTTTGTTGTGTTCTGTATAGGAGAGTGGATTTAATCTATACGACATGGCTCTTTTTTTATTGCAAGTAGGTAGAACAGATCTTTTGACTTTCAGGAATAGGGTTCTGATTGTATTTCTTAATTTTGCCAAGCAACACCTGTAAAATGTTTGATAGCAGGCACAGCAGTGCTTAGGAAGACCTCAGCTAGCCTGATGAAGAATCTTAGGAGATGGATTGTATCTGTGATATAAGCTCCTGTCTCACAGATATTCTGAGGCACTACAGGCAGATGGATTCAGGTTAACGGATTGCTTTACGTGCTAACTTTTGAAGAGAAAACCTCTACTGTTTTAATGTATTTGAGGCCTAAAAAAATTCATTTAAAAGTCCATTGAGTGTCTCTCTGTATGTCTATTTCTGAACTGTGCTGTGAAGTAAATTGACATACGCATCATCCAAGTCATGCAGAAGATTTAAAATAGCGTTTCAGTTTGCTTCTTACACTTCTAAGTATTAATAATTTCCTAAAAGGACCATACCTAAAAAGTGTTACAGTCTATTTTTAACAGTGACATTTTCAATAAATTTTTAGAAGACACTTTAAGAATAGTTAAGACTAAAGGTAAAAGTCTCTTGATTGTGTGTGTAATATAAAATTCTTACATTGACAGCATTTTTGGTTTTATAAATAATTGAAATTAAAGCATAGATCTATTTTTAGGTTGCAGTGCCTGTGGGAAAAATGTTAATTTTCAATCCCTTTACTTTCCTAGGTGGCAGCCTCAAGAAACAGATGAAAGTTTCAAAAACTATCAAGATGCCTTGCTGCAGAGTGATTTGACATTGTGCCCAGTGGGAATAAATACAGAATGCTATAGAATTTATGAAGCTTGTTCATATGGATCTCTGCCTGTTATAGAAGATGTAACAACATCGGGTGATTGCGGAAATTCATCAGTGTACCACAGTGCTCCATTACAATTATTAAAAACCATGGGGGCTCCATTTATCTTTATTAAGAACTGGAAAGAGCTTCCTGCTGTTCTAGAGAAAGAAAAAAAAATGAGCTTACAAGAAAAGATTCAGAGGAGAAAAAAGCTTATAGAGTGGTATCGAAACTTCAAAGCATGGATGAGACAGAAATTCATTAATACTTTGGAAAATTCATTTTTGCCAAATGCTAAAGGATAAATTGTCCCTTTTGAAAATCTAGAATAGATTGAAAGTTTAATTTCCATTAACCTTCCAAGAGAGCTTTTATACAAAAGAAATCTCACAAGGCAGATGCATTCCTTTTGAAGTCAACAGAATTGTGCTAGCTTGGGCAAGAGCTACGTTTGGCCCTTCATCCTTAACAATTTTGAGAGAGGTTGTTGACTTAGCAGGATGGTAGTCTGTAAGGATGACAACAATTTTATTATCATTTTTACAATTTCCATGTTGGTGTGTGACCTGATAGATTTTTTTTCTTTTTTAGGAGAATATCTTTGAGCATGTGAACTTGTTAAAATCTAACATGAGTACAACAGTTGTGTTTGAAGAAAAGAGAAGAATGGAAGCTGTATGGTACAGGGTAATTTATTATGTAGACTAAAGAAGAGAAGTATGATTATAGCAAAATCACCAAGTTTAGCACAATCATTAAGATGCATCCTGGTAAGTGTTTTGAAAATGTGAACTATTTATTTGATTGACATTTAATTTCCAAGAAAGTGGCCATAAAGCTAATGAAACACTGTGGAATAAAAATTTGTATTTCAAGGTGAAAATAGAGAACTCTTTCTTGAAAATATTTCATAGCGATATATTTCCCCTGTAATTTCAGATATCAAAATAACTTTCTTTCATTTCTGTTTGGTCTTGGGACATACCTTTCTGAAGTTCTGCTGCGGGAGCATTCACTATCTGTACTTAGAGCTGCATATTCTGAACACGAGGCCTTAAACATGAATCTGCTTGTAGCTTATCTGATTTCTCAAAATCTGCTGAAACTTGTCAACTCCAAAAGATGGCAGAAGTATAATATTGTGTGTTTATGATACTACCTGTACAGCAAACAGTTTCAATGTTTTTTGTTAAATGTAGTCAAAGGGATGTTACTGTTCTTGTACATCAGAAATGAGCGTGTGCTATTATCTTCAGTGTGTGCGGCTGAGTGGTGTTACTGCATACACAACATTGGCATACCAAAGGTGGCGTATTAGCCAGTTTTCTGTCTTTGAACCCATATGGCATGCTGATATTTATTCTCATGCAGGAATTCAAAAGCCAGTGCAGCTGTACTGCTCAGTAATATTCATTTGTGTAACACTGCTATCTAGTTCTGGAATATGTCTCATACAAGATCACTTCTGTGTTTTTTTCAGTTTTCTTGCATCCCTTCTGCGTAAAAAAACAAACCAAACCAAAAACCACAAAAATACCCACAAAAACCCAAAACATACAAAATTACTGGGTTTTTAGTTTGCTGACAGTGGATGATGTTCACAGTGACAGTGGCTGCTCTAGATCTGGAATAAGGTATGTTTCAGAATACCTGGATTTTTAGGAGCTGGCATTCCATATGCTTTGTAGATACTCTGAGAAGACAAATAATCTGAATTGTATGTCTAACATGAAATTCCTGTGACTATCACCTACCCATTTTATCTGAAGCATCATGCAGTTGCAGTACAATGCAAACGTACTCCATTCAGCTGAGACTGGAAGTACAGCTGTCACAACTGAGCATTGAGTTGAGCCCTGCTTAGAGGTGGACCTTATTAGACCAAATTTACAATAAATTTCCATACTGAGGATCTGAGGTAGCCATCTGTACAGTAGTACACAGCACTTAGAGGGTTAGAGGAAGCTTGAGTATCTGCAATAGTGTAGTGTCGCCGCTGTTGTTTCTCTCTAGTACAATCTTTCTTTCTACACAAGCTACAAAACTATGGAGCAATAATCTAGAGCGGTGTTTTTCAACCTGTAGTCAGTGGATCCCTTGGCACTCCTGCAGGATTTCAAGGAACTGCAACAAACAGCTGAGAGAAGTCTTTACCAGTCATCCTAGATTCTTATAAAAGAGGCTGCAGCTCCTAAAAAATTCTAACGGAATGCAAGTCAAAGTCTGAAAAACAGTTCAGTGTGTTACTTTGTCATCAGTAGAAGAAATATGCTGCTATTCATGTGTTCATTTCTAAGTAAACGTCTGAGTTTATTTCCAAACTCGTGGCAATTATATCTTAAGGGAGGCCAAGACATGCACCAATGTTTTATCAGAATTTCACATCACAGCTGCTTGCCTGCTCTTGGAGTTCAAAGGGAAGCAATTCGCATTTTATCTATATTTAACCAATGCTTGACACTTTAAATTCATCTGCTTCAGTCCAATAGTAATTGGCGCTAGAAGTTTTTTGTTGTGTTCTATTTCCAGCGCTAATGGAGCAAAGAGAGCAAAACATCTTGAAGCCAAGGAAGGGTTCCTGACACATTAGGCAGGTTGCCAGTATTTTAATTATTTCCTTATTCCACTGTGCAACTTGTGGGAGAGGTTGTAGTTCTTCGGTTTTTAATTCCTAATCTTTTCTCATTTGGAAAAATTGTCAACTCCATGCCCTATTTTGATCTAGAGATAAGCAAGACAACAAAAGGGACCTTGGCAAAAAAAGGATGAGACTGAGGGAAGAAAGACGGTGAGGGTTGCAAGGTACCAGAGAGGAAGTCTTATCAGTGGTAGAGGAAACTGGTTTCAAAGAAAGGAAGCAGTTAAGCCACTGGTGAAAAAGGTAGTTTATCCCCTGCATGACACATCCAGGAGGGAGTGTATAGTATCTACCATCAGTGAGAAGTTGAAGAATCAATTCAGTTGTTTAATACTGAGAGAAGAATGCATGCTCTGCTTTTGCAGCTAGCCCTCTGTTTTGAGACTGGGATGGTGAAGTATGGCTTTCTAGAGCACAAAGAAGGACTTGAGGCCTCTTAAAACTGCACATGCTGTCTCCATTGGAGAGGGGGTTCTGCACGGAACCAAACCTGTCTTGAGTCAAGAATGCCAATTGTAACATCTAATGTTCTACAGATTGCTGATTATGCAGTATTTTGCATCATACTTAGATTTGTAAGTGGAATATATAAATCTACCAGTTTCGTTATCAGAGATATTTATTTCCTGCTGATGAAGGCTTCACAAATTAAGCTGGATTGCCTTGCTATAAGAAGAAACAGATCTAGCTTCTCACAATTTAGTGTAACTCTGTCTCCCGCATACTTCTGAACCCATTAAGAGTGGCTGTGAACACATGGTGTAAACTGTTTAAAAGATGGGCTTCTAGAGAGCAGTATGTTTCCAAAGAAATGTAACCAGTCTTTGTAACTGTTGGTAATCCTGTAGATAAGGAAGTGGCTTGCAAAGGATCTGGCTGCCCATTGCTTACCATTCTTGGACATTTAAGTTGTGATAGTGTATTTCAATAGTTAGGTTTTCCAGTATTTTTAGATACTGTCTTTCAGTGACTGAAAGTTATACAAGGAGTGATACAACTAAGAGTTTTGTAGAAGCCTTTCTCACAGCAGTTACTAAGTATGAATTAGGATCACTATGTGCTGGAATCACCAATTTCTCTCTTGGTTTATTGCCCTCACCAAAACACTTGCAAAACCACAGAAATAAAATCCCGTTACTTCTTGGCAAACCTTGCATGTTTGTAATAACGTCTAAGAGCTGGGCAAACTCAGTAGCAGCTTCCATGCTATAGAGTCCTAAAATATTTCCAGGAATTCTTCCTACTGGGATGGGAGAAATGAATGACGGTTGAACAAGATCATGCTTATTTTTGCATGTTCATAAAGACTGATGCTGGGAGAGAAAAAAGTATTTCAAATGCAATTTCAGCTGTGCCCTAAGAAACTGTTGCTTCCAAGAAAATTGCTACCGTAAGGCATGTTGGGACTGCCATTTTCCAGTAGCTAAGAAGGATTTTAATGTTTAGGTAGTGCTGTGAATCCTATGCAAAGGGTTTGATGAATCAGCCAAAAAAAAAGCTGACCTGATGAAAATGTGCATGAAAGGATGATGTACAGTTTACATTGGATGCCAGGACTTTGTGTTGGTTTGGGTTTTTTTTTGCTTTCTGAGTCCACAAAGGTAAGTAGATAGTTTGCACAATAAGCCCTTCTGGGATCAGTCCAAAGTGATGCTATAAAAACCATGCTGTGCAGCAAAAGTGGCCGTGGCTCTAAACTCTTCTCATCCCAGCAGCTTATGCAGTCACAAAGAATTGCATAGATTTCTTACTAATCACCCATCCATAAATCATGAGTGATAATCCTCTTGATAAAGAAACAGCTTGCAAAAGGTCACATTACCGATTGACTTAAAGTCTTTGGGTGGGTCAAATTTCAGGATTTCTTCAGTGTCTCCTGAACAAGAAAAAAACAGTAAATGGGTATGTATTTTTATATTGTAAGTATAAATTCTTTTCACATCTTTACTACTAATCTGAGCATGGAGGATGGCTTTGAGTATTAAAATCTCTCCATGTGACTCTAGTCATAAAGGAAAATAAAAGCTGAAAAGACACTACATGTGAAATCCAAGGGCCAAGAGGAATGCTAATGAGAAAAAGATGAATGCCTGCGTATATTTTTGATGTATTTAATTCAAAGCATTTAAGAGAAAATGCTTCTGAGAACTGGAGCTACACAGCAGTAAAATGGTGAGGCGAAGAGTGCAGAACAGGCTCTGTAACATTAGTCCTCTAGGGTCTAGAGTTTGAATCTGGCTAGTATTTTAAGTGTCTCTGATTCAAGATGCCATAAAGAGGCCTCAGTCTTCAGAGAAAGCCTCTACACATTTTGAAAATCGTGAACCTTTTAAGATTTCTCTAGTTCAGTACCCAAAAGCCATTGTCCAGTTTTGAGAGGCTGGCCACGCGGCCAGGTATTTGTACAGTAGCATCTCATACCTCCTAATTATGTTGAGTGCACTGGTAGCACATGCATTGCTATTCACAAGTTCTCCGAACACTCTTGGGACCTGAGTGCAACTCAGTGAACACTGCTATACCAGAATACAAGATGTTCCTGATCCAGAGTCTCACAACACAGATGCGGTTTGTCAAGCATGCCGTGAAATAACATGACTCATTCTTTCAGCCAGTCTTACACTAACTTAATCATAGAAGGGTGGTTTAGGTAAGTATCCTCAAATCGCTTCCTAGTTGGTATTCTGCACAGTCCCATCTGACAGTCCAAAATTTCTGGTTTTCAGGTGACAGCATTTGCCAATTTTGTGGTCTTCATTTTTTTCATCTGCAGGAATATATCCTTTGTAGATTGGGCTGCATTTTTAAAACAAACTGAACAGAAGTAAAGTATTATACACAGTTTCCATTAAATGTGTTTTCAGAAGATACGCAAAATAAATGCATCAAACAGAAATGAGTCATCCACTAAGATCCAGATGAAGACACAGCCTGTTGAGAGACAGCAAGTTGTGCAGGTGGCCACAAATAAAAATGAATCTCTGATTGACTGAAATTAGCCTGATTCTTTCAGATGAAGTTATTCAAACAGCATAAATATGTTAAATGTCATACTTTGAAGTTTGCTTTTGTTCGGGGCCCAAAATGCAAGGTTTCTACATAAGTGATTTCTTTCTTTTCATTTTTTTCCCTCTGCAATGGAGTTCTTTTCTGAAGAATAAGAGTAGTCCCTGGCCATGAGCAGAGATACACCTTAAGTAATATTTACATAGGAGATGCTACAACATCTTCCTCTGTGGCTGCTTATTTACTACTTTTTAGTATTTGTGACAACCCTTGTCAACAATGAGGCTACCACGGTGCTAGATGCTAACACACAAAACACTCTGGGATCTGAGGTACCCAGGTTCAAGCCTTTGGTCCAGCTTGTACAGAGCAGGGACTGCCAGTGCCTCTGCCACTGCCCAGCTGCCATTTCAGAAACAACCACAGGGAAGGTCTGTGTTGAATGTCTTTGCTCCTACTTTTGATGGGGGGAAGGAAAAAAAAAGTTTCCTTTGTCATGAAGGAAAGCTGGGAATAATAAATCTTAAAATTTTGTATGAGCCATGAAAACAATCCCATGCTATAGAAGACAGAGTAAACCATCTGAAGAAACTCAAAAGACCCAAAGAAATAATCTGACAGGCTTTAGCACAAAACCTGATTATTTTTCTCTTCTCTTTCACTTCTCTTTTCTCTTTCTCATACTAATCATGTTTTCTGTTGAATGGCATTTCATCAAAATCACATTATGCTACAGTCAAACTATTTGAACAGTAAGATCTACCCTGTAACGGTGGAATGTAGCAGCAATGTTTGGACCTTGCTTGATGTTAAGGAGTTTTACAGGAGAAGTGATGCTGCAAGATTAATTTTAAGATGTCCCATAGTCAGGACAGGATAGTATCACTATTTAGCAACCTTTCATTCATCAGAATGTGCAAAACTATGAATATATGAGGAAAGATGCTGTTTCACTTAGATTTAGACTATTACAATAGTCCTGAGCAAATTTAGTAACTGAACTAAACTTCAATATAAAATACTTAGTAATTTTAATAGCCTTATTACTTTGTTTGCTAGTAAAATAAATTAGGCAATTGCTACTTCAGGTGTAGCACAAAGATTTCTTTATATCCTTAGAGAAAAAGAATTGTATCATCAGAAACCATATAATTTTTTTTTAAACACTATTCTATTGTCTGCTACCATTGGGTATGTGGAAAGTAGGTAGTTTGATTTCAGGAGAGTTACTCTTAATTTCCACAAACATAGCCCAGTGGGCTTTAGCTCATGGATTCCATATGGATCTCCATATTCATTCTCTCTGAATATGCAAATGGAGAATTAAGGACTGCTCTGTTTCCCCTAAGGGGATATGGAATGTACTGATTAATTGCTGTAGGGATTTAAACGGTGCTTCACACTTCCTTCAAATGGTAGCACAGATTTAAGACAGCCAGTGATGTCCCTCTCTGGTATGCAGTCTTTAATCGCATATTCCTTATTGCTGGAGGGTTCAGTTTGTTCATTTAATAGTGATTTATCAATCTCTGTCAATGCAATCTTTTGCTGATGATTGTAGACTATCATGGTTGTTTTACAGTGAAAACTAAGTAGTCTTACTGATGCTAAAACTGAGGACAGTGTACCATCTGATGAGTATACAAGCAGGAATCTGGAATTACGCCACGTAACAATTTTCCTTCCTCTCCCTGTCTAATCAGACTCTGTTTCTTCTTGTATTTCTCGTCTCTCTGCTTTTTTCTCCCTGTTGTTATCAATTCAATTAATATGTATAATATGATTGAAATAACCAGGGAGCTGCTAAAGTCCTGTGTACAACTCCCCCCCCCCCCCCCCCCCCCCCCAGTTAGTATTTAAAATAGGGAAACAATAACTAGACAGGATTTAGGGTTTAGGAATAAACTACTAGAAGTGGGGCTTTGTAAATAGGTAGAATGCTTATGTCGGAAAAGGTAATGGATTGTGGTCTCATCAACAAACCTTGAAGAACCACTTGGAACTGCCAAGACAGAGTAAGAAGTAGGTAAAAGGTAATTCCTACAGGGGGAGATCGCGACCACTGACTCATTGACCACCTACTCAAATGATACCAGCTACTCAAAAGAAGACAATGAAAGAAGAAGACAGAGTAATTTACATGGCAGGCGAAGAAAGAACCAATCATTAAGGAAAATAACAATGAATATGTATTAGTTAAGTGTATAAGTGTGAGAATTTTTGAGACAAGGGTGTGCTCTCTTGAGACAGGCACCCATTCATACACATCAATTAAATTAATTTGGAAATACCTCAACTCTGTGTGTTATTGGCTTGCACACTGGGTAAACGAACCCCGTTTGTGGGACAACACTGTGAACTGATTTTACCCAGCTGACCCTCTTTTCACGTTGTTATTTTCAGATTATAACAAATTGCTTTCTATCTGGTAGGGATATAATTTCCTCATCCCCGTGGAGAATTTCTACCAGGTACCCAATCTCAGTGTAGATGTAATTAGGCTTTTGCTGAATTTCTGCCTTAGTAAAACTCTTGCTGTTACACAGCATGCTGCCAAAATATCTCTCCATAGGATATTACGTCATCTGAGTGCTTGTTTCTTAAACATTTATAGTCTGTTGTTTAATTTTGACTGTCTGTATTAAAAGTTCAGTGAAAAGGATTATGTTTGTAGGAGCAGAAAAGAGGACTAACTTCAAACATCTCTTTGCTTTCCATTTTACAGCAAGGAATGCTCTGCATTCCCTGAATGAAACTTCACATGCAACTATAGATGCCTGAACACAGCTTATGTTGTTTGGCACCAAAGTCTTAGACATTGCCTCATGACTTCTGAGATCTGAATTCAGTTCCGCACAACAAGTTACCAAAGGTCAAATTCACCAGAGAATATTCACATCTTCAATGTAAAACCTAGGGTAGGTCAGTTCTGCTTAGATTAACTGTCCAAAGGACCAATCCTTTGAACTACTGCTAGACAGCCTGTGGTGCTTGGCCTGCTGGTGAGCAGTGGAACACCACAAAATGGTCCTTAAAACTGTTGCTTGTTTTGTTTCTCAATTGCAAATGCACATTCCTCACGTGCAGATAAATAAAGAAGTTCCTCCTGCTGCTTGTGTTTGTGGTGAAACAAGACCACTTTGTTTGCTACTGATTTTCAGTAAAGCATTTACAAACATGAAATACAACTTTGTTAAAAAAATTATCTATGTGGTAAGTATTTTACTATTATTTCCTCCATCATCAAAGAGCAGTGTGATGTAAGGTGGAGGCTAGGCTCCCCCCCACACTGCCCAGCTGTTGTGTGCTCCCTTGGTTTAACACCTACTGGTTACTCCAGAGATCCCACACTCACCAGTGGAAACCCCTCTACTTCTGCACCTCCACATGCCCCTGAGTTCCCTGGTCTGGTCAGGGCTGAATGACTCCACACTTCTCTCAGCCAAATGTCACTCCTCAGACTGTGTATTTTCATGTTCATTTCCTTCAGGGCCCATTACACATGCCCACAGCATGCCTAATGCATACCTCTTGGGTTGGATTCTTCAAAAAGGAAAGGCAACTGGGTTTGGTTTTTTTCAGAAAGCAGCACCTCAGAAGGAGGTGATTATGCCTGTTCTTTCATGTCACTGTTCGGGCGTGACAGTACTTCCCCAAGACGTGTGAGAATTGGGCTCAATTCCCTTTTCCACCTGTGAAAACTTGAGCTCACGTGTTCCAGCTCCCAGAAAAAAAAGTGCACCAAGTGTCAGCATAGACTGGAGTTGGCCTTTCTCCATTTAAAGTCACCCCACTCTTCACAAAACCGTCCAGTATTCACTGGGACAGCAAATATACATGTTTGGTTACGGCATCCACCTAGAGGACAGGCACCCTGAGTTCCTGTCTCTTTCAGATGTTCATGTATTTCACATAGGATAATAATTAGATAAATACCAGTTTCCCATCACTTGATGCAACCCCTTTTCCTTGTAAGGCAATTCACTTTTTTAGGGACTTAGATGCATAACTCAGTACAAGGAACTCCACTGCGGAGATCACACACCTAAGCTGAACACTGCAATGCTAAGCATAACGCCACTTCAGTGTCCTGGCCAAACCCAACCCTGCACACCTCTGTGCCTCTGGTCCACTATGAATGTAAAATGCTACACCTATATAGCATAAACAAGTGCAGGGCTATAAGCTTAGGCCTGAAAGCTGTAATGCTACATTCCTCCTGCATCCAAATGTGGTAGTATGTCCACAAGCCTCTTGGAGGGGCTCACGAGGAGCAGCAGCACAATGTGCACAGCAGTCCCCCAGCTAGCATGGTTGCCACTGGCTCCTGTTCTTGCTACACGCCCACAATGGCAATGTAAATGTGGAATCAACTTAACTAATGTTAACAAAAATTAGCTTACAAATCTTTTAGAACGAAACAGAGCAGCAGGAGTACTATACCTAAATAGCAGCTTATGAACTCCTGACTTTAGCTCTGGCTCCACAACCTGTTCTCTGCCAGTCTCCCTGTTTGTAGAATAGCGGTGTCTCTCCCACTTCCCATGGATGCAGCTGTTGTGAAGCTGTGCTGATCTGCTGGTGTTTGGTCAGTAGGCTGATGATTCAGATTGTTGTACAAATCTGTATATGCAATCCTTGTGTTGGACAACTATACACTTTTAAACTTCGGGAGTTTGAGTGTGCCTTGCTATCACTATCCCAACAACTTCTACTCTTGGTTTGTATTTTCTGATTGTGATTTTATATATGGTTTACAAATGCATTAAAAAAAAAATTCTTAAACAGAGCTGAAAATTGGACATAGTACTTTTCTGTTTAATACTTAAATCAAGCACTTAACCTGCTTCTGGGCCTATAACCAACAAGACATTTCTGCTGCATATAGCACCTACCATCTCCCCCTTTTTCTCTGTTGACTTTAATTAGAGTGTTTCAGTTATTGATTGAAAACTCCTTCACACAACATTGAATTGTTTTATCAAAGGATAGCTTTCCCCTGTTGAATTCACAACCTACCAGTAACACCCTATTCTCCGGTGTTTTGATTGCTCTGATCTTTCATTAGAGGTGGCTCTTCTCTTTCAGGGCTTTGACTAATTTTGGTTCCTCAGACTGCAAAGTCATATGATGTAGTCACTCCCCCAAAGACTACTCATGATCATGGCTATCCTTCTGCTACCTTCTGCTACAAATAGAGGTAACAGATCATACCGAAGGGAGCCATTATTTTGTTATGATCCATAGTCTTGTATGGAATGGTCTTGGAATGACCATACATCACTTTGATATACCTAATCTCAGTATGAGAAGTATAAATCTTTCAAAAACTTTGTTAACGATTTCTCAGCTGCTTAATGTAGCAAACATAACATAACATTCATGTGAAGGGTGCGTTAGACGGCAAAATGCAATCAGCTGACTTGCAACAGTTCAGTAGGCAGAAAAGAGGGATAGACTTACTGTATATTTTATGAACTTGCAGCAACACTTGACAAAGAAATACTCAAGTCAATAAGAAACAAATACAACTGCACCAAAATAAATATGAAGTTTTCACCTTCATGTTTTCTTGTTTATCACACACAATTAAGTAGCAGTCTGAGTTTTGGTGACCTTATTGGTTGTGTTTTGCAGCTTGCATTTCACATGGATGGGACTAGGGGATGAGACTGAAGGAGTGGCAGAAGGACAGAAACCTGAGGCTCCAACAGCATGGGAGGAATGAGGACTGGGAACACCTGTAGCAAGTTCTGCTTCGAATATCTTCAAGCACTGCCCAAGACAGTAGCTTCGCTTCCTACTGTAAGACTTGGCAGTGTGATACTTTTACTACCCACATTAAGTGTATATTCTGGAGGCCAACGTTTCAATAGTCACCAGTGAAGTGGCTCAGTAATACAGTGTAAATGCACTCTTGCCAGAGTCAAAAGACTGCCAGCAACTGAGGCACTGGGGATTTGGATAGTTTTCCGTGGGTTTTATTTAAACAATAAATGCATGGCATGATGGCAGAAGTGGAGTTGAATCAGAAGTGCTGAAGACAACCACAGAGACATAGGGGTTCTGGCAGTGGTAGCAAGTCTTGCTACTCCAGTTTTGCAGAAGCAAGATCTGGGATCACTCATTTTCAAGGCTGTTGATGACTGGATGAGCTGGAAAACAAAATTTGAGCATTTTAGATGAGGACCAGCCCCCTAAAGAGCGAAACAGAAGAGAAGCAATGGGTCTGGTAAGATTACAGACTAAACTGTAATGCTCTTTGAGTCTGGTAAATAAAGAACCAAATTTTTATAATATTTTAATTAACAAGTTTAAATAATATTTTATCTCATCCTGAAGTATCTTCTACCTCAAATTCTGAAGGATTAGAGGAGGATTCTGTGCAAAATTTCAGCACATGTCTCTTTAACACAATATTGCAACATTACTGGCATACTGAAATGATGCATGTCAGAAAAACTACAGTTTGCTACTGATTCGACACTTAAAGTAATTGCAATGGCTATGCAAGTCAAGAATGTGAGGATACAACAAGAGATGCTGTGGGGTCCCAGCAATCCCATAGGCAATATTTATGTTGCTGCCCAGTGCTGGTGATTAAAGGAACACCAAACATCATTCTAATAATAACCCAGTCATCCTGAAAAGAACCAGACAGGTACAGGTAGGCAAAAACTATCCCAAATCACTGCACGCACCTGGTATTGATATGTCATTAGACATGCCCATAATGAATACCTTCTAAGAATGTCCCATGGAACAGAAGTCACAAAAGTGAGCCAGTGTCCCTAAGGAAGGCCAATTTCACAGTCCAGAGCTAACTTCTGCCAACACATTCCTATGATTAGATCTGGCAAATAGACCTGAGCCACATTGTTGGTCCTTGGACACTGAGAAACTTCAGTCTCCTTCAGGACCGACAGAGGAACAGAAGTCATGATCAAGAAGTTGCATAAGTCTATTTTGATTTTCAATTTAACCTCTGTTCTACTGACAAACTTTGTGCACATGAGAAGATGTTTCTGTATATCATTAAGATGTTGAACAAGCAGCTGTAATAAAAGATACTATGTGTGCAGGCAAAGACCTCACATCATCCCTGCTGAGTTGCAGTGGAAGTGAAGAAGGCCTGGTCATACATTGAAATTCTGGGCCACCTTTCATATTCACACCATCCTGTGATTCTGTTTCCCTTGGGGAAGGCTGTCCACAAAAAACTCCAAGTAATGGTCCACAAGGGAGTTATTAATTCAAGCAGTGAACCTTCTGAATGACATGTGCCACCTGCACTGATGACTTGGAGCTCAAGAAAAATATGAAGTATATGTGTTATCCCAAATAAGATCCAACTGCACTGGCTGGAAAATGGCAAAATTCCCAGCAAGCTCAATGCCAAACTTTGGGGTTTGGCAGATATTTCTGTTTATAATCATTCTGTCTGAGACATTCACTTGCCTGCTGTTTGGATTTTTCTCGTCATCTGAGATCTTTCAGAGAAAGAAGAGATGGTTGTTGGAAAGCCTGGAAGGGATGGTCTGTCATTTTTACAATATTCTGGTTGATAATTCTGTTGTCAAGACTAATAACAATTACCGATGCAAAATATTGCATTTCAGAAATATGAATACCTATGCACTTCAGGAAACTGTATATCATCTGATGCATAGCAAATGTAAGCTGCAAAGAGAAAATATTTTGCTTTCTGGGCCTCCTAACCACTGGTGATGGTGATTATTAAAGTAAGGATAAGAATGAAGCCATTTTCAAAATGTTAGCTGAACCAACTTGAGTCAATGACATGACATGTTGTCTGTTTGTACTAATTTTTAAGGCAGAGCAGTACCTGGAACTTCTGATGTCTACAACTTTTGCATGAGCTCTATGCTGCAACAGCAGTTATTGTCACCATTTTAGGAGAAGGCATTTTATTAGATCAGTGAGACCTTTATATCTATTCTGAGTTTGGTCATTTCAATCTGTGCGAAGAAATCATCGCTTTGACTGATGAGTTGTCCAACATCAGATACAGCAAAATGATAAGGTGAGCTCTCTACCATATATAGAACTTCTCATACAGAGAAAATAAATTCCTAGATAAGGGAAAAAGAAAAGATCTGGCAGCTGCCTCAGCATGTGGATCTTTTTGTTACTCTGTTGCAGACTTTGCTGTAACCAGTAAAAATAACAGCAAGCCATCCTCTTTTGGAAATGTCTTGGATCACAATAAATAACACTTCATCAATATTTTATGACTGATTATTGATTTTGTGATCAATCCTCATAAATAACTCTGTACTCATTTATGATCCTCTATGCATACTTGCAGCAGATGCACTGTGAAGAATCCTTGAGAGTGGTAACCAAGAGGAGACTGAAGAAATTGTGGCAGGTAATCACTGCTCAGCAATAGCCAAAATGTTGGTGGTATCAACACTGCTTTAGTCACAAATCCAAACTACAGCATAATAGGGACTGCTCTGTGGCAAGTTAACTCTGTTCCAGCCAGAGCCAGTGCAACAGCTTCTCCCGAGCATCTCCTTCCTTCAAATGGTCAGTGGTGGCTTTTCATGGCTGACTGCTATTCATGTTATTTCAGGTAGAGAAAGTCGAAGAGCTTTTGCCTCAATGCAGCTATCATGTGAATTTCGGCTCTGCCAGATGTGATTTCCAAGAGACTCTGGTGAGAAGCCATACTGGAATCATGCTAAAAGTGTCTCTCCATCACAATAGCAAAAGACCAGTCTTACCAAGTCATCCCTCGCTGTTCACTGGGAACTGAGTCCACTGAGGCTGCAGTGAACATAACGGCATTTAGAGAAGGCCAGTGATCCAGACAAGGCATTACTAGCTTATCATAATACCCCATGTGCAAGTGCTTTTGGCCCAACTCATGAAGAAGTGCTTCTGCACCACAGGTCCAGGAGTAAGTCTATTACAGTTTAAATATCCCTGGCAGCCACAGGAAGGACAAACAACACTTGGAACAACAAAGGAAGGGTTATAACAGACGTTACACAGCATGACATCATTGTGGACTCTGGTTTAGACTAATCAGTCCAGATTATCAGTAGGTACATTGAACAGATGGACAGTTTGTCACATGGACAGCAATGTAGACACCACATGCTTTTATGTCCTTCACTGCAAGTATCTGAGGGAGCAATATGGACTCAAAGAAGATGCCAGCTGTGCTCCTGCATCCAGTCCCTGTTTATCACCCAGGCTTGTCATTCCTGTTGTAATTCTGGCTGGTAGTCCTGGTTTGTGCTTCTCTTGCTGAAAGCAGAATCAGGAATGAGGAAAAAAAAAATCCTCAGAGGTTGCTTTTTTAAAGTCACATTTAATTCCTTTCATTGGAAGTAGATGAGCTCTTGCTCACCCTTTTTTTCCCCCCACAGACTTTTCACAGAAAGTACTGGTTTGCTGGAGAAACTGAATAAACACAAACTGCAGAGAGCAGAGCTGTAGCTAGTTTTTATATAAGCAATAAAAAAGCAATACTGCAATCCTTAATTAAAGGAAGTTTGAGACAATTAAGTGGTTTAATGATTTGATAGAACTTTTTTATTCAAGAAGGGCTACATTTGTCAAGAAAGGAACAATCAGGGAAATATATCTAGTTTATTTCACAATAGAACCAGTATCATTTCCTGAAAATAGCAGAGTTCTCCATTTTAGGAAGTACATTTAGAGTTAGCTTCCCAGTCCCCTCTTTGTGCCCCTGAGTAAATGTGCGTGGGGTTACCTCTACAGGAGTACCCTCAGAAGACATGGAGCTGGCATCGCCTGTTTGGTAGCATCTATTCTCATTTGTCACCTCATCCCAGTATTTTAGCCATGTCAGATAATAAATTGGAGCACTATAGAAGAGTATTGCAAAGAGCACTTGGCAATTCTGGAGTACTAATCCGTGTAGTTACAGAATTATTTCTCAAACCCTCCTTTCCTCAGCTCTCTTCAGTTCCTAATCCTCCAGGTCATACATGTATGAGCTGCTGCTGCACAGCAAGGTGTCCTCTGTCTCCACACTGGTAACATATTCTCTACCTCAGATCCATGATCTTTCATCAACAGCAACTTGCCTATAAATGTGAATGGGAAGGGACATGCAGAAGAGCACTCATATCCTCCTTTGTCTGGAGATTTTCGCCTATGATACCCTGAGCAGCTATGACTAGCCAGAGCAGTATTATGTTCTGTTAAGATCATACATAGACATGTGACAACTGCAGCAACACCTTGTGTTCTTAAAGGTTGTTTTGTCCTAAAAGAGAATTGAATTTGTGTCTTTTTGATAAGCACCATGCCTTCCTCAAAGCAGCAGGTGGCTGGAACCATTTAGTCCTGTTCGTTCCAGTAATTTTCCTCTGATGATCGCATTTAATAATGTTTTAACTCCTGGGAAGTTAATAAGACACATGCCCATGGTATCAAGAGCACTCCACAAAATGTTGGGAGGGATGTTCTCTGCCTTTGTGTTTCTAAGGAGCAGAAACGCAAGCCGACCCTGCCTGTGCTCAGCTCAGATAAGGGGCTTGTTGCTGGAACCACTCTAGCACATGAAAAATCTTTTCAGAACTGCTTTATGAATAGGATTTATAAAGATCATGAAAAACATAGCAGGAGAGGATTTTTCATACTATTCTTTTCTTTCTGGGAATATCCATAACTGCTAGGGTATTGGACTACAGGTTTTTCCAGGTGGTTTGAGTAGAAAAAAGACATTTTTCGGTGGTTCCAGGCTGGTATCAATTAGGAATACTGAAGTGCAGTTGCTTTGGGTTTCTTTTTACCCCCAAGTTTGCAAATAGAGCATTTCCATGATGACTATTTAGAAAAATGTTTTGTAGCCAGGCCAGTTTTCATATGATACCTTTTCACCAGAGGAAAATAGTGCTTTATGATATGGTGCTTTTCAAAGGAAAATTTATGTGTCTTTTTCTGGAAATCCTCTTTCAATGCATATTTTGATGTAAACATCTTTTATCTAATACATATTTACATAACAAATTCAAGCTGTTTATTTCAGAAAGCTCTTGCGGATAACAACTCTTCCATACAGTGGAATAAAAAGACCTGAGCAGACCAAATGAAGCAGATCTGATGGGTGTCCTGATAAGGCCTGAAATTAACCTTCACATTTGAAAACTAAGTAGTTAGATTAAACCGAACAACAGCGAGGCTGAACGCTGGCTGTAGTGTTCACCAGGTAAGCTCATGAGATGGGACACAACCAGCCCTGGTGAGAGGAGAGCAGAGGATCTGTGATGCCATAGGCACACAGGATGCCCAGCATGGAAACTGCAGGTAGAAGCTTTGGAGCTGGACACCCTGCGCGGGGTATGACCAAGGGCAGCTGCTGGTCAAGCAGGAGAGCTCTCCTGGGGCGCGTGTTCTGCTAGAAAGGGCAAAGAAAATAATCCGGTACGGCATGAGCAGGTAGCAGGAGAGTGCTGAGGGGTTCGCGGGGCCAGCCAAGGCAAGGCTGAATGCATTTTGCGCTGCATAAGTGAGGCTGCACGGGTGGCTGTGTGCCATGGCCCCACTGCACAGCCCATGCCCTCAGAGGAGCGTGGAAAGCAGAGAAATATTGAGACCACTTTGAAGTTTTCTCTGTGCCTCTGTGCCATCGGAGGAAGATTAAATTCTTCCATAGTCAGTCCCCATAGGATGGAAATTGTTGGTGCAGGCACAGCCAGTGCCAGGGTCGCTCCTGGCTCCTGGCTCCCCTGCCCCAGTCCCCGTTGCACCCTGGCAAAAAGAAGGAAAACATGAGCACTCATTTCACTTGAACTCAGGATGTCGAGAACAAGAACTGATCTAGATGCCAAGGAATATAAAGGAAAGAAAGAAATTAATTGCAAGATGAATTAAAGCTGTTCCTTTAAGCTCATAAATTCTGCCTACTTGATGTTTTTCAAACCTGTAGCATGATTCAGACAATTAGACTATGAAAACAACAGCTTACAGCCTGCTGAAGAAATACAGAGAGGGCAAAAAGAAAAATGGAGTAGGTCTCTGTGTCAAATGTCACCGTTTCTCTCTGAGTCACTAACAGCTTGAAAATAAATTGCCATGGTTACATCTGGATTGGTGCTCTGTGAAGGCAGAAAGAACCTCACAAGTTGGTATTTGCCACAGACCATCATATCACTTTGGCAAACACAACCACCAGCACATAAACAGCTGTCTGTAACATGCCAGGAGAAAAACCAGCATTACTGCAAGGGATTTCAGTATGAGTGATTTAAACAGAAGACTCATAAAGCCAGAATGAAATATCCTTGAAACTCTTCAGGATTATAAACAATGATTTGCTAACTAGCAAAATACTGCATCCATTTTCAGGGGATTCTAGTCTCGCAAAAACTTCATCTTGCAAAGGAGAGCAGAAAGGACTGTACAACAAAAAAAACAATGGTTGTTTAGGTTACACTGACAGTGTTTTGGCCATAAACAGCCAGTTTGCTGTGACGCAGAATCTCAGCCAGTGCTGCAGGATTTGGTGATTGCCCCCACAAACCACTTTCTCTGGGTTTGGGGGGGTTCCAGCACTGCAAATATTTAAAACAAGATTGGACGTTTTTCTGACAAACTTATTCTGTTTCAGTCTGAACTATTGGACCTGAAGCAGCCATTAATTCCTGAAATCTCATGCTCTGTATAATGCAGCAGATCAGCCTAGGAGATCATAGTGGCTTTTTCTTTATAACTCAGCCTTAATAACTATAAGCATTAATGTAGTCTAGTGTCATAATTTACTGGTGATGCTATATATGCCCAAGCACTTGGTGTTCTCAGTGTAAACACTATAAGCTAAACTTTAGGAATGAATGAATTATAATGTTTGACTTTCTTTATACACTTTTGCCTTTAGTAGGAGGTACTCAGTTTACATCTTGCTGTATATGCTATATGTTACTTAGACAGAGATCAGCAGTTTTTTCTAACAACCAGATGATGTGGAATATCATGGCAAATATAATGAGAATTGTTTTCATGTAAGTAAAACTGATGAAGGGACTTATCATCCAGAGACTCAATACTCTATCGACAAGTATCCCCCAGGGACCAGCAGCCAGTGTGTTTACAAAAAAATAAAGGAGGAACTGGCACGGTGTCAAGCCAGTCTAGAACCTACACTCATCTGTCGCTTGCTTTTGATCGTCTTCTTTGAACAGCTTTATTTTTTTATTCCTGGTCAAGACAGAATGTCAGGTCTCCAGAGCTATAACTAAATATTTAGAAACTATGCACACTGTTAGCATGCTGAATAATAACATGTAATTAACAATAATGATGATTCTGACAATAATATCATTAATTACACTAAAATAAGATAGTGGAAATTACATCTTTTTTTTTCCTAGAAGAAAAATTACTCTAGTCTGACATTGTAGGTTCAATATTGTGAGGATGAACTAGTTAGTTATCATTCTGGTTTGGCACTGAGACTCCTAGATTTTATAGAATATCATTAAATCAACAACATGTGAGCTTTAGTTGCAGGTGAATATCAAAAGGAGCTTGAAAGATTAGTAGAGTTGGTGTTTTTATTCTGCTGGCAAAACAGGATCCAGTGTCTGTCAGTCAACCGGATCAGCTAGTCAAAACTCCAAATGGTCTTTTATTTGTCTGTAACTTTTGAATCATTCTTTTAGAAGATACTACTACACTAGTCATTCTAGTGCCATGAGAAATACTGCCTTTACTCTTGTAAAAACACCATGTTCTATATTTCTTATCAACTGTACTTCCTGAGGCATTTTTATTTTAACCCAGTCACAGGAAAAAATTAAAGCAGTTTTCTATAAAACACCCAGGTTGAGTGTTTAAAATAACCAGGAGTATGTTGATAACAGTATAAAGAAAGTGAGCTTTAAGCTAGCAGTGAAGTGCATCAGACTCAATAGTTGCTCAGCAAGGTCTCTTAAATGACATTCATGGGAGGAAAAGTCAAGTCGCCCTGAAGTGGAAAAAAAAGGATTATGTCCTTTCTGGAAGAAACACTGTTCAGAAGCTTTTCTTTTATCTTAGTGATAGTATATTTAACAATGCACTGTTTGGGTTTTTTTTTTTTAATCTTGTTTTCTGACTGATTACTGTAGGCCTCTGTGCTACTTGCAGTTTCTGTTCTCATTCAGCTAATAAGCCTAGTCCTACCTGTGTGCACCAAAACTGCTGCTTAGTGTTCAAATTAAACATTTTCTTTCCACCAGCAAAATTTACCCTATTCCCCCAAGAAAGGCTTGTTATTTCAGTTGCAGAGATGAAAATCAAGCCCTCCTGAAGGTGGACTTAATGCATAACAGCAGACTCTGCATAGGCAGCTGGAGGAAAGGGATGCTTCCCTTAGGATCTCCGGCCCAGCAGCGGTGCTTACAGGAGAGAGAGCACGTTACTCTCGGCCACTACGGAACCACTGCATTATCTTGCTGTTATAGCTCTATAGAGAAAAAGGCTGGCTGAAAAGTCAGTCTGTTTATCATTACTATTTTTCAGCTGTATGGGGCTATTCTTAAAAATATTATATTTATCTGATTTAAACCAAGAAATCCAGTAGATTTCCTCATCCTAGAAATATTCTTTGTGTTGCATATTCTTTAGAGATTAATGCTCTAAACCCACTGTAAATTATGACAAGATAACTGTAATCTAACAGTGACACACCTTGGTGCTTAAAAGCCTTTGCCCTCCAGCCTTCGGCATATGAAGGACGGAGCACATTGCTCTTAGATCATCCTGTTCACTCCCACACAGCTCAGTGCCCGAGGGCCCAAACCTGCCCCCACTGAAGTGGAGGGCAAAGCTCCAACCTTAATTGGTATTTGCAGAAGAAATTTAAGCCTTTTAATCATGGAGATATTTTTGTTCCACAAGCACAGTGTCAAATTAAACACAGGGAAGAGTCCGGTAGCTGTCTGTCAATGTGAGGAAGGTTGAGGTGGTAGAGAGAGCCCTAGCCTAGACACTGGGAGATCTGATGACAGTTTGCGGTTCTGCCACAGGCTTTCCATAACTTAGACTTACCGAGTATGGCTACACTGCTAATCCAAGCCTGGGCTGGCTTGCTGTAGCTGTTCAACTGTGCCAGCTCTCTCTCAGTTTCTATTTTCAAGACAGGTAAATTTGCATTCACACTATAGATGTTGTTTCACGGCACAACTATCCACATGGCAGGTGGTTTTCTAGTGAGATGACATTTTGTTCTAGTGAGATGACATTTTGTTCCTAATTAACGTATACAGTTATTTGCTCAGGCTAGGTGATCAAAACAAGCCCTGCCAAGAAGAAAGGAAAAAAAGCATCCACAGCTTGAACACTGGGCCAGCTTTCCTAACCACCTCAGAAAATTAGTTCTGAAGCTGACATAAAATGTATCCTTCTTTCCTGTTCCTCTTACATCTGTTAGATTATGATTATATTGCTTTCTGCAAGATCATGGACAAGGTGAGACCACTGGAGAGCAAGCTGCTCTGGGTGATCTCAAAGAGGAGGAAGCCTCTCTGTTCTTCCTTTTCTTCCTCAATGACTTCTCATTGTATAATGAAAATGAATACTGAGCTGTCATGTATCATCAGAGAATTTACAAGTCCATCCATGGAAAGAAGATCTTGAAAGAGGATAACCTGTGCAAATTCATGATCCCTTTTGGATGATGGAAACCAGAAGACAGTAGGTGGCAATAGAGTCGACTGAATCAGTGGAGCTCTGGAAAACCACTGGAAACAACGTTAGGAGTCTGCATCATTTAGAAGCTGGGAAAGGAGAACTGGTGGAATAGTTTGTTTACCAAATCCTGGCTTCCAGCCCTGAGTTTTGGATGACCACTGCATGGTTAGGAGATGCTCCGGCTCAGCACTTGCATTCATACCCGTACAGCCCAGTGCAGGCTGGTCATCATGAGCAATAGCTTAATTTCTTGCCAGGAGCTCTGGTTCCAGCAAGCAAGCTAGAAATTGCTACATGCAGACACAAGACATGTTATGGCATTTTTGTGGTTTAACCCCAGCCA
Source organism: Aquila chrysaetos chrysaetos (assembly GCF_900496995.4). Classification (NCBI taxonomy): domain Eukaryota; kingdom Metazoa; phylum Chordata; class Aves; order Accipitriformes; family Accipitridae; genus Aquila; species Aquila chrysaetos. Next base: position 17,502,243 of record NC_044029.1, on the reverse strand, counting down.
GCAACGAAGTATCACACAGCGCCACTCACTGACCTCCCTCATGGAGGGATGAGGAGAGAATCAGAAGGGTAAAAGTGGGAAAACTCATGGGCTAAGATAAAGACAGTTTAACAGGTAAAGCAAAAGCCACACACACAAGCGAAGCAAACCAAAGGATTAATTCCCCACTTCCCATGGGCAGGCAGGTGTTCAGCCATCTCCAGGACAGCAGGGCTCCATCACGCCTAACGGTGACTTGGGAAGACAAACGCCATCACTCCCAACGTTCCCCCTTTCCTCCTTCTTCCCCCAGCTTTCTATGCTGAACATGACATCGTATGATCTGCAATATCGCTTGGGTCAGTTGGGGTCAGCTGTCCCGGCTGTGTCCCTTCCCAACTTCTTGTGCCCCCCCCTGCCCCAGCCTGCTCGCTGGTGGGGTGGGGTGAGAAGCAGAAAAGCCCTTGACTCTGTGTAAGCACTGCTCAGCAGTAACGAAAAACATCCCTGTGTTATCAACACTGTTTTCAGCACAAATCCACAACATAGCCCCATACCAGCTACTGTGAAGAAAATTAACTCTACCCCAGCCAAAACCAGCACAGGCGTATTAACTGAAGTGCAGGTTAGTCTGGATGCATGGAGACAAAGCTGTGATTCACATGTGAGCATACAACATGATACAGCCTGCCTCCAAGCTCTTCATGAAAGGAAAGCCAAACACTAGCACAAGCCCAAGGTAACCTCATGCAGCATGAATGCAGCCAGCCCCGGCTGTGCCAGGTACAGTACAGGCCCGTAAATCATTTGACCCACGCTCAGCTTTAGGTACAGCAAAGACATGACAGCCAGGCTGACAGGTCCTCGGTCCAGACAGAAAGCACACAGTGATGGCTTGCCGTCCTCCTGAAGGCAAAGCACTAACTAAAACTGAAGACATGACTTCTGTGTCTCTGATCGCTGCTCCTAAATGGGGCATTGCAGAACTTGTCTCTTGTTGCCAGGCCTCAGTGAGGACCGCCACACAGAAAGAGCTTCAGATGCTCAGGAGATGCCGTGGTAGGGGCCGTGTAAGTACCGCAGATACAAAGTACCTGCATTGCTCCTTATGTTCAAAGGTTTGTTGCTTCCTCTGAACTGTTCCTCTAATGTGGAGTTCACTTTAGTCATCTGGTTAATGCCACCATTTCTCAGTAAATACAGCCGGCCGTGTGCTCCCTGCCCTGCCCCCTGATGAGCAAAGCCTGTGCCGCTGTGCCCCAAGGCTTGTAATTTGTAGCCAGACACTTGGAGGATGCTTTGGGCACATCTGCATTGTCATTGTAGCTCAGAGCGTCAGCTTGCAGCCAGCCAAAGCTCCCCACCATGCTTTGCCTTGCTCTGTGCCCTAGTCTGTAGACAGCCAGCTCCTGCTACCCTCCGTTCAACTCAGGTAGCCCAGCAGAGAGTGGCACTGGCCCATAGGTGTATTTAACCCCCCTGGCAGGATGGATGCACCTGGTTCTGCCGGTTTATACCTGGTGGAGCCAGCTTAGCCTCTGCCTGCCAGACTAGCCAGGCCAGTAAAGCATCACAGACACATTGTCCTACTCACCATTCTTGCACCGTTGAAGCAGGGATGGTGGTTGCTGCAGTGATGGATGTAACTTAGTGCAAGTAGCAGAAGACCTCATTTGCCCCTAGAAGGTGGAACACGCTTCCTCCCCTCCCAAGGGAGGATCGTCCTTTGTAACACCCAGTGAGTGAAGAGGACAGGGTAGGTGTGTGGTGGGACAGATATGGGCCAGAAAGAGTCAGAAGAGGGATTGAACTGACTTTCCAGACCTGGTGACTTGGGCTTATCACATACCTGGAGAGTACGAATGGCAGGTGCGTGCCTGTGGATGTACAAATACCCATCAAAAGGGAAAATACACAGTGGGGAAGGCAGCACAAGAGAATAGTGAAGCCTGCTCTTGGGACGAAGAGGAACTGTTCTTCATCTAACTCTGGAGCCTCTCCTCAGAGTGTTTTTTTTCTTTAATTCCTCCCACTACAGAGGAAAGTTATTAAAATATGAAAAGACGCTGGGATAAAGCACATACATCACTGTGTCCTCAGTTAAAAAAATCTACACCAATATCCTAATGAACTTTTAGCTAAGGCACAGCAGTCTCTTCTTCTTACCTGGTACTGTGAGGAAAATTATCTTATTTGTCCTCACAGTATGAGTCATCTACAAAAAAGGAGCTTATTGTCTGTATTTGCCATAATTAATGACACCCACATAAAATGAGACTTTTGCCCCTTCTGTGAGCTAAAGCTTAACTTGCAGAAGGATCCTTAAGAACACTGTGGTGCTAAACTTATTGGTGGCTGAGCACAAAGCATTTTCATCTTGCTTTGAAGCTGTTTATGAGGGTCTTCCAGTAGCAGAAAATAAAGTTACCTTTCTCTCCTACATGCTTCTTCATTACAAGTTCCCCATAGAGAAGCAAGGAAAATATTAATTTCAAAAAGTTTAGTTAACACTTGTGCGTGAAGGCTTTCAGTGGGTTTATGCAAAAGCACATTTGGAGACTTTGCTGTGTTTCTGTATATAAACCCCAGAATATCAACCACTCTGAAAGAGTCATGTCTGTCTCTTTCTCTAAATTGTACTGCAAGACCTTACTCCTCCTCTACTTCATCTTTTTATAGCTTTAAATAACCCTTCATCTTGAGAAAATTACAGGGTACAGTGGACTGAATATGACATGCAATAATCCTTAACAACTTTGTCATAGGACTATGGGTAAAGCTGTCTCTTTTTAATCACTTTTATACCTTTAGAAATTCCTCCTTTAAAGCAAATGTGTTCTCTTCTTCATTAAAGTTAGTAACCATGCTGAATCACATTTCTTTTTCTATTCATATATTATGCAAAATAGATTTTTTAAAATGTGTCTCACCTGCCTGGGTTCAGTCTGAGTGCCTGAGCAGTACAACCATCTACTTGTTCTTTGCCTTCTTCCCAAAGTCAACTCTAGTTTCCTCCTTCTGAGGACTGAAAAATGAAACAAAATTATAGGTTCTGGTATTTTTAACTTTTTTTTATTACTTTCAATAATAAGGGACTTCCAATTTTCATCACCTAAGCCACTTTTCATGGCACTGCAAAACTGCAGGCAGAGCAGTATTTTGGCCTGGGCCTCCACGACATGTCTACTCCCACCACTGTCACCCCCATCCTTACCCACGAGGTGGGTGCTCAGGCAATGGAGCCTCCTGATGTCCCCAGCTGGAATCCAGCCATTTGGCATCCAGCCCTTTGCTCCTCCAGCTCCCAAACATGCAGGAGCCCTGTCCCTGGCTGATGGCCACAGGGCCACCACCACCGCTGCCCCCAGGCTCCCAGCATTTGGGGGAGCAGGGGTCTGCGGATACCATGTGTCTGAGCAACAGGTCAGGCTACAGGCAGGAATCCAGAGGGATAGAGAGATCGACTCTGGCTTGGTGACAGGGTAATTTGTTGGGAGCAGAGTGTGACAGGAAGGTTTAAGGGGAATGGGACAGTTGCAAAAGCCCTAGAGATGCAGCAAAGTGGGGATTGAACTCTTCTGTCTATGGGGCAGAGTGCCAGTGCCAAGAGTGGTGGAAATCCCACTCATGGGCTCTGCTCCTCCACAGGGTGGTGTCAGGGGGAAAGAAGGGAGATGGATCTGAGTGATGAGAGCTACCTCCTGCCTTCTCCTCCTGGTCACCCCAGGAGCTCCGCAGCTTTACCTCCATATAGCAGCGAGGAAGTCCGGTGCTGAGAAGACAGGAGTCTGTGTCCCACTTCTCGTTTGGTCTCATCTCACCCACCAGGAATCCGTCTTGAAAAACAAGAATTAAAAAGGCTTACTTCTTAGTCTGATATAAGATGAAAGAAAAGATACTTTTTGGCTGGCATTATAAGAGTTAGACTTTGAAAACATTTGAACAATTCTGAAGAGGAACATGAGAAATGCAGTGTTGTGGCAGGACACAGCAACTGAGAATGAGATGAGGTCTCAGGTAACTGAATTGAAGCTAAACGGAACAAGAGCCCTGTTCCAGCAAAGCCACCTCACATGGGCACTGCAGTCCCCATGTCCTATTCTGACAATGACTTTCTGCTGGGCTGTTGCGATTACCATTTAATGTCTGGTTTAATATCTTAGTCAATAAGCTACTGACAGCATAGCTGAAGGGGGAAAATATGTTTTTCCCAGAAAAGAGAATACAGAATATTGACAAGTAGAGAACTGTTCTCACCAGAACGTAATTTTCTCTTCACCTTTAAGCCTGCTTTCTGTAAAAGGCATTAGCTTCATACTCCCTTGGCAAAATCAACTGCAACAAACATCCACAGTTTGAGCTGTGCAATATATGAACTTCAAAATGTTCATTTTCGGAATAGTTATTCCACACTCATCTTAAAATTTCAGTTCCCATGGTAAAAGAAGGTTAATGAGATTTCTGGCAGTGAGAGAACCATCTCAGATAAAATGCTTTCTAAACATTAGATATAGACTTATTGTTTTCTTTTCTAGAAAGAAATATTGTCAGAGTACCTGCCTTTTCTTCCCAGTTCAGGGTAAGTTGTAGCCACTCTTTCAGAGAGTTTCTGGGTTACTCATCTCAAATTAACATACAAACTGCTAAAAAGAAAAGTGACGGAGGGTTTTTTCACTATCTCTGGCTTTTTTGAAGAGCTAATGGAAGACAAGCTGGCTGAAATTCTGTTTGCCTGAGGCAAACAGGTTTTTTGATATGTGAGTAAGGTATTCATAGTAAACATAGGACAAGTAGGACTGTGTGCCTAGGCTTGTACATTTTCATGACAGCTTTGCATACGGGAATGATTCATGTAATGAAATAATGCTAGAAGTTAATAAAAGAAAGGCAGCTTCTCCCATCATCCAGATACTCACTGAGATACAGAATCCTACAGTTTCTTGAAGTCAGTAAAATGATGCCAAATGATTTCAGCAGCTTTGGAACATACACATAAAGACCAATTCAAATTTTCCTCCCACGTTGGTACCTGCTTTGCATGGTGACTTAACCAGGGCATTGTTCTAGCAGAAGGTAAGTAAAATACTTGCTTAACACTAAAGACAGAAGAATCACTCCTGTGTTTCATCAGCAAAGTAATGAAAATCCAGGAAAAGAGACACTCTAGCTCTAAATACCAATCTGGGCACAGTCCTGCCCTAGAAAAGCACTAAACAGTTGGCCAGACACCTAACTTTGCTGTGTACACACTTGTCTGCTTGATCTAACCATCCCCTCCACACCTGCTTTTGGGCATGCAGAGGATCAGACTCATCTGAGCAGCAAAACAACTGTTCTGGACCTGTAATTAAATAGATCCAGAACACAGAGGCTGCTTAGCCAGAGAAAGAAGAAAAGGAAACAAAAGTTTTAATGTCTACAATTTATTAAACGAGCTCAAACTTAAGCACTGCAGGGCTTAGTGTTTGGTGTCTGGGCCCCAAAACAGTGTCCAGGACCCTGCACTACAGCTTCATATTGAAAGCACAGAGGTGGTCAGGCATCCCATTTCCTACTGGCTACTATTACGTTGGCCTGCTTATGCATCAGTTTTATAGCTCTCCATCCTGCTGTAATTCTTTCTCCCCATGCACTGCATAGCTTCATACCTGACTTTGCACAAACTTGGGAGATGCCTGACACAAGCCTTGGGGCTCTATTTTGCATACCAAATACCTAAAGGCCAGTACATCATCTGACTTATCAGCACTGAAGTCCTCTGTTGAATTCAGCCAAAGGAATTAGCAGTTTAAATCCATCAAAGAGAAAATTGGACCTGAGAAGAAAAGGAAAATTTTTAACTGTATGGATAAATGTCAATATGCTGTGGGGCATTTTGGGAAGGTGCAGCAGCAGTTACTGGTGTTCTTGAGGAGCTGGCAAAAGCTGCAGCTCTGCAAAGTGAACCTGATTTGACTTGTTCCCTGCGGCTCCCGGAATTGAGTCATACTGTTCAGTATGTCCTGCTTTGGTACAAAACCTGTTCATTACATCACCTCCAGATCAAATATGCAAGTAAAATGGATTTGGCACAAATTTTTAACTTACAATGATTGTCTTTGTAAACTTGCCCTAATTAGTGCAGATTGTCTCCATTGACCTATTTTGAGGAACTGAGCAGTTCAGTCAAGCTTGGCTGATAAGAGCCTGCACTTTTACTTCTACAAAATAACGAAAAGCTCATCTGTAACTTCAAATTTCCCTTTAGCTGCTGCAAAAAGGTTATAGGTACAAAACAGGACACTTAGTTTCAAGGTTAAACCTTGAAAGTCCTACAAGTCCTTCAAGTCCTCAGCACTGCAGATGTTTTTAATCAGAGAATCTCTTCTCTACTTCATCTCCACATTACTCTATATCTATAGAGCAGATGTGACTCCCCCACCTCAATTCCTCACCAGACTGCAGAGTAAGACTTGCTCTCATTTTATTTCTCTTGTGGTCCTGCCTGTTTGCTCTTCAGTGAATCTTATTATCCTATCTGAACAGCCACACAGTTTAATGGAGCAGAGACTACTTCCCTGGACATCATTGCCTATAGTCCAGTGGGCAGGACACATTCTTGGGCAGTAAGAGATGTGGCTGTGAACCCCCTTGGCTATGGCAGGTATGCTTTCTGAGGGAGTGCTCTAACCTGTAGGCAGCTACACAGTGGAAAAGACTGGACTATGCCCCATTCTTTAAAAGAATAACTGTAGGTATCAGATGCTATCTGCCCCGTATGGCCAAGACATCTGCTCCCATGCTGGAGAGCTGAGGAGGGATTCCAGGCTTACTCCCATGCCAGTGTCTCCTGGCCCACACAAGACAGTTCCCACAAAGCACAGAAGATTTTCCAGGCAGTTGCTTCTCCCCACATACTATAAAAGGGAAGTGAACAGTTAAGACTGCATTTGGCATTAGGCACTGCAGTGTTTGATTTGTAGGCACTAAAGTCTTACACTGGGCCAGTTTGATGTATCTAAAAGACAGCCTCTGAAGTGTGCTGATCAATCCTTCACAGTTCTGTTCATGAAAAGAGATATAAAGTCCTCCCAGCATAACACAATTTCAAACCAAACAAGAAACTCTCCAACAAAAAAAAATCTTGTGCTAGATGGCTCTGTCCTGACTGCTCAGATGGGATGCATCAGCTGCTGGTCCCTCAGCTCACTGTGACTGATTGGGAGCTGCCCACAAGGCTCGAGATTTAAGAACTGGCTCTCTGCTCTGCTCCGCAGGCTGAACTTGCCAACTTCTGAGTCATGTCCTATTGCTGTGGATTTGGGTTTTGAGATTGATTTTTTTTTTCTCTGTAGATACTTTCAAGTTAGCTGAGAAGGTTTGGGGGGAGGGAGGAGGGAGAGACAGATAGTAATTTGGTCTTCTGATTAGATTCCCTTGACTATAAGTTTCACAGAATCACAGAATGGTTGAGGTTGGAAGGCACCTGTGCTGGTTTTGGTTGGGATAGAGTTAATTTTCTTCCCAGTAGCTGGTATGGGGCTATGTTGTGGATTTGTGCTGGAAACAGTGTTGATAACACAGGGATGTTTTTCGTTACTGCTGAGCAGTGCTTACACAGAGTCAAGGCCTTTTCTGCTTCTCACCCCACGCCACCAGCGAGCAGGCTGGGGCGGGGGGGGGCACAAGAAGTTGGGAAGGGACACAGCCGGGACAGCTGACCCCAACTGACCCAAGCGATATTGCAGATCATACGATGTCATGTTCAGCATAGAAAGCTGGGGGAAGAAGGAGGAAGGGGGGTGACATTCGGAGTGATGGCGTTTGTCTTCCCAAGTCACCGTCAGGCGTGATGGAGCCCTGCTGTCCTGGAGATGGCTGAACACCTGCCTGCCCATGGGAAGTGGGGAATGAATTCCTTGTTCTGCTTTGCTTGCATGTGCACCTTTGGCTTTACCTATTAAACTGTCTTTATCTCAACCCACGAATTTTCTCACTTTTATCCTTCTGATTCTCTCCCCCATCCCACCGGGGAGGAGTGAGCGAGCGGCTGGGTGGGACTTGGTTGCTGGCTGGGGTTAAACCACTCTGGAGGCCATCTGGTCCAACCACCCTGCTCAAGCAGGGCCACCTACAGCCAACTTCCCAGGATCATGTCCAGATGGCTTTTGAATATCTTCAAGGACGGAAACTCCACAACCTCCCTGGGCAACCTGTTCCAGTGCTGAGTTTAAAAATGTACATGTTCATATTAATAGTAAGTTTAGCGCATTTCTTACATTTTATAAAATTAGGTGAGGACTCCATACACGTAGAAGAAAAAAAAAGTGTAATATGAAATTAGTGCTCAAAATTCTCCGTATGAAGCAATAGTGCCTTAGAAAATCTGGCCTTTGTTCTCATGTAACCATACAGTGAAAAAGCTGTATGGAGCTAAGTATGGTATGAGGGAGTACTATTAATGCCATCCTCTCTTAGGTGATCTCCCAGGGCTATTTTCTTCGAAGGAATGATCTAGCACAGTTATTTCTTGAAGGTTCCTTAATAGGCAATTAGCTGTAAAACCACCAAAGGAGCACAACCTAAACAGGGACTTGGGCCCACATATAAAAATAAAATAAAATAATAAAATAAAAAAAAAATTGACTAGGGTTTTGATAAAATATAGAAATAAGGCAGAACTGAATACCTATGTCAAAAAATTCAATTCAAAGAACTCGGCAGCAGCTGTTAGTAATGCTGGAGGCACCTTCCCTCACTAGAAACTTGCCCATGCAACTCGAAAATTCTTGTTTGGTATAGCTGAATTTTCACATGTATCTGGAATTTCTTACCTATGAGCAATCAAGCATCTCCTTAAGTCTCTTAAAAGATCCAGTCCAAAAAGGCTGTCTCAGAGTTTATTTAAGACCCTCAAATAGGCAGGAGTCCACAAAGCAGAGTTGTGAAATAGCAACACCCTTTCTATCACCCACCTTCTGCTTAGAGCATTCACCCCTAAAATAGGTGCTAAAATAGAACAGCTACTCCTAATTCATTCCATCAAAGTGGGCTTGAATAGGGGGGTGACTCCCACACTGCAGGGTGTCCCAGACAGTGTGCTTCAAGGAATTATTGACACCTTTCCTGCTGAAGCTGGGCCTGCAAAGATTCATGAGATTTACAATTTCTTCTCTACATATATTCTTCATGGAGGCTAGTGCACTGAAGACCATGGATTAGAGTGTACATCAGAGCTGTAATTTTTAAGTGGTTTAGTAATGTGTTCCACTCTCAGTCTTTTGTAAAATACAGTGCAGTTGTTACCGTTTACAGAAACCTCGGAATATAGTATATACTGGATGTAATTTTCCAGGTGTACTCAGCTTACTAGATCCAGATGAAGTATGTAAACTACTGATATGTGCCAAGACAGTCTGCGTATTAGTGGCTTTCCTTACACAGGGTAGAAGTCCAAGCCATAGGCGAGCAAAACAGCCCCAATTTCTTGTCTTTGCAGGTACAGAGATGTAAGCACAAACTGATAGAGAGAAAAGAAGGCGCAGCATCTCCTGACTATGATGTGAAGGATGCTTTATAAATCCCCTAAATCCTGAAATATTCAAGGAAAAGAAAACAGTTTCTGCATAATTATCCTTGAACTGCAATACTGTAATGTGTGCTCAGGAACAACACCAGAAGCACAGAATGCTTGAATAAGGCAAGGCATATTGATGATTGGGAAAAGGAGCTTTATTTTTTAATAAATGTCATTTCTAAAGCGCTCAGGCAGAGTCAGTATTCTTAATTCTGTGGTCATGCAGTATCACAGGGACATAATTAAAAACACTTATTTTGCCGAGCTGGGAGACATGCAGTTGCCAAGCAACATCTCATGTACCTTGAGAAAATATAACAATGCACATGATTATGTTGTGTCTCCAGATGCTGATACCATTGTATCTAATGCAGATTCTCATAGGCTGAGCCACCACCTAGCTATAACCATCATGCTGAGACTATTCCTTGGTTTGCCAGCACTATCCATCACCTGCAAGCCCATTTTTAAACCTACAGCTTGAATCACTACTTGATGTAGTCAGTAATGTAAGTAGAAGTTGGTTGGAAAGGAGCAGTAATGAACTGCATTAAACTCCATTAATTACTTTTCTTCTCATATCAAATTGTCAATCTAATAATATTAAATTATCAGTCTAATATTATTAATATAGGTGGTGTTTTTTACTGTATTTGGGAAAATTAAGTTATTTATAAAATGCATATGTTACAAGGTATCATCTCACCAGAAGCCACAAAGATTTCTGGGATATGAAAGTCACACAAAAAATTACACCCAGAATTAGAAATATTGGAGGTCTCCCAAAATAATTGTTCTGTGTTTTCAGGTTCTTGGAAAGAAAGAAAACATTCCCATTCTGGAACTGTTACTTAGCCCGGGCTAGACTTTGTCATTCACATGGATGTAGCTTCATCCACTGTCACACTTGAAAACCCATAAAAGGAGGCATCAGCTCCTGTAGAGGTTCAAAAATACCAGTAATTTGTGTTATGAAAGCAAACCTACACCAACTCATGTATGTTCAAATGAACGACATGTATTTTGTGTTGTATTTGTTGCAGTTATTTGATGTTGGAGAATGATACTTGCAGGATGTTAATGTAGGAAACCTTCCTTATCCTAGTACATCTCAGACATTGTGGTTTCATAAGCCATGCCACTCTACTCAACAAGAACAACTGTATTTACATGGTAGTCAACAGGAAATAACTGGTCTGAGTCTGTATGAAAATCTGGTCCATGTAGGTTAATTTTCTCAGATTTTATACAAATCTTATGTTCAAATATTATTATATAGTGAGGAGAGAAGGGAGAATCAGCTACTGTATTCGGGGGGGCAGGGAAGGTGGTTTGCGTATTATCTTTTTGAGATCTGGAAGCTTTGGGTTGGTATCTGCAGAAACCTCCACCTGGCAGTAGTCCTCTACCCGCATCTTCCCACTGGAGGGAGCTGTGACATCTGAAATACATCAACAGCCTCGCTGGAAACTGCCCCGGAGGGCCCCAGGAAGGATTTTCTACACATCTTTTAACATCTGCACTTTTGAAAACTGTGGATCATCTTAAACAGATATTGTCAGTTACGTTAAGCCTTTGGTCAGAATAAATTCTTGAAGCAGTTCATGTTAAGAGAAAGCTTTTGGTTATATGCGTGCATATGAGAAAGAGAGATGACTTTAAAAAACATTATTCACTTGGAGACAAGTATTGGTGTGTAGTTTGCAATATTTGCACACCCAATTATTGTGACATTGGACTGCTGAACAGAAATAACAAAGGGAAGCTAAGAAAAAAGAAGACTAAGAAAAGTGCAAATGCCAAAAATGAAAAGAAAAATTGCTCTTGAACTCCTTACTGATTTTCTTCCATGTGGGACACATCTTCTTGGACACTGGAACAAAAGCTTAAAAGCTTTACTTTGAAGCCACAGTTGTGAGGGTAAGATCATTATATTTTACCTTTGAACTACTGTGTGTCTTCTGATGATAAGAGCCAGCAGCCCAAGTGTGCAGAGGGGGTCAGCTGCAACCTGAGGATATAACAGAAAGCTGGGTCCAGTAAAGGACGTGGGTACCCACAGCATCTCCTGCCTCCTGGACCCAGCGAGTCCATGCCTCTGCAGCAGGCACTTGGGCATTGCCTGAGGAATCACAGACACCTCAAAATTCACCCCAAACCCTGCATGCTACATGAAGAGACTCTCACAGCCAAGCGGTAAGAAAAGCCAAGGACAGAGAAATGTCTGAAGCCACCCGCCTGCCCAGGGCTAGGTGTTTAGTGCAGAGTTTTGAGTGGGAGACTGCAGCAAGGACCACCTTCCCTTTAGAAAGTCACACAACTATCAAGTCTTTAAAAGAACAGCCTTCAGGTTAACACTCATCTTTTAAAACCTGATGGCAGAAGAAGGACATTGTGATGCCTTTTAATACAGGGGAGCAGCAGCGTGAGAAGCAGAAGGTCTGGATTCAATTCCTTCTGCACCCTGAAACCATTCCAGCTGCCACCACCCAGCTCACCCTGCAGCACTCTCAGGCCATGCTAGCAGCTGGGATTTTGAGTGATGTTAAACTGGTATTATGCAAAATGTAGAAATAGTAGGTCTCCCCAGGCCCAGCTTAGTGCCTGTATCCCCTCCTACCTCCATTTGCCCAGGTATCACCACTTTTAGCCATTTGACACCCCTCTTGCATGATTCTGGTCTGTCTTTTTGCAACAGTGAAGGTAAAAGTAGCTGAGGAAAAAAAGAACTCGGGAAAGCAGCGCGTTGCTGCTATCAGTAATCAAAAGAGAAAATGTTACAGAAATGGCCTTTCTTTTTCCACTCTTGTTTCTCTCCATGTATGCCTTTCTCTTGGGCAAGGGCTTAGCCAGAGGGTGGGCCAAGGGGCTGAATCAGAGAAATGGCAGCGTGCTGGGTAGACCATTAATAGCAAGGCACTTTTTTAGCCTGCTAGGCTGCGGCTGTTCCCACCCCTCTAGCCCACACTAATGAATAAGCAGACTAGCTAGATGTTTCTGCAAAAATGAACAAGGATGACATTTGAAGTGTCATTGCTGGGCTTCAGAATTAATGCCCTTTTGAGATAAATGAGGGCAATTTGCAACCTTTAAACTACTGGCACGAACGGAAGCAGCCCAGAAAGCTGACATTCTTCAAAATCTGGATGGCCCATGCAGGCCATATAAGGATAGCAAGACCAGGAGTTGCGTTCCCCTACCTAAGTTCTGAGGGTAAAGTCGAGCAGCCTTATTCATATAAGCATTTTAGTTGAAGTCAGACAACAGCAGCATGATGAAGTACATAGGATTGGTTTTTAAAAAGACAATGTTCTTAATTCTCTGACGCTGCTTCAAGCAGTTTCTTCTTTTAAATTTAACCCAACTTCTAATGTTCTCCACTCAAAACCAGTAGCGTGAGAAGTTCAGGAGTAATGAAGTAGCAGAAGTATGTCATTTTTAGCTGAGAACTGATGGAACAAACATAAACAATGCAAACAGAAAATTTAAAACCAAAAGCTAATTATCAGAGTTGCAATTATCTGCTCATCAAAGACTTGAACTACCACTAACATAGCCCCTTAGGCTTACTTGAAAGAGTTCTCTCAAACACACCGGTGTTCCCTCACCAGGCTTGGAAAGAAAAGCTAAACCAGAAACCACCCTAGTGCTTCTCTGGACAATACAGCTCTTAAATTTAAGAAGTAAGATAAAGATCCAGAATAATGCTAGGGCATGTAAGCTGGCAGGTGTAAAGCACATGCCGTTGCCTAAATTTAGGTGTGTGAAGCTTACAAATTGGACATTCAGCTTATCACGTTGAGAAGTGCCATACCAGAGTCTCAAAGCCTACCAACAGGACAAAAGTAGCCCCACAAAGAACACAAACCCTGCAGTGAGGATGCAATTACTTCTATATTTCTTCTCCTTCAAATTGGCGAGACTGCCTCAGCCTCTTCTCATTAAGTGAGAAAGTTATTACTCGGAATTCATTCCTCCTTGTAATTACTAACTGGGAAGGAATAGCAACACCATATAAAAAACCAATAATATTCTTAACAACAGTAAAAGGCATAAAGTAGCCTTATCACTTTCTATGTATTAGTTATGTCATTAGTCCTATTAGCACTGCTCAAAATGAACAAGTTAACAAGAAAACATTAAAATGCACTTCATGACTGTAAAGCCAAAGGACTAACTATTGACATACCTATTACTGCTTTTGAGTCTCTTTAATTTCTTCAAACAAAATAGCAATGAAACTCATGTAGGAAGGTTTGGGTTTGGTGCTTTTCTTTTTGCTTTAGAAGAAATACAATGGTTGTTCATGTCCCAGACTGTATCAGTCCTTCAGGGCTGAAATCTTACCTTACGAGACAGAAGGATCTCTTTCATTTCAAGCCAGTGACTTCACCTGGAAGATTTTTTTTTCTGTGATGTGAACAATTCTCCACTGGATTCAGATATATTTCACGCTGAGAGAGCTATCGCATGCTTTTGAGCATGGCAAATTGGCTGTATACACACAGACATATAGAAGGTTACCTAATGGCATTTTTCCTGAATCCTCCTTCAGACGACAGGATTACTTTCCAACGTGACTGCAAACAGTAAATGAACGAACATATTCTGCATAGGCTCAGCTGTGCATTTTATTCAGCAGCAAGGGACTATAAAAAATAACCATATTCCTAATAGACTGTTGTTAACATTCAGCATATTACATTCAGGTTTTATGAAGAGGATGTCATTCCATTCCTGTCTTATATGACCCCTGGTTATGATTTTAAGGAAAACTGGAACAAAATCCATACTAAACAAAGTGTCTAAAATAAGTGAACTGTAGTGATCACCACCGAGGACATGCCCACCTCTCGATTGACTTTTGAAGGAGGTTAAATGACTTGGTTAAATGACTCATTTAGATTAGGCATATGACTTTAGTTGCCTAAATTTAGGTGTGTGAAGCTCACAGAATGAACACTCAGATTATTATGTCCAAAAGAAACCCAGCAATTGCTCAACAGACAAAAACAGTAATCTGAGGAAGTACCTGGTAAATGCCAACGGCTTCAAAATGGTTATGGACCCAGGTATAGCATAAATTTAAAGCACATTACCAATTCTACATACTCCACCTGTAGACACTCTTACTGTGAAATAAGAAGGCCTTTTCTTCCTTTACTCTGCCCCTGGAAGAGATTGTGTCCACAGGCCCTTACAATCAATACACCCGTGCCAGTGGTCAGAGTACTTAACTGTTCCTGGAAATGAAAGGTTAGTGGCAGCTTAGGCTCACAGAGGACACAGGTGAGGGAAACATCTTTCCTGAACTACTGAAGTTTGGGCAGCTCGTGATCCTCATTTCGTTGCTCTGAAGGCCCAGCTGAATGCTTTAGAGCCACTCACTTTCAGGTCAGTCAGGGTGACGTCCCAGCTCTTCTGCAGCCTGTGACAAACCCCATAAGCCCAGATTTTGTCTCCATGTCTCGGGAGTTTATAAGCACGGAGCAGCATTAAGTGCTGCACTGGTTGGGGGCAGGGGAGAGAAAAAAAGTCTTGTTGGGTTTATATCTTAGATAAGCAACTGTATTTACTAAAATAATCTCATTCCCAAGCAAATAGATTTGATTCTATAGAAATGTGCATCTTATCAGTGACAAACATTTGAACAAGCTTTTTGAATGGTGCCTCTTACTGATTTTTCAATAACAATCAAATGTTTCAATTAAAGCATGGTCTTCCATTTAGACACTTACTGTCCAACTGTAAAATGACTGATTGACTGCAATTATAAAGCAAGATGAATTATTTCTGTCTTCTTTTCAGCCTAAAGAAAACTAGTGTAGGGTTTTGTTGTTTAAGGGGGTCGATGTGTTTCATTATGTGCTCACAAAGAACAGCTCGGTGATATTCCAGCAATCGGTTATATGGTCTATTTTTATTAGCAGCACAAGAAAGCAAATACTGCACAGCTCATCAGGCAGTGTAAATGAAATGCAATAATGAAGTTCTCAAGCAAGCAGAATCCAGCATGCCCGCCTAATTCCCTTTTTGCACCGAGCGCATGAAGTACTGCAGGAGCTGCTCTCTGTATAAACACATCTCTGTTTTATCATACATAATTCAGGATTTTCAATTCCCTGATGGTGTAGATTATCTAACTCCATACACTGAGGTACGGTCCACAATCCCTGCACCAGTATTGTGCCTCTGCAGTACCCTACTACACTGCATTATTGATATAGCTCTGCCTCTTGCAACAACATATGTGCTCTCAATCAGCTTTATCCTAATACTTTTTAAATGTCTATAGCGTCCTCCCTGCCAAGACCTGGATATGCTCTAAATGCAATAATTTAGAGTCCACAGAACAACACTGTGGATAAACAAGAGTTTTCAAGCATCAACCATGGGTGCACAAGGGTACATATAACAAGACTGTTCCACAGCTCCAGCACTTGCTGCTCTTGAAATTGATGGGAAGTCTGTGAGGACCTCTTTGGGAACAGGTCTCAAAAGACAGGCATTTCTGTAATAATCTTCTGTGTCCTGTAAGTCACCTCAAACCTGGCATTGCAGAGCCCAGGCAGGGTCTGTTCCTGTGCAGTCGCCATCCTCACAATGGGATTGCAGGCTGTGTAAATCAGTGCGGAATTGAGTCCGGAGACTTGAGCTGCCACGAACATCTTAAAAGAAGATTACACCCATGTAATAATGCACAATCCTTTGCCAATCCCTAAAGAAGGGCGGCGGGGGGGGGGGGGGGGATCAGATTTCTCAGCCAGCTCAATCCTGGTTGTCCTGGAGGCCAACCCTAACTCAGGTATCCAGAATCTCTGCAGCTCTGAGCCTGGCACACTCAAGCCTGCTGGGACACAGGTTCATCCTTGGTCAGTGGTCCTGCTATGGACATGCAGCCCTGAGCCCAGTGGCTGAATGCAGGAAGATGAATCTCCAGAGCCAGAAGATGGTTTCTGCATCTTCACAGGCAATTGCCTTTGCAGAGTAACAGAAATGCTCCTACTGCAGCCTCTGGTTTGGCTCTGTGGAGCCAGGCCCATCCTCTGGCTGCAGCATCTAGCACAGAGGGGAGGGATGGTGTAGACATGGGCATCCAGACACTTTCTGCATCCTTCTCCTGGGGGGAAAGATCTGGGCAGTGTTTCCCAGTGTAGGCTCAGTGGCAAGAGGGGGCCGTGTCCTTCAGCCCCCGAGGAGAGGAAGAGGCAGATAACTTCATGTCTATACCTCCAACCACATCTCAGGCATGGTTTGCATGCCCAGCTCCTGGGCAAGGGAGACAGGAACTGGCCTGGCCGGAGGTGCCAGCCTGCATAGCCTCACTCGGGGCACGAGGGGATTTGACCACTGTTCTCTGTCCTCAGTTTGCAAAAACACTGTGCTCTGCAAGACCAGGTAGAACTCACAGCTAATCTCCCACTAGCGCCCTGTGTCCCCCGGGAACGTGGCTCACCGTCTTCTAAATCAGCCTGTCCCCGGCTTAACAGATGGACTGGAACAGTCAGGAGGCAAGATGTGAGCATCAAAGGCTGAGATGAAAATCAGAGTTGGGTGGGATTACAGAGATGACCCCTCTTTTGAGGCTGGGCTTCTTATTCAAGGGATGTAATTTGACCATCCAGCTTGGAGGTAAATTGGCTTCAGACAATAACCTCCTGTACTGAGATTGCTTTAGGTGATCTGAATTGGGATCAGCGCTGGAAAGAGATTGTGCTGGGAGGGCAAGAGGAAGAAACGTAATAAAATTACAGAGAAACAACACATGAAGAGGGGAAGGGGAACAGGAATCCTGTTACCCTGATCCTGTAGCAGGTGAGAGCACCGTACCTATGGAAACTGAAAGATGAACTGCAAAGGACAGATGCATACTTCCTGCTGAAATCCAGAGGTGTGGAAGTGAGCGACTGCAACACCAAGGCAATCTGTTTATAAGAATTAAATATAAACACAGGCAAGAATGTCTGCATGAGTATAGGTAACTATGCCACTGCCCTCTGAGGGCCGGGTCCCCATAACACTAAAGCTCAAATCCAGCCAAATTACTGGGTAGCCGGCTTGAACTTTCCCAGCAGCAGATGATCCCACCGTTCACTCCTGTTTGTCCTGAAGGGTCAGATCCTGGCAGTGTCAGGACTAGCTATCCAGGATAGGATCTCTGGGCACTTTCACCACATGAATCATACAGCAGCCACCTTTGGAAACTCCTCGTGAATAGTTTGCAACTTTGCCTAATCACTCCTGGACATACTTGACTCAGTAGAGCCCTCTGTGCCTCCAGAAAGCCCCCTGCCTGCCTTTAACCTCCTCAGAGCTGACCTCCCTGCAGTCCAAAGTCTGCAGCTGTGGCCTTAGGGTTTGGCTTTTGGCTTTGGCCCATGAACGACAGCCACATTCTTTGCCCATCACGAGGCAGCAGTGTCCATCACTCTTTGCTTTTTCCATGGTTGTTTTTTGCAAGCTCTTCTCAGGCAAAGGCTGAGTTTCAGGGCAGCTGGGGGAAAGGGAAAGGGGTTGTGCAACCTGAGTCACACCTGACTCCTTTTGCAGGTCACTCCCAAGCTTAGAGCCTGGGACCTAGGAGAAGCGTGGCTACCAGGTCTGTGAACCGCTGCGCTCGACTTCTGGCATGCGCGGCCTCATCTCTGTCTGCAGAGCTGGCAGCCAGCTCATCCTCCGCAGCCCTGAAGGGCCGAGCCAGGTGCCAGCTCTGCAGGCAGAGAAAGAGGCTGTCCCCACCGCTGTGGGAGGCACCCAGGAGCAAGGGCACGCCTGGGCCACCTCTCCCCTTTGGTGACTCGCCCCGTGCTCCCAACTTCAGCTCTTCCTGCCCTTCTGGACCACGTTCTTGCCCTCCTCACAGCCCCAGCTTGGCAGGGAGGGCCGCGCACCATCGCTCGCGGGGCTGGAGTCCGTCCTTCTAACGCCGACATTGAATGTGACCGTCTGACAGGGCCAGCCCCCACGCACGCCACGCACAGCGGTTCAAGGGAGCAGCATTTTGGATGGCCTCCCGCCCTGTTGTTCTTGTTTCGCCCATGAGCGGCAGGGAGTGCCCCGCACAGGGGTGCCCTCGAGAACAAGCCGCATCAGAAGGGGCGGCAGCAGGCGGGCGAGGACGGTGGAGGCCAGACCCCCTGTGCTGAGGGCCGCGGCTCTCCCCCGCATGCCGCCATGCCCTGGCCCCTCCGGGTCCCGGCCGCTGGGCACGCCGGGGCAGCCGCGGCCCCGCTCGGCGCGGGGGAGGAAAGCAGGGGAGGAAAACGGGGTCCCCGAAGGACACATCTCCCTTCTAGCCTCTGCCCTGCCCGTGCGGCTTGGCGGTGCCGGCAGCACGGGGCTTTAACTTTCCCCGCCGGATCGAGGGCCTTCTGTCACCGTATCGCCGCCTCGCAGCCCTGTCCCCTGGGGGCACCCGGCCACCATATGCCGGCTGCGGGCCGCGGGGCGGGGGCCCCTTCCTTCC
This sequence comes from Aquila chrysaetos chrysaetos, assembly GCF_900496995.4. Taxonomy (NCBI): domain Eukaryota; kingdom Metazoa; phylum Chordata; class Aves; order Accipitriformes; family Accipitridae; genus Aquila; species Aquila chrysaetos. The sequence continues at coordinate 17,483,242 of NC_044029.1, read as the reverse complement.
CTCCCTCCCGCCCGGGCGCGCCGGGCCTCCTAGGCCTCCCGCCGCGGGGCAGCCGGGGGAGGCGGGCGGCGGGGCCGGCGGGAGGCCTGCGGGCCCGGCCCGCGGCGCGGCGGCGGGCGGTGGCCGCGGCCGCGCTCCCGCCCCGGCTGCCGGCAGGGCGGGCGCCAGCGGGTACGAGGCGAGCGAGGAGCGGAGGCGGGCGGGGAGGCAGGAAGGGAGGGAGGAGAGAGCGGCGGCGGGGCGGGGAGAAGTTTATTCTCGGAGACACCTCTCCAGGGCGCGGCGGGGGTGCCGCCCCGCCGCCGGCAGCTGCTCGGGCTCCGGGGCTGGGACATGCGCCTCCGCGCTGCCGCCCGCGGTTAGTCACGGCGGGGCGCCGGCCCCGAGTCCCCACCCAGGCAGGCGAACGCGGCGACACGAGTAACTAGTGCCTCTGGCGTACGGACCGAGCGCGGTCGCCTGCCTGCCTGCCTGCCTCCCGCCCACCGCCCTCTCCCTCCTTCCCTGCCCCTCTCCCGGGTGCGTGAGGAGAGATAACAATGGTGGGGCGCAGCCGCCGGGCCCCCGCCCTCGCCTAGTGGAAGCGGCTGCCCCGCGGCCAGCGGCGGCTCCTCCGCCGCCCCGCCCCGCCCTGCGGCGGCCCCGGGCCGCGGACCGCGTTGCTGCCGGCGGCCGTGCCTGGAGGCGATGGTGCCCGCGCCGGGGTTAGTCTGATCGCCGCCTCCCCGCCTCGCCGCCTCCGGTGCCGGCGGCGCTCCCGCGGGGCCAGCCGCCCGCCGCCGCGCTCGCTCGGGCTTGCGGCCGTCTGAGAGAACTTGGGAGCCCCTCCAAGAAGAATTCAAAGCAAGGAGAAGAAGGGGGAGAAGCGGAAGAAGCAAGCGGATAATGTCAACCCCGAGCAGATTCAAAAAGGACAAAGAGATCATAGCGGAGTATGAAAGTCAAGTGAAAGGTAAGCGCGGGGCGCGGGAGGCGGCTCCCCGGCCTCAGGGGCGCGGGGCGGCGGCGGCGGGAGAGCCGAGCCGAGCCCCGGCGGCGGTCCGGCCGCCCCGCCGGCCCCTTCCCCAGGCTGCGGGCCGAGGCCGGCCCCGCCGCCGCCGCCGCCGTCCGGGCGGTCCGTCCCTGTTGCCTGAACTTCGGGGCGGCGGCCGCTGCCCGGCCCCCCCCCCCCCGCACTCCGAGCGGCGCCGGTTTGTGTGAGGGGCCGGCGGGGGTTGGGGCCGGGCGGCAGCTGCGGCGGTGGTCCGCTGCCCGGCCCCGGCGGAGCACCATCCCTTTCTCCACCGACTTCGGTAACACCGGGCGGAGGGGATAAAAAAAAAGAGGAAGGCTTGGCAGTTAGACTGAGGCGAGAGACAATAGTAAGCCATGCCCCTTTCTTAAGGCACATGGCTGGTGTCCCCCACCCTCCCCTCAGGGCTGTAGTTTCTGTGTTGCGCCGTAGAAGATGGCTAATAAAGAATTATCCTTGGCTATTGAATGAGCCCGTTCAGCCATCCCAGGAAGTATTTCAGCCTCGCATCGCCCGGCTGTATTGCATCCAACTATTGTGCCGAGGACAGTGCCGGCAGACCCTGCCTTGAGCCGCCAGCGCTTCCAGACCCTCGAGTTTCCTCTCCTTGCCTAGCGTTTTCCCCTCTGCCAGCGTCTTGGGTGGAAGAGGGGATGGGAAAGTAGCGGCATGGGCGGTGGGGTGTGGGTCTCACGGTGCACATCCTTTTCTTCTGGGTGCTGTCGGGGAGTATATTGCATAATACAAAAATTGCAATAAATCCAAGCTTTGAGGATGGCCACAAACCTGAAATGCAGCCTTAAAAAGCGATGTGACACTCAAACTCTGTTTATTAAAGTGACTGGGGTGGACCCTCCTTGATGCTGCCTGCGGTCTGCGATGTGCAGAGACGGAGTGTCCCCCCATGCAGGTCTGTGGGCTTCAGGAGCCCTCCTGCCCCATGCAAGGGCTGCAGACCTTCAAACTGAGGTGTCTGAAATGGGGTGGGAGGAACCACTCCTCAGCTGTTCAAAGATTTGTTGACTTTCTGTAATTGCACAGTATTTTTTTCTCTTACTTGATCCTGTGAGGTCAAATTTTCAAGACAATTCTTGGAGTTTTCTTGGGGTTTTTTTCTCTTAAGAGGAAAGAGAGAGTTTTTGAGTTTTATTCTTCCTAAGCTTAACTTCTTGTGAAAAATACCTGTCACCGGTGAAAGTGGTTTTGGGTCCAGGAAGGGATTTAGTCTTGAAATAAGAGACCTGCTAGATAGGTGGGTAGTGAGGGGTCTTCTCTGAGCTGGCAGGTAAGCCATGCTTTAAGTGTCTGTTTGACATGGGCAGGGCTGAGACAGCAGTCGTGTAGCTGGTGGATTCACTGCCATTGAGCCCTTGGAGGATTGGTGCTTCTGCCTTTATGTGGAGATGGTGCAGATTTGTCTTGATCACAGAGCAGAAAAAAATGTTCAATATCCTAAGCTCTTTGCAGAGCATGCAGACTGTTCTTTGCCTCCTCCTAACGCAATTGTTACAGGCTGAGCTTTTATTAACTACAGCCAGTTGCTATATAAGCCGTTCTTTTCTTTTGAATAATGAAGGAAAAATACCATGCCCTTCAGCTACATATATTGGATTGTTTCATAAACAACAAAGATTAAGGTAGAAAGCACCTCTGAGAACTTGGCTCTCCTCTGGTGCCATGGTCCCCCATTGTAATTGCAGAGGGAGGTGGCATTTGTAAACATAGCTTAGTAGGAATTTTGACTTGCTTTGCTCCTTTGTGGTGGTCTGGGGTGTGTACAGTCTGGTCCCAACTGTCTCGCCTGAATTGTTGATTAGCAGCTGTTTGAAAAAGTACGCTGGGCTAGAAATTGTAGCCAGAAATGCTTTTCCTTTAACCAGCATCACTACAGCTGTATTTCAGGTGGCAAGAACTGTCTGTACTAAGACATAATTCTGCTTGATGCTAGCTCAGTGATACTGTAACAAAGTAGTGATACCATTGTGTGATACCTTGAAAATCTTTTTGATATTGGGGGGTTCAAGGGCTAAGGAATCAGTCCTAATTAGCCAGCAAGGTAAGTTTAAGGGAATGTAAATGCAGGAAAGGCAGGTCCCTGTATACTACCTGGAATTTCATACATTAGGATAGGAGAAAGGGTGTGGCCAAAATGCTTTCACTGCTTATGATTTCTGGTGTTTGCAATGGCTAGCTGATTTCTCACTGCTGACATGTTTAGTTGCCTGAAGGATTTGGACAATTTAACAGCAAACTAGCCATTTGAGGTCCTCTGGACAGGAGTGTGCAAAGGGGTGTAACACCACATACATCCCTTGCCTTGTTATGAGATTGCATTGAGCCTAGCATGCTGAACACCAGTGTTAGTGATTCAGAAACCATACGACTGACGTGTGCATTTGTAAATCCTGTCGTAAGAGGTCTGAATATTGATACTGGAGAAAAGAGGGGCCTCTAATGTACATGACTTGTAGGGTATGTATATGGTGCCATATTTGGAAATGAGGATTTAACAGTGCCATTCTTCACATAGCTTTTCTGCTCTTAACTCCTCAAATAGGAAGCAGTAACAGATGTTAATTGTTCTGCCTGGTTCTTGGATGGTGTAAACTGACATCTTCTCCTTGGACTTTTAGCAGTATCAGTAGCTTGGCTGTTGCTTTAGTGGAGGTCATACAGGAACAGTAGAAAGCCTGCAAATGTTACCTGTTTGTCAAGCTGAAGTGGACAAGGTACTTCTGACTTGTTGGGCAGAACATCTTACTGCATTTTTTTGCAGCATCCCTGTTCTTCAGCCTAACTTCTGTCAAGAACTATCCCAATTGTAACAGTAAGGGAATTGTATTCACTTCCCTGCACAGCATATAGAAAGCAGAAGGAAATTTCTTAAGGGTGTCTTAATACTGAAGTTAGATCTGTCTAGATGGATACCTATACCCATTGTTTTGGGGGATGTAAGGATATTATGATGACATAGGTACCTTAATTTCTAGACAGAAAGGCATGTGGTAAGTATTGCTTGCTTCTGTAACTCTTACTGGTTGGAAGTGAGCTATCTTGATACGCTGCAGTTCCAGTATGACCTTGTTACTTGATAATTTTGCTGAAGCGCCTACTTCTCAGCAATGTTTTGCTTTCTAATTCAAAAGCTTTAGGAAAGGCATGAAGAGCTTGTTTATTCAAGAACACTTTGACAGTTCTGAGGAACGATTTATATTATTGTTAAAATGGCTCAGGCAACGTGCCTTGTAGACTTTCTGCAGAAAGTCTATATTGGATTACTGAGTAAAATCACTTCTTAAAATATCCCTGATCATCCAGACTATCAATTGTATGTGTTTTTTCTGAAGAATGTGATAATTTTATAGGCCCTCTGAAATCATTAGAGGTAGGTTTCCTACCAACCTTGCAACTGGGGTGGGGGATACGACTAGAGCTAGAAAGTGGAGGGAATCCTGTTTAAATGAGCCACAGACTGGTGGTGTAGTTAGGAGTTGAGCTATTAACTTTCTGATACATGACCCTACTTAGATTTATACACAGCATTCCTTAACTCAAAGCTCAATTGACTGTAGTAGCCTATTACTATCATACCTTTTGTGTTCTGAGGACCAGCTGTTCCTTGGTACTGCTGGTAATGTCAAGTAGCATCTGTTGATAAAGTTACTGAGCAGTCCACAGTAGCGAAGAAATACAAGAGCATCCTCTGATGTCCATGTGGGTGTCTCGGGTATGGTAAAGGGCTGAGCTAGTGAGATCTTGAATACCTGCGTCGCTTCAAAAGTTTATCCCTCTGGAGAAGAAATGTGTAGTAGTAGCAGAGGATCGGGAATGCTGCTCAATAGCTTTCAGATCATTCAAGTGTTAAACTGGCATGTTTACCTTCTTAAGACTTGTAACTGGCCTTCCATGTGCAGGAGAAGTGTGCTTTGAATAGGTAAGCATTGTGCTGACTGATATCTGGGCCTGTCTATTCAGTGAGATCCTCTGTATGGTTTGAACTGTTGAGGGTTGTTGGCGTTTGTCTCTTGGCCTTCCTATGAAACTGCATCTCCAACCCCAAAGCACTGAGGGAAGACCTACTTAGATACTTCCTTTTTCCACCTTCCTGTTCCAGTTGGAAGTGAGTGGAAATATAAGCCCAAAAGCAGCTTTGTGAAGGGAGACACTTCCCTAAGATCAGTGTTTGTGTGGTCTTCAGAACAAAATACTCCTATTTCCCACCAGAAACAATTTGTTAGCACTCTATTACATTGCCTAATTAATTTCTATGGAAAATGAAAATTCTAATTTGTGAAACTGAATTTCAACTTACTTCAGATTAAAACAATCTAGAATTAAAACAACAGAAGCCTTTCTGAGTTCTGAAATACAAATTGGGTTGATGTTTTAGTAAACTTACCTGATAACTATTTTGAGAAAAATCTTATAATGAAAAATTTGGTGCCTTGGATGATGCCAGAATTCTCAAGTTTTACTTTGAAAAATTCTGGTGAATGGATGCCAGTTTCCAAAGTTCAAGTTTATCAAGTGTAGTTCACTAGAAATGTTTCTGATCAAAGAACTTGACCACAATAAATTTTGTTTTATACAGAAAGGATATTGTTCTCCATGCTGTTTTTCAACTGGAGTTACACATTGTTCAAGTGATAGGCTAATGAAGGATAGTTCCTTACCTTTTTTCCCTACTACTCTCCTCCTGCTCTGTGATCCTTCCCTTCAGAGTACAAACTTCAATTGTCCAGGTAAATGTTAATAAGTTTGTAGCTGGCTATGCAGCTGGAAGGGATATCTGCAGGTTTAATTGTTCAGTTTATGACTGAACTAACTTTTTTTTTTTTTTTTTTTTTTTTTCCTGAACCTACATATTCAGTACTCTTATTCTTCTCACAGCTTTCTTGGAATGAAAACTAAGGAACTTGTTTTAGTTCAGTGCTGTGTGCCAAATTATTTGGGGGGTGGTGGGAGCCCTACAAAAAGCCTACTTCCCAGAGGTCATGATTGAGGAACTTCAGCGGTTTGGGCCTCTTAGTCTTTCTATGTAATTAAAGAAAAAAATGCCTTTTCTTGGTACCTTTTTGAAAATATAGCTGAGAGTCAGGAAAGTAGACTTTTTTCCTGGTTTGACCACACACTGCACCTGGTGTCTCCCAGCACTGCAGTGAAACTACGTTTATTATTTTACTTGAATTTAAAGGTGAATAAAGTCCTAATTGCTACAGCACACATAAAAGGGCAAGCAATGAATGGACTGTCTGACCACTGGTTCTTTCTGGCAATATGGCAATCATAATGCATACTTAATGTGTATGTTTTATGTATACCTGTGCTTTTTTTGTTAGTCTCTAAGAAAGCTTTTACTCGCCTCTGACTTGGAAGCAGTTTGGATCCTTTTACGATCACTTCTTTGGGGCTTTTTCTCCTTTCCAAGCATACTTTCTGTGCAGTTTCACTGTTGCAGAGCAATGCTCTAAATCATGCTAAGGTTCATTTAATTTCCTGCCATTATCTTTTATTGGTCACTTTTTTATGAACTGAAGTCCTAGTTGCTAATAAAATTAAACTTACAGGTTTGAAATAGCTGCAGTAAGACAGAATGGGATCTGAATTTCATCTCGTTTTCTGCCTCAAACTTCACTTGGGTTAGGTTTTGCCCTTTGTGAAAACTGGTCTCCTTGTCAGTCAGAGGTGATGGACGGTGGCACTGGAAAAAAGTTGGTCAGTGCTGTTGAGATGGGATAAGAAATCCTGTGCTGACCATACACAGCCTATTAGAAATCACTGACTGTAACTTGACAGTGCAGCATATCTAATCTCTGTTTTGGATAGGGCTGGACGTGGGGGAGAGCACAAATGGAGACAGGCAGGTGTCAATGGAACTCCTGTGGTGCTTGTTCTTCCCTTTATCTTTTTTCCAAGCCCTTGCTACATCTAGCTGTCATGCTATCCCACATCTAACCTTTCTAGTTTCCCTAGTGGAAATTAGTGCTACCTTAACTTGTATTAATCCGTATTAGAGTCTAATCTACTCTTACTGCTCAGCTTTCATGGAGCAAAATAGGCTTTGGAGTGTGGGGGTTTGTTTTTGTGTGTGATCAATTAGTCTAAATGTGTACCAGGGCTCCTTGTGCCCTGCCCCTCTGCTCCCTGCAGGTTGTAGTCTCATGGCAGCATTTCCTCTGTGACTGGCTTCTCCCACTTTGCCGTTTACTGACCCGACCTTCCTGGGACTGCCCTGTGTTCTCTGCTCTATCTGGGCTGATCTGATCAAGTGCTGGCCATCTCCGAGGCAAGGCTGGCTGACCTTGCTCTGTGCTGGTCAGTCCAGGAGCTGCAAGTCATGAATAGCCTGTTCTGCCTGAAGTTACGTTATGTCTTTTCTGTCCCCACTTCTTGTCTCTTGGGCACCGTGCCAAATACCCTGAGGTTCAAGAGATTGTGGGGGTATGTATATATGTATGCATGTGGAGGAAGAGCAACAGTTGAAAACTGGAGGCAGTGGTTGAAGGCGCAATGGCTGGCATCACTGCTTGTGTACCACTAGCAGGGATGAGGCTGGTGGGCTGTGCAGTAGCAGATACTTGGGATGAAGCACAGAGGGCCATCGCCGAGAGCATGGGATCATCTCCTGGGTAAGAGACAGAGCTGTCTGCACAGGAAGACTGCTTGCTGCATGTGTTTTACATTACCAAGACTATATCTGGCACCAAAACCAAAGGAGTTGGTTATCACTGCTCTTTTTCCTTTGTTTCCTAGACTTAAACAACTGCAGGCTGTTCAGGCAGTTTGTGTGGCGGCTTAGTCCTGTGGGAGTGCTCTAAGACAAACAATTCACTTTGATCTGTTGTAATGGGAGCGGTAATCCTGAGGCACCACTTCCGCAGGAATCTACTGTTTCTGCAGCTTGTGGAAGTTATCTTCTGGTAGACACAGAAGTGTGTCACAAGTCAGTTATAGCCACCTGGTAGGCTAAAGGTGGTGTATTAAGTTTTACCTATGCTCTGCCCACTAATCCATTTTGTCCAGGCAAAACGCTGGTATTCTCAAGCCATTTTCAGTTAGCTACAGCTTAGTAACTGAACAAGGAAAATCTCTTCAATAGCCCCTTCCCTGTCCTCTCTTCATGTCACTATTTCTCAGGCATATAGCTGTATGAATTTCGAGATGCAGTATTCAATCTTGCATCATACAACCCACTGGGAACCTGGATTTTACCTGTTTGATAAATCCTGAGATTGAGATGCAATCACTTTAAGGAAAATGAAGAATGTTTTGGAATTAACCCCAAGTAAATCTAATGTTCTCTTTCCAAGAACTGGCTTGTATGTGGACATGGCCATGACTTTGTATTACTCTCTGCTAGTCAGTGAGTGCAAACATTATAGTGAACAGTTTGTCTTCTCTAGAAGGAGAAAACGCTTGGTTTTGTTCATGGTTGCACAATAAAATAATCCTAGCTCTAGGTGCATGTTAATGAGGTAGGTGTTGCAGGTAGGAAGAGAAGGTGCTCTTCATAGTCTTTCACTTGAAACATTTGGGCAAGAAAAGGGCCCAGCCTCCTACATCAGAAAAATCTCTAGGAAACAAACACCAGCAAAACTCCTAAATGGTCTCAGAAAATACGGTGGAGAAAGTGTATGCTTTATGATTTGACTCTGTAATAATAATTTCTGTGAAATGAGTTAAGGATGACCTGTGTCATTAACTTCTAACTCTATACAGTGCAGGACAGTGCAGTTAATCTGGTTTTAATGAAGTCCCTCTGAAGGTGTGTAGGTACTTGATCTGCATTTACCTTGATCATAGCATCTGAGGGGTTGCTTTTAGTTACAGAGTGGTGAGAAGAGAAAAAAAAGCTTTTCTTTGTCTATAATTTTTCTAGAAGAAGTTTCAGTAGAACTTGCTTAGAAGTGTGATCATGGATTCATCAGTTAGAATATCCCTGTTAACTTGTTATGTTATCTATTATTGACCGATAAAACCTGCTTGAGTTTCAGTTGCAACCTCCTGAGACTTCCTATTACACATGTAGAAGTGCTGACAAGCAGGCAAGAGAGCTGTATTAGCATATTAACCAAAATGTTCTCAAAATATACTAGACATAAAATTATTTTTTTGTTGTGAAATAGATGTTACAAAAAATATAGTTAGAACACTTATGGTGTAGTATTTCTTGTTATTGGGAATAAAAAGCAAATGCAGCTGGCTTCCCGGATGATGACTTCCAGGAAGTAATGATTGTAACCCTTTACATAATTAGCTGTTGTGGGAAATGTAACTGACTACTGCAGATTCATGTAAATGGACTGTCCAGACTCCTTAACTGACTCAGTGCTTACTCATCTGCATTTCTCTGCGTGTACGATCTGCTAGCAGTTTGTTGGTGCTGTCTTGTGTTGGGAGTCTTGAAGATGCTGCTTTAGGTATCAGAAGTGGAGTGGTGCACACTTTTCGCTTTGCCCTGTCTGCGTGTTAAACTAAATAAGGAGATGTGCTGATCCCCTTTCACTTTCCAGTGTACTTTCTTGCATATGGTGAAAGAAAACAGTCTCTACTGTTCTAGTTGGTTCCAGGGTATCTGCTTCCTGAAAATCATAGGAATCTGCTCATGTTTACAAAGTACAGAGTACAGCAGAAGTCTAGTAAGATTCAGTGATAGCTCTTGTATGGCTCTGTTCTTTCAATAACCTGTCCTCTTTCAAGCCTTGCTGTTCTCTGCTTTTCCCCTCTGACTTTTAAGAGAAGATAGGATAAACAATCTAAAGTGTTAGGTCAGAGGCAAGATAAAATAAGTGTTCGTTCAGTACCAAGATGAGCAGGCATCTGAACCAAAACTTTCTAACTCAACAACTGAGTTACCATTTTAGAAAGTAATAGAGAAATTGAAAGGATTAAAAGTCACTTAATTATTTTTTTATATTATAAAACAAGAAGATTTATTATTCTGCTTTTACTGCTGAAAAACCCAAAACTTTAGCCTTTCATTATTAACTTTTTTTTTTTTAAGATGCCAACTATCCAGTAAAAAAATCTTTTAGGAAAGATTATAAGATAGGATTGCCTGTGGTAACAGCAGACTGGACTTGATGATCCACACAGTCCCTTTCCTTAAAGTTTTATAATCCTGGTAGTTCAGGGCACTGTGTCAGACAGCTGTCTAGTGCCTCTAGTCATTGTTCTCCTTGCTTGCTAGATACACTGCAATACATGCCTCTGTACCAAAACACTCTGTGACTAGGTTGATAGGCATAAAGTTACTCTTATTCCTTTGACAGTGTTTATGCAGGCATTCAAAAGGTATACTAAAAAGGAAAAAAGTTCTTACCCTTATTACAGGATACTTAACACACCAAAGTTGTTATAAGTGTTTAGATGGCACAGTGTGCTGTTCCTCTGGCAAATCACTAATTTGATGATTAGTAGAAAAGAAAGTATATAAACTCTTGTTCATAGGTCCTTGTGTATGTGGCAAATTGGTGTCTGCATTCTTGGCATAAATAGTATCAGTTCCATGGAGCACCACTGTGTAATGGAAAGCTGGCTTGTTTGGTTTGTGTTGCAAAGGGATAACTGGTATGTTTAAGAGCTTGATTTAAGTTAAGCACTTGATTTAAGTTTAAGAACTTAACAACTCTGCTCTCTTTGCTGCCCAGCAGACTGCTTGAGGTTAAGACCCAATGTAATAGGGTTGTGTGTGTTATGTTGCCTTTTTTTTAAGGCTGCCTTAATGCATTTGTGCCTTCCTAGTTTCCAAGTAACAGTGCATAGAATTAGTGAGATTCTTGTCATGACGGAAAATAGAACAAAAGCGTTAACCTCCTCAGATACCCTTGCACTGAAGTCACAACCACGTGCAGAGTGGGACGAGGTCAGCTGTGCAGAAGACATGAAGGAGCCCAGTGCAGGTAGCAGGTCCCCACCTCCTAGGGGCTCCTCTCTCTCCTCCCAGGGTGCTGTGGAAGAGCCTGGTGGCAGCGAGTGCTGTCGTGCACGCCTGGCATTGCTTCTTCCCCAGCAGCCTGCTATGAGCAGTCTGTGGGCATCTGCAGCTGAGCTCATCGGATTATCATCAACAGTATTGTAATCCTTTAATTGCCAGCCACTTCTGATGCCATGATGTTGTAGTTGTGGGTCAAATACCGTGCTTCTTAAGCAGTACTCCCACTGCTGTCTTTAACTTTACCTGTGGGATGGTGGAATACACTACCTCTCACAAACTTGATCATGTGGCCATATTGAGAAACAAGCAGCCAGGAGCATCTCGAACCATCCTGTTCCTTGTATCGGACTGAAGTTACTGACCTTCACTGGAGTCTAGACAGACAGCTCTCTATCAACAAACTTGTTTAAGTCAGAACCTGTAAATTGGGAATATGGAATAACATGTTACTTTTTCAGGTTTCTGTTGGGCCTGGGAGGTTATGGGGTGTGAGAGTTGGGAGTTTTATTGTTTTTCCTCCAACCCTCCTTTGAGACTTCTTCCTGCTTCAGGTGTCTTCGGCCAAGGTTTTAATGCATTATCATGATAACCATTCTGAATAAAGGCACCTTAGGGAAGCATGATATCTGGTCTTGTGGAGATGTTTCTGGTACTTTTAAGTAAAGGAAGAGTATGTAAATGTTAATGGAAAAACTGTGGACAAGAAAAATGGTCTGTATTTGAGCAGGGCTCCAGTGCTACTTCTACATGCTAACATAGCAGAGCAAGTGGAAGTGAATACTGAATTATGTGTGGCTTTGGCTGACTATACCTACATACAGAAAACTGGGGCACCTTTTCCTTATGAAACTGCTACTATGTCTAAAACAAAATCTAGGGAAGTATAGGTATGTTGCAGTAGGCTGCATTTGAACATGCAGTACTGAGAGGCTGGTGAAAGAGCAAGGATAACTCTGACCACCAAAGACCAAGTAGCTAATGTGCATAAAAGTTGCTTAGCAGCTTTTGCCTGTCTTTCAGAACATCTCTGGGAAACCTGTCTGGACAATCCCTGATAATTGGTTTGATAATGCTGAACAAGAAACCCCTCTTTTTCATATCAAAAGGGCAAAATCAATGAAAATAAGAGCTGAAGTGCAATTCCTCCAATAGGTACCACCCTGACTAGCAAAGTAGTGGATTACTGGTGGGAGGGGATGGATTGGCAGAGGGGTTGTTCAAAGAGATACCAAGTGCATGCCTTGCTGGTGGCCCACCAGCCAGTTCAGTATAGCTCTGTGTTGTTCCCTGGTGGTTGCAGAATGGCCTCTGTGTAACGGGGGAGGTCTCTGCTCAGGCCTTTCAGGCTACAGCAGCAGTTTTCACACTCTTCCATATGGGCTCAAAGAGGCTTAGGGTGAAAAATATCCCATGGGATTAAATCCATAAAAGAACTCTAGCTCCTGTGTTTGCCTTTCAGATGCCATGTTTAGTTCATCTTTGGCTGCTGTCTCTCTTCAGAGGTGTCTGTGGGTATGTTTATGTGACTGCATATACTGGCCTACATGTTTATTCTGCAGACTGTTTGCAGGAGTTATAATTTGAAACACAGCATCTCACTAACATAGCTCCCTTATTTATAGACCAGAAACTGCCTTGCCTCCAGCTGGCAGAGGCAAGAGACAAGTGTTGGCCCCATCCATGCTGATGTCATCTGAGTTGCCACCAGAGAAGACCTAAAAATGTTAGCTGCTTTTGCTGAGCCGTGTGAAAATATGTACGAAATTGCAGCATTAGTAATCTGATCAATGCATCCTTCCTAGCGATCAGAGCATTTGCATGAGGAGTCTGGTTTCACACCTTGCTACCTTTATCTTACTCAAAATTGAGTCTTGAATCCAGCTCTCCAACCTTGCAAGTGATTGCTCTGAGAACTAGGGAACAGAGTATTCTGGGGGAAGTCTCCCTGTTTTCTTGTTTGTTGAAGCTCTCCTGCTTTTTCTTAGACTTAATGAATATTTAATTATTTACAGAGTGATTATGAATCCATTGCCTGGTAGACCAGTCACCTGAGAGATACAAGTCGCACTACATATTCCAGCAAGTGTGTGTTCCTGCTCTATTTCTTTTTTAAAGAAATGGAAAAGGGGGAGGGCTGTAGAATTGTGATATTTGTGTGACCATTCTAAATTAAGAATACTTACTTTATTAATCTGGAGGGAGAAGTATTCGGAGGATACCTTATTTATTCATTGCATGTGGTCATACAGTATACTTGTAGATATTGGGCTTGGGTGTATTAACATGCCTATTCTTTACTTGTACTACTTCAGCTGGATGTGGTGAAGTCAGGTTGTTTGAACAGCTGTATGCAAAGTACTGTAGCTCAGAATCAGGCAAGAAGATGGAAATGATGGAAATGTCCAAATTCTTTTCAACTTAATTTAAAAAGGGGATTTAAGAAGACCCTTCAGGTATGTTTCTGAATTTGTGCACTGGCATATTTTGTGTTGGAAAGAACAATTTGTTCTTAGTTCTGTTCTGCACTCCACTCAGTTACCCGGTAATTTATCTAGCTATTCATTTGATTACTTTTTTTTTTCAATTGTAATTGACTGTTGTATTAAATGAATGGCTAATGCATCCTGAATCAGTAGCAGTTCCTACTGGATAAGAAGATGCTTATGAGCTTATTAAAGATACTGTAAATAAGGAGATGGCATATATATGAAGACTTAATAGAAACTTCAGTTCCCTAACTAAGTATTTGTATGTAATCTGTTGTTTTCTCGGTTGTAACATCTGACTTGCAGAGCACATGCTGTTTATGTTATGTGGCTTTGTTTTTCCTTAGCATTGCTTGTGTTAGGATATTTGAAAGTGAATTTAATTCCAAATAACTTTTTCTTTTTTTTTTTTTTTTTTTTTTAAAAAACAAAATCTCTGCAATTACTTTTTTCTCAGTTCATAAGGTACCAGTAGTATGTGAGATCACGGGATTTAGCGATGATGACTACCTCTAGTTGAGGAACCTCTGCCTTGCTTGTAGGTCTATTTGGAAGAGAGATTTTTTAAGTTACAACTTGCACGTTGTATAGTACAGTTGGGGATTCAGACCTGTTATTAGGATCATATGGGTCATTATTCCTATTACAGTGTGTTTATAACCTTGGAATTACCCCTTTGAATCTCATCTCAAAAGTCTGTGATTTTGGGAAGACATACCTCTTCTGTAGTTCTTGTGCAAATAGACCTGATTTAGGGACAAACCACTTTTGGTCTCTCCTTCTCCAAGTCTGGGACAAGACCCTGCTCTAACATGGGCAAGAGCACTTAATTTAAAGTGAAGAGAGATCTTAATTTCAGGTGACTGAATGCACTGACAAGAGTCTCCAGAAGTGACTGAAGATAGCCTTACTCAAATCAAAAAACTAAGTTCTGAGTTTCTTGTAATTTGATGCAGATGTCACAATGCTGAATGAGTATCGATGAAACTGGCATTTCCATTTGTGAATTTTACTTTTCCTATAATGGCTAAGATTTTTGCCAGCATCTGGTAATTAGTCAGTCTCCTTTACTTTTATCTTGTGGTTTCCCAAGTGGTGAGGTGGGCCTTGCTGAAGCAGTGCCCCACATGGATGGGGTGGAGCTGGAGCTGGTAAGTGCTGCTGAAACTCCTCAGTTGTGTATAGACATGTCAATTCTCTCTAATGAGCCTTGGCTACAGGAAAAGCTTGAGACCTACTGCTGTAAAATTTCAGTCAGTTAAAGCATTAGGCTTTCTAATGTGTTCAGTGCTCTGAATAGTTGCTAACGAATGCAGGGCCGGAGGGATGAATGAAGTGGTATTGCTCTTGCAAGCAGTATAGTAGCTGCCGTGTGTGTCCTGTTAAGCACAGCCTTGTTTACTTTACACATATGAATTTGTTGACCTCACCAGAGCTCTTAACCTTCCTAGGGCTACTAATCTCCATAAATGTCTGCAGGATTGGCCTTAATTTTGGCATGGAAATATGCAAACCGAATGAATCAAACTGTGAGTCATCGTTTTTTACAGTAAAATATTCTGACCCAGTCTCACAGTCCACATGCCTGTCTGATGCTTGCCTGAGAACTTGTAGGATCTGACCCATGCTTCAGGAATCCTGACTTCTTAAGTGTAGCAGAGACTGTTCTGAAACAAAGGAAATGTAATGCAGAATATACTGAACCAAAGCCAGAACTATCACTTGATTTGGATGCAACTCTCAAAATTAATGTAGATTGCGGACAGGATTATGCACACATTACAGAATGTTTCAGTAGTGCTCAAGATGCCTTGTGAAAACTGTAGTGGAGGTGTTTTCAATTTACTGAGTATTGTTTTCCTTTTTTTGCATATAGCTTAACTAAAGTATGGTACAATAAAATAAACTCACTTTTAAAATTTATTGGAGGCACTGGATTGTGGAGCTAATGCAGATAAATTATGTGAACGTCACTTTCATGTCTGCACTATAAAATGCAAAAGCAAAAACATAGTAACCACAAGGGTCTTTTTGATATTTTAATCTTTTAAACCTTTGAAATGTTGGTGTGCTTGAAAGGGCTTCTAAATCCATTGGTTAGTCTGCACTGTCTCATATTCTGTTCAAAATCATAGCAGATAAAGGAAGAGTGATCAGAAAGCTTAATGCAGTCAGAGCATCATGACCTGTTATGTAAAGCAACATTTGGCAGGGCCTTCCCAGCTGCTGTAAATGAATGTTAACAGCATTTTATCGTCTGCTTTCACTGTCTTTATTATGTAACCTGAATGTTTATGACCCTATTAATATGTTTAGCTGTGAAATCGCAATATTGATGGAATGAAGGTTCCACAGAAGATTGAATGAAGAGAATGATTTTTGCCTCATGAACAAAAGTTGCGTTAATATTAAAAGGCTTTGAGTTCATATTTCAAAGAAGTTTGCTGAATTGCTTTACAGATGTGTGTCATGGTTTAACTGCAGCTGGCAACTAAGTCCCACCCAGCTGCTCGCTTGCTCCCTCCCGGTGGGATGGGGGAGAGAATCAGAAGGATAAAAGTGAGAAAACTCGTGGGTTGAGATAAAGACAGTTTAATAGGTAAAGCAAAAGCCATGTGCGCAAGCAAAGCAAACCAAGGAATTAATTCCCCACTTCCCATGGGCAGGCAGGTGTTCAGCCATCTCCAGGACAGCAGGGCTCCATCACGCCTAACGGTGACTTGGGAAGACAAACGCCATCACTCCCAACGTTCCCCCTTTCCTCCTTCTTCCCCCAGCTTTCTATGCTGAACATGACATCGTATGATCTGCAATATCGCTTGGGTCAGTTGGGGTCAGCTGTCCCGGCTGTGTCCCTTCCCAACTTCTTGTGCCCCCCCCCGCCCCAGCCTGCTCGCTGGTGGGGTGGGGTGAGAAGCAGAAAAGACCTTGACTCTGTGTAAGCACTGCTCAGCAGTAACGGAAAACATCCCTGTGTTATCAACACTGTTTTCAGCACAAATCCACAACATAGCCCCATACCAGCTACTGGGAAGAAAACTAACTCTACCCCAGCCAAAACCAGCACAATGTGTCATACTCTTTCCCTAAACATTGTCATAGGAGAAGCACTTTGGTGACAGGATAGTGTTGCTGAACATTGTGTGTGTCTGTGTGTGTATAAAACACAGAGCACTAACGAGAAAGTAGTAGTTTTTGTCTTTTTTTTTTTTTTTTTTTTTTTTTACTTTTAATGCAAGTCCCTGAATCCATAATGATGATTTCTGTAGCCTTGAACAAACATAGCAAACCTGTGGACCGTAGACCAGACCCAGTTTATCAGAATCACCTCATCCAGAGAGTTGCTCCAGGTAGGATTTTGGGGCAAGCTGTGGGCCATGTTGTTATTACAATGATTTTTAAATTTTTTTTTGGTGACCAAGATCTTGCTTTCTGCCCCACTTCCTCACGACCCTACGCGTCTTCCTTCTGTTGTGACTAGATATACTGTTGTCTTGTAACCTGAAATGCATGTCACGAAATTAGGGTATGTGTGCACCACATTGTGTGGCTGGGGACCGGTTGCAGATGCTGTTCCATTACTGAATGCACACTTGCCTGTATCGTGATCGTACTTGGAATGTGTGGGAAGGTAATATGCTTGGTCAAGAGATGAATGAGGAGCTATAATGCATTTCCCTTGGGAGCCTCTTAGATTTTGTTGTGCCCCCAAACAGAACTGAACACCACCATCTCAATAGACATCTGCAAATTTCTGGCAAAATGATGTTCAGAGGCTTGACACTGTTGTGTTCAGTGGCTCCCACCTATGGAATTTATAAGTGATGTTGGTATCATCAGTGCTGCTTTATCATTCTGCAGGATAGATAGCTCAATTAGCTACAGGCTCATGTCTGCAGGTTGCCTACAAAAAGCTGAGCTGGAAAAGTAAGTTTTGCATTTATTTTGAGTGGGATGAGGTTGTTGGTCACTTATCTTTGAGTGCAAAATCTATAGCTTGTCTGGAAGCTGCTGTCCTACATGTCTTGCCACTGATTACCAGGGCTAGAGTTTGAGAAATGCAGCTGTTTGCGGAGGTCCCTTTTATTTGCAAAAGTCTCATGGGTAGTGGTACATATCCTGTGGTGTGTTCTGACACTATACCTAGTTCTGAGTAACTCTGTCACTTAATGGTCTCTATTTCCAGCCTCTTCACAGTTCACACCTCGTGGGCTGGTACAGGAGGCAGCTGCACATGACTGTAAGTGTACAAAATGTTAGGAATGTAAGGATAAGTGGGTGCAGGGTGTGGAGAGTTATGGTCAGGAAGAAAGTTTAGATTAATACATATTTTTTAATAATATTTTGTCCCCAAGCCAGTTTGTTATAGTTACTGCAGAGCTCCAAATGGACTCTCTTCCCTTGTGGGGATTAGATGTTTAAATATGTGTTGTTCTTCTGGGCAATAGTATTGAGCAGTCAAGTAAGGTTCATAATAGAACAAAGAAACCTTTAAGTAGGACAGGAGTTTCAGTTGCATTATTTTCTGCTTTGTGTAAGAGAAACTTGCATTAAATCAGATAAATAAATAAAACAATGGATCGGGTGGAAGAAGTTTGGAAGAGGCACATCTCTTTACAAAATTAAGTGCTGTGTTTATTGTAAACCGGTAATTCTTACTTGGGAAGCTCTTAAAATAAGATTACCCTTCTCCACATCCCTGAGCATCTGAGTCAAGATATTTTAAGGAAATATTTTGCAACTTATTCAGTGGTTTGGTTTGGGGTTTTCTGGCTCAATTCAATTTTTCATACAGGAAGTACCTTTATTGCAATGTAAAATTAATAGCAATGTTTATACTGCTATCATATTTTGGTTTTAGGTCTGGACATGCATTGTAATTGCTTTCTTCCCTTACTCGTCTTTGTATTTAGTTTGTGTGATCTAAATACAATGTGGTATTTCCTTTAAACATGAACAACAACAATAAATCCTTTCTGGTCTGTTCTGGGGTGTACATTGCTCTGTGTTGCCAAGGCCTTGAAGTTAATAACCTTCTGCGCAGCCTCAGCAAATTGCCAGTGTGCAATAAATTATAAAACTGAGACCTTTAAGAGATAGTATGTAGTAGCTTCAAGGGTTTCTTGATTTGTCTCTGAAATGACCTTTCTCAAAAACACAAACTATAGTCTCCTCTCCCCAACAGACACTGGTAAGAGGAAGCCTAGCAGATTTGAAACTGGTTTTCTTTTGCACTGTCTTATCTAATGTTTGCTGGCTTATTAGGAGCGATGAGACAATGGAATAATTTCCTGTCTTAAATTAGTTTTTTAAAGGAACACCTTAAAAAGATGGTTGTGATGAAGCTTTGGCCATCTGTCCTGTGCCTGTCCTCTGCAGTTTAAATGCCAAATCCAACAATGACAGAAGACTGGTGTTGTCTGGGAAACGATTGATTCTACTCCTTGTTTGGGTGCAAGAGCTCTCGGACATGGCTCAAGATAGTCCATTTCCCTAATTATCTATCTCTTTGGGTATTTTACAGCCTCCTGCTCTTTCCTACCTAGTGAGTGCTTTCCAGAGCAAAATCCATGTCTTTTAAAGGACCGAATCAAAACTTGCTAAATTCAGAAGAAAGCTACTGTTGTCTTCATTGGACTTCTGGTCAGGCTTTTGGAGAAGAAAGGCATAGCTCTTTGCATTAAATAACTGATGTGATCTTCATTGGTCAAAATTTTATTTTGTGGGCTGTTCTAGAAGTATAACATTCCAGTTTTATTGGGTGAACAGTGAATTCCATTTTAAGTGCAGAACACAGTGCATCTTAATAGTGGAGGTGCAAAAGATACTTCACAATAACAATATACTCGGAACTTGTTTAAATCTCCTGCCTTGACCCATGCTTTGTGTCCCCTTTGCTGCATCCCATATGAGTAATTAATTTGCAGAATAAAGCTATTGTCCTCCTTCCCCTTGGAACACCCTCAACTGGCATGTGGGATCCTTTACCAGGAAGGAGAGACAGGGACATTGTGTTGCATTTATAGAGTGTGCTACTAAATGACTCTTCCTGTTGCCTGACTTGATCATGACTGGTACTTGTGTCTGTCACAAGGATCAGTACGGTAACCTCACGTAACTTGAGAGTAGAAATTTAAAAGGGTCTTTTTTTCCTGAATATCAGTTAGTGCCCATTGCCTCTTGTACTTTCTCTGGGCATCACTGAGAAGATTCTGGCTCCATCTTCTCTCTTCCTCTCCTCTGTCCCCCATCAGATATTTTTACACATTGTTAAGATCCTCCTTGAGCTTTCTCTTCTTCAGGATGAACAATCCCAGCTCTCTCAGCTTCTTCCTGTATGTCAGATGCTCCAGTGCTTTAATCATCTTTGTGGCCCTTTGCTGGACTCACTCTAGTATGCCCAATGTACTGGGGAGCCCAGAATTGGACACAGCGCTGCAAAGGAGATCTCACCAATGCTGAGTAGAGATGAAAAATCACCTCCCTCGACCTGCTGGCAACCCAGGAAGCTGTTGGCCGCCTTTGCCACAAGGGCACATTGCAGACTCATGTTCAACTTGATGTCCCTCAAGACTT
This sequence comes from Aquila chrysaetos chrysaetos, assembly GCF_900496995.4. Taxonomy (NCBI): domain Eukaryota; kingdom Metazoa; phylum Chordata; class Aves; order Accipitriformes; family Accipitridae; genus Aquila; species Aquila chrysaetos. The sequence goes on along the minus strand of NC_044029.1, from coordinate 17,463,231 downwards.
TTTATTGCTAAGCTGCTTCCTAGCCAGTACTGTATACTGCTGCTTGGGGTTATTCCTTTGCAGGTGTGGTACTTTGCATTTCCCTTTGATAAACTTCATGAGGTTCCCATCTGTCCATTTCTCCAGCCTGTCGAGGTCCTTTTGAATGGCAGCACAACCATATGGTGTTTCAACTGCTCTTCCCAGTTTTGTATTATCTGTAGATTTGCTGAGGATGCACTCTGACCAATCATCGAGGTCATTAACGAAGATGTTAAACAGTACTGACCCCAGTATCAGCCCCTGGGGTACACCACTAATGACTTGCCTCCAGCTGGACTTCATACAGCTGATCACAAACCTTTGAGATTGAGAGTTCAACCAGTTTTCAGTCCACCTCAGTGTCCATTCATCTAGCCCATACTTCTGTCAGTTTTTCCATGAGGATATTGCAGGGGACAGTGCTGAAAGTCTTAGTAAAGTCAAGATAGGCAACATCCACTGTTCTTCCCTCATCTGCCAAGCAAATAATCTCATTGTAGAAGGCTATCAGGTTAATTAAGCCTGATTTTTCTTTCATAAATACATACTGACTATTTGAAATCACCTTCTTGTCCTTAATATGTTTGGAAATTATTTCAAGAATTACTTGCTCCTTCACCTTCCCTGGGATCAAGGTGAAATTGGCTGAACTGTAGTTCCTGGATCTTCCTCCTTTTCCTTCTTGAGAATAGGAGTCACATTTGCTTTTTTGTAGTCCTCAAGAACCCCTCCCAATAGCTATGACCTTTTGGAGATTATCAAGAGTGGCCTTGTAATGGCATTAACCAGCTCTCTCAGCATTCATGGGTGCGTGCCATCAGGTCTGGTGGACTTATGTATGTCCAGTTTGCATAAATGTTCCCTAGACTAATCCTCTTGTACCAAGGGTAAGTCTTGCTTGCTCCTGACTTTCCCACTGGTCTCAGGAACCTGAGATTGCCGAAGGCAAGTCTTGTCACTAAAGTCCAAAGTGAAGGTGGCATTGAGTACTGCTGCATTTTCTCTGTCCTTTGTCACCATGTTCTCTGCTCCATTCAGCAGTGGCCCCACATTTTTCCCTAGTCTTCCTTTTGATGCTGATACACTTGCAGAAGCCCTTCTTGATGCCCTTCATGTCCCTAGCTAGATGCAACACCAGACAGGCTTTGGCTTTCCTGACTTTGTCCCTGCACACTTGGATAGTGTCTCTGTATTCTTCCTGGGTTGCTTGTCCCTGTTGCCACCTCTTGTATGCCTCCTTCTTATGTTTGAGTTTTGTCAAGAGCAACTTGTTCATCCATATAGGCTTCCTGCCACTCTTGCTTGACTTCCTGCTCATCAGGGCAGACCATTCTTGAGCTTGGAGGAGGTGATCCTTGAAAATCAACCAGCTGTCCTAGACCCTCTTCTCTCCAGGACAGTATCCCATGGGCTGCTAGCAGGTCCCCAAACAGACCAAAGTCTGGTCTCCTGAGGTCCAGGGCTGTGATCCCGCTATTTGTCTCATTCCCTCCTCATAGGATCTTGAACTCCACCATCTCATGGTCATTGCAGCCAAGACTGCTCCAGCCTTCACATTCCTGGCCAGTTCTTCCTTATTTGTAAGTATGAGATCCAGCAGAGATCTCCCCTCATTGGCTCCTTGATCACCCTTGTCAAGGAGCCATTATCAGGGTGCTCCAGAGACCTCCTGGATTGCTTGTGCTGTGCTGCTCTTCCAACAGTTATGGGGATGGTTAAGGTCTCCCATGAAGACTACAGCCTGCAAACATGAGGCTTCTTCCAGGTGTCTGAAGAAGGCCTCATATTCTACTTCCTCCTGATTGGACATTATATAGCGGACACCCACCACAGTGCTGCCCATGTTGGTCTGCGCACTAATACTGACCCATAAGGTCCCAGCTGGCTCGTTGCCCATCCCAAGGCAGAGCTCCATGGATTCCCACCATTTTTGCACATAGTGGGCAACTCCCTCTCCTCCCTGTCCTGGCCTGTCCTTCCCCAAAGAACCTGTATCTGTCCATTGTAGTACACCAGTTGTGGGAGCCATCCTGCTGCATCTCTCTGATCCTGATGAGACTGTAGCCCTGCAACTGCAATCAAACCTCTAATTCTTCCTCCACACTACAAATGTTAGTGTACAGGCATGTCAGAGAGGTATCCCAGTCATGCTGATTTCACAAAGTGAAGTCATGCTGATTTCACAGGTGTGAGCTTCCCCCATTGGTACCGTTCTTGTAGGTACTTTCTCGTTTCTGTGCATACACTTGAGGTGGTCCCCCTTCAACCCTGTTTTGTTGATTACAAGGTCTCCCTTGTCCGCATTACACTGGCCCCTTTGCTTCTCATCCTGGTCTACTACTTCCTCACTGGATTGTGGTTGTCATCTTCCTCCCCTGTTGTTCCAATTTGAAAGCTCTCCTCACCAGGTTGGCTGGAGATCCTTTTGCCACCAGCTTACGTGGGATTGGGGTACAGGGATTCTTATTATGTGATGGTGGCATTATGTGCTTAATGAAGTAAAAAATACATTGCATGAGTGCATTCAAGGACTCTACTGTAAAATGACTTGGTATATTCTTTTACCTTAGTTACTAAAACTTTCCTAGCCATCTCATGCAGACTTCTACTTCCTCCACCCTCCTGCCTTCTGGACAAGCAATGGGGAAAATGTTGGGGGTAGTTTTTGCTTGAAAGTGTGTTTTTGTTTTTAAGAAGCGTTTTCTTTGGAAATGAAAAGCAAATATGTTTCCATGACCCCAATCAGTTGAAATTGCCTGAGTCTTCTAACAGCTGTCTTGAAGCTTGCTTTCAGCCTGGTAGAGGTTTCTATGCAAAATGGCACTGCTTACTCTACCTACAGGAGAAAGAGGAAGACCCAGGAAGCTTTCCTGATGTCCTTCTGTGTAATTGATTTGAGGTCTGCCAACTTTTCCCCTGCTCACTCACCCAGACACACAAGGGGGTACAGAGAAAGGGGGTGGCCTACAAATTCAGGGGAATTTAGGCATTGATTGCTGTCATGTCTTGATGGATTTCTGTGTTGCTATTCTGGAGACACTTTGTCATACCAGGGCAGCTCTAAGACTAGCTGGCTCTGCTGCCATTGGGTAATTCCTGACACTGTTCTGTCCAGGAAGAACGGAGAAGAATGTGTTGTTTGTAAAACTCCCTGTGACTGCTTTTCAAGTCATCTGTGTAGATTAGGAGATTTTGTTTGTTTGTTTTTCCCTAGCTCTAATTTAAAATCAGTTCCTCACCTTGATCCAAATAGGACGGAACACGTCGTGAAGATGTACTGGCAGCAAACATGTGCTTATGATGGATGGATTTAGGGAGCTAATTAAATTTAATCCAACTTAGATTACATAAAGCAATCAGGAAAATACTACTATATAGCTAATTAAGTCTGGACTGATACTAAAGATTTTGTGAATTAACCTCTTTGGTTAAGCAATGATATTACTTTTTAAACAAACCTTGTACTGAATAGTTCTAGAATAAGTTCTGCAGGGTGGATTTAGGACAAGAATGTCACTAGGTCAGTGACACATCTGACTATAGTCTTTGCAAGAATTTTCTCTGAGAACAACGACAAAAAAAAAAAAAGTGCATCTTCCATCTTAATTGAACCCTTGAAATTCGTGCCTACAAACCAAATGAAAATGGAAACTTTATACATCTTGTCAGCAAATTGCAAGCTATCAGTCACAGCTACAGATGAAAGCTAGCACGACCTACATCTGTCGTGTTGCTACAATGGTGCTGGCATTACAGTTCCATTGTTTAGGTTTAGGGTCAAGCCTGTTGAGACCTCTTTTTATTCAGCTTTGAATGTATCCATTTTCATTAAGTTTTTCAAAGCCATATGAAAGACTCAGTAGGGCAAGATGTGGCAATGTCGAACCTAAGTTAGTCTTGCAGCTATCAAACTGTCTTGTAGTCACAGATGGTCACTGTGATTGTCCACACCAGTCTACCAGTGAAGCTGCTATTGAAAGGGCACAAAACTGATGATACAAAAGGACGCCTTTTCTCCCGCCAGTAAATGAGGCTACTGTTGCTCTGAGCTGGCATTGTCGGAGGTTTTGTGCAGGAGAAGAATGGCTGTTGACAAACCAGTTTCCATGCTGAAAAATGCCACTCTTATTCCTAAACTTAGAGATCTTTCCTTGGGTGAATAACTCTCCCTGACTAATATTGGAGTGGCATTTTACAAACTATTTTCATTGATTATGTGCGTGATGGCTGTACTGGGAAGTCTAATGTTGACAGCAGTAAATGCAAGCTTGTTAACGTGCTAAACAAGGCGTGCTTCTGTTTCGTAATTCCATTAGAGGAAAATCTCTTTGGCTGTACACTGTTAAAAACATCAGGGACATTAATTGCTATGTTTCTGTGTTTAGTCCTCAAATGTTAAAGTGTCCTTACATAGATTGAAGGAGCTCGGTCAGTTGTCTCCCCGAGTTATGTAACTTGGTTAACAAAGTACCAAATATCTTACTCTTCATGCTATAAAAATGTAAGGTTTTAGGGCTAGTAAGTAAATCTTCCAAATCCTCCTTATTGACAACATGAATGTGCTTTTTGTTTTGTTTTGTCTTTAAACAGAACTGCTTTTTCCAAGTGTTAACTACCATTTTCCTCCTTTTCTGGTATGGTAGGGTGAAAGCCTCTATGCAAATGACTTGCCTGTTTGTTAGCAGCCTGGCGAAGGTTCTGGTGAGATTAAAATAGTTCTTGCCTGAAAGAACAATAAAAAGCAATAAAGCTGATTCCTGTTGTATGGGATCTTTTGTGGCCTCTGACAGATCAGTTTACTGCTGGCGAGGGAACCCTTAAAATTCAAGTGACCACAGTGGTGAAATGGATGCTTGTTCCTGGACAGGAAATATCAAGCATCTGTGGAGACCAGTTGAATGATTCACCTCATAACATTTAGAATTCGTACTTTAATAACTAGAGTGTGGGGGGTTTTGGTTGGTTTTGTTTTTGTTTTGTTTTGTTTTTTCCACCCTTATCCTACTGAAGCTGTCTGTTGGTTAGCCTCCTGTGCTATAATGGAATTTTTCAGCCCCTTCAAGGCCCTCCGTAATTTCTGAGTGGCCTGTTGCCCCAGGAATGTCATAGCTCTGGGAGTACATGAATGTTTGTTTGTTTGTTTTGTCCCTTCCTCTGGCCTGGGAGTCCGTTGCTGCATGAAATGTCTTAGTCAGACAGGTATAAGTTACAGAAGAGTGTATTTCTACATGTGAGAGGTAATGGACCTGGTAATGTACTTCGGCTTGCAGTCACTAGAATTAAATACTTCCGTGCTAAAGATGGAACTAAAGAAGAGGAGTATTTTTCCAATAACATGAAAATCATTTGCAGAGGGATAGGTCTGACTGTTCCAGAAAGAAACTTCCAACTTTCTTCTGCCTGGATTATTCTGTTAACAAGGGAATCTAAAGAATGAAACTTCTTGCCAAGAAAGAGATGAATATTGATGATTTTAATGATTCTGAAAGAACTGAAAGGAATTTGACACTGACCTAAAGCCGAGTCACTTGTGCAACTAGTCCTTCTTAATGACTTCAGTCAATGTCCCCTTGCTTCTGTGATCATGCTTTCTGCTGCCTTGCTTGGGCTCAGCTCTGGTATTATTTTCCTGTTTCTGCCTTACAGTGTACTACATGCAAATAATCCCTAAACAAACATGATGTAAATTATTAGAATTTATCAGTAGTGACTTCCTGGAAGCTGTGTCCTATTTGGGGGGCTGTTTCTAGGCTGGTGGTTTCCTTTCTCATAGCTAGCCTGCGTTTGTCATGATGTCAGCATAGCTTATGCTGTATATGTTTCAGGCAGAAGCTTTTTCCCTATTGTTTGTGATGTAACAGTTACTGGTAGACTAAGCAATAAATGTACTTGAGCCAAGCAGTACAGATTTCGCAAATTCAAAGCCTTGTGCAAAAACAGTCAGCCTCTGCAGGCCATGGACTGCAGAGCTCTGAGGTCTGGTGGTGACACTTGGGTTATGTGAGCTAGAGTCTGGTCCCTCCACTGCGAGGTGGAACCGGCTTGGGCAAGTGCTGGGAACAGTCATAGCTGCTTCAGCAGCCTCTGTGCCCGGCAGTCCTGGCACCTCCTGCGCCTACCTGATACGTGGAAGGGTTGTTCTTACTCCATTGGTGCTCTGTGCTGGGACCCTACCACCTACAGATAAGCAACCCGTCAGTGAACTGATCAGGCACTGGTCAGATTTAATTACTAGTTTGAGTAATACTGAAAAAGAACTGCTTCAGATTTTCCATAGTCACTGTCACAACAGGAATACCACTTCAGCCCCCCTTTTCAGCTTCAGTTTAACTTCACGTCCAGAAGGAAATCAAGGTCTTGCCCTTTCAAATGCACTAGAGTCAAACAGAGGATCTATTGATGTGTCCATGAGTTGTACCAACACAACAAGTACTTACTGCGTTTCATTTTAAGATGTTGGTTTTTAGCTTTGCACATGGAGTCAAATTTCTAAGGATAATAAATCTAAAGGAAAAACTTCAGAGTACAGTACGCTCTGCTGAGGGAGTAGTTCCTGGTACATTCACACTGGTTGTACGTTCTTTGTCTAGTTTCAGATATGGCTGTAAGTCTCATGGAACAGCCAATCCAAAAACACTGTTAAAAGATCTAAGGGATCGGGTGTGGTTTGCGTGGTGTTGGTTTCTTTTTTTCTTTTTAGCCTTACATTACAATTAAAGGAAAATCTATCCTGCTTAGTTATCCCACAGGAGTTAAGGTATTAAATAAAATGTGCTGGCTCCATAAATTATATTGAGGTTTAAGGCCTGTCGTGGTTTAACCCCAGCCAGCAACTAAGCACCATGCAGCTGCTCACTCACACTCCCCCCTCACCCAGTGGCATGGGGGAGAAAATAGGGAAAAAAACCCAAAAAACCCCAAAAACTCGTGGGTTGAGATAAGAACGGTTTAATAGAACAAAAAAGACGGAACTGATAATGATAACTCTAATAAAATGACAACAGTAATAATAAAATGATTGGAATGTACAAATGATGCGCAGTGCAATTGCTCACCACCCGCCGATTGACACCCAGTTAGTCCCCGAGCAGCGATCCCCCCTGCCCCAACTCCCCCCAGTTTATATACGAGATTTGAGGTCACATGGTATGGAATACCCTGTTGGCCACTTTGGGTCAGCTGCCCTGGCTGTGTCCTGTGCCAGCTTCTTGTGCCCCTCCAGCTTTCTCGCTGGCTGGGCTTGAGAAGCTGAAAAATCCTTCACTTTAGACTAAACACTACTTAGCAACAACTGAAAACATCAGTGTTATCGACATTCTTTGCATACTGAACTCAAAACATAGCACTGTACCAGCTACTAGGAAGACAATTAACTCTATCCCAGCTGAAACCAGGACAAGGTCACAGCAGCATCCTGAAAAAAATGGGCGGGCTTAAGCTTTGGATGCCTGAAGAGAAACCTTCCTCTTTTGTGAGGAGTTACTGCTCTGCACTTTAGGGCAAAGCCAACATGTTGCTGTTCACACTGCAAAATTAACCTCATTTACATTGTCCCAGTGTCATAGGAATATTCTGCCAATTACCTACATAAATACCCAAAGTGATTCTGTATGCACTTCCTTACCATTCAAGTGGTTTAAAATGTTACTTTCTTATCCTATGCCACTTCTTTTAGAAGGTACTTGTAAAATCAAGTTTGTGATTCTACACACAGCAGACTCTACTGCAACTTTTTTGTAGATTGTAAAATGGCTTCTGGATGTTCACAAAACCCAGAACAGTGTAGGATTTTTTACCTTATTTGATGTGATCCAGTTGAAAGCATCTCCATCACCTTTAGAGAGGTATCACATTCTATGACAGAATTAAAACATCTAGCAAGTGTTCTGTATGCTGATTATTACCATCATCATTTCCTTCAAGATGCCTATTTCCAATGACCTGTCCTCTGTTATGGCTTTTCTTCAGAAAAAAAGGAGAGATTCTACCCCAGGTAATTGCATTCACTGAGACCATTTTCATACTGTCTAGGAGCCTGAGGGATGTTTTAGCATTCCAGCCTGGCAGGAGGATACAAAATCCTAGAATTCATCAGCTTGGGGCTGTTGCTACATGAGAGCTTTCAGTGTTGAGGACACTCGGGAGTTTGTGAATTACCTCTAAGGGGGTCTGCAGCCAGACAACTAGGAAGACAAACCTGTTGATAATAGGCTTATAATTGCTGTGCATGTACCTCTTCTGGAAAATACTTGTGGAGTTGCTCAACTCAAATGGGATTGAAATCCAGTGCAGCCAGGGCACTGCATATTGCTGTATGCCTCACCCTATAATTTATTTTAACTGCTAGGACCATTTTTCACTGCTCTGTGATGCTTCCTTTCTTTTGTGCTCACTCCTTTTGCATCCCATGTCTCAAAGGTTGCTGTTGCTACCCTTTTGCCTGAGGAATGCTGGCAGAGTCTCACCTCTGAGCTCTTCCATCTAAATTCTTTATCAGTCTGTGCTGTCAGAGCAAGTGTGCTGCCTCTGCATCTCAGCTGTGAAGAGCACTGAACTGATGTGTTTGTCTTTCTGTGGTGACTGGACCTTGCCCACTCTGTGTCTTTCTGGCTGTGGGGGGTTAGGTGTCTTAGTTTTAAAGGTCTTCCTGTGGTTTTGGGGTGTTTGCTGTTGGTTACCAGTTAGATAGTTCTGTGTGACAAACTGCTGCTACTTTTAAAGCTCCTTTTCCTCCATTCCTTGACTTCCTTTCAAAAATATGCAAAAAATAAATGCAAATATTTCAGGTACTGCTGTTATTATCAATGCAAACCTTTCAAAGCATTATCCTGAGGGAAATTAGCAACACCTTATTCATCAGTGTACTTGACAGTAGTTTTGCTGGGTTGAGTTGCTGTAGTCGTTCCAGTACAAAGCATGGGGAAAACTGTTTGCATGATTTATGAGTGGTTTATATCAGGAAGAACTGGAATTTGCTTTCACTCTTTCAGTGTATAATTCCTTCTTAAGTTGCTTATTAAGCTTATTAAGTTAAAGACTAATTACAGCTGGAGCTTTACATAAAACTGGGCAGTGGCAGAGAGTAAGAGACTTCTAGTAATACCTTGAAAGCTTTATGTTGCAATGGGGGCTGCAACTGGGCCCTGTACTTCCTGAAGAGGTGGCCAAACCTCCATGCTTTAAGTTTGTCTTTTGTCACCTTAGCTCAAGAAAGAATGATTTTCTTTCTCCTCCTTGTTGCGTGGTGCTGTCTGTTTGAAAGTAGCTGAAGTTTGATTTATCTTTTTAGGTGGAGCTTAACCTTAAAGCTACTCAGTACATTTTTAAAGAAATATTTTTGGAAACTGTGTGATATAAAAATCTCAAAATAAAAAAGTACAAAGGAACTTCTAACTGCTTGAGCTGCATATGCTTAAAGTTTATGAAAAGAGGTATTCAGGGACAGGGTGCAGTGTTGTGTCTTGCATCCTCAACACAGCTGCTTAGCAGTGATAAGGAAGCAATGCTCTATTCATGCTGACCTTGTTTCCAAAGAAGCCTTGTCCTATGAACTACTGAAAATAAGGAAGAATTTCCTGTGACATGCTGCTCGTGTTGGCTTTTAAAGGGGAGTAGAATGAAATCTCTGAGTACGACACATACTGTATCTAACCACACAGGATTTCCTGTGCTGGAATGGAAGCTTAGTGGAAGCCACGTTTTTCTCTTCCTCTTAATTCATTCAGAAAAATAGAGGTCAGCGTCATGAATTGATATGGCTGTAGTCGCTGTTAAAAGCTAAAATCAGCAATTGCTAATGGATACATTGTGATGCCAAGAGGACTGCAAGGCAAAATTGTTTCCCTTTAACACAATAAAGCCTACACGTGCCCCTGATTACACTTTCAAACTCTCATAAGACAAGAGTTGTGCATTTAAAAATTGCACCTTAGTGAAGGTGAGAAAAATAATACATATGTTGCATTAGACTTTGGTGTCTTTTGGTAGTGCCTTTTTTTTTTCCTCTAATCAGAATGAATGAAGCTATTGATGAACTTCTGAAAGACACAGAACAGCACTTGGATTTTGCCTCTAAAAACATTGCTGAAGCTGAAGAGGGGTAAAAATATTTATTCTTCCTTAAATTAAACTTCATTTTATAATACTTTAGTTAAATAAAATTCCCAGTGTTTTTTCTGTTTGCTGCTGATTTGCAACATTATCTTGCTGGTAGTGTTTCATTTGGTTTGCCTAGTGAAATCTGAGCTTCCTGCCACAACCACAGTGAAGTCTGGAGTTATGCAACTGATTTGGATAGGATAGAGTGCATATATTTTTAATCCTGTTTAAAAAATAATCACCCTGTTTGCAGTAGATCTTCAGAGAGCGAGCTAACAGCCTGCGCCTCTTCCTGACATCCTACCTGTGCTTAATGGCTTGTCATCTAGACATGCTCGCACTGTGTAGTGGGACCATGCAAGCTCACTTTGCTCCAGAGCCAAGCTGACCAAACAGCCTCCTGATTATGCTGCCTTGATGGTGAACCCAGAGCTTCTTGGTACTTCTTGACTTGCATTCAGTGCTTTTAAGTCACTAACAAATTTTTATTCTTCTTTTGTCCAAATTGTGGTCTGGTGTCATCCTGGAATATGGGTAAGAGTGTGTTTACTAACTCAAGTTGGTTGTGTGTACTCTGTGCAAGTCTTCTCCCCAGCTATGGCATTCACAGTGGAGAGTGATTAATTCATCTATAGTTTTCACTTTTACTCAAATGATGTCATTTGTATTACTTTAATGTCCTCCTTTTTGTCTAAGAAGTAAAAGTGTTCTTACACCTGGAATGGTTCTGCTTCTCTCTGGCAATTTTGAGACATCTGTCTTAAAGAGCTTCTTTTCAAAGGGGAAAAAGTCATCTCATGGCACACCTACAGCACTTCTGCTTGATAGTCTCAGTACTTCTTCATTTTCTTCCAAAGTATTCATAGCCTAGTCCTGCAGTCCCTCAGTTATGAGAGCTAATGAATGGTATATGCAAAAGGCCTGTATGGATGGACTCAACCTGCTTTTTAGCACAGTCCCACTTGACATGTTTTCCCATTACGCATACCAATCTAGCACATCAGCTGTTTCTATATGATGTGTCTGCAGTTCAAGTTTTACTTAAATCAGGATTTCCATTTGTATGTTACTGAGGGGATACTTGGATCTTGTATGTCTCATTTAATTGATTAAATATTTTAATCTCAAAGCAAAATCATAAGAGGCAAACTATTAAGTAATTTTTGTGTATGTTTTACATGAGGACTTCCTTCTGTGCCACTTTACATATATTTTGGTTGTGTATTTATCTTGAAAGAACAGAACAGTACCCTGGAGCCGCTTCAGACAGATGGGTATGTAAACAGTTTGCAGAAGCAAATAGAACTTGTAGATCAGAACATTTCCACTCAATTGGGTGATCTGTTAGATCAGGCAGAATCTAAAGGCACTTCTAAACAAAATGCGGTGGGGTTTTTCCTCTCTCTCTCTTTCTGCAAACCCTGAATCACCCCTGGATAACTGTTTGAAAAAGTGTTCTACTTATTACTGGAATTGGATAGTTAAAGAGGGAATTTGGTCATCTTTTTTATTTTGAGTTCACTATAAAAGATTTTGAGTTGCATAGAGAAAAAGTAGCATAGCTTTTAAAAATATATTTTACTTGGAATGCAAGGTATCGCAGGTTTTTAAAGTGACAACTTAAAAATACTGTATATCTTGCAGCACATTTGAAAATTGAGGTAATAATGTATTTTATCTTTTTACCCAAAAGGAAGTATTGTCTACCTTTGGTTTTCATATTGTACTGCATGTTGTACTCTGGGTAAGGATAGTAGCATACACTGTTCAGTCTGATGTGGTGTGACTGTAGGTGTGTTGGCCCAGCAGGAATAGTTTGGCAACTCAGGGCAAGTCCTAGAAGTACTTCATTGAGAGGAATAAAGTTTTCCCAACTCTTCCAAGGGTCTTGCTAGTTTTGGCACCATTTCCATGCTTCCTGTTTCTTTGGTCCCCAAAGGAACCACACTTCTATTCATAAGGAAATTCATCCTCTTCTGAACAATATTTATGGATTTGCACATAAGCACAGCCAAAGCTAAAATCCAGTATACATGGGTCTGCAGTGCACTGCTTATCTCAGCCTACAATTTCTTTTACTTGCCAGTCACCTATAATAACGTAGCTGAATTCCAGTACATGGTCTGTAGGAAAGCGCCTAGTGCGTTTATGCTGTATTTTCTGAACCTTTCTATTTAACTAAAATTTAGCTGTGCTAAGAGGACACAAGCAGCCCGCATTTCAATTTGTGGCTCCTGGGCTTCTGCCTGACAATTCTTTTGAAATTCTGCAAGCAATGGCAGGCACAGCTTGGCATACTCTTATCTGAATTACAGTTTGACTTGAGTGTAAAGTTTTGCAGCTACATACTAAGACAGTGTGATAATTATGCTCTGTACCTGCCTTTAAGGAAGTAAAAGTAGTTTTACAGTGACAATTTGCCATTAGCAGCAATCAGGTAAGATCCCAGAGTTGATAAAACCAAAAGGGAGATATCTGAAACTACATGGTGTGTACAAGTCTGTGTGTGTCCTACTGGCTTAGAGGTAAATGTTGCTATATATTGCTTACCACATGTGCTAAATTTGTATAAGAAAGACATCAGTGCTCATTACTCTGGTCGTTGGCCTTTCTTTCAATGCTGTTTAATGAATGAGTTGCAAAGAATGGCTTTGCATCTGCAGGTTGTGAATGAAACATTGGATTGCATATTAACATCATGGCCTTCCTGCATGGCATTTTGGTTGCTTGGAGACACTAACCACACTGTCTTTTGATACCTAATTTAAATACATACATACTTTTTGTGTGTGTGTATATGAGATACATAGTATGAGGACGGCATTTTAAACATATGGTCGTCTTTTACTGTGTTTGTGGTAACCCAGAAAACCAGTTAAAAACCCCAAAATCTAGTGTACTTGAGAATCATACTGTAAGCCTGCTGTATCAGCACTTTCCTGACATTATTTGTGTGGGTGCCTGCTGAAGGCTGCATGCCTGAAGGCTGTGAAGGGGAAGGTGGGATGTGTGCTGACCTTTCTGGGTATCAGACAGACTGTTACTGGACAATAATGTTTAATGCTTGCTGTGAAGATGCTGAAGGGCAGATGCTGAAGATTATTCCAGCTCACCTTTCTTTGTATTTTTTCTGTCACTTGTTTGAAGACAAAAGAAATTTTGGTGGAAGCCCAAGAAGCCAGTCTGACAGTGACTTGTCTGCTTGCTTGTTAAACTATTTATCACTCATGCCCATCTGGGAAAGGTACACTAGCATGGTTATCTGCAAAGGAAAGAAACACTTATCAATAGAATAGACATAGTGGAAAGAAGACAGTAAATATTTTAAATTTCATTTTAAGCCTTTTCTGTTTGAAAATATAAAAGCATTGCTTTTACTTTGTAGTGGCAACGATTGTTTCATGTTGCCTGTAAACAGAAAGATTCATCAATAAACATGTCAGTCTACTAGCAACTGCATTTGTGTTTTGTGCAGGTACTTACATGTGATAAACGGAAGACAAGAAAATATCCCTGAATTGGCGTGTAGGGATTAGTAAGGACATATTGCCAGAATTAAAACTGGAGAATATTTTGTAGAATAATAGATGAAGTGAGGAAAGAGGAATCTTTTTGTGTATCCACCATAATGTGTGTGTTATTCACATGCAGAACAGGAAAAGTTGTACTACTGAACAGGAAATCCTTGATGTGGAAGCACTTGATAAGGATTTCAGGACTTCTTTGGGTTAATACTTGGTATTTTCTCTGCATTTCTATTGAGTCTTTATTGCTACTGTCAATGAAAGCAATTGCTAATCTGTCTAGAGAGTGACTAGTTTGGGTATGTTTAAGCAGACCAGGATCATCTCATACCAATTTCCAATTTTACCACTGGGTGCCCCAGTAAATTCTGCAAGGTCCTCCAAACACACACACTTTGATAAATAACAAACAGCAGGTGCAGCTTGTCACAGGTGTTACCAGATTTGGCTGTCTGGTCAGACTGATGATGTTATTTTGAAGCCATGACATGGCGTGAAGTGTTCCCTGTGCGTCTTCAGTGAGCTGATGCCTGTCAGGTGCCAAAATGTCTTTGGCAAGCTGGAGTCACAAAGTACACGTGGGCTCCCTGGAGAAGAGAAAGTCGTAATATACATGCAAGGAGGACTGCATCTTCTGGTAGATTGCTTATTTAAAGAGATGCAAAACTTTCTTCTAGAAATGCTCTGGTTTAGGAGTAGTCATTTTACCAAAGTAATCCCCAGAGTCCACAGCCTGCATCTTTCACCTTCTCTTTTGGACCAGGCGGAGGGTGGGCTGCAGACTACAATTAGTCATCACGGATCACACTGCGGTTCCTTCTGTCCCAGGGGACCTGTTCCCCTTGCTGCCGCCAAAATGGGTCTCCCATCGTGTGCTGGACATGCATCTTAGCACAGGACTAGATACATGTGCAAGATAGCTGCTTTTGGGTGTACGATAGTTACAAGCAACTTCCAGTTGTATGCCCAGCTGCACCTCCTGCCATGGCTGCTGTGTACCTGGGTACAGGAGGGCCTACAAGCTATAGAACATAACATTTGTTTCTCCAGAAGGTTTTCCCTAGTGGAGGAATATCTAGAGCACCACCACTCCAGACTAAAAGTTGGAGGTATCCTGGATAAAGAAAATAAACCACTGTTACACAAGTGTTCATTTTCTTTCATTATCCATTATTTGTTGGTACATCAGTTAAACAGCTACAGCAATTTTAAAGGAATTTAGGAGAACAGAAGTCACAGAAGCTATTTCAATATCACATTGAATTACTTTTCATATGTTAACCTATGGCTAATGTCTTCTAGCCTTGAATTATTTTTATCTGGCCTTCAGACACTTGTTTAGTTTTCACCTTTAAAATTATAAAGGTACCTATTGCAGTCTCTGGGACAAACAGAATCAGGATTAAGGAGAGGGGGAGGAATACCAAACAAAGCAGAAATGACCTTGTGGTAGGAACTTGAATAGATCAGAAGTGAAGAGGACCTACTGAACTTTGAATTTTACCTGAACTCTTGATATTAAAATACCATTGCATATTATTATTTTTAACATGTTAAAGATAGGGTGGAAAGGGTATTCTGTATTTTTGATGAGGACTATGAAACCATAACGACATTCTTCAAAAATATCTGGCTTTGCTTTGTGAATCAAATCATAGGAGATAACTATGCGTTCTTGGCACTTGAGAAGGATCTGGTCTTTGGTAAACTATTTTATTCATTCTACACGTTACAAGAATTCATGAATGTTCTCCAAGTTTTCTGGGTGTTTTTAGTTCAGAAGTGCAATTAGTGTCTAATCAAAGACGTAGCAGAGCTGGACATGGTTATTGTTGCCTCCAGCTGAAGAGATTCAGTCTTACAGTTCCCTTCCCTGATGAGAATGCCTTCATCATCATAAAAAGCCTGTTTTGGGGTGAGAGCCTCCTCTTGCCTTCCCTCTGGCAGCATTTAGCTTTCCATGGAGTCCTGTGTAATCAGAGTCTGAGCAAAAGGGAGAAGGAACACCTTCTTTTTGAAACTCTCACTTTTTGGTGAGAATTTTCTTACAAGCCTCTTACTGATAAAGAGGGACCTTACCTATTTATTTTTGTTTGCTGAAGACTAGGTGTGACCACTAGACTACAGTCACTGGTGGGGTTTTTCTCCTGATCTCTTGAGACAATGAATCTCTGAACTTGGGCAGCATGAAGTGAGGCTATAGTCCTCATCTCGGTTTTGGGAGCAGCCTGGCTCTCATTTCTTTCAGACAGAAGAACTTCAACCTAAACTGTGTCATACTTGGTGACCAATCTTCCCAACAGGCTTTTGAATATCATCTTCTTTTGTCTGTCTGTCTTTCAAGGAAGAGTTAGAAGTTTGAATCCTCTCTCAAAGTGAGTGCCTGAGGTGTATCTCAATGCAGGGAGCTGTTCCTGAGCCTCAGATACAGCCTGCGAAGTCCCTTCTGTATCACAGTGGAAGGCAGAAATCTTCATCCTGGGGTCTGGAAGCAGAAGAACTGCATTTGCATGATACTGTGTTGGAGCAAGTAACTCTTGCTTCTCTACCCAGTCCTCTCCCAGCCTAAAGACTTGGAAAAATAAATGAATGCAAATGGATGTGCACTTTGGGATGATGTCTCTTCTATGGTAGAAAGTATAAAAAATTCTCTGGGAAGAACGCGTAGAAGTGTTATCAGGTTGTATCAAGAAAAACTGCAAAGATTCCTTCTAACTGACAGTCTCATTTAAACAGAGCACATAAAAACAGGTAATCAAACCAAGACCCAGTCTGCAAGTGCTTCTATACAAATGTCAGACCCTTACAAGCTAATACAGATGGATTGGAGTGTCTGGATTTCAGTTAGAATAATTCCACAGTGAATATCACAGAAGTTGTAATACTGGGTTATATGTCAGAATAAGAGTAGGTTACACCATCAGGATAATGGCTTTGTGCTTTAACGAAGGTGAAACTGGATAGCATTAATAAGCCAAATGTATCAGTCAACAAGTGACTCAGTCCATGTGGATAGAAATTCAGTGAATATATAGAAATGATGCTGGAAATATACCAGCAGTTATAACGCAGAGTGGTGTTAATGATGCAGAATACAGAGGAAGATGAGGATTGCTGTGATGCTAGAAAATAATACTGACCAGAGACTTCAGTTACTTCTACATGCACAAGGGAGAAGTCACAAAAGGTATGATGTGGAAATAATGGTCAAGTATAAATTACTTTCTTGGAGAACCCACAAGAACAATTCTGATTTTGTCCTGGGACTTCATTCACAATTTACATGCTGAAGAGTTGCAATAGACAATGTAATCTATTTTAATTCAGTTTGCTCATTAAAAATGAAAATGCCTCCAAAACCCACCCCCCACTTCCCACTATAATGTTTCAGAAAGGAAGTAGATAAAAATAAGGAAACAATCAAAGGCATATTAAAAGGAGCAGCTGAAAGGGTAAAATACATAAATAGACTATGGATTAAATCATGGATTAAGCTATTAAACCATGGTTATGGTTTAATGTGTTGTCTTTAAGTGTTCCGAATTAATAGTATGCTACATATCAGAAAGAGTCTGCTGTATAAATCCATGGTGCAGAACTTCTTGAACACTGTATATGATGGTAGTTGCTCTCAGAAAAAAGGTAGCATAACTAAAAATGTACAGAAGACATTCAGAAGTATGGAACCACTTTGGTGCAAAGGTGATTCCAGATAGCCTGGGAAGAAGTTGCTGGGGAGGGAAAGGGGAAGCTGTGTGTAACTGAAGTCAGCAAAATAATGAAGGTCATGGAGAAGATGACTAGGAATGAATGAAGTGGTGACATTCTGGAACATATTATTCCCGGAGATTGTGAGTACAGAGCATGCATGGGATTGGGAAGGAATTAGACAATTATTAGCCCTTGTTAGAAGTGTCCTGTGTGAAAGGTGGTGATCTCTAACCTGGGAAGCAACTGCTAACTTGCAAGTTCTTCAGCCACCAGTGGTCAGATGATTGGAATCACGTATAGGAGGCTGTCTGCATTTACTGTTTCTCTGCTCACCCTGGCTTTTGTTAGAGATAATGTACAGGGCTGCACAGACTTTCAGACTTAAGTTGTTATGGCTATTCTTCTATTCTTATGTAGTGTTTATAACAATGAGTTTCATACGGATAACCTTGGTTGCTGCAGCCTGTGGGCATGAAGCATTGCAATTCACAGGTAAAAATGACTGGCTGATGGAATTGTCTTTCTTGAGAATTTGGTGTTAAGTAGGTGGGAATATTTTCTGACTGACAATTGAAAAAAATGCCTCTGTGCCCTATGAATAGGATATAGTTCTGTCTTGCTGTGTTTAATTCCTTACTAAGAAGAGAATATTCAGTTCAAGGATGAAGACAAGTATTTGGGATGTTGGAAGGCCTTGTACTATGAAAAATGCCACCAATTCGAAGGCTAAATTTATTTCTTTATTTTTTTTCAAGTGAGCAGGTTTTCTCAGTCTTTCTGCAGTTTGGGAAAGTCATCTGCTTGACATATTGCTTAGAGTGACTTTTCTTTGATAATTGTTAGCTGTGGTAGGTTGACCCTGGCTGGACACCAGGTGCCCACCAAAGCTGTTCTATCACTCCCCCTCCTCAGCTGGACAGGGGAGAGGAAATATAACAAAGGGCTCGTGGGTCGAGATAAGGACAGGAGAGATCACTCACCAATTACTATCATGGGCAAAACAGACTCAACTTGGGGAAAATTAACTCAATTTATTACCAATCAACCAGAGTAGGGTAATGAGAAATAAAGCCAAATCTCAAAACACCTTCCCTCCACCCCTCCCTTCTTCCCAGGCACAACTTCACTCCTGGATTCTCTACCTACCCCCGCCAGTGGTGCAGGGGGACAGGGAATGGGGTTTATGGTCAGTTCATCACACGTTATCTCTGCTGCTTCATCCTCTTGAGGGGCAGGACTCATCACACTCTTTCCCTGCTCCAGCATGGGGTCCCTCCCACGGGAGACAGTCCTCCACGAACTTCTCCAGCGTGGGTCCTTCCCACGGGCTGCAGTTCTTCACGAACTGCTCCAGCGTGGGTCCCCCGTGGGGTCACAAGTCCTGCCACAAAACCTGCTCCGTGGGCTCCTCTCTCCACAGGGCCACAGGTCCTGCCAGGAGCCTGCTCCAGCGCGGGGTTCCCACGGGGTCACAGCCTCCTTCGGGAACCCACCTGCTCCGGCGTGGGGTCCTCCCCGGGCTGCAGGTGGATATCTGCTCCACCGTGGACCTCCCTGGGCTGCAGGTGGATATCTGCTCCACCGTGGACCTCCATGGGCTGCAGGTGGATATCTGCTCCACCGTGGACCTCCATGGGCTGCAGGTGGATATCTGCTCCACCGTGGACCTCCATGGGCTGCAGGTGGATATCTGCTCCACCGTGGACCTCCCTGGACTGCAGGGGGACAGCCTGCCTCACCATGGTCTTCCCCATGGGCTGCAGGGGAATCTGCTCCAGCGCCTGGAGCATCTCCTCCCCTCCTTCTTCACTGACCTGGGGGTCTGCAGGGCTGTTTCTCTTACATGTTCTCACTCCTCTCTCCGGCTGCCGTTTCTGTCTGTCCCAGCAACTTTTTTTCCTTCTTAAAAATGTTATCCCAGAGGTGCTACCACTATCACTGATTGGCTCGGCCGTGGCCGGCGGCGGGTCCGTCTTAGAGCCGGCTGGTATTGGCTCTGTCGGACACAGGGGAAGCTTCCAGCAGCTTCTTACAGAAGCCACCCCTGTAACCCCTCTGCTACCAAAACCTTGCCACACAAACCCAATACATTAGGATTTCACCAAATTGTCTGAAAGTATTGCTTTATAATAGAAATGTGAAGGAATTGGTTCTGGACCTCTTAAGATAGATCTTCAGGGAGTGGTTAGGCTTTCTTTTTAACTCTTTTTTTAAATTGGCCTCCATCAAGTAATTTTGCTGGTATTTCCAGTATGTTGATTACATACTGGAATAGTAAAACTTAGAATACATATGACTTAAACATGAATACATTGACATTTTTATTCCTGAGGAATTTTATTCCTATATCCTGAAACTGTCCTACATTCCTGCACAGCCTTTAAGTTATATGAAGACAGGGAAAGATTTTTTTCCCTGAGTTTTGTTAGGCTGCTCTGATCATGCTTACATTTTTAGATGACACTTCTTGCGAAAGGTAACACACATAGCAGGATGAGTCAGTGGCTATTGACCTTGTCATATTAAAAATGTTTGAAAGAGCTTTTAATCTACCCCAGTGCCTGTCAAATAAGCGTAGTTAACAGTCGCTGCCTTTACAGAA
Organism: Aquila chrysaetos chrysaetos; assembly: GCF_900496995.4. NCBI lineage: Eukaryota > Metazoa > Chordata > Aves > Accipitriformes > Accipitridae > Aquila > Aquila chrysaetos. Next base: position 17,443,275 of record NC_044029.1, on the reverse strand, counting down.
GTCTTTGTATTCTCTCAAGGAGGTCTGGATGTCTTCCGGATCCAGGCAAATTGTGTGCACAACAATATTGAGTATTTTTATTTCAAGAATGATTTTTCTTGTTTCCAAATGAGTTTAGCATATGATTTTGTTCATTTGAACAAAAACTCTTACTTGTCTAGGGGACTGTCTACAATGCAAGGAAGAGTTCAGTCCAGTTAAGTTTTCTTCAACCGTAATGGTGTAGCAGAATTATGTATTGAGAAGTAGGTGTATGTGAAGAAGAATATGTACGTTCACTTTGCTGGTGAACATGTAGATTATCTTTTCAGTGCCTGTATAGAATCCTGGTATAATTCAGGTTGGGGGGCATGTCTGGAGGCCATCTAATCCAGCTTGCTCCAAGCAGCCCCTTAAATGAGGTTGCCCAGGGCCGTTTCCACTTGAGCTTTGCATATGTCCAAGGATGGAGATTTCACTACATCTCTAGGCAACGTGTTCCCTTGTCTGACCACGATCACAGAGAAAACTTTTTCCTCACAGCTAATCAGAATTTCCTGTCATGTAGTTTGTGTTTACTGGCTCTCCCCTTGTCACTCTACACCTCTGAGAATAGCATGGTCTGTCTTCTGTATGCCTTCCCTTTAAGTAGTTGAGGACAGCACTAGTATCTTCCCTTGTATTTTAGTCAATGATTAAAAGCAGAAAAACGTTCAAGTTGCCATTTTGTTTTCCTGTGGGAATTGTAATACGGAAGTCTTTTGCATCAAAAGTCTTCTGTCAGCTGAATTTTCTAATGATAAGAGTTTTTCCTCTCCCTTTTTAAGGGAGTGTAGTCCAGTTGAAGTTGTCCATTAGATGGTAGTGGAAAGTATAAAACACTTGAATTACATCTCTCTGAGAATCACAATTCCATTTTGAATCCAGATATTTTCAGCTTGAAGTGTTTTGTTCTTTCAGGCTCTCTTCCAACAAAATATCAAAATCTTGTGTGTGTAAAGCAATATTTTATAGGAAAAACTTGAGCTTTGCCATTCAATATAAAATTTGGTTTTGACTTAATTTTGCCAGAAAGCTTTTAAGCAGATGTTTAATACATCTAATACATCTGGATGCATTTCTGCTGCTGCCAGAGGAATTGTACCCTGGTGTTTTCTGAAAGTGATGGCCTTAATCGTGTTTTCCAAGCCCTCTGAAAGTTCGTCTTTGGTATGTTCTAAGTTGTGGCAGTTTCTGATGTTCCAAACAATTTTGATTTGGTTGGAATTATTGACTCTTTTTAATAACCAACTAATTTTTCTTTACTACTACACCAAGAAGCATAAAATGAGTGTAGTTTTTGTGTGCTTTTTACATATTACATTTGAACTTGCTTTGGAATATTCAGAAAACAAAACAAAAAGGCAGGAGGAGTTTCTATATTGAACTGTGGTGTTTGGTTCTGACGTATCAATTTAAACAGGTTTAACTGCTCAAAACATACCATGCATAAGCAGGCACACTGCAGTACTTTGACAATAGGACCTTACTGCCTTGGTATTATGGAACAAACATGAAACGAGACGGTTTTATCTTCTAAGTTTTATAAAGAAGCATTTTGTTGTTTGGAGGCTTATATGATTTAAAACATACAAAATGCTGGTATTTTCAAATTAGTAAAAAGGAAAGAGAATCAAATACGGTTTATTGTGGCCTCTCAAACAATGTAACTCAACTTGTTCAGACGCATAAAATACAATGAGATTCTTAGGGCCCAATGTTTGAAGCTGATGAACATAGCCTCATGGCTTTAATTTAGTTTGCATCACACCTCAATGTGTTTGACCTGGTTTGAGCCTTTTAAAAGGACAAGACTTCTTCACCTTCTCAAGCTCATTCCTTGGAGGACAAGTTTTGAAAAAGTCTTTTCATCTTGGAAGGTTTTAAAATGGCTCATTGTGGCAGGCAGAGGCAAACCCTGTCCAGTGCTTGGGCTTGGGTTCCCAAGGGAATTAAAAGAAAAATGAGAAGAATTTTACAACTTAGTTTTTAGGGGTAACAACATTGATTAGAAGTTAATACAGCTAAGGTTAGAAGGACTGTGTGAAAGCACTGAAAATTTCTTTTCAAGTGTTTCTCATGACACACACTGAAAGTACTCATAGCAACTATCACCAGGGAGACCAGTGAAATCTTGAAAAATCCTAAGGTCAGATGTGAGCACCAGGAGCCATTCCATCTTGATTAACTGGGCTTTGGACCGAGCAATCCTTTTCCTTGCCATTTCAATGTTTTTTTTAAATGGCTGAAGAACACCGTGCTTTAGAATAAATTCTTCCTTGCTGAAAAAAGTTATACAGATACAGACAGTGTTACATAAGGCTAGGATGGGCTGGCATCGTAATGATCTCAAACCTCAGAGTAAGCTGTCAGGATACCAAATGGCTGTGAAAAATAGTTGTGATGGACACACTTAATGCATATTAGGCATGAGTCCACAGTCTAACAGCTTGCAGCTTCTTTACTTTTTAAATGTGTAAATGGCCACCTCCTGCAGGTCCTGCCTTTTTTTTTTTTTTTTTTTTTTAACTTAATGGGAAATTTTATGTAACTGAAAAATTTTTGGTTTGGGTGCCATGACACAGAGTTGTTAAATGCAAAGCCTGGAGATATGTTGAAGGATGTGTTGTTTGTGTTTGTTTTATTCTTAGCTTGTAAGTTGGGAAGAAGTATTTCACAATACTCTTACGACTATTAAGTAAAAAAGTATATTGGAAATTCAAAACGTGTAATTGGCAAATCCTGGGAAAATCATCAAAATGATTGATTGATGATTGAAAGGGTGACTGCTGGATCCAAATGCCCTGTTTCTCTAAAAGCACTCAAATAGTGGGTATGATACCCATGGTGGTACTGTCAGAGATTTTCCATTTGTTTTATTTTCTTGCAGTTTTTCCTTGAAAGAGAGTATCTTTGCATCTACTTCTTCATACCTCTTAGGTGCCTCCTTTTTTTCAAGTTTATTTTGCTGTGTCCAGGGCTTCACTCTACTGCATTATAATAAGTCTTAATGTATATTGCTGGCTTGAGGTTTATCTGTAACTTTTGCCAATTTTATACTTGGGTTCTGGGAAATGCGCACTGATGGACATCACACCCTATCTCGCTCTCCAGTCAGTCGCCATCCTTCACTCATCTGACACGTCTTCTGTTTTGTGACCTTTTTATCGCTGCTTTTTAAATTGAGAGCAATAAATAGGCCATCCAGCATAAGAAGTGGGGTTAGCTGTTTTCTGCTATTGATTAACTTATGCATGACTGCACTTTTTAATTTGTGTGGATAAACAAAAATGAAGCAGCCGGGCCAGCAGCTCATTTCTTACGTAACATTTCCAAATGAGTCTCTTTGGGCTGCAGCCTGGATCGGTCGGTCTGGCTTGTATTGATGAAACTTAGCGGTAGTGGAAAGATGCGGCAGCTGTTAGTGTTGTAACTGGCTTCACTGGTCTGTGGCCTGATGAGCTCTGCATAAAACAAACAGGTAGAAAAGTCACTGGGGTTTGTTCTGGAATGGGGGCATCCTTTACATTCTGGAATAAATCAGGTCTCACTGTAGTGACTGCTGTATTTAAGTTTTTGCTAAGAGGGTCTTCAAGGTGACCTATGCTGCTGCTAGCAAACAGGGTGTGAGGTTGCAGACCATGCCATTTGAATGCCAATGCACTTCTGCTGCTGCCTTCCTGATCCCCCCCATATATGCCCTGACGAGCTGACAGGGTTTCGCAATTCCTGGGGAGCAGTTGCCGAGTGGCTCTGCTGGCTGCAGCCCAGCCGAACCCACGGCAGTGCCAGGGAGAGCACGGCTCTAGTGGGGACGCGGAGCTTTGTGCAGGGCACAGCTGTCCAGGTGAGGCCAGCCCGTGCAGGAACGGTGGTGGGGTTGCAAAGAGGATGGCAGAGGGGGTGAAGGTCTGTGTAGGAGCAGGTGACTGCCTTGCTCTGTTCCTAGAGGGCTGGAATAGATCTTTTTTCCTTGGGATGGCGGTTGTAAGAAGAAAACAACAAAGGAAAGCAGAATGCGTTCTTATAGAATGGACCAGATCAAATGTCTTAGTGTTGTATCACTTGCCCAGTGTCAGGATGAGGTGTAGCACTAGAAAGAAAGAAGTATCTGTTTTAAGAACTATGCCTGGTGATGCCTACAGTTGCAGGGAAACTACCAAAGGATTTATGACATTTTCCACTGGATTTCATGCTTATACTCCTAGATTATTCATCTTTGGTATACAAAAAAATTCAGTGTAGTTCAGAGCTGTCAATGTTTACAAGGGATGTCTTAATTTTAAATTAGTAAACTATCCCTAATATTTTCAGTTTTGCCTTAAAACTCCTAATTCTGTGGCTTTCAGATGCTGCTGACACCATCCCAGTTGTGTAATATGATATCCCTAGCTGCCTTTGTGCTGATCTTAGTTTCAGCTTAGAACAAGGCTGAAACTTCTTACTGAAGTTAATGATGCTCTTACACATACACCACCTTAATTCAAGCTTGATAAAGGATTGGAAAGTTTTCAAGGAAAGAACTGATTTTGTTCTGGAAATGAAAATATTTTTAATACTGAACTTTCATACTATATGAAAGGACAAATTGATTTGACGTAAATTTTGAAAACAGAAAAAAAAAATCTGAATTTTCCTTTTATGTAATTTGCAGAGCTTTGGGGTTTGGATGAGGGGAATGGATTGTTCGGTTCACCTTGGGTATTCATAGTAGAATTGCAAAATACAAGAGTAGGAAATAACTTTTTATGAGACTTCTATAAATGCCTATAATATGCCTTTAATAACGGTATCCCTGCCCGTTCTAAGGAAATAAATATCATGGCATTTGCTGAGAAATACATCCTGTACCATTTAATATTTTAGCTTTATAACAAAATGCTCATGAAAAGAATGCAGAATTGCATAAAAATATGCTCTTTGCTCTCAATAATAGAAGGAAATGCTTGTGACTTAAGAGACATTTTTTACTTTTAGTGATGGTGATGGTGGAAGTATGTTCTGCAAGATGACAGTCTTCTCATAGAACACAGGAAAATAAATCTTTCATTTCCCCAATTTGCTCGTAAGCCATCAGTTTGTTTGCCAGGGTTAGAAGATTCAAGGAACCTCAAGATGGAGAGAACTGGGTTGGTTCATTAACTTCGCTTTTTAAATATTTAATTCTTTACTGCCTTGATTCTTAATGGGGAGAACATGGTAATTCTGCATTTAAAAAGGACTGGGCTGGCAGTGTCACCTTATTGGATCATTTCTAGACATTATAAATTACTTAACTGAATTAATTACATAGATGATTTATATGTTCCCAATTCTGGTGACAGCAGGGATGGTTTTGACTTTGGAAGGTTGCTTTTGTTTGGACTTACAAGCTATGTGTATCTCAAGTGCTTTTCTTCACCTGGGCTTACACTGAAATCTTGCTAGTCAGTTTACTTCCACATGTATTTATAGCAGACTTCATTCAGGTTGTATGCTCATTTTGCTTGCCTCAGATGATACTGTACGGTGCAGTGACTGCCACAGAATGCACATCCCCAAAAACCTTGCTGTAGCCAGTGCCTTGATTGCTGGGTGGGCAGCAGGCTGCCTGTGCCTTCCTGGGATGTCCAGTTATGCCCTGCAGCAGGAGACCTTGAACCCTCCCATCTCCGGGAGGAAGCCTGAACTCTCCCACTCTTCAGGCAGTACCCTGAGTTTCTGTCCTCCAATTATAGGTTGTGGTTTCCTCACCAAGCCTTATTTATTCCCTAGACTGTGTAATTTTGTTCTTTTTGGAGCAAGGACATGCTGGATTTAGAACAAAACCTGTACAAAATAAGCCTTAGCTTTGAAAACAGTAAAATGGTTTAAGTGCAGTGCATGTTTACTAGGTGTTTAGCCCACATCGGATGAGCTCAGATCCTTCTCTGCAGCTTCCCTCTTCGCTACCTTGTTTCTGGGAGCACTGACACTTTAGGGAACCCCTGGCAACTCATGCAGCCTTTGCAGCAAAGGTGCTGTTTATGCTGTCAGGGTAAGTCTTTGGTCTGGTTGTGCCAGCTCTTGCAAAGCAAGAGTTGCACCTAATTGAAGACAGAGGAAATCAATTCCTTGAAGCTAACAGCTTGGCCCATTGTATTTCAGGAGTACACTTAAATATTCTTATCTGGGAACGCGTTGTGTTGCTTCCATGTTTGCTCTTCCCACAGCCCTATTCAATTTTGGCATTAAGATGTACAGTAACTGCTTTATTAGACAATGCTGAGTTATGGAGTCTCAACAACTGGCTTAGGCTGCAATGCCTTAACTATTTTTTTGCATAGCAGCTTTCTTAGTATCCATAGCTTTATTGTGTATCACTTCTATTTCACAGCTTATATCAACCATCTTTTGAATCATGGCTGATAAATTGATATGGTTGTTACTCCAGGGGCAGAATATGGTCCTATCATGGCATTTCTAGTAGGTGTGCTGGACTCAGACAACACAATGTGTTTTTCGTTATACCTACTTTGCAAAATATGCGATACTTCTGTCTTCGAAAAAGCAAAGAGTGATCTCTGTGCATCTACTGGAATGTTTTTTAAGACTTTCCTCTACAGGTAAACTGCTTCCATCATCTCCAATAAAATGGACGTTAGTAAACATTAAAATAAGCCACTCAGAACAAAAGCTTAAACACCTGCAGCTAGAACACAACATGACAAAATCACAATGAAATGTATGATATGTTAATGGTAGGTAGGGAAGAATTTAATGAGGCACTTGGCCACTTTGAGTTGAACTACCGGTGACTCCACAATGACAAATGACTCATTAATGGGCTACAATTAAAAAAAAAGGGGGGGGGGGGGGAGGAAATGGGCTGGCAATACGAGGGGAAAAGGGTGAAGGAGATCATACCTTGTGAGAGTTACTATAGCACTGAGGGAGGACCTCAGTTTGATCCTGACCATGGCTGGAGGCAGACATCATGTTGTGGTTAAGTCCGTTGTATCAGATCTCTGCAGATCTGGATTTCTTTCTCAGCTTTCCTGCATGGCTTGAACAATGTAAAGCAGGGATGGTACTTTCTTTGTCATCCTGTTGATGGTAAACTCTGGGAGAATGTTGTGTGTTATTCTGTATTTGCACATCATTTAGCACAGTGGGGTTCCTTCTCAGCTGGAGTTTCTGGGAGCTTTTATGCTTAAGGAATAAAATAATTTTGTCTACTTTGATTATTAAACCATGCACATCTTCAAAAAAATGAAGATGACAGCTAACTTTTTTTGTGCCATGGTAATAAACTTAATACACTTAGCTTTCTTATTTAAATATATACTTGATACTGAAGAAGATTAACCTTGAACATAAGTATCCCACCAAATCTTCTACACTCAAAACCTGCTTTGAAGGAAAAAGAGTTTGTAGTCCTCTAATGTGGAAAGAGTTAGGCTATTAAATGATATTCACAAATCTCATTAAAAAAATAAAGTCAAGATGCTGTCAGTATCAGCGCACTCCCTGAGTGCTCCCATCGAAGATGTTCTTTGCAGGGGGTGCTGACAATTCAGGTGAGGTATAGTTTTTTCCAATTGACAGAACTAGGCAAAAACTTCTAATTACAAAATGTGGTAGAAATCTTCCAGGGGATTCCAGTGAAATCAAGCTTCTTGTGTAGGTATTAGCATCCTCTAGAAAAGCCTCTTGCTGATTTGCATCAAGAAACCCCAGTTCTTTTCTGTAATGCTGGCAGGTTGTATAGTACAACAGAAGTCCTGTATGTTCTTCATGAGGTTGCTGTGGTATATTGTTTTCTACCCACTTTCTCAGAGCCAAGCTGGGAGCATAGTGCAGGTTGAATTAGCTGTTCTGATAAAAGCAACCAGCTCTGCCTCCATCATGTAGCAGAAATGAAGGTGGTCCTTGTACATCATTTCCATTTATAGAATCACAGAATATCCTGAGTTGGAAGGGACCCATGAGGATCACCGAGTCTAACTTCTGACTCCACACAGGGAAACCTAAAAGTTAAACCATATATCTAAGCGCATTGTCTAAATGCTTCTTGACCACCGGCAGGCTTGGGGTCATGACCACTTCCTTGGGGAGCTTGTTACAGTGCTTGACCACCCTCTCAGTAAAGAACTTACCCCTAATATCCAACCTGAACTTCCCCTGATGTCCTGACGATATGGAAGGGAAAGGAACCACAGATGCCTCAGGAAAGAAGGTGACGAGGAGCACATTTCCATGAAAACTGCCCATATGTGGTGGGTTGACCCTGGCTGGATGCTAGGTGCCCACCAAAGCCGTTCTATCACTCCCCCCTCCTCAGCTGGACAGGGGAGAGAAAAATATAACAAAGAGCTTGTGGGTCGAGATAAGGACAGGAGAGATCACTCACCAATTACCGTCACGGGCAAAACAGACTCAGCTTGGGGAAAATTAACTCAATTTATTACCAATCAACCAGAGTAGGGTAATGAGAAATAAAACCAAATCCCAGAACACCTTCCCTCCACCCCTCCCTTCTTCCCGGGCACAACTTCACTCCCGGATTCTCTACCAACCCCCCCCAGCGGCACAGGGGGACGGGGAATGGGGTTTACGGTCAGTTCATCACATGTTATTTTCTGCCACTTCATCCTCCTCAGGGGGAGGACTCATTACGCTCTTTCCCTGCTCCACCGTGGGGTCCCTCCCATGGGAGACAGTCCTCCACGAACTTCTCCAATGTGGGTCCTTCCCACGGGCTGCAGTTCTTCACGAACTGCTCCAGCGTGGGTCCTTTCCATGGTGTGCAGTCCTTCAGGAGCACACTGCTCCAGCGTGGGTCCCCCACGGGGTCACAAGTCCTGCCAGAAAACCTGCTCCAGCGTAGGTCCCCCATGGGGTCACAAGTCCTGCCACAAAACCTGCTCCGTGGGCTCCTCTCTCCACAGGGCCACAGGTCCTGCCAGGAGCCTGCTCCAGCGCGGGGTTCCCACGGGGTCACAGCCTCCTTCGGGAACCCACCTGCTCTGGCGTGGGGTCCTCCCCGGGCTGCAGGTGGATATCTGCTCCACCGTGGACCTCCATGGGCTGCAGGTGGATATCTGCTCCACCGTGGACCTCCATGGGCTGCAGGTGGATATCTGCTCCACCGTGGACCTCCCTGTGCTGCAGGGGGACAGCCTGCCTCACCATGGTCTTCCCCACAGGCTGCAGGGGAATCTGCTCCAGCGCCTGGAGCATCTCCTCCCCTCCTTCTTCACTGACCTGGGGGTCTGCAGGGCTGTTTCTCTTACATGTTCTCACTCCTCTCTCCGGCTGCCATTTCTGTCTGTCCCAGCAACTTTTTTTCCTTCTTAAAAATGTTATCCCAGAGGCGTTACCACTATCACTGATTGGCTCGGCCGTGGCTGGCGGCGGGTCCGTCTTAGAGCCGGCTGGTATTGGCTCTCTCGAACACAGGGGAAGCTTCCAGCAGCTTCTTACAGAAGCCACCCCTGTAACCCCCCCCCGCTACCAAAACCTTGCCGCACAAAGCCAATACACCATAACTGCAGGACACGCAGGAGAAACGGCACCTGGGAGGCAGCTACACAAACTTCTCTGATGGCAACAAGCTGTTCATGCCCAGGCTCCAACCTGGAGCTTTCCAGTCCTGAGCAGGGAGGAGGTATGGATTTAATGGCAGAAGCATGTACTTGTGCCCAGAATCACGTGTCCTTTAACTCCAGTGCTCACAGGGAATGACCTCCAGCACAGATGAAGGTGACATGTTCTGCAGATACAGGAATGACTGAGCTTGCTGTAAGGTGGAGGACACCATGTTTTACCCTTTTCCTCTGTTGAAGGCTGTGTGGCCCACCAGAACAGTATCATTGGGATCTACTAAGCTGTTACCTATCACTATACTTAAAGCTTCTGTGATGGGCTTCATCGTTCTCCAGTTATAGCTGAACCCTTTGAAATATGTAGGCATTTCATGTCCAGTATCAGCTCCTACCTGGTAAAAATCATAGTGACATCTAGAAGGTATGTGAGTCTGTTTCCTTTTACAGTTTTAATGTCTCTGATTGTATTCAACAGTTGTTCCTAAGGTGGCTGTGGCTGTGCTGCTTCCTCATACCTGAGATGGTAACCACAAGAATAAGGCTGTTGTTTATATGAATTTTTTTTCTGGTTGCTGATGACAGATGACAAATTTAAACAGTTCAACTTGGATTTATTAGAGGGTGAATGTTCAAGTGTGAGTGTATTCTGTCTTTAGCAGCTTTCAAAGAGCATACTGTTGGTTGATAGTAACTGTTGCATTCACATCTATGATCCTGAATCTCCTTTCTTGTTACTTTTTGTCTAGGAAAAAGAAAGCTAATGACAATTGTAGTGTTGATGGCCAGAGGCAAGACCTAGTTCTGGATGTTACTAGAGCTTATGAAATTAAACTTGTGTCTCTACAAGGCTTGAAGGCGAAGAACCACAAGTGAGGACGTGATGCCTCCTTCGGCAGAGTCAGCAGTAGAACTTACTTTGGTTTCATTGATGCAAAACTGGATCTTAAGTGAACAGTGGTCTCTTCATTCTTGTATGTTTGTCTTGGCTTTAGTTTTCGTTGTTTTCTGAACTTAAAATTTTTCACCTAATAATAATACATAGCACTGTTTAAAAAAAAAAAAAGCATCAAAACACAATGAGAACTGTAACAATCCTTGAAATACTGAAGAAATTGTGCACTGGATTTGTACTGAACTGTCAGCGGTGCCTTTCGCAAGACTGTTTTGTGTGTCTGATTTGCTTGTCTTGGATCTTAGAAGTGTTTCTCCATACATGAAAACTGAGAGGCTTAGGTGATCTATCTGAGATTAACTAAATCCCAATGCATGGAAAAGTTTCCTCTTGCTAAAGGTAAACTTTCAATGAAAGACACCATTACTATTTTAATTATTCTTGTTTTATTCACTTGGCTTTTTATATAAAAATGTAAACATAGTGCTGCCTGGGCACTTGGACATCTGGGCCTTTTTGCTCTCATTGCATCGTATTGACAGATGGTTCTGTTAAAACCCAAATATCCCTGCTTGCAGTCTGGAGCACCATCTTCGTACACTGGACTTGGGGAGCATGGTCTTCTTGTTTTTGTGGGGGTCAGGCTTTTCTGAGTCATTGACTATCTGAAGAGTGGGCTTATGTTTCATTCTAAGTGCCTGTAGTCGCACTGGTGCCAAACTGACTGCTTGTATTATTCATGCTGGAAATATATGACTCTTCACAGGGTCATGGCTGCATAAGAAATTTTTATATTATGCATGAAAGTTTTTGTTGTGGTAACTGTCAGTGGGTTTTGGTGACACTACTGCTATGAACATCAGAAATAAATTATGGTTTAGAAAATGTGCATCACTTCAGAGTTTAAATTCATGCTTGCTTTTCTGACTTCCTCAATGTATTGGGATTTTACTAGCAGAGTTATGCTGGCATTTTGAGAAGCTGTCTTAGAATTCTGAGTTCTTAAATATGCAAAGCTACCCATCAGCATTCCAGTTTGCCTCTCTTTTCTAGCCAGTTCCCATTTCCTTCTTAAAAGCCTCAGAAGATAATTTTTTTCACTCAGTATAAGAGGAATGTGCTTGTTCATATTCCTTTATCCTTCAGATTTTTAACCTGTTTTCCCAAGGAAACATGTACCACAAGATCCTGCCGTGTCCGGCTGCCCGGCTGCCTGCCCTCCTCTCTCCAGCACCTTTTGAACTGGCGGGCAGATCTCAGCCGCATGGGTCAGAGGGTCGGCAGTCTGAAAGACAGGATGCTTCTGCGAGCTTTTACAATATGCATAGCTGTCTGTAGGAGGGAGGTTTTATTCATTCCCGTTCCAGCTAAGGGATTTGCTAATTAGCTCATCTTTCATTAGCTATCGGGAGACAGAAGCAAACAGGTTTCATCACTTCCACTTTTATTTTTTCCTTTCCTCTGCCCTTGCCTATACTTTTTGCCATTTGCTTCCCCTCTCCGAACAATGCCGCTCTCTTGGGAGATCCTGTTGTTTGTCATCCTGTTATTTTGACCAATATTCTTGTCTTTGCTTCACAGCTGCTTATCTTTTGAACTTTGCTTGCCTAAAAATTATTGGAGATGCTGCAGGGAGGCCAGCTGGGAGTCAGAAAAGCCATCAGAGCTGCGAGGTCTGTCAGGAAACAGGAAACCCAAGTTGTACTGGGAGGGGGTTCTCTACTGCAAGGCTGTGACCAGCGGAAAGTCTAATCCTGCCGTCCTTTGCTTAAGTGACTAATCCTAGTTTGTGTGCTCAGGCTCTGGGAAGTCAGCAGAGGCTATCCGTGTGTGTAAGGAGTTGCTGGACCAAGTCCTTATTTTGAGAGCCAGCTAAATTGTTTCTTGCCTTTGAAATTGGTGCCAGCAGAAGCAGTCTGCGCGTGCTGAAAAAACGATGTACTTTGGTGAGCTAATCACTTGAATGTTCAACAAATGGCTAAGTGGTAAACTTTAAGCAGATTATGTTTCACTGAATTGTTTTCCCTGTTTGTTTTTTAAAATGTGAAATATATCACAACGTAATTTATGAAGACATGCCTTCGAGTAGAACCACAAACACTTACACGGACACTTGTTTCAGAGAACATATGGTACATCCTATGAATTATGCACAGCTGACATACGGAGAATGGAGGCAGCCTAAGGAAATGATTAGACCTGTTATCGTAGCAGTGACTGTACATTATTTTCACTTGACTGGAAAAAAATGCAATTTTACTCCCAAGATTGTTGCTTCCAGGTGCAATATATTAACAATGTGTATGAATGTTCAATGGTTGCTAGGAATTGTGGTGGTTTATTTTGGCTACAACATTAGTTCATTGAAAAGCTAGTTCTCTTCTGTGCTGAACCCTGTGTTTCTGATGTAGCTGTTACAGTCTCATTGCAAGAGTAACGGCATAAAAATAGATCTCAATTTTTGTAAGTGTATTATTGTAAAACATAAGTTACACACCAGCAAATATCACAGTCCAGATGGGTGGCTTCCAGCAAGTTTGTATTTACCGATTCCTGCTTTTCTTGATCTGAAAAGTAGACTTTATGTTTTTACATTCAGGTTAATTGCATTGTTCCACCAACAGGATTTGCTCATCCTCTAGCAGAAATGCTGTTAGTAAAATGCTGATAATGCAGAGTTTGGACTCTTCTGGGGTGAAGGGCCCAAAGGTTTTTAATTAAAATCCTGGCTCTGCTTCTGAGGATTGTCAGATGTCTTCCATAGCATTTACTTGCTGGAAAAAGACCTAAAACTGGCTTGTTCCACGGCAGCCTAGCCCACAGTGCTTCCCTGCAACCATACAAGTGCCCCTGGGTGACTGGCCCAGGGCATTTGGGCCAGCTGTAGCAGTCACTGTTGGGTGGCCTTGCTGCTCCCGAATTTCTGCTACAGTTAAAAAAGAAATCCGGAGGTGACGTTTTAAGTTTAGGTGGTTCCAATTTGCATTGCAGAAGTGAAAAGCTTCTGGAGCTTCATCTGTGTGATTCAAGTATTGCAAAACCAAAGAAGCAGAAATCATAGGAAAGAATGAGCTCCTTTTGCACCTTAGGGTTTCCAGCCAGACCTGCTGTACACTGGGAACCTGACAGAAGCTTAAGCACCAGACTGCTGCCCTCAAGCCTATCTGAAAAGCACTTTTACCATCCATCATCTCCTCTTTTCTGATAGGGTTAGCCATTTAATTCTTCCCAGCTGACTGATACTTAAATAGGTGTACTTCAGCCTCTTAGTTAGGTATGTTTCCCTGTCACACTTTCTCCTAGCCAGCCTCCTGGGAAGTGCTACGTGTTGATAATGAGCTAAATCAGAATTCTTACTCCATGTTAACAATCTTACTTCTGCCACTGTCGCTTTCAGCACCCTATATATTAGGTATGTGAAAGTATGTTGGCTAAATATATTAAAGTGTCTGGTTTGTACATACTGTAAGTCCATAAAACTTCTATGCTTCTGAACCATTGATAATGCTTTCCGGCTTTACCTTTCCTGAAGACATCTGTCAGAGCACTATATAATAGCTTTCACCATAGAGAATTCACAGAAGCTTCACAACATTTATATGCAAAAAAATTTATGGAAAAGCTTTTACCTTTTCTGTGGAGGGAGAAGAGGAAAGGGCAGGAAGTGTCTCAGTCAAATGATGAACAACTTTATTAGTTTAGGAAGGGGAAATTTATAGGTAAATCTTCGTGTCCTTGTGTCTAGGCTAAATGGTGAAAGGTATTTATCTGACTGATGCTCTGTCTGGAAATCCAGGGCACCTTCCTTTAAGAGAAGTTGGAGTGAACGTGACTCTTCTCCTTTTGAAATTATCAAGATTTAGAGCAGTGCTGCCTTGCTTTGCGTAGGTACGGGTTAAGGCAAGTGTGCCCATAATGATGTGCAAGACTGATAGATTTGGACATCACACATGCAGCTGTAGATGATGTAACTCTTAAAAGATGTTTAATTTATTCAGCTTGATGCCTCTAAAAATTGAGATCAGGGCTTGATCCTAGTTTTACTACAAAGGAGTCCTGAATCAGAATCCTGGATGTGTTATCTTTCTTGTTCGTCGTATCAGCATCTGTAGAAATGAATATCTACACTGCAGGAACATCAGGCAATTCTGCCTGGTAGCGTATTGAACAAGATCCTTGTACAGTTGGTCAAAATTCAACATAAGATTTCAAAGATTTAAAATCGGAACAGAATATTTTGATAATGTCTTTTAAAAAGCTCTGACTGAATCAGACTTCTCCTGTGTTATGTTTAGTGAGGTCAAGATTTTCTAAGTCAAAATGTATTCCAATGTCTTTTCAACCACCTTGGCTTTTGTCTGTTGCTCTGACACTCCTGCTGAGCTTTGACTACCCTTAAGTTGTGGATCTCTTGGAAAAAAACCAACCAAAACAGTTTCTAAAATGGGGTTGTGTTTGAATGGTAATATCTCTTACTAGATAACCTGATTATTGAAAAAAAAAACAGATGAGGTTTAGGATGTAAAGATGCAATGGACTTGGAAGTAACTGAACAGGAAGCTTATTTGTCCAACGGCACTGTTACTAAGAGGCACAATGACCTAGGAGCTAACCCTGCAGCTCTGCTGCCTGCTACAGCACAAGTCACCAGGCAGGCTTGTAATCAGAAAAATGTCCTTTTACTTTTGAAGCAAATATGTTTTTCCTTTTTGGGAGGCAATGAGAATGTCACCCTACATTTTAGAGGCACTTTTTAATCAAGAGTCACAAAAGGCTTGATTTCTTTGAGTCTGAGGATTTGAACTTGAACATAAGGGATTTTCCACAATACTTTCTCCACTTTGTAAAATGCAGTCACTGTGCTGAGTTTCTTCAAACAAGTTGAAAAGTTTCAGGAGGACAGTTTAATAATAAATTTTATTTGTAAACCAGAATTGGCTTTAACTGCTGCTTTTCATCTCACTAATGTATGCATCAACTACTTTCCGGATCAGATAGCATTTTTCAGGCAGGAAGCAGAAAATGACAAAGCAACTTCTTACTATTCAAAAGCACCATTTAAATTTCTAGAGTTAGAATTTTAGACTTGCAGCCAAGATAATACAGAATAGCTACAACTTCATTTTGGAGCCTTCAAAGATGAGTAAAGTTACAAATTATGAGCAAATCATACTGCAAATGTAGATTGGTTGAAATGTTGCCAGACAATTTACAGCAGCTTTTCATACTTCAGATATTTTTACATGACTGTGGTCTAGTTGTGTCATTCCTTTTTTTTTTTTCTTTCTTGTTTTTAGACATTTTGCCTTCTGTAATGGAACCTCTTGCACTCTCCTCAACGGTAGCAGTTAGTTCCTCTTGTAGCCCCAGCTGCTGGAAGTAGATGTAGACAGCTGTAGGGCTCTCCTGCTTTTGAGCTTGGACAAAAAACTGCTTGTGACTACGCAGATGTTTGTTTTGCACACTGAAGGCAGCGTTGCACACTACAATTTCCTCTCTTCATCCTACAGATGTCTGCATATTTGAATTGTAGAAATGGGCTTCTTGACACCTAGAACAAAATGTTTTCCTTAGGAAGCAGGAGGAAGTCATTAGTATGCAAACCTGCAGCAGAGCTTTCAAATGAGCTATTCCAAAAGTACTAGTATGCGGGTAAGTGTGTCTTGTATTCTCTCTATACATGAATTGTTCACTCCTGGATTTCCTTTACCATCGATGCCAGGCATTGTGTCTGTCAGTGTGCTATGGGGTCAAGCCTATAGCTGGCAGGAGGAGGTGGTTTTGGTGTCAGAAATCTGCTCTCACTCACAGCTCCTTGTCCTGCCACTCAGTCATTTCTTCAAAGCTGTGCCCTTGTTTCCTCTGGTGGGACCTCAGACACGTACTCCTGCCCATGCTTGTCTTAATTCCCCAGGCACCACACTGGCGTGCCAATAGCTGCCTCACTTTATACAGTGCATTGGTAAAGACAGTGTAGAAGTTCACTGCAGTATTAATTGTATGTTGTTTTAATAAGGGCTGCCTCTGTGAGTCATGGCAGGTGAGCACCTGTAGCTTGGAGTCTCGTGTTAACTGCAGGAGACTAGAACAGAGTCATGATGAGGGGGAGCAGCTGAGGAAGGAGAATTGATTGCGAATTCTGAGGAGTTCATCCACTCTGAGATGTACAATAATCTCTGTAGCTCTTAGGTCCCTTGTAGCTCTTAGGTCCCTTGTGCCTGACTTCATTAAGGTCAGGAGAAGGAAAGAAGATACTCTGATGATCCCAACACGTTTCCTCCCCTACTGCAGTGTGTATGGAGTGGCAAAATCACTCTGCTGCTCAGCATATGATGGCAGCAAGAGGAGAGACCCTATCATCTCTTTTTTACTCCCTGGTGGCAGGCAGGCAGGAAAAGATGAGATGTATAAGCCTTCTCCCACACTCCCTCCATCCCCATTAGCCCAAGAAAGCTGAGTAGGAAAAAATGAGGGGGAAGGAGGCATCAGAGACTGAAAATGAGCTTTCAAGAAAGATTGACAACAGTGTCTTTGGAGTACAAAAAGGAGAGGACATGAGGGATAGGAAGAATAACACAGATGGGAACAGCAGTGTAATACCCCCTGGCACTTGGCTGTGTGGAATAGGGCTGCTCTGAGCCGGGGTCCATCACACGCTCTGCTTTGATGACCAGCAGCCAGTGCGAGGTCATGGCAGACACCTGGAAACAGCAGCAGTGAATCCTTGAGGGAAACACTTAGCTCAAAAGTTTAGAGGGGGAAATGCTTTTCATTCTCTTGGCTTTTGATCCCTGTGCATTTCACACCTAGTTAGTTTTTCTGCTTTCCTCTGTAGCATTGATTCCCCAGGAGCTTTTTCATTTTTTGTTTGAGAGGATGTTTTTAACATATCAGCAAAAAAATCAGAAAACCCCACAGAGTCACAGATCTTAGCCTGGGTGACTCCTGATGGCTTGGAGATTGTCTGAGTTGAAGTTGGTGGTATGCCTTTAAGATTGGAAATGGTAAAGGAAATCAAGCCAGGCCAGCTGAGCTCTGCAGAGAGGCAATTCTGGGAAGATTATCGTCCCATTAGAGCTTCTCATTCTGCTGTGGTTATGGGCTTGTCATTACTGTGGTTTTCTAGCTATCATCTTACACCTGGAAAGCATTAATACAGGATTCAGTTCCTTGTAGAATTCCCTCAAATGCATTTGTTTGTGGAAGTTATCTGTTGCATTTGACGTGACATTTATAATAATTATAATTCCTCCCTCCTGAGACAAATCCTTATTTTGTTCTTGTGAATGGTTTTTTGCCATAGCATTTCCTTTCTGATATATTTGCTTTATAGTTTTGTCCCTTTGAACAAAGAGATATTTGGTTTTGTTCCTTATTTAATTGCCGTAACTACACTCTTTCCTAATATGTTTGTAGGCATTCATAGCTTCTTTTGTGTTAGCATTCCAACATCTGGACTTAGAGGTCCTTACTAAGTGCCTCTGATCCATAATATGTGCTGGATATCATCTTCTGTGGAGCTCTTAAGCAGTTGCCTTGGGACATCAAATACATTGCAGCCTATCTTCCTAACAGAGAAACAAACGAGTTGGAAAGACCAGTAGCAATAAGGGAAGTGTTGCTGTAATTACAAAAGGCATCCCACTGGCGCAGGAGAGGTTGACTCAAGTCAGTGTGCTGTGGCGCACAGCGAGGAGGCATGTTTCTACTCCTTCAGAAAAGAGCAGTATGTGTCCCTCTCTAGCGTGTGTGTATTAGCCGGCTGGTGACCTGGCCAAGCTCCTGCTTGGCAAATCTGTCCCTTTCATGCATTGATGCATGGGCTAATGTTGTATCCAGCCCTTCACAAAAGGGAGAAGTCCTGAGCAATGCCATAGATCAATGTCCTACCTCTCTGGGACTGGCCATTTCAGAGACCCAACTCCTGTCATGGGAGTCTTTTCTCCCTCCCCCATAAAAATAACCAGACCTACAGGATAATGTATTTCCTTTTCCTCACAAGTGAATAACATCATGACACCTCCATGCCTCAGGCTTAATGCATTCATGAAGAAGCAATTATATGACAGACTGTTTCCTCCCCAGCTTCCTCCATGATTCAATTGCTTCACATTCCCCTGTACTCTCAACACTGGTTGACCTAGCCCCCATCCCAGGTGTCCAGGACCCTCGAGACTAGCAGCCTGCACAAAGGTGGTAGAGGAGGTATTCGCTCTAGGTGTTGTACCTGCTCTGAATTCCCTGCAGGAGAAGTCCTTTCATAGTTGACTAAATGAGGAATAATTAGGTTCCCCGAACACAGGTACTGCTATATCTATCTTAGATATCTAACACGGGTGTTTGCCCTCCTGAGGCACAGCATCCTGTGGATTGCTGCTCTGCACCGCTGCAAACCCACTAGTGAGGTGGATGTGTTAAATGATGGTCTGATCCGCAAAACCAAAAGGAAATTCTTCCACAGGAAACAAAGTGAAATATGTGGTTGTCTGCTGCAGGCTTTAGGCAAGAGAGTCATTTGTCAAGGAGGAAGCTATATCATCCTTCTTGTTAATGCTTTACACATGCATTTACTCGAGTGCTTGACAATATCCATTGTACTTTATGGCTGACAGTAATAGAAATCACCCCCATGCTGTAGGATTTGGACTGGAAGACAGTGAGCCCTTGGCACTGGTGCCATTACTGTTGGCAAGGCATTCGAGCGTCATTTTTAGGGAAATGTACCCTTCCAAGTACTTCACTGGGGTGCCTAATGCACAACTGACAGCTAAGACAGCGGCTGTGTGAGGCACTGCGAGAAACGGTAGAGCATGTGATCAGAAGACAGTGCATCTTGCAGGGCAAAGAGGGCTTTTCTCGACCCTTTTTTTCTGACATGTGTGACTGACCGCACATCTGAATAATTTAAGTGAATTTTTGTCTGTGTGCTGCTGCAGTTGTTTTTTCTGCCCCTCACTGACTCACTGGCATGGGGGGATGCTGCTTGCCATTTCACGTGCTACAGGTCTGTTCGCTGATGCAAAAATGGATTATACAGAGACTAGTGGTTTATAGTCATCAAATCTTTTTGGAAAGGGGCTGGTTTCTCTGGGTTCCTTCTGTCAGCAATGGAAAGAGGAGCAGCTCTCCCAGGGAGCAGACCAGAGCACGTGGCACTTGGCTGCTGCTCTGAATTGGTGGCTGAAAGAGAAGGGTGGAAGACAAGCTCTCCTAGGCCAGAGTGATAATGCAACCCTATTATAAGGGAACTGGTGTGGTTGGCAAACAAACCTTACCCTCAATTCCCTCGCCCACATTTTTTTTCTGGTTGGATTCAGGCCTTGGTCTGACAGATCATGCGGCCACATGTGTCTTATTTCTGGAGGGGCTAGAAGGAAAGAGGAGGGGTGGGCAACCAGGGAGAAGAGGGAAGGTGGGACCATATATTTCCTCAGCAGCCCACAGCTAATCAGCTAATAGAGATCAGCTAAAGCTTCAGTCTATCTGCCCTTTAGGTTCCATGGTCAGTCTGGTTTGCAATAGTCTTCTTAGCCCCCATCATATGTTCTTACCTTCTCCTTCCTCTTACACTGGCAGTGGTGTGGTTGCAGTGAGAGCTGATACAAAGGATGATCTTTTTTACCTCGTTAATTTTTAGCAAGATCAACACCCTGAGCAGGCATAACACATGTTAGTGCAGATGCGCTGCTCTAGATCCAGCTTAGGTCAGCTTAAGTTGCACCTCTGCAGCGTGCAAAGGGCACAGTCAGATGGAGATTGTCATTTAACAGCAAGTGCAAAGATAAGCAATAAGGTTTCCCCTCTATCATAACACCAAATTTGATATAATATTACTAACAATTCCGCTTTTATATTGCCTGCGGTAGATAGGATGGCTGCTGCATTTTTGTTCTGCTGGATTTCCTTTTTTCTCAAAGAATCGCTTAGGTCTTGCTTTCAGAACACAAAGGTGGACTCATCCTCCCCCTCCATTGCTTTGTCTGAATGTCAGAGCTTGGGTTTGCCTCCCTGCTGTTGTCTGAGGTTGGCTGGATTTTAGGCAGTGATAAGTGGCCTATGGTAGAGGAAGCATGGCCAAATACAGTCCTGTCAAACTAAAGTTTTTTGCTTTTATTCACAATGACCACTTCTAGACAGCTTCATCTTGAGATAATACTTCATTTAAAAAGTGCTTTTTAAAAAAACCCAACAGCATGAAAGTAGGTGGTTGCCTGCTTTAAGTTCTTTGTAACAATCCAAATTTGTGCTGAAATGCCCCTTCCCTTATTAAAAAACGCCAAACAACCCACTTCTTTCTTTTTTTTTTCTTTTGTTTTTAAAGAACTTTAAAAAATGAGCATACAAAAAATTCTGGAAAAGGATGAGTAAGTTGCAGGGCCACCGCAAATTCAGTCACAGAAGATAAAACATCTTCTCCTTAGATCACATAAGAATTTAGTGAAAGCTGAGAATAAAATCCCTATTTCCCAGGTGTTGTGTTTGTACCATCTTCACCCTCAGCCAGGCAGCTTCTGTCTTGCCTGCATGGGTTCTGGCATGGGATACTTAATGCCACACAAAACACACATTGTTCCTGTATGTGCAGCATTTGTCAAACAGTGGTTTGAGATTTAGATGGACATGGTTGACAGAAAGGTCACCATTATTTACCGCACAAGAGTGAGCACAACTATGCATCCATTCATTTGATCAATACAGCTGCTGTTGTGAGCTGTAAAGGGCTTCCTTGATCAGATCTTAACAAAAGATGTCTCGTATTGAAAAGGGTGTAATATTCTGTCTTTTTTATGCAGGAAAGGTACAGCTTTCTGAGCTGACCTAACCTTTACTGTGTTTTTTCTTAAGTAGCACACCCACATTCCTTTAATAAGGAATGTCCTTAATGTCGCAAAAACTTGTTCTGTATTTTTGCAGAAGAGTTTTTGAACTGAAAGATGAAAAATGTCATGTATTCGTCAAGTAGATTCTTCCATCCTCTTCTGCTTTTCCAAATGTTACTCATAAAAGCTGCCTGCAATGGAGCAAATGATTCTTTTCCTCTAAATTTATTTTTAAAAAAACACAAAACATATGGGGAATACAGAGGGAGCATATGCCTGCTAAGCAAAACATCTTGGTAAATAGAGAGGAGCATCCTGCAAATCAGTGTATTTTACATGACTGTCTAGTACCTGTGTAAAAAGATAATGAAAGGATTTCCTTTTGCCCCCAAGCACTTAAGGCTCTTGTTATCCCTCCCTCCCCACATTCAGAGCGCATCAACGGAGACTCTTGAGCGATGGCAGGTGTTGGGATGTCTAGGGCAGGGGGAGTACAGGGAAGACATCCAAAAACCCATTTCCAAAAGGAGACCTGAAACTGATACCAAAGTAGTTTTGGATTGATTCGCTTGGGAGCACAGTACTGAAGTCACCCATGCACAGAGGAGTTCAGAGGAATGACGTAGGTGGTGGTGAATCCAGCCCACAGCAGAGGCAGATATATTTGGCATTATATGAGCAGTGGCCAGCCAGACAGTGTGTTCTCTTGCATAGCTAAGACGTGAACGAGTGCGGGTTTCTAATAAGACCAAGTGTCTGAGACGTGCCACAGCATTGAGCTGATGGATTATGTGCTGAGTGACAGGACAAGGAACAAGGACGGCACTTTTTCTTATTATATTTGGGTGAACAAATGCACAGATCTGAAGGTGCAAATTGGAAAAAGTCTGGGACTCGTGAGAATGCTGACAGGCTTGTCAGGTATCCCCCTGCCAGATACAGCCTCTGCAAGGTTGCTGCTTCTCCTGGATCCGCTGTTGTTACATCACTGAAAGCTTTTATTTCTTCCCTTAAATTTCTTTTGGCAGCAGTTGTTTAGGTCTTTTTACTTGGAGATTTAAATTATAAAATTTCTGTCTAAATCGTACTGACTAATGACATAGTAAAAAAAAAAAAATTAGAATTTCCCTCCTGCAGGAAATGGGAATGTTTTTAACTTTTGTTTACATCTTAATGACAAGCTTTTAATAAATCAAAAGACTGAAACTTTGCAGAGGAGGGAAGTTTTAATAAAAATCATTAGGTGCTTTAGAACTGGAATATGTTTTTCTCCTTTGTTGAACAGGAATCCTTAAGGGCTTTCCTGATTTGTTTAGATTTTTTTTTTTTTTTTTAAATCTCTACCTACACTGTCCATGCATCCTCATGGGTTGAGATGTGCTTTGAAAGCATCTTCCCCTGTCTTCCACAATCCTGGTGGACCAGCAGCGCTGGCAATGGTACGGTTGGTGGGAGCGAGCCCTGTGCAGGCAGCGCCCGGGAGGACGCAGGCTGTCCGGCTTGGCATTCCCAGCAAAACACCTGAGGGACAGAGGCAGGTCAAGGTGAGTGGCACCCTTGATAGGATGGCAATGAGGAGGTTTTCTGAGAGGAAGGATCCTTTTTCAAAGTTGTAAGTGTCCTACCCTGAAATTGAAATCTGGTACATTTCTATCAAAATGCAGTCTCAATGATGATTGAAGAAACAAATAATTATTCAGAAGAGTTAAACTGTTGCTGATGTGCTTCCCACTCAAAGGACATGAGATACGTCTCCAGTTGTCATCTCCTCACATTGCTTCAGTTGGAGACTACCCTAATTCTGGGTGGCTTTTCCACCCACTCTGAGGAGCTGGAGCAGCTTGTTTGGCTCGAGTGTCAACTGCTTGTAGGTCTGCTGGAAAACTTCTTCTTAGCGAGCTGGCTTACAACCAGCTTTTTCTGTTAGAGCTACTGGCTTTTCTGATCAGAATCTCTCCCTCAAGAGTGCCGTATACCTGGGTGGTTAGAGGACTCTCTCTATGGAAATTGGGAAGAGCTTGCTCGGCTCGATGGGAGGAGGAGGCTGATCTCAGCAGCCTGGCTGGGTGCCATGCGCAGTGATCTCCCAGACCAAGGGAGGCTTTTGCCAGCTTCTGTCTCTTAAGCAATTTTATAAATCTGGCTCTAGGGGGGAAAAAATGCCTAGTTTTAACTTCTCAGTAGATTTCGGTTATATTTGCAAACAGTTTCAGGGTGATTGACACAGTTTGGGGTGAGGTTGGTTGTTCTCCGAGCAAATTTACTGTTGTTTGGAGGTAGGGAGAGGATGTACCTGGTGAGGTTAGCTGGGCTCTTCTGCAGCAGGATCTGAGTGTTATAGTTCCGTTGAGTTGTCTGAGCAGCCTTTCTTCAGGCATGAAATTCATTTGTGTTCTTATGGGTCAAAACCAATGCTAATTTTGGATGAAACTGGTTTTTACCGACAAGGAAAGAACTGTTACTGAAGCAGTGTGTCAGAAAGACTTGACTTGTAGGACGCTTAAACACTATCTGAGCACTTACTGTCTTTGCTTTCCGTTCTTAGATAAAGAGTTCATTTTTTTCCTCCTGTCAGCAGTTTGTTCTTTCAAAGTAGATAGAAGCAAATTATATTCAAAATCCTTCTCAGCATCTCCTGGCTATCTTACTCTTGTTCCTCACAACCTGAAAGTCTGTGTAAACAAGTAAAAATATATCTGCAAACTTTTTGATGAGACTAATTGGTTTAGAATTTGTAACTTGCCTTTGGACTTCAGACATTTGGACCTTGCTAGTTGTAGTACACTAGTGTTTAGAAATACAGTGTGGAATACCAGTATTGTACCGTTTCCAACCCTGTGCAAAGGTGGAACAAGATTTACAGTAATAGTCTTGTACCTTCCTGGACGGTATTTATGCACACGCTTACAAACAGGTCATACCACCTGTATAGTGGTGAGTCAACTACAGACCGCCGTGGCTTCACCATTAGTGTTTGATGTATGTTGTGTTACTGCCTACAGTCACACCTGGACTTGGCACTTTGTTCAGCAGTGCGCAGGCATACAGTAAGTTGGAAGTAGAAGCTGGGTTATAGATGACTGTCCTGAGGAGCGTGCAGCTAGTTGTGAAATGGTGGTTGTTGGATAGAGAAGCCGCAGAGGAGGTCTTTCAGATAATGCCCAGTTTGGACATGAGTAATCTACAGTTTTAGACTTATCAGATGTCTGTGGTGCAGGTATGGAGTCACATAGGATGACTAGAACTTCACGCAAATGTAGTCTTCATTCATTTCTTTGTGATTTTTATGTGGCTGGATTATGACAGATTACTACTGAAGTGGTAAAGCAGTAGATTAACACTAAGATGAAAATGTATATCCAGGTAGAGAGGACAGGACTGATCCTTCAGTAAACACTCTCTGTGTACTTTGACAGACTAGCTGCAGGAAGGAAGCTGCACCAAAATGCAGGTTTTGCGGAAACTGGAAAGATTAAAATTTTTTTTAACCAGGTTATTGGTATTTTTTGTGCCCTTTAAGGTTTGTTGATAGATAATTTTAAATGGAACGGGAATAGAATAATTTGAGGCTAAGGACTGCAGGTAACTTGAAACTGAAGGTCAGTTGGGTTTAAGTTATCCACTATCTGTTGATAAGCTTGAGTAACTCTAATAGCTTGCCACTGTATGGTTTTATTTTCCAGGAACTGCCCTGGTTTCTCCTTATCTCTCTACCTACTTTTGTTTTATAAGTATTTCTGATGAGAACTTCAGTAAAAGTAGTGATTCACTTGCCTAGAACACGCTGGCATCTCTCTCTGCTCCTCGTGCCCCTTTCCAGGACATGCTCTCCAGCCCTTTCATCACAGCAGCCACTTTCAGGGAGGGGGGACACATTCTCGTCAGCAGTTTGGCCACTGTACTCCTGGGTTCATCCAGCCTGAGTGGCCGTGTACTGCCCACACCTCATGACTTTTTGGTCCTTAGTTAATCCTTTCGCTTCAACTCTTTTCCCAGTACTCCTGACTGACTGGCTCATCTTTGTTTAAAAAAAAAAAAAAAAAAGAGCAGGCCTAAGGTAAACATTTGAAAATTTAGCACTGTTGTAAAACCAGTATCAAGAGTATTTAGAGTATTCCTGTCATCCTTAACTGAGGATAAAGCCTCTTTTGGCAAATTGTCAGAAGCCTATGAGACTCATATCGCTTGCTGGCATGTCTGGTTTGTCCTTCCGAGTACCCTTGCTTTTTTCCCCCGTTAGTATCTGTGTTTACTGCATTTATTCTTTCCAAAAGTTCCCCTAGTTTTTTGCTCATGTCTGGAGGAGGGGCTTCTTACAGGGCAGAGATTTCTCCATCGTAGGTGTCACGTCTTTGATGTCTTCACTAAGTTGTGAGAGTGAGAACATGTAAGAGAAACAACCCTGCACCATTTTTTTTCCCCAAATAATTAATAACTATTTCTGAAGGTTACCACTTCGCCATCCAGCTGCTATGGCTGCTGATGTGCTTCTCAGAGCTGGCACTTTATACATATGAAAATTAAGTGGCTCAGGTTCAATTTCAGCTTAGCCCCACAATGGACCTAGGAGCTACTGCTCCTGTCCTGCCCATTGCAACCCTTCTCCTTTAGTTACTCCAGCATGGCTTTTGCTACCAGAATGTCTACTTTCAAGTAGAACTAGGCTAAAAACATAGGCAATAATAGGTTTTTTTACGGCCTTTTTTTATAAAGGGATCCTGAACTAAGTAGCACATGAAGAATTTGTCCCTTGGCCTTTCACTGAAAGTGCCCTAAGTGGCACATCTGTTTCCTACAACTGCTCTTGGTGTCTTTGCTTCCATAGAGCAGTCACCAGAGTCCTGCTGGAAATCCTAACCATCCATATGTCTCTCAGAGAGAGACATTTGCAGAATAGACAAACCAGTGAATTAATGCAGGAAGACGATGCAAATAGTGGGTTCTACAAATCATCAACTTTAAATTTTGCTTGTTCAGATATTTCATCTCATTAAAAAAAAAAGTGAGTGATTTTTTCTTATTTTTTAATTTCTAAAAGATTGAAGATTGTTTCCAGGGGAGCTGGAAATATGCAAATTATTTTAGCCCAAAGTTCACTTACTAGCAGATACTATTCTTCATCTTACTGTTGAGTGAGTGAGCAACAGTTACCTACAAACTGTCTCATACTGGATATCTTTTTTTTCTGTTCCCATTAGCAGGAACCTCATGCGGGGCTTTCTTCTCCTCTTACCATAACAACTGAAGATAAATTTAATTAAAGGTGGTCCACAATCCAATTTATACTTCCCCATAGCAGGAAGATGGAACAAAAAAATCTGCTCTGTGACACTAAAGGATTTGTTTTTTCCCAGCTGCTGTTACTGGAATTTGGGGCTCTGAGTAATTGGGTTCAAACCTGTCAGAAAACCTTCCTTTGAGGTAGGCATTTATTTTCTCACTTAGAATTTGCATATTTTACCAAGTCAGAGCAATACATAGACAAATGTATTTGAAGCTTGGCAGAATTTATATAATCTTATTAATTCAGTGACATATAAAAATACCTGGCTGTTACTAATAATTTTTTGATAGTTATAATCAACCAATATGGTGATTATCATTTTACATTTTTTACTGTAAAAAAATTTTTTTACTGAGTTACTGTTTTGTTTAATTAGTAAAAATACTAACTTTTACTGCTCAAAGTTTGGCATATGAAACTTTTTTTTTTTTCATTCTCAGAATGCAATGTTGTGATTTTTCTTAAATCATCTATTGAGTCAAATTCAATATTATTTGCTCTGTGAAATTGAGAGAAGACACTGAAATATATTTTTGGATAATACCATAGTCATGCTCAGAGAACCAGTAATCACACACTGGGACTTTCCTTTTGCAGATTCAGGCCACGTCCCTACTAAAAAATGATGCACGTTGAGGTCTGTCTGGTCTGACAGACATATTCCCCAGCAAGGTTTGCATTTGTACAGATAAATCTGTACAAGGATTATGAAGTGTGGTGATATGATTTAGTTCAAAGATATATTGGGTGGTAGACACCGTCTTTCGCTCAGCACTGAGTGGGTGAGGGAGGAGCTCCAGTCCCCCACTGCCGTGGGGACACCTCACTGGTGCAGGGTGATGGGGACAGTCTCCGGTCCGTGCTGTCCCCTGAGCCCTGCGCAGCCGGTGCCGGCAAGGAGGGTGCTCATGGGCAGGGGCTAACGCTGTGCCCAGAAGTGTGCCAGCAACTAAACCAGACTGTGCAGCTCTGGCTTGTTGCCCAAGACAGTGTCTTTGCCCCACTTCGTTGACTAGAGTAGGCAGGACCTTATGCGACTACAAGGATGTACTCACGTGAGTAATCAGTATGGGATATGGACATAAAGTTTTAAAACTGGTGTTGAAGGCATCACAGTGGCATAGCTGTTTGTCTCAGTGAAGAGGAGCATCATGGATCTGTCACAGCAAAAAATACAAAGTTTTAGAAGAAAAACACAAAAGTGCTCAATATGTTAAATTTGCGGTTTTCAGGAGTTTAATGTGCCAAAGATAAATGAGCAATAGTGAAAGTATTTTGCTGCATGTTAGGCGGGTTGGGCTGAAAAAGCATGTGGGTAAAATCCTGGCACACAGAGCACAAACCGCGGTTTCCTTTTTCTCCTTAACTGGACTGTGACTTCACCTTCGGACTTAAAAAGCTGTCACTGAAAGTCATGGCTGGGTCAAATGTGTGCTTTTATTTATGGCATGCAGCGGGGTGTGTGTCGTACTAAAAATGTTTTACTGACCTCTTAAAGATGTGCCATGCATGGAGAATCATTTTCACAGGATGTAGGGAGGGCATTTTGTCTAGTTATTAATTCCTGAGTCTTATCGCAGTGATAGTCATCAACGTACAGGAGAGGCCATATCTGATTGATGTGCAGATTTCATGGCTTTCCCGCTCGTCCTGCTGCTCAGGAGTTCCTGCCCTGCGCTGCTACCAGCGTAACACTCATCTCAACAGCTATGTCACCTGCCAGATGTTCAGAATAATTTATTTTTTGTCAAGAAAAGACACATCTCTCAAGGTTTAATTTCTAGAAAAAGCTTTCAGACATTTTCACTTGTCAGGTGTCCACCTGAGATATTAAGAAGGAAGGGTTTTATTGTGAGCTTAACAAAATGAAATGGTGCTCACATCTGTGTGGTAGGGAGGTTTCTGCTTCTCTGGAGGTAAAGGATGTGTGCCAGCACCAAGCCTGGGGTCATTTCAGGAGGCGTCAGCGGATGGGTGATGCAGTGTCTGTCGCAGAGCAGACACTGCTGTGCTGCCCAGAGTCACCTCCATCCTCAGCCTTGCGGCAGCCGGCACAGGCACTTAACCTGGCTTCACCCAGCTTACAAGTAAGGAAGCTGATTAAGATCATTAGGTTTTCGTTACTATTCAGATCGTGACAAACTGATTAATTTTTCTGCTGCATACTCGCCTCTAAACTGTGTTCTGCACTTTGAAGAAACTTTAGAAGAACCTTTCGAAAGCAGATGCTACAGCTGCCAAATATTTTGTGTTTAGCGCACAGACTCAACAGTGAGAACATACATATGCTACTTGTACTGTTGCAGCACCTAGTAGTTGACTACTTGTTTCTGCTTAATCTTGGCTAGGGCAGAATGATGTGGAATGGGTTTTGAATTGTCACATTACGTCTTTCAAGAAGATAAACTCTTGGAGTTTGGGGAAACAGGGAGCAGAAAGGGCATCTAAAATTAGGGTGCTGAAAGAGTGGAGTTGCCTTGAATTATTTCCAGGGTAACTGGGAACTTGCTTTCACTACAGATCTTATTTTCTAACTGGCACTTGGGTATTATTCTGAAAAATCATAGCATTTACGGAAGTCTGAAATCAGTTTTAGATATTTTTTGCCATCTAAATTTAATTAGAGGAGTCATAAGTTAATAAAAACACTACAATAATTTCTGAGTGCTGGAGAGGGGTGAAAAAAGTGGACCTAAATCTGCCACATTGAGATAATTAAGCAGTGTCAGGCAGGACTCAAGGTTCCCTAGTGCTTCAGCAGCTCCTGCACGCTTGCAACACCATCTCCAAAGTGCAAAGTAAAATGGGAAAGGAAAGGACTACTGAGTCTTCTGTCTGCCTTAAAATTTCCTCCTCTTTGCTGCTGCTTACAGGGGAAATTGCGAAAACTGATATAGCAGTGACCAAATATGGTTGCATGTGGGAAACAAAAGATTATCCAGAAGTCCTCCATGGCAAGCAATGGGTTTGTTTAACAAACTTGCCTGCAGTTTAGTACAAAGTCAACGATGGTGGTCCCAAGGTCTGTAAACCTGCATACATCCAGGATTGCTTTTACATTTTACCATCAACTTTAAGACTACCAGCTGCTGCTCCTTTTCTTCTCCATTTCTTGCCATTTTTTGCTGTAGTCTGACGGGTACATCACTCATCTCACAGGAGCTCTTTGGAGGGCAGCAGTCCACACCACCTCATAAGGAGACTCTATGGCCAGTTGGCAACCACATCTAGTACCCGAGAAGCTTAGGGCTGTGGGCCCAGAAATACCCCTGGAGGTGGGGCACTGGGCCTGGCAGTTTAATTGAAATCACATAGTTTGGGGGAATGCTGATTAAGATGCATTTCTTGACTTCTTTGCACTCCCGTGGTCATTTTCCATTGGCAGAGGCTCAGTGACAGTTCACCTTATGTTGCTTATTTCATTGTACAGGTAATTAGCTCTATAGAGGGTGCCCTGAGTGGTTGGGAACTTTGTAACTATGTCTTCAAGTCTGTTCTGGCTTTACAAGAAAGTAACAAAACACAAACTGAGGAGAAATTATTATACTAATTTTTAAAAAGCAAATATTATGAGTTCTTCATTAAAATAGTGAATTCACGGGTAGAGAAGTTCTACAAAAATAAGGAGATCTTTTTCTGGAAGTTCCAGGTTTCCTGAAATAAAAGCACAACAGACAAGTGTTATACATACAGAAAGATAAAACCTGCCAGCAGTTTGTCTATGAAGAGCAAGAGAATTGACTGTCACCCAGAAAAATGATACCTTGTAGTTTGATTTAATTTGCTGAACAGATACAGCATTTCAGCAGCAGTAAACCACCCCACCTGTCCAGCAGTGGTTTGTTCACTTCAGAACAGCTTCTCTGCTGATCCCCAAAGATCATCCCGTTCATAAGGCTGAGTTTCTCTCACAGTCCCAGTCTTGTGGCAATGGCACGTGCGTGCCAAGCTCTGCTGCTCTCCAGCCTGGCCGCTTCCACCCTGCCCACCTGCACACTGCTGTCAGTGCAAAATGGGAAGCAATCTCCAAAGAGTTCATGCGTGCTCCTGCCGAGCCTGGTAAGAATGTAGTATTTCACTCACCAGTGTAAGCTGCTGCTGGGAAATGATCTTGACTATAGCTACCAGCTTTTGGGAAGATTTCAAAAGAGTCTGAGGCTGATCTGTAATGGCACTGACATGAAAGGTCTGAGCTATGCCTGCTGTTCTCTTCCCTGCTCTGACAATACCCATGGAGCATAACCGACAGGAAACACTTCTTCTCCCTCAATGGGTTAGTCCTTCTGTCTGTAGATGTTCTGGTACTGAGATGTGGTGACCTGGGAGAGTTGTATAGCCTGGATGTTAGAGGGAAAAAGACTGCCTGCTCTGATAGCAGTACGTTCATTGGATGAGAGTAAGCTACTTGTAAGTTTAAGTAAAGATGGTAATCTCCGCATGAGTAAAGTTAGTGACAAATCTCTACTTCGGGGAGGTCAGAATTTAGCTTACAAGCCTTGACCTTTTGCTGACATGAATTTTCTGGGAGATGTGAACTTGACCATCAGTTGATGCTAAAACTGCTTTTATTGCTGTGGAAATGAAGGGGTTCTTTTGTTCCACTTTATGAAGGGGCATAGCTGAAATAACATGTCCTTAGGTGCTAGTTAAAATGTAGAATTTACAGTGTAAACACAGAAGAGCAAGTATGTAACAAGAATATAGCATAGAGCATGTACTGAGTGAATGCTCTTGAATAGTTAAGAGACAGTCTGTGTTCTGTAAAGAAAGAATTTTCTATACAGAGAAAATAACCACAAGGAAGGATACATTTCATCTACCGATTAGAGCAATCACAGCAGTCTGTAATAACCAAATTAAATAATGGACTTAGAGAAATCTGTGGCCAGGAAGGGGTATGGTTGTGGTGGGTTGACCCTGGCTGGACACCATGTGCCCATCAAAGCTGCTCTATTACTCCTCCCCTTAGCTGGACAGGGGAGAGAAAATATAACAAAAGGCTTGTGGGTTGAGATAAGGACAGGGAAAGATCACTCAACCAATTACCATCACGGGCAAAACAGACTTGGGGAAAATTAACTTAACTTCTTCCCAATTAAACCAGAGTAGGGTAATGAGAAATAAAACCAAATCTTAAAACACCTTCCCCCATCCCTCCCTTATTATGGGGCACAGCTTCACTCCCGAATTCTCTACCTAACCCCCCAGCAGTGCAGGGGGCGGGGAATGGGGGTTGGGGTCAGTTCATCACACATTGTCTCTGCTGTTCCTTCCTCCTCAGGGGGAGGACTCCTCACTCGTCCCCTGCTCCACCGTGGGGTCCCTCCCACAGGCAACAGTCCTCCACAAACTTCTCCAACGTGGGTCCTTCCCACAGGCTGCAGTTCTTCACGAACTGCTCCAGCATGGGTCCCTTCCACGGGCTGCAGTCCTTCAGGAGCACACTGCTCCAGCGTGGGTCCCCCGTGGGGTCACAAGTCCTGCCACAAAACCTGCTCCGTGGGCTCCTCTCTCCACAGGGCCACAGGTCCTGCCAGGAGCCTGCTCCAGCGCGGGGTTCCCACGGGGTCACAGCCTCCTTCGGGAACCCACCTGCTCCGGCGTGGGGTCCTCCCCGGGCTGCAGGTGGAGATCTGCTCCACTGTGGACCTCCATGGGCTGCAGGTGGATATCTGCTCCACCGTGGACCTCCATGGACTGCAGGTGGATTTCTGCTCCACCGTGGACCTCCATGGGCTGCAGGTGGAGATCTGCTCCACCGTGGACCTCCATGGGCTGCAGGTGGAGATCTGCTCCACTGTGGACCTCCCTGGGCTGCAGGGGGACAGCCTGCCTCACCATGGTCTTCCCCACAGGCTGCAGGGGAATCTGCTCCGGCGCCTGGAGCATCTCCTCCCCCTCCTTCTTCACTGACCTGGGGGTCTGCAGGGCTGTTTCTCTTACATGTTCTCACTCCTCTCTCCAGCTGCCGTTTCTGTCTGTCCCAGCAACTTTTTTCCCTTCTTGAATACGTTCTCCCAGAGGCACTACCACCGTTGCTGATGAGCTCGGCCTTGGCCAGCGGCAGGTCCGTCTCGGAGCCGGCAGGCATTGGCTCTGTTGGACACAGGGGAAGCTTGCAGCAGCTTCTCACAGAATCCACCCCTGTAACCCCCCTGCTACCAAAACCTTGCCACGCAAACCAAATACAATGGTTTGTGTTTTTTTTTCCTTGTGGAGTGCTCATGTCAATCTGGCATTCCAGACGTTGCTGCAAAGAATTATTCAGAGGAGAGCCATGAGTCATTTTTCTGTTCTGCTGGCAGGTACCTCACTGGTGAGAAGAGGAGAAAGATTTGGGCATGCTGAGTTTCCTTTTAATTTTCTCATGTGGCCAAAATTTAAGTCTGCAAGGAAAGGGTCATGGTATCTTTAATGAGCATTAAAAAAACCCAGATGGTTGAAGCCCTTCAGAAGCTTCAGAATAAGTTGTCACATAGATCTTGACAGTTTAGATGGCCTAAATGGCTTTTTAGACACCTACTGCATGATCGACTGTCTGCTTGGCAGACAAAGATGCACACAGGCTTCTTGTCTGTCTGTCTGTCTCTCTTTTCTTCTTTTCTTTCCTCTCTCAGGCTACAGACCTTTGCCATGAATGCCACAGTTGGGGTAGTTCCTGCTTTGTTTTGTTCTTCTTAAATGTGTTTTGGGGCTTATTTGATGTGGATTCTTTGCTCTTCTTTTGTGTGCTGGTGGTTTGCGGAGCTGATTTGCTTATCTGGAGGTGGGGCAGTTGGTTTGCAGGAGAGCATCTGCACCCACAGCAGGACTTTGCATCAGACTGTTGAGGCAGAGGAGGCATCTTGCGCTTTGCTTTCTTCTCTTATGGTCGGCAGTGTTTTGGGATGGGCTGGGATTTTACTGTTGAGCAAAACAAAGTTTCCTCTCCTCTGAGGGATAGAAGTTTTTGTCCTCAGAATCCCAGCTCCTGTGACCAGAAGGACAAAGTATGCTGTGCTCAAGATTTGGTAGGACATAGTGCCAGCACTTACAGGTGCAAAGGAGCAGTTGCTGCAAAAGCAGTGGCACTCAAAATGTGGTGCAGGCAGACTGCCTGCTTAAATCCACGGTCGCTTGGCAGTAGCACCATGGCAAGAAGTGTCCTGCCAAGTCGTGAGCTGGCATGCTGCCCTCCATTCAGGCTTGGACTGTAGGCAGCCAAGTGACCAGCAGCTGTGGCTGCGAATAGCAGGAGGGCATTAGTCCAAGAACAACAAGAAGAAAAGCTTCTTCAGCTACATATAGAGGTTTTCTTGGCTCTTCCAGCCATGTCTTCCCATTTCAAGGGGAACTGGAAGGTGGAAGGTGCCCTAATGCAGCCACCCCTTTTGGATCCCATCCACTGGGATCCCCCAGTTACACAGTTTTCACTGGGGGCATGTTGTTGCTTAGTCTGTGGCTGCAGTAGGTAGGAGTGTGTTTACTTGAATGTGTAGAATGAAGTTTGCAGCTGCAAGGAGAGGATTTGTTCTTTCTCTGCTCTCTTTGTTTCAGCATGATGACTGAAGTGACCTGTAAACAATTGTCTTCATCCTGCAAATGGCTTCTACACCAGCTTCCCTGCTAATGGCTGCACGAGGACTGTTTTTATCTTTAAGCTTGCCAAAGTGCTTGAATGAATAAGGTTTACAGTTTTTAAAGGGGTTGACAGATGTCAACAGGGGCTTCGGATTCCTGACCTTTCATACAGCCCTTCAGATCCCAGGCTTGATTCTCACTCCCCATCCGTTTCCACAGGCTACTACAGCCTGGAGACGTGTTCTTTCGATGGCAACCACAACGACATCCCCCCAAATCCCCAAACAAACAAAAAGCCTGAAATGAATTCTCTGGGAAATGGCATGAAGCCAAATGGTAAATTTAGAGCTGGGGTGTGCATTGCAGAGGTTTCACTTTAAGTGGGAACATGCATAAAGCTATATGTTCAATGTCCTAAGTGAAATCACCTACGGGGAAAAACAAAGTCCACAGAAGTCCTGCCTTCAGAAGCTCAAGGGCATCACTGTCTATGCAGCCATGCTTCTTACTTGAGCGTTGAACACAGGGAAGTGATTCCCACTAGTCTGTCTTAGAAAGTTAATGTTGTGGGACAGGCTCATGATCTATTTAAAGGCATTTCTGCAGCAGCCTGCGAGATCCTCATCCCAGCATCTCTCATCAGCTGTCAGGCTGGTGGAATTTCCTGGCTTTTGAAGTGGAATTTCCTGCTTGTGGTCCAGAAAATGGCAGCAAGGACCTGGAGAACGTGAGCCAGATTCCCTGCCGACCACAGAGCTTCCCTCACCATTTGTCATAGAAACACTTAAATAGCTTTTTAGCCATGGTTCTGAGAAATAAAAGCTTGTCCAGCACTAGTACCTTTAGGCTGTGTATCTCAGAGAGGAGTATCAGCAGCAGGGCCAGAGCACCAACCACAGGGCTGATACCTCTCATCATCTTTATCTTCTTGTCTGTTGAGAGGCAGAATAACATCCCTGGAAGGTGTGGGAGCGTTGATCCTAGGGGTGACATGGCATTAAGGACTATTAACTGTGCACAGGAGCATCTCCAGGCCCCTCTCAGTGATGGCTGTTGTAGTTTCTCTGCTGGCAGCATCTTTAGTGGGCTGGAGCAAAGCGCTTTCCTGAAACAAAACCTAAACTGCAGATGTTGGCCAGCTGCATTCAGCTGGACCAAAGCTCTACGCATCTCAACAGAGAAGCCAAAAGCAGGTCCTTACAAAGGCAGAAGCCTGGGATGAAACTGGAAAGATCAGTCCCCCGATGCAGCCCCCCAGGTTCTAGCAGCAGGCTCAGACACGAGCCATTCTTACGCTGAGTAACTGAGGCGCAGTGAGAGTCATGTAAGACTCAAGTATCTTCAAGGAGGTACTGCAAGATGATTAATGCTCCAGTATGTGCTTAATTACAAATGCACGTTGGTCACCAGATGATATCTAGGCTGGATTTAAGGTCTGAATCTTTTTCTATGAAATACGATCTGGATATCATGAATGTGAGAATGAGGGATATGTGTGTCGATAGCTCACTGGGGTAAAAATATGGCTAAGTTGTAATGGTTTGGAAATACAAAGTCTAAGATACCATGTATTGTCCTTAGTCCATTTGATGAGACATTTCTGAGTGTTTTAAAACTAATCTAAATTTTTTTTTTTTTTTTGTGAAGGAGCTATTTAAGGAAAGATGGGAGGTGATACGGCTTTGAAGTTACCTGAGCAGATAAAACCTACAAACATAACTATGCCTTGTGAGAGCCTATTTGTACTCTCAAATAGTTCTGATGAGCTACTTGCTTTTGTAATCATTCACAGGATGGGCCCCTGAGGGTGTTTGTATTATTACCCAGTAATACTACTGGATTAATGTGTCTTCGTAGTTTGTGTATTGTAATCACCACTTAAATAGAGCTCCTTGCGGGCCAGGGTGAGGCAGCAGGTGGGAGGCTTGCAGTGCAGCCGAGGGGGTGACCAGGGAGAGGTGTCTGGCTCTGCAGCACCTTCCAGAGCTTTCAGCAAACACCAAAAACCATGGCAGGGCTGCTCTGCGAGCACATAAGTTAATTCCACTTAAACAGAAGTTAAGGGTGGCAGGCTGCAACAGCTCTTGGGGCGGCTTGGGCGGGAAGCAGCTTGCAGCAGGCATGTAACAGCACCACGAAGCATTCATTAGAGTTGCTTTGGTCGAGAGTTGGTAGTGAGGGTTCATGGTGGTCTGGACAGTGTCCGAGTGCCGACAAGACCAGGCACAGCCTAGTGCGGCGCGGCAGAAGCACTGCAGCATTGCAGGGCAGGGTTACGTGCATTGCAGTGGGGAGTGCTGTGGCACGGTGGCAGTCTGCACGCAAAGTGTTGGTCTGGCAGCAGGTTAATTTGGTTAATACTGTGTATTTACAAGGTGTCTGGCTTCTGAGCTCAGGAGGGGGTTTCCTGTGGCTTTTGGGGATGTTTGATGCCGCCTGGTGCTTTGGTGTGTGTGGAAGTGAAGGTGACGAGGTTTGTTCCTTGCTGGTGTGTGGCCAGCATCATCATTGTGTGCCACATTGCAGTATATCTCACCACGGGTGCCTTTAGGTGGGGCACTGGCCTATAACTGGTTACACATATCTTCGCCAGGGTAATGTGGTGTATTACTGCAGTACTATGTAAGTCATTAGTTGTAATACTGTACTGTGTGCAAAGAGGTAACCTTGACGAGTTTATTTCTGATTATGATTTGGGTGATGTCAGTAGTTCAGCTTCATCCACTCTGTACTTAACTCTCAAAACAGCTATAATCTTGCTCCTTTTATTTTTCATAGTGCACTGATTTAACCTCCTGTCAGAAGAAAACAAAGATTTGTTGAAAGGTTAGAGTTACATCTTGAAGGCTGCCACAAACAAAACCTAATTTTATACTTAATGCAGTAATTCTAGAGGATGGTGTCCATGAGGGTATAACTGAAATAATTTTTGACATTAAAGTCTTTAGAAATAAAACTTTACTCAGAGGTTATTGATTTAACTACGGTCACATTTAGCTGCTTCCTTGCTTTGGTTCTGTATGCAAGTGTTGGACAAAGGCGGGCGGGAGGGGTTCCACTTGATGTGAATTCAGTCTGTTTAAGCTGCAGTGTAAATGGATGAGATTCCTTTCGAACCAGCCCTTAGCTAGAAAACTAGTGAGTATGACTCAAAGCTGCTGTACAGAGAAGGAGAAGGTGTTAATTCATCCAGGGTTTAAACGTGTCTCTTCCTGGCACAAAATAGCCTGGCAGTCATTTGACATCAGCCACCCTGCAGAGCAGAATAGGACAATGTCATTGTCCATTACAGCTGGTATCAGTTTGACTTTGAATTTAAATGTGCCAACAAAATAGAGTAAAGACAGGCACCCTTCTGTTGCCTGCTGCACCTGTCTCCATATCTGTGGAGTTTGGGCTCTACTAGTTTTTAACTTGGCACCTTCTCGGTGTATTGGATATTTATTTCTTTGAATACAGTGCAACAATTTTCCATGCCACTCTTTGTAGCCCTAGGGAAATCACACATGTGGATTGGTTAAAGAAGATAGCATTGCCTTGGTGCATTTTTCCGTAGCAGTAGGTAATGTGTAGTCTATGTTAGTTAATAGTACTTGGACAGTTGTGATTTTTGTGATGCACAGCTGCTCAGGCTGGCTGGCTGTTATGCCAATGTTTGTTGGGGTTTTTATATTAGGGTTTTGTGTTTGTTTTTTTTTAAATCCACAGCTTTCTCTTGTCAGAAAGTTAAAATCACAACATTTGCTGATCTGATTTCTTATTCATTGCCATCTCCTCAGCCTGCCAGTATGGCATTACTCACGTTATTAGTAAAAGAAGAATTAAAAAGTGCAGAAGCAGAAGGATGTGAAAGACTGGAAGGAGAACTGCTATGCTGAAGTCTCTTCTGGACAGACTCTGTTCAGCTGGCATGAGTGGGATGTGCATCTCCCCTTTTTATCCTCCAGTGGGAGGCCAGAGCTTCAGCCTTTTGGAACCAGCATGTTCTTTCTCCTTGCCGAGATTCAAATAGCCAGAAATTGTGGAACTTCCTTCATAAAGCTGCAGTCCCCCTGAACCCCTAACTTACCACCTTACTCAGAGCTTGGACACCTCCAGCCACCATCAGCTTTCAGACATCATGCTCCTATTTTGTTTTATAATATACAAGTTTGAAGGAAGCCACGACTGTCCACTGGAAATCCAGACAGCATCAGAAAGCTAATGCAATTTCTTATATTTTATCTGTCATCCCTTGTTTGTTGTTTCTTGTATCTCTATTCATATATTCCTGTTTCTAAAATCTTTCTTTTTCCTGTTGCTATGGTAAAAGCCTGCCTAAAAAGGAAGATTTATAGCAGCAAGATCCACTGACCTACAAAATAATCAGAACATAGTTGCTCTGTACAGAGCTCTGCTTTTAAAGTAACTGGTAGAAAATCTGTAGCAGGAGAGAGAGATGGCCAAAGTACAGGGACCATGTACATGGATTTGGATTTAGTCAAAACTCTAGTTTGTGGGCAAAATTGCTGCCTCTGGTCAGTGAATCTGTACAACTGGTTTCCTATACACAGAAATTTTCCATGATTGCAATATTAAAAGTAGTGGACACCCAAAAAAGCAGTCTTGGGGTTTTGTTTCTGTTAATAACCTTCCAGCTCCAATGTGATTTTCTCCTCTATGTACATAAATGTCATTGATACAGTGTTGTATTACAGTGGCTCATCCTTGCTGGAGGCATGGTCCTTTTCCAACAAACTGATTTGAAATGAAATGAAAACCAAATCATGAATTTTTTGGTTCACCTCCCACACTATAAATGAGACTATGGTCTCATTAATGATTAACACAGGAGCTGGTAGCTCAAAGGAGATCTGGAAGAAAATACTGCAGTGTCTCCCTCCTCCAGTAAATATATTGGCTTAACAGTTTTCTGTGCTCATACTAGCTTATTTCACTATACATTTGAATCACAGCAGAGTGGATCTCTGCCTTCATACCTGCTTTAAGATCAGTAAGGATTACTGCATTAGTTCCTAGTTGCATCAGATAATTTTTTGCAATGTTATTATTACTTACTGGTTTGCAGTTCCCTGTGATGTTAGCAGTGGTTTTTAGAATGCTTTTCTGTTTCAAACCAGTGAGCATCTAAGATTTCCAACGTGTTCTTGCCCACAGCATGGTTACATCATTAGTAATCAAGTAGAAGTTCACAGCAATTTTGCATTTACATGGACATCACTTCTGGCATGTTGTTTTGCTATTGATAAGTCCTTGTTACAGCATTAAACTGTTTAAAAAATATATATGTATATTATGGTCACAAAAGATTTACTCCTGTGTCCACAATGTTGGATTACTCCATACCTGGGCAGCTGACAAAACTCTAATAAACCAGTCTCTCAAAAGAACCAGAGGGATGTTTTTAGACCAAGTGTTCCCACAATGTGATTAACTGCTTAGCACTCAAGAAATAAAAGTGTTAAAAAGAAAAAAAAAAACCAACCTGAAAAGAAAAACCCTACCACAATAGCAGTTGTGCATGTGGCAAACAATGCTAAGAAATCTGGACACTTTTCCCTGTTACTCTAGATGATAACTGTGAGCATATATTCTCTTCTAAATTGCCTGATTTTGTTTTATGTTAATAAATATACCACAGTCTCTGGAACCTTGTGCAATTTTTCAGATAGCCGTCTCTAAATATAGGTACACTTCTTCCTCTATATTCGCTGTAAAATATTGGTGAATGCATGTATAGTACAGCAGTTCCCGCCCTGGCAGAGGTGGGGCAGATAC
The DNA here is from genome assembly GCF_900496995.4 of Aquila chrysaetos chrysaetos. Classification (NCBI taxonomy): domain Eukaryota; kingdom Metazoa; phylum Chordata; class Aves; order Accipitriformes; family Accipitridae; genus Aquila; species Aquila chrysaetos. Next base: position 17,403,357 of record NC_044029.1, on the reverse strand, counting down.
AGAAGCTCAGCTGTGCACAGTTATGGTGGATAGTGCATCCAGAGTTTATCACAAGGTTGTTTCCATGGTGCGCATGATGATACCAACCAGCATGATCTGCCTGGCAGTCAGGAGGCTGATCCCGGCCCAAGCCCAAAGGGTGCTTGTTTATCCTGCCATTTTTCAGGGCAGCAGAAGGGGCTGCTGCTCAAATGGTTGCACACCACCTGCTGCAAGGAGATCACTCCAAGCCAGACGTTGGGCTAATGCCAGAGGCCAGGAAGAGGATGGGAGAGGAAGGAGGAGGCAGGTGTTCTGCACACGTGAGCCCAGCAGAGTCCTGAGCCCTTGTAATAGCCGTTTGTGAGACAGACGGCGGGTGAGAGGATGCTACGGCATAAGCATGTGGTGGCAGAAGTGAGGGCTGCCACTGCTGCGTCCCACCACAGGACCTGACATCCAGATCCAGCTGGCGTAGCTGTGAGGCTGAAGTATGCTGGAGTGTTTGTAATTTTGGTTGATACCGCTCAATTCTCATTTGCTTTCGCTGACCTGAGTGGGTATGTGCTTCTTTCATTAGAGATCCGAGCTCAACTCATCGAGCAGCAGAAATGCCTGGAGCAGCAGACTGAAATGAGAGTGCAGCTTCTTCAGGATCTGCAGGATTTCTTCCGCAAGAAGTCGGAAATTGAGATGGAGTATTCCCGAAACCTGGAAAAATTGGCAGAGAGATTCATGGCAAAAACGAGAAGTACAAAGGATCATCAGCAGTACAAGTAAGAGAGATTTCCTTCCCCCTCGCTTGCATGTTAGCCGTTGCTGGAGTGCTTTGCCGCCCTTTGCTTCTGCTGGTTTTGAGTACTGCTAGGTTGAGCCCAGGTTCAAAAGTGTATTTGAAATTCCCACCCCTATTTAGCAGCGTAGCAGTTCTCATTGCAGTTGAAGGTAGACGGGTGCCTAAATACTGTTTTGTTGATTTGGCCCTCTGCAATTATTCATGTAAGCTTCTGACAAGTGGTTTCAGTTTCTTAAAAGGTAAGCTGCACAAATATTATCCCTAACCTACCATACAGAATTTAAACCACCCAAAATACAGCCAGTATCTAGACGAGATGCAGAGCCCTAGAAAGGATTGAAAGCTGTGTGCGGATCTGTTACAGTGGAGTTGATAGGATTTGAAAGTGTCTAAATAAAGGTCAATCACCATTACACAAAAAAAAAAAAAAAGGACAAGAATTTTGGCAAAAAAGACATTAAGAAAGAAAACTATTTTGATTTGTTTTTGCTGCATGTGAACTTGTGCTGCCTCTTGACCCCTCTAATTCCTCAAAATGAAGATGTGAAAGTTATGCCTTGCTTACAATTTAATCTATCCCTTTCATGGCATAGTAACTTGTGTGCAAAACAAAAGTCGTCAGGTAGTATCTGGCAAAACGTGGGTAGAGCATGTTTTCTAAAACATTTCAAATGCGTTACTTGCTGGCATAGTCTCATCTGGTTATTTTCCTGACTTGAGCTGATTAATGAATGCATTAGCCTGTTATGCTTAGGGGTATAAAACAATATTTTGTGTTTGTAAAACTGAAAAAAAAGTACCTTTTTCCAGTGTCCAGTCAGTGCTGTGCTAGAAATACACGGATAGAACTTTTGTTTCAGGACAAAAGTCTTTTCCAAACACATCGGGCAAAGGAAAGGTTAATCCAAATATAGCTTGCACAGTTCAAAGAGCAGTAGTAAATATTTCTTAAAATTCAGTTAAGTGACTCGATGATTCTCTGAAATAACCAACGTGTGCGTATGTCACCACTTCAGAGAGCGCCCTGGATTTTATTCAGCTTGTGGCAAAATCTTTTTGCCTTGTGCATACAAACATCTTTCCTCATTCTTAAACATGTTAAATCCAGACTGGCAGATGTGCATGGGGGTTATGACTGGAGTCCTGCCTTTGGCTTTGTTCTGCAATTCTCTGCTTTGAGAAGAGGTTGCAGCAAAAGTCACTTTAACTGGTGGTCCCCTGTGCTGTTCCCACCATTCCCCCCAGAACAGGCAGGAAGGTCTGTGGGATTGGCTTTGGGACATGCAGAAGCAGTGAGGACCAAGCAATATCAGCATGGCCCTTCAGGGGTTGGCTGGCCTTGCTGATAAAACCCTGAAGCTGCTTGCTGTGAGTAACACAGTTAAGATGTCCATCCCAAACAAAATGGGGAAGTTTCCTTAACTCACTTCTGATTCATAGCAAAGCAAAGCACTGATGATTAAGAAAAGGCTTTTGTCTGTTAATCATTCACTGTTGCTTTGATTCTGAGGGTGAAAGCTAAAGGTAGACAATTAGATGAGGAATTAAAGGACATATTTCTAACAGTGAGAATAGTTAATTATTAGAATGATTTATCGAGAGTTGAAGGAGTTTCTCCCTCAATTCATCACCATCTCTGGCTGTTTTATCTTCACATGGTTGATCCTTTTGACTGTAGGAGAATCCCTCCACAAGAGAAAAAAAAGAGAGCAACAAGTTTCTAGAGCACTTAGAATCTTAGAATCATTTAGGTTGGAAAAGACCTTCAAGATCATCGAGTCCAACCATTAACCAAGGCCACTAAACGATGTCCTGAAGTACCCTGTCCACTCGCTTTTTGAGTATCTCCAGGGATGGTGACTCAACCACTTCCCTGGGCAGCCCATTCCAATGTCTGACAACCCTCTCAGTAAAAAAATTTTTCCTAATACCTAACCTAAATCTCCCTTGCCTCAACTTGAGGCCATTTCCTCTTGTCCTATCTCCAGCCACCTGACAGCAGAGACCAACACCCACCTCACTACAACCCCCTTTCAGGTAGTTGTAGAGAGCGATAAGGTCTCCCCTCAGCCTTCTCTTTTCTAGACTGAACAGCCCCAGTTCCCTCAGCCGCTCCTTGTAAGACTTGTGCTCCAGGCCCCTCACCAACTCGGTTGCCCTCCTCTGAACACGCTCCAGCAGCTCAATGTCTTCCCTGGCGTGAGGGGCCCAAAACTGAACACAGGACTCGAGGTGCGGCCTCACCAGTGCCGAGTACAGGGGAACAACCACCTCCCTGCTCCTGCTGGCCACACTATTTCTGATACAGGCTCGGATGCGATTGGCCTTCTTGGCCACCTGGGCACACTGCTGGCTCCTACTCAGCCGGCTGTCAACCAGCACACCCAGGTCTTTCTCTGCTGGGCAGCTTTCCAGCCACTCTTCCCCAAGCCTGTAGCGCCGCATGGGGTTGCCGTGACCGAAGTGCAGGACCCGGCACTTGGCCTTGTTGAACTTCCTACAGTTGGCCTCAGCCCATCGATCCAGCCTGTCCAGATCTCTTTGTAGAGCCTCCCTACCCTCAAGCAGATCGACCCTGCCCCCCAACTTGGTGTCGTCTGCAACCTTGCTGAGGGTGCACTCGATCCCCTCATCCAAATCATCGATAAAGATATTAAACAGAACAGGGCCCAACACCGAGCCCTGGGGAACACCACTTGTGACCCGCCGCCAACTGGATTTCACCCCATTCACCGCTACCCTCTGGGCTCGGCCATCCAGCCAGTTTTTCACCCAGCGAAGAGTGCACTTATCCAGGCCATGAGACACCAGCTTCTCCTTAGTTGCAAGGCAAACTTGAAATTAAAATTCCAATGACATTTGGAATAAGGCAAATTTTATGAATAGGTTTTTGTTGTCTGTGAAACCGTTTCTGAACTACATGTATTTTTATTTTGCTTTGTGTAAAAGGAATGAGAAGTCACCTGTGATTTCACTTTTTGCAATATTAAAAGTTTGGAGTGGGCCTACAATGCAAAAAGTCTGTCAAGGAAATTCAGAACTGGACTGCTGTGGAAGAAGTCCAGTCCTGCTGTTTGTCTTCTAATTGAGCCATCTGGGACTGGCAGTAGCAGTGTATTTATGAGTGCTGTGAATTCATGAATGCTGATCACAGAATATGTGTGTTTCTGACATTTCCTTCTACTTTTACAGCAGTTACACAAATCCATTGCACTGAAACAGCTACACCTGAAATTTTGCTCATGAAGGATTTGGGATGCACTTGCAGTGCTTGTTTATTTCTAATGTAAAAAATTAATTACTGTTACTCTTTCAGCAGTGACCTTTATTGATTTTGAGTATTTACATGTACTCCATCTGTAAGCAACTGTAAGCTTTGTGGCAAGATTATTTTATACACTCAGGTGGCTTGCAGTGTTCTGAATTCTTATGCTTTTTCTATATTTTTGTATCCATGCCTCATGGGATTTGTAGAATGTGTCTTAAAATTGATCTGAAGCTTGCCTAACCCAAGTTATTCCAAGAACAGATTGACCGACTCTTCAGAAGCAGCCATTTTTACAAGACAAGTTATGACTGTAAATGTCAGGGAGATGTTTGTGTTAATAAACTAACTTTTGCATTTCTCTACATAATACACGTGTGTATCTCCTCCTTAGGAAAGACCAGAACCTCTTGTCGCCAGTGAATTGCTGGTACTTACTCCTGAACCAAGTGAGAAGAGAAAGCAAAGACCATGCAACGTTGAGCGATATCTACCTGAACAACGTGATCATGCGGTTCATGCAGATAAGCGAAGACTCCACCAGAATGTTCAAGAAGGTAATGTCTCTCCTGCAGTCCTTCAGCCAGGCTTGTAAGATGCATAAGGGAGGCAAAAGTGTCCTAATATGTAGCATCTGAGGAGAAGTTTCAGCACACGTAGCATAAAATCTGTTTTAGCACACATATAAATTCTTAATGACTGTTCTCGCAGAGCAAATCCTTAGTGCTGAAATGCCTGGGAACCTGCTGTATATGCTGGTGACCTTAAGAGCTGAATCGCAAATATCCAAAAGGCAGGGAAAAAAAACCTGTTCTCTCAAAAGCACGCTTGTCTACCCATGCAGAAAGGAAACAGGTTTTGCTTAGGAATCCCAAAATAGTAATGCTGTATTAATGAATTATTTGTAAAAATAGGATTTCATTGTAACTCTGTCATGAGAGAAACCAACTCAAGCCAAAGTAAGGGTGTGCCTTGTAGTGCCTTGGCGTAAAGATGGTAGCGTATGCGGTGATCCTCCTAAAAGTGTTTCCTTCCCAATATTAAATATGAACATACACTTTTGATAACGTAACTACTTCTATGAGATCATTTAAGCATTGTCTCTGTGCATGTTTGTCCTTGTATGTGCCTGTTACATGTTTTCATAACACATACAATGTGAAAATCCCTCTTGTGCTAAGCAAGCACTCTAGGCAGCCTTGGTTTGAGATCTACGTAATGTGTTTGCAGTCATTGTTGCTATAATGTTCTGAAATAAAAATAGATTATAAATGCATATCTGTCAGTCACAGTGGGATGCTGGTAGGCAAGCGTCATACAAAAAAGAGTTCAAAAAGAATAAAGGTTAAAGAATGTAAAGTGTGTGACTAAGTAATGGCAAGGGTACCAGATTAATATTTTCAAAATTGGGAACTAATTTCACATATACCTGATCACAGTCCTAGATAGATAGCAATGAGGTGGTGAGAAGAATTATTTAGGGAGTATATAGGAGGAAAAAAAGTAAAAACATGAATCAAATTTATTGGTGTGCATTAAAACCTGTAACAGTAATAGAGCTGAAATGTATAGTTTCTCAGTCAGTAGTGGTATATAAGTTGATTCATATAATATGTCTGATGCATAAAACTGTAGTTCATAAACCACTAAACTTACCGATATGGAAGTTTATTATAGAAGTTGAAAAGATAATGGGAAAAACAATTTGAGCATGCTGCAGTACTGTCTATGTGGAGATATTTCAGACTTGCTTGAAGCAGTAGAAATTTTTTGGTATTGAATCTGGAATAGTTTTTCAGTTGTTTATGTTATATCTCAGAAATCTGTTTGTCACTAGGTGTGTGTTATTAGACTAGCCTGTTTGCTTTCAGCGTAGTTCAGTTCTTTAGCACTGGAAATCTTGCTTTTCCTTCCCTTCTCTCCAGATGGACTGTACAAAAGTATCTAGATAAAGTTTTCCATGGAGAAGTGTGTGTCCTTCTTTATTCAATTAACTTATTAATGGAGATTGCTGCAGCTTATCTCTCAGAAGGAGGAAAATATGTGGACATTTTCAGTGTATTAACAGGAGGCATATTGTCCCATCTTCCTGACAGACTTGTCTCTTTCCTCCATGTTGTGCCCAGGAACGTGCAACACGTAAATTTTTCTCTTTCTAGCATAGCTTCTTGAAGAAAAGAAAGCAGCTGCTCTTGCCTTTTTATTCCTAACTTTGATCTTCTACAGGGGAAAGAAGAGAAAGGAGATTGAGGGAGTCCTGCTGTGCATAACCTGGAACTCGCATTAGTGGAGCCCAGATCCTCAACAGTCCTATCCTACCTTTCCGCAGGGTTTGCCAGCTGACACTCAGCATGATAGTGTCACGTCAAACAGCTGTTAGCTGAGGTGGAGCATGGGCAGAGTGAGATCACCAAAGGCTGTGTGAAGGGATCTGAGCCAGGCTGGTAATGTGAGGGGAAGGGTGGCAGGAAGACACACGGCACCTCAGCATGGTGTAAGTGAGCTTCATGGGCATGTGGCCTGAACGTGGCAGTGGTTGTTCACCAGTATCGATTCTGAGCACGCATTTTGAGGACAGTGTGTCAGGAATGAATACTTGTTGGAGAAGGTTGGTATTTCCACTGAGTCCCAGTGTGCACAGTTCTTAACGTCAGGCTTGCTGCAGAGTGCTGGTGATTTATTTGCTGTTAGTTCCCAGCTGCAGAACTGATTATACTTTGAATGATGATGAAGCTCCACTTTCTTTTCTGTGAAAAGGGAAGGGAGTTATAAAATGAGGTGAACAACATTGGACAGAGAGAAAACCAAGACCTCTGCAGGAGGTGAAGGTGTTAGCAAATTGTCTTGCTTTATTGGTGAAGAACATAAGCTGTCTACATCTACATTTAGTCCAAATGGGCAGCTTCAACCATAATGGTCTTTAAAGGTCCCTTCCAACCCAAACTATTCTATGATTCCGTGATAATTTCTGTCAGATGTGCATGAGCAGTCTAACTTAAGGTATGTTGCAGACTGTCTCAGAACTGCTTAATGGATGTCCACCAGGCAATAGAAAGAGATGAGGTGCAAAATGCACATGCCCTGTACTGCAGTCCCCCTTGAAGGAGAGAGGTCACAGGAGCGAAGAGAAGGTGCACTTAGAATGAGAAAGGTGACATCCAACACTCTCCTCCATCAAAACTGTATTCTCCCTAAAAAAATGGCATGGAATTTGTTGGAGATCTGTAAACATCAAATAGAATATTTAACCAATTTCTGTCACTTTCTGTAGGTTACTTATGAAAGACTGGATTTGGAATAAAATTATGTCGGAGAAAAGTATAATCAGTCTCAATGGGTGTCATCCCTATGAAAGTGTATGGGATTTGTTCACTGTTCACAGATTTCAGATTAGAGAGAAACCATATCATAGAATCATAGAATGGTTTGGGTTCGAAGGCACCTTAAAGATAGAATCATAGAATCATTTAGGTTGGAAAAGACCTTCAAGATCATCAAGATCAAGTCCAACCATCAACCATGCCCACTAAACCATGTCCTGAAGTACCCCGTCCACTCGCTTTTTGAATACCTCCAGGGATGGTGACTCATCTAGTTCCAACCCCCTGCCATGGGCAGGGACACCTTCCTCTAGACCAGGTTGCTCAAAGCCCCATCCAGCCTGGCCTTGAACACTTCCAGGGATGGGGCATCCACAACTTCTCTGGGCAACCTGTTCCAGTGCCTCACCACCCTCACAATAAAGAATTTTTTCCTAAGATCTAATCTAAATCTACCCTTTTTCAGTTTCAAGCCGTTACTCCTCATCCTATCACTACACTCCCTGATGAAGAGTCCCTCCCATTCTTTTCTGTAGGCCCCCTTTAAATACTGGAAGGCTGCTATAAGGTCTCCAGGTCTCCCCAGAGCCTTCTCTTCTCCAGGCTGAACAACCCCAACTCTTTTCAGCTTGTCCTCATCAGGGAGGTGCTCCAGCCCCCTGATCATCTTCATGGCCCTCCTCTGAACCTGCTCGAGCAGCTCCATGTCTTTCTTATGTTGGGGACCCTGGAGCTGAACACAGTACTCCAGGTGGGGTGTCACGAGAGTGGAGTAGAGGGGCAGAATCACCTCCCTCAACCTGCTAGCCACACTTCTTTCGATGCAGCCCAGAACATGATAGGCTTTCTGGGCTGCGAGCGCACATTGCTGGCTCATATTCAGTTTTTCATCCCCTAATACCCGCAAGTCCTTCTCCTCAGGGCTGCTCTCAATCCACTCATTGCCCAGCCTATATTTGTGCTTGGGATTGCCCCGACCCATGTGCAGGACCTTGCACTTGGCCTTGTTGAACTTCCTGAGGTTCGCACAGGCCCACCACTCAAGCCTGTCAAGGTCCCTCTGGATGGCATCCCTTCCCTCCAGCATGTCGACTGCACCACACAGCTTGGTGTCATCGGCAAACTTGCTGAGGGTGCACTCAATCCCACCGTCCATGTCACCGACAAAGATGTTAAACAGCGCTGGTCCCAGTGCCGACACCTGAGGAATGCCACTCATCACTGGTTACACTTGGACATCGAGCTGTTGACCACAACTCTTTGAGTGCGACCATCCAGCCAATTCCTTATCCACTGAGCAGTCCATCTGTCAAATCCATGTCTCTCCAGTTTAGAGACAAGGATGTCATGTGGGACAGTGTCAAACGCTTTGCACAAGTCCAGGTAGATGACGTCCGTTGCTCTTCCCTTATCCACCAATGCAGTAACTCTGTCGTAGAAGGCCACCAAATTTGTCAGGCACAATTTGCCCTTAGTGAAGCCATGTTGGCTGTCACCAGTCACCTCCTTATTATCCATGTGCCCTAACATAGTTTCCAGGAGGATCTGTTCCATGATCTTGCTGGGCACAGAGGTGAGACTGACTGGCCTGTAGTTCCCCAGGTCTTCCTTTTTTCCCTTTTTAAAAATGGGGGTTGTGTTTCCCCTTTTCCAGTCAGTGGGAACTTCCACGGATTGCTATGACTTCTCAAATATGATGGATAGTGGCTTAGCCACTTCATCTGCCAGTTCCCTCAGGACCTATGGATGCATCTCATCAGGTCCCATGGACTTGTGCACCTTCAGATTCCTTAGATGGTCTCAGTCCTGCAGATAATTCTACACTGGAGACTGATCATAGTGTTCTGTGAAATATGTACTCTCTCTTATAAGTAATAAATGAAAATAATAAGAACAGTAATACTATGAAGATTTCAGAAATAAAGACTAACAAGAGCATGCTTAATATCTTACTGAAGTCCATGGTCAAGAGCAGGAAATACACCTGTCTGACATATCTGTACTCCATTGGCTCTCACAGCATTGCACATAGGAGCACTTAATGTCTTTCTAAGTAATTTCCAAATACCATCTAATCAAGCTTCTCTCTATTCAATAATTAGATCATTTAATTATATATCTTCCAGTTTATTAACCTAATAGTGTTATGCATCACTATTACCATCTTGGTTTAGTTCTCCCTCAGTCTTGCAGGAGCAGCTTCTACATCTTTGGAGGTGCTTTAGCTCCCCTTTGAAGTCTGGAGAGTAACTACACCAAGTCCATGATCAGAGCAGATCTCCATCATTCTGCTCTGAACCCCCCAATCTGCCTGTTGGAGAAAGGGAAAGTGTCTCAGAGTGGATTGCCCCATTGCTCACAAGCAACATATGGGGACACAACAGCAAAGTCACTCTGAGCTTCTTGGCTCTTTCTGCTCCCTCTTTTTTCTGCCCCTCTCTCCTCCCGAGAGGATGAAGCTACTCATTCTGCTTCTCAATGGTAGCCCTTACTGGCTTTTTCTGCCTCGCTGGTGGGCAGTAGATTCTCAAATGAAACTTTTCCATGAAGTGAGCCCAACATTCTCTAGCGGGATACTGTTTGTATGCTATCCTAAGATTGGCTCCGGCTTGAATTGTAGTAATGAGAAGAGCAAACAATTTTCTCATTTCCTGGCCATGCTTACCAGTAGAGTGTTGTTTTGTTCCCTCCCCTGCTGATGTCTCCTATGTGGAATATAGCACAAAGTCATGGATCTGTAGCAACCCCTTTCTCTAGTCCTGTAAAAGGTGTGTGCAGTACCCAATGTTAGTCTATATGAAATGTAGTGATGAGGGGTGTCTGTGCTCCTTGGTCTTTGTACCCTGCCCTTGTCTCACTGTCCTTCGTCATTCTGGTTCTTCCTTTTGTGTGTTTCTACACATCTGTCTCAACATTTGGAATACTTTGGTGAAATGATCCCTATTGGATCTACCTTGCATGTTCTGATGGGCCAGGATATATCGTATTCGGGTACCTGATTGTACGTGGCTTTCCTGTCTAGGCTGGCCCACTTTAACATGTAGATAGTCATTATTTTTATTCTCCCAGGAGCTCTTTGTCATTCTTTTTTCCAGGGGTCAGGAACCAGCATCTGTTTAAATGTACTAAATGCAGGACAAAGATAGGATCTAGTTCAGAGATTTTGTGACGTTTATCTGATAATATTATGTCAGGCCTCGTACTTCCAGAAAGGCACTTAAGCTCTTCTTGCTTGCTTGCAAATAAAAGCAGTACAGATTGCTGTTCATGCCTGGCCTTCATGCTGCACATAAAATTACAAACATAAAGTAGCAGAGTTCAAACCTTGCATGCTTCCCTATTTCTTCAGGCAGATGAGGTAGATGGCCTCATGGGGACAATTAAAGAATAAAGTAATAAGGAAAAATGTCAAGCAGAAGGGAAAAGTATTATGCAGAACATTTCATGCAGTGATTCTGGTTACCCCAGCATTAATAATCAACTGTATAAACACATACCCACAAAATCCTTAAGCAGATTTGCATATTTATAATTTATAAACATGTATTTTCTTTGGACAGAAACCATAATGAGCCAAGATGAACATATCTTCCAATGTTTACAGTAAAAGATGCTGGAGAAGCCAAGCACAATAAATATTTTAGTTCCATAATCTGGCTATTAACAAGGAATATGACTACCTGCCAAATCTATTTGATGTTATGGAGATTGTGGCATATATAAAGATTTTTTGCATCGTTTTCTTAAACATTTAAAGGTTTAAAAGGATCGCAAAGCTATTTGTTGCTATAGACTGGCAAATCTGGGACAAAATTTTATGATGAGTTGCTTATGTCAGTGTTACTGCAGCTCATGAAAGCTCCTTAAAAGAAGGGTTTGCACATCACTTCCCCCAGGGACCAGCAGCAAACTCATTTAAAAGCAATAGTCACAGAATATTTTCCCTAAATGATGTAACTAAGAGTAGCATCGTGTGTGCTAAATACAAGACACTAAAGAGTTCCAGGAAGAACTGAACTGACTCCTAAATTTCGGTAAAAAAACCCAAAAGAGTAAAGTTTGGGTGCCCAATTATGCTCTAACTGAAATGGATGGAAAAATTCTTACAGACTTCAATGAAGGGTTATTAATGTGGAATAAAATTTTAAGTTTCTCAGACGTTAATCCATAAATACAAATCTTGGTAACATCAGTAGGACCACTGATGTGTTGACAGTTGAGGACATACTGAAAGGGTGGTTCAGGTACACTCAGTTGTCTGTTTTATCTATCCTACTATGAGGTGAAAAAAAATACGCTACTGTCTCTCTTAATGCTTTGAACCAGATTAGTAACATACATAATATTTTTAGCAAGAGTTTGCATGTGCTCAAACATTTTTATTATATTCTTTGTTCTTTTGGTTAATAGATGCTAATACATTTCTCTAAGTCACAGTGAATAAAGAAGCACCTCAGTGACTATCAGGTTCTAATGGCCTGATTAGAGCTATCAACTCAGCTCCAGGAAAATGTGTCCTGCATCTTGCATTCCTTTGTTTGGCTACCCTGAGGACAGGCTCCTAAAGGAGCACACAGTTCAAACATGCTGAACTACTGCAGGGAACAGGTAGCCTAAAAGAGAAATAGGAGAGCCATTAACCACTGAAAATAAATGCACTTCTTATCTGGTGCTCTAACATGCTATATATTACACACTAAAAGCTGTATCGCTTGCCACTGGAGTCAGTATTTCTTGATCTTAAATGCTAATGTAAAATGTGTTGGTTCTTGAAAATAAATCCCTTTTATACTGCTAAGGTTAACCAAATTTCCTGATTTTTATTGGACAATTCCTACAAAACCTTTCATCAGAAAGAGGCAGCAACTAACATGTTATCCATCACTACAGGCACCCTCTGGAGGCTGGAGTCCCCAGATGAACTGGTGCCAAGGATGACTCATCTGTGATCCTGTGGCATTGCTAGGCTGTTTCTTCCTAATTTTTACTCTTTTTGCTGATCGCCTCCCTTCCTCTTTTTTTGCTCCCCATTTTAAAGCCTATTGTCCTTTCCTAAAAACATCTCCCTCTTTCCTCTACTGTGATCCCTTCCATTCACTTTCAAATTTACCATTGATCAATGTGTTGTCTGGCAAAGATCGTGTATGCATGGTGGCCAGTAAATTCTGAGGGCTGGACCGCTTGTGTTTCAGTGCTAAACAAAGCTCTACAGGAGCAAAGAGAAGAAATGGGTCCTAGTAAATAGTGATCATTCCCCGAATCCTCAACTGATCTGGTTGTTTATTTGCATTAAGGTGTACCTGAAGAGCAGAAAAGGAGGGTGTGTCTTCCAATGAACTGCTGTGTGCTTTGTTCACAACAAAATCTGCAAAGGGTAAAGAGAAAATTGGTTTGAGATTTTCTGTCTCACTTTCTCAAACAAACTTTTGCACTGCCGGGTTAAGGCATGCTGCTTTAGGATTGGCGTTGCTGTATTTAGGGCTTGAGTTGTCATCAGCTTTGAGATGGTGGTGACCAACAGTTGAAAGGGATAAATTGCTTGAAGCTGGAGTTCATCTACAGTTTTTTCCCACACATATTTGCTTTCATCTTTTGGTCTTAATGTCAGCCATCTTATTTGTGTGTTTTGTTCTTCTTGCTGCTAAAGTAATTTAAAAACCAGACCACTCACATTCAGCACTAAAGAAGTAGCTATCCAAGAGAAAACAGGTGGCCTCCACTTCTTGGATCTTTGAGGAGATGTGTAAGCTGTGTCAGAGCTGTGTTGCTGACTTTTAAAGGCAGGGTGCCAATGTAAAGCAATGAAAAGCAATTCAGAATTTTTGCTAAAGCTTTTACTGTGTTTCCCTACAGCAGCTTGCAAATCTGCAATCCTTTTCCAATTCTTTACAAGCACTCTGTGCACTGTTATGCATTATGAATTTTTGTCCTTAATATCAGATTAAAATAGTCTGATATTTGCAAAGAAATGGAAGTAGTAAGCCTTACGTTCTAGATACTTCAGTAGTAGAGCATACCTCATGAAAAATACCAGACTTCGAAAAGTATAAGCAATAAGGAAAGTTTCATAGTAGTTCTGTGTAACTCTGCTTTAGAGCATCTGTCTCACTGTGCCTTAGCTACTACAGCTAATGCCCTTGGGAATACAAGAATTTCACTGAAGTATTTTTTAATTTATATTTCTAGCTTCTTGTTGGTTAAAAATCATCTTGCATATAAGGGTTGGAGTGAATACTTATAAGTGATATGGCAGGTTCCTTAAAATGCTGCCCAGAGTTAAGGAGTATGACAGTAGGAATAGGAGAAAAAAGTCAAAATTTTCCTTTCCAGCTACTGTATGTGTCTGTTTCATTCTCCTGGAAGACACAGTGGGTGGGATGTGTGGCGTGGTTCCTCCTCGTCCGTGGGTGTCGCACTGGAAATTCTCATTCAGAAACCATTATTTCTGCAGGTGTTTTAGTGATGGCCAAGTAAATGTTAGCAGCTTTGGAGATGAGTTGTCCCTGAGGATTTTCCTTTGGCTTCTATGCAACTACAAAGTACTTCTCATAGCTAAGGCCATTATCTATCATGAAGTTGGAGTTTTTAGAAGCCAGGCTTATTCACAGAAACTTACTCACAGAAAAAAAAGCTGACATTTCCAGCATGGATGTTACAGTGCTGAGCATTGCAGAAGAAATGTAGCCAAGCTGTTTGCCAAGTCCTGTAGCTCTATTCTGTAGCTGTTTTCCGAAGGCTATGGTACAAATGCCTTCAACTCTTGCACAGTTGCCACAATTTTTATCTGATTGAACTGCTATGGACAACTAAGGAGTATATTTGAATGAGAGTCTGATTAAATACTCTTATTTTGACATACTTGCTTTCGTTAATAACTACTGCTAAGCATTTCTTTTTTTTCTGGGTCAGAATGAAAGTAAAGACACAGTCCAGAAAAGCTAAACAAAGCTGTTTCAGCAGCCCACTCTGTGGAATATTTTGCAGTTGGGTATCTGTTTCAAAAAGGAGCCACAATTACTTCTTGCATAAATATTTAGATAGTTGCATGTGCTGAGAAACAAAGACTATTCTAGATGTAAAAATGGGCGGGATGTCCCTCTCGAATATCACATTCCATGTGGTTTAGTTTTTGTATATATCATAGCAGTGATAAAACACTATGCAGTTTGTTCCATTAAAAACATTAATCCTGAACTTCACCCTTTCTGTTGGCACCTAATTTCCTGATGCTTCATGGGACACTCTCTCAAATTACTTCTGGGTTTCCTTTTAGAAGTCTTTTGTCCAGATGTTATCTGTCTACCTCTGCATCCCTGAATCATTATTTTTAGTGCACTGTAAGTCTGTCAGAACGGTGTCTTTGCAAGCAACATTGCATTCACTATCCAGGGTGAGCAATGAGTACGAATATCAAGGAACAAATGTATGTTGCAGTTTTTGCGTGCCTTTTTTCTAATTATTTCTTTTTAATTACAGAGCAAAGAGATTGCGTTTCAGCTTCATGAAGACTTAATGAAAGTTCTTAACGAGCTTTACACAGTAAGTACAGTTACTTATATAGTTTATCTTATACGAATTCCATATCGGACTTCTTCTACAAGCTTTAAGTGTCCTTTTATGTAGCAAGTTACCCCGCAGTGGAGATGCTTATTTTTGTCTTTTTACACAAGTCTAAACTGTATCTTGGAAAGACTACTCACTTGTTTACAATAGATATACTAATGCTTTCAGGATTACTCTTTACTTTCAACCCTTTTTCCCCCCAGACTATGCTAAGCCAGTCTAAGTTTTGTTGATTATTAGTGAGGCATTTCTACTCAGAGCTTACCAGAGCAAAGCTTCTTCCTTTTCTGCCTTATTTTTGTCCATACTGCCATCTGCTTGATTTGACTCATGGACTACACTCAGTAAAAATCAGTAAATGTTACTTATGTGCCCTCTGCTCTCCCTGGCTGGGATAAGTAAATAATGAAAAGAAAAATAGAAAAATAGAGGGTTGTGTAGGCTCTCCATACCATTCAGAGAGGTCAAGAAAAAGAACACTCTAAGCATTCTGGCAAGCTGCTGCTAACCCATTAGAAAATCTGAGAGAAGGTAGGTCTGAACTTCTTTTCCTCTTTGAAACGCATCTACACAACTTGTTACTAGAGGATGAGGTCTTGTCTACCTAAAAAACATTTCCCAATATATTTTTGAGGGGGTATGATCTGATAAAGAACAAACCAAGAATTACTCTTTGTTTTAAACATAGCTATACTATGAAGAGGAACTGGTGACATCTACCTCTTACAAAAGTCTGTTGATTCCTGGTGGTTGAGGAAGTTGTACATCTGAATTCTCCCTTCTGTCTGGAAGAACTGAAGCATCTATGCTCCAGTACCCTGCATAACAGTTTCTAGACTGCTCCCTTCCCTATCCTCAAGATTTGGGGGACCAGGAAAAAAAACCCACAATATCTATATCAAGAAACAATTTGTGATATTAAGGAAGTTCAGGAAGATATCAGAGAGCAGCTCTCCTCACGGAGAGATCAGTCGAACATTACTTTTGTACATCTTGTCTGTTTTTCTTTTGACCTAGCTAAAGTTGTGCACCCATCAGTGGATGGGTTGAAGAACATTTGAACTCAACTGTCCTGGCTTCTTTCGGATTGTAGTTATGGACACAGATTCCTAAAATCTATCTAAACCTTTTTCTTTTTTTTTTTCTTCTTTTTTCTTTTTTTTTTAAGGGCTTTTCTTTGGGGCTTTTTTTTCTGAAATCACCACTGATTTTGTAGGGTACAATACTGCAAAACCTTGTTGGCTCAGGCCTGTAGTCAGTGAAGCACACTTGTATCAGCTTCTGCAAAGTAGTGATAGCCACAGACAATTCACACAGCTGCAGGGCGTCAGCGACTGTAGGAGCCCTTGCACAAGTGGGGCTTCAGTGGTGAGTAAGCCCTGAAGATACAGTCTTGTTTCAGTCAAACAGTTGCGTAACTCCAGTGCCTGATGAGGTGTGGGATTAGCGCCCATGCTCCCAGGGTAGGAAAACAGTGAAGCATCTGCTGAAATACTTTGCTGAATCACCAGTGAAGATCTGCAGGACTGGATTTTTGTATTTTCACTCCTTCTTTTCACACTAGTGCTATATCTTCCCACTGATGGCTACACATTTATTCAGATATTAACTTCCATGTTACAGCTTCCAGTGAATGCTAATTCCTTTCTCAGAATTTAAGGTTTTTGTAAAATAGGAAGTTTTTTGAAGTTAGTAGAATACAGAGCATGTGCACAATTTGAATTAAGTTACTGCTGCAGGATGGTTTCTTGGGATGGAATTTACTTCACCTAATTTCCAGGCATCTGCAGTGTAGGTACAAATATCTTAGCTTGCCATCTGGGTTCCAGTTGTAGTCACTGAAAATCTAATATGGGGAGATCAGACCCCTTTCTGTGATCAGATACAAGCATCTGCTTCAGATGAAATGATTTACACTGTTAACTCCATTGTCCAGCTTTTCATTGATTGCAAAGGAATTGGTCAGTTGTATATGCCCACATTTAGCCAGATACAACCCAGGCTTAGTAAAGTGACAATATGGTGCAGAATAGCATCAGTTTAACTGATTGCATCTTTAGAATGATCATCAGCATATCTGTGTAATATATGTGCTTGTGTACATAAAGATATCTAGACACAACGGAAACCTCATGCATAGGTTTTTAATTCTGTGTGACATTTACTGTTTACAGAATAAGATCACAGTGGTCTTACCAAAACAAGTATCTACAGTTTTAAAATCCAGGAGGTATGTTTCTCAGTCATGTACAAAAAGGAGAAGTCATCTTCCTCTTTGCCCCATGATTTATGGAAAGGAAAAAAATAATCAGTCTTACTACTGTGAGATAAATCTTCGTGTCCAAAGAAAGCAAATTAATTTCAAGTCAGTGAATAATATACTAATATTGAGGTCTCTCCCTATTACTTGGTTCTGTTTTTTTTAAAGGAATGGTAAGTTCACGAAGTATAACTGCTAAAATGTGAAGCCTTATTGGAGTTTAAATACCTCTAAAGCCTTTGAGTGAGGGGAAAGTATCGGAGCTTTTAATGAACTGAGGGTGTGTATGAAGAAGAGTTTAAAAACCTGCTTACTTTTTATCATCGTTCCTTATCTTAGAAGAAAGGTTTGTGAATTAAGATCACCCTCCAGAAATAAAAAACACACAGTTGTGCATAAAAGTGTGTTGAAGAGAATGAGAGAAGAGAATTAAAATCACTAAAAGCTAAAATAGTACGAAGTTTTTGGTGTATAGTCAATGTAAAGAAATTGCATGTTTTATTTGTTACTCCTTGACCTACTTAGATGAGGAGTGGCTTCCTTAGGCAGATGTATTCAGGCACACACAGTAGTTCTGCAGCTCCACAGAAACTCTTTCAAGCAAACACATTGTTCGCTCCACTGACAAAGTTTAAGACATTACTTGCCTGAATTTCCCTAATGCTACGGGGTCAGGGGCTGGATTAAATGCTTGTTTCAAACCCAAATGATGAGAGGCTCTACCCAACCATCTCTAGCACGCCAGCCAGACCTGAGGTTTCACCACACCTGCTTTCAGACTTTTCGAGCACCAGGTGTCTCAAAACCAGTTTATCTAGAATGATCTAGAATAAATGGGATGTTTAAAGGAATTGCTACTGATTTGATCCAAATATTTTTAATAGATGAGTTCTAACACAGCCTACTAAGTATCAGAATAACAACTGACTTTTCTTCAGGTGACAACACTGTATCAGGTGCCCTAGTCTTCTGTATCATAGAAGGTGCCAGAAAAAAAGGTGACTTTGGGACCCATCTCTGAAAATCTAGTCTTGCACTTCTGCATCAGAAAATAGTTTTTAACCTGTTCATAGGGCCAGATCTAAAACCTGCTGTAGTTAGGGAGTTGTGTCCATTGGTTTTGACAGTTTTTAGATCAAACAAGTCAATTAGCAGTGCCGTAGATTTTGCAAAGAAGAAACTGTTCTAAGAGGAGAAAATAAGAAATCACTGAGGAATTGAAAAGACATGCCACCTTCCACTAAGAGTGCATTATGAAGACTTTCAATTCAAAAAACTTTCTGCTCAAAGATGTTTTTTAACTTGTGAAAGTTTGAACCTCTGCCGAGAGAGAGAGAGAGAGAGAGAGAGAGACTAGAATGCATTCTGGCTGCTTTTTTAATGTGGAAAAGCTCAGAACTGCAATGAAATGTCAAAAAAATAAAATCAGACACTTTGGAGTATTAAATACCTAATGTTTTTTAAAAATGCACACTAATAAGAGACCTTTTTCCTTGCTTACACTTTATGCAATTAATTTCTTTTCCCATTTTCATTACTAGGAATTATCATGGAAATGGGAGGTTCGTACCATAGGTCTTCCTTTACTCCCTGGGAGTAGCTTAGCTTGTGTTGACTTTGGCTTGTGCCATCCTCATTAAAATTGCACATCATGTACAGGATTGTTGAAAAAACAAGAACAGAAGCAGGTGAACCGAGGCTTCAGAAGATGTTCTAAGAACCTGTGAGCAAAGCAGGCTTATTTTGCTGTAATAATCAGAATTTTGTAAGGGCAACTTTACTTTTTCATTTTCCATCTCTTTTACGTAGAGAAGGTTTTCTTACACATTATGGTACATATTCATATGTTTTCTACATGTTGCTCACATGACTAGTGAAAATGCATTTTAAGACTATATTTTCAATTCTCACTATTTTGTACACTGGTTCTTAAATTATGACTCAAAACATCATGCTAAAAACAATTAAATAGCTAAGCTTCAGTCTGTACCTTTGCAAGTTCAGATGATATAAGTAAATGATGAGTGGCGAGTACTTTTAATTATGCATGGATTCTCCCTGGCTGTGCCAGCCAGTTAGTATTTTCAGGTCTGCAGCATCCCAGCTGTTGCATTGCTCTGTTACTCCTCTCCCTATTACACTTTTAGCCAATGTAGACTAGTAATTAGTCCCATGTTTTATGTATGGATATAAGCTGTTGAAACTAGAGCAAGGCATACCTTTTGAGTGAGTGGGGATGGGGAAAGAGGAGCCTGGTTAGTTGTGTGGGGTCACAGAGAGGAGGTTATTTCCTGACAATTACAGGAAAAAAAGTTGCTCAAACTGAAAACTGCAGGAGGTTTGGGTTGGTGGTTTTTTTGTGAACTGAGAGATTTAGAAACCTTCTTACATGTTGATTTAAGGAGGCAAGAGATTATTGATTTTACAGTAGATCATCTTTGCAACAGAGGCAGCTCCCCAGTCAGACTCGTTTCATTTCTCTGGAAAGCTAAAATATCTTGTATTATCAAATCAAATACTGGAATATGACAGTAACATCTGAGTAATTGGGAATGGTAGGAAACAGAAGGTAGGCAGAGTCTTTTCTTGCAATGGAGGGAGGACTCCACTGGATTTATTTAGGGGTGAGGGCATATTCATAAATGACCTCTAAAGGAGTCGGGGGGATCAATGAATATGAGTTTGCTAAAAATACAGAACTGTTCTGGTAATAAGGATGAGGGTGAGTGGTGGAGAAAAGTGATGCACGTCATGAAAATACATCTTCATGTCTCCCACTTGGCTTTCCAAATTACTGGCATCACACTTTTCACAAGCAATACATATGTAAGGCTTTCAGAAAAATGAAAAAGTACGGACGGTCCAAAGCAAACAATTTAATATTAAATAAGACAGGGCTGCTGTGCTGCTTGCATTTTCCATTGCTTTATCCTACTATTTAAAAATCTTGGCTGTTTAATTTCTCAAGGAAGTTGCTGCCAGATTTTCTTTTTTCTTTGCTGAAATAACACAGAATCTGGGTTCTCTATAGAAAAGTTAAGTCCAATTTACTGTAGCACACCAGAGATCTGAGAAGGTGAAATCAGTAATTCTGTATTGGTAGTAATATATCAGTGACAATTCCTGGAACCACATCAGAGGCTGGTTTGGAAGTGAACAGGATGCTGGAAACAGCTAATACTGAGCCTACTTAACTGCTATAGGCCACTGAAGTAGTAAAATTGGCATAAGATTTTACTTATTTCTTGAGGAAAGTACTAGCTAACCTGATTTAATGAATCCCTTGTAACTCCACCTTCTGATAGGAACTCACGACTTAGCAGAGACAATTCTGAAACAATTCAAACATGGTAATTGTAACAGGGATGAACTACTGTTCCGTTAAATGCCTATTTCCTGAGAAACACTATGAAAAAGCTCTTAATCACTCAGTTTTATTAGAAAAATAAAGCACAAGGTAACACATGGTAATTCCAATATATTTTAACTTAGTAGCATTCAGTCTTAGTACCTTGGGTTAAGAAGCTTTCTAGAAAAGCAGTATGCATGTAGAAAAGGAAAGCCAGCACCTTGCTACAGGAACGTTCCTCTCTTGTAGCCCACAGAAGTACAGCACTAATTACTGTCTTGTTGATTGATTTGCCCAGGTAACAACTGTGGGTTTAAATAAAGTAATTATCTAACGGTTTATTCTAATGTGCCCTTCCCTGTGATAAGTGCTATCTTCTGCCCTGAGCCTACTTGCTGAGCTCTTATGAATGATGCTGAAAATCTGGCACACAAAATGAGACGTTTATATCACTGAGTGAACAGTCTGTCACCTACAAGTGAGAGAGTACATAGTTTGGGTAGCATAATCTTGTTCATCTGCTTGTAGTCTGACTTAGTTATCTGACAGAAATCTGTATTTTACATCGCTGGATCTGCAGAATAAACCTGCTAAATTAATAGGAGATAAACTCCCCGTTTAATTTTAGAAAGGGAGTAGAATGCTTCTTCACTACAGCAGAGAAGTGCAGTATATGTCATGATGACAGTTCAGCATCTGCAAAATTACGACCTTGCTCTCTTTTCAGTGCATACTTGATGGCTGATCAATAAGCACTTTGGGGTCTAATTAAAGTCAGTTCAGTGATGGATACTCTCACAGGATAGTCTATCGTTCAACAGTTTAGTGGACATTTGAGAAGCGGTATTGCTTATTTCATTGGATTATTTGTCGTTTGAATAACAGATCTGTGGATCTGTTACATATTCACAGATTGGAGATCTGTGGATCTCAGAATTCTTCATACAGTAAGTCTATTTACAAGAATTAGGCAAGCCTGTTACTGTGTTTTACAGTATCTAACAGTCTTTTAAAAACTCCAGGGAGAGAAGATGGCATAATATTAAGGGAGAGAGTCATATATGCAACTTAGCATGCAAATTCTAAGCTAATTTGTTGAGGAAGCGTGCACTGAAATACTTGGAAGCCAACTCCCTAGCTTGTTCCCGTTTATTTTCCATATGTCTGTCTAATGCTTTCTCAAGTTAAGTTTAGCTGCTGCAATATCGGCTCTTAAAACACATTGACAAATCATGAAAAAGGCTGGAGCTGTCAGCTTTCCCCAGAGGCTTGCAAAATAATGATGTCACTAGCACATGAGATAAGCAATGCTGTCAACATAACAAACTGGACCCATGTCAAATGCATAGGCTGATCACTGCTCTATACATAGTCTGTATTGATTTCTAAATCACCATGGCTCGGTTAGGACAGACTCTGACTGTTGTCCAGCCCTGAATATATTGCCAAAGGGAGGGCTTCTTTTTCAATTTTAGTTATCTTAGGAATCATTGGTACCAAGAACTTGTGCAGTTTGTTGCGAGAACATGGGTTTCAAGTAGACTTCTTGGTTCTCCATAGAGACTATGAGCTCCATGTCATCCTCACACAAAACTTGGCTTTCAATTGGTGTATAGTGAGACACTCTGGATTTGGTAGCACATGCTGTAAGCAGGCAGTGAGAGGAAGAAAATACTTTTCAGTGATGTGAGGTTAGCGGAGTCAGCGTGGAGGCATGTGAGCCTCTTGGTGAGAGCTGGTGGCGATACACTTGTACTCCTTCACTCAACAAAGAGGCAAGCTGAAATGTCACAGCCGCTGCAGAAAGACATTTATGTCTAGTCCATTGGGCTACATGGAACTCAGAAAAAAATGCTTCAAAAACTGCAGTGCTTACTGCTTTTGTCAAGCAGAACAAATCCTTGCTTCACCACTTAAGTCAGATGCTGTTAGATGTGCTGTTAGGAAACTCTGAGATAGTATTGTTCCCTCTTTGCTGGCAGAAAAACTGAGAGAGTAAGAAAATAACTTTCCAAAGTGGTAAGACACATGAGTTAGCCTTGTCCCACCAACTAAAAAGCCTCTGGAGCTGACACAGAACAAAAGAAAAAAAATAAAAGCAAACACCTCTAGACTTCTGTAAAGAAGCACTCCAAAAATTGAATAAAAAGGCCAAAAGAGAAGGGCACAACCTTGTTTTTAATTTCCTTTTCCCATCATTTTTAATAGAGCCATATCACTTTCTGTGCTTCTCAGGGTTGTTTTATAAATCATTTCTTTAAGAAGTGCATTTCTTCTCTTTTCGGTAATTCTTTCCATGTGGCTATACGAGTTAGACTCCCCAGGTACAGATTATCGATAACTTTAGAAATGCCTTTGCTAACAGTGCAGGACATAGGGAGCTGAACGTGCCCTTTGGTTAAGCTGAGAACTGTGCAGATCTTGGCTTTACAGGCTTGCCTTCTCTTCCCTGCTTGGCTTGTTACATCTTTGGGTTTTTGCGTCATCTATGTAGACTGTGAGCTGCTGGGGCAGTGGCTGTTCCCAGCGGGTGTAGGTAGTGCTCAGGCAGGCAGCTCTGCGCTCTGGTCAGGCCTTGGAACACGACTGTGCTATAAAATAGCAGCAGCAATAACACTAAGCCCTGCTCCGGGCAGTTTGGTTTTTTTCAGCAGAGTGCTGCAAGCGTATGTTTTTAAAAATAAAACCAAGACAACTCTTTTTGGTGCATGGCTCCAACTGTTTAACCTTACTATAGGAAGTTAGTGAAGAGTTGCCTGTTTCATTTTTAATATCAATCCTATTTCAGTTCTATCAACAGCACGGCATCAGTATTAAATAGTGGCATACACAGTTATGGTGTATAACATATGCATAGCATACATGGTTATGCAAAATGGCAGCTCTCTAAAAGCTTCTTTCTTTCTGTTGCACAAGACTAAATATGCATTAGTTCAGCCATCACCTGACATGGCGTGCAGTTGGTTTGTGTCGACCCACGCTAAGCCATGCTGCAGTGAATTTGCGCTATCTAGCTTTAGCATCCCCACTGTTGCCACTCTATGGAGGCTCCTTAGGGTGGCTAACTACTCGGTTACAAAAAGTAGTCCTCCCCCTAGGCAATATTTCAAGGCAGCTCCCCAAACTACTCTGTCTCCTCCATGGGTCGCACAAAGCTCTGCTGAGGGAGGAACGGCCCATTTGATTCCTCCCTGGCTGTGTCCTTTGGAGGAAATGTGAATGGCTTGCATGGCCTCAGCCCAAAGATAACATCTGCTGGCGAGAGCTCTGGCACCCTGTGAAGAGGAAAGGAGGCCGCCGGCCGCCTGAGGATGCCTTCCTGCTTTGTTCCCTGCTTGAAACTTAAGGCAACAACAACAACAACAAGAAAACAAACAAAGAAAAAAGGTGCTGGGGAAGGTGGAAGGAGGCTTTCTTTGCTGGAGGTGGGCAGAGACAGCCCTCCCCAGCAGAGGTGGGTCGTTTGTGGTTGCTTGCTGCCCACTACGCAGCACTCAAGCTGAGGCTTTTCTTGCTTGAAGAAGAAAGAGAGGACTAGGCTGAACCAGTCCCTCTCCCTCTTTGTGGTCTGTGCAAGCACGTATTTGCAGGCTGGCAGCCCAAGCTCTCTTGGCTGCAGAGCCAGTGTGTGTGTAGAGGGAAGATAATGGTATTAACTGGGGGGCTATGGGGAAAGCATCCTCACAACTTATTTATCAGGTGGCTCCTTCTCCGGCTCTCATCTGGTTTTACGTCGCGCCCAATCTGCGGGCTGCGCGGTTGGGAGCCACTTCTTCCCAGGCCACGGACAGCCATCCAGCTGGCTGGGGATGTGCTCCCAGGCTGAAGCTTCCCACTGCCTCTGCTTCCTTCCCCTTTCTTCAGGGCTGAAGTGGTCTTTCGCTTTCAAACATCCAGTGTCCACAGCAGAGCTGTTAACTTAGCCCTGAAGAAGTCAGATAGGTATGGCACTGGTATAGATTTAGTTTTATTGCTCATTATTTCAGGTTTTCATTCAAAATAAGAATCCTGAAGGTTAATAAAAAGGATTTTGCTCTTTCCTATCAGAGCAATGGAAAAAAAATCCCCACCCCTATTAGGCTACTACTAAATAAATCAGAAAATAAAAATGCGACCAGAAGTCCTCAATCTCTGTTGGCAAAGAAACTTATCCAAGGTCCATGTTTATAAGAGAACATTTTGCTCAAAGACCCTGTGGTTTTTCCATAGATACCTTTATTTTTTCATTTTCTCCTAATTCTCCTTTGACTCTTGTCTTTTGCAGGTCATGAAAACATACCACATGTATCATGCAGAGAGCATCAGTGCAGAAAGCAAACTGAAGGAGGCAGAGAAGCAAGAAGAAAAACAGATTGGGAGGTCAGGAGACCCTGTTTTTCATATTCGACTAGAAGAAAGGCACCAGAGACGGAGCTCTGTGAAAAAGATTGAAAAAATGAAGGAAAAAGTAAATAGTCCTTTTATTTAGCTTCATTTGAAATAAATCCAGTGCATTTCTGGCGTTCTTTAGCATGATATTAGACAGAGAAGTCCAGCTGGGAAATAAAATTAAACAAGGTATACATAATAAACTAGCAGTGGGTAATAGATAACTTCACTCAATTGCAGTTCAGAGAAGGGAATACTTTATTCCCAGTGTAACTCTTACTACATGGTTTGTCACATTTGAAACAAAATACTAAGTTATCACTCTGTATTACATTTGTTACGTGCATAACAGGCTGGCAATTAAGATTCTTTCTTGTTAATCGGAGTGTGTGCTTGAATTGTTACCATTTTTGCTACATACCAAAAATGAAGTAATTCAAATACATTAATATACAATCTCTTTCCTAGCGTCAAGCAAAATATTCTGAAAACAAGCTGAAATCTATTAAGGCCCGTAATGAATACCTGCTCACCCTTGAAGCAACCAATGCTTCTGTTTTCAAGTATTATATTCATGACCTTTCGGATTTAATTGATGTAAGTATTGGCACATTTGGTTTTATATTTATTCTG
This sequence comes from Aquila chrysaetos chrysaetos, assembly GCF_900496995.4. Taxonomy (NCBI): domain Eukaryota; kingdom Metazoa; phylum Chordata; class Aves; order Accipitriformes; family Accipitridae; genus Aquila; species Aquila chrysaetos. The sequence goes on along the minus strand of NC_044029.1, from coordinate 17,377,824 downwards.
TTCAGGAATATTACTTTTCTTTTTTTTTTTTTTTTCATTTTCAAAGGAAATACATTAGTCATATGGCTTGCCTACAAGACGCTTATCATTTATAACATTGTATGGTATAATCAGCAGGTTTTCTCTTTAGCTTTATATTTCACAAAATAAAGTGCCAATAAGATGCTGAACCCATTCCTTTTAAGTTAGAACATTATGTTTTCTCCCCATGTGGCAAGAGAAAATATGACAGGAATAACACAAAAAAGGTAGACATTTCCATTTTGTACTATAAAAGGATTTCTGGGGTACAAATATTTTTTACAAGATAAGCTTCTTAAGTGGGCATCTAATAATGGTATTTTAACTGAAAAGAGGGCATTTCCTCTGTGTCTTCAAAATCATTTAGTTTCATTCATTTAGTCATTGAATCAAATATACAGTGCTTTTTATTCTTATTTCATGTAGTTTGCAGAACAGACACAATCAATCCTGTGCTCTGTACTGTCAACAGAATTGTTACTGATTTTCATTAAGTTATTCCTGTGAGAACATCCTAGGAGAATGAGGTTATACACTGATGTTGACTTGTACCAGCATTTGGTCTCCAGAATCTCTGTTACTGACATGTTTTTAGATGATACGGTGGGAGGATCCCACACTCTATCATGTCCCACTCTCTTCGTAACCTGACCACATATTTGATAGAGGAAATTTGGAGGCAGCAAACACAAGCTCAAGAATATTCATTCACTAGCAATGTAGTGCTAAATAAGTCAGTGGGTACACCTCTGTGGCCCATGTGAAATGCTAGATATTTGAATGTGTTTTCTACTGCAACAATAGCATTATTTATTTACAAGAGTAAGTAAGATTCACATACAGTCATTTCTGGTGGGATGTTCATCACAAAGATAAGCCAGCTAAGCTCTGGTTTGCAATATAGTATAAATTAATGCAGCATTTGACAAGAGGTTTCTCATTTCTACTGCCTGGAGAAGCAAAGCTTGATAGAGAAGGGGAAAAATGCCATCTTGAGATGAATGGACTAAAATAGCTGCATATTTTATTGTATGTTTTCTAAATACTGAGAGTCAGGTTTGTTTTCTTCAACATTTCTGTTTTCCTGTAATTTATAAAATATTGCCTGATTTTGTTACAACTTTTACCTTTTCCCTTTTAACATTTTTCTCTCCAAATGGTTTTGCTCTGGGTTTTTTCTTGCTTCTTTCTTATAAGAAATGGTGATGTATCTTTTTGGTGTTTTCAGTGTTTCTGGCTGTCTCTATCTCAACATCTCTTTTCTTCCTCTTTCCTACTCACTGTTCTGTGTCTTCTCTCTTCTGATTTCTTCTGGTTTATTCAGCTGTATATTGTCCCTGTCTAACCTACATCCATGCACCTGCACATCCTGCTCCACACACCCGGCCTGCCCAGGCAATGGAAACATTTATCAGGGTCCCAAGAGATAGATGATCAGGGCAGAAAACTAAGGACAAGCAGCATACCTGCTAGGGTACCACCCAAGTGAGAAGTTGTCCCTACCTAATGGATGATTTCCCTGATACTGCTTAAAGGATGATGGATTTTTAGCTTCTAGTTAGGGCATGTCAGATAAAGGTGAGCTTTATGAGTTTTTCCTGGCTGCTAGAAGGAAAGGTCCCTTTTCCCCTCTTCCCAGCATGCCCACCCCTTCAGAGGCTGGAAAGATGCTAATTTTGTCTTCCCTCCTGCCTTCTCTTTCGGAGCTCACGCTTCCCAGTGAATGTCTCCAGTGCGTGTTTCTACTTGGTCAAAACTTTCTCAGGTTGCAAAATGCACCTGATTTTTACCCATTTCATCGATGTCCCCAGAGACTGCCGTAGCAGTGAAAGCTGAGGGGAGGAACCACGGGCCTGAAGCTTCACAAAGAATTGCAAGGAGAAGCAAAGTGAAGCGCTCTCTGCATATATATACAAAGACAACACTCTTTGGAGTTACCGTTTGAGAAGATATTTACACAACCATGAAGACTAGAGCTTTCTAACTGCTAGTTTTTAATAGAAATATACATTCTACAGTATTTAGTAATGCAGGAAAATGATGCCTAATTTGCGTGGCTTTTTCCAAGCCATGGACCAATGTAGACAATAACATTCTTTTGGCAATATGGCTTTAGAAATTACTCTTCCCTAAGGAATTTAAATGGAAAGTCTAGCTGCCCTTTGCATCACTGTTTTGTAAGAGTAGGCTGTAAACACGTGCAACCAGAATTTGCTTTAGAGCCAATTTAATCCGATTGTGAGCTTGTTCAAATGAAGTGTCTTTCAGACATTTGTGTTTAATCAGAATATGCTGTGAAGGCATAGGTATCTAGACACAGTGTTTACTACTTGACAGAGGAAACACTTTTTGTAAATGCAAGAGTCTTGGCAAGATTATGGGATTATATCGTTGGAATGTGAGACATGCTTCCCACTGGCCATATGTTGCAACAGTCCAGACTATCTCATTCTGTAAATCTATTAATGTCATGGAACGATTCGGAGTTTTCAGAGCAGTGGTGGCGATTTCATTCTTTGCCTTCTCTATTTTGTCCCCATATGCCTGCCTGACTTTCTGTGTTTCCCTGAACTCTCTCTGTCTTTGCCTGTACAGAAGGGGATTACCTCTTCTCTGTGTCTGAATTCCAGTTAACATGGAAGGGATTTATATCTCCCTGAGTTGCTGGTGTTGCCCATAAATGAAACTGAATGTTTGCCTACATTACTGAAAAATATGTCTGATAAAAATCAGATAAATATATGAAGGAATGCAGTGAACTGTTTAATAATTTTTTTGTAACAAGATTGGGGAGGGTTGTGGGACTATTTTTTTTTTTACCAAAAAAAAAAAAAAAAAAAAAAAACCCAAAACATTTTTTCATTGGATTCCACTGCATTTTCCATTTGTGAGGCTCATATGGAAAATTCTAAATTGCAGTTCCTCAGCTGAACTCGGTCTGAACTGTTCAACTCCTTCATTTCATTGACAAAGCTCAGGGCTTCTGACTTAAAATGATGATGCGTTGTTCATCTTAAGCTCTTGTGATAAAAGCAAGACAAAAATATTGCTGGAGTCTTAGCTGGATGTTTTAATGCATTGAGTGAGCTGAGGGTTGGGACCAACATTTGCAAAGAAGTAGGGAGATAAGCAGGATTTGATATGCACAGTATATTTCTGTCCTCTGCATATTGTACTAGAGGAATTTGAATTTTCTGTTGAAAATTTCTTCTCTGCTCACTATATACTAGGATCTAGTTCAAGTGGAGGATGAGGTTAGGTTTTTTTCTTTATTTGTATCATGTAAAAAGTAGTAAAGTTTAGTTTTTAGCTAAATTAAATAGTATGTAGAATTTTTTTTTTTTATTGTGGGTTTCAAAGGAGCAACAGAGTACACACCCTGGCTAATCTGACTGTTAGTACCAACATCTGTTTGTATGGCACATACTATTACTCATTTACTTGAAGATTTTCATGTAATTGAGTTTATTAGATTTATCTGGGTATAAGAGGAAGGTAGGGACCTTTTTTTCAGACTTACCATGCACTCGTATGATCTGAAGATAAATGCTAGGAAATAGTGATCAAAACACTGTAGTTGACTGTAGTTCTGCTGCTGGAATAAATAAAATATTCATGTGTTGGTCTTTCTTAGAGTAGAGTTTCTGAATCTCTAATTGCAGTCTGCATGCTTTGGATGGTTAAGAAGTTGGGGAACATTTAGCTATTATGAACTTAATTTATTCTGTAAAGGTTCTTTGTTAATCATTCATAGAACCAAGTTTAAAACTAGGGTAGAGTGTGTGCAGCTCACAATCTTTATTATGTAAGTTCTCATAAATATGATACGTACAGCCAGATCCCTTTGATTTGAATGTTGATGTCTGTGTAACAGGATGAGTAGAAAGTGACTTATTCAGAGGTTAAGGCTTTTTTTTATGAATTTCTCTCTCCATTGGCATTAGAATTTTATTATTATTCCTGAAATGAAGTGAAGAGCAGCTTGGTTGTTTGGTTGAAGCTGTATGCTAAGCACTGCAGTTTGTTTTGTTCAAGCCTAAATACACTCTGGGGTGCAATAAAGACAGTAAATGCTCTTGAGACTGCTTCAGATTTAATTCCAAATAAGAATAAAATGCAAATTACAAAATTAATTTTTCACACATATCCCAGATGCATCACTCATCTCCCTCCTTTTTGCCCAACCAAAAGTCTTTATGAATCCAGGAATGCAATAAAACTCATAGTCTATAACTTCATTCTCTCATTTCTCACCTTCATGTCTTACTGCACCAACTGACATCTCATCTCTCTAGGCCACAGATTGATAGCAGATCTCATTAGACATCTAGGCTGTAGCCTTTGTGTGCTGATTAGTGAACCTCAAAGATTCATATTTATTTTGTCTAACAGTGTGGTTGCTCAGTTGAAATTTACAAATCTTTCTACAAATCTACAGATTTTTCCTGAAAATCGTGCGTACATGCAGGCATGCGTGTGTGTATATGTGCATACATTTGTACTTTTTTGCAACACCAGAAAGGTTGGTGATTTTTTTTCCAAGCCTAGTCAGACAGGATGTGGTGGGAGCAGCAGTTCAGTGGCAGTACCTTCAATTTTTAGTCTTAGTAATGAGCAAATACCTGAAGTTCCATCTCCGTTATAGACAACTCTCTAAACCATCACTAGTACTAACAGATTAGAAAGGTACTCTTCTTTCTGAGTAGCCATGAGTTGATATTGTGACAGCCATTCCCCAGTTAAAATTATCTTTGTCTCCAAATTTCAGAGAAAGTGAACTATAGTCTGGCAGAAGTAAGAGTTGTGATGTCTAATGAGTGTTTATTTTTGCTTAAAAAAAAAAAAAAACTTCACTTATGCAAATTCTATTTTTACTTAAATCATTGAAGCAAAATTCCCAATTCAGGCATTTTAAATTCCATTCAAAGAGCCATTGGTAATAAGGCATTAGTTCAGGTTCTGGATTTAGCTCCTGTTTGCTCTGCTGGCATTGGCATTGCAAGTAAATGCCTTAGTCTGGCAGGATATTCTGCTTCACTTGAAGAATCCTTCTTGGCTGAGAAGCTGTATTTGTTACCCTGTTCAGCTGCCATCACCTGCAGAAGATGACCATGGTGATAGTTACTGAGTAGATTAAGGGTTAAACAGTGAAGTTCTTGGTACTGTCACAGCATAAAGGCTGCAATCTTGTATTCCAACTTGCAAAAAAGCTGCATCAGAAACCCACACAGCTCTAATTGGAAATCAATAAGCTTTCTGTTAATACTCAGATTAATCCTCCAGAGCCAAAACTGCAGGCATCTAAAGCCTGAATTTTATAACACATGGATAGTTGGCCATGCTAAACCTGGCATTGCCCTCTATTTCTCATTTCCTCTCAGTTTAATCTTCCATGAGGTCTCTCTGAAACTAATGCACATGAAATAAAACAGCTGTTCTGATCCACTTTCTTATCAGCACTTTCAGTCTGTCTTTTTCATCCCAGATAGTGAATTAAATATGAGATCTGATTTGACACAGAACAAGAGAAAAACACCAAGAGACTTTTACTTTTAGAAACAGTATTTTTTAGGATGGAGGTCTTTGAAATATGGATGTGCTTTACTATAAAAGTTGAGTGGCTGTTTTAGTAAGCGTAACACAAATTTCCCTTCTATAAACACGAAGGAGAGAGGTTAACCTATGTGTGCTTGATTGAACATGACATCTTTATTCTGTTTTCTTCAAATGGTTCAGCAACTGTTTTTTGGAGAGCCACTGTCCCATCTGCAGTAACTACCTGGATACTCACCTGGACTGAAAGCTTAGTCTTTCTGGAGGTTAAAACAGCCCTCTGCAGTCAGATTTCAGAGAGCAGCCTGATCACTGGTTGTTAGTGCACCTAAGGCAAGGTGTGAGGGGGTTTCTTTCTCTTCTATACGCAGGTTTAAGCATGGTAAATAGGTTGAAAACTCTGACGCAGTGTCTGCATCTGTTTGTCTGTCTGTCTCCCTCTCTCTCTTTGTCTCTCCTTTTTCAAATAAGTAAGAAGAAAGGGAGGGGAACATGATCCCATGAGTCCTAATCGTTTGTAACATCTGAGAAGGAGGTATGCATATAAACAGTGCGCACATGCACATAGTCTACAGTGGACTGAATTCAAATTGCCTCTTTACCCAACTGCATCACTTAACTTGCGAGTCCTGGAGGGAAGAATTATTTTAAACTGTGGGTGGGCACCCAGAACGGGTGGCTGGGAGCTGAGGGATGCCCTAAAGCAGCGTGCTGACTGCCCATGCCAGGCATTGGCCTCTGAATGGGACAGATCTCTCCTGTTTGAATAAAGAACATTGCTTTGTATGCAACTGTTAGCAGACTGATGTGCCACTATTGGGTGACAGAGAGGTTTGTGATATATCTGCCATTAACCTGGAAGCTCACTGAGCAGAAGCTGAGGATATTTCCTGTGTAATGTGGGGAAAAAATTAAGGAAACAATCACTTGATACATTACTGCTGTGACATTTTAAAAATATATTCAGCTGTTCCTCTAAAATATTAACCAATCATGAATAATGCAAACCAAGGATGTTTAAAATTCAAGAACAAACACAACTTTATGTTCTACCAATTAGGTTTCAATTACATTCCAGTGTTATTCTCACCCCCAGAAAAAGACATAAATTATGACTTTCTGCATTTAGTAACATGATGTACATTGCTGGCTCTGTCTGAGCATGGGAAATAAGGTGTTTACAGTAAATATGTTTTCACTATTGGGAAAGGATGTTAAACCATTCTTATTGCATCAAAAAGCATCTTAAATGGGTCCCTAATGCTAGAGGCCATTTTGGGGGTTTTTGTTTGGGCACAGACATGGTGAGCAGGAATTGCTTCATTTTCAGTTTGGTGCTGGCATTGATGTAGATGGTAGAGTTATGTCAGGGTGGGTTTAAATAGATGATCTGAGCCTTACATATGACAGTAACACTGAAAAGCCCACTTGTATATGGAGTCTCAAACCTTTTCTATGTAAATACAGTGACTGCACATATGTATCTGATAAACAAATGCAAACATACTGCCATACATGTACACTTGATCTCTTTTCTAAAACTGTCCTTCAGTCTTTGCAATGGAATGAGGATACTAAATACTTACTGTCTTGACCCCAGTATTGTATTTTAATTTAGAAGATATTTTGTAAAACACTTCAAAGACAGAAGGATTTCAGGACAGAAAAATTTAGTGATAATTTGTGGCTTGGGATATTGGAATGGTGTTCCTCCTTTTTAAGTTGTTTTCTTTTCCCTTTATTGTGTTTTCAGTGTTGCGATCTTGGATACCACGCTAGTCTGAACAGAGCCCTAAGAACATACCTTTCTGCAGAGTATAACCTTGAAACTTCCAGGCATGAGGGCTTAGACATCATTGAAAATGCAGTTGACAGCTTGGAGCCACGAAGTGACAAGCAGAGATTCATGGAAATGTACCCCACTGCTTTTTGTCCACCAATGAAATTTGAGTTCCAGTCTCACATGGGTGATGAGGTCTGTATACTGACAAGTATCCACACAGTGACTGTTTCTGTTTCTATATACCAAGATAGAGAACTTATCCCCTTTTACAAAGAGTTTGGTAAAAGCTGTTATTGCTACCCAAAAGCAAGTGGATCAGCAATAACATTTTGCAAAACTGGCAGTGCTGTTCTGAGTTTCTTCAGAGTTCTCAAGTAAAAACCATTGTGTGTTATTATATTCTGTATTACTCATAATGACATTGCTGCAAATTTGCTGGCCAGCCTGTGCTCAGCCCAGCACTGGTGTAAGTAGCGACTTTGTGTCTTCACTACCTGCCTTACCCATAATAGAGCTTGTGGGTGCTATTTGAGAGCAGCTGCAGAGCTGCTCCAAATTATGCATGCTGAAATGCAGCCTTTTCCCCTTCTTCGTCCCCCATTTTATCATCTGGAGATTTCAAGTGTACAGGTACCCCAGCTGTGCCCTGTTCTGCTCACCAAAGGCCAGTAGCAAAGCAGAATGCAGAATCATCTGTGTACATCTTTTATCTGAAGGTAACTCCAGGGTTTGCATTTCTGTGTGATAGAGAAGCAACGCAAAGCAGCCATACAACAAGGCTGTGCTCTGTAGTCATAAGATGCAGTATGTAGTTCCACACCTTGTAGCACATAAATACTTTAAATTTAGATGTACGCATTTTATTGTCTGCTTCATTAAGTTTTAGTAGCTTTGGTAGGAATTTACCTAGTTTTAAGGAGACCAACCAAAGACTATTGACTGTTTTTTTTAATTCCTTGCATCTTACAGCTCTTTCTGATTCTTTGTTAGGTTTGTCAGGTCACTGCCCAGCAACCTGTGCAAGCAGAGCTTATGCTTAGGTATCAGCAACTACAGTCGCGACTGGCCACACTCAAAATCGAAAATGAGGAGGTAAGATCTGTGTCTACAAGGGCTATGCATTGAACACCATTTTCAGGAAGGTGCAGTGTTTTCTACCTTGTCAAAAGCACGTAAATGACCCTGCAATGGCTTCAATCTGTATGAGCTGTTTTAATTTTAAAAATCAAACGCTGGCAAATATGCTAAGGTAGATCTGTGTCTGCTTTATAGAGGTTTGGAAACTTACTCTTCTACCTGTCCATACATTGACACTACTGAGTTCTCTGTGTTTTGCAGATGCTTCAGTGAAAACTTGTTAGAGCACTTATTTTTAAAGTTTTGTGGTTGAAAGCAACTAAGCACAGTTATTGTCTTCTGTGACCACCCTCTGTCCAGTCCCCAAATTGCTACTTGTGAAGTACAATGGAATTTGGGCTGTCTTTTGTGGTAGCTGAGTCAAAATCTCTTGTGCTCTTGGCTACAGCTATTTATAAACACGAGTACTGAATGCCTTTGACGGGAATAGCTCACCTAGTAAAATAAAATGCATTTTTTAAAAAAATACAGTAAAGCTGTGCTGTTTTCTTTCCCTTGCTCTGGCAGCAGAGGGGCCTCCCAGTGGGTATAAATTGCACTTTCATCCAATTTAAGGCAGTGTTAGAGGCCCTCAGTTTAAATGGGAATCCGTTCCTAAATTAAAACATAGGGATAATTTAATTTGTTAGTGTAGTTTTGTGATAAGTTTTTCAGGATTCCAGTTTTTCTTACTCTATGTTACGTGCTGAGTGCTTAGAACAAAGTATTAATGTCCATGAGACATGTACAGTCATCTTTAAAAAATCCCACTTGACTTCAAGGTAACAAAGACAAAAGGAAGGAGAAAGATTATTTCTTTCAGTAAAGTGAAATGCAAGGTCATAGAGGGAGAAATCTTTTGGCAGGCACAAAAAGGATGTTTGCCTACACTGGAGATGTGTGTAGGGGTGTGCGTGATTCAGTTAAGTTGACTCTACTAGAGACTCTTCCGAAGCAGAACTGGGAGGTAAATCACATCCTTGTGAATCCTGCCAGTTACTTTATGGCATTGCGGAAACACTGCATCCCCTGTTCCACGGCCTCTGTGCCCTGGTTTCCACTATGAGCGACTACGCTCTCCCTAGCTCATAGGAAGTGCTGTGAGGCTGGTGTAAATTGTTCTTTCTCCAACCCCCTCCTCCAGCTGTGTATTCCACTTCTGCAGTCTAAACATCACTGTGCTCCTCACCGCAGCACTCTGCAGAACGGTGTCACAGATTTTTGTCTTGGAAGAACATGTTGTTCTGGCAGCCAGATCCATGGATGTACGCATCCGATCTAACACGTTGACCACACGTGGGAGAGTTGACCCTTCAGAGCACTGGATCATCTATCTCTATTGCCTGTTGTCCCACTTTAGGGGCCATAACCAAATCATGTCACATTTCAATTCTAATTTCAGGAAACAAATGCTTGAGAATGCTGTCCAGTCAACACATGAGTACATCCCTGTTTGTGGATTGTACCATGGTAAAGCAGAGAACTAGACAGGAAACCTAATAATGTCATTCTTCTGTTACATAGATATTTATTACAGTACATCTACTTTTTCACGTTCACACACCAGTTTGTTTCGGGGACCGTGCCATAGAATTATTTTGAGTAATCAGCTTCCCTTTTAAGCTGTTCTGGTATGTATTTACCTTCCCATTTGGTAAATTGTGCTTTTTAACACCAGGTTAAGAAAACAACGGAGGCTACGCTGCAGACAATACAAGATATGGTCACCATTGAAGACTACGATGTGTCAGAATGTTTCCAGCACAGTCGCTCAACAGAGTCTGTGAAGTCAACAGTCTCCGAGACATACCTGAGTAAGCCTAGCATTGCAAAAAGAAGAGCTAACCAGCAGGAAACAGAGCAATTCTATTTCATGGTATGTTGGTTGCTTCCTCATTCATGTGATACAGACCAAACACCTGAAGTAAACATTATGCAGAAGTTCCTGGAATTTATGTGTCATAATAGTAATAGATTGATCTGCATCTCTACAGAAATTCAGAGAATATCTGGAAGGTAGTAATCTCATCACAAAACTTCAAGCAAAACATGACTTGCTGCAGAGGACGCTCGGAGAAGGTAAATGTCACACAATAAACTGAAATGTGGCTCCAGACTATACAATGAACCCACTGAAATGCCAAAGGTATGCAGGAAAAAAACCCACAAAACTTAAAGCTTAATTGTCCAGTAAGCATAGATTTGATTTTTACCAGTCATAGTTTTGGTGCAGTGGTAAGAGTACGCACTATAAATTGATTTTGTTTCTTCAACAGATATTTATTTCCACTACACAGATATTTAGACAAGTGACTATATTTGGAAATGGAACTGTTGAATGAAAAATCTCATGTCTGAAAGGAGCGCTGACACAGTGCAGGATGATTTAAGAGCTCTGACAAATGTACTGTTTCTACTTCCTAACGATTTCTGTTGACTTGAGGTTTCATTAAGAGTTGTGGGAGAATGATATTTTTTTAAACATGCAAAATTATCCAGGATGCATCTCTTACCATGGACTCACTAGTGCAATATTTCTGACACATGGACATGAACATCCTTCTTGCAGCCTAACAACTCAATGGAGCATTTATGAAACCTAAAAGGTGAAATCCACACCTCACTAATGTCAGTAGTGAGACTCTTATAGACTTAATTTAATGTTGGGTTTCTACAAAGTATTTGTGTATTGTCAACTGGAATGAATGAAAACTTAATGAATAGCTCTATACATGTTGATCATCATTATTGCATATAAAATTATTGCATTACAAAAAAAAATTATTGTACTACAAATTATGATAGCAGAAAATTATCCATTGTCCTGAACACTCTCCACAATTTTTAAAAATGTACCTTAAAATATAAACCAAGTCAGCAGATATCCACGATCAAATGAAATAGAGATGAATTAGGGCAGTAATGAATCAGGCACTATGCACAGCTCCAGCTCACCTCTTACCAGCCCTCCCAACAGGCATTTCCTCATGGATCAAAGGGAAAAGGAGAATCACACTGCAAGCCTTAAGGACTAGCCACACAGAGTGTTACAGACTTGAGAGGAAGTGAATTACACCACAGAGAGTAAAAAACCTGTCCTGAAGGTTAAAGACAATAATTCAAAGTTCAGACTCAAGAAAGGAAACTTGTTCTCTAAAGAGTGTCTCTAAAGGATGTGTCAATTTATTTTCTTTTTACTGCCAAAAATCTGTTGTTAATCAGATCTCTTCTTGCTTTTAATACAAAAGCCCAGCTCCACAAATCCAGTTGTGCAGGTGCCTAAAGAGCTATTAACATTTCAGTGGCTATGACCCAAACAAAAGCCCTGTCCAGGGAGTGACTGAGGTTGGGGGTAGGAAATACACAGCATTTTCTCGCAAGGATGGACTGTAGAAGATGGTAGCTGTTTTTAGACAACTAACTACATTATGTTCTTTCTTATGACAGTTTTCATTTAATAGGATTTTTTTTTTTGAATGTGTGTGTTGAGCAGTTCATTCACACAAAACAATGTGCAGCTGATGTTAGTCAAAAAAGAGGAACATTTTCCTCCAAAGGCTCACAGAAAATGTATTTGTTAAAAATTGAATGTTTGTTATTTGGAAGCCCAGTAAAATGCATGATCATTTACTGAAGGGAGAAAGATAAAAGGCAACAGAACCTGTTGCCTAATGCATGTTGGAAAAAAATAAAGAAAGAAGTGTATGAAAGGAAATCCAAAGAAAAACTTCTCAGCAGGGTGACCTAAGTGACAAATTGCCACCAGGGTCTGGGCTGTTCTGCCATGCTCAGGCATGCTTGGACTGTTCTGTTTGAAGAGTTCCCTTCAACCCACCAGCTGTAACCCCACGTAGTTAATCTGTGTTGCCCACAGTGTTTTAGCACATAGTTGTTGCATTATCATAGCATAGCACGTACAAATAGTACCTCAAATGTATACATCCACGTTGAAAGCCGATACTTGGAGAAAAAGCCATCATTCATACAGGTTAAAAAGTTCAAGTACCACCTTCTATTGAGGCATGTCCTGCATTACAATGCACACGCCTGGGAAGGACCTGGATTCTGTACATTTCTTGAATAGAGATAGTTGAAAGGGTAGAATTACAGTGGAATTAAGAACATTATTGCTGTAGCTAGTATAGAAATGAATTTGTAGGAAGTGAACTGCTTCCCTGCTCCACTCAAACTGCCTATTCTGGAAACTTTCATGTCAGCAAGACAGCAAACAAATAAAACAGGGTGGTGTGTTATTAAGTAACGCGGAGGAGAATGCAGGGAGAGGGAGAGGATTGTCTGAACTGCAAGTTTTCCTTTGGCACTCTCTCTTGCTTATATTCAAACCTGTACAGTGTAAGTATGTAGGCTGAATAAATCCAGATTCCAGACTGGTGTCCACAACATTGACAGCATTTGGCTTCTATTCCAGTTCATCACCTGCCTACTACAGTCTGTTGCTGTTTATGGACACAGCAGATACGTATTCATCATCTGCACAAGCGAGATAGATGAAGTGCTCTGTGCTGAGTCTGCATCTACAAATTTGGAAAACTAAATGAGAAATACTCAAATTAAATTGATACTAAACTTAGGAAGCACACTGATACTTATATTAATTCTGACCCAAAGCTCATCTATTGAATGAACAAAGGAACAAAGCAAAGGAAAATGCAAGAAAGAGAATAAGCAGTTGTAAAAGAAATGGCCCCTGTGTCCCAGATAGTTTTTGCCCTAATCTGTTAAATATCAGAGATGTGTTTAAAATCCCCCAGACTCGGGATTTGTAACATCTTTTGTTTTATTAGCATTTATTATTGGGATTCTTAGTCTCAATGAACTTCCCTTGGTAACATGAGTAGGGAGAAGTCCTTGATTTACCCTTTTTCTGTCACAGATTATTTTACATACTCTTCTTTCATCCCTCTTTTTCACCTCTCTAAAATAGATGCCAACAATCTTTACATGACTTATTAATGACAGAGATTTTTCCCGGAGCTTATTTTTTGTGCCACCTTCTGTGGATCCCCACTCTTCTGGTACTGCAAAATATATGTTCAGATTAGGGATTTCAGTACTGTGCAGTATTTCAGGTGCACCTGGACATTGCCATACAATATTATGTTTTGCATATCACTGTTTTTCATTCTTTCTGCAGTCTGACAAGCTTTTTTGGTGTCACTTCCAAATTGAGCGGTGTACTTAGACCTAGCCCAAGTGATACTCAGAGTGATTTTCAGAGTCAGTATAATTATCTATAGTTCTATTAGCTGCATGGGTGTTTAATTATTGCTTCCCTAATATCTTGCTTGAACCTGTTAATACTGAATTTCATTTGCCATTGTATGTCTTGTTCCTTAACATGGTTGAACCCCTCTGAAGAGCTTCACAGTTTTGTCAGGACTTGATACAAAAATATTTCAGTCATCTGCACAGTATTCTGCCTCCTTAGCTGCTGTGATCTCTCTAAGACATTAATAAATGTATTATGTATTACATAAATGGTCCTAATAGGCAGGCTTGAGTAAATGACTGTTACACTTTTGTTGTGATGAAAAACGATCATTTAATTCCACTCAGTTTCCCTTTTCTTCATTAGTTTTTGATCAATGAGAATATTTTGCCACTCAATCCATGGCTGTTTAGTTGCTTTAGTTGCCTCTTGTGAAGAAACTTATCAGGGGCCTTTCAAAGTCTAAGTAAATTAATTCAACTGATTCTCCTTTATACAGTATTTTACTGACATGTTCAAAGAATTGTAATAAATTAATAAGGCACAATTTTCCTTTGGGAAAACTAGGCTGATTGGAACTTATCATACCATGACCTTCCTACTGTTTCATTATTTTGCTTTTCATTATCATGAGTTGACACGATGCACGTGCCTAACTTACTGGTCTGTTGTTCTGCAAAGGTTACCGGAATATGGTATTTGCCTCTTTACAATTCTCTGCAGTTCTCTGTGGTGTTTCCCAGTGGTAGCATTGTATTTATTTCCTGCAAAACACAGACAAAAGAGAGCAAGGAGTCTTTCAATAGCAAGCCATTGGTGTCTAGAGCTCTGCATTTTCAGCACTGAACAGGTTTAGGCACAAGGCACAAGGGGAGATGGAATCTAATCTAGGCACAGCTCTATTTCTATACTGATTTAGCCACTAAAACACATGAGCACGAAAAATAGACATTGTTTGGAGTTTTACTGCAAATTATTTACAGTATCTTTAATCTGTGGGCAGGCTTCTTAAAAGTTGTTCCATAACATGGGTTGTGTTTGTATTTTAAATGTAATTGTGGAGATGGTAGATAACTGCACTGCCCTGTTTGTTGTAGAATTGTATGTCTTTTGCTGGTAACATGAAAGTTAGGGTTAAAAGTAATTTGCCAAGCATAATTTAGATACAAAAAAATCTACCTAGAACCTACAAATGATTGTTTCCTGTTTATTGAACTTTTCTAGGTCACAGGGCTGAATACATGACAACAAGGTAAGATATTTTTATTTTACTTGATTTAGAGTTACAAATGTAATAAAATCTTAGAAATTACAAATTTTAGAATAAGTTTGTAAGGTTATATAACATTGTTGTAGCTGTTGTTACATAAATTGTGTACAGGCCCTGTGTGTGTTAATATTCAGCATTTCTGTTTCCGCATGCTGATGGGTAAAGGACCAGACTGTCATCTTCCTCATTCTTGTGAGCTGCTTAGGCCAGTGTCAAGGGTGGGACAAGCTGGGAGATCCTTAAAAATATTTGTGCATCAGACATCAAATCTGGATACTGCGGGGGGCTTTTTGGTGCTAGAAAATAATTTTTTTTCAGTTGCTAGAGACACCTCACCTCTCATGGTTTGTAATTCACTTGGTCAGGATACACAGTTATATACACAGAGTATATACTTTATATACTATAGAGAGAGAGTGGAGAGAGAGAGAGTATATAAGTTATGTACGTAGCACCTGATACAGAGCTGAATTTAGGGGATAGGCTGCATCTTTGGTAACCTCGCTGTGGACAGGAATACCTGCCTCCCTCACCATCCATGCGTTTGGTACTCAAATGGGTCTATATATTCACAGAAGAGAAGGGATATAGTGTTAGATCTCCCTGTTTTGTGCAGCACATACCTACTCAGTTGTGTAATGCTACACCTGCAATGCTGCCTCCAGACATAAACACAGGCAGCGCTGCAGACCCCAGGGTATCCGGCTGTGGGCGGCAATGGCAACTCTGAATTTGCAGCTGCCAGTTGTGTCTATCACTGCAACGGGCCACTTCCCATCCTGGTGACAGCCGGAACATACAGCCCAGCTTTGCTGGTCTCACTATTCCCTTCCCTTTCCATGCAATACATCCTTGCTCAATGCCTTCTCTTTCTCCTTTTTGCTTCCTGGACAGGAATGGCCTTGCCACCACCCCTCATCTTTGAATTTTAAAAAAAAAAAAAAAAAAAAGTCTTGCCCTCCCAGCTAAGAAGTTTGGATCCGGCTCTGGCTCTGCCTTTGCTGGACCACTTGGTTTTATATAATATCTTCTGCCTGGCCCCTGTAGTCCTGGGGACTTCTCTACAGACTTCAGACCAGCCTTTCTCCCACCACTCCATGGTCCATTTTAGCTCTCTAAAGTTAGACTTAATTCACCTTCTTTCCTTACCCAACCCCCATTGAAAAGCAGTATCAAGTCAGGGTGTTCTTCCCAACTGCTGACACTAATTCTGAGACCTGTGCCTTTAACTCTGCCCCCAGATGCTACCAGGAGTGCATGGAAGTCAGCAAGCTTATGTCTAATGAGAAAAATGTTCTTTCTTGACTCCAAAGCAGGTGACTCATCAGGCTCACATCATCCTAAATTCCCTGCTGTGTAAGCAGCTGAAAGAAGGTGACAGATTTGGACAATAATTTTACCTTAGTAAAGTGGGGGAGCAGCTTGAAGCCATCTTACCTCCTATTTTCTCGCAGCTGGTCACTTAGAGAAAGAAACTCTGAGCGAGCAGGACCTGCCCGTCCGTTCTGCAGCACCAGTTCCCCAGCTCCGGCTGGGACCTGCCTGTTGCCCTAAGGTTCAGTTAAGTTTCCAGACTGTAAGACATACAAATGGAAATGTTCTTCAAGGTCAAAGTTAAATTGTAGAAGGGAAGAGGATATCTTTAAAGATGAGTTTAAAATAGCAGGTAGTACCCAAACAGACCAAAGTCCCACCACTTAATATTCTATGCATTATTGTTCCTCACTGTTCCCCTCAAAACATTTCATTTTTTACTAATTCCTGAAAAACCTGTAGAAACATTGGACTGCTGGTGCAGGGGAACTAGGGAAGCTGTTGGCATGTAGCGTGCCCTGACATTCACAAAATAAATTGTGACCTAGAGAACAACATTTATTTCCTATAATCTCTTTCAGTTGTAGTCATCATGTGTGTAACACACTAGGTAAACATTTTGCAGACCAAAGTTTTGTGTGTTCTTCCTTTTCTTTTTTTGCATTTTGCTGCTTTTGATTATTTGTTTCAAGTTGATGATATTCTTTTAATTCCTTTAGCTAATTTGCAAGCTATTTCTTTTCTTGTGCGAAGATGTTGATGGTTGGGTGTGGAAGGCTAAAGCTGTGTAACCTTCCTGGCTCTAGTTGAAAATGCAGATGGTTTGGTTTTGAAGCATCTTAGGAGTGTGCTGAGCAGCTTTAATTTGCATTTGAAGCTTCTCCAGCATGAAGGAACTTTTCTGCTTGATAAGAGGTGCTTCGGGTGGCCTGTGTTCTGCCATGGCTGGCAGGATGAATTCCAGTGGTTGCTGCACATTTCATGCATGACCGCAACAAAAAAGGCCATTCCGATTGTGCAGTGTTTGGAATAAATGTATATGGTAAAACCGCAAAGCAGCGATTCATAAAGAATGTCAATATTTATCCATAAGCAATGTGTTTTTAATGGGGGAGTTCTCCACTCTTCAATCACTGTTACACTTAAATTTGATGGAAAGTCTTTATTTGGTAAATGTTTTTATTTCTCCCTTTACAATGTTCTGTTGTTTTGCCATGAGCTTACAGACATTTTATTTTATTGTGTGACTTAATTCTACCTTGCTCAGTAATCATATTCCCTTCCCTTAGGCCTCCAAATCTTCCCCCTAAGCCCCAGAAACACAGGAAGCCCAGACCCCGATCACAGTATAGTGCTAAGTTGTTTAATGGTGATTTGGAGTCATTCATCAAGGTACTGGCACCAGCCACCCCAGTGGCTGATCTCAACACTTCTTACTATAATGGTCACCACCTCACGTGAGCTGAGGCAGATCATTATGTTTAAGTCTGTCCTGGGGCTCTTTTCTTTCCCAGTTGATCAATATAATACTTCCTGAAGTCAGAGGGAAAGAGAGGGATTGATTTCTCACAGTAGCCTCCCTACGATTTCGTTAATCAAGTAGGGATTAATCAAGTTAATCAAGTATCGGCAGCCTGGTTTTATTAGGAAACTTAGCATCATGTAGAAGATAGGATGTAGTGGTGCATCCCAGGACTTAGCACAATTTCCTGCTTGCCGTTTTCATTACATTCAGTATTCAAAGTCTGTGGAGAAGCAGTATTGCCCTGGGTTTGATATCCAGCTTTGATTTCCTATGACTTTAGGAATTTATTATATTGTGTGAAATTGTGATCACCGCTATTCTGGATCTTGTATCTTTGCTGTATTTACTATCTTCTTCTTTCTCATACTTTTATTTCTAATAATGCTTCTAGCCGAGGCCGAAGGAACTCTCACACGAGACATCAGGTATAGTTCTGGTAACAAGAGAACCACCTCTGCCTCGCTCTCGGGTTGCATTCATGCCTGGCTCAAAATTAGTTCTTTCAAAGACCTGGAGGGAGAAGTTTGCATTAAGAAATGAGTGTACAAGTACAGCAGGCAAAACTGAACCAGAGCACAACTCTGGAGTGATTGTAGTCTTAAATGGTGGATATTTCCTTATTCATTAACAAGCACCTGCCCATCACAGTCAATTAGTGCCTCTGGACACTAGCTGACAGAGCTAAGTGAAAGAAATCTTCAAAAAATATGTAACAATACATTTATAAATGCAGTGAATTAAATTCCTGACTGCAAGCTCTGTGAATCAGGTTTGAACGTTACAGGGATTATTTTTTTTCTTCCCGTGCAACGTAGCTAGCGGCAGATATTTTGCAGAACAAATTCTGTGCTCAGTGGCACCGTACCAGTTTAGCTGTCTTTGAATCAAGCTTTCAGCCACCCTCAGTACAACTATAGAGAAAACTGTTATTATTATGCAGGCAGTGCTGTGAGGTGCAAAGACTTTCAGGAAATCATCACATGATGCAAGAGATTAATATCGTGAACGGTTTCTTGCTCAAGGATGAAAGTAAGCAAAGAAGCAGAAACTCCCACAACAAAAAGCCCCTGGATTAGAGAAGCACAGAGCACATCAGGAGAAATGGTACCCCGTCATTTTCCCTCACAGAGAAGAGGGTTATGCTGCATGGCAGTGTGGGTGACAGGGCTTACTTGCAAATGGAGAGCCCTACATAGTCTTTCAAAAGGAAGGAGGAAAAGAAAGCTGGTAGCCTTATAACAGATTTGCCAGTGTGGGAGCTAACCTAGGAAAGCATCCCTGCCCAAAGACCATGTCATTCTTGATAGGGATGAGTCATTTTGACAGGCACAAAAGGATTACAGCTAGTGAAATACAGTATCACACCAAATTGCTTTTTGTTACATTTTTGCATCATAAGAAGTAGTAATTAGTCCCAAACATACATTCACTGACTACACACATCAGATTAAATTCACAACAGCAGTAGGGTTACTGTTCTTGACATTTCACCAACACAAATTGTTACTTCAAATTATTTTCCTGTCATTAGATCCAAAATCCAAAGCTGTTAGTTTAGATTATTTCATGGACTTACTTAACTACAAAGTTGTGCATGGTTCTGAACAGATTCTCCAAAACCAGGTATGAAAGTAATTTATTTTTTTGTAATTTCTTACTGCAAACACTATCTTTCCCAAAGCTTTACATTCTTTGCATGAACCAGTGTACTAACAGGAGTTACGGGTGCATGTTGTGCATGTTTTCTAATACTCTGCTTTTTTGGAGAGCCAGGCTGCTCAGTGTTGGCGAAGATGACAGTATTCCTGGGTTTAGCAACTGACCTGTTCCATGGGGGTTTTTTTTTATTCAGCTGTTACTGAATCATGAACACGACTCAAACAGAAAATGCTCATCCAGACATTACTGGTTCTTGGCTAGCCAGTCTTTGCTAGGTTTTAAATTAAAAGACAAACAAGCCACAATTTAAATAGCATAATTAGCAGTACAGTCTTTTGTAAGCCCTACTAAAACAACATGGAGTACACAGAAGATCAGGTGTTAGGTCATCTCAGGAAGTGCATTGTTTCATTGCTTCACTGTGTGTTATTTTTCAAACTTTTTTTAGTAGTTGGCTTTTCTTCTACTTGGGCTTAATTCATAAACTTCCCATTAGTGTAACTTAGCATGAAAATGAAGGACTAGTTTGTAAGAGGAAATGTGTATTCTGAGTTACAGGGTGCTTTTGAATTCATGGTGTCGTAATACAGACTGGTTTTGTATCAAACTTTCAAATGAATTAGTCAATTCTCTGAGAGCTTACATATTTGAAATTCATTTGGGAAAAAAAATTACCGCTTCCAAGACAAGAATTTCAAAGGTACCTATTATTTATGAAACAGTAATTTTTCCAGCATAAGCACCAACTTTTCTAAATAATTTTAAATCATATGATTCATGTCTTTAATAGATATTTGACAACTTGTAGTCATTAATGTGCTTGGGCTAAAACATCCATTTTTTAAATGCCAAAACACACAGACAAAGGACTGTGACGGTTCTTTTGGAAAATCAGCAGTTTAAAAGAAAAAGACAAATAACTCACTGAAAGTTAGTGTATAGTCATCTTCTCCCGATCCCATCACAAGCATTTTTTTCTCCTTTATTAAAACACCTGTACTTAACTGAAGATGTAGCTATAGACCGGCTGCTGTATCACGGCTGAGACCAGGAGCTTCGATTCCTGAGCTCTGCCAGCTGCAGGCGGGGAGGTGCAGGCTGTGACCTCCCTTTCCCAGTACCTTTCTGCCCACAGAAGAGGTGGCTGCGCCGCATGCTCAGCTCAAAGTGGCTGCCGTTCACCACCCGGTGTATTACCAGCTAGTTAGAGCAGCCTGAAACAACACGCCGGGCCATCATCTGCCCTATGTGAGGACACGCAAATCAGCAGAACACGTAGGAGTGCTCTCAGGTCAGAGGGGGACACCTGGTACCCCATGCAATGGCATTCTTCTCCAAGAACATTTCTGGTAGTCCAGCAGGTCCAGAAAGTGCCTTGTCAACTGTTTGTGATCAACGTTTTTACCAAAAGAAAAAGCATCTCGAGGAATTAGGTCCTGTGTAATTAGGTCCATGTAGGATTTTCTCCACCAGGAAAAGAAAGGTAAGTTAAATGGATGCAGAGGGATCATCTTCATCATGAATTATTATTCTTAATAATAAACTTTTTAAAAGGCAAATTCACTGCTTTAACTCATTTTGCTTCAAAAATCTAAAACACATGCATGAGCTTAGATGTCACATACAGTGTTAGCCAGATACAGTGGCAGAGGTAGAGAATGAAGTCTCTGAATTTCCAGATTTAATTATTTTAATGAAGAATTGTAATCCTTTCTCTTCACCTGTTCCTTTCCCTCCCTCCCTAAATGGGAAGAGAACTCTGTTAGAAATTATATTTTTTCTTATGTGTTTTTTTGCCAGCACTGTATGTCCATCTGGATTGACCAAGAAAATGCATTTTCACATTCATTCCAGAGCAGGGAGGTTTCCTCTTTCCAATCTGCAGTTCACTCTTTCTGCTCTTGTTTTTCCAGGATTCAGGACAAGTCATTCCTCTCATAGTGGAAAGCTGTATCAGATTTATCAATTTATATGGTAAGCTCTGAAACATACTATGTAATTTCATTATTGCACTTTTTCGCATATCTTTTTCATAATGCATTTACCATCACAGCTTTGTTTTTAAAATAGAGATTAAAAGTATTTTAAAAGCTAGATTCATTTCTCACCACTGTCTCCCATCTTTGCTGCAGGTCTTCAGCATCAGGGAATTTTCAGAGTGTCTGGTTCCCAGGTGGAAGTCAATGATATTAAAAATTCATTTGAGAGAGGTAATTGCATTTTCATTTATTTGAGCACCTTAATATCTGACATTTAAAAATCTTCTAAATTCTAATTACTTTCTTGGCTGTTTAAGCAGTTTGTATGCACTTTGTGTACTGCACCTAAAACTTTGCACTGTCATATGCTTGAAGATGAAGTATAATGATGACACGTACATGTTTTTCCTCTGTTATGTCCTAGGAGGTTGAGCCTGTTTTTCATTTTGTTTAGATGAGGCATATGACTCTTGAATCCATGGTAAACTTTAGTCTTTTGTTAATTATAAACTGCAAATAATAGCTTGTCTATATTTTATTTTAAAGATCATCAGAAAGGAAAGATTATGGTTTTTAATTAGATTCAAGAGTCTACTTAACACAATTTGAGAACCCTGTTAATTGATCTTCTGGAATACGAGTGCTCAACTTTCTGGTCCCTCTGCCAAAGTGGCATCACGATCAGTGAGAATACGGGCTGTGAAAGGGTCGTTCCATTTTCAACCACTGTTTTCATGCCCAAAGGAAACTTCAGCCCCTGAGGAGGAATTATGGGAAAGATACCAGGAAGTGAAAACAGCTTTTTAAACATGAGGGGCTTGCAACACCCAGCCTAAGATTGCTCTACTAGGGGAGCGAGGATCCAGCAATCCCCTAATTGTGTTAACACAATACTAGTTGCCATTTTTTTTAAATCTTACATTCTCTTTCCTTGGGTCTTAGAAGCTGTTTTTTTAATTTCCAGAAAAACCTTTTGCAGATCATCTGCTAATGAGAAAACCCTTGCAGCAATAAGTCTTGTGACTAAAAGCATGAAAAAATATGCACAGCATTTTTCTCCCTAGGATTAGTTATGTATCTTGTTAAACCTGATCTCGTCTTTGACAAGATACATGAAGCAGCTGTTTTTACATGCTAAGTAAAGCCACATCCTCCTATTCTCCAGCTTTTAAATCTGCCTTATTGTTAACTGCTTCTCCTAGGTAGTGTTATTCTGGAAGATACATACATTTTGAAGTGTTTCATGTTAAGTCTTTAAAATGACACGTAGTTCAGTCATGGCTGAGGTTTCAGTTAGGGTTTCAGTTCCTATACAGTGTTTTCACAAAATGGTTGCACATATTCCTGAATGTTTTGTTTTTTTCAGAATGAAGACCGAACTCCAATTCAAAGAGTTATCTAACTCAATTTGCTTTATGTAAGCTCCCAAAGAATAGTCTGAGAAACCCTATTCAATTAAGAACATTTGGCTTTTGTATTTTCCTAACTGTAAATCACAACATGTCCATAAATACCTAGTTGGAAGTTCAGGACCTCAGAGATCACTATGTTACGTAATTTAAAGGAAGCTTTATTTAGGCCGCTGGTTTTAGCCTGGGATTTCTAAATCAGTGTTTATTATCTTACTTGAATGCTTGCATTGCCACCTCCCACACACTAAAAACAACAAAAAAAACCCACTCACTTCTAAAAATGTTGCATGCAAGAATGCTTCTTCATGTGTGTTTCATTCACTTTTTTTACTTTTTAAGGTGAAAATCCTTTGGCAGATGACCAAAGTAACCATGACATTAACTCAGTTGCTGGAGTACTGAAGCTCTATTTCCGAGGGCTGGAAAACCCTGTCTTTCCTAAGGAAAGATTTAATGATCTTATTTCTTGTATCAGTAAGTAGAAATCTCTGTTTCTTTCTCAGTAGAATTTTACTTTCATATATACAGTAGCAGCCTGAAAAAAAGAGCTAACTTCACAGATTTTTCTGAGACAATTTGTTTGCCATCTGTAACAG
Organism: Aquila chrysaetos chrysaetos; assembly: GCF_900496995.4. Lineage (NCBI taxonomy): Eukaryota > Metazoa > Chordata > Aves > Accipitriformes > Accipitridae > Aquila > Aquila chrysaetos. The sequence goes on along the minus strand of NC_044029.1, from coordinate 17,354,366 downwards.
TCTGGGTCAGTTATTAGTCATACTCACAGCTGTGGTTGTTCCCTTTTTCCAGTGGGATTAATGTACAGTACAACTCTTTGTTTAATAGGACAGGAAGAATATCTTTTGGTATACAAGACATAGTTAAATTTAAACGCATTATTATTATTTTCCTCCGTGCACTGGGGCAGGCAGAAGGGGATGAAGTCATGACTGTGCAAACAGAGTATGTTACTTTCCACAAAGGTTTTCATGCCCCACAGCTTGGATTTGGCACTGGTGAATAAGTAACTAACTGCTCGATGTTGTGTGGTTCTGGACCTTTATTGTGCTCAGGTTAAAACCTGGACCCAACTGGCAGGAAAACCTTTCGGTATGGGAACGGAGGGGAGACGCTGAGTGTTGCCTGCGGAACAGCCCAGTCTGACTTCCAACACACAAGCTGTAATGAGATGCCTTGGAGGAGCATTGCATGGGTCTGTGCACTTGTGGCGTCTGTAGCTGGACACGGAGAGGTTGTAGTAATTTAGGAAGTTCTCAGTGGATGAGTGAATTGCTCTGGCATGCACAAAACCTCTTCCAGTTCACAGATCCCTGCAGATGTTGAGGAGAGGTGAAGCCAAGCCAATCATCAGTAGTCTTACTGTTCCCTGGGGGACCATTAGAAGTGGTCAGAGGTGCTAGCTTTGTGGAAGAATTTCCTCCTTTCAACCTTTCCTTTATAACTTGCCTGCTTCAGCCGAATGGAGAAAGAGGCAGTTTCACAGGTAACGAGGGCCAGTCCTTTGGGATATTAATTCGGGCAGGCTCTCTCCAAACTGTGTTATTTGGCAAAGGGGTCTCAGCCCAGCCGTAGGACCACAGATCGATGTGTGCACAGTGGCCTGGGCTGGCCATCAGATGGGCTTTTCTGCTCCCGTCTGGGGGAACCCAGCGTGTGTGGTCTCCTTCCCACGCAGGGAGGATTGCAGTAATTCAGCCTGGAGGTTACAAATACATGGATCACTGTGATCAGGTCTATGTGCAATAATTTGTGTTTCAGTTTTTGCGAGATTTTCTGCAGCTGGTGCTATTTACAGACTCAGTGGTATTGAGGAGTCCTGAAGGACCTCAAAACTGCAGTTTAACAGTCTGATCCCTGATGCTGAAGGGGACACTGTCTCTTTAGGAAGCATAATCTTGGTTCTGCCTGAGTTCAGCTTTAGCTAACTGCGGTGCCACAGCCCAGAAAATGTCTGCAAGTCATAGAAATTGAAATCTAAAAAGGGATCGTTTTGACTGAGTGATTTTCTGCATGACAGGGATGACGGAACTTTACCTAATAATCCTGCACTGATTTCCATAACTTCTGGATGAATTAAAGTATGTCTGCTGGAAAAATTTATTGATTTAATGGCTTTAGTTGACAGAAAATCTACCACATTCTTGGATAAGCTGTTCAAATGATTAATCACTTTCATAGTTAAACATTTGTACCAGATTTCCTTTTCAAAATTTCTGCTGTCAGATTCTGCCCATTGGATCTCATTATGACTTTACTATTTTGACTAAGCATTAAGGAAAATATAAATGGCGGTTCTTACATGTGGAGATAGTATTGCACTCTGCGGTGTTGAAGAGCTTTAAATAGAATTGTAAAATACCAAGAGTGAGTATTCTGCTTACAGAGATTATACAGGTGAGTGCTTAGGAGATGCAAAAATATTTTCCCAAAACAACCTTTTAAATGTGTTCCAAGAAGAGGAACCTGGATGATTTAAAAGAGTTTCCGTTCACCATTGAAGCTTCTGAAGACAGGATGGAGTATTTGGAAAGAGGGGTAGAAGTTCAGTGGACTGAGTATGCGTACATGGCACCTGCGCAGGCAGGAGAGATTCACCAACCTCTCAAGCATCACTGTCTGAGAGGGATCCAGTTCAGTTATCCCAAAATGGTCTTTTGTTATTAAGTACTTCAAGAAAAATGGCAATGAATACTAGATCCCTAGCATTAGGCCTTGGTTTCCTTAGAGGATGTTTGCAAGAGAACTATTGCATGTTCAAGGTAGGCAGCAGATTATTTTCTTGTGAAAGAGTTCACAATCTTTTTTTTAAATAATAGTATCATCCAGCACAGCTGAAATCAGTAACAACCAATAGCCTGGAACAAAGTCACTGCTTTTCACAGCCACATTTTAAAATGGGACAGTTATTGGGAAAGAGGTGTTGCCACCTGATCCTGGTTTAGACTGGCTGTTCTCTGAGGCTGTCATAAATCTGGATTATCATCTCTATGACAGCTTGCCAAAATGATGTGTAATGACAAATGGCATATCAATGCCTTCCTTCAGTGGAGGGAAGAGAGGTGAGTTTGGAACATGGCAGGACAAAAGGGGTTTTCTCTTGGAGCACATTGGGGCGAGTTTACTTTGTTGTCACAGTGAGGGGTTTGAATGTGGTGTGAGGAGAGAAAGAAACAACTCTTGTGCCTTGCACCCACAGCCAGCCCCAGAACCGCACGCTGCATACAGTGGGCTGTGTGTCTGCATCTTCTGATTATCTGAGAAGCCTGAGGTGGAGTGTTTTTACAGCTGCGTACCTAGTCTATGCGTTTTGTTAAGTGGTCCACCACTTCCAGGAAATAAGATGCTTTTTTATATTAAAAAAAATAACAAAACCCACCAAGCATTTCAGAATATACTACCTGTCACGGTTTAGTTTAAATAGCACCTATGTGGCACATACTATCAAAAACTGTCAGTCTCAAAGACCCTTTCCATTGCTATCTTTTAACCTTAACACTTTGTATATCTTGCAAAAATGAAGGCAGTCTAGGCAAGATTTTTCTCCCACTTCAGACTTTGAACCTGTCATAGTTGCATTAGTTTATTTTTCTGTGCTCATGTGGCCTCACATATTATGTTGGTCTTCATGTTAATGGGAGCAGGGCCAGACCTCCTTTCCTCTGTGAGAACTGTAACTTCTTTAGATCACAATTGATACGTAAAGTCCAGAAAGCTTTCACATTTTTAATTAAGAGGGTTTAAATACTCTGATTCATATTGCATTCACTGTCTGATAAACAGTGAGGAAAGGAATAAACATTAAGTTCTTTTCAAATAGTTTTTCAAGATAAATGTCAGTGTGTTTTTTTTAATCGTTGGCAGAAATTGTTATAAAAGGGGGGAGGGAGAAAGCAAATTCATAAAGTTAACATTCACATAAAACTGTAAAAGGGCAGAATGTCACACATTTTATATGGAAATGTAATGTTGCCAGTGAAAAACCCCTTGAAACTGAAGTACTTAGTTATGGATGTCAAGCATAATTGAGGTTACAGCTGCAAAATGAACCTTTCCTCAGCACAACCACTGAGGAATTCCTTTGCATTTATGCATATATTTCCAAATGAAATAAAGCATTGTGATTTAATGCTTTCCCTTTTGCAAATACAGTGGAAACAGTGCAAAATGACTGTGACTTTTAGGGCAATTTATATTAATTAGACTCATGAGAACAACGTTATTCTGTTTAGGCTTATGAACTGTATTAAATAAAATTTGGGCCAAATCATGACTTCTCCAGGACAAGCATGAAAGGTAGGACAGAACGTAAAGAATCCATCTGATTATGGGCCATAAGTCTGCATTCTCAGCGAAAAGAGTGGCTACTATTGCTCCCAGCAGCACTCCACAATCCAGAGGGTAAAATAAGGCAGGGGGGAGGGAAGAGAGTTGCACTACACTTCTGCCCCTTTGTAAAAACAGGTTGGGCCAAATGCAAGCAAAATATTTGTGACAGGAGTTAGATGGAGGCAGAGGGTACTGAAGCTGTGCTTAGGGCTGGTCATAATTCACCTTCACTGCCAGGAGACTGCAGTTCCTCTCCTGGTATGAGTTCTTATACATGTGAATTCCAGTTCACTTTTGCGTACATAGCTGTGCAATGCAGCAGCCAACACATCTCTGCTACCCAGACTGCTTATCTTCTGCTCAGGTCATTATAATTCCTCACGGTTTCATCTCCCTTGCCTTAAATTTGATATACTGAGATGCCAGGATGGATGAAAACTTACGGTTTTTTTCCTTCTGATTTTCATCATTTCAATCCCTTGCTGCCAGCAGTGCCCATTTACCTAAAGGCATAAATGTTATGAAAGGAAATTATTTTATTGCTTTTCCAGACTATTGCCCATTACTTAAAAAGTAAAAAAACTATATTCTGAATTGTCAACTGTTCCTGAAAAATTTTCACAAAATGACAACTGTTTCCTTCCCTAAGTGACAGTGGACACCATTGTGTTTGTCCTCGTGTAATGCCTTCTTAAATAGATCTGAAACACTTGTAAGTAGCATTGCTCAGTTAATATATACATATCTTTGAGTTGGATTGGACTCATCTACTAAAGTAGAAACAGGCACAAATTGTTAACTTCAGCACTAACACATATTCATGTAGATTACTTGTCAGCTGCAAATTGACCATAAAAATTACATCTGCAAGTGTAACTCAGTCCCGTTTGACGTTCAGCGGGTGTATAAAATATGTATTAGGCATTCACGCTGTTACTAGTAGGCACTACACCCCATGGAAGTAGCGAGTGACCCCCACATAGAGATACCACATTGAATTTTATCCTTCAAAACAGTGGTCCTAAAGGAGAGAGATAACCTTACATTACCGTTGTTTGCTTTCTTCTTCCTCTTTAGTGTTGCTCTTGCCCTTGAAATATGCTTAGCTTGCCCAGCACTTGCTGTTAGTGTAGCACAATTCATTCATTGGTGACACCAGGCTTCTCTTTCCACATGTTCTGATCAATAATATCTTCCCCTTGCCAAAAGTTTGCAATTCTTTTGTTGCTACTGAGATTGGCCCATGGCTGCTGTCTGTTAACAGAGGGTGGTAGAACATACACAACCCAGAACTCATGTTTCTGAGCTCTGACTGCTCCCAGGCTGAATCTTCTCCTCGCTGGATAACGATGTCTCATCACCAGTGCAGGAGAGGCCATGTGTAGAACCAAGACCAGGAAAAGTACAGTGCTTTTGTAGCATTTTTAACTAAACCAGAGTGATAAAGGCATGTAGCTGTCCAGTTGGCCCAGAATATTTCAGAACCACCACCAATTGCTCTCTTGCAGAAGTCTTTTGTTCTCCATCACCAAAGCGCTGCATTTATATATTTGAATATTTATTGCCTTTTACATGCTCCACTACTTCAAGATTATTGCTTAATTAAACTTCAATTTACATTTTCTTAATGTTATTTAGGATGAATGTATCCCTTCTTCATTTGTCTTCATTTATAATTTAGTTTTATTTTATTTGTATTTGGGGGCTTGTGTTAGTAATTGTGTTTTCTCCCCTCTCAGGTTTCCTTTACTCTTCTGAGGCACATTGTTCTCTTTTGATCTGTTTTACTTTAGAGTCTGCCTTTGCAAAAACCTCATCGTGAGTCACCAGGGGGTTAAAATGTGTTATTTTTTGTGGAAGAGAAAAGTGGACATTCATTGATTCTGTATGTCTCCACAGTAAGCAAAGGTGACGCCGCCCCTCCAGAACGGGTTCCAGTGTTCTTGGAGGCTGAAGATGACACCTTTTAAGGCTTGAGTAGCTAGGATTTATGAGTAGCTAGGATTTATGCCTATCTCATGCTATCGAGAACTGGTCCTTAGCCTGTGGCTGACGAAGAGGCAGCTAGCCGATAAGTAATTCTTTCATTTATGCAATGACATTAGTCTCATCTGGATTCATTCATCCAGTTCAAGGACAAGGAGTGTTTGCAGAGGAAGTCCATGGGAGATGAATAGATAAATCTTTTCCAAGAGCAATGCAAGATTGCACCTTAACAGATTTTCTTCCGGAGGTTGTGATCTGCCTCATTATGAACAGGTTGGACAGACATCTTTCAGAGGTGATTGAGGTGAAGTCAAAGGGTGAGAATGTAGACTTAAATGACCTCTGAAGAGTCCTCCAAGCTCTCTGTTTTTCATTTTTTGTAGTAGCTGGTGGAGGCTCCTTAGATCCCAAACACCTCTGATGCTTAGATGCCTAGATAATTTTATGGATACACAGAAAACCAAGCTCCTTATATTATTTGGGTGCTTTGCTCCATTATTGTCTGATAAAAATACATTAATAGTTCTGGGCACAGGTGCCCGGCTCTTCTGCAGAGTGCTATAGTCATGAAGCCCCAGAAGCTGGCCTCTTCCCCTTCTCTTGTTTCCCCCCACAAATGTCTCCTGTGCTCTGGGCTGCACTGCAGCTCCAGTTCGAGAGGAGAACAGTGTTCCCATGCCAAACTCCTTCTCGTCTGGCTGGCAGGAAACTCTCCTGCTTGTGGGTTTGACCCCTGTGGCTGAGACGGGTCTGGAAGGCAGGTGTGTCGGACCAGAGCTCCAAAAGTTTTACTCTGCTCTGAGAACTGGGAACTAGAAAATAATAACCATTTCTATTTGTGGTATTTACCTGATGGTAGTCTTGATTTGTGGTTGATATTCATGTGTCCTTCACACAGATCTCCCTTCCCTCCCTTGCTCCACAGTCAGAAAAACCACGTTAGTTCTCAGTGTGCTTGGCCTTGCCAGAGGCTTGTCCTGTTGCTAGTGTTTGGGAATGTGAGTCTCATCATATCATTAGAGTAATGAACCAGTTTTCAAATCCCCTGATTTCTATTTCTGCTTGGCAGCTAATTGCATTATTAGGACAAGTCATGTAATATCAGCACTTCAGTTTTCTTAGCTGAGAAATGGGTAATACCTCACCCGGTGCTGAGGTAGGGCTAATTACAGTTCTTGAAAATCAGAGTAATGAAAAGAGGGCCTCCAACAGAAGTGCTGTGAGAGGGGAGACACAGCCAGGTTTCTGCAGTGTTGGGATTGCCAGTGGTTCCTTGCAGCAACCGCCTTGTAGCTTGGATGGCTGTTCTGCCCCGAGGCTCTCTTCAGGGAAGCCAGTGGAGGCAAAGCAATGCTTTCTCTTCCCTCTGCGTGGGAAGCAGCAGACCTGCAAATTCTTTCTGCTGGATGCAGAAAGATCACTCTGTATTCATTCCTTCTTTCCTACATACCCAAACACTCACGCAGTGCACACACACAAGCAACTATGAAATTTGGCTCCTCATTTAAAAGCAGCACACAAATACATAACATTATTACCCATCTCCTTTAAACCAAATCAGTGCTGAGAAAGAAAACCAACCCTTTTGAAATAACGTGGAAAGCACATGAATTTACTACTTGGCAGTGGTTTGGATTTTCAATAAAGGGGCTTTCATGGAAACTGGGACTGGGTTACTAGGAAGGTACTGGAAATACACACACCTCATTCCAGCATGTATAGCTCATAACTGCTTCAGTATAGAGGTGACCTGCTAGTACTTAGTACTGATCATGCTCCCAGTAGGGCAGCTGGAATAGCTCAACACACGGCCATACAGCCAAACTCTCTGTACCTGCTCTGCTCTGTCCGTGCTGCCTGCTGGGACCAGTTCCAGGCTCATGTGTCCTGTGAACCATGTCTAGGAACTGCTTGGAAGAGTTGTAGTTGGCACAGACCACAAGCACATTGGGGAGCGTGACAACTACTGTGTGGTAGCTGCCTGCTGGTGTTCAAGACTGTGCCCCATCCTGGTTTAGCTCACTAGTTTAGACAGAACTGCTGGAAGGAGCCACTGGACCCGCCTGGGAACCCGGCCAGTGCATTTCTCGGGTCTGATTTGAGTTCAGCGATGACTGAACCTGGTCCCGGGCCAGTCTCCAGAACTGGCTGGAAGAGGCAGGTCTGCGGCACAAGGCGTTAGCCAGGAAAGGCTGTAACACAGAAGGCAGGTCCCGGTGCTGCATCACAACTTCCCTCCAGCCCCCCACATCCAGCACACGGGGCGGGAAGGCTGGGACGGAGCTGTGCCACAGCACCGCACCGCAGTGCTGCTGGGGCAGGGGTGTCAAAAGATGTAACCCAAGCACCTTTGGGCCTTCCTCCCTCAGCCCCTCTCCATAAAACATCCACCTGCGCACAAGCACGCAGGCTAAAACCCACCCAGACCTACAACTCTGTGTGCAGAGGCTCACAGGCAGGCTTGTCGGGGGGGAACCTCAGCTGAGCTGGAGACCCGCAGGGCACCCTACCTGTAACAGCAGCTGCTTTTGGTGGAAGAACGGGAACTGAAGATATGGGCAGGCTCCTTCCACTGGGATTGGCTTCGTTGAGGCAGGTGGAGAAGGGCCTAGCGCTAAAACTGGTGTCTGTGGGCTGTGCAGAACAGCAGCGTAGAAGTGAGGGTATGTACGTTGGTGTCTCCAAGATGTGCGCACTGGAAAGGGAGAGGAGAACTGTGGTTGCTCTGCAGATCCTCGCTGTGCTAGCAGCATCCAGGCTTAGCATGTCCCTGCCATGGACTCTGGTTCTTAACCAGTAACCAGAAATACTTCTTGATTCATGCAGTCCACGTTTAACAGAAACATAAAAATAAATTTCAAGTCCCATACTGCACTTGTGAAAAGTGTAATGGCTTGAACTGATTTTCAGCTTGAGATTGGGTTCAGTGTGATTCATTAGGTTATAAATTATACAACTTGTCAGCAGTCCTTTTCCTCACCAGCTCTGCGGCAGCTCACCAGGGATACCGCTCCAGCCTTCAGCCGCTCTGCTAGGGAATAGGTTTTTACCTCCTGCAGGAGTTTCGCTTTGCTGCTCCTGCAGTAGATACCATCATCCAAATGGACTTCCTTCATGCAAGTGGTGGTGGGCTGTTCTTCTGCAGAAACTCTCAAGGAGACGAGTGTCACCCCATCCCAGAGTCTTCTGTTCCCCAGCATGCTAGTGGTGCTGAGCCGTTGGCATCTCCTGTAAATGCAGATGTAGGAACAAGTTTTCCCCTGCAGTTTACTACACTGGCATTTCCTAATGAACTATAGCACTTCTGCGTGGTAAACAGAACTCTCGCTGCTGACATGCTCTGCTTATGCTTAGTTCTTGGTACCAAAATACTAATTGCTAGACACCAGTTTTCTTCTAGGAAACATGTCAACACACATTTTGCACCTACAAATAAATGCTGATTGGTAGAAATAGCCATACCAAAGAGCACAAATAAACACCAGGAGCTCTGTTTACAGTTAACACGTTTTTATGTAAGCAATTATTTTAAATGTATACTCTTAAATATCACATTTTGTGGTACAAATGGCTTTTCAGCTATTGGAATCAGCTCCAGTTTCTCAGTTCCAAATTTTTGAATATCCATTTCAGTGCCACTGGACAGTATTTCTCATGTAGTCTGCTAAGATTTCCCCTAGATGTTGTTAATTGCAACATTGTTTCTTGGCTGATATAAAAAGCATTTTAAGTTGTTTGTAACAGTGTCATTTACACAGAAAACACATTGAGTAAAAAATTGAGATATTACTTATTTTGAAAAAAAAATGTATGCTTTTATCCCATCACTAGCCCACTTGCAGCCACATGCTTTTATTAAGCTGACCTTGTTTTGCCCTCTTCAGAAGAATTTTGGTGGACTGCTACATGTGATCTTTGTGTTTGTTGCTTACACACCCTAAAACATAAGGCCTTTCTACCACTTTGCCTTTAAGAGAGTTATAGCTGGACATTTGATTAAGAAAACTGATTAGAGAAGCTTGGTGATTGGAATATTATATCTGACATAACATTCAAATAAAGAGAATGAATCTGTATTTGAAACTGATGGCAAACATCTCCTCTTGGCTCCCTCAGGTTGTTTATGTACTGATATTGTGGTTTTGTGAGCTGTCTAGCTCAGCAAATGGCCAGGGTTTGACTTAGGCAGATTTGTGATTTCTTATATTTAAACATGTTACTTTTAAACTATGTGGTTTTAATGAGAGGGAGAAGGACTTCTAGATATTATTTTTCTAATAGGCCAAAATGTGAAGATACTGGCTGGGGACGTGTGATGGTAAGTCAAAGTAAATTGAGTAAACTGACTGAGTGGTATTTTAGACCATCATAGGAAAGGGAATTTAAAATATTTTCTTCTGTTTGCAGGAATAGACAATCTCTATGAGAGGGCTCTTCACATCCGCAAACTCCTCCTTACTTTGCCCAGGTCGGTCCTTATAGTGATGAGATACCTCTTCGCCTTCCTCAACCAGTAAGTGCTTTGTAATTCTCTGAGGTACTGTACCTTTATCTGCCTTCCTCTGCTGGTATTGAAGTTCTTTGGGTTTACTCATACTGTGTGTAGAATTTGCATTTGAGCTCCATTTAACACAAAAGATGATCTTCTAATTGGCAATGGAAATAGAAGGAAAACACCAGTTTTCATTGAAATTAAAATTCCATTTGTCCAAAACTGAGCAAGGTTGTAATAAGACAGATTAAAGTGTTGTCTGAAGTGGGGAGTGCAGGCTACAGCATTAAAGCTGATAACAAAATAAGCTGATAAGAAAAATAACAACTACAAACTCTAACTACATTAAAAATAGTTTACATAATTTAAAAGTAGAATTTTTTTTTCCTTATCTCAAGCTGATTTTAATCTCCTGGTGGGAAAAATAAGCAGTATATTCAAGCAGCACAGGCACTACAAGCTACCTATTTGATGCTAGGCACTGCCAGGGTGAGACTTTGTATTGCTGCTTCTATTTTTTGGTAATAGGGCTACCAGTATAGAGAGCATACATCCCCTGTGTATGCTTTGATATAAAGTAGCTTGGTTCTCACATTGCAAAACACAGGCAGCTGCTGGAAGGAGGGTTGTGTGAGAAATGGAAAGTGGTGTTCATGTCTTCATCATCCCAGAAAAACTTCTTCATTCTCAAAGAGAAAATAAAAGACAGGTTGAGCAATTGCACTGTGTTTCTCTCTCCAGTCCTTCACAGTCCTCTGGTTTTGCTGACCCCAGTATTTTCACTGAAAATTTTGCTTCTTGTGCACTTTGCCCTGATTCTAGCTTTTCTCTTTCTGCTGCCATATTGTCTGTTTCCTGTTGTATCTGTCTTCATATTGCCTTTTTCCTCTTTTTTTCCTAAATTTGCCCTCTGCTGATTCATTCTGTCTCTGTGACCTTCCCCATCTCATCCATCCTGTCTGTTCCTATAGAAACAGGGTCCTTGCAGCCAGGTTATGTGTGCATGCCCGTATTCACAGCTGTTCCCATTTCCTTTCTTCTAGTAATTTCTGAACCACTTTCAAGCAATATTTAAAAGAGGGGCAGAGATGTAAAGTTTTATAAAAATAACCATTCATTTGAAACATAAATTCATCCTCCAGAAGTGACACTGTGTAAATGTCTCAAAGGCTTATCTCACAGCTTCTCTTCTACTTAGACATAGAGATTGACCAGAGCTATATGAGGTCGTACTTGTTACATGGTCAAGTTAGCTACATCAGTGTTCTCCACAGGAATGCAATTCAGAAAGCAGGCTAAATCCCTTACTGCCTCCAAATTGCTCCTGGTGCATCCACAGGAAAAACATTCCCAGTTTGTCTTTCTGCAAATCCAATTCTGCTTTTTACGTATGCAGTTATGCCTGCTTGGCCACATGAAGTTATCAGATCTCATGGCAGACCTCATCAGGTCTAGCCTCCTGCTCAAAGCTTCTGAAGTTAGATCAAGTTGCTCAAGGCTTTGTCCAGTCAAGAACCTCAAAGGGCATAGAATCCACAGGCTCTCTGGGCAGTCAGTCCCAGCACTTGGTCACCCTTATAGTGAAGAAGTTTTTTCCTGCTTCCAGTTGGAATATCAGTTGCTGTGACTTGTGTCTGTTGCCTCTCATCTCTTTGCTGTGCACCTGTGTCTGACTCTCTCTTGTTTATAATTTTGATAGTAGAAGACTGCAGCTAGATTCTCCAGTAGCCTTCTCTTCTAAAGACTGAACAAACCCAGTTGTCTCCAGTTTATAACCCATATGCTCCAGCTCCCCAGCCATCTCAGTAGTCCTCTTCTGGACTTGCATCAGTTTCTCAGTCTCTCAAAGCTAGACACAGTACCTCATGTGCAGCTTCACAAGCACCAAGTAGAAGAGGAGTAATCGATTCCCTTAACCTGCTGGCTTTGCTCTTCCTAATATAGCCACATATGCAACTAGCCTTCTTTGCGGAAGGATGCATTGCTGAATCATGTCCAACTACTTGTCCAAGAAGTTCTTTTCCCAATGCTTTTCCTTGGGAGCTGCTATCCAACGGTCAGCCGCAGACTGTGATAATATATGGGATTATTCCATGCCACGGGCAGGACTTTACGTTCATCCTTGTTGAACTTGATGAAATCCTCATTCGTCCATTCCTCCATCTTGTCAAGGTCCTTCTAAATGGTAACCCTGACCTCTAGAATATCTACTGCCCCAACCCAGTGTGGCATCATATGTAAGCTGGCTGAGTGTGCACTCCATCCCATTGTCCAGGTCATTCATGAAGGTGTTGAACAGTATCAGCCCTAGTGTGAGCCCTGAGGAGCACCACGCATTACCAGCCACCAGCAGAACTTCACATGTTTCACAATGATAGTTATAATCTTTTTTACACGTTCTTGCACACATACAAAGGCTGAACCACCTTATAAATCAGTAGAACAAGATGTCTCCAATTAACACACAGGACATGATAATAAATCATGGCATAAGAAAGGGGAAAGCGTGATTAATTTTACAAGCTACTTATGAGGGGAGTCATTTAGAAGGTTTACCTCTTCAGTTTGTATTGTTTGTACATGGAAAATACTCTCTAAAATTCCCTTTCTAAAGGGAATATGATATTGTATTTAAACACAACCAGACATAATAATTCATACACTGTTTCAGAGTGCAGAACAACACTGAGGTAAAGGGCATCCCAGCGCTTCAGGATCTGTTTGACTGGCCCTGCACAGAACCACTCAAAAGCCAGCATTTCCACGAGAAATGTCAATGCTTTTAAACAAGGGAATAAATAGCAACTTTTCATTCAAAAGCAAAATTGAAAACTAGTAATGTTGCAGTTTCTGGAGGAAAGAAGAGCTTGCAAAACTTGATTAATAAGAACAACCAAAGCCTTTTGTTTGGACACTTCCAAAATGAAACTCTTGTGGGAGTTTGTGGGCAGAAGCCAAAGTGCTCAAGGATTTTAGGTCCTATGGTAAAAACAGAAACCAGAAGTCACAAGAGCCTTTGCAAGGTCCAGGAACTTAGTTGCCCCCGGAAGACAATTCAGTCTGCCTAAGTTATGTAGCCAGTTGATGGGAGAGATGCATCAAGGTCTGATGAGAAATGGTAGGTATATATACCCACTTTGGATCCAGTCCACTTGGGCCTCCAAGGATAAGCACTGATGAGACAGGAGCAGCAGCAGTTGATGCATTTTACATTAGCCCATTAGGTCAGCATACACTAAACACAACAGTGTGGGAACACATACATACATACATATATATGTATGTGCTATAAACTCACTTTATAATGTATATAGCCTATGGAAAAAAATCCCCTTTTTTGTTTTGTAACTTTACGTGGGATTAAGTGTCAAGGAGAACAAAAAATCTCTAAGTTGTGATGGAAAATAAAGTTTCTCCAGTTTTCAGAATAAGGTTAGTCGCAGTGGAAAAGTCAGTTTTTCTTGATTTTTCTGTTACAACAGCCTTTCACAGTACAGTGATGAAAACATGATGGATCCTTACAACCTGGCCATTTGTTTTGGGCCAACCCTGATGCCTGTTCCAGACATACAAGACCAGGTGTCTTGTCAGGCACACGTGAATGAGATAATCAAAACTATCATCATCCATCATGAGGCTATTTTTCCAGATGCTAAAGAACTTGATGGCCCAGTGTATGAAAAATGCATGGCTGGAGATGACTACTGGTAAGTCAGAATATCACCTTTCTATGTCCTTAATAAAATCTTTAGGCTGACTGTCTGGATAACTCCTGTGATACAGAATTACTTTTGCACACAACAGAAGTATAAAGATAAATAAGAAGAGCATTTAGGTTCACATAGTAAAGTGACAGCTATAAAAAAAACATGAAGCAAAGCCAATTATGATGAGGTTCCCGACAACATTTTGTGGAGGAAGCTACCCTTGTGTTCAGCCAGATGCAGCCAGAATTCCAGCTGTACTGTGCAGAGCACACAGCCAGGTAGGAAACTGGCTCTCTGGCTGTGAACCACCTTAACAAATTTCAGCGTATGATGCCTTCCCCCTGCTCCTTTCCTCTCTTAACAAGACACACGCGTTTTTTATAAATGAAAGGATTCAGAGGTTCTGGGAACTTCTTAATAACTGAAGATGTTTGAAGGAGAGGTGTGTAGGCTTCTTCAGTAATTGTGTATTGTAGCACGTCATGAGAATTATGTTGCAGAAAACTTTAAACATTATAAGAATAATTACATTATAAGAATAATTTTAAATAATCTCATGGGGGTGGCATATTTTTGATATGTATGGTTTCTCTCTCTGCTCGACCTTTTGTTTCCCTTCAGTGACAGCCCATACAGCGAACATGGTACATTAGAGGAAGTGGACCAGGACGCTAGTACCGAGCCCCACACCAGTGAAGACGGTATGTCTTGTTACATTACTGTGCCTTTGATGGGAGTAAGTTTTCCAAGTGTCTCATGCAGGAGACCTTCTTCCTTTCCTAATTGTGTCTCACTTGAAAGAAGGGGATTTCAGTCCTGGTGTTCTGTAGCAAAGCTGGAATCTTTAATCTCTGTTTGTGTGCTTTTTCACTCTGATTCATCTGTGTTTGACCAGCTGTTTCCTTGTTCTCTCCTGATTTGCCCAGTCACAGGAAGGGCAAGAGAGAAACTATTTCAGTCAGCACATATTATTTTCTGATAGAATGCTACATTTTTAGTGACTTTTTATCTTTTGTCTGCAAAAGCTAAACTTATCAGAAGTGTGTCTTTAAATATTTCAGCTAAGGGATATTTGCCATTCAGTGGGCTCTATTTTGATATGAATTTAAAAGCTGTTCCATCTGAAGGATTTATAACTACTGAAAAATAATGTGTGCATCCCCCACAGTGAAACTTCAGAACAATAGTCATTTGCTGTAAATATTAATCATGTATACTTTGACAGTTCTGGGTACAATAGATATCCAGGAAAAATTTGATGCATCTCTATTATATCAATTCTTTTTAGCCAGGTTTCCTAAAGGTGTATTTGACTGTGACATATTTCAGCAGGACCATCCTTCAGATGTCCCTCCCAGTAACTTCTGCCCAGTTTCAAGCAAATGTAACGGATGGAAAGAGGTGTCAAAATTGTTAAATAACTACCATTTTCCTGACAATTAGTAACCAGTTAGAGGTGAAGGATTCAGAATAACGCTCCCTGTAGAGAAAAGCTGAAGTGTGAGCTCACTGCATATCTGGCCAGCAGGCAACCCAGACAGAGCAACCAGCACATGTGCACTTAGCACTAGCAGAAACAAAAGCTGCCCCTTGTCCATCTCAGAGGATGCATGGAAGGCGGAAGAGGAAGGGACAGAGAGGGGGAAAGGGGAGGAAAAGAGCTACAGAAGAGAAGGAAATTTTTTTATTTTTTTTTTTTTTAAAGGATGTCATAAGGGATACTGGTTAGGAGCTGGGACAATTGCCATAGGGAAGGGGAACAGGAAGGTGTATCTATAGGAAACCTGGCTACACTGGTCCCATTGCACACAGAACAATGTAAGCAATGGTTCCACTCTAGCTGTACCCGTCCGCTTTGTCACGTAGACAAGCTGTCACTGACAGATTGCCTGTCTCTTCCCCTTTGCCGTGGTGAGGAGGGGCAGGCAGAGTCTATCAGTGCAGCTGTTTGGAGAGGAGGGACAGTTGGGTGGGCAGGCATCACAGAAGGGGGAAAAGCTGGGGATGGGAGAGAAGTCAATGTTAATCTTCTGCCTGGGGTGTATACCCATGCCTGCACCCGCAGCAGGGACTACTGACAGTTTTACAAGACAGCCTGTACGTGGGTTCCACTTGACCAGCTCTGTAGAGCTAAACCCACTGTTTTTCTACAACACAGCTCCGCTAAATGGTGTGAACAGACTCATAATTGCATTTTATTTTTCCAAGATGGTATAGCCATACTTTATAAGAGCTTCTTTTTCCATTGGAGGTATGAAGCAAGAGTGGAAGCTGAAGAAGTCTGTCTGTCTCATTTAGAGCACAAGTGAAGTAATGAAATGCAGGTGACACACCAGTTCAACATATTGGGGCCAACTTTGGGGTCCCATGACCAAACTGAAATATAAAGGCCCGAGTGGGCATGGAGAAGAAGTGCAGCTTTTCAGCAGCAATCAAAAGCAGTTACTTGAAAACCGTGCCTAGGAAAAGATAAAACTTCAGCAGGATCCAGAGGAGCAGGACCAAGGCATCATATAATGTGCCTCAATAATCATGGGCTCTACGCCACCACTGTGTTGTTATAATAACAGTTCCTGTTGAGGTGCTACCTGTGTTATGACTCTGTCACTGGTGAAGATAAACACTGAAGAGAATAGCTGTCAACAGGACAAAGTTCTGTTAAAAGATTTAACTGCTCAAGACATGTTTTTTTGATCACCAGATTGGTCAGCAATTTAATTCTAGTTGCCCCATTGCACCTTTTTAATTAATTCAGTGCCAAAAGGAAGTGGACATTTGTGTTTACAGTGAAATAATTGTTAGCACAAAAATATTTGTAATCTAGGGAAATACTGCTGCAAAGTTAAAGATTAGCAAGCCTGGATCGCACACGGAACAGTGTTGGTCTTCGGTTCCCAGCCTGCAAGCTCTAACCCATTTTTTTCCATGGATACAGCTTTCCGCTATAATAGCGCATTTTTCTAATGTAGGTTACAGGCTTTAAATTCAATGCATTCACCATCTCTGCACATACATTCATGTGTTTGTCCTTTGGACAATTCCTTTTAAAAAATTTTCTTGACACCAGATGTGAGAATAGATGAGAATTTTTCAGTTTGCAGATTGAACTTCATGAGAGTCACTGATTGACCTGTGGTGGACAAAAAGAAAGCTTCTACTAAGGGGTCTGAGGTATTTGGGGGGGGGGTTAATGTGATTGATTCATTGATTATAAGCTGGATGCATCACTGCCAGCTGTGTGTGCAGAGAAAGGGAGGCACAGCATTGCTGCTGTATTGATCAGACACATGATACTTATGTATTTCCCTGTTAGGACATGGAAGAAGCAGATTCTATGAAGGGGGGAGGGGTGTATGTTTAAAATCTGATTAGTTTTACACTAAAGTGTTGTATACGTACACAAGACCAAGCAGCTAACCCCATGGGCATTACAGGGTTATTGAAACATAATCCAGAGGCTATGATCAAAAGCAAAAGGCTTTATTTTTCCACTTTAGTTATTGTTGTTATAAGAATTACTTGCTGTATAAAGTTAAACTACAAGTGAATCTCTCTGTGCCTACTAGAATAAACCCATCTGTAGGGGCTGGCCCAGTAGCACTAGGAATGTTTAATTACAATTTAGAAAACAACCAGACTTTTTAAAACTTGAAAATTAAATTATGTCTGCAGAGGTAAAGTCTGGTAGCTTTGGAAAAAGAAGGCTGGAACTTATAATTGAGCATATAAATACTTCATAACTGCTTAATTTTAAGCATATACATTGCCTTTTTTTTCCTAAGCTTACTGGTGTTCATGTATTTCTGTTGATCACTGGAAAGGGAAGAGGGAAGGAGAGGGAGATGCATTTTACTGTAGTGTTTTCAGTCTTTTTTAAATGTGCGGAAAGTATCCCTGTTAAGGAAAACACATAAGTTTCTTCTTTCTCCTAAATCTGGAAATGAAATTTAATTTGTGAAGTTCAGAACATTTGTAATCAAGCTGAGACACAAAAAAAAACTATCTGTAATTTTGCTGCAGAAGAACATTTACCTGAAAGTGCCTCTGCAGTAAAATTCAAAGGATATTGTTCATGGTTTGCTGAAGCAGTTTTTAGCATATTTCCTTTACCTTCAGTTTACTGGAGATTTTTTTATTCTTGTTGGAAGCATATGGAAAAGGGTGACTAGGTTTGTTTTCAAAGGAAGTAAGAGAATTTCCTGAGGAAGTTCAACAGATGGGTTTCTCCTGGGAAAACTTACATACAATTAATATCATACTGTTCATAGATATCTCATAGTGTAAAAATTGAGATGGCAATTCTGCTTGAAACAAAAATTACAGGGACATGTAAGACACTAAGTTATTGTTGGGTCCCCGACACATAGTAATTTTCCTGCTTTTCAGTAGTGCATGCTGTGATCGATGTTTTGCCAAATTCTGTTCTGTCAACACCTTGCAACATTTCTTTGCTTTTGCCGTTCCCCAGTCAGAGAACTGCTGTCCTGAGGACAGGACTTTGAAATAGCAAAGCTGCTGTTCTCTGATGGGGTGCAGAAGAGGATAAAGACATCGGGAGATAGCATCTTCCCAGGGAGTTCAAGGACATACTCTATTCCCGACAGCCAGGGTACATCTGGGAGAACTGAGGCAGAGCAGAGCAGAACAGCAGCACACACCCCCCCCCCCCCCCAAAAAAAATGCAGGGGATGGTCTCCCCTCTTTTCCTTAGCTCCTTGTGCCCTGCAGTGTAGAGGGCAATGCAGTGCCACTTCAGTGCCATCACCTCTGCAGGCGGGTTAGTACTACATCTGGCACTCCAATCCCAAAATTAAAATTAGCACTTATGTTTCTTCTGTCCTTTCTGCTCTTCCAAGCAGCAGAAGCTTTTCCCACAGTTCTTCAGTTTGTCCTAATTTTTCAGTTCCATAGCATTGCCTGAGTCACTAGAGATGATAGCTGGTGAGATCCTATATGTCATCAAATACTTCTTGCTGTTGTAGGCAAATGCCCCCAGGTATGGACAGAGCAGTGCAATTACATTTCCCTCCGAGCTGTCAGTTTTACTGTTAGACATTCAGTACCACACAGAATTTGAGTTACAGATCCCAAATTTAGCTTTTGTCACCTTTGCTTTTTTGGAAATGATTCTCTGTCATTCAGTAACCTTGATATTAAATGGCTTAACTTTACAAAATACATTTATTTCTAGGAGTAACTGTCATGGTACTTTGGTTTTAACTATTAAGGCTTGACCTGTAACAAGGTGAATTACTATTTAAGTACAGTCTCAGTACTGTTTGCTGTAGGAAAGTTCTCTCTGTGTAAAAGCAACATTCAAGCAAAGAATATGCCCCTTTCAAAATAGTAAAACCTGTCTGAACTTATTTTTGGTTCTATTAAGAAAACTATGTGGGATCTACTGAGCACTTCTCCCTGAGGAGGTAGGATTTGTTATCCAGGCAATCTAACAAACGTGTCTCAAAAGTCACATCCCTTATGGGTACATTACCAATTTGTACAGCTGGTTCCAGTGGGGCAACTTCCTTCAGACCTCTGAGAAAGTATGTGAGTCTTGCAGGTGATGGAAGGGTACAAAAACCAGACTTCCATCATGCACCACACTTGGATTAGTGTCATTCCACTGAGGGAGATAGAACTATTTCTAGTTTAGTCCATTAATTTGTAAATAAAAAGACCTGTATACTCAAATGTGGGATCCTGTATGGTCAACATACTACAGTATGTTGAAATTAGCAGAGAAACGGGAAATCCCATAGCTAATCAGTGTAGGGGTTTATCAATCAATCCAGTACCCATGACCGTTATCAGTTAACTTCAGAGAATGTCAAAGGAAAACATGTACAGGAAATTTGGGATTTTCTTACTTGCTCTAAAGTTTTTTTTTGTTTGGTTGGGGTTTTTTGCATTTTAAAGTATTACCTATTAGTGAGTGACTGGCTGTCTGAAACCTGGGAGCTTTTGCTTCTGAATTCTTGACCCACTTTTCCATAACCCATAACTTACTGACAATCTGAGAACAGTGTGTTCATACAAACGTCTTCTCCTTTTCAATCCTACCTGTTCCCAGTAATACCTTCTTATAACGAATTCCACAAGCAACGTGCGTGATACGTGTAAAAACAGCGTTCTTTTGTCAGTGTTACGTTATTGCCATTCGATTTAATATTGCCCTCTTAAACACAATGCAAGATAAACAGGCATGTTTAGTTTTATTTCTTTTCATTTGGCAATAGTGTCCTTCCATGCCTATAGTTGCTTTGTCACATGTGTACTTTCTGTTAGAGAGAGACTGTAGGCAGAGTATCTAGAAATGAAAACAAGATTGTATATTGGAATATACACGCCACCATTAAAGGTTTCCCAGTTTTCCTGAATGTTTCCTTCCATGTCATCTTTACATTTCCTTTGCTTAAAAACATAAAACTAAGAAACTTGTCACCCCCACCCACCCACCACAGAATGCCTGCCAGTGAGCCAGTGATGCCAGTGAGCCAGTAGGGATGCATTTTCAGGAATTAATACTGTTATTGCTAAATTTTTATTTGCGTTTATATAATTGAAGTATAATTTCTGCCAGCGTACATTACTTTGCATTTGTAACAGTGAATTCCCCATACCACTGTATGCCATCTCTGGAAAGTTTCCAAGTTTGTAACTCCTAAACTCCCTGCAGTTTGTCACTGACAGGAGGTCTTAGTGTGACTGCAGAGGCAGCAAACCACAGGACAGCCTTCTGCAGGCTGGGCAAGTTATTAAAAAAACAAGCTGCAAACTATAACTCAGTAAAGGTGCTATCATTATGTTTTTCTGCTGCAGGATGAAGTTAATTTTAAAAAGACATTCCTGTGCGAAATGTTGTCATAAAGGGACAGTGGCTTTTATTATCAGCCTGGTTCTTTGGGGAATTACAACCTCAGCGATTTTAATTTGCACCAGACAGAAAGTTGCTATGCTAGTCATTAGCCCAGGTGTTAATTTCCATCTAAATGTTGCTCTAATTCTGTAAAGAAATTTGTCATTTTGGGGACTCTGAGTTATTGGTATCAACAAAGTGTGTGACTGTTAAACCTGTATTTTGCAGGTTTTTCTTTATGTTTTGAGACTGTGATGACAAATTTTAATCTGTTTGAGCTCAGGTGCTTTTTGTTTTGTGCAGCAGAAAGTGGAGGTTGTTAAAATCATAGCTGTTTCACTGATGTCCAGGCACAGCTCTGAAGATGCCGGCGGGCAGACACTCAGCAGAGGCCCTTCACTGACATCAGTCGGTTTCTGACCCAAGCATAGGTTACAGGATGGAGTCCATTACCAGTGTAAGGTTGAATTTACCAGCATACTGACAGAAGATCAGCCAGGACTGCTGTAACCAATGTTTGACTTCAGAAAACACCAGTCTGCCCTGCAGAAACCGGAGGAACGTGGGCTGTTGGAGCAGGCAGAGCTGCCTTAGGCGACTTCAGGCCACACAGGGACTGCGCCTGGGGAGGAGAATTAGGCGGTCTGGAGCCATCTGCCTCACTCAAAAAGGGTGTTATGGAAGGAGATTAAAGCACTAGGTTTCGGTGTTGTGTAAAACACTAGGTTTTCACTAGGTCTGCACACGCGTCATGTAAAAGACAGAAATCTCATAGTCCAATTAGGCAGAGTATCCCTACTCAAGCCCAGGGAAATCCTGTCTTCCTCCCTTTGCCACTGCAGATGTTAAAGGCACTCATGTTTACTTTTCCTTTACCACACTGGTTCCTCGGGCCTCTGATTATTCATCTGAGTTTGTTCATCTTGCTTTCGGAGGTCTTCATTGCCTGACCTCCATCCCACGCCGCAGCCATGAAGGAGCCCTTGCAGCAGGAGGCAGAGGCCTCTCTCCCAGCAGCAGCTCTTGTAACATTTGAATATGCTGTTATGTTTCCTGCAGCTTGCGAAGATGTTTCATACCTGGGGCACAGATTGATTATTGTTCTTTGTAAGGGACGTATTACAGCTGCTGCCTAAAGTCTGCCTTAGCTCAGCTGATCTCTGT
Organism: Aquila chrysaetos chrysaetos; assembly: GCF_900496995.4. NCBI lineage: Eukaryota > Metazoa > Chordata > Aves > Accipitriformes > Accipitridae > Aquila > Aquila chrysaetos. Next base: position 17,332,572 of record NC_044029.1, on the reverse strand, counting down.
CAGCTCTGCTCAATAAGAATGAGCACTGAGAAAATGCGATAAATGGGTTTTATGGAACCAAAATGAGCAGATAAGCCAGGGTGGAATCTGATATCTGTTCTTTCCTCCCTACCCAGAGTGCGAGCCCATAGAAGCTATAGCCAAGTTTGACTACGTTGGAAGATCCGCACGAGAACTCTCTTTCAAGAAAGGAGCTTCCCTTCTGCTCTATCACCGAGCATCTGAAGACTGGTGGGAAGGAAGGCACAACGGAATTGATGGCCTTGTCCCTCACCAGTACATAGTGGTGCAGGATATGTAAGCAGTGTCTGGTGTGACTAGGTTCTTTGTGGGGTGTAAAAACATGCTGAAGCAATTAACAAAGTGATTTCCAAATGGGACGCTGGTTTGAAAGCTCAGATAGATTAAACATTTGCCTTCTATGCAGGATGCCTCTGTCTTTATTGCCCTGAATTGACAGCTCTTAATCAAAAGCTACTACTAGGCTAAGCTACTTTGTTTATGGTTATGTTCCCAGTACATTAAGAGACAGATGTTGCTGCACCTATTTTAATTTGACTATCTCTTTGTAGCAATTGCTGACATTTAACTTCAGAATAGCAAGGGCTGGAGAAATGCAGCCCTGAACTCTTGTTTCACAGTATCAAGCATGTGCTTTGCCAAGGATGACAAAGTTCTTCACAGAAAGGTTACACTTGAAATTTAAAGAGCTCAGTAAACAGAAGGATTATAAGCAATTTTTTGAGGCATGGAGGGGCTCCAGTGCATTATAACATGCCTGCTTTTCTTAAGGGGATTAAAATCTGGGAGTGCCAAGATGCTGTCTGTCACATTTAACTCACTGACTGCTCATCTCACCATGTGTGTTCTGTTCAGGGATGATACTTTCTCAGATACACTGAGTCAAAAAGCAGACAGTGAGGCCAGCAGCGGACCCATAACTGAGGACAAGTCATCATCCAAGGACATGAACTCTCCCACTGACCGTCACTCTGACGTGTATTTAGGAAGGTACGCTTGAGCATAACGTGTTTCCAGTAGTACTGCTCACAGCTCGGCTAACACAGCAATTACGTCTCCACGTGCTGATGGTGGGTCACTACAACTTGTCCTATAACCGCTTCTTTGTTGTGCAGGCAAAGAAAGAGATCAGAACCTCCGCCTCCTCTAAGACGCCCTGGCAGGAGCAGTGATGGTCACTGCCCAGTACACCCACCTCACCCTCTCTCCAACTCATCCGTGGATCTAGGTTCCCCCAATCTGGCAACTCACTGCAGTCCCAGAGCCCTCCTTCAAAATCGCAGCCTCAATGCTGACAGCCCTGAAAGGCGGCGTAGACCCGGACATGGCAGTCTCACTAACATCAGTAGGCACGATTCTCTAAAGAAGATTGATAGCCCTCCAATTAGAAGATCTACATCATCTGGTCAGTATACAGGTTTCAATGACCATAAACCACTGGACCCAGAGTCAATAGCTCAGGTTTGTGTCTTTTTTATTTTATGTCACTCTCTGATTTTCTGAGGAGCAAGTCTCAGTGAATAGCATAGCACAGAGTACATACACTGGTCGGAGTGTGTGTGCAGAATATCCTACTTAGCTTTCTAAACAGAGTGTGTGTGAAAGAAGATGCATTAAGGGATCCTGGATAGAAGAAGCACAAGGGGGAATAGACATTGCAGAAGCAATAAAAAGAAATTATTTCCCGTTATACTGTAATGAAGTTGCCTCTGCCACACAGAACACTAGGATAGTATATGATTACAACAACTACGTAAATCGCTGTGCTCTGATGAAGGCTGGTCTATTCTAACTTGCATGTAAGTAGTGTTCAATTATTTCTCAGTATTATGGTATGCAGAAAAGTCCTCTGACTGGCTTGTAGCGACCATTACCATTCAAAGCACAGATTTACATTCCAGGGTCTTGTGGATTTTACGTAGTTTTCATATAGTTCATATATAGTTCATATCGTATGTTGATTTGATGCTTGTAGTTGTGCCTAAGAACATAATGTGCAAAACATTGCACCTGCATTAAATCGTGGCCCACCTTATCCCTGTGTGAACACTCACAAGTCTCATTACTGGCAGTGAAGAGGTGAGAAGGATGGAATAGGGAGCACCCTGATCATCAAATTGGTCTGTTGTACAGAGCTTGTAACAGCTCTTGAGCAAATAGATATCGCTGTCTTCAGAACTCATGTCTTGTCTAGGTAGGATAACATGATTACTAGGAGCACCCTGAGGGTACAATATGATTGCAAAAGTATTTTACAATAACGCTGGCACTCCTGTTTTAAAATTTAATGTACTGGTAATGCTTGCTTTCAAACTCCTCTTCCAGCGGGGATAGAAGGGACTGTCATACTTGGGTCAGAAAGCTGAACCATGTATTAGAGTTAGAAGGTCTAAGTGTCGTTACTGTTTTATTTTACTCCAAGTTATTTATTTACTTTCCTGGAACCACATACAGTGCTGTTTGTCTTAAGCTATTTTTTGTTATGCCTAGACTAGTGATCATTCAGCAGTGAGAACCCAAACTTTGATTAAATTACGTTAAAGTCACTGTGAGCACCAGATATTTTAACCTTAGTTGTATCTCAATACCACTGTAAAGTAGTAAACTAGTGTCTTGGTGCATTCTTTTAGCATTTGTGCCAGAAATCCTGATGAAAAAAATAATGTCTTACATAAGCTCACTGAACAATATCTTTCAGTTTTTTCTGCTCAAGATTTAACTTGGAGAAACAAGAGGAGAGAAGAGCTGATAGACACACGAGCTTTATTTCCTTACAAAACCAGGTTTTATAATTTGTGTGAGGGAATGCAGATCCCGAACACCTGAGGCACTGGATGAAGGGAGCAGTTAGCTAAGAGTTAGCAAATGGACTAAAATCTTTACAGCTGTCAGTACCCAAGAGATGACAGAAATCTTCACAGTCAAAAACACTGCTAAGCAAATGTCCGTTGTCCTGACAGTTACTTAATAAAATGGCTTGCAGGTTTTGGTTTAACTGACTTTTTTGATTCCGTCCTGTAAACAGGTTAAATATTTGTAATGTCCAGCCAAAGCTGCCATCTTGTCAGTCATAGTGTCTTTCAAATAAATCTGGTGCAAATTGGTTTTAGCACCATGGTATTCATCAAAGAGAGGATGGTTGGCAAATGAATTCATGCATTTTTTGCCCCCTCCCCTTGCTCCTTTGGTGCTTTGCATTCAGTAGCAATTCGAATGATGTGCCGCTATCTCTGTGCTCTGACCCAGGACATCGAGGAGACAATGAACACGGCACTGAACGAGCTCCGTGAGCTGGAGCGGCAGAGCTCGGCGAAGCATGCCCCTGACGTCGTGTTGGACACCTTGGAACAAATGAAAAACACCCCCACCCCTGCCACCTCCACAGAGTCGCTCAGCCCTCTCCACAGCGTCGTTTTAAGGAGCTCCGAGCCTCAGATCCGCCGTAGCACTAGTTCTTCCAGTGACACCATGAGTACTTTCAAGCCCATGGTGGCCCCTAGAATGGGAGTGCAGCTGAAACCTCCTGCTCTTAGGCCAAAACCTATTGTTCTTCCAAAAACAAATCCTAGCATAGGGCCTTCCCCTCCTTCCCAGGGTCCAGCCGACAAATCTTGCACAATGTAGACAGCTCGGCCACCCACAGTGCCCGGCTGGGGTATGCTAGAGAAAGGGATGGATTAACGATAGAAGTCAGGGCTCCATAACATCGTTTGTTCATGTTTGTAACTGGAGAGCCTTTGTTTTTCAGTGTTTTTGAATGTATCGTCTGAAACTAGCTACATTAACATGGGCATTTGTATTTTGTATGGTTTCAATTAAAAGACAAACTGGACAATTGTGCATCATTTTAAAAAACAGACTTACTTGAAAACCTGATGCTGCACCATTTGTAATAAAAACAGCACGGACCACAAACAGCTTGCCATGTTGTACCATACTTCACAGTCTTACTGTAGCTATATAATAAGAGATCCTGCACAAAACTAAGGGGCGGGAGGGTCAGGGGAGGTGGGACCTCTCATTTCTGGGTCACCAAACCAAATTTCAAGCAGGTTAGTAAGAGCTGAAATCTAGCACATGAGGATTAAGTGTCTGTGTGGAATATCATCTCGGGCCACATTTCTTATTTAAGATACACCAGAAAAAAAACCCAAACCACCAAACCCTCACAAGTCTCATAATTGGCACCAAGTTTTAGCTTTCTTGTCGGCAGTCACTAGAGACAAGCGCGGGATGGATCTGGAGATCACATTGCTCTCACCAATAAAAAGCAGCATTCCAGGTCACAGCTAAAGCACATCTCCAGGATAGTATCTAGAAACAACTTTTGCTGCCCTCTGTAATAGTGTACATTTTCCCATGAAGCTAGAACTTCATTCCCTGATACCACATTGTTCACAAAAGCTAAATTCATTTGAAGTTCATAGTTGAGCGAGCCAGGCTTTGGGGAGTACGTGAACCTGTTGGTCCATTAGGCAGGCTGATAGGCGATTAAAAGGATCAACTACACAGTAATTCAGCAAAGTATCCCATTGACTTTATTGCTCAGTGTCCAATTAAAGACATGATTTGAGTTGTAATAGTCAAAGTTTCAAGCTGAGCTAGCTCCGCTCGCTGCCTTGCACAGCTCAAACACTGCGCACGTCCTGGGTTATGCTGACAGCAGCAAGACCGGGACTCTCTGAAGAGGGACTACCTCCTGCCAGCGATGCTGGGGTCACTCGCAGGACAGACAGCTGAGTTTCTACCGCCTAGATTCAAGCTGACTAAAGTTTTCCATAACCACTTTCCCCCCCCTTCCCCTTTTCTTTAAATGATAGAAATCAGTACCTTTCTTATGTCTCTGTGAGTGACGACCGTCAACTTTGCTTAGCGCTCTGTTGTTAAAATTTGTTAGGCGTGAACTAAACGTATAGCTGTTTTGCACATTGCAACAGTAAGCCATAATATTATTTCTGTGAATATATTTTCTGACATCCAATCCATAAAACAAGTTTCAGTGAAAAAGACGGGGAAAAAAAAATCCATTGTGGTCCACCTACAGGAGTACAACTGTAAGATCTGTCTTTCCACGTATTATTTAAGATCTCGCCACAGGAAAGATTGAAGTTGTATCACTCGCTATACATAAGCAATTGAGTTTGGGAGGAAAAGAGTAGTGACAAAATTTGATAGGCATAATTACTGAGGTGGCAGGAGCGATTTCCTGTTGTTACTTAGGAGCAACTTATTCCTGCTCTGGTTTACACCCTGTACATAGGTAATGCAAAGCCCCAGGTGTGAAAAGTACCCCAAGAACTGCCTCTGAGAGCCAAACTGCTCCCGGTATTTGCAAACCCGTCTCAGTCCAGCCGCAGACTTCACACACGTCTAGGTTAGAGGCAAAGTCTTAATCCACCACGGCGGACTGTGCGGCATCAGTCAGCAAACCTCCGGCCCTCTCGACTGAACTGCCTAGTCCTAACGCCAGGGCAAGAGCCTTCGCCAGGCCGGCCCCAGCTACAGCCCCCGCGCTGGCCTACAGAGTCTGTTCACTTGGTCGGGACCAGAAGATATTTTCAAGTAGTTCCCCAGTTTCCTAGAATCAGTGGAACAAACTGGAATTTCAGCTTTCATTTACATGCAGTTTTAGTCTAGCATTTTTAAATTAACCCACCTGGCATAATTGAGATGGATACCTGTATCTTTAAATTGCGTAGGGAATTTTGTATGTTTAAATAACTGTACTGGACTCCATAATGCTTATATTAGAAATTGTTTAGCAAAAGAAAATATTAGAAACAGTGCATTTAGTGAATGCATCCACTTAGTGCATTCACACAGTTAAATGTGTAGTTTGATGGTTATTATAGATACTTAAAAGTATAGTAAGTGGATATGTAACAGGAAAGACCGCTACAACTACAGACGTACTAAAGGGTAACTCCTGCACACCTAATCCAATCAGTATTGTCCTTTACTGTTAAGTTTGATAAATTGCAGTACTGGTAGCTTCCTGCTTGTTGACTGTTACCTAATTGTGTCAATGTACATCTGTAGTATGTACATGTGAAAGTGCCTTTAAATTTTAGAGGAGCTTTAGCCTTGCTCTTGTACTGTTGCATTTCCATTGCATCCTTCCCTGTTTGTGTATGGCTGCATTCCCATTGCATTCCTTCCACTCTCGAAGAACAAATAAAAACATGAAAATTTCACAGTTCTGGAAGAGAAATGTACTGTTAATCTGTTGTGACAATGCACTTTTATGTATAGTACTGTACATTTTTGGCATGTACCATTACAAGCTTCAGTATACATTCAGGTTTGTTCCTCATAGTGTACCTTTATAATAAAGATGATAGTTCTGTCTGTGTGTGTAGTTTTGCTGGGTAAACCGCCATATCTTCTAACATGGATTCCCAATCTACCTTTACCTTCCACATAAAGGGAAAACAATCAGAATCCCCCAGCCACCCACATCCCACCCTGCATCATGTCCTGTGACCGTCTTGGCCTGAAGAAGTGCTTGTTCCCGGACAGGCTCCTTCCTAACTTAAAGACCACCACCCCCATAAGCTCGCCCCAGTTTCTCCGAACCTGAAGACCCCCCACAAAGAGCCACCAACCTCTCACGGTTCTGCCTGAGCATCCATTGAGGGCGGCCAACCCCGCTGCCGCTGGCTGCAGGACCCCCCCATCACCCATTTGGCCAGCACCCTGCCACCACCCTCCCACTCCCCGCAGGAGAAAAAAACGGGGTGAAAAAGACCACTCCAGCTTCCACAGTTTAAAAATACAGTCCCAGAGTGAAAAGAAAGTCTACCTGGGGCCATTTCTTGCAGCAGAAAAAGGGATGCCATCGTGCTGGGGAGGAGTGCCGCAGGTGAAGTTTATCTTCAGTGACCTTCTGTCCAGGTGATGGTGGCAATACGCATGCCTCTGCAGCTGGCTCCAGGGACCAGGGGGGCTGTAAGCGTCGGGCTGGTGGCTGTACGAGAGAGCTTCAGCCACAGATCAGACGCTGTTGAGGATGATTCCTGGGCTTGGACTGTGGCTGCCCAAACAGGCCTGCCGTGCTGCTCAACTTACCCAGGTTTAGGGGAAGAAGAGCTACGTGGAGATGCATTTCCAATCCTTGCTTGAAAAATAAGAAGGGCAGGAGCCGCAGCTGAAGGCCCCAGTTTTAAAGTCACCGCTGGTTGTGGTCAAGGACTACCATCTGCCCGGAGGAGAAGCAGGGGCCGGACGTCGGGCCGTGCGGGGCAGTGTGGGGGGGCAGGCACGCTGCCCACCCCAGCTCAGAGCAGGGCTTTCATTCTGCACGCTGGGAAAGAGGCCGTAACGCAACTGTTTGTTAGCGGGCTCATCGATCAGCCCATGGTGGCAGCCTTTGTATTGCAGTGTCAGTGACCTACTTTGGGTATTTCTTCTTGTCCCCTACTGCACAAAAGCCAGCTAAGAAATTCAGGAGGGGATGGCAAAGGTCTTCCCTTACTCGGGGTCCTGCACAGCCCAGAGGACGTGTAACCCAGTTTCCACAGACAGCCAGCATGCTGGTGGGGAGAGAGGCTTCTGTGGCAGCTTTCAATCCGTTTTAAAATAAGAAAACACAAGAGGAGTCTCCTCCTGTTGTGTAACATGAAGTTTTGGTATTGCACTGTGCTGACTTAGCTTGCTTCCAGGTTTTGTAGGGGAAAAAAGCCCAGCTCTCACAGAGACAGCCAAAGGTTTTGGCAGGTGACTAGGGAGCCACTGAGTTTACTGGCACTCAGAAAAGCAAAGAGGATGATGAGTTGTTTTGCTGAGAGAAGTGTATTAATGGGACGGACAATGAGCAGCAGTGGCAGTGGGGCATTTAGCTCTTGGGTCACCACTGAAAATCACTGTTTGAAGCCACATGCAGCTCCAGGACACGGCACTGCCCCAGCCTGCACAAACACCTCCTCAGCTAGTATAAGGAAACAGCAGAGGCTCAGCCTGGGTTTTAAGTTCTCCTTGGTAAAGACGCATGGTTTGTTACTCACTCTGCAGCTTACGGAGAGCTACCCTGCCCGGAGGGATCCACAGGTCACTCTGTTCAATCACTGCTACCCCATGGGACGAGCCTTGGTGTTAGTCTTGATGGTACTGATACATGGGGAACAACAGAAACCAGCCAGAGTATTAACTAGTGATGGTAGAGTATGCAAGTACGATTCTTCCAGGTAGCAATACTATTTTTTCCATTAGCTTGGCTCTTTGGGGGTGGGGGGGACAAACCCTTTAACATGAAAGGCCAAATTAGCACCTTAAAATCCAGCTAGCTAACACAGCTCAATTACTGTTAAAGAAAAAAATTGAAAAACAACCACTAGTTTAGAAATGCCACTGTAATGCAACTACTCCCTTGCTGTTTTCTGCAAGGGCGTTTGCAGATCATGCAGCTGACAGCAACTGGTCTCTGCCGGCACGACAGCTCCGGCAGATCCAGCACGAGCAAGTTTTCCTGCTGGGGGGCCACGACACCAGGGTCATTATGACTTGGGGGTGTCACTCGCTCTGCTGCAGTGCCACAGCCCACCCAGACCGCAACAGCCTTGGGCTCAGCCTGGCTCACGCCGTCCCTCCAGCCCCCCCCCAGGCACCCAGCCCCAGGGGACACCCCGCCTCCCTCCAACCGCCCCAGCAGGACTGTAACCCTAACCCAGCACTTCAGTTCCTCTCACAGCCATCCTGCTGCTCAACGAGGCCAAAACTGGTGGAAAGGTAAACGGAAAATGGCAGGTCAAGGACCAGGCCATCTGGTGCACTGTCCCAGTCAGGTGGGAGAGCAAAATTTGTGTATAGGCACTAAGGCAGACTTAAGGGAGAAAAAAACCCAATGCATTTCCTTATTTTCTCGTGCATGGGACACATATGGCAAGAGCCGGCAGGCCCACGGACTGGAAGGTGACACGCAGAATTTGATGCCGACTGAGGGGTTAAATAGCGTTAAAAACATAAACCGGGTCCGGCTGAATTGGATAAGTCAGCGCATTTTCTACCACCCTTCTCAATACGTGCATGCAAATCAAAACCAGCAGGAACACAGTTTTTATGCCTTAACTCTGCGGTCAGCTGAGCCTGTGACCCAGGGTAGCACAAGGATGGTGCCTCCCCAGTTGTGTCGCTGCCATCTTCCAGCAGGGTCAGGCCAAGCTGGTCACCGCAGACATCCAAGAGCGGCTTTCTGGTCCAGGGTTGGAAGTTGGGGGCTTTTCCTTTCTTTAATTAACAAACTGCATTGATTTTCTTTTTTTTTTTTTTTCAAGTAGCATAGTAATGGAATAAGAGTGCGAAGTACAAGGCAAAACAAATTCAGCTCTAAAATATGAAGCTAGACAAGTTGTGCTGTACAAAGGAGGTTGGACGCTTGCAGGGTGGAAATCAATAGTAGCTGCACTCAGTATGGCAGGATGGATAAACCAAACCCAAACCCTGCCTGCTCTTATTTCCACGGAGCACATTGATTCCTCCCTTCATATCTACCACATGCATTTTCAGTAGCGTACCCTGACATCTATAAACACAGACCAAGCAACATAAAACAGTGGTTTACATTTCTTTGAATGACTTACCCTGTGGGAGGGACAAACCACTGGGACCAGCGCTGCTCTGGAGGAGAATGAGACAGTCATTGACATGGTGGTTTTTCTGGCAGTGCCTTCCTGATTGCAATGAAATAGCATTAACATGAAGATTGTTACTGGCATCATGAAAAGTGAATTTGTGTGGTAAAGGTGGAAAATACCTAAAATCCTTCACAACTTTGTCCAAGGACTGCTGAGTACTGTAAAAAGACTCAGTGCAACACATATTTTAATTGTTTTTTCCTGCCTACAATGTTTTAGAGCTAGCCATTACAGTAGTACACCAGCATCCCTGGTAACCAGCACCAAGGTGAACAAACACAACAGGGTTATCCACCAATACTCACAGGTTTAAGCTTAATTTCATTTGGACAGTTTTCTCAGCTCTTTAAATGTTTTTTTTTCCTGAACTCTATCCCAAGAACATGTCAAAACTTAATTTCAGACCTAGCGTCAAGACTTTTTAATAATTTGTCACATACATCACAAGGCTTATTTTATGGCTAAATCAAAGTTATTCTGAACAAAATTGGTTCATGTACAATGTTACAATTAGGGATTAAAACATGGCTAATCTGGGGCTTCCAAATCACGTATTTAATTCTGAACTCTCCTCTGTTCCCTTTCCAAAATTACAACTCAAAAAAAAAAGTATATATATATATGCACACATACAATTTCTCGAAAGCATAGAGCTGGGCACATTGCAAAATTCCTGCTGCTTGTTTTATTTCTGGTTAAGAAAATACAGTAATGTGGTCTATGGGGGGGAAGCCCTCCCTCCCCGCATGGCCCCAGGGGCAGGTGAGAGGGGAGCACGGTGGCGGGCCGCAGCGCGGGGGGCACAGCGCACCCCCGTTGGATGCACGCCCATTTTCACACACCCACAGGACCACCCCTCTCCTGCACCCCCAGACCGGCAGTGCTGCGGGTCCTGCCCAGCTTTTTCCAGCCAGACCCAGAGCAATGTTTGCCTTGATGCTGTCATTATGCCTCAGTCCTTTGAAATGTTCCTAGCATTAAAAATGAACTTACTTTGTCAAATACTAGAAGTTTAGGAATAATATCATTTCTTATATACTGTAGGCCTAAATGACATTTGTATCTTTGTACATCCATGAGGTGTGCACATGAAAATGTATATGTTCAGTGAAGCAGCAGCTGATTTACAAGCTTTTCTATAGAAACCCAAGTTTCTTCTGTACCTGCATTGTAATATTGGGTCTCTGGTTTGATCTCTATAGAAAGAACTTAATTTTCTGCTTACAAGTCATCAGTTTTGGTGTTTGCTGTTTCACCGTTTTTACTTTTTCCTATTTTAGAGGCATACCAGCGGGCTCAAATATTTAAAAGCAATTTTTGTGTGGACTACAGCTCCATCTCCAATATCAGGTCCATTTATTATTACTCTAAAGTAAACTCAATTTTTCCATAGATCTATTAGCAGTGCTAGTTGTAGAATAATTCAGTTATGCTTAATGTGGTTTTCATTCTTAGTTAAATAAAATTGATGAGAAGGCAGTTCCTGCAGATAATTTCACTTTTTCCCAATATTTCTTCCTTTTTTTTTTGGTGAAAAAATAAAGAGTTCTGCTCAGACCTTACAAATTTCCCAGCAGCTGCTGGCCGCCCCAGATGTCAGCTGAGCAAGGAGCCCAGTTTGAGGGTGCCTGTGCTGGGCGGCAGCACTACCCTGGTTCCTGGACCACAACCTCCGGCACTCACCCCACCAGCAGCTCTGGTCATAGCAACATCAGTAGGGCATCCCCCCCCGTAAAAGCGAACGAGAACATGCATGACAGCAATCAAACCCATACACCTCCCCCAGCAGAGCCTGAATCCCACGTGGCATGGTCCAAGGGAAGCAGCGTTCGAACGCTGCAGAAGTTGGCCTGCGCTTTGTTCACCTGGAGGAGGACTGAAGGCAAATGTGCAACCTGTGCCATCCCCATGAAGTTACTGAGCGTTCGCCATCGTCCCTGAGCTCTTTGCCCTCTTTGCTAAAGCCAATGCGAGTGCCCGCAGCCCCTGTGATGGCTCGGGGTTCCTGCTGCACCCAGGACACACATCTGCCTGTTCAAAGCACTGGGAGCAGTCCTGTCTCAGCTGACTAAAGGAAGGATCCCAGTATCAAATAAAAACACATCAGGCCAGAAAACCACATTTGTGCATGGCAGAAATCCTCTCAGAACAAGGTGCTGCAATTCTGTGAAAGGAAATATAAATCACTTTGCTGTTACACTTACGCGCAGGAATATTTTTCAGTGTTGCTTGCACTACCTTGAGTAATGGTCAGGGATAATCTGGTTTGTTCATAACTTCTGTCAAGCTAGCGCTGAAGTGAGATTGGTGCTCTTCTCTCCCTGTGCATTTGTAACTCAGTCCTGATCTCTCAGAACTGTTATTCATTAAGTCTGCTGGCTGCGCAGCCATAAGCCCCGGTGAGGAGATGCTGGGCAGCCCCTTCCCAGCCACTGCGTTCACAGGGACGGGCGTCCCGCTCTGCCAGAAGCAGAGGTCAGGGCAAGGACCCGAATATGGGATGCTCTTAAACCCGTTGGAAGAGGATTCTGGGTTAGAGTGGCAAAAACACAGGACAGTAGAGAAGGGAAGCTGACACGCTATCAATTAGCCAGCCAGGACTCTTCTCCTCCTCATCACTCCTACAACGTTCAGTAAAATGGGCGCCTCTCTGTGGCTGCCTGCTCTAGTCTTATTTTTAGCAGCTCTGCTTCTCCCCAGACAAAATGCTAGAGAGGGAGGGAGAGACCAATATAAGCTATACCTCACAGGATAACATCCACTTATCTGCACAAAAAAAAATACAGCACTTCAGGGGGGTTAAATATCAATGCAAAATTTAAAAACCCAGAATGTATCTGCATGCAAAGTGCACTGAAACCAAGACACATTTCTTTCAGTTGGCAAAGCCGAAGGCTGTGAAAGCCATCTCTTTGTGTATGCTGGTTTATTCCACTGAGGTTTAGGATTTTTCCTCTTAATCTCCACATCTCCTCTCAGGGAAAAACAAAGGAAAGAGAGGGGCTTGGGAGAAACCATTTTCTAATGTGGTAGCCCAAAACCGTAATCTTGCAGCCCAGATATTGTTCACTTTCCATGAGACGGGCATTTGACACAGCAATACAGGAAAGCCATTGCATGTTAAATAGTGCCTGGTGAGATGCCTCTCCCTGCCCTCCCTCCTGCCCGTTCCCACCTCACCCTTCTCTGTGCCCCGCACTGCCAGTCACCCGGGGGGGGTAAAACGAAAGGCAAAACCACCCCAACGCTGCCACGCTGGGCAATGCCTGGTTCAGCTTTCTGCGGCAGCCAATATTTCCACCGAGCAGCTCTTGCACGAGCCCCGGACTCCCACTCGCCTTTTCTGCTGCAGCATCTGATGCTGCAGGACCCCCACCAACAGAAATAAAGTTTCCTGACCACATTTCAGGTTTGCTGCTGATCTCTCAGCATTCCCTTCCAGGGACATTATTCCAGTTTCTATGAAAGGTGAAACAAAATTTGTGATGAAAGCCGTTGGGTTCCTCTGTGGCAATATACTCATTTAGATGGAGTTTTCCATTTTTTTAGCAAAGAATCAACCAAAGAGGTGGTGAACCGGCTCCAACTTACTCTTGTGTACCCAGTGTGCCAGGAGGTATTTTGTGGCAGGGTCTCCTCCCTGCCAGGATGGGGGGGAAGGAAGCAGCACAGGTTGGGAGAAGTTGCAGGACACTTTTCGCCCTGTTTTCTCTGACGTTGCAACACTTAAAAGATCGGGGGGGGGGGGGGGGGGGGCAGAAATCACTGTAATTCAGGTGAAAAGTGATGCTTCAATTCCTGTGATGCTTCAATTCCTATCAGTCAAGCTTCCTACTCACTGCAGGTTTTTTGTGTCCGTTACCCTGCTGTTGAAGGCAGGAGCGACAGCTCACACCACAGCGGGCCACCAAGGCCGTGCCAGAAGTCTTGACCGAGCAGGAGGTGAGACACCAGACGTGGACAGGCAATGAAAGGCACCACCAGATTATTTCCCCATGCACAGATCTGGTACAAACCTGTCTCCGAGATAATTATTTGTAAAACTGCCCTGTTTAACCCAAAGCAGAGTCCCTTGGAAACGTCAGTTCCCTTCACGTATCATTACATGCACTACTCGGAGTATGAAATAGAAAGCAATCTATTTTAAGCTCTAGTTTGTACCTCAGGGTATCCAAATATTAAAAAATTCATGGTTCAATTCATAACAGTTCCTCACAATTTGTGTGGGTTTTCTGTAGGGTTTACCTTTTAAGGAGAGCTGAATGCACAACTCATGGCAGGAGCGCTGGCGTTCAGCCCTCAAGCAAAAGCCCAGCCACCAGCGTACGACTGACTGGCTCTATTGGCTTGTGCTCCAAAACACACCATTTGGGTTTTTATAAAGGAAGAACCCTCCAAAAGGCCTAAACCACACTGTCCGACAGCCCCTGAGTAGCTTCTGTTTAAATTTGACTAATAATTTCACAAGTGACACCCTCTCTTCCAGACTTAAATACCAAGCCAGTGAGTCCCACAGTCCTGCAAGAGACTCAAGAATTAGTCAACTGCATCTCTCATTCTGTATATTAGATATTAACTCTACATTACGTCTTTATGAAGTATTGTATACCTAAGTTATAAATTACAGAAGGCTGGACTGTAAAGATATCATACAGCAAATAAGTTTAAGCAATCAAAAGGTCAACCACAAACTGAGAAAATGTTATTTCTTTCACAGCCGAACACCTCATTAATACAAGACATAAAACAAAACGAAGCAGCACAGAGAGAGAAAACAAAGCTGGCTTGTAACAGGATTTTCCCTTTCACAGCAAATTCTACAAGCTTAAATATATTTTCTGTAATAAAAATGGACAAAAGAATTTCTGTAACTTGTTCCTGAATGAAATATTTGAAGTCTTTTTTATTGAAATGCTTTGCTGCAGTTTTTTTCATCCTTATAGGAAAAATGCATTTCATTGTAACACCTTACATAAAACAATTCTAACAAACATAGGCAAAATACTTTTTTTTTGCTCTCTCTAGAATAAAATATTGCTAAGAAGTATGTCTTCAGGAAATATCCCGGATTTCACAAAGCAGCATTTCCTGATGGGACAATGACTTACACAAAAATTACAGGTCAGTTCTGGCAAGCAGCTTTGGGATGTCTCGGCCCCCTCATGCAGAGAAAGCCCCAGACTCCAAGCTGGGGTGCTGGTGGGCAAATGTTGCTATTAAAATCGTAATAGTTAAGAGTGCAAAGGAAAAGCCATTAGACTAAGAACTTCTGTTTGAGAGAGACAGATGAAAAATTTAGCAGCCACGTGTTTTATTTAGGGAGCTCAGCTCAGTGATCCGAGGACGTCGAACACGACTGCTCTCCCTTCCTCCAGCAACGCACACCACCCTCTGCTCAGCAGGACCCCAAGTGAAGTCACATAAATCGAGGTTTTCATAACACTCTTATTAGCAGCAAGTCTTACCCCAAACTCAAGAGTCTCAGCTCTTACTTACCTAAAGCTCCTTCCTACCTGTTTCCTTCAGGTCGCAAACACCACAGGAAGGGATGGAAACTTGTGGTCTTTTAAACACCAGCTGTTAATCATTCATGGTTTGTAAATGTCCTGCAGCCACTGACTTTTCACAAACATTTTTTTTTTGGCACTACTTACTTTTAAATGTATCTGTTAACATCAAGTGTCCCTTGGTGAGCTCCTAGAGTGTTTTGTAAAGAAATAATCCCCATGTGTGTTTTTTTTTAGCAGCCACTTGATTAAATGCTACAACATCATTTTTCACTTCTCTCATTTATTGTACAACTGATTACTTTTGGATCCCTGCAAGGATAAGATCAATAACTCTTGGTTTCTCTTTCAAGTCTCCATTACACACGCACATGAACACACACACACAAACTGGTTTCACACCCTTACCCCAAACCTGGAGGACAGGAGGTTTCCTACTCCCAAGGCTTTGGCAAAGTAAGTTCCCTAACATCTTTCTTCAGCCAACAGATCAATCAAATAGAATACATATTATAGATATACATTTATTTACATATTTAGGAAGGCTGAAGATGACAATGTCACAAATTGAAATCCTCTGATGCAGCGCGCTTGTTTCCTACCATCAAAATTAGTTCATGAGCAGCCCAGTTACCTTCATGTGGATGCTTTCTCATCCTCCCCTCCTGGACTTTCTTTACATTTTAGCAAGCAGTTTTGCAGTATATTCATGGCAGAGCATCAAGAGCATGTTGTCTGTTGCTTGACTTTGTTCACAGAAGGAAAAAGATTGGGTCACTCTGCCAATTTCTTTTGGTAGTTCTTGGTAGCATGCTGCAACATCTCATTAACATTCCTTGCCACATAAAGAAGCAGTGATGTACATATCAGAGGAGTTTTACTGCTGTTTAAAATTGCTTCCACTCATCTACTAACTGTAATAGTTTGTTGAATATCTTAGAAAAATCTCTAGGACAAACATTCACTCATCAGAGTTTCCTATTAAAATATTTGCAGCAATTTCATAAACCCTCCTTCTAGCAAGAGAACAAGTTTTGAACCACTGCTGTCCCTGTAAATAAACACTTTCCCAAAAGACAAGGGTTTTGACTGTATCTGGTAGAGTTAGTTTAACATTGTTAAAAAGTTCCCTCAGTGCTCATAAACCCCGAATTTACTCATTACTGGGCTCGCGCATCCTCTAATCCTGTGAGCAGCCTCTGTTGTAAGAAGTTACTAGTGTGACTTCAAACAGTATCCTTCATCTTGGTGAGCTTTAAAGTTTTTCAGCAGCTGAACACAGTTAAATCCACCTCTCTCAAGGTAGTGACAGATACTGTGTCTTTCATTTGGGAGGGAGAGGGGAGGGAGTACTCAACAAGTCTGGGCATCAATCTTCTAATCTATACCCATGTAACGCCAGAGTTATTCATGATTTCAAAAGCCAGTTTCCTTTTATCATCAGAAAGACTGATAAGGTAGAAAAAAAACAACAACTCACTGTGCTATGAGACTTCGTGAGGTCTCTTGCCAAAAATCACTCACATTAATATACCTGCAGAACAATAATGCAGTTTAGAAATCTTCATTCACTGGTGTCACCTGATCTGGGACCCAGCTGGATTCACATCACAGTTTACGCCTGAATAAATATCCAAATAAAGATCCTATGGAGTCTTTCATACTTCATTTATTTGTAAATGCCCCATGACCGCAGACTTGCATTAACGCAAACAAAAGTAGATTGAGCAGCTCCTAGTGGAGAGCAGGGTCTATTGGGAAGGTTTTGAATGGCTTCCAGGGCTGACGCAACACCTTAAGAACAAGATGGGCAGTGCACAGGCCCCCCACCTTGCAATTATTTTTTTGTGTTGATGGGACAACCCAGAGAGACTCTGGATTTAAGTCCAGCACTTGAAAGATCCAAGCAAGTAAAACCACAGAATCTTTTGTATGAAAAGCCACAAATGGTAGGAAGATGAGTTGATGCAGCAGAGGTGTCACATCTGCGAGATGTTTAATGAGATGGAGCAACATTTTCCCAGTATTTTACACAGCTGCTTGTAAAACTAATGGCTCTGAGAAGCCCATGTTAAGAAGCCAGCCAAGAGAGGCTGCACTGGATTTGACTATAGGTCCCTGTACCTCCATACCTCATCTCTGACAAGGATCCCTAGTTATATCCAGGGAAGTTTGGAAAAACAGGACCAGCCCATGGTGGTAACTTGCTGCTTCCCAGCAACATGCAGCTGAGAGTTTACCTCAGCCAGAGGCTGCATTTTTGTGCTTAATACAGGGCAATCACATAGCCCAGTGAGTTTCTAAAACCTTTGTTTCTTATAGTCAATGAGTTTAACACCATTTATGGGAGTAATTATAAAGCTGTGAACAAGGAAAAAAAAAAAACCCATGAAACTATCATTTGTAGACGTCTCAGTGATACTGTAAAAGCTAGACTTTATTTAGAGGAAGTAGAACAAGTACTCCAGTGCGTGTGGCCAACGGGAGATCCTCATATTAGTCATATGCTGAAGCACACCACAACCAGAGGTTCTTGAGGCAAAAAGGACTTAAAACATATCACTGTGATTCCTTTCCTAAATCCAAAGCTACGCAGCCTCAGGCATAACCCAGATTCCAACCCAGCACTATACAGGTCCAAATCCCAAGATGTTTCTGAGCTGATATTATTCCTATGCTCCCTGACAATAAATACAGCTCTGCTGGCACACCCAAAACTTACCTGCTAAAAAGCACAGGACAAAATAAAATAATGAAGTCACTTATGAAATCTCAGTGCTATTGAGTTGTACATCCCAAATTCAGATTTTCCGTTTTCCAGACTCCCTGGTGCCTGCAAACAACAGTTTATGGAAGCAACACGTATGCCTTGTTGTGAAACACCACTAATGCTATTTTTCAGGCTTCATTATGAGGTATATGGTTTAGCACAGAAACTTACATGTAATGAAGGGTTTAGGGATATTTAAAAGTAGATTATGAGCTGAATGTTTTGGTTTTTAAAAAGAGTCAAGCTGAATATGAGATTTTTAGCCTTACAAAACCAAATTGTTGAATATGCTCTGCAGTCTAGGAGTTTACTTTCTTGCACAACTGAAAAAACATATCTGATAGGTACACTGTGGGTTTCTATAGGGGTAAAATAGGAGTTACACCAGCTCTCCTAAGGAAAGAACCATTAAAAGCAATATAATTTACATACAGTGTACTTGTCCTGTTGATGACCCATATGAAAAACAACCTGACAAGGAGGAACTGATGCATAGCTCATGAATAAGGGAAAAAGATGGTGTATTGCTCTTAAAGACCAACAAGGAAGAGAAAGCAAAAGCAATTTAAATAAAACTGCAACAAAAAGATGCTTTTCCAAGACAGAACATACATTATTCTGTGCTAAAAGGGAGTATTCGAAGCAAATTTACTTCAGATGAGCTTAAAATTGTTTTTTTCAAATAGGCACCTAATGTCCTATTGAATTGTATTGTGAGCAGATACAGAGGTTAAGAGCACGCACAGGATTAAGGAAGTGTCTGGAAACAGCCTCACTAGCAGAAGTATGTTTTATTAACACACCTTGTATAATAGTGCACATAATTAGGTTAGGCTTATCAACTTATGGCTTACCAGAGCTGCTGTTAACTTTATAAATGTGAAAGAAAAATTTAGCCTTGGGACATGGAAAACCAGGTAATGGTACTGGAAGGACAGGTGCATTCACCAACTGCAGCGGGTGCAAACATTTCTACCAAGGAAAAAGGTACAAGGTGAACAGTCAAGTTCAGAGCCCTCCAAAACAGTATCCATCACCCTCCTGCAGGAACGTGATGAAAAATTCTGCTCCATCACCATGACAACTTGTGCTACATCATTGCCATAGCAACCGGCTGAACATCGTTAGTTTTTAAGCACATGCACAGCGGCCAGCATGCCAACAAGGAGGAGCCACCACCACGACCGGGTGCTCGGCTCTGCCCTGCAGCCGGTCCCATCCCAACCTACCTTTGCAGTTTAATCCAACCTTCTTCGCCGTTTCCCAGGGCCACACTGCTAGCCAAGCTCCCCACCACTGCTGGCTCTCCAAACCCAAATCCGTGTCATCACCAGAGTGCTGATTTCGTGCATTTTACTCTTGGTTCTGCCCCGCCCCCCCACTGCCGAGTGATTTACTGGGCTAAGATTAAATGCAAGTAGAAAATTTTCATCTTCCCAATGAGTCATTGAAAAATCTGTTCTATTAAACCAGTGCACCACGGGGGGGGCTTTACACGCTGCATTTGCATCCCACGCACGCAGTCGCAATATCAGTTCAAAGGCACCGTCCTGTCCCCTGAAGAGCCACGATTTCAACATTGTCATGGTGAAAGAATGTGTTTACTGTGCACCACCAAAACCCATGCGATCGTCATTTTAATACGCCAGCTCAGGCCAGGCCGCTGCCTCCCTGGAAGAGATGTCATCATGTGCGGTGATGTAAAACAGCAGCAGGGGAAACACACGCTGACGCTTTTCAGATCACATCAAAACCCAAAAGTTCATGGCTAGATAGAGTCTTTCATCCGGCTATCTTCCAATCCAGAAGAAGGAA
The DNA here is from genome assembly GCF_900496995.4 of Aquila chrysaetos chrysaetos. Taxonomy (NCBI): domain Eukaryota; kingdom Metazoa; phylum Chordata; class Aves; order Accipitriformes; family Accipitridae; genus Aquila; species Aquila chrysaetos. The sequence continues at coordinate 17,312,830 of NC_044029.1, read as the reverse complement.
AAACAAATACAATTATTACTGGTTCTCGACCTCACCTGGGGGCAGAGGGTGAAGCACGGGTGACACATGAGCTTGGCCGTCAGCACAAAAGGACGTAGCAGGTTTGGAGCAGTGTGTGGCGGGGGTCCGGGGACACCCCCATGGCCCAGGGGCACCGTCCACACCCGGCTCCTGGGCGCAGCAAGCCCCTGCCCCTGCCAAGCGCTGCAGGTCCACCCTGTGTGTATCAATTGTGCTGAAAGTGCCATGAAATTAGCTTGTTCTCCTCTTGGAAGACAGGCGGGAGAGGCTGAGGTCCCTGCCACTCTTTTGGCCCTTGTGTCCCCTCCACTTTCCCTCCATTTCTCGCACCCCTCCTCTGCCTCCCGCAGCTTCTCCTTGGGGTTGATGCAGGCTGCAGCACTGGTGAAACTCCCCGATTTTGGAGCTGAAGGGCAGCGGTGGGGCTGCGCAGGCACCTGCCCACAGCCCTCACACATGAGCACACCCAGCAGCATCTCGTAGGGCTTGTGATGGCCCAAAGAAGCACAGCAATATCAGCGCCGGTGCCTGAGCCACCCAGCCTGGGACCGGCCACCCAGCCCGTGCACTGCCCCATCCTTGCACCTCAGCCTCCACTGCTCAGGGCTGGGATGGTTTACTTTGGCTGGTATGGGGTGTGTGGGTATATATATAAAAATATATATATTAAAAACCCATACATATATATAACCATATAAAATATATAACATATGTATAAAACCCCATATAACATATGGTTATACCATATACACACACCACAGACTGTATACCATATACATATAGTTACATATCACGGTAGCTCTGCCCACATTAGACTATCAAAACCCTCTTGACTTGCATTAGGCTTAAACCTTAGCCTGATGCTCCCTAAATGGACTTCAATAGTCATTTGATTGTTCTGCACTGCCTAGGTGAAAAATAATTTAGCTCTCCCACAGTTGGGGGGGGGGGGGGGGGGGAGGAAAAAAACCCCACCCCATCTTTTCTAAAATGGAATGCAATTTTAAGTGAATGGGTAGTTTTCAACAGAAAAAAGTCATTAAAACTTTTTTACAGGGTTTTTTTTTGCAATTCAATAAAAAAAGTCCCTCGCAAAGAAGATGAGACAACATCATTTTAGTATTCATATATACATTAAGGTATGAAACTAGATACCTGCTATTGCTGTTTACAGCTGAAAGAGAACTACATAAATCACTCGACGGGGAAAAAAAGCCAACAAGACTCAAACAAATCTGACTAGAGCAGTAAAATCTATCCCATGTTTATAAACGTGTAGGAGAGTATAAATTATTTTATCCTGGAAAGAGACGGAGTCCAAAATTACGTTTTTTTCTTTTTGTATTAACACCACCCCCTAGTGGCCGTTTTTCTGCTTTACTGAGGCAAAAATGTAGTTTAACATCTTATGCATTAAGAAATGGTACAAAAATTGCAAACGGCAATTTGCTTACCTGCGCTGAATTTAACGCCCACGCTCTGCAGTCTCTGAGTCTCTGCAGCTTTGGAAAAAGCCATATCTGGCTCGTTTGAAACATAACTTATAAAAATAAGTGCCTAAGAAAATGCCATCATGAAAAGCATAAAATAATACAGTCCCTATAATGCACAGTTACAGAATAACCTTCCAGGTGGATAAGTTGCTCAGTGCTTGGTGAGCAAATTACACTCTGAAGTATGAGCCTTATGCTTTTAATATACTATTATCTTGTCAGCCCCCTGAAGACATTTTGGTTGACAGCTTTAAAGATAGATATGGCAAGAACTTGGGACAGTTCAGTCTCTGGACTTGCACTCCCTTCTTGGACATACTACAAACTCATCAATAAGGTGGTGGTGGGATTTTTTTTTACTGTTCTCCTACAATTTCAGTCAGAAGCATCTAGAATGAGATGCTAATCTAGCAGCCATCATTTTAACAAATCATTCCTAAGTAGAGGTGGGACTGAGGCACCCACAGCATATTTAGATATTGAGAGCCTTACGTGTTCAGGGATGAGTGGATCTGAGGTATCATTTCAGTCTACAGGGATAGCAAGAAAAATTGTATAGTGCCACAAATCCCAATAGGCTGGTCCAAGATTTAGACCCATCTATTTTTATACCTAACGGAAAGCGAATAATGCACAACTTCAGAAATTTGCCTCCTCCTTTTCTCACTGTGAGGTACAGTCAGCAGGTCACCTGGCTTGAGGCAACCACTGTGTTGGGAAAACTGAGCATATGCAATTTTGGAGTTCTCCAAACAAAGCCAGCCTGCGTGCAGAGTGTAACTTCAGTGTGGAAATGGCTGGTCAGCTACATCTAAGCATACTGAATATGCAGGCAAAACAGTGTAGATAAATTGCTTAGGAGGCTGGGGTGAAGACTTGATTCATGGCACCAATTCCCCGCTTTTGTAACAATAAACGAGGAACAGGCTTTTCCCCAAAATGTATTACCCAATTGACAGTTGAAAGGGATCTGCTCTTGCTCTCTCTGGACAGGGATGCACGAAGCGAAGGGGAAGATTGCTTTTACTTGGCTTCAGCAGAGCTCCAGGCACTTTACTCAGAGGTCAGCTCTACAAAAAGGCTTCCATACCTAGAATGGGACTTAATTGGCCAACTTTTTAAAACAGTTTGGACGGATTTGCAGCATCAGATTAAAAGCAGAAGGCTAAACCCATTAGCGCTCCCAGTCCCTCACCCCATCCCTCTGACAAGTGCTGGCATCTCTCAGGGTGGGGACATGGGCCAGCTGTACTGTTGGGGGCAAAAGCAGCCTCAGCTCTCCCATTGCAAGTCTAAGGTAGAGCCCTCAGGTGAAGAGCATGGTCTCATAACCCAAGTTTTTACTCTTTAAGTCTTGTACATTCCTGGACCTTTACCTCCAGGTGATACAGAGTCTCATACGGTCCCAGGCCGTCCTTGGAGATGCATCACTCCCAGTCCCTGAAGAACTAGACCCAGCAAGTGCACTGGGAGGACACGTAACCCCAGGCTGCAGCAGCCACCCCAATCCTGCTGAAAGCAGGGGGTCCTTTCACTACTGTCCGCTCTTCACACAGTAGCCCAGTGATGACTGCATCCACACAGAAAATAGATGAGTTCCTCCTCCTCAGGCAGCTGAATCTCTCATCCCCCATTTGCCAAAAGAATGACCCAGGGCCAGGGAGAGGAAGCCTGCTCCTCACCCGAGAGAGCAGGGAAACCTGGAGGCTCTGCTGAACCTCTACATAAACATGAGGAAGAGGGAGATGTTGACTTGGATTCCCCTGGTCAAAGACAACGTTGAACCTGGGTATGACATTTTACTAAGTAAATGCTTAAGACGTCATCAGGCTATTCCGTACTGCGGGAGATAATGTTTCCTCTGCTTGTGTTCCCAGAGAAGACTAACTCCAAGAAAAAAATCAAAGGCTGGGAATTCAGTTTAACATGGACACCCCCAGCCTCCCTTAGCATCTCTCACTGGCCCTCATTTTGCCTCTGACCGCTATGAATGAGGACCACATCATCCTCCCTGCAGGAAACTTAAAAGTCTTGGTTCAAGGTTGTGTCTCCCAGTACGGCATCATGGCGATGCTGGCTCTTTATGGCTCTAAACTGAGTCATCTGACTTCCACATACTAAAAAACTTCTCAGTGCTTTTATAGCAAATGATGCATACACCACAGAGCCAAAATTTAGTGCTACTGAATATTTTATCTGATCTAGCAGTGAGCTGCACAAATAAAGCACGACATTGCACTGCTCTGAAGCTTCAGATGTTAGCTTGTAACATCATAGTAGCATATCCCAGCTAATAATGGGATACAGAGAAGCCTGTCTTATCATCTGTCCAAAACCAGCTGCTTTGCCGAGATTGTTGGTACCTAAAGATTGAACACTGTTGTCCTGGAAATAGTGTAGTTATTTTACAGTAGTCACATAAAACCAGCAGCTGCAGCTACAGGCAGGGTCCAGCGCAGCTTTTGCAGGATATAAAATTTATATAGATTCCCACAAAATTAGGCCAGCAACACAGAGGGGCCAACAAAAACCTTCTGCTCGCGATGCATCTGCATTGCAGTCCTTTTGCGTCTGTTTTCTCCCTGCCTGTCTTTCCCAGAGCTGTCATCTGCCCCAGCCCATCTTGCAGTGACTTGCCTTCTCTTCTGCACTTTGTTGTTCTTACCGCTGCCATGTACAGATAGGGCATGGTCAGGTCCCAGCTGCAAGGTGGAGAGCTCTGTTATTCCACCACAAACCCAGTAGCTGCAACACCAGGTTGAAAGTTAGGAGACTCAAACAGGCAAACTCTCCCAGAGAAGCTCCACAGCAATTACAAAAACAATTCAGGCAATGTGTTGAAAGCACACATGCACAAGAGAGGAAAACAGGCAGTTCCTGGAGGAAAATGATCAATTGAGTACTTAAACAATTTCATGGCAAAAGAACCCCATTACCTTTATCCTCCAAAGGAGGCTTTACCTAAAGGTAAATCAGCCCTTCACTAACAGGAAAAGGAAATCAAAGTCCAATTCCATCTTGCATTTGACTTCTTTATTTTGTGTGCCTGCTCTGCAAAGCATTACACTATTGCTGTCATTTGTCAGCATTCTTGTTTCCAGAGCCTCTCCTGCTTTTCCCAAAAACCAGCTCCTGCCTTTGCACAGTCGCAGTGGGAAGGCCATCCCTGCTGAGCAGCAAAACAGTTGTCCCCAAGGGGCAGGACACTGACTTGCTGCTCTTGAGGCTCAGGCAGACCCAAGCAAATAAGCAGCGCTTGGCCTTGGCTGCATCCACCCAGGCAGGGCTGGCTTACATCTTCCAGGAGTCTGAAAATGGGACTTCTGGAGAAAAAAGGGCAGAAAGACCAAAGTTTCAGCCAAGCTAGTTAGCTTAGTGCCAGCACTTCTGGAAGCAATCACAGAGCTAACTGCAAGCCCAGGACCAGCCATGCTGTGCGACACTCTTCTGACTGCAAGATGAGGGGTTGCAGATACTGGGACAAAAAACAGGACTTGAGGAACGAAGTATAGCACGTTGCTGATTTTCTTAAGCAAAGCTTGGTTACGAGAAGATTGGGACCCAGCACAGAAAAAAGGCAGCAGGCTGACCTGCGGCAGCAGACGTCGTAGACACATATGCAACGAAGCCTCAGATAACTGACATCAAAGAACAACCACTAGAATGATGACGAGTGTCTCAAAAGGCTTGTATATGAAGAAGAGTGGGCCAGAGCAATAATTGACTGGGAGAGTGCCATAAAATTATTTCCACTTATAGCACAGACTTTTTTAAGTGAACTAAATAAACACTGAGTGTTAGTATTCAAATAGATACCAGGAATTTGTTACTTTTAGATCATTAAAACCTGAACATTATGTGCATTATGCATATATTACAGTCCTTTGCAGCACAATAAAAAATAGTTTCCATTCCCTGCTTTGTCTTCATGCAAAGAAAAAAGAAAAGGAAAGATATTCAAGAAAAAAACCTGAACAGCGCATGTAAAAAAAAAAAGCTTACAAGACATAAACATAAAATATGTAAGACATCTGAGAATGCATTTGCTGTCAAATTCACGTTCCAGGCAAAGGATACTAAATTAAATGTTCTGCCAAAATCCTCATGGATTCAAGTAAGTGATGAGGTATATGAAATTTGCTACAAGATAAGCTTCCACACATTGCTATTTTAAGCAATCTGACTGGCACCAAGAATATAAAATCTCAGTACCCATTTTAAAAACTTAAATATGTCTGGAAGTGTTGGCTTTCATTATGTTATCATAAACATCTTTACATCTTGCATTTAAAGCAGTCATTTATACAAGACTTTTAAAGTATATTAGTACATTCAATCTTGCTTAGTTAAATTGGTAGAGAGGAAAAGCTGGCAGACAGGATATCACGCAGCTTGGCAAAAGTGCATTTGTTCTCCAGTTCTTATAGTAAAGAGACTGATCAATCTTTCCAGTACTGAAGTTAGTAATGAATATTTTTTTTTCCTAGTTACTGAGTTTCTGATCACCTTTACTTACTCCACAGATATGCTCCCCCCCCTTAATTATGCATGTTTTAATTACTGGCCTAGCCACTTTTACATTGTAGACAGCTCAGTCTCCCCGTTACCTCATTTGTCATTTAAAACATAAATTCCTCAAAGTATCAAATAAGAAACTGTGCCATAAGTCTGCATGGGGCTATCTATTATTATTCATTCATCACATGTACTCCCACCCCCCACACACTTAGTTTTTGGTCATAGCACACCTTAACTCTGCAAAACTATTCGGTATCGATTCTAGCATAACCTCTCTTCAGCCTTACCCCTGCAGTTTTCATCCAAGCCACTTCCCATGGCCTGAATTTTCTGCTCCCCACCTTGTATTAAGGCCAAGATCTTACAAGGAGAGACTCAGGGACAGGACTCTGAAACGCAGAGACAGCTCCACAGAAGTTTCTCTCTCCAGCACCCAATTGTCTCCCACTATTTGTCTGCACATTTCTCCCATTCCCTCCCTTCTCACACTATGAGAGTAATGGCTATGGCTCCCTTCGGTTCTTCATCAACCTAAATATTCAGAAATCCTTACCCACAAGTTGGGTGGCTCCTCTGCTGCTTCCTCAAAGTCCTCTGAAGAAAACTGCAGCAAATCACCCCAGGGCTGGTAAGGGGCAAAGCAAGTCTCACCTCCTCCTGCACAGAAACATCCCCTAGCACTCCTTCCCTGTTCCCAGAGACACCACTTGCCAAAAACAGTGGCAGGGGCATGAAGTGAACCACCAGGTCTGCTGAAGTCGCCTCCTTTTCCTCTCCCCATAAAACCCACTGCGAACAGCCTCCAGCCATTTCAGCAACTGGTAAAAGCTGCTGGTCTGCTCCAAAGGGTGGCAGATTTCTCTCTCACCTCTTCCAACATGTCCCCTGCAACTCAGAAATGAGCAAGCAGGTGTCTGTACCACACGCGGTCTCTTTCCCCAGTCTCCTCTCCCCTTTCCCACAGATAGCTAGTATGACAGGGAAATACTGTAGAGGCAGAGAATTTGTACAACACTTTATTACACTGCCGACGACTGGGAATCAGTTCTGGTGACAGCCTCTTTTCTGTTACTCAGGCTGCGGAAGTCAGTAGTACAATGTTATTACAAGGTCACTGTCCCACAGAGGGAAGCACACAGACTCTGTCAATACCGTCATTTGCAACTTTGTCCTGCTAAAAGGGCAATTCAAGCTGCAAAGTGTAACAACCAGTGCCCTCCAGTTGTTGGTATATTTGCAACTCCTGTTATTTTCCAACGGCAAGGAGCAGACTCTAAACTTTTGAGAGTGATACTGCAGTCAGACTAAGACTTCAGGTAAAAGGCAGTAGCACAGATATTCACAACAGACTAACATATAATTATAGCAAAGCATGGAAGGGTCTATTTGGCACAAAGTGGAAAGTCAGAGCTTACATTTCAAGAACAGAACATGTTTATGTGATTGTAAAGAAATCAGTACTTGCAGAAAGAGGCAAGACAAGTTACCATAACCTTTTGTGGGAGAGAAAGGGAATCAGTAAAAGCCACATCTGCAATGGTATCTTTTATATTTCAGTCTTAACAGAAACCAACATTTTGACTTAAACACCCTTTAAAAATAAACCTGATGATGTTATACCTTACACAGTGTCAACTAAGGATCTAACTTTACCACACTTAAAATACATCATACAGCAGACCAATATCAGTCCTCCTGAATTCCCATGAAAGTGCTTGCACAACTGCATAGCTAACAGTCAGAAGAATCATGCAATATAAGGCTACAGGTACAGCCAAATTGACCCTTTTATTGTATTTGGAAATACTGATTTCCAGAATAAAGCACTTTCAGTGCAACTAGAAAACATATTTTTTTCTAAACCTGCAGCCTAGAAGTAAGTGGTGAAAGAGACATTTTAGAATGAGGTAAACATACTGCATAGGCTATAAATATAACTCCAAATTCCAAAAGTTATTTGGCTTAATTGTGAAATTATTTAAAACTGAACAGAAAGAAAAAACTACATACTTATAAAAATCTGAAAACAAATCCAGGTTGACCCTAACAGAAAATTAGAAAATAACTCATTTAAAGGGCATTTCCTACTGCCTCCCCCCCCTCCCAAGTTAGCCAAACAAAAGCACAATTTGAAAAGAGCTTTGCTGCTTTTTCCATGGAGCTGTTCCTTCTAGAATACTTGCTCAACCCCAGCTTGTCTCCATCTGTTAATCTGAGCCAAGACTGGTACTGGACACACAATGTCACAACACTCCAGTGAATACTGGCCTTCCAGCCCATGCTGCAGCTTTTCTTGCCGCATCCTGCATTCTGGAGCAATGACAAAGCTGTATGACACAGGGTGTTCAGAATAAAGACTGGTGCTTAACAGAGACCTCAATTATAATTTTAAACCATTTGAAAACTAAGTTATAGTTAACAATAGTGCCTTTTGTGATTCTCATATTTTTATTTAAAATGTGTCCTTGCAGGTTTGCTTTTTTTAATATTCCCTTGTATCAGTGTTTAGTTCCCAGAAATCATTCCTGTCAGGCAACGCAGTTTTCTGAAAAGATAGTATCTTCCATCCTCACCACATTTTCAATAAACTCTGTAGAAGACAGTCAATGATCAGACTAAGATAAAGTGCACATATTCCTTTTCTGATACAGGCAACAAAGTTGTTGACTGAAAAAATAAATCATACTGAAAATTGAAAACCACACAAAAAAAAAAATCCTACTGTGGCCATTCAGCACCCCATAATTAGGTTGTCCCACTGAGTACTGCCCAAAAATACTTTCCTTCAAGTGTCTGTTAGCTTAAAAAAAAAGGAACTTATAACATTAAAAATAATGGTTCCTTTTTAATTAGACTCTGAGAATCATGAATTTATGTAATCCTTGAAAGCTACAACTCCCCCAAGGCTGGCATACTGCCTTGACAACTTGTAAGTAGTTTGTATTTTACCCTTTGGATCCAGGCTTCAAGCTCGCAAAAGCTTTGGAGTTCTTAAGGGAATGTGAAATTTCATTGAGAAAAGAAATAAAATGATAGTCCCTTTCTGACTTCTTGGACTCAAAAATAACTACAATGGTAAAGTGAGGTTCGGGGCGAGTCAGAAAGTACGTGCTTTGGACTTTGTCATCATAGAAGTGAACAACCTTCTCCAAACTGTTGAGGTCGGAGGTTCTATCAGTCATAATCATGATTACATTGGGCCAGTGCATAACAGGCCTGTCGCTGGGCAGAGACACCACTGCAGGGTACTGATCCACGCCTTTGGGGGCTTCCCTGTAAGAATGGGGATGATGATAACCATGTCCCTGAAAACTCTCCGATCCACGATTGTCAAAAATTAAGGAAACATTGACGGCATCATACTTCCGGATGAAGCTGGAAATTTTCCCAAAGTAATCAGGATTTGTTTTAGCAGTCAAAGTTTTCATTTCAGATGCTGTTGTTTGTCGACTGAGGGCCTCGTGAAAGTAAAAGCTAAACTTGGCAAGGAGAATGTTTTTGAGCTTCATCAGCCACAGAAAGAGGTGCGGAGGTTGTACAGCCTTCTGAGACTGCCCTCCAAACAGATGTTTCTTGGTCTCTCGCTGCTTCTCAAAAATTTGGCCCCAAGTCTGTAGTTTTGTGTGAGCACTGTGCAAGTTGACCAGGGATGGAAGGAACTTCCACTCTGAGATCTGAGCCTGAGCCTTTAAGAGATGTGCGAGCACATCTACTTCCAGCTGGAAACTGCTTTCAAGAGGACTGAGGATTGGATGATGAAATCTAGAAAACATAACGTTAGTCAAGACATGAGAACTCTTGTACGCAACAGTGAAATAATCAGTATTTCTCAGTTCACAGACAGAAGACCAAACATCAAAGAGTAAAATGCAAACCAAAAATAATCTTGTTAATTTAAAAAACAGTTCTTTTAACATGATTGGGGCAAGTATTTTAATCAACATAGAGCACTTTGCATTCGACAGTACCACCTGTCAGACATTTCTCTATCAAAGCAAGGGAGTTCTATTTAATCAGCTGAAGAGCAATCACTGTTTATCTTGATCCATGAACTACTATAACACCATTTGTCTTTAAATTCAGGTGGTTTTGTTCCAGTTTAAAAATCCCCTCTGGTGGTAAAATATACCTTAATAGTTCTGGAATAGCAGTAAGACATTAAGTTAAATCAAAGGGATTGTGTTATAAATTTGCTGTTTCTATAGGGAAGCTATAAGGAAGCCAAGCTGAGCTTTTCTTGTTTTGTTTTTGTGTTGTTTTTTTTTTTTTTAAATTCACAATAAAATTGTGATGCAAAATTAGTCAATAGAACCATGATTAACTGTATCTACCAATGAACCAGGTCTCAAACCTCAAACCTTGGTGTACTAAAAGCAATGAAGAAAGAAAATTTGGCAGGATTTCATCATATCACAATGAAGATGCTGTAACAACCAATTTCTCTCACTAAAAATTCAGGTCAAGATCAGCTCTCAATTTAGCAGATGTTTCAAAAACAAACAAACAAAAAACAACACCTTATCTGCCAGGTAGGAGTGCCACTGCACACCTTATTCACAAGAGTGATCCTACTATTAGGACAAATCTTGATGAAATAGAATTTTATAGATCCATTCTATAGCTTTCTCTTCTCTATTTTTAATCAACATCAGGAAAAAGAGACAGATCCAGCCTACCTCCCTTCTACAATACTCAAATTACTTGTAAATTTATAACATCATAAATAAATACATACTTAATTCAAACTGTGCAAAACTGTTCCAGTTACAGTAGCTAAATACTTAACTTTAGAAAGAGTGAGTCTCCAGCAAAGACAGAAGTGGCCTTTTTAGTAAATGTGTTCCCTAATAGGCATTTAGGACTCTTTAAGAGGTCTCCAACAAAGAACAACAAATAGTTCAAAGACAAGACTTGATGAGGTTTCCATTTAAGTAAAGATAGATTTATCCCCCCACTTCAGAAAAAATATCCTGCATCTTGTTATTGCTTTAAAAAAGTAGTTTATACTGAATTCTTCCAACATTTAACAGCTCATCTTCAAAGTGAAATCGACTCCATTATTCCCCTCAGCTTCCAGGACACAATACATATAATCCATTTTAGAAATTCTTGGTTCAAAACCGAAATATTTAATTTTGTTGTGGACCAGAAGGGAGAACGAGAATTTTAGGCTTTTTATCCCCTCTCCCTTCACTATTTTTTCTTTGACTTTCCATCAGACTCTTGCCAAAACATTAATTCTTAGGCTTATGAAGACCGTCTGACAATTTCATCACTATTTTTAAGCATCTCTTTTTTTGACAGCCACAATACATGTCTTGAAAGGATTTGCTATTAAGATGCAAGTCCAAGTTTATTTGAAGAAAGTAAAATGATGAATATGATAAATCAGTTGATGCACCACGTTCTGCAAAGAGGCTAGGTTGCACTTCTGTACACAGTACATGTCAGCAACCATCATATCTACCTGCTATAGCAGAGACACAGCAATTACTGGCTGCTTTGGTGGGCTGAGAAGTCCAGAGCACATTTACATTTCTTTGAACAAGAGTCAAGTAAAAATAATATTCTGCTAACAGTCAACATTATGTATTTCCAATGGTTTTGGTATTCAGCAGAAAAACAGTTTTGTTGCCATGTATTAGAAAGGGGGAGGAAAAAGCATTATACAAAATTATTTGTTCGAGATAGTCCCATCAAGTGCATACTTAGCACAGTTTCAACACACCTACAGTCAGACCAAGAAGGTTATTCAATCTTAAAAGCAATTAAAAAATTCATACTAATGCAGCACTGCCAAGTCTCCTGGTTTAACACTATGATGCATAGCTTTCTACTTTGCTTCATGGCTCATAGCTATTTTCATGTTTCACTGCACAGCAGGATTTGCTAAACTGTTTTAATCCAAAAATACACACCTCAGCCACAGCTGAGAAGCTTGATATGACTGCAGAGTAAACTAGCAGGTTATGTACTCGGTGTATCTGCTGTAACTAAGTTTCATAACACAGTAGCATCTGACTGAGCTCAGTATCACATAAAACAGACAGGTTTTTACAATATTTCAGTAAGCCAGAGTGTTAAGAACTTAAAAACACATTGGAAAAATTATTTTTCCCCCCCAATAATTCTCAACAGCAGAGGGATGCTAGAGTTTTGTTCTGCAGACTATGAAGAGGCCTCATTTTTATACAACTTTTTTATTTCCCTCCATAGATCACACACACTTACATGTATTTACAAAATGCTGACTAGATGAAAAACATTTAACACTTAAAAATAAATACATCAAAATAGGTTTACTAGTTACTTATTCATTTTATATTAAGCTTTTAAAGGATCCTGCTTCTGATGCTGTTTTCATTATTTCAGTTAAGATCTCACCCAAACCAACAGTTAAAGAATTCAGGGAATGTTACTTCTCCAGCTGTATTCTATAGAAAAACAGAGAGGGAAATGTCTAGTGTTTGCTGTGTACAAGTCAGCAATAAGTAGTAACAAAATAACTTTAAACTGTGCAAGAGTTAATGATTTTTCAGATACAGACAATATGACTTGATTGTTGACAGTCAATTCATTCTTTCATTCCTTAAACAGCAAGCAGTTATTTGCTCTACATTATGTGAACAGCTATTTTTAGACGTAAAGGAAAGAAACCAAGGCCAGAACCTATCTACAGAACAGATGCCCTATCTGGCCTTAGCATGTTGGGCTGAGATAATGGCACACATCCTCAACTACCAATGAGGAATATATTGACAGAGGGAAGAGACTGGGTAAGGATGAGTTTAATTAACCTTTCACCTGAGAGGGTCAACAGACTGTAAACCAGAAATGCCATCCAGTTAGCACACACCAACGTAACAGCCCCCAGAAACTGATCCGAGATATGAAGAAACTAAAGGAAGGACTAGAGGAAGATATCATTATCCCCACGTTTTTCAGAAATATTCTGTATACAACTGGGGAGGACCACACAGCAGCTACTGAATTAGCTCTAACAGCATCCTAGAAGGTCTCCATCTTAGAGATTGCTCATTAACCCAAAGCAAGATCAACAGTATTTTTCCCAGGGAGATGCTGCTTATTTTTTTAAAAGAGGTTATACAATGCCTTAGAAGTACAGATATGTCACTGAAATTTATTTAGAGTCATAAAACATTTAATATATAACAGTCTCCAGTCACTGTGTCAAAGTATCAGTTTTGGTTTTCAGATTTTTTAGCATCATTGACTCAGTACATGCTCAGAACAGACGGCGATGGTTAGTGTAGAACATAAATAAGCTTCTCAAAAAAAAACCCCAACAACTTACTTCCCTTTATTCTTTAATGTTTATCGCACCAAGGAAAAAATATGTAAGTTTCATTTTTCATTGGACTAACAGTCCTGATATTGTAAGGGCTCACAAACCAAGAATTGCAAAACAATCACTAGTAAGATCATATAGACTCGTTTCGATTTTCAAATAGCAAAATTACATAGCAATTTACCTGCTCTTCGTAAAAAAATAAGGGAGTTAGCTGCAGTGCTTAGATTTGGAATGTCAGAAAGCAGCACTGAATTAGTCTGATTTTTCCTAGGTATATACTTTAAAAATCATAACTGAAAAAAATAAGACCTCACAATATTCTCCCCAAAATGTCTTCTTAGACAGTATTTCACTAACAAAGATTTAAAAAAATTCAGCTACATTTGACAGTTATCTTCCTACAATGGCTACCTTGTTTTGCTTTATTTTAAAGAGCTAGAATTTGAATCTGTTGACAGGCATTCAAAAATTCTCTCTTTTTTAAACTGCCATCACTTTCAAGGCTCACATGTGTTAGATGTCATTTAGAAACATCCTGGGATTCTTATAACGGGAACTATTACATCTTAACTTCAAGAAACCATAATGGCAGGGACCAAAGACTCAGAGGTGCTCCTTCTACTGGCTCAAATACCTCTCAGAGAAGGCATAACAGAGCACCATAAAACCCTACTAGGTAGATCAAATAGCAATGGTGTAGCTTTTAGAATTAAGCAGACATACATTCTAGTCTAAAAGTAAAATTGTCACACAAATACCTGTTTTGTTTACATATCAATTTTACTGAACTCCATATGGAATTAAGTCTTGTTTCCCCTCCACTCCTGATGAAAAAGTGCAAGAAGTCTTACACCTTTTATAAGGAAAATGACTCTTTGTTGAATATGAACATGCAGAGTTTTAATTAAGGAATAGGGAAGATGGCTCCTAGAACATGATGAGTAGAAACACTCTCCCTTTTTTATTTTTGTTCTTCAGAGGAGGAGTCATATTTTGAGACTTCACACATCTGATGCTGCTGACCAACTTTCACTTCATGCATGAATTCATGCAAGGGGCTGTGCTGCTCAGCAGTCAAAGGACAGCAAAGTCTTTGGGCTTGCTCTGAACCTCAACATCATTTACTACAGACCATATGTCTGAGTACTTACTGCCAGCAAATAAGCACTGACCTTGAGCTGTATTTCTTTAAGATGGATTCCAAAATGTTTACCAGTTCCTCAGAGTTAATGAACTTTTGGGTGCTGAGCGTGTACATTTTTTCATAGAAGTCAGCAATTTCCATCCGAGCCTGAACAAAAAAACAGAGCTGTTCAGACAGGTGAGAAAGCAGCTCTTCCAAGTGAGGAGCTGTTCCTCCTAGTGCATTGCGACCCGTCGCCACCACCTTCTTCAGCTCATTATGCAGAGATGTGTAGATGGTTCGGATGGAGTCCTTTCGGCTGAAGAATGACTGACCACCTGTTCAGATAAATATGGAGGTATTACCAAAATCCAGGGACAGCAAAGATAGACAGCAATACTGGAAAATTATATATAACCACGCTTGTTTTCCCCTAGGTGTTCCTAACTGTTGTTTGATCACAGTATTTTTTTTTTTTTTAAAATCAAGAAACAAATTTCAGTGTATTATTTTGCAAGTAACTGAATTACACATAGCATATACTCAGAAGCACTTTATGCAATTTCATGCAAGTTACACATGTCCCAATTCATATCTCAGCAGCCAATGATTGCTGCAAAACTTCAACTCCCTCACGTCCGCCTCAGTTATGGCATGACTTCACAGAAAGCGAGGGTTCAGTTAAATTTGCTACTATGATACATGACCTGGAAATACTGTTGTTATCTGTGGAAGTCAGAAGAATCAAGTCATCATGAAATTTTAATAGCCTCCACTCCTATTAGCAACTCTTGATCTCTTCAAGAGAATTTCCCCAACAGTACCGCTTCAACCATGAAGCACTCAAGTTTGCAAAGCAACCTTTAAATGGCAACTATGTGACATCTGTGTATACAAACCAAATGTTTCCAATCCCTACGCAGTCTTAATACAAACCAGAATTCAAAAGAAAAACAATCACAGTGTATCTCAGTGAGACCACAGCGCAGGTTAATCTGTAACTAAAACTGAGGGGAAAAAAAAAGAAGTCTGTGCTTCTCTCTACCTGTTCAACCCTATGAGGAATTTAAAAAAGAAAGAAAAAAAAAAAAGACAAAAGTAGAGGGTCAAAGTAAAAGATATTTAACTTTGACACTACCACAAGACTGTACAATGGTACTAACCTTATTTCATAATTTCTATTTACAGATGGCCTTATGTGCTGCTGCGGCCCTCAACGGCTGCAGCACAGCAAGGATCACAGGGAATGAATCTGCAGAACTTTTAAAGGGATTCCAAATTTAGGTTCCACTTTGAAATGGCTTATGAACTTTGTAATGGTGGATAGTCCTTTTCACATCCATTTTACACATATAATTTTCAAAAGTGACCTTAGCAATTTGAGGCAGAAAGGCAGAGAATTGGTTATCACAGTGAAACAGCAACCTTCCTAAGCCAAGAGTTGCCCCCAGGTCGTCGGCAGGATGAAGAATCATCTACTGCTGTTGTTCATGATGTATAGAAACAAACAAAACTTTGTCCTTTCTGCTGTCCGTTTTACCCTTTCTGCAAGCACCAAATTCACTTTTTAAAGTCAGCCTTATAGAAAGAGTTCTGTCTGTAAAGATCTTCTTATAAAACAGCAGAATTTTCTTGATGCTTTACTGCATTACACATCAGACTCATATCCCTTGATCCATTTTCCATGCCAGTCTGCAGTTCAAAGAGAAAATAAGCAGCTTTGCCCAGAGGGCAACACAATGACAGCTCGTCCTGTGCCAGTTTGGGATTTTTCTATTCGCATACTCAGAGAGTGAGAAGCAGCCAAGATCGTGGCCAAAACTTCCCAAGATCCTGCAGCGTGAATGACATGAAATGAATAACAACTTTCAGGAAGCTATCTCCAGCCCTGACTACTTACTTGCACACACACAGCTCTAATATTTGGGCCCGGAACCGTGACATAGAAAAGCTTTAACCCTTCGGTCGCCCCACTGAGCTCACCTGTGCCAGAATCTCAGCCAGAGCATCCCAGCACAGAAACACCTCTGGCTAAATCCCGGGAACGGCAGGCAGGCAGCCTGCCAGCCGACAAGGAGACGCACCGACTCCCACGGCCGCTGTGCCACCCGCGCTCTCGCTTATTCTTTCGGGGCCGCCCAAACGCCGTAGCCGATTTCCCACCGGGCCCACGGACACTTGCTGACCCAGCGCTCGCGTTCGGGACGCGCAGGCACGCACCTGGCCGAGGCCAGGCTCCGCGGGCACTGCGCAGCTACCGGCCGACGGAGAACCGCACAGGGCCGCGGCAGCCGCCCGGTTCCCCGCCGCGCTGCCGACACCCGCGGGGCTCAACCCGGGGCGGGCCGAGAGCGAGAGCGAGGGGCGGCCCGGAGAGGGGCGAGGGGCCCGGGGGACGCGGGGGGAGCGGGGAGGGATCCGGCGGTACCTAGCTTCTGGCCCAGGAAGGTCATGCTGTGGTAGGCCTTCTCGGCGGCGGCCAGGTGCGCCAGCCCGGCCAGCAGGGCCAGCCAGCTGGCCCCCGCGCTCTTGTTGGCCTCCCGCTCCTTCTCCACATTGTCCTTGGCCTTGTCGTAGGAGAAGATGCCCAGGTGGGAGAAGAAGGTCTCCAGCACGGCCTGTTCCACCGGCACCGGCGCGCCCAGCGGGATCGACTCCCCCATCCCGCCCGCCGCCTCCGCGACGGCCACTACTTCCGGGTCCGGCGCCGCGGCCGCGTGAGGGAAGAGGCTCGCGCCGACTCTCGCCGCGCGCCTGCCCTTGCCACGTGACGGGCGGGGGAAGCCGGCTCGGCGTCGCGTCGCGTCGCGTCACGTGACGGGGCGGGGCTCGCCCCGCCCGTCGAAGGAGCGCGTTCCGGGGGCACGGCAGCGCCCGGTTCGCCGCGGGCGGCCCGGCCCGGCCCGGCCCGGCCCGCTCCGCTCCGCTCCGCTCCCTCACCCGCGTTGCCGCTTCCGGGTTGGCCACGCTGGCCTCGGTTGCTGTAGCGAGCTCCCCGCCGCCTCGGTTTTTGTGACGCCTAAATCCGAAGCCCGTTTCCACGCCGAATCATTCTTTCGGTCAAGAAGTCCCAGAAGACAAGGTCTTGCAGGTGACCTTATGCCCACCCTCTGGCATTACCCTGGTAGGACTCCCGCAGGACCCTCCGCTTGTCCTAACATTTTGTGTTTAGTTTCCTCTCCCTTGCAACTGGGAGATCACGAATTGCCCCCATTCATCCCCTTTTTTCGGATGTTTTGGACAGATGAGCTCCCTGCGCTGATACACCTGAGGGCAACGAGGAGGAGAGCGGATCTGAGCTATGGGGCTGCGGATGGGGGCTGTTCTGGCAGCACTGACCAGTCCAACTCTTGCCGAACGGCCTCCCCCCTACACGGAGCAAGGCTCTCACCTGCAATCCACAGGCAGTTCCTCTCCTGGCCCAGTACCAGAGATAGGTCCACCAAGCCCTTTGTCACTTTTCATTTCTAGGTGCAGGCATCTCTGTATGCGTATATCAGTTACTTCAGAATGGTGCGTAACATCCTTGAAAAGGTTCAGGTTAGAACTAAAGTTTTGGCTTTAAAGGCTTACAACCTGAAGTAGCTTAGCTGAATTTACAAGGTCTTTACCCTTACAGCTGACAACTTTGAGTTCTGCATGCACAAAAAGCTGCCTTCTTCCTGAATTCAACTATATTTACTTAGCGTGCCTAAGGGACAAAATGAATGTAGGATGTTATAGCTGCTCAACAATAGACTTACCCTGACCTGGAAAGCTGGTTATTAAAATTTTGGTTTATTGATGAGCTGTTTTGGTAACTTAAGTCGTCACCTGAAACATTCACCTGTTTGAGGGCAGTCATAGCTGCAAACAGTAGGCTGCCAATAGTTTACAGAAAATAAAGCGTAGGAAGGGGGACTCCTAGTTATCCAGAACACCGTTTCCAAAAGACAACTGGGAGTCAAAGGTTCAAATAAGACCTTTATTACAACACAGGGTTGACAGCACGTTTTCGTATTTAAAAGAAAGTATTTGGTCTCTTGGTAGTGAAACGTGGTTTGTGCTGGCGACGCAGAACTCTGTGTGGCAGAGGGAACTTGATTTTAGAATCCTGCAAGAAAAATGTTTCTGTGTTAATTGAGATACCAGAGGAACAACAGAACATAGTTTGCAATAAATAGCTAAGCTACATTCAACTGCTAACTTATGTGTAGAGAAGTAATACATCCACAGATTAATAAACTTCATAGGAGCTAACAGATGCCTTAGTTTTGCGATTCTTTTTGAAAGAAATGCCTGTTATATATAGGTAAGCTTTCTGCAAGATAATACACTTTTGTTTTGGTCTGACTTTCTTTCAAACAGTTCTAGCATTAAAAGTCTTGATCATAATATAACACAACTGCAAACCTATGCATGCAAGTTAGGTTCCCTCCCTACTTTTGCCTGCAAAGCAAACCTGTACCAGAGAAGAGAGCTCCCCCCTTCCAGTCTGTGTTAGACCAGGACCCACCAGCCACTGCAATGCTACTTCACTTACATGGAACTGCTTGACTGCTGGTCTACGGCACTTGCTAGCAGCAATCTCCTCGACTTTCATGATCTGAATAGAATGAGCACGGGCACGATGACGGGCTCCCATATCGCGGTCTGTAACAAGAGAACTCATTAAAAATAAATCTTAAGACATTTTCAGTTCAAAAATCTTACTACCATCTTTTCAGGAAATGTTTATAGTACCATCTACAACTTTTAAAATTCCTGATCGACTCTACTTAATCACACTGGTTTTAGTATCTGAAGTGATGGCAGAAATATCATAGAACCAACATGCAGCAGCAAATTCTTCCTGGAACTCATAACCAAACTCCTCCAAGAAAGCACCTTCTTACTGTTCTTGCCTGATTTCAAGAAGGTGCACATGTACAGAAGTAATCTACATGGGGCTATTTCATTTTTTGCACAAGAAAACTGTGATTCAGAATCAACACTAAAATATGATTACTGGAAAGACATGTGAACTTCAGAATTTCCCTGCCAAAAGGAAGGTGCAAGTAAAGGTAGGATCCGAGGTTATCTTTACTTTTCTTAAAAGTGCCAAGTGATAAAAACGTGAATTGATATTTAGCCCACATAATTAGGCTTTCAGAACAGGAGGAAGCCATCTGTACATGGGCTACCTGAAAATTCCTCCCTGCGGCGGTGAAAATCACTGCCTTCAGGTCATGACGTCTATAGCTAGTTCCACAAGATATGCCCGTTGAAATACTATTGTGCTTACAATGCTTCCCATGAAGATCTAAAATCCCTATTAAAAACTTACCTGTCAAAAGTATTCTTGAACATAAAGGTATCAAAGTCACGATGCAATTATCATGACAAATTAAGTTCTCAGGCCTCTTAAGCAGTCCTCCAGTATGTTAACTAACAGGAATTATTTTAAGTTAATGTAGAACCTTAAATTTCACTTTCAACAGCACTTCAGCTTTTGAAAGGCGACAAGATACATTTAATATTTGCACACATGACAAGAATATCATTATTAAGAACAATATTCTTTGGGTTTTTATGTGCATTCTGTAGTGTTTATAACACTTCTGGATTCAAATATCAACAGCATCAGCTATACAAACGATCTGTCCCTCAAGTACTTCACAAAACAGACTGAAATCAGGACAACCTTCAATTCTCCCTGAACTAAGGCAATGAGATCTTGGAGCAACACACCTTTCCCTGCCCCGTGATGGTTTTTTTTTTTTTACTTGCTCTCCAAGGGACAGATGCTAGTGTGTTCCACATGATATCTGAAATATTCTCTCCACAAGACTTGGGAAGATATACTCAATTATTTTAAAACAATAAATACAGTGCAAGAAATATATACAGCACCTAAAAGGTCATAAAACTCTCAGTCTGTATAGCAAACCTCATTACTAGAGTTGTAGAAAGTCACATCAAGATGAAGCGGGAATATTTTCAGCTAGAGAAACTGTATAAAGAACGGTAACAAGGAAGATACAACATACATCATACACAAACATGCATGGACTTCTCCGGGAACTCCCCACTTTATTTTTCCAGTGTTTCAGTTATCTTATCATGGATCAAGTCATCATGCTTTATGCCCAGTTTAAGATTTAATCTTGTGCTTATATACTGGTCCTACCATTTTATACCTCAAACAGTTACATGTACTTACAGCACTGAGTGACAGCACCAGCCGTGGTCAAATCCCTGTACTCCCTGTACATGTTGTGAGTTCCGCTACGAGAATCATAGCGCAACCAAATACCAAAATTTTTCACTCGCAGAGGGGACTTCTCATACACCTGGAATTACACAAGAGCACAAAAGTAGTTAGAGACAGTACATCACTGGCATTTTACAAGTTTAAGAAAAAATATTTCAGAGCTCTAATGAAACCACCATAGGGAGTTTTAATGTCAAAACTATGTGCTCTCTCTCCCCACATCAACATAGCTACACTCAAGTCTTGGTAATTCAGAGTGAAAACTTTTAATCATTCAGTGTGGGAAGAAAAATACACAGAAGATTTCGGCTCTAAAGAATGTCTTTTAAGCGTCAAGGTAGAGGAGTGCAAGCATACAAGTATCTACTTTCCAAGGATTATTAATGTCCAAATGACTCTTAAAAGGTATATTCCACAATGAAGCAAGTGTAAGAACCAGACAGCAGTACTGACTAGTGGCATAGCTCATAACTCTCAAGTGCTGGGAAGTACGTTTCTTTTTAGTTTACTGGACATATAGTGCCACTTTGAAAAAACGAACTTGTCACTCAGCTTCTCAGCAACTGAAGAATAAATGAACTTCAACCTCACCCCTAATAACTGCGCTTACATAAATTCCTTCCACACATACCAGCTGGAATTCCTTACAAATCTCCCACTCTTTTAGGTTTTCAATCCCGCACCTGGCCACAGTACACAATCTCTCCAGAAGACTTCTTCATCTTCTTCAGCTGAGAAACGAAGTACCAGAACCGGGACTTGGCGACAACATGGTTCGGAGCGAAGATCCGCATGCGGTAGAGAGGAGGCGTCGTGCACTTGGGCGTGGGCAGGCATCGCCCGACCACCTTGTACTCCCGCAGCTGGAGGGAGACAAACGACAGGCCGCCCGCAGCGTGAGCCCCTCAGCGCCTACGGCTCAGCCGCCACGGAGCCACCCCCGCGCCAGCCCGACCGGCCCCGCCACGGGCCGGCCCCGCGGAACGCACCGCGGCGAGAGAGAGCAGGCCATCCCAGGGGAAAGGGAAGAGGCAGACCACCGGCCCCGGCGGATGGCCCGGCGGGCCCAGCCGCGCCGCCCGCCGATCGCGGCCCCCCCGCCCAGGAACGGCGCGGCCTCCTCACGCGTCCTACGGGAGCGGCGCCGCCGCCATGTTGGCCGCTCGCCTCCCTCAAGAGCCGGGCGGGGCCGCTTGGGCGCGCAGAGGCCGCTCTCCTGCGCCACAAGCCCGCGCCGCCGCCCTACCAACGGCCGCCTCGGTCCCGGTCCCGGTCCCGGTCCCAGCCGTGCCCCCGCGCCCCGGCCTTCACTCACGGTGCCCGACGCCTTCATGCTGCTGCCTCCTCCGCGGCCCGCAGGAAAGGAAAGGCCGCGTGCGCCGCCGCCTCCCGTCACCCGCCCGCCGGCAGCCCCGCCCCCGGCCGTCCTGTCCGCCCATTGGCTGGGAGGAGAGCGCGATTGGAGCAGGCAGCCGTCAGTCTCCGCCCGTGGCGGCCGGCGCTGGGCTCCGGGCCGGCGGGGGCCGCGTGGCTCGGTCCGGGCCCGGCCGGCGGCGGCGGCGGGCGGGGCCCGGCGCTCGGCCAGGCCGGCCGCGGAAGCCAGCAGTGCCGCGGGCCCGCATGGTGCCGGTACCGGTAGGAAGAGGCCCGGCTGTGCGTGACGCCGTCTCCCGCCGGCCCTGCTCGCGTTGCCGCAGAGGACGTGGCGGGGAGGCCGCAGGCGGAGGCAGCCAGCTCCGCGTTCCCCGCGGGGCAGAGGCCGGGCGTCGAAGGGCTTTCGGGGGAGCCTCTCTCACCCGTGGTCCCGTGGGAGACCGGGGCTGCTGGCTACCGCGCGGTTGCCCCCGTGGACCGCCCCCCCCCCCCCCCCCGTTCGATGGGATCCACTTCGTCGCGGCCGGCCCCGAGTGCGGCCGCTTCTGCGCACCGTGAGCGGGGAACGGTTCTGCGGCCGCGGCGCGTTAAGGCCGCTCGGGCAGTGTGCGGGTCGGGCTTCTGAAAGCTGCGCTGCCGTAGCCAGGCGGCGCGAGCGGCCTCCCTCTCGAAGGACGCTGTAACGCTGCTGCAGCCATGTAGTAAATTGCTGCAGTTACTGGCATTTAGACTTTTTTTCCTTTCAGCCTGATTCCGCAGACACGCACGCCTCTCATCACGCAAGACCCCCGTACCCCTTGCCTCGCCGCAGAACGATTTGCGGAGGCGACCAGCGTCACATTTGCTGACACCAGCCGGGCTACCCCTCTCCTCACACACAAGCCCACGCCGACGCTTTAGCAGTGCCTGAGCTCGGGCCAGCCCTCGTGCCCGTCACCGGGCAGAGCCGCCCCGCCGCTGACGGCGGCGCTCGCCTCGCTGCTGCTGACAAAGCGCCATTTCCGCGTCCCGGCGGGACTTTGGGAGCGGAACGGGCCGGTCCCGGTTCATTAAATCGGGGCATTCGCTGCTACAGGCCCCCCCCCCGGGGTGCTGCGCGACGAGGAGCGGCGCCGGCAGGAGGTGCAGGCCACGCCCACACGCCGGGGGGAGGCGGGACTACGGCTCCCGGCGTGCCCCGCGGCCGGCCGCCTAGCCGCGGCGGGAGGCTGAGCGCGGGGGGCCGGGCCGGCGGCACGCCGGGAGCCGTAGTTCTGCGGCTGCGGCGGCCCCGCCGAGGGGCGGGGGCAGGGGCAGCGTTCCTTCCCGGAGGCCGTTCCGCACGCGCGAGGAACGCGGCGCCTCCCCTGGGCGTCCTCCTCCTCCTCCCGCCGCCAGCCGAGGCGGCGCGGCCTGGCCCGGCCCGGCCCGCTCCGCTCCCTATGCTCGTGGCGGCCGCGGAGCTGTGGGGGTGGGAGCCGGCAGCGCCGCCACGATGGAAGAGTGACCGGGAAAGGTAACGGCGGGGGGAACGGGGACGGGACACGACGCGCGGCGCGGGGTGACTCAGCCCGGCGGGGGACTGGGCCTCCCCGGCCGCTGGTGGGGGCCGGGGCGGTGTGGGCGCCCGCGGGCGTCGCCGCTGAGCTGGCGGCGGGCTCCCGCGGGTCACCCGGCCGGTTCCAGGCAGCCCGGCGCCGCCTCCTCCGCAGCTGGGAGGCTGTGGAGAAGGGGGGGGGCAGGCGCCGCGGCCTCCCCGCCCACCCGGCCCCGCTGCTGGGGGAGCAGGGGGGTGCCGCAGTCGGTCGGTCCCTCCGTGAGCCGGCTGGGGCGGGGGGGTGTGCGGCCGCCGAAAACATCGGGATTCTTCTCTGGCACGCTGTAGCTTTGCGGTGCGGTTCTGTTCGCGTGCTGCGGGAGCTGCCTCGGTAGCCGTCCTGCGTTATGGCTCCGGTGGGGAAGGAAGTGACCGTGAGCTCTTGCACTGCAACGCGAGGGGAGGGACCTCCCCTGCACCTCCATATTCCGCTGCTCTCGGCGTGTCCCAGTACGGCGGTTCCCCGCCGCGGGAGGAGTGCTTTGTCACTCCGCAGCGGCCCCGGGAAGGGGCCGAAGGGGTTAAGCTGCAGCCCCGGTGTCTTCGCCGCTGGGTGCGAACGCCAGGTCCCCCTCCTCGGCTGAGCTGCTGAGCCAGGCGGTGCTGTCGGCTCTGCAGCGAGGGCAGGCTGGGCTCTTGACCAAGTCGGGGTGGGGGGGGCGGGCAAGAAGGCCTTGCTCCTCTCGGGGAGTTCCTGGCCAGTAAGGATGTGCCTGAGATGAAGACCTAACGTGTCACTTCCAGAAAGAAAAACTTTCTAGTCCAGTTGAAAAGTTCTTGGAGTAGCTACAACTACACAGCTGTTCGTTTTAACCATATGTTAGGTCAGTGTAGAGGCTCTATAGCCTAAGAGGCTGTAAATATGCTCAAGACTTGCAGCAAGCAAAACAGAGCTCAAAAAAGAACGTGAAAGATGATCTTTTACTGTCTTTGTTTTATTTGAGAGAAGATTTGAGGGAATTAAAATGAAGCCTGTCACTGGCACCCTGTGTGCTATCACAATCTTGTAAATACCAAAAACGAATGCTGCAAACTAAGTACTCTTTAATTGTTCCCGTGGTTAGCATCTGTAGTTAAAATGCTCTGAATGCTTTTATTGTTAGGACATATCTGGACACAAGTTACACACCTTTGACCATGTTAGTGTTGTTAAACTGGACAATCTTCCCCACTCGAAGTGTGACTACATTTTTTTCCTGCTTTCCTGTAAGAAAGCAGTCTCTGCTATCAAATGCATTTATAAGTATTTAATATGTGAAAGGGAGTAAACTATCCTGATGAGATACGTATACCTGTATGACTTCACTGTTAAGGAACTGCACCCTCCTAATTATAGTAAGATCGTTTTGCCACCCAACATAGTGACTGCTTAACAAAAAAAGCATCTCTAAGTAAATAAGACAGTACTTTCTACACAGCTGCATATTAACTATTGATGTTATTGATTATTTTTTATAAATCTTGCTTCAATGACATACTTGACCTTATAGCTGGGTATATCTTGCAATGGATTTTGCAAATTGTAAGTACTATTAAAATTGCAGTTCTGATTTTCCTTTTGAAGGGTAACTGGCTGGTAAAATAGATTTGTGGTGGAAAAGCTACCTGCTCAACTAAAACCATATAGCATGAGAAGCTATTTTGTTAGCTTTCTCAAAAGGCTCATTCAAATAGTCTACCTCAATTATTTGTCTTCTAGAGTTGGCTAGTCAAGCTGAAACTCTTAGAAAAGGATATAGGGTAAAAGATGACATTTTAAATATACTCATGTAGCATATACAAAATCAGTAGAACTGGTTGGCATTGCTGTTAGCTAAACAAGTGAAAAGAATACATGTTTGAGCAAGGTTATTTTTAATAGCAAAACTTGTCACGCAGGTGTACAAGATTACTACCTTTTGGGCAGATAATGTAGTGATATCAGCAGGAAAATATGCCAAAAATATGCTTCTGTATATTAAATAGTTTTGCTTGTATAACTCTGGACCAGACCCTAATCGAAAGA
This sequence comes from Aquila chrysaetos chrysaetos, assembly GCF_900496995.4. Lineage (NCBI taxonomy): Eukaryota > Metazoa > Chordata > Aves > Accipitriformes > Accipitridae > Aquila > Aquila chrysaetos. The sequence continues at coordinate 17,287,176 of NC_044029.1, read as the reverse complement.
TGCTGTAAAAAAAAAAAAAAAAGTAACTTTTTCAGCAGCATTTTACTTTTATTTTAATCTGGCTGGTTTGGATATTGATTATGGGGAAAACAAGCTGGGGGCTTGTGATGGGTTGACCCTGGCTGGTTGCCAGGTGCCCACCAAAGCCGTTCTATCACTCCCCCTCCTCAACTGGACAGGGGAGAGAAAATATAACAAAGAGCTTGTGGGTCGAGATAAGGACAGGAGAGACATCACTCACCAATTACTGTCACGGGCAAAACAGACTGAGCTTGGGGAAAATTAACTCAATTTATTACCAATCAACCAGAGTAGGGTAATGAGAAATAAAACCAAATCTCAGAACACCTTCCCTCCACCCCTCCCTTCTTCCCGGGCACAACTTCACTCCCGGATTCTCTACCAACCCCCCCAGCGGCACAGGGGGACGGGGAATGGGGTTTACGGTCAGTTCATCACACGTTGTTTTCTGCTGCTTCATCCTGCTCAGGGGGAGGACTCATCACACTCTTCCCCTGCTCCAGCGTGGGGTCCCTCCCACAGGCTGCAGTTCTTCACGAACTGCTCCAGCGTGGGTCCTTTCCATGGTGTGCAGTCCTTCAGGAGCACACTGCTCCAGCGTGGGTCCCCCACGGGGTCACAAGTCCTGCCAGAAAACCTGCTCCGTGGGCTCCTCTCTCCACAGATCCACAGGTCCTGCCAGGAGCCTGCTCCAGCGCGGGGTTCCCACGGGGTCACAGCCTCCTTTGGGAACCCACCTGCTCTAGCGTGGGGTCCTCCCTGGGCTGCAGGTGGATATCTGCTCCACTGTGGACCTCCCTGGGCTGCAGGTGGATATCTGCTCCACCGTGGACCTCCATGGGCTGCAGGGGGACAGCCTGCCTCACCACAGTCTTCACCACGGGCTGCAGGGGAATCTGCTCCAGCGCCTGGAGCATCTCCTCCCCCTCCTTCTGCACTGACCTTGGTGTCCGCAGGGTTGTTTCTCATGTTCTCACTCCTCTCTCCGGCTGCCATATACTGCCTGTCCCAACTTTTTCCTTCTTAAAAATGTTATCCCAGAGGCGTTACCACTATCACTGATTGGCTCGGCCGTGGCCGGCGGCGGGTCCGTCTTAGAGCCGGCTGGTATTGGCTCTCTCTCTCGAACACAGGGGAAGCTTCCAGCAGCTTCTTACAGAAGCCACCCCTGTAACACCCCCCCCCCGCCGCTACCAAAACCTTGCCGCACAAAGCCAATACAGGGCTGGGGGTGCAGAGGGAGAAGACTCAGCAGAGCAACTCTAATCCCTAAAGATTTTGACCCTGAGCAGGATTGCTCTGTGTCGCAAGGCAGTGTGTGAAGCTTGTTTTGCCACGAGTCATCGCTTTGTTCCAGATTTTCTGGTTTCTATACAGCTGCAACCTGCAATTTTTTTTTTGGTACGAACTCAATTTTACTTATTAAATTGCTTTTCATGATGCATTTTATTATAGTGTATTCTGTAGTGAGTTTTATAGAAATACCTGTCTTACCATGTTAAATTTTGAGCTCTCCTTTTCAGGCATGCTTGCTGTCAGCTGTCACTGTGCCACCTTTCTTCCAGTGGGGGAGGGTGAACAGTAGAGCGTGCACAACACACGCAATACTAAGAAATCAGAAGTTCTACCTATAGGCGTGTAGGCAGCTTCAAACCACAGCTCCTTTGTATTTCATCTCTTCCTCTTGTCTATCTTCCTTTCCCCTACCTCCTACATACTTACATAACAAGGCCTTATTTCAGGCCTAATTAACGATGTTATTGGGGGGGGCAGCTTTGAAGGATAGACAGATTTTGTCCCCTCTTGCTGTTTAACAGCATCCTAGTATTTGACAAAGATTTTTATTTTTTTTTAATTCCCTGTGTTTTACCGGAGCATTGCAGAACAGCCTGTAGAGATGCATCATCTTTAGAACATTTGTCTAGCTTGCTTGTTAATTTTACACTAAATTTTCTAAATAAAAATCATTGCTGGTAAATCAGCACCCATTAGTAGGAACAGAAAACTTTGTTAACAACTCAGTGTGATGTATTTTGTGGTTAATTTCTAAGACATTTCTCTTGTGTGCGCTTGCTTTAGAAGAAAGACCTTCTAATGGCTTTGCCTCCCTAGGGGAAATACTTCATAAATGAGTTTATGAAGCATCTTAACAATATTAGAGATGACTAGAGATTTTTTTTTTTTGCAGTTATGAAGTTTGTGGTGGGGAAAAAAATACAGCTGTCCAGCTTTTAAGTAGCAGATTTATGCTTATATCATATCTTGCTGAAACCTTCTCTGCATGCTTGCAATTTGAGTTCAAGCCTTTCAGTTGAATAGTTCATGTCATACCATTTCTCTGTTATTTAAGATTATATTAGCTCTTTTCACGATAACTGAAATATATGGACACTTCAAATTCTCCTTATTCAGTAAGAAGTTTAGTACTATTAAAAGTTGATTAAAGGACTTAGGATTCCGATATCTGTACCAGAAGTACACGCATTCATGTTTTGGTGGAGTACGTGCTATGTGTTTGAGGTTTGTGGGCAAACTTCTGTGGTTGTTGCTGTCCTGCTTTTAATTTTTGTTGTTCTGCTGAGCAAATAAAGTTTCTCTTTCTCTACTTGCAGATGATCGTAGTTTCCTCTCTAGAAGAAGTGGGCAGACCAGTTAGGAGTAGGAAACAAAGAGTATAGCAGTAGAGATGGATGAACAAGCCCTTTTAGGGCTAAACCCAAATGCTGATGCGGACTTCAGACAAAGAGTATGTAATTAACTTGCTTATCTCTAATAATTGGGGGTGCTGTTTCAGTGCAAAAGTCTTGTATTTTCTTGGGTGGGGAATTGGGCGTTTGCATGTTTTGGGTTTTTTTTTTTTGTTAACCAATACATAGGGTTCGTGGTGGCAAGTACAAAACAAAGTTATGTCACAAGCATGTAAGTGGAAGGTCATGTTACCAATTCTGTGAAATTACACTTAACATGCATAGAATTTATTTTTCTGGGCTCTGACTTTTTCGGTCCTTTCAAATCTTTGTACTTGTTGTTTAGCTCCATATGTAGGCTCCCATAGAATGAAAAGCAGAATGAGTTGCTTGCAGTTGCCCTTTTAATTCTTAGATGTGTTGTTTTATTGGAATGGATTACCTACCTTTAGTGTCTTTTTAATGAAATGTGTGTTTTTAACTGCAGTGAAGTTTGTATTAGCATAGAGTAGGTTAAGAAAGTAGTCATGTTAAGTGGGTAACAGTTACTTCAGAAAAGAGAGGTGCTCCTGTGAAAAGGCATTACAATTTATCTAACTATTTAATGAGTAAATATTTATGCTTACTGATTCATTTTCAAGTTGATTCAACTGTCTACAAGATAACCTCCAGTGAAATCTTTCAGAAATGAGGATGTTAATACCTTGGTTTTGTGTTCAAATTCTGGAATGTATAAGCAAATTAAAAATGCAGCCTGGTATTGCTAAGCAGCCTGTTAAATATGTTGGTTCTGGGTATTTGTCCTTTTTGAAAGGATGGATATAGCTAATCTTTAGTGTTCTGTTAATAGAATATCACTGTAAAATTTGAAGCTTATAGATTTATTGACCTTTTAACTATGTAGTCTGCCTAATTTTGAAATATTTATAGTAAAAGGTGATTTACCTTTTCACTAATCATGTAAGATGTAACATATAAAGGAAGTATCAAACCATTTCTAGTAAAACTGTTCAGTATAAGAAAATTGTCTACAGGAAGGGAATTCTTGGTTTAAGAACTTATTTCAACTCACTGAATAATTACTTTGGGAAATTACTTTGGTGAATGGAAACAATTATGAACTAATGTAAAAATCCAAAACCACCCAACAGCCAAAAAAACCCCTTGAAATACAAGCATTTGTAGAATTGAAATAATGTTGTTAATCTAATCTCTGTTTCAAAAGCTACTTTACTGTTTTGTATAACAGGCCACACTAAATATTAAAGCACTTAGATTAAGTTAACTGTTGTCAAAAGCTATGTAGAAGTTCTGATAAGCAACTTGATTATTTAGAGTTTGGTAGAAGTTTTTTCCAGTCTCTGTGATGGATTCATAAACTGACAGTTGTGATCAGTGTTTGAATGTTTCTTGAGCTTGAGGTGTTGAATACAGCCAAAGTGGTGCAACAAAAATACTGAGTTGTTTTCAATGAAAAATCTAAGTTGTTTTCTCTTCAGAATTTGTGGAAGGAGTTTTAACTTGGATGTGAACTTCCACCTAAATGGGAAGGTCCTAAGCAACTTTCTTTAGTCGACCCTGTCTCCAGAGGGCCCTTCTAACCTCAACATTTCTGATTCTATGACTTATATTCAAGTAACAAAAATCTTTTTTATTGAATGTAAAGTGGAAATGGGTACCTGTGATATTAGCATTTGAAGAAACACTCTTGTGTTATGGTAATTAGGGAGCCATATAAATACTTGGATGTATCCAAATACTGTTTGGTTTTTTGAAGGAGAGCTGTTTAAATGTGAGTCTTAAGTGTGAATGAGATGTCTTGCTGTGTGGTTTGTTTATTCCTTTTTTAAAATGAAACTTACTTGGATATTTGCAGGCACTAGCCTACTTTGAGCAGCTGAAGATCTCTCAGGATGCTTGGCAAGTCTGCGCAGAAGCATTAGCTCAGAGTATATACAGGTAATGTAGATAAGAATCATTGCTTATTTTCATATGTTTGGGTCTGGTTTTAGCTCTACAGCATAATAGGCAAACTAAATTGCTGAAAGTTGATATGGTCTTCATACTGTTTTTAGAATCGTAGTTGATCAGTGGCTTCTGTATAATGCCTTTCAAGGAAGACTGATGTATAAATAAAATTCCATATTAATTTAGTAGCCTGAAGACTGCTGCTTTATGAATTCCAGGGAAAAAGAATGAGCTCTAGTGCTATCTTTTGGGGAGGAGCGCTGAAAATTTTCCATTGTGAAACTACAGGCTTTATATGCAGTAATCTCAGTAGCAGTTCCTTGCCCCATTCTATGGAGTAGGCCATCCCATTTTTCAAGATGCAAAGAGCATGTAGTCAGTACTATTTTTGCGCAAAGTTGTATATTTAGATCTCAAATACTGGGTTGTTGCTATATCACAGAATAATTCAGGTTAGAAGGAAACTGAGGGATGTATGCCTCCTGAATAACAGCAGTGATTTATAGTGAATGCTTTTTTGTATATGATTTATCAAAACTTCTGACTCCAAAGGAGTATGCAGTAATTAACAAAACCACACAAGATTTGAAAACAGCGTTTTATAATCTTTATCAAAATACATTATGATTGTTACAATTTTTAGATAAGATTAAGAAATCATGTAGATTACATAGCATGTGAAATGTCCCTTCCTAATCTATACCTCAGTTTATCTTTAGCTTGCTCTTTAAGACACAGTGTACAACTTGCACTTAGTGTACTAATGGACGCCAAACGTATTACTGAAGCCTGACAGATTTTTATAAAGGCAGGATACAATAGGTATTGTAGTTTTGTATGTTCAATACTGAAATCAAAGCATAACAAATTGGTGGCTGTAGAAAAAAGGATTGTGATATCAAACATAAATATTAGTTTAACAGTTGCTCATTTTTACCAAATGAACTGCTTAAGTATTTGTCATTTTTGCTTTGAAGTAATAGCCGTAGCATTTTTCTCTGGTGCACAGTAATTCTTGATTTGCCGAAGGGATGACCTGGTTGTAATACTTGAGGAATCTTTTCCTCCCAGAGAAGTGTACCACATTGCCACTAGTAATTTTCTTTTCTTTTCTAGTGATGATCACATCAAGTTCTTTTGCTTTCAAGTTCTGGAACATCAAATTAAGTTCAAGTGAGTAATCTTTCTTAACACCAGCCATATACATCCACTTAATTTTCCCTTTTTATTCTGCTTGCAAAGAAACTTAAAATGGTATCTGTCATCTTGGTGTGGTTGATGAGGTGGCTTTAATCTGGTCCAGAGGACTTTCTTACATTTCTTCACCTTTTCCTGGGAGAGGAGTAGTTGGGTTTTGAACAGCAATTGAGTTTTGAGCAGTGTGCTCTACATAGCTAGTCTTAACACCTGTGTATGGCCTAACACAGACCTGATTACCAGTGATTGCTCAAAACTTACTTAGCCGTTCCTTTCTGGAGATTCAAGCCTTATTCTGTACTCTCACTGGTTTTTGCAGAAAAGAGTCCTGCAAGCAGCAGCCTTGCTCAGTACAGAGCCCTGGCCTTCAGACAAAGCCCTATTCATTCAATAGCCATGGCAGAGATGTTAAGAGAAAGTAGTCTTTTCACTGAGTGGTGTTCTCATAGAATCATAATTTTAGGAGAAAATACTTTGAAATAATGTAAGTTTCATTGCATGGAACTGTATTTTGTTCACACTTCGGGCTCCTTTGGTCTGGACTTGAACACCATGGCAGAGGTGTCTGCCTCTTGGAATATCATCGTGACTGGTTGCAATACACTGAACATGTGGGTTAGGCTTTAGATAGGAATAAGATGTATTTTGCAACTGATTTGCACAATTATGTATCACAGCAAAAATGAAAGACTTAACTTTCTGTGATTTTATTCACCTGATTTTACCTCATTGTCCATCTTCCTCTGCTTGTTCCACTCCTGTTGCCTGCTTCCTGCAGTATGTTTTCTCTTCGTTTCCTGCTTCTTATTTTCTTTGACCGTTTTCAGTGGGGTTGCTTTTTTCTTCTCCTTAATGAGTAGTTACTTGTTACAGGAACACTGGAGCTGCATTCAGCAGTCATTCCTGTTAAGGACTGTACCAAACCTATAGCTAGTTCTATTGCAAGGAGAGTGTTCTGAGCTTAGCTGGTCTTGGGAAGGAGCATCTTGTATTTGAGGTGGGCTGGGTATAATGTCAAATTTTGCCAAGACTATATGTATGACGTAAAGCAGAATTACTTGTTTGCTTTTTTGTTTTGACATGTCTGATAATTAATACTGTAGGTCAGATCAGTGAAGGACTTCCTTGTGCTCGCTGTTGGCAGTCTTCAATGTGTAGTAAACAAGTTTGAGGATATACAGATGTCTCTTCCTTCTCCCTGTGGTTTATGGTCAAATGGGTATTTCTGAGGGTCATAAGTCCTGTCCCTGATAGACCAGCCTTCCTGCAAAATTTCAAGCTCCTACTCCAGTATAGGAGGCAGTAGTGCCTCAAAATGTAATCCATTAATATAGGCAAAATGTTTTTCCTTATTTTTATGTCTTTGATTCAAAATTTTAATACACAGATAGCTGTGTAAATTCCTTTTCTGGGAACCTTTCATTTATATTAATGTGCAGTATTATGTGCAATATTAAAAGAGTTTTTGCCTTACTGAATGTTGCACTTGTCATGAAGCAGTTGTATTTTGATCTCATTATGCTTTGTTTCAGATACTCTGAACTTACTGAAGTCCAGCAGCAGCTAATTAGGGAAACACTCATAACATGGCTGCAAGCACAGGTAAGTATGTCCCTTCACAGCGATCTTGCATAGTTGGCTTATTAGTGGGCTAACATAATGTCTTGAGCATGGGCTAAATGTTTAATCTGTCATTTGAGTTTAAAGATGGCTTTCTGAAGATACATGGTATCTGATGGTTAAAAGCTTTTAACATGCTAATCTTTATTAGAAATTCTTTAAATCAGATGTTGTAAAGAGGTCTGTGCTTGAACATATTACTAAATATAAACCTCTTGTTTCAGATAATGGTGGTGGTTTAATCAGTTGTGTGTGAAATATGGAGTATCAAAAGTTTCCCTTTAGAGAGATATAATCCAGATTCCTGATGTTCCTGAGTGTCTGGAGGAGGAACAGTAATGCTCTTTTTAAGACCCTCCTGGCCTAACTCCTGTCTACTTAGAATGCTAGCAGATGTTTATGAATTAACAGCAACACTCCTCTGTTAATACTATGGCAGAGTATTGGCTACTCTTTCTTGTGGGATTAGTTACTGTAGCTGAACATGTAGTATCAGTTGGACCCAAGAATTTGCAATCAGCAGAACCATCAAGTGGGCTGATACAAGTCTTGGCCTATACCTGCCATTATCTAGTTATCATTGCAGTTCTGCACTGAAAATTAACATAGTTGCTTTGTTTGTAGAAAACTTAACAGTAGGAAATGGAATATGATGCAACTTGAAAAGGAACAGATCATTGTGAAATGGATTAAATTGCTTTTAATTTCTCTTTGTGGCAAGCTGTCCCATTTAGGAGTTTATAGAAAAGTGGAAGGAGAGAGAGAGGGAGATTGGTAGTGACAGATTCTCCCCCCCCCCCCCCCCCCCCGCCCCGATGAGCTTAGACTTAGAAACTTCCTTTACTATTCTTAAAGCTAACATCTAGTGTAGGCACAAGCTAGCTAAAAGAGGACTGCAACTTGTTTTCTGGAAGTTGCTGTTTACTCCTTTCACCAAACTGCCAATAGTCTTTGAATAGTACACTTAATGTCTTAGCACTGAATGAAAGTCTTAGGACTGTATCACCCAAAAAGAATGTTTCCCCTGTTTCATTACAATTTAGCTAAATTTTCTTCAAAATCCTTGGAAAGCTAAGGCTTTTGATTGATCTAAGCCAGGAAGAGAGGTAGTACATTAATTGCCATGCAGAGATCAACAAGCATATATGATTCTTCTCTAATTTGGTAAGAATGTACAAATAAAATATCTTGTTTCTACCAGATGCTGAATCCCCAGCCTGAGAAGACTTTTATTCGCAACAAAGCAGCGCAAGTCTTTGCATTGCTTTTTGTTACTGAATATCTCACAAAATGGCCCAAGTTTTTTTTTGATATTCTATCAGTAGTTGACCTTAATCCACGAGGTGTGGATATGTACCTCAGAATCCTGATGGCTGTTGATGCTGAGCTGGTAGACCGGGATGTTGTTCATACATCAGAGGCAAGTTATTATTTTGCATTAACATTTGTTTTAAATTTCAAAAAAGTTCTCTTACTTTAATTAGAGCAGAAGACTTGCAGAGATGATGTTGTTTTCCTATGGCAACTCTGCCTTAGAGACATTAGGTGGTTTAGATCCAAAAGCCATATGTTGTTTAATGCTTTTTATGATTTCATACTTTTCAGTTAATGTATTTTTTGCTTGAAGAGCTAGCAAACAAAAACTAATGGACTGAGTTAGTCAATTTAATGTTAGACTGACTCATTTTAAAATGTTAACTTCTAGTGCCTGTTTTAAGGAATCCTAACATCAAAAACCCATTTAATGATCTAGAGGGCTTTTCCCCTTTGTCTGCCTTTCTTCAGGGTTTGGGCATTGTGGTAGAAAGAGTGAAAACTAGGGTATTTTGGTTTTATTTCTTGCAAGAAAAAAAATGTGCTCTCTGAGTTTCTGATCTGAGTGAGTTATCTTGGCAGGACAAGCGGTGTCTAGTAGTGGATACAGAAATGCTCCTAATTTTACAAGATGCTAATCTATGACAAGACTGATTTATTCTTTTTCTGTATTGATAGGAGGCTCGTAGGAACACCTTATTAAAAGATACTATGAGGGAACAGTGCATTCCAAGTTTGGTGGAATCATGGTACCAAATCTTACAAAACTATCAATATAATAACTCAGAGTTGACATGCCAGTGCCTTGAAGTAGTTGGAGCTTATGTATCCTGGATAGATTTGAGCCTGATAGCCAATGAAAGGTAACGGGTTTTTGATGGAATATGTTTGCAAAAATAAGCTTGGTAGCATGCTGACTGTATTTCTGTGAAACAGAATTGAAACTCATCTTTGAAAAAGGACTTTAATTATATATAATTATTTGGAGGTTTTGGGTTTTTAGTAGAGTGATGGGCTTTGCAAGCCAAGCCGATATAATGGCCAAAACAGACACTATGTAGTTTGCTGGGTTCTCCTTAAAATGTATAAAATGCTGGGTTTAGTCAGTATAATAGAGTTTAAAACTGTCTTATAAAAAGAAACTATTGTAAACATGCACACAAATAATATAAAGCTTCTATATGATGCTACTGTGTACATATAAAAATAAACTTTTTTTTCTCTAAAGGTTTATAAATATGCTGCTAGGTCACATGTCTGTGGAAGTTCTCCGGGAGGAAGCTTGTGATTGTTTGTTTGAAATTGTAAATAAGGGAATGGACCCAATTGATAAAACAAAATTGGTTGAATCTTTATGTCAAGTATTGCAGTCTGCTGGCCTCTTCAGTATTGATCAGGTTTGTGTATTGATTTTTACAATAGGAATGAGTCATAGGTTTCCAACAGTTCTTAAATAAGCAAATGAACAGAAAACTATAAAACTAAGTCCACAGATTAGGGAGAATTAGTTGTGCTTCTGCATCAAAGCTAAACACTCCTCATGGTTTTCTCATACTTAAAAGAACAGCTTGTTATTAATATTCCTTGTTCATTTAAAACACTGCATTTTGTTTGTCCTCAGCATGAGTTTTTTGTTTTAGAAGCAAGATACTATGTAACTCCTCTGTTCCTCTCTTAAAGCTTGTGCTTACTGTTAATGCTGCTTCTGTGTTTTGTTGCCTTGTATCTTCTGTTCTGAATGATTCCGTAATAGGTATTGTAGCCAAGGTAGAGGGTTTTTTAGGGTGAGACTTTAGATCAGCTGTGCATACTTAGGTAGGGGAAAGAGCTTTCTTCAGGGCACGTATGCTCTTCTGCATGTCTGCACCATCAGACATGAGGCTTGAAATTCTTATCGATAAGATGGAAAAATATACCTACTAACAAAACATGCATTCCCTGGCAGTTGCAGTGTTTAAGGAACAGCTGTTTGCTACCTGCCATGGAGAAAGGAACCAGTCCTTATGAAGCTGTAGTCCTTAGATTGCAAGGCAGTTATCTCTTCATTTTGAAGCCTTTGTCAAATTTGTATTCTTACTAAAATGCAGAAAATGTGCATTCATCAGTTCAGGAGGTGTTTCTCAAAATCTTACCTCAGGCTTTCTGAGGAAGACTTGTTATTCTTCTGCTTTTATACAGTTATGGCAGGGAGCAAAGCATCTGTCTGGGGTGACTGAGGGGTATTTCTCAATTCTGATCAATGTGTTTCTGCAAAAGCAAGCCATAAATATTTAATATTAACTCACTCTTACAGGCAGTACTGAAAGTTACTTGGTATCAGTATTTCTGAAGTGAGCTACAGCTGTTAATTCTTTGAAGTTTTCCCATAAAAAGATTTTCCTCTTATACAGCCTAATATTTATGGTAGGTATGTGCTGCTGCTTTTATTTTGAACCTGCTTCTTGCTGTAAAGTAAAAAGAGAAACAAACTAATCTGAAGAAATGAAGCAAGCTACCATTCTGTAATGGAGGACAGCCAAACCTGGCATTGCTTTAGTTTTTCTCTCTCCATTCCCCGGGGAAAACGATCCAGGCACTTGAACTTTCCATCTAGGAGATAAATGTTGGTTTTACTACTTCTACGTACTAGACATGGGTAGTACAATCTGTAAGCTCATGCCATTTAAACGTGAGCTCTGCTAGTATTTTTAATCGGATGTCTTTTCTTGCAGGAAGATGATGTGGATTTTCTGGCCAGATTTTCTAAGCTGGTCAATGGGATGGGGCAAGCATTAATAGCTAGTTGGACTAAATTGATAAAAAATGGGGATATGAAGAGTGCTCAAGATGCTCTGCAAGCTATTGAAGCAAAAGTGGCCCTAATGTTGCAACTGTTAATTCACGAAGATGACGACATCTCATCTAATATCATTGGCTTTTGTTATGACTACCTTCACATCTTGAAACAAGTAAATATGTCTGGCTTCAATTTAACATCACTTTTTGACATATGATTTAGTTTTGATTTTTTTTTTTTGGTGGGAATATATGAATCTCATACTATGTGCAAGCTGACTTGCAAAATAGTTTTTTTGAATTATTAACATTCAGTATCTTTAATGGCTGTGTTCATGCTAGTTCTATACTGTTGTTTAGAAACCTGAAGGAATTGAGTTAAATCTTGGGCTAAGTAGAAAGAAGGCTTGCAGATTGTATGGCTGTTAAAAAAGCAAACCTGTCTTTTCCTGTTAGACAGTAATACAGGAGTTACTATACAAAAAATAACACTTGAAATTTATTTTACAGCTTTCTGCACTTTCAGACCAACAAAAAGCTAATGTAGAGGTAAGTATTTTCTTTTTACTAGAGATTCTTTTTTTCGGGAACACATTGGGTCAGAATCTTTGATTTTGCTGAAACAAATCATGTTCTATTTATATGCCTTCAAATGTGCATGTGACAATAATTAAATGGGAAGATTTAAAAGTTAAGACAGTATGTTCCATCTTCTGCTAAGTAACTACAGCTGATTCTTTAAATAGTAAACCTATATTGAATTGTGTATGAAGATGAAAGCTATTTTAGAGCTCATCTTCCCAAGCAACCCTTAAGCACATGTTGGTAAGCTCCTGTACAGTCTGTACTGTTGATAGAATGTTTTTAAATCAAGACAGAAGAGGGTTTTTTTCCCCTGAAGCTTTGTATTTTTATTAAAACCTGCTCTGGTTCCAAAGGATTGGAAGCAGTATGGGAAGGGTTGTCATAAAATTCAACCCTTGATAGTATCATAAGGTAAATTATGAAAGAAGCTGCAATTAAAATTTAAGTTGTACTTATAATGAGCAGTTGTGTTAAGCATTTACATTAAGCTATACATTAAGCTTAAGTTTATATGCTTGAGTTTATACATAAGCTTAAGTTTATATATCAAACATTAAGTTTAATAAATAAAGTTTATGTCCAGTTTATCAGGTAGTAAACTGTTTGTCTTTTCCAGCACAGTCCTTTTTTTAATTTCTTTTCCCCATGACGCTTCTGCACCAATGTGGATGTACTAATTTAGATGTTGAACTGGTTAGATTGGTGCAGGTATTTTGTAAGTCTGTACAGCTGACAGCTGTGATTCCTTTTCCTTTACAAAGAAAACTGAGTTCTGTACCTGTTCTAACATGAAAAGTTGAATTTGGATAACTGTGGTCTAGATTATCTTGATCTGGTTTTGTCTAATGTCTGTTTAAATTGGATTAGGTAACACAATAAGAGAAGTTTGATAACATCACTGAATCTTTTTATTTTTGTAACTATGTCTCTGTTGTTCTTATAACTGGATCAAACCAAATTACTTCTGCAGTGCACTTAAGACATTTTAAATCTGAATGTTACTGTCCTGAAATCTGTTGTTTTGTTAAACTTGCTTTCATACTGAAGAACTTCATGTTATAATTATTTCTTGATTTTACTGAGCACTTCTTGAGAATTTGTGTTAAACTGAGAAGCGATCATACTGATCATCTAACTCATAATAAGAAAGTACTTGGAAATAGTCTAAATCTTATTGTTGTCTGTCTTAAGCTTTAAATTGTGTGCTTAGCAGCATTCCTTTAAAGTTTTGCACCTAAGAAGTCCTCACCTTCAACTTGTTCATTATTTGAACAGGAAAAAAGGTGGTCTTGTTTATTGTGCTTTTGAAGTCCCTAAGGTGTGGGGTTTTTTTGTTTGTTTTTTTTTCTCATCAGTAGGATCACATTTTTAATTCTTAAAATGACAAGTGTTTCTAAGCGTTTCTGGCTACAAGCATATCACATTAATGTTTTGCAATTATTTTAATTCTTTAATACCGCTTCTTATGGAGAAGCAGAGACTTCTCACAGATGATGCTGACACTTGGTGTTAATAGAAAGCTTGATGACATTCTTGCTATTTGATCATGTTCTTTCTAAAAGTATTACAAGTGTATTTCTGCAAGATCATGAGGAATTTAACTTCAGTTTAATTCATTGGTCCATTTTGGTGTTAAAGAACTTCAAGTTTTGCACTTAAAATGAAAAATGTAGTTGTGATTGATTTGTCAAAAGTCTTGTTTAGTTGGTTTTTTTAAATTTACCTTGTTCCCTTGTTTATTATTTGTCTGGAATTTATGGCTGGCTGCATTCAGAACCTCCAGTACTGGAAGAGAATCGCAAAATGCTAATTAAGTTCTTGCTGATAAGATCAGCATTTTCATTTGCTATAGTTATAATAAAAGCTGTTGGCTACTGAATTTAACCAATATGAAAAAAAAGACACAAGTTTGTTTTCTCACCTTGTAGTAGGTATAGGGATGAAGTGCTCTGCAATGCTAATCAAATACCTGTTATAATTCTACAGTCTTCTCCAGTGTTCAGTGAACCCATTTCTTGTAATGGGCGTATGGAAAATGGTCTGCCTCTCATTCAGTTTTAATTATTCAGAATAGCTTTCTGTCCATGTGGAATATTTTAGATTTAATAAACGTTTCTGTAGCTTCCCTAGAACAAACTTAAAATGAAAATTAAAATATAATAGATTTTTAAACACTTGTTTTAGCTGTGTGTGTCGGTCTAATTTCTATCCATCCTGGAATGCATGAATGGAATTGAGTACTCCATGTATTTTAAACATTAAAGTGGAGTTCTAAAAACTTGAACTGGTAAACGCTTAGTAAGATCAAAGTTATACATTTAGAGTTTGAGACTTCAGTAGAGATGAGATCAAGTCTTTATTGCTGTTTTAGGACTTCCCAACAGTCCCTACTAAGGTGAAATTGCATGTCAGTGCTTTAACTGATCTAACAACTTGCTGCTGCTGAAAAGGGAAGGTTTTGCTTTCCTTACTTTTGTTTGCTGCTCCTTACTCTTGGATTCTTTGCTGGACCAATTCAGCCTGTTAACCTGTCCCCCAAAAAAACCTTTCCAGGATGTTGAGCTAATAGAAAAGTTAATGTTATGGCAAAGCTGACCTGCCCCTTTAAAAGAGGATCTTTGACAACCTGCTTAGCTTCCTCTGCCTAGTTCAGTCATCTTGTTTCCAGTGTGAACTGAACAGCATAGATTACAAGCAGGAAACAAAGCCAGATAATACTATCAGAGACTGAGAGCTCCAAGTCATCTATGCTGTGTATCTGGAATGGCATCTGTGTATTGTTTGGATATAATCCATTTGTTTTAGTTTGGACTGTTACTTCTGCTAAACCTCTGAAAATAATAATTCAAATGGGATTTAAGATATTTGTAAACATTTAACACTTGCTTTAATGTTTCCTTTACTGTAGGACTTTAACTGTTGCTTCTTATCACTTGCCTGCTTCTATGCTCACAGTTCTGTTTTTATCTTAGGCAATCATGTTGGCTGTTATGAAGAAGTTGACATATGATGAAGAATATAATTTTGAAAATGAGGTATTGTGTTATATGAATAAACAGACAAATGCAAATTAAATTACATGTAGTAAAACTTGCTCACGCTTTTAAAATCTGTATTTTTCATAGACTAAGGATTTGAAGATAGGAAGCAAAGGTCTGTAGGCTGAATTTTTTTCCTGTGTGGAAAGCTTTCTTTAAGCTCTGGGCATGTCTGCATAGGACAAAACAACGCAGTAAAGGGATATTCAAGCCAGTTCAGTTAACAGAATATTTCTGGCTGCATTTGTGCAGAACTATTCCTAGGCAAATACAGCTGTGCTGTTAGCTAAACATAGCTGTTGAGCTGGCTTGTTCAGTGTGAGTTTGTGTGTTTCCGCACATCACTTCTGTGTCTTGCAAAAAGATCAGAGAATCATTGTGTAATGAAACTCTTTAAGAGATGCTGCTTGGCCTACTTCAGGTGGTCAAATCTCTGCAAAAATAATCTAAAGGAGGTGGAAGGTCTTTGACTTCACTTTCTCCCATGCTTACATCTCTGTCAGCCAGCAATAATGATTGAATATGTTAGACTTACTTTTGCTCCAGGCTGTTTGGCGAGCTATACTCTTAAAAAGGTTAACTTAAAATGTATGCAGTCATCATAAATGTTTCTGTCAGTTTAATTTTGAAACTAAGCTAGATGCTGAGAATGAACATCTTTGAGGAGTGAGTCAATTTTCAAGAATTGGGTCAATAAGGCTTTGCCAAGAGCATTTTCTTTCTTGTACTTTTGGCTAGTTTTCAGTTTGGAAAGCCTTTTTAATATGTTTCTGGACTGAATGCAGTGGATCTCAACATATTACAACCAGCCAAAAAAGGAGCCTGCTGTTATGTTGCAAGAGCATAGGGTGAGCATTATTGAATTCTCTGACTGTGGTATCCTGTTCTTGTATGTACATATTTTGTTTTAGGTGTAATTGTCTAAAATGGTTGTGGATTAATTTAAACACAAAAATATGGACTTCACTGACATGTGAATGTTTCATAGGGTGAAGATGAAGCAATGTTTGTGGAGTACAGAAAACAGTTGAAACTGTTGCTGGACAGACTTGCTCAGGTCTCACCAGAGTTACTGTTGGCATCTGTCCGCAGAGTTTTTAACACTACGCTTCAGTAAGTTGGGGTTTTTAACTTGTTTACACAATGCCTTTAGCTTTTTTGATTTTGTAACTGTCAGAGTTTGTAATGAACGCAAGTGTAATGTAGCAAGGCAAAGCCAATTGATAGAATGAGCTTGATACAACATCATGATAAATATGACTTTGTATAATCTTTTACTCAGCTGCTCAGAAACAAAAACCTTTCTTTTTCTAACCTTAAATGGCAGCTAATTTTTTTTTTCCTAGAGCTGTTTCTTGATCTTCATCATTTTCCTACACAGCAACAGCCAATTTGGACAGGTGTTCAATTTATACCTCAAGGAAATACTTATGAGATGTGGCAAACAATTTTATGTATTACTGCTATCAGAAAACCAAGGTTGGATAGGGAAAAGAAACAGAAATGAAGTATTTCTTACAAAAAGAGCAGAACCAATCCTGGAAACTATGTATGTAAATAAAGAAATGTTACTACTAGTTGCCTGACTAGGAGTATAGTTGTGTGTACACAAACGGGAATCCAGTATTGTTGGTGGCTTCATTGTACCTTACTCTTTAGTGAGCCCTCTTTTTAAGTGAAGCTGAATGGCTTGTCCACATGTCATAGTAGGTGGTTTTGCACCAAAATAAGCACTTCAAGAAATCTGTAGCTTTCAAGTTGAAACTGGTAAAAGAAAATTGGTGGCGCTGTGGTGGAGAGGTGCTGTGTTTGTGGATAAAGTCTTCCAGAAGCATCCTGAAATACTGCCTAGGTCTTACACTGTTTTTCTTACTTTAAGTCTGCTCTTTTTATGCTGTCTGTCTGAAGAAAGCTTGAAAGAAAATGCTAACATGGTAGAAACTGTGATTATTTCATAAGCTACTACAGACTAACATGATCTTCATACTCTTTCTCTAGGAATTGGCAGACTACGCGATTTATGGAAGTAGAAGTAGCAATAAGGCTGCTGTATATGTTGGCTGAGGCTCTTCCTGTATCTCACGGTGCTCACTTCTCTGGTGATGTTACAAAAGCTACGGCTTTACAAGACATGATGAGAACGGTAAGCATGTGTGTTGTGGGAGCTATTTAAAAATGCTAATAAAGACTGGAACATTCCAGTTCAAATGGCTCATCTTAATTACCAGCATGTCACTTACACTGTAGTTTGGTGTTATAAATGGCTAAAGTACTAACTTGCTGATGCTTTTATTTGTAGCTGGTGACTTCTGGTGTTAGTGCCTATCAACATACATCAGTTACCCTGGAATTCTTTGAAACAGTGGTTAGATACGAAAAATTCTTTGCTGTTGAACCTCAGCACATTCCAACTGTTCTAGTAAGTTTCATCTCATTTACGTTTTTGGCTAGATAAGTTCTTTAGACTTAGGAAATTTTCTTATTTTCTGAAGGTCTCTAAAGAAGCTGGGTTTCTTAAATTGTTGGATGATTAGCTTTTCCCCCCCTTGTTTAGGGAGTCTAAGACTGAGATACTTTCTTGATTGCAGATGGCATTTTTAGATCACCGTGGTCTTCGCCATACAAGTCCCAAAGTACGAAGTCGAACAGCTTACCTCTTTTCCAGATTTGTCAAGTCTCTTAAGTGAGTAAAGCTGTTACAAATGTATCCCAACGGCACTGAATTTACCATACATAGCCCTTCAGTACATCACAGTTGTCAGTGAAACAGGCTGGCCTTCAAATGGACTGCAATGAAGTAATAGATCAAAACAGTGCTCTAGCAGGGTAGTCCTGTTGTGTAGTACTAAGGTAGCAGTGGAAAAAATTTTCACAGAACAAAGAACTGGAATACATATGCTTAGCTTATTTTGATTAGATGTTAAAACTGATCAACAATGTAAATGTCTGTCCTGCTTTTCCTCAGTGAGCAGAGCTGAAACTGAGTGGATCTGGAGACTCCCAAGAGTAACTCTTCACTGTCCTTGACCAAATTCTGAATATTTACAGAATTTATACTGGTGAAGTTTACTCAGTGTATTAGAGCCCTTCAAACAGTCCTGTCCTGTTGGTCTTATTTCACAGGCATGTATTTAATGTAGAAGCAGGAGAAGCTCCAAGATGGTTCAGATTTCAGAATGATCCTATTTTTCAGCTGTTAATGAAAATATTTCACTCTGATGAGTGAGGCTATTTATGCATGTTTAAAAAAAAGAGGGAAAGAAAGAAATGTTTATTTCCCACTATGTCATATATCTATTTGGCCTACCACAAGCACTGTATCCATAAGCCAGATTTTTCTACAGCAGTGCTTTGATATTGAAAGGGGAGTTCTGTATTGAGAAGGTAGTTTAGTGTCTAGCTTTACAGCTTAAATAAAATACCAGGAAACCTGTACAGATGCACACGCTTCTAAATAGTGTTATGTACTTGTGTTTTATTTCAGTAAGCAAATGAATCCCTTTATTGAAGATGTTCTGAATAGAATACAAGACCTGCTGGAACTTTCTCCCCCTGTGAGTATTTACAGCAGGTTTTTGTAATAAATAAGGCTTGCACTTATTGGTGTGCCTGTGTACTTACTGAATTGTAAGCTTAGCACACAAACATTTAAACACAAATAATTGCCCTGCTTTTTTGGTGTGAGATCACTCGCATGATTACATTTGTACCTAATTTTAATAATCTTGCTTATGTGTGTTTCTGGGAGTATAGGCTAGAGACGGGTATATATAGAAGCCTATCTATCTGAATTGTATAAAAATAGTTGTTCTTTCAACTATGTTTTTACCTGTACTTGACACTTCTACTTAAGTAGGAAGAGAATAAAACTATTGTAAATATACTATAGAGATTACTTAACTTGCTTAAAGAAAGAGTAGTATCTTTAAACTTTGATAAAGGACATTTAGTGAATTATGCCTGTTATCTTCCATTTTAGGAAAATGGTTACCAGGCTCTGTTAAGCAGTGATGATCAACTTTTCATTTATGAAACAGCTGGAGTATTAATAGTTAACAGCGAATACTCTGCAGAAAGAAAACAGGTTCTAATGAGGAATTTGTTGACTCCACTGATGGAGAAGTTCAAAGTATTGTTAGAAAAACTGATGATGGCACAAGATGAGGACAGACAGATGGCACTGGCTGACTGCCTCAATCATGCTGTTGGGTTTGCTAGGTAGGTACAGCACAGTGACTCTGTGTGTGTTTCTGGTTTGAATAAAAGGGAAATATAAAGCTTTTCTTGGGAGGAGGGGCTGAGTTTCTACCTGTGCTTTATTGACCTAAAAAATCATCAGTGGTTGTAGAATTTCTTATGGTAGCCCAGAAAATGAGTTAAGTCCCCTTAGAAAAGGCTGCTATGGGTGTAGATACGGAGAACATTGAGCAAGTTTATAGTGAACCAGCATCTATTCCCTTCCTCAAAGAATGGTATGGAGCTATTCTAATCATATGTTGTTTGTAAATTGTTAGAATTTAATTCTCCAAAGCCTGCCAAAGTGTAGCTACTTCATATCAAATAATTCAGTTCATTACTTCCAGTGTTTGGCTCCCATTTCATGAAAAGTAATATTCTAGTTTAGTGCCTGGGTTTTAAAGCATATGTTGTTCTCCGTGTTATTGCTTCTTCATTGTATTGGAACATATATTGGAACACGAGCTTATATACAACGTGGTGTACTGCTTTTACAGCCGAACCAGCAAGGCTTTCAGCAATAAGCAAACTGTAAAACAATGTGGCTGCTCAGAGGTTTATCTGGACTGCTTACAGACATTTTTGCCAGCTCTCAGCTGTCCATTACAAAAGGAAGTTCTGAGAAGTGGTGTCCGCACTTTCCTTCACCGCATGATTATTTGCCTGGAGGAAGAAGTTCTTCCGTTCATTCCTTCTGCCTCTGAACACATGCTTAAAGATTGTGAAGCAAAAGATCTTCAAGAATTCATTCCTCTTATAAACCAAATAACAGCTAAGTTTAAGGTATGATATTGCATAAGCTTTTCAGGTCAAAGTGTTGCTGCTATCTCGTCTTTGCTGGTTCCAGAAAAATAGCTATGTGTCAGAACCTTATCTCACAATTGATAAATAAGTGTATTTCTAAGGCTGCTACTGGGAAACGTAGTCTTCACCCACAGTCTTACACTGCTGGACTCGCAGTGATTAAATGAGTGTTTTTCTTTGGTTAGTCTCAGAATTTTATGTTGTTTCTAAATTTCTGGGTTTAATATTTTAAAATAAAATACTACTTGCAGCACAAAATTCTTTTTTTTATTGATGCAATTAACTTCATGCCCTCCACTGAAGTGTTAAGCTAATGTTACAAACTATGCAAGCTCTGAAGTGAATTTTCTCATTTCTTACAATGAGATTTCCAGGAGATACAGAAATATCAGATGTGCTTATAGGGAGGAATACTGATTTACAAAATCTCGATGTGGTGGTGTTGCACAAAAATGTATGCTGAGGCTTCATGCATTGTTATTCAAAATAGGTTGACAAATACGGAGGTTTTGAAATGGAGGTATGAGATATGTATTAAGCAGGAGTAGGACTGTCAACTGATTATCTAGCAAAAGTTCTTGAAGTGTAGCCTTTGAGAGCTTCCTGGTTTTAAACAGTTCAAATGCAAAGTCAATGAAATACATGAAGTTACTAACCTGTTACTTGTGGTTCATTCCCTGGAGCAGCCACAAGAATATTGCACTGTTGTGAATGGGATGGGAAATTCATTGCTGTATTGAGAAGGTTAAGAAGCCCTTTAAATAGGTTTAAATAAGTCTTTCAGCAGAATGCAAAATTAAAATTACTAAAAGTAAAGAGAAGTGCATTTTGTGAGCAGTAGAACAGAGCCATAATATACCTGTGTGAATCTAGCATGTGGACCTCTGTTTGCAGTATCGCATCTGCAGAGCAGAGAGAGAGGATTTTGAAAAATCAAGTAGTTTGGGGATTAGGGAGAAAGACTCTTATTACTCTAGTCCTTTTAGCAAGTTATGCTAAAAGCAATTCAAGATGACAGTAGATAATTAGAAATAGTCTGTGTAAGGTGAAGAAGGTTTAAAAAAAAAGTCACAGGAGCAAGACTGGACAAATACCATGTTCAGGTGTAATGTTTAATGTTGTATGATACTGTACCATTCTTATTACAATATGCTAAAATAAAGATCCTAGCTTCAATAGTCTCACCTTGAATACTTTCAAGGTACAGTGAAGAGAAGATTAAAGATAAAACCTTGCTTAAGCATTAAGAAATGAACATCTGAGTTGTCTCTTTATGGAACTCTAGTGTGTGGCTAGCACACAACTTCAGTTTTTCAATTCATAAGTGTTCAACTATTTTAGTGCCCTAATATATATTTCTCACTGCAAGTAGGACATAAATGACAAGTTTATTCTGTAATGCCAGTAGTATTTCAGCTCAGGAAAACTTGTCTTTAAAGACTGCTTAAAGAAAAGTGCTACAAAAGTGGCCTGCTGCCAGTTTTAACATCTTAGAGATGCATTTTCTCTAACTACTTTAGGTGTAGTACCTAAAGTACTCACTCTAACTCTCACTCTAACTTTACAGTAGCCCCTCTTGATATTTCAGGGAATTTGAGATAGTTTCTGTCTGAACAGAAGCATGAGAAATCCTGAAAAAGCTTCTGTTCCTACTCAGGATGAGACTAGATAGGACTAGATATTTTTGTGCAAAAGACTTGAAATAGGTGGTGTGTAAGTCAAGATGCAGTAATGTTCATGGTGACTCTGATGTGACTCACTTTGTTATAAGTAGTTGGTACATGAAAATACTAACTTTAAAGGTGAATCAAAGCTGAGAATTGGAAAAAGCCCTTAAGTTTTAATTTCAACATGTTCAATTTGTGTAACTGTTTGAGTTGATACCCTCTTCCAATCTCCACAGACACAGGTTTCACCTTTTCTGCAACAGATGTTTATGCCACTACTTCATGCTATTTTTGAGGTGTTGCTCCTTCCAGCAGAAGAAAATGACCAGTCTGCTGCTTTAGAAAAACAAATGTTACGGAGGAGTTACTTTGCTTTTCTGCAGACAGTAACTGGCAGTGGAATGAGTGAAGTCATAGCTAATCAAGGTAAGTAGTTCAGTTTCTCAAGGGATAGTACTGTGGTTATTCTTATCTAAGCTTTGTCTATGAAAATCATTAGCCTAGTTCCTGTCAAGTACTATTAACTATGTTAAGGTAGAATGGACTAATGTAAATACAGTATTCAACTGACATGTTGCACAAGAAGTTGGGTTTGTGAAATCCAGCTATAATAGGCATGTTCTTCCTATTGATCTTTTCAGCTTATATGTGATCACTGTGTCTATAAGGACAAGAATAGTGTATAATACATCTTCATTGCATCATTGTATTTGATTGGTGAATCGGAGCTCATACAATATGTAACAATGTGTAGCAATGTTTGTGCTGTTGGGCAAGACCACTCACAGCTGCTAGTATTCATTTTGATATTCATCTTCTGAAGGACACAGCAGTAACTTCTGTAATTTTTTATTACTATCACCTGATCTTGGTATCTATGGTAGAAGGCATCATGTAACTTACATACGTAGTTACCAGGTTTCCCTTTGTGGCCAAATGCAGATTAGTGCTTTTCATAGCAGGAATTTGAAGTCGAATGTCTGGTTGCTTCATTCTTCAAGTAATTCTCTTGGTTTGTATTCCATTAAAATGGCTAGGGACTTGAGAAGCTTTAAACTGGCTCATCTGGAAGGTGGAGCTCAGAATTCCTTCCCCCAATCCTAAAATGATGGTAATACGTGTAGGAAAGGAAAGGGTGGCATTTAGTAGTGAGAGCTTTCTTGAAAGAGGCACTTGATAGTTGTGATAGGCCAAGAAATTTTTAAAGTAATCAAACAGAAATAAGCATAAATGCAGTACAGAAATTTTCAAGTGTGATAAAAATACCTTTCCATATATTGGAAGATAAGCGAACTACTTTAGTGCTGCTGAGTTCTAATTAACTCTACCAGGTTTGGGTAGAGAGGAGAAAACTTGTATTTGTAAGCAGGTCAAAGTACCCCCCTCACCTTTGTGTGTATTGAAGGCCAAAAGAGCAATTAAAATCTCCAAACTTCAAAAAAAAAATACCCCCCCAAAAAACAAACCAAACCAAAAAAAAAACCCCAATTATAACCTAAGTAAGAGTTGTCTTGCATCGTAGGGGAAACTTTAAAAAAATATTTGAGACTTGTGCAAAAAAGACCTGTTTTGAAGTTGAAGCATGTCTTCCAGGTCAGTATTTATATAAAACCGTGTAAGAGTACAGAAACATTTTAGGCTGCAAATTGAAATGACAAGCTTGTTTTAATGTGTTTAAGGTGCAGAGAACGTGGAGCGTGTGTTGTTCACTGTCATTCAAGGAGCAGTGGATTACCCAGATCCTATTGCACAGAAGACTTGTTTTATTATTCTTTCTAAGTTGGTGGAGCTTTGGGGTAAGCTGTCTTTCCATAATTCCTTTGTAGCTGCTACTAACCTTGAAGCAATAATAGAATATGGAATGTTATTTTTCTTTTCAGGAGGTAAAGATGGACCAGTAGGTTTTGCAGACTTTGTCTACAAGCACATTGTTCCTGCATGTTTCTTAGCACCTTTGAAGCAAACATTTGACTTGGCAGATGCCCAGACAGTACTGGTGTGTATTATAGATGGGGGTTTTTTTCTTTAGTTGTTGTGGGGCAGATTCAAGCTAAGAAACCTACAATGACTGTGGTGTCAAAGATAGTTGTCTCACAAATAAAATCCCTTATGTTTTTTATTGAGGTACCTGGATGATTAATTATTGAATATTGTGGTACTGTATTCTGTAGTTCACCTATGCTCAAAATCAAGCTAGAGAATTCCAGATCTGAGTATTTAACATGGACCTATATTACTGTTCAGTGAAAGTGAACACACACAGGTGGCTGTTCATTCTGGGTTCAGCTGTGACAAATTTTTCTGGTTAGAGTGGAACAAAAATTGGAAGGTTGAAGCTCAGTTAGCATTGTGTGAAGGGAAGATGAGGGGATAATGGCATGAACTAGCCCTTGTTTTAGGCCTCGTTAGGTTCTTTGGCTTTAAATACTTAACCAATAGACTAATCGAACAGTCTAATGTTATGTATTACGTTGCAGGCTTTATCAGAATGTGCAGTGACGTTAAAAACAATTCATCTCAAAAGGGTAAGCTTCATAATACTTTGCAGGGAATAATTCTTGCAGGTTTCTTTCTAGTGCTTTTATCAATTTCTAAAAATTAGATACTAGGGTGAATTACTACTCTACTCTTATATAAAATGATAGGATGGCCATAATGCTGTGTAGGAATACGGGATGCAGTTGTTTTACCTCTTGATAAATTACTGCAAAATATTAACTCTTCATTAAGGAGAAAAATCTGCTCAGTTGGTTGTTACTGTGTTTAATTGATCAATTGGCATTCTTTCACTTTTCAGTGTAGTACTTAAACTGACATAAAAGAGCAATTAGAGATGTACTATAGAGTACCTCTGAAAAATAAAGTATCTTTCGATGTGTAGCAGACTAGATTGAAAAACATTCATAAAAAAATGAATTTTGCATTGTCTAATGACTAAAACACTATAGCATATTTCCATTTGTAATTGGAAATGAAACAGTTTCTATGTTCATGTTACTGTTTCTTGCTACACCCTTTAATTTGCCTGCTAACTTTTTCTCTCAGATGTAAGTAAAAGTCATAACTACACAAATTGTAAGAAGTTACAAACTGACAGAGAAGAGGTTGTGTTTTAATTGATGAGAGCTGCTGAGTTTGTTCCTTTTTCCCCAAAAGCAATGAAGAGATAAATTTGTAGGAAATCAAGCTTTGGTAAATAACTTCCTATTACAAATGCTGGTTTTTTTACCACTTCTGATACAAATATAGGAAAATTATCTGAAATCTTTTCCCCTCATGTGAGCTGTATACCATGTTCTAGTTCTAGGGTAACTTCTGTGTAAATTAATAAAGTTGATTCACTTTTCCTGGTTAGATGTATTGGGTTATGTTTGTGTACTACCAGTGTACAGTAATCCCTCTTGTTATGAGAGGTATCTGATAAATGCAAATAAAGAAAACAAAAGCTAATGTGTTAACCAAAACAGAACTGTCTGTCGTCTTCTCTCAAAGGATTGGAAGTTCCATTTTATTACTGTTTAGTCCACTGCAAATCTACATAGTCAGTGTTACAAGAAGAGAAACACTATGTTCAGTGTACTTGGCTACTAAATTTCACTATGGAAGTAGATTGGTAAAGCAGTTGGCAGATACTAATTGCCAAATTTTTATTTATTTTCCCTTCATATGTCAGATAGTGAAATTAGGGCCGCCTTCTTTCTTAACTGACTTCTACAGTTGACATGTCACAAACTGACTGGCTGTATTGTAATTCTTATTTCAGTGCAATTTTCAGTGCATTCTTCTGCTGTGTAACAAATACCAAATTGCAGTAGAATCCTTAATGCCAAGGTTGAGAAATCTTTTTATTTGCTAACAGCTGAGAATAACATGAGCATTTGGTATTTGATATGCATAACTTCTCCGTAAAATAGTCATGTAGACCACCTGTTTTCAAACTCTCCTGTTACCGTACAGTATAGGGCTATGACTTCCCATCTGTACAAAAATATACTTGAACAAACTGTGTACTGCTTTTCTCTAGGGTCCTGAGTGCATTCAGTATCTTCAGCAAGAGTATTTGCCTTCTTTGCAAGTAGCTCCTGAGATAATTCAGGTAGGAATTCCTAAAAGAACATTTGGAAAACTCTTAATAATCATAAATGTTAAATGGGAACAAAATGAATACAGACAAAGTTAACCTCCTAGCATCCCTCAGTAAAATGTATTCTGATACTGCATATCAGAATAGCATTAACTTAGCATAAGGAGTAAAGTTACTGCAAGAGTACCTCGCAAAAAAAGTCCAGTGTATGTGACTAAGCCATCTTCCTACTTTAATTCAAATTTTAACTTGAGGAAAAAGCATCAGAAGTAATAACTCAAAAGTAAAATGATGAATGTTGAGTGTATAGAAAATGTGATAAAGGCTGTATTCAACACTACAGAAATTTAAGCCACAGCACTGGTTCTACTGTCAAAAATGATGTATACTGTTAAGCATGGGGTTTTTGTGTGCTTATTTTGTAGTAGTTTAAGAGGGTTCTCAAAAGTGAAACTTTACACCTAACCATGGTCTCAATATTAAGCATTGCTAGCCATATGGTAAGCATTGCCATGAATAAATTGTTAGATGAACCCTGACAATTTTAATTGTGACTGATTTGTATACTATAGTAATTGGGTTTGCTGCATTAGGAGACAATTATACTCATTATAAAAAACTGTAGAACTTTAAAGTGGTGTTAAATATATGTAAGGATCAAGTGTTATCTCTTGGTGACACCCTGATGTTTTCTGATCTAAGGTTATAACTTTTCCAAGTGATGTGCATATTCTGCTGCCACCAGAAGTTACTGGAAAAATTAAAGGCAATCAACTCCTTGATTGCAGTCCTTGTTAGATAGTCCTGTTTCTGTCTACTCAGCTAAAAGTGAATGTCACCCCAGAATGCACTTGGCCTGTCATAGCCTATTACAATTTTTTTATCCATAACATACTTTTCTTTGCTTGCACATTAGGGAAAATACAAACTAATATCAATGGCTTTACATACAAGGTATTCTATATGCTCCTAACATATCTCAGGTTGTCTTGTTGCTTCATTTAGTTATTTAGTATTTCTTTATTCTCTCTTACAGGAATTCTGTCAAGCACTTCAGCAGCCTGATGCTAAAGTTTTTAAAAATTACTTAAAGGTAAAGATTTTTTTTTTTTTTTCTTTAAATAGCTTTTCATTCCATTTGGACTTTGTCATACAATTTAGTTGTGGTAGTGACCTGAAGTAAAATTGAAATATTGAATTATTTAATAGGTTTTAGCCAGAGGGAATCTCCAAGTAGTAAAAGCAGTTATTTGGAAAGAAGGAGCAAACAACAACAAACCGACATCTGTAGAACTGTCACTTATCCTCAGCACCTTGCCATCTCCTCAATAGCTTGATATTCTTATGGCTTATGTTTAATAGTTGAAATAGCAAAAAAAGTGATGCTATAATTGTACAGAATGTGTCAGAATGCTTCATTTTTGAGGGTGCGAGTGTAATCGAACAGCACAAGTCACATCCTTGAACCTAGTGTGTCAACCAGTATGTTAAACAAGAAAATGAGCTTTGTCAAACTAATTATCTTGCAGCTCAACCATTCCATGTCTTTTATTTCCTTTGTCTTAAAATGTGTTTTTTTTTTTTAATAAATTTTTAACAGGTATTCTTCCAGAGAGCAAAGCCCTAAGGAAAGTACTGGAATCTCATGTACCCTGTTTTCCGTAGTCCAGAACTCTGGTTGTTAATTTATAAAAACGCTAACTCTTGTGCCATTCAGACTGGGTTTGTTTTTAAGAAATGTTGCTTTGTGCTCACATCAGTACATATTTTAGCCTCTCGTAAAAAAAAGAAATGCAAATCCCCCACCTGTGTCTCAAACATGAAGGTATGTGACAACATGAAAAATTATCTGTATACCTACACAAACTTTTATTATGTAAAGGATGATTTAAGCTTATGCTGTAACACGTGCAGCAATGAAATTACACTTATTTTTGAAATTAAATGTAAAAATCCCTTCAGACCATAGCAATGGTTATTAAAATGTGTACATTTTTGATACTGAGTAAAATGTTTTCATAAGACATAAAATTCATTTGTTCATGTATGGTGACATGAAAATAAAACAATCAAAGTCATTCTTGTAGATAGTCATTTCATTGAAGTTGTCTTAATGATAAAATTATATATATATACCTCCTATAAAACAGATTGGTTTAATAAATGATTTCATTTAAAAGTAGCATCTGGTTCTATCTTTTTTATGAAAAAAATAAAATTTTATCCAGTGAAATGTTAAGTCTCTTTGAATCATTTTGGTTGAATCTTTAGAAGCTACAGCATTCTTTAACCTTCTGGCTGTTACATTTGAGTAGAACCTGGCAATTTTTCTGATGCTTGGATAATAAATTGTATGGCAGTCTTGCATGTGGAGGATGCTGGCAGAAAAAGAATTGTATTCACTGCAATATGTCAGTAGGATCAATGGTCTATACAGAGATTTTAGTAGGGTGTTGCTAGTTCTGTCCCAAAATGTATCAGTTGGTCAGCTTGTTTCTTTGCCTTTTTTTTTTTTTTTTTTTTTTTTTAGTTCTATGGCATTACAGTTTTTGTAGCTATTTCACAGGGACAGGGGCAAGCTAGGAGTCTTCCCATGCATGGGGTTTAATACTTTCCTCAGGAACTGCTGTCCATAGTAAAAAGCTGACTTACCTCTAGCATAATCAGATGAGCATTTTTCTAGACTGTGCGGTGCTAGGTTCTTCATCCAATTTAAATGGAAAATAAATGAGGAGGTGGATCAGAAACAGCAGCCGGGAGTGAAGCGTAGTGATGTTTTGAGGCTACTTACTGCCATTCCCTCCATCTTCACTGAGGGAAGAAAGCAGAGGGCACTTACCTTTACTGCTCTTCAGTAGGACAGTATCACTTCTATAAGATTTTTGTTCCTGATTTTTGTACGTTTAATCAAAAGTTTCCTGTTACTTGATTTGTCTTATCACAGATTAAGTGCTTGTGGTGCTTTTTATACTTCCTAGTCTCACAGTCCTGTTTCCCTCCTTTTGCTGCCACACCGGTGCAAGAGGTTCCCTGGGTCCAATAGCCGTTTCGTTTTCTCCTGTAGCACTAGAACCCTTCCAGCTTTGACTTGGTGCTTTGCATCTGCTGCTGCGTTCCTGCACCTCCCTGCTGCCCCTCCCCAGCGCAAGGGGCTGCACCCCTGGCCGTGGCAGCTATTGCTGTCAGTCTTCTCAGTGTTTGGCTCGGTCTCCTTCCTCTGCAGTTATGGCAGCTTTACCACATGGAGGGAAGAGCTTTCACTAGGCAGATTATGAAGCGAACGATAAGGTAGGGCTCTTCTGTCTTGAGCAAAGTTTTTAAATTACAGTGCCATTGTAACGGAGTCGCTCTTGGGTTTCATACATGATTTAGACTTTTGCCTTCTGAAGTAAGGGTAGTACTGCTGCTTTTAGCACTGTATAAAAGCAGGAAAAAAGCCTATGCTTATTAATACAATTAGTATAATTGGCTGTGTCATTTGTCTAACAGAGCATGATTTAGCTATTATCAAATTACACCCTCATGAGAAAAGTCTTTAAACTGGCCACTGCCAAAAGAGACTGCTCTCCTTCCTCATCCCCATTCTCCCCCTGTAGCTTCCTCTGTGCCAAAGCTGGTGTTCATCTAACCCCGTAAGGAGCTAGTCAGGAAGCTGAAGCAGCAGAAACACTTCCCCCTCAAAGCAAGTTGCCATCTGTGGTGGTGCCAGGTGAGGATGGGTCTAAAGCAGAGAGTGCAGAGTGTAGGAGTGAGCTGTGCGCAGCAACCATCGGCTGGGCTGTATTATTGACTTCTACCCTGCCCTTCCATCTGTGACCGAAAGAGTATCCTGTAGGATGAATGGTGAGGTAGTCTGGATCTTTGGAGAAACAAATTTGGTTCAGCCTGAGGAACTAAAAAAGGATTGTTCACTTCTATGCTTTATCCCTGTTGAATCAGCATAGTGTACTGTCAGGGATTATGCAAGCAGTGAACTGTAAAACAGGGTCTGTGAGTTGGTTTCTATAACTTTAGATAAACATGTAAACACTGATTCTGGCTACTAGCATGTTATTTTTTCTGCAATTTCCTTCAGCGGTGCAGAGACCACAGGTCTGCAGCTGTTGTATCGCAGTTGTGTTATGTGGTGGGTATGCAGTGCCTAGTAACCATCTTTGCAAAGAATCAAGGTTTAGAAAGGCAATTGATGAGTTTCTAAATTTTTACTTTGAAGAGATGCTTTTTGGTTTTGTTTTTTTCTTTTTAAATCTGGACTGGAAAAGAAGTGCACTTATCTTCAAAGAGAAATCTGGTGACGCAACATGTATTCAGAGTGTGCACTAGACTCTCCAGGCAGTGTTTAGACGCTTTGAACATACTATGAAAACTACTTCTTTTGGGAGTAGAAGAGGAGAAACAAGAGATAGATGAGAACACTCCACAGAGGGATTAGGTTGACATTCACGTGTTTTCCTTCTTCAGACAATGGGTGATCTTCTGATTTAAAGGCTGCACCAAACACAACTGCCTGCAGCTCTCCCGTATGACTTACCATTACTGTGTACCTGCATTGGTCAAAATGGCCCTGTCCAGACTGAAGATGCATAAAACATCGTCACGGTAGTAACTCTTCCTTTTATGCACAAGCTATTTCCTCCTATAAGGTGTGTTTAAGTAGGAAACACAGCTGCAGGTCTTCAATTAAAGATACAAGGCAGCCTTTGCAGAGCGCTAGAATCTTTTATTTACAAGCTGGTGTAATTACTAAAGACAGATAAGCTTTCATGTCTGCAAGCACTTTCCCAGTGTGAAGTAGAGGCAATGAATTTGACGCAAGCTGAGGTCAGGGACAATTTTTCTCAGGGAATGGCTTATTAATGCAGGTAAGACATTTTAGCAGCTCGTTGCTGCCCAGAGAGGCAAGCTGCCCTTTTCCCCTCTCTTGTTAGCATTGGCACTTGTCCGATTCCGTAACAGGACAATTTATGGTTGTCCTGGTTTCAGCTGGGATAGAGTTAATTGTCTTTCTAGTAGCTGGTACAGTGCTATGTTTTGAGTTCAGTATGCGATGTTTTCAGTTGTTGCTAAGTAATGTTTAGTCTGAAGTCAAGGATTTTTCAGCTTCTCAAGCCCAGCCAGCGGGAAAGCTGGAGGGGCACAAGAAGTTGGCACAGGACACAGCCAGGGCACCTGACCCAAACTGGCCAACGGGGTATTCCATACCATGTGATGTCATGTCCAGTACATAAACTGGGGGGAGTGGGGGGGGGGGGGATCACCACTCGGGGAGTAACTGGGTGTCAATCAGTGGGTGGTGAGCAATTGCACTGTGCATCATTTGTATATTCCAATCCTTTTATCATTACTGCTGTCGCTTTTAGTGTTATCATTATAATTATTAGTTTCTTCTTTTTTATATTCTATTAAACTGTTCTTATCTCAACCCACAAGTTTTACTTCTATTCCCAATTTTCTCCCCCATCCCACTGGGTGGGGGGGAAGTGAGAGAGCGGCTGCGTGGTGCTTAGTTGCTGGCTGGGGTTAAACCACGACAATGGTGGAAAGCTAATCTTGTAAAATAACTTATTTTCAAATTTTTCAAAAACTTCAAAGCTATTAACAAATAAATTCAAAGCTATTTAGAAAGCTACTTACTGTTTGGGGGAGACAAAGGTTTTCCAGCTGGAACTACCTCACCATGGGGTGAGACAAGTGCTACTGCAGACTCAAGGAAAGCAGCTGTAATGTGTGGGTAGGGGTGGAGGAGGCAGCAAGCCCCTTTCAGCAGCAGCTGGCCATTGGGCCCATTTAGTTGTAGCATCACTCTGTAGCCATGCAGTTACTGAACTTTAATTGTGCCATTTCAGTAAGTTAAGCCAACAGGAAGCCAAAGAAAAGGGCAGTGAAGGAAAAAAGCAAACAGGTTTTAACTGATTAAGTATGCCAAAACTGCTGTGAAGGACCAGCACAAGTGAAAGAATGGGACTTAGTGGTAGTAGTGATGAGAACAAGCGACAGAAGTTGATGGGGCAGCCAGAAATAGGAGGGGGAGTATCTCCCTGTGAAACATCTTGGTAGTGGCAAAAGGTGGCACATCGGAAAAAGATGGAATGTGCTGGAAAATACATTTCTGCCAAGGTCAAGGTTGATACAGCTCCTGGTGATAGCAGAAGTGGGAAGTCAGAGCCAGAGTAACTGTTCGGTGAGAAATGTTTTCTTACTCTTCAGCGGGTCTTTCCGTTCCTCCCTGGTTGCTCACATTCATTCTGACAGATGCATGGGTGGTTGTATGTGTCCGCAGTTTGTCTGGGGGTATTGCGTTTGGTGTTTCCAATTTTCTATGAGGTGGGTACCTGCCGGCTGTGTGAATTATGCATGTTACGCAGGCACACAGCAGGTTAATGCCATGGTGATTGTGAAGATTGTTTGGCAGACAGGTTTTGCGTTTGTTGCTCTAGCATGAAGGCTTTTCCCTCTCACGTTCTCTGTTCCTACTTCATGTGTTCGTTGTTCACTATATGTATATCCCAGGCATTTCAGAAAAGTGGGACATACCAGACTCCAGAACAAGATTTTTTTAATCTAATAATGTTGTTTTACTATCAACACTAGCCACTATTCCACTGAACTCTCCCAGATGGCTTCGTAACTATGGGACCAGGAGGAAGAGTACCATTTGTGGACTACTTTTGGACTAAGGTTTGCTTGGGAGTGTTAATCTGTACATGTTGTAAACAGCTTTGGAATGAATTCTCTGGTGGCAAGCTGGAAACAAGGCAAAGCTAGTAAGAGCTGTCTTACATCACAAAATTGCTTCCCTTTCCTCTCTGCAAAACTACAGAAGAAGAGAAAATGGCTTAAATAACATGGAACTATGAAAGGCAGTTCCAGCTGAAGTGAAGTTGGCTGCTGAATAGGTTTGCTTATTCTGGTTCAGCTGTGATGCCTCCTAAATATTTAAATCAAATATAGAAAGCAATTTGACTATATGAGTAAATGGCTCAAAAGCTTTGGTGTTCTTTTAGAAAATTTGTTAATGATATAGAAAAACAATGTTTAACTTGCTTAGGACTTTCTAGAGTTACTGTTCTCACCTGACTTACTGGTAGAGTTAGCAGTTGTCCTTCTAGTATGGTTGGTAAGATGCAATTTCTCACTCTAAATTTTTAAAAGTCAATTCAATCAGATGTTTTTTTTCTTGGCAAATATCTGATGTGTTCAATTTCCACTCTCCCCTGTTCTTACCTCTCTGTTGCTAGGTTGCCCAGAGGGTCCCAAGGAAAAGGTTAGAAGATTATACTGTATTTTGCCAGTTTTAATGCTCTCAGCTCTGGTCGACTATGCTTAGTTTGGCTTTTTTTCCCCAGCATCTTTTTCTGAGTTCTGGCATTCACAGCTACACGTGTGAGAAGATGGTATGCAACATGCCAGCTTTAGCTGCAATTCTTATAGCTGTATTGTTAGGATGAAGAGATGTAATTGTATTCAGCTACAGACTGCTGAATTTGTGAACATGAATGAGAATCCAATACAAGAGAGGAGAGGAATACCAGAAGTTCTACTAATACATTGAAAAGAAGTGGAAGGAAGCAAAGTAAAAATTTCTAGAGTGAAACTGTGATGACACTTTCCTTTTTGGTGTCTGTTTTCCCTGTTCTTACATTCAATATAATGTTTTCCTGTGATTCATACTGTGAAACATTTAAAGCCTAGAGAAGATTCCCCTTGCATAAGTATCATTGATTATGTTACAGATACACGCTAAAAAAATGGACAGTTTGAATCGTGTGTACAGTATGAATCATCTTCGTTTATTCAAGACCTGGGGAAAGCACACAGGCTTGTAACTGCATTGAGAGCGGTCGGCAGCCAGACCCAGGGGCAGGGTGACATTGGAGCTGAGATACTCTAGGTCTTAAATGAACAAAGTCCTGGGGAACCTGGTCCGAAGTCAGCACTGACCCTGCTTTGAGCAGGTGGTTGGACCAGAGACCTCCCGAAGCCCCGTCCAGCCTGAGTGAGACCATGATATAAAATGGCCAGGTCCAAAAAGCATCAACATGCTGAGCCAACAGCTTGGTTTTATTCAGAAGTGGGAGCAAGTACACATTCAAGATACAAAGAAAAGTTCATTGACGTTTTCCTGATTTTGAGAGGGCTGTTGCTAAAACGCGTATGCACGATCTGATGAATATTTCTAAAGAAGACAAAGCTGACTCATGGGTATCCACCTAGTGGAAAAAAAAATGGCTTGCCAAGCTGGGTACTGAAGAGAGGGTAGCAGAAATAAGCCATGTAACTTCCGAGGAGCGCTGCAGTGTTTTGAAGGATGCAAGGACAACGCCATTGTGGCGGGGAACTATTCCCTCTACAATGCAGAAGCGCTATGAAATAAAGCTCAGATGCCAACAGCTATAAATTAAGCATTTACAGTAACAGTATAAAATGTATCGAAGTCAATTTATCAGTTTCACTAAGCAGAATTTTAGAACAAGCTTTAGCACTCTGTTAACAACTGAACCAGCAGAAGTTTGGACTTGTGATAAAGCTTGAGAAAGGTAAGATGATAACAATAAGCAAAGCCTGCAAGCTAAAGGCTGCTATTTTTCATGTGTCAGTTCCTCAAGAGAATAGGCTTCTAAGATTTGGGAAGATGGAAATTCCAAACAGGAAATGCAGAGGATCAAAAAAAGGATAGTCTTGGGGGAAAAAATAAAAAATTATTTTGACTATTTTCCCACTATATGCTGCATAAATTATATTTTTTGTAGTATATGAATTATGTTTTTCCTTACACAAGCTATGCAGACCATTTATTGGAACAGCAACATTAGCGGACAGACAAAAAAAAAAAAAGAGCAAGAGATAAATCATCAAGGAACTTTGCGTTAAGGCATTTAAGTAAAAAATAAGCGAGGGCACGACCCTATGAAGAGCACCGACGCCTGGTGAGGTTTAAACGGGGTGAGGCCGAGGTCAGGGACCCGGGGCGGGGAAACGCTCCCGCCGGGTGCGCCGGGGCGGGGGAAGGCGGCGGCCCGGCCTCGGGGGGGGGCGGCGGGGCAGAGCCGCCGCCGAAGCGGTCACGCAGCAAAAACAATCGCCGCGGAAACGCTCCCCGGCGCCGGCCCGAGCTCGTTCCGAGCGCCGGACCAGCCGGAACGCCCGGAGCGACCACCGCTCGGGAACACCCGCTCCCACTCGTCGACGCCGCCTCCCCGACCTTTCCCGGCTTCGCCGTCCCCTCCCGCTCCCTCCCGCCGCGCCCCGTCAGCCGGCCCGCCGGCCCGCCCCGCACCTCGCCGGCCCGCCCCGCACCCCGCCGCCCCGCCCCGCACCCCGCCGCCCCGCCGGCCACCTCCGGGCGGGGAAGGGCCGGGGGCGGCGGCCGCCGAGGCGGCGCTTCTGCCGCTCCGCCCTCCCCGGCGCCGCGGCAGGAAGCCGGAAGCGGCCGGGGCGCTGGGCAGGCAGGGCGAGAGGCGGCTCGGTGCGTGGGGGTCGGGGCCGGTGGGCAGGGCCGGGCGCGGTGGGGGGAGGCCGCGCCGCGCCGAGCCGAGCCGAGCCGAGGTGGGAGGCAGCGGCTGCGGCGGGAGCCGCTTCCCCTCCGCGCCGCCGCCGCCGGGGCGAGGTGGTTTCGGTTTCCCGGGGCGGCGGCGGGGCCTTCCCGGGAGCCGCCGGAGCCCCCCTGAGGCGGCAGCGGGGCCGGCCCCCGCCCGGGGAGGGGACGAGGCGGCGGCCGGCCTGCGGCCTCGGCGGCGTGCCTGGGGCTCGTCCCTGCCCCGGTCCCGGTGACTTCTGTCCCCGCGCATGTCGGCAGGTCGCAGTTGGTACGACCCGTCAAAACTGCGATTGTAACGGGAAGGGGCGGGGGGGAAGCGTACGTTCGGTAGCGGTCTGTGTACGGCTTTCCTCGGGCAGCGGCGTCGCCTTCGTGGGTGTGGGAGTTGCTAAACTTTTTACCTCGGGAAGGCTGTCCTGTTGCGGAGCGGAGCTCCAGCGCCCTGCCCGCCCTGCCCCACCTTCCCGGGCGTGGGGCTGCGTCGCCGGGGCCAGCCCGTGGCCTCGGCGGGAGCTGCCGGCCCGGGCCGAGGCCGAGGCCGGGGCCGAGGCCGAGTCCTCTTCCCCCGTGGCGGGCTGGAAGCGCCGAGAGCGGTGCTGGCGAGCAGCGCCGGAGCCAGGCTTGCCGCCGGTGTCGCGGGCCTCTGGGGGCCTGCGGGGCTCCGCGTGGGTTCAGGCAGCAGCTCGCGCGGCCCGGGGCAGGGCGTTTCGGCAATCGGGACGGCCGTGTTGGACTGGAAGCTCCCGGAAGGAGGTTAGCTGAAGGACGCAGGGGTAGGAAGCGGGAACTTCGCGGGGAGAAGCGTCCTTCCTAGGCGTTAAGAGAGGGCGTGCAGAAAGTATAAAACCCTTGTGTTTACCGGAGCGTATGACGCTAACGTAACGTTTGTTCGGAACCCCAGCACCTTGCCTGTCGGCTTTGGTGGCATATAGGATCTTCCCTGTAGACGGGAAGAGCCTTCGCTTCAGCTTCATCATCTGTCCCTGCTTGCCTGGTGAGCTTGTATACTGTAGCTGTTAACAGGGGAAGTACCTGCTTTCTGTGCTTGTCCCGCCTGC
Source organism: Aquila chrysaetos chrysaetos (assembly GCF_900496995.4). Classification (NCBI taxonomy): domain Eukaryota; kingdom Metazoa; phylum Chordata; class Aves; order Accipitriformes; family Accipitridae; genus Aquila; species Aquila chrysaetos. The sequence continues at coordinate 17,250,584 of NC_044029.1, read as the reverse complement.
CGGAGGTAACAGCAAACGTCTTTGTATTAATTAGAAGCAGTCAGTACTCCTGCTTCAAAGTATTGGGAATTTAAAAAAAAAAAAATCGCATTAGCAAATGCAGTCTTTTTCTCTTACAATTCCCCCTGCTGACAAATAAAGAAGTAGTAGCATCGCCAGAAGCAGAAAAATACTCAGAAAAACCTCCCAAACCCCAACAGCAGCCCCTAGCCCTTGAAATGCTAATGAGTCATGGGGGACAATAAATCAACCTGCTGGTGGGAGAGATACCTTTAGGTATATGTGAGGAACTTCTGACTCCTGGTCATTAAGTCTGATACTACATGAGTGCGATATGAAGAAATAGAAAGTTAAGCATAAAATCTAGTGACAGGACCAGTTTTACAGTTAGAGATCTTTTTTTTTTTTTCAATATGAAACTCTTAGTGAATAGATTGAGGAAGATAATGGAAGATATGAAAAGAAAAATGGACGTGCTGAGTGTTTAGCAAAGATGAGTTCTGAATCAGTCTAAGAAAGGAAAGGTATTAAAGCAAAGGAGGTCTAAATATAAGTTATTGAATCAAATTATTACAATTTGAACATTAAAACTAAAGGTGAGTGAGACTTTATGCCTTAAAAGTGAAGACTCTGCCAAAAGAGTGTAGACTTTGTTATTATTATAAAAATACTATTTTGATTAAAAAAAGTGGAATAGTGCAACATTGACTTTGGTTTGGCACTGGATGTGTACCCTGGGATTCATACTGGCATAATTGTATCTGTAGTTTTGCAAGTGAAAAAACCGAGACCTTGAGAACTCGTTAGTGACTTGCTAGGGGTTTTTTTAAATCCATTGAATGATACTCAAGCTCATCTGTCGCTTTTTGTTTTGTTTTCACCCATTGACCTTCAAGCAAATTTAATTAGGAATTGTGAAGGAAGAGAGTTGATCTCATACATAAGCTACCTCACCTTTATCACTTTGGGCAACATAATAATTCAGTCTCTAATAGGCTGCTAAAATTTTTAGTATTTGAACAGATGTCAGTGAAGAAACTTTGTGTTTACTTGATCCTTCTGCACGCTTTCTGTCTGCTTAGAAAGGATTCATTATGTTTCTGCGTCTTGGTATGAATCTAATGAATGTTGCTTTGAAATAAATGACAAAATACATGTTTGTTGGTAATGTGCCAGCTGGCTTGTTACAAACAGGGTTTTAATTATGAGGAATTTTTTAATTTGGAGAGTGGGCTGTGCAATATTTCCTTGCAGACCTCTTCCTTACCTTCTGTGTCTGCATCATAGGTAGCTCTTTGGTATCTACAGTAATTGCCAGCTGGGAGAAGTTATCTTATTCTACTACCGTAAATTGCCTAGTCAGAGTTAACTGAGAATTGTAAGGATTTGTGGAGTGGTGGTGGGTTTTTTTGGTTCAAATTTGAGATTAAAAACCTTTCTTCCCTTCTCTAGGCATTAAGAGCTTTATCTAGATTTTAAAAATGGCATTGCTGCATGGCTTTGAATTTAGTTTAGAGTAATGTCAGGTCTTTGCGTTGCGTTGTTGAGTTCTGTATGCTACATGTCATTGCCCAGGTGTTTTGGGACAGCTTTGCAAGAAACTCCACATCTTACATGAGCGCACAGCAAAATGAAAGTATGAAATCCGCAGTCGCTACGGATAGAGGAATGCGTTCAAAGTCACGAGCAAACGCGGGGGTCTCTGCAGCGTGGCGCGGGTCGGATCAGGAGCAGTGCGAAGGCGGGTGCCAGAGCGGGATGGGCGAAGGGTGCTGGGGTGGCCGGCGCACGGTACAGGCTGTCGGGCTCCTCCGGTGTCCTCCTCTGCGCCAGGGAGCTCTCGCAAAGTGCGAGCCGCCTTCTCGTCATAGACATCCGCGGGAAATTCTGTCATACCTCTTCCTCTGGAAGTTACAGGAAAGGCTTTTTTGTTTTGTTTGAGGATCCGTTAGCTGTTTCTTGCCAGTTAACAGGGGCAGATGCAGGGTCCCCTGCCAGGCTGTGAGGAAAGGCAGCTGCTGCTGCAGGACCTTCCCCTGGTCCGGTTGCCATTTTGATCTCAAGATTCTTTAGATCTAGGAAGCTACGCCTTTGATCTTAGAGCCTTTCGCTAGATTTAATGGCAAAATCAGTGCTTTAATTAAACCAAAAAGGTAAGGGTATTCACCTGCAGCTCCTGCTGTTCCTGCAAGGGGAGAAATCTGGTAGTTCTAATGTTTTTTTAATTGTTTTAATTTAATCTAACTTTTTTTTCCTCTTTCTTTTGGATCTGTGAAGACCTGAGTATCTGACAGTTTACATTTCAGGGAGGGTGGCAAAGCTAGGCTGTCTCTCTAGAAATGATGTGATATAGCAAACGTGGAATTCTAGAAATGAGAGAAATGTCCCTTAAGTTTTTCCTGTAGTAATTGGTGGTTCAAGAAAGTAGCTGAAAATACTTGTGTTAATTGTGACTTTTGTCTAGCTCATGTAAAAATAGCTTTTTGTAAGTAGTTAGTTGAGTTCCTTTACAGTTGTACTGAAGTGCAGCTTCCAGAGCCAAAGTGATCTAAAAGATCCGTATACATATCTGCCATCATCTCTGATGTCTGTTCTTTGGCGTATATACCAAATAATGGAATTCTATTGCAGGTCTTGCTTATTTTCAAAAGACCTGGTGCACGTGTTTTTGACTCTTTCCTGTAGTTTTTGTTACTGTATCATTTAAACACCTGTGTACATCAGAAAAGGGATTATAAAGCTTTCACTTTTCCAGTTGTATTTTCCAACAAAGTTTGGGGAGTAAAGACCTCAAATGCAGAGAGGTGGTGTGTCTATGGCATTAGTTTTGATTGTTGAGCTTGTTTCTCTGTTTCACCTCTTATTCCTATAGTTGGTTGTTCTTAATTATTTCTGTACGTCTTTGGAGTTGTGGTTGGGTTTTGGGTTGTTTTTTTTTCTTTCTAATTAAATTAAGTCCTGTTCATGTATTTTACTAAATTATAATTCAATATATTTAACCTTTTGTTTTTAAGGTGAAAAAGAAAACTGTCTTATCAAAGAGCAAAGATGCAGAGCACTTCGAATTACCTCTGGCTGTTGTCTGACATTCTAGGACAGGGAGCTACTGCAAATGTTTTCCGGGGACGACATAAGGTTTGTGAGGAATTACTAATCTGAGCAACATCTAAAATTGAAATTTTTTCATATGTGAGTAGCGTCATGAAATAAACGAAAAACAGTTCAAGACTTAGGCCTAAAGCAAATATGTCTTTGTAACTATTCATACTTAGTTTTTAATTTTTAATAAACATCCATTCAGTTAGAGTTCTATACAGTTATTTCTGAGGATTTGTTTTCAATATTGTATTATTTGTCCTTGTAAAATATTAACCATTATTAATTCTTCATTGCTCCACTCTTCAGTTTTATGGAAAAAATACTCCTTGCTTAAGAATTTAAATAGGAATAAAAGTCTTATCAGTTTTTATTACATGATATGTTATTTTTGTCTTTGCTAAGTTCTCTTTTCGTAGTTTTTCCCTGTTCTTTTAAAACCCATTTTTATGATTTTGTACCATAAGTGGAATGTTCTTAACATATTATCATATTGGATGAAGTTGCTGTTAGTCTTTGTCCATAAGTCAATGCTTCCTACACGTATAGGACACCATCTTCTTGGTGACACGCCTTGAGTAATCAGTACAAAATAGTACATCTTTGAGCAGTTTTGCTATGTAAATGATATGCTGATGTGTATGTTGTAACCTGAGTGAGGGGCTAAAATGACCTTACTTGTGTAGGTCATTCTATTCCTATGAATTTCACGGTATGTCTCACAAAATTAAGATAAGCCTAGTTGTGAAAGTGATGTTCCCTTATGGTAATGACAGTCTGTGTGAAATCAATATGAAGTTATATATAAGCTACTGTGTTTTCTGTGTTCCGCATTTAACTGTGAAGCAACGCTAAGCAATAATTCAGCAGTTAATGTGCTTTTCTGGGTGAGTGAATTTCAACACGGAATGATTCCTCTGTAAAGCTTATGGTTTCATGGTTGCACCTCTCATCACCCTCACTAGTCTGAGCGCATGACCTGCAGCTCGTTGTCAACGGGAGAAAACTTTACCCAGGCACCAGTAGTGCATGTAAGTGTGCTGTACAGCACACCTAGTCTAAGCGCAGGAAGGCTTTGTCCATAGACAGTCTGTCACACACAAGACTGCTAATGCAAGCGTATTCGTAGAGTGGGCGCAGGGAGGTACTTTGCCCTCAGAGGGACAGGAATTGCACTCTCAGCTGGTGCTGTGGGTGCCTGAGCATGTTGGGGCTTGGTCCCGCTTGAGAACTTAAGTCTCTGATTAAGCTCATGACTGCTCCTGTCACTTATTATGTGGGTTTGAATTGCTTCAGGATTTTGCACGAGTGGTATGTAGTACTCGATGCTGCCGCCTTTGAAAAAACAAAATACTGCTTTATCAGTATCAACAGAACAATAAAGAAAAAGAGAGCAACGTTCAGCTTCCAAAAGTCATCTCTTAACTTAAGCCAGCCAAGATTCTCAACTGTAGTATCTGCGTGTCTCTTACCGCTTTGTGCAAGTGGCTTACCTCTTGCTGAAAAATTATTTTTCAGCTAAGTTTATGGGTCCTTCTTAAATGTGTAGCCTTTCTTATGCTAACTGTTCTTTTTTTAAAAGCACTTAGATTTTCATGGGCTAATGTTGCGTTTCCATTCTGCTAGTCTGTGTGCTTCTAGTCTATATTAAACTAAACCAATATATACTTAATATTTTTAGTAGAATCTTAATTTCCACTTTAACACAAAATACTATTTTGAACTATTTCTAATCTGGGTATGCTTGTATGCACAACAGATCTCAAAATGCTTGGATAATGGGTATGTGTGCATTTACAGTTTTATGCTTCTGTTTGATTAGTAATTTGTTTGTTTTGAACAGAAAACTGGGGATTTATACGCTGTCAAAGTATTTAACAGTATAAGTTTCCTTCGTCCTGTGGATGTTCAGATGCGAGAGTTTGAAGTATTGAAGAAACTAAATCATAAGAACATTGTCAAATTGTTTGCCATCGAAGAAGAGGTAATGAATTGTTGTACTTGTGATCTGAGATGCATGGTAGTAACCACAGTAACTGTCTTTTTGCTTTATCCTTAACTATAGAGGATGAAGTTATATTTTTAAAGAACAGTAACATGTATGATGATATAAATACTCTGACCCAATCACTAGCATTTTTTGTTTTTCTTTCTTTTTTGTTGTTGTTGTTGAAAGAATATGCTCGCTTTCAGTGTTTAGGCACAGGTTATGATTCTTCAAAGCCATCCTGAGAAGCCACTGTCCTAAGCTTTATCTTGAATTAGAATTTTTAAACTATCTACCTGTATGAATATTTAATACATACTGATAGTTGGAGCTGTTACAGTAATCCTGACAACTTTATGCTTTTGCTTTGCAACCAACTAAAATAATGACATAGGACATGTAGAACTGTATGTTTATATGAACTGCGGTAGTTGTGCTGAAACTAAGACTGATCAGTTGAAATGACCCAGATGCTGAGATTAGTAAAGAGGAAAGAAGGACAATTGCTCCTTTCTGCTCTTCTGTGCTGTAGTTTCTCATTTGTCCACCTATCAATACTGCTGTCAACCCTCTAAGTACCTAGAATTTGAGGCTTTCTTAATTCCGCCCCCCCTCCAAGTTAGAATACATAAAACAGTATAAAAATTCACCTGCGCTTCTTTTGAAAATGATCACCAGAATGGGATTTATGATCTAGCTACAGAACTTCTTTTTTTTTTTATAAAGTAGGATCCTGTGGTTATATGTAATTTCTGACATTGTTTTCACAATGCTCACAGACTTATCTTTTTTTAATTTTTTCCAGACAACAACTAGACACAAAGTACTAGTTATGGAATTTTGTCCATGTGGGAGTTTGTATACAGTTTTAGAGGAGCCGTCTAATGCCTTTGGTTTGCCAGAGTCTGAGTTCTTAATTGTTTTGAGAGATGTGGGTATGTAGACTTTGCTCTTTGGTCTAATTCGTTGACTGAAACGAACTCATACTTGTTCTGTTTATCATGAAACAGCAAGAGATGAGGAATTTGACTGTCAACTAATTGAACAAATTAATATGGTCATAAGTAGTCACATCTTTTATTTATGTCTCTGTTGGTAGATAGCTGCATTAAGAAGTCATTTCTGTTTAAAGCTATAATTCCTATAATTCTTTTTTGTTTGTTTATTTCAAGATTATTTGTCACATGTTGGACTGATTCCTAGTGGTAATTAATCTCAGAAAAGTAAATCAGAAAAATAATGAGGTTTATCTGTGTCTGCCTGTTATAACATTATTCTTCATTACTTTATGGGAAAATTCTTGCTGAGAGCAAGAAATACTGTAATTTAGCTGTTTGAAAGAAAAAAAAACACAAAAATGCTTAGAATATCCTCTGGTCCTGGTCTTTTTGTTAATTGAGTGTCCGTTCTTATTCACATTTCCCAGTGAGAAAGTAAACACATATGTCTTCCTAGCCTCAGTTACAATTCAGTGCTTGTGCAATCTGTGTCAAGTTGTGTACATAAATTCTGTGGGTTTGGTTTTTTTTTTGTTTTTTGTTTTTTGTTTTTTTTTTTTTTGAAGTGGCTGGGATGAATCATCTCCGGGAGAATGGAATAGTGCACCGTGACATCAAACCAGGCAATATAATGCGTGTTATAGGTGAAGATGGTCAGTCTGTTTACAAACTTACAGACTTTGGTGCTGCAAGAGAACTTGAAGATGATGAACAATTTGTGTCTCTCTATGGCACAGAAGAGTATTTAGTAAGCCCATATGATTTCACTTTCTGTTGAAGAAGTGTTTGAAGTCCAGGGCCCTTTGTGATGAGAGTTGAATAGGTGAAGGTCAGACTGTGGAAATTAGTATTTAAACCTTTGTATTATAATTGTTTTTATAACTTTCTACCCTTTTCACCTTGGGTCATGCCAGTTGCTCTGCTGAGCACAGTAGCCTTTAAATAATTTCCAGGTCTAACTTCCACTGTTGCCTTGTGTGAAAGAAAGAACAACAGTATTTTAGTTATGAATGTCTGCCTTTATCTCTGTAGGTGTTTTTCAGTTTGTATTTGAGCTACTTGGATGATGCTAGGTATAGTTAAGATTCACTTGATATCTTAGCTAACCAAAGAGAGGCAGGCAGGGAAGTGTCAATACAAGCATCTTAGGCATAATTTTCTTCCACATTTTCCCACATGTAGTATGGTAACTGATGTTCTCCTCTGCTATGGATCTTTTTCTAATTTGGTTTCTGTTGTTTCAAAATCATCTGGAGGAATACTGGCTTTCTCTTCTTCTTCAGTGGTGTTTTATTCTAGTAGTCAATCTTTAGCTAAATTTTAAAGTATTTTTTGCAAACCTTTAATAAAAGTGGCTATCATACCTTTGAACACTTTTGTGACACTCTGTCAGAATAACTTAAGCAAATTCTATGATGAAGCTAACTTTGGCTTTTGATTAAAAAGCTGGAAGTTTAGAATGGCAAATTATCTTGCTGTGAAATGACAGATCGGGTTTTTGTTCTTTATATTGTGCATAAAGCAATTCTAACTTCTTTTTTTCTGTTTTTTTTTCTTTTTAGCACCCTGATATGTATGAGCGAGCAGTTTTGAGGAAAGAACATCAGAAAAAGTACGGAGCAACAGTTGATCTATGGAGCATAGGGGTGACCTTTTACCATGCCGCAACAGGGAGTTTGCCTTTCCGACCTTTTGAAGGACCTCGTAGAAACAAGGAAGTGATGTAGGTAATTTAGAAGGAGAATTTTATCTGTTCATAAATTAAGTCAGTCCATGAAATGCTTTTTAACAAGAAATCCTACACACACATAGTAAACATTAAAATAGTAAAAATATTTAAGGAAAAACATTCTTTAACTTTGTTGTGGTTTAACTCCAGTAGGCAGCTGAGCACCACACAGCTGTTTGCTCACTCCCCCGCAGTGGGATGGGGAAGAGAATTAGAAGGGTAAAAGTGTGAAAACTCGTGGGCTGAGATAAAGACAGTTTAATAAGTTAAAAACAAAGCAAAACAAAAAAAAAACAACCAACAAAAAAACCCCACCCCTAAACCCAAAGGAAAACAAAACCAAGAAAAACAAGTGATGCAAAAACCCCCAGTTGCTCACCACCAGCCAGCTGATGCCCAGTCAGTCCCTGACCAACTGCCACCCTGGCAAATTTCCCCCCTGCAGCTTTTATTGCTGAGCATGATGTCATATGGTATGGAATATCCCTTGGGGGTCAGCTGTCCTGGACATTTTTCCAGCTTCTTTCCTGCCCCCAGCCTACCTACTGGTGGGGCAGTGTGAGAAGTAGAAAAGGCCTTGACGCTGTGTAAGCACTGCTCAGCAATGGCTAAAACATCCTTGTGTTACCAACACTGTTTTGGTCACAAATCTGGAACACAGCACCATATGAGCTACTATGAAGAAAATTAACTCTGTTCCAGCCAAAACCAGTACAAACATTCTGCTTCACCGAGGATTTTACTGTGTGGCAGCTAAGACCTGAATTAAGCATCAGAGCTCCCCCAAAATACTGATGTTTTTCCACACATCTTTCCTTCACCATGGCACTAGGCTGGTCTGTTGCAGTGTGGTGTATGTGACTTGGATGTTCAGGCGAAATTATGTTATTCTGAAATAGGTTTTCAGTGCTGCAAATTTTTGTTGTCCTTTAAATGATTGTCTTCCCAGGCAGTCTTGAAATGCATGCACTACCCATGAGACTGACATTTTTTGAGGAGCATAGTTGTGGACTGTGGCTGAAGGTAACAGGAGTAGCTCCTGAATGGGAAACAGAAGTTGTGTCTATGACATGCTGGTTGGAATTGATTTCTGTTTCATCTTAGTCTAGTTCTATTTTGTTGTTGTTCTTCGTGTTGCATTTAAAAAATAAAGCAAGGTGGTAATTGGGAACTGTAATAGGCCAGTAACATTTCTGTTCTGGTACTCCTTGCAAAGCTGACTGCAATTTTCTTAGTTTAAGGAACTGCCCATCCTGTGGTTACCCCACAGGCATTCTTGTTGTTGTATCTGCTTGAGAGATAAGCAAGGAACGTATGTGTTGTATGTAGCTCGTCCTCCAAAAAGAGAAAGCACAACTGAAATTTTCTGTTGCAAAAAGCCTATTGCTCCTGATTCATTTGATGAGAAATACTAGCCTGTTCAGTACAAAGTTAGACAATGCCAAAATGTATCCAAATTGCTAGATGTTTCCAACTTAATTTCTCAGAGCCCACATCCTGTTCCTTCTTTATCCCCAAGTGACTTTGTGGTGGCTAAATGTCATCTTTTGCCATGGAACATGCTAGAAGTTAGTCGTGTAATGCCTAAATTGAACTGCCCGGGAAATCTGACTTTAATTAACACTTGTGAAAAAACTTCAGCTTCCTTCAGTGATGCCTGAAATCTCTCCTAAATTTTTCCCAAACCTGAGGTGGACAAAGTTGTTTCTCCAACATAGCCCAAAGTGTTTCCTTTTCATTGTTTACAATTTTAGCACCACTCTCTGTCAGCTTGTAAGTGAAGCTTCCTAATTATTGTACCACCTAGAAATTTAGGCCAACCTGTTGTTTAGATTTATATTATTGATACTCCTTTGAGGATTAGTTACTAAACCTGTGTATGTATAGGAGGTAGTAGTTGAAGTCTCTATTATTTTTATAATGTGTCACAGGTATAAAATAATCACTGGAAAGCCTTCTGGTGCAATTTCTGGAATACAGAAAGCAGAAAATGGACCAATTGAATGGAGCTGGGAGATGCCTGTTTCTTGTAGTCTTTCAAAGTAAGTTCGAACTTCTCACAAAATGTTTCGATGCTACCTGATTGTGCTTTTCCAGTTATTCTCTCAGGATTGGGTCTTTGGAACAGAGATCTGACTGTTGCAGTTGTTTTCTTTGAATTCTTCAGTAGATCGGTACATTCTACTATTAAGTTATCAAATATTTTTAATTCCCATCTGTCCAAATAGTTTTATGACTGCTAATGTACAAATGAGCACCTGGGATTCTGAAGCAGTATGAGTAGAAGAAAGATTACTGCTATATTTTGTCCACCTTTAGGAAAGAATATGAAGATTTAATAAAATTTGAATTGACAGCCACCCTTTCTTGCAAGAATGTGACGTCAGACATTACAAAGATTAGGCAGTAGGAAGGAAATAATAAGAAAAGACAGTTCAGAGACTTGCGTTTTTGCCAGAAGAAAATTCACATCAGCACATTTTAACATATTCTCATAGTATCTATTAAATTTTTTTATTATCATATTTTTTGCTTCATATGTCATAATACTCAGTAGGAAGAGCCATGGAAGATCTAATCTCAATATGATCTTAAAAACACCTCCCGTAACCCATTTACCTATTTATCTTCCTGTGACTTCTTCAGTGCTTTAAAGTTAATACTCTTTCATGGTAAAGGGAGAAAAATTGTTCTGTGAATGGACTCTAGAAACAAACTTTTCTGAAAGCCAAATAAGTAGATCCATAAGGGGTGTAGAGTGAAAGTCTGGTTTATATCAATTCATTAGTTTATAGTGTGCAGAGCTTGCAATTTATATATATTTTTCATGATACTGCTCAGTTGTTTCCTCTGCTTATTCCATATAATTGAAGTGCTTGAAATAAGGAAGAGATTTTTTCATTAAACATCTGTTTACAGTAATATTTTTCAAGTAGCATTTAAACAGTATTTACTGTTATATGTTTAGTACTAAAGTGAGTTTGAGCACAGCATCCACTGACCCCTAATGTGGCCATCAGTGTGCTTGTAAGCCACTGAAGCTTGCTTCAAAATGTTGCCAGTTTTACCACTGGATTCAGGTTTGATGTGTACATAATGTTAAAACTTTGAAGAAGTTGTTCATGATAACACAGGAGTAGGATCCATAAAGTTCCTTGCAATTCAGATTCTCAAAGTAGAAATACAAGAAATTTAAGCTGCCCTTTGTCCTGGAATAGTAGTGACTGTAAGGCAATAGTTGCATGTTTTTCTTTGCAGCAGTTGAGCTGTATGCATGGAGTACTTATTTAGCCCCATCTCAATCAGGATGAATTCTGTTAGCGTTGACAATTTAAATAATGAGTCTTTGCTAACCCAGCTGATTTTGATTGAAAGCAACACAGTGTGCTCACACAAGCAGCTCAGCCAGCAAACCGTAAATGGCAGTAGCTTCCTTCAAAGTGACAAACTGTGGTAAGTGTGTGGGTGACCTGGGTAAAAGACTACTGCCCAGCAGTGGTAGAAGGTGACCTTAACTCTACAATGTAGACTTTTTAAAATGCATGCCGTTTTTCCAATGCCTGTGAAATTTGTCAAATACCAAGGCAAAAATATTTTGGTAGTTGAGCCTAAAAAGGAAAGAGATAAAGTATGTGTATTAATGAAAAACAATGGACATTACCCTTGAATGTTTTGTTGTTCAGGAGAGGGGGAAAAAAAGAAGCATTGGAGTGTTCTTCAAGGTATAATAGATTTGCATTCATGAGAGAAGTCAAATGAAATATTGCAATTGGTTACAAGGTGAAAAGATCCAAATTGATCCAAGTTGTCTTATCTCTTCCTGGTGTCCTCTAGGGGTCTGCAAGTACTGCTCACACCTGTCCTTGCGAATATTCTTGAAGCAGACCAGGAAAAATGCTGGGGGTTTGACCAGTTCTTTGCAGAGACGAGTGACGTACTGCACCGAATAATAATCCACATCTTTTCACTACAGCAGATGACCTTGCACAAAGTTTATATTCACAGTTATAATACGTAAGTGTTCTCTCTATTTTCATTACTTTGCTGTTATTCAGGCAAACAGTACTGTGACCTCAGATCACCAGTGTTACAAATAGAAATTCGGTAGCCTTTCCTTGGCGGTTTATCTGGGGAAGTGAAAGCTTGTGATTCTCCTGTGTAGTCACAGTGCATAGAAGCATGTTGACCAAAAATAAAAATAAAATCATTGAAGGTCAAATCAACTGATCTTAAACTAGGTCTTAATCAGTGACAGAACACAAACTTAATCCTTGACAAGTTACATCATGTCTGTGTTCATAATGGGTACCAACTCATCCCACATTTGTATATGTACCTTATTTACAAAGTAGTTTTCCAGAGACTGTGTTTCACTCTTGCTTTTCTTATCTTGTCCTGAAGAATACAAATGTGCACATCATCTGTGTCTGACGTAAAACTCTCTCAGGGGTTCTGAAGTTGTAATTGGTACAATTTAGGATCCAGAGTTATATGGAGTTCACTTTATGGTCATTAAGTGCTGATGTTAAAAGCTGTAAAGTCTGGTTTACAGTTTGATACAAAAATAAGTGCCTTCTCTCTGCCTTATTACAGATAATACAGAGCATGTGTTGTTCTCTAATATGCAAACAGTTATTTCATCAAATGTGTAAATACAGTTCCGGCCTTTTCCAATTTTTCTTTTCTCTTCCGTCATTTGTACTTTGAGAGAGCCTAAATACTATTTTTGCAGCAAAATCTTGCTTGTAGTTCAAACTGCTATTTGTACTTTATTTTTTAAATTTTATTTTATTATTTACCTCTCTGATTATTTATATACTAGCTGTAGTATTAAGAAGTGACAGTGTACTAGTGCTACGCAGGAGGCAAACTGGTCCTGTTAGTGTGCTTAAGGTTTTTTCTTCTTTGTGGGAGGTTTTGTTTGTTTCTTTGGTGGTTGGGGGTTTTGAAGGGGGGTGGAGGGGAAAGTTTGTTATAAATTCTTATGCCTTGTATCCATTGATTGCTAGAAATAAAATACCAAAGTGTCTTTGGTCTTCCTTATTACTGCTGTTTTAGGAGATAATCTGGCTGTCTGTTAGCTTACAGGCTGAATTTAAGGTGTGTGCTTTTTGACCTGTAAAACATCAGACTTTTCTCTCGGGGAGACCATCCATCTCCTTTGAAGAAATGGGTGTGCCTGAGAAAACTGAAGTATGCTTCCTTTCTCTCATCTGGTGTTGCTTGTTTTTACCAACCTTCAGACTTCAGGCCAAAGCAAGTTTGTTTACACAGACGTGCTTTGGTGGAAAATCAGAGGTAGAAAGGGAAGTTTGATATTTTGCAGGAAATAGCATTTAGTTTTGTAACAGAGCAACCTGGAGCCTTAGGCAGTGTGCTGCCTTTTGTTCTGCTTGTAAGTCAAATGCTTTATGTGTAAACAAGTTCTTAATTAATCAGAAGGATTACTTAAATAAAAATCCCTTTTACAAAATCTGAATTGTTGAAGTATTGTAGTGAGTCTTAACTACTACTGAATATATTGTTTGTATTATAGAGCTGCTATATTTCATGAGTTGGTCTACAAACAGACAAAAATACCATCTCAGAGTCAAGAACTGGTATATGAAGGTCGGCGTTTAATACTAGAGCCTGGCAGATTGGCACAGCACTTCCCCAGAACAACTGAGGAGAATCCTATCTTTGTAGTAAGCAGGGAGGCTGTGAACATTGTCGGATTAATCTATGAAGAAGGTATATAGAAGTCATTTCCCCTTTCTTATAGCTATATCTTTTGTAAATAGTTTGGGTTATTTAATTATCCTTTTATGTCTGTTATGTCTTAGAAATAGTGTTGGAAAATTTTCTCTGTTGATGCCTGAAGTTCTAAGTATGCAGTCCATTTTTATGTTTTTTTTTCCAAAAATGCTGAGTATCCAGCATATTTTTACAGAAACAGTAGCTGCTTGTAATGTTCCTAGTGCTGTGAACTTGAGCATTTGTGTGTTAAGATGTAGTGGTGCATATGGAGTTCTGAAATTTTTTGAAGCATGGCACTTTTAACAGGTAGAAAGGAACATTATAAAATGTAATTCAAAGCTGGTTCTTTTGTTCCTTTACTCACTAAGTGGAAATTCAAGTTTTACTTTTTTTTTTATTATTTGTCATGAATGTGGTTAGCCTTTCAGTTAACAGACGAGGTCTTAACAACTTACCTTTGCTTAGAAGATAAGGTAATGCCATAACAGGGAAAAAAAAAAGAAATTAGGTTTTTGCATTTCCATTTATCATTGAAAAGCTTATAGAGGGCCCTATGCCAGAGCCGTTTTTATAAGAGATGAGCTGGAGGACATGCCTCCAGTTGAGAGGTCAGTATTGCTTTTGTCGGTATGTGCTACGTACTGACTGCTTGGGCCAGCTGGCACTCACACAGAGGTGCTGAAGAGTGTGGGTAGGTGAGCTGTTTGTGGAAGGATCAACAGGGCCTTTATATTGTGCCAGAGCTTTCTGAAGGAGTCAATGAGCATGAGAACAAAGGAGATTCAGCTGATAGAGGCTACCCTAGGTTTTAAAAAGCTATTTGGTGAAGTCCTGCTTGTAAAAGTCTCAATGAAACTAAACAGCCATGGGATAAGAGGGAACAGTCTCCCCTGTGGACAAGCATAGGGCTAAAGAACAGAAATAAATGGTTGGCTTTCTCAATGAAGAGGGATCGCTAGTGAAGACCTGCATGAAATCTGTGCTGTGCAGCATGTTCAAAAGTGACTCAGGAAAAGGAAGGGAAGGACAGTTGGCTGAAGATACCAAGTTATTTAAAGCCTTTAAGACAAAGGCTGGTTTTGAAGGTGTGCATGAGAACCACATGATATTAAAAGGCTTGGCGGTAACAGATTAGATGAAAATCCATGTAGATACACATGAAAACAGTGTACAGGGTGGGGAGGGGAAACAGTCTGAACTTTTAAAGTCTCTTATGGAAAGTAAGAAAATACAGATGTTTGTTTTATGTTTCAGTTTTACTTCCTAAAGTACATCAACGTTATGATTTGGATGGGGATGCCAGTATGGCTAAAGTGAGTAATTATGCTTTTAATTTGTATACCTGTCTCAGATAATGATACTGAAATGAAAGCTACTTGATTTTCAGATGAATAATATTAATGAATCTATTTTTAATATGCTGGTGAGGATTCTGATTGGCAGAAATGTATTTGTTAACAAGGGCTCCAAAAGTATATTAAAGCCATGCTTTGTATACAAAATATGTTTGTATATTTTTTAAAAGAGCACTCAGAAAACTAGCCTTCTAAAGTCCATGTGCTTTGTTACTGCATAATTCGGTGATGGCGGGGAAGGAGCCTGCCACTTTGGAGTCCTGAAGTTAGCTAAAAGATTCATAACATCCCCTGTGATGGTGCAAAACTTAATGTAAGGAAAGTAACTTTCATCTTTCAATAGAGAGGAGTCTCTAGGAGACTGTAAAAGAGTAGAATTTCTGTTGCCTCTCTTGCAAATTTTCAGAATCTGTGGGAGACAAGTAGAGGATGTTTCATTCTTTTGGTCACTTTTCTAAAACTACTGAATGTATGCATTGCCATGCTTTGACTTTGTGACCACCATTTATACTATGCCTTTAAAATACTGCCTGTTGAGGAGCCTTGTATTCAGGCATGGTAGTCCTGAAAGTGCATGTAACTTTGAATACCAGAAGTCTTTAAAATGAATAAACAGAAAGTCATCAGTTGATATTAATTATTTAAAATATTGGAAGTTATAATTTCTGAAAATTTGTTCACAGTTCTAAATAATGCAGCAAACTTCTAAGTGGAATTAGGTGAATGAAGAGAGTCCCTAGCCTTAGAATTTAAAAATGTGTCATTTTTTACAAGTTTCTTCTAATGTATGTGTTTAACTCCTAAACTACTGAAGAAATGTACTTGTGACTTTCCAGAAATTAAAGTAAATCCTGAGAGTAAGTGGTGTCATTTTTGTTTATAAGAGACTTATTTTCATCTCTAACAGATATTTCAGCATAACTGGAAAAACTCACTACCATGTTTAGCTCTGCCTCCATAATGAGTGTTTGGTTATCTCCTGACTAAAGTTTGGGCAAAGTTATGCATTTTAAACTACCATCTTCATGTTGCTCTTTCTTTTATTAATCTGTGTTGCTTTGTTGTGATTAATTGACTTGAAACAATTGTTAAGAGAATGCCAGATTAGTACTAATGTTGTTTGTTTTTTCCATTAGGCAGTGACGGGTATTGTATGTTATGCCTGTAGAGTTGCCAGTTCTTTGCTACTTTACCAGGAGCTGATGCGAAAAGGAATACGATGGCTGATGTAAGCAATTGATTGAATTTCATTGCACCTTTTTTTTTTTTTTTTTTTTTTTTTTAAGATATGCCTTGATTATCAATACGTAATTCTGTGATCTCCCAGTATCTTGGGAGGTTTTCTTTACCCCTTGAATATGAATAGGCTTTCTGAATATTTTCCTTCTTTCTTTTCTGACAATAAGGTTTAGGTATTTAGAATTTCACTTTCTTCTGTGGATAATTTAAGTCTAACCTCTGGTAATATGCAGGTACAATTGAGCAGCTTGCACAGGATAGTTTTATATGAGGATTATACTAATGCATCTCTAACTGAAAGCAATTTTTACTAGCAGTTATTACTGTAGGTATATTATTGTATTACTGATTGCTGGTAAGATGGCAGTTGAATAATTTATTGTTATAGACAAATGCTTCACTTTTTCAGTGAAATAATCAAGGATGATTACAATGAAATGGTTCATAAAAAGACAGAGGTTGTCATCAGGCTGGATTTCTGCAGCAGAAGCATTGAGAAAGCTGAGAAGATGTGAGTAGAAGCACTACACTGAATCCATTGATTTTTCACCATCATCTTTAATGACAGCAGTATTTTAAGTTATTTTATTTACAGGGTTTTTGCATATAAAAATTAAATCTGAATCAGCATGGTTTTGCTGATGGCAGTGACTTAAGCAGATTTAGTAATATGCTTTATTCAAATTAGAGTGTTAATTTTGCTGCTTAACCTAGTGGGAACAAGTAATTACTATTGAGTAGTAATTGTATGTGTTCTTTTTCTCCTTTCTTTCTGACTCAGCTCGTTTGCTGTTGTTGACTTTAGAAGCTATAGTAAAGCCCGGACAAAGAATCGAGTAGCTTTCCTTTCCCTAGTGCTTTAGTGCTTTTGTCACTGAGTTTGCTTATGTATGTTTATTAAGGATGTCTTTAAATACTGCCCCATTCACAGCTTTAAGACTGTAGCATTTCCTGCATGGAAGGAATTTTAACATTGAAATATAACATAGAGCAGCTGAAAAAAAAACCCCACCACCAAGAACCAAAGGTGCATTAGGATATCACTAGATCACAGTGCATGCACACAGGGATGCCAAAAGTACATTGCACAGGAAATTCTACTTCTGTCATTTTTTTTAAGTGCCTGACTGTTAAGTTGTTTTTTTCTATTTTGGTTAATTCAAATGGCAGAGGTCTGTATCACAGAATCTCACTGTTGCCCATATGGATCCATTTAGATCTATACAGTAGAAAGTTTTTTAAAGTGCTTTCTTTAAAACTGATATTTATAATAAGGAGCAACTAAAGAACTGTTGTCTTTTAGCATAGGAGACTTCCAAGTTTCAAAGACTGCAAAAGACACTTATTTCCTTTGTCTTCCATTACAAAGAAGCAAATGTTTTCCGGTAGTCAGACTCTTCTGTCCTACCTCTTTCAGTCAAGAGCTGTCTGTAGGAGATGGGATTGCACCATTGAATTCTCCCTCCCAAGTTTCATTTTTTCTCTCTCCTGATCTTTGTTTCATCTCTGAGTCTCACTCAATGTCCAATTCTCAGTCATATTCTTTTCCACTTCTAAGGTGTCCTTGCAGGGCTTTGTTCAGTCTTTCCACAAACAAGCATTAGCTCCATCTTTAAGGTGTGTTATTCTTACACAGTCTGATACAAGCTTTAAACCCCAGCTCTTCATAGGATTCTCCTATGGGTAGTTGTTTTCCTGTTCAACCTACTGCCAGTCTCCCCCAAATGCTGTCTTGGTCATAGGATTCTCCAAATTTGCTTCCAGTGCAGATGCCCACAAGATCATAGAATCATTTAGGTTGGAAAAGACCTTCAAGATCATCGAGCCCAACCATTAACCAAGGCCACTAAATGATGTCCTGAAGTACCCTGTCCACTCGCTTTTTGAATATCTCCAGGGATGGTGACTCAACCGCTTCCCTGGGCAGCCCATTCCAATGTTTGACAACCCTCTCAGTAAAAAAATTTTTCCTAATACCTAACCTAAATCTCCCTTGCCTCAACTTGAGGCCATTTCCTCTTGTCCTATCTCCAGCCACCTGACAGCAGAGACCAACACCCACCTCACTACAACCCCCTTTCAGGTAGTTGTAGAGAGCGATAAGGTCTCCCCTCAGCCTTCTCTTTTCTAGACTGAACAGCCCCAGTTCCCTCAGCCGCTCCTCGTAAGACTTGTGCTCCAGGCCCCTCACCAACTTGGTTGCCCTCCTCTGAACACGCTCCAGCAGCTCAATGTCTTTCCTGGCGTGAGGGGCCCAAAACTGAACACAGGACTCGAGGTGCGGCCTCACCAGTGCCGAGTACAGGGGAACAACCACCTCCCTGCTCCTGCTGGCCACACTATTTCTGATACAGGCTCGGATGCGATTGGCCTTCTTGGCCACCTGGGCACACTGCTGGCTCCTACTCAGCCGGCTGTCAACCAGCACACCCAGGTCTTTCTCTGCTGGGCAGCTTTCCAGCCACTCTTCCCCAAGCCTGTAGCGCCGCATGGGGTTGCCGTGACCGAAGTGCAGGACCCGGCACTTGGCCTTGTTGAACTTCCTACAGTTGGCCTCAGCCCATCGATCCAGCCTGTCCAGATCTCTTAGTAGAGCCTCCCTACCCTCAAGCAGATCGACCCTGCCCCCCAACTTGGTGTCGTCTGCAACCTTGCTGAGGGTGCACTCGATCCCCTCATCCAAATCATCGATAAAGATATTAAACAGAACAGGGCCCAACACCGAGCCCTGGGGAACACCACTTGTGACCCGCCGCCAACTGGATTTCACCCCATTCACCGCTACCCTCTGGGCTCGGCCATCCAGCCAGTTTTTCACCCAGCGAAGAGTGCACTTACCCAGGCCACGAGACGCCAGTTTCTCAAGGAGTATGCCATGAGAGACAGTGTCAAAGGCCTTGCTGAAGTCCAGGTAGATAACATCCACAGCCTTTCCCTCATCCACTAGGCGGGTCACCTGGTCATAGAAGGAGATCAGGGTGGTCAAGCAGGACCTGCCTTTCGTAAACCCATGGGCTGACTGGGCCTGATCCCCTTCTTATCCTGGACTTGCCATGTGAGTGCTCTCAAGACAAACCGTTCCATAATCTTCCCCGGTACCGAGGTCAGGCTGACAGGCCTGTAGTTCCCCGGATCCTCCCTCTGACCCTTCTTATAAATGGGAGTCCCATTGGCAAGCCCCCAGTCCTCTGGGACCTCCCCTGTTGACCAGGAAAGCTGACAGATGATAGAGAGTGGCTCGGCAAGGACCTCTGCCAGTTCCCTCAGTACTCTTGGGTGGATCCCATTGGGTCCCATAGATTTCTGAGTGTCCAGATGGCGTAGTAGGTCCCTAACTATTCCCTCCTGGATTAAGGGGGGTATGTTCTGCTCTTCATCCTTATCTTCCAGCTCAGGGGGTGGAGTACCCTGAGGATAACCGGTCTCCCTATTAAAGACTAAGGCAAAGAAGGCATTAAGTACCTCGGCCTTTTCCTCATCTCTGGTTGCTATGTTCCCTTCTGTATCCATTAAAGGATAGATATTCTCCTTGGGATTCTTTTTACTGTTAACGTATTTGTAAAAACATTTTTTGTTGTCCCTTACAATAGTGGCCAGATTTATTTCTAGCTGAGCTTTTGCCTTTCTAATTTTCTCTCTGTATGATCTAACAAGAGCCCTGTACTCCTCCCAAGTTGCCCGCCCTTTCCTCCAGAGATGATAAGCTCTCCTTTTTTTCTTGAGTCCTAGCAAAAGCTCCCCATTCAGCCAGGCCAGTCGTTTTCCTCGGCGGTTTGACTTGCGGCACATGGGAATAGCCTGGTCCTGAGCCATTAAGATTTCCTTCTTAAAGAATGTCCATCCCTCCTGGACCCCGTTGCCCTTCAGGACCGTCTCCCAAGGGACTCTCTCAACCAGTGCCTTGAAGAGGCCAAAGTTTGCCCTCTGGAAGTCCATAGTGGTGGTTTTGCTGACCACCTTCCTTGCCTCACCAAGAATTGAAAATTCTATCATTTCATGGTCACTAAGCCCAAGACGGCCTCTGACCATCACACCTCACACCAGTCCTTCCCTGTTCGTAAACAACAGATCTAGCAAGGCTCCTCCCCTGGTTGGCTCGCCCACCAGCTGTGTCAGGAAGTTCTCTTCCACGCACTCCAGGAACCTCCTAGATTGTTTACTCACTGCTGGGTTGTATTTCCAGCAGATGTCTGGAAAGTTAAAGTCCCCCACGAGGACAAGGGCACACGATTCTGAGACTACTGCCAGCCGCTTGTAGAATGATTCATCCGTCTCTTCAACCTGGTCGGGCGGTCTATAACAGACTCCCAGCACAATATCTGTCTTATTGGCTTTCCCTCTCATCCTCACCCATAAGCACTCCACCTTGTCATCAGAATCGTGTAGCTCTGTACAGTCAAAACATTCCCTAACATAGAGAGCCACCCCACCACCTCTTCTACCTTGCCTGTCCCTTCTGAAGAGCTTGTAGCCACCCATTGCAGCACTCCAGTCATGGGAGTCATCCCACCAGGTTTCCATGATTGCAACTAAGTCATATCTATCCTGCTGCACGATGCCTTCCAGCTCCTCCTGTTTATGGCCCATGCTGCATGCATTGGCATAGATGCATTTGAGCTGGGTTATCGAATCCACCCCTAACATCGGCATGCTGCCCCCAGGCTCATCTCTGGTGCACCTAGTTTTATCCCTTAACCCCTTCGAACCTAGTTTAAAGCCCTCTCTGTGAGCCCCGCCATCTCATGAGCAAGGATTCTTTTACCCCTTTGAGATAGCTGGACACCATCTGTTGCTAGCAAGCCCGGTGCCGTGTAAACCTCCCCATGATCAAAAAAAACAAAATTCCACCAATGGCACCAGCCTCTGAGCCACGTATTAAACAGGTGTGTTTTCCTGTTCCTTTCAGTGTATTTCCCTGCCACTGAAGAGATTGAGGAAAACACTACCTGTGCTCCCAATCCTTCCACTAATTGTCCCAGTGCCCTGAAATCTCTTTTGATTGCCTTTGGATTTCTCTCTGCAATCTCATCACCGCCAACCTGCACAACCAGCAGTGGGTAATAATCAGAGGTCCGAACCAGACCAGGGAGTTTCCTGGTAATGTCTTTTACCCGGGCCCCAGGGAGGCAGCAGACTTCCCTGTGGGATGGGTCAGGTCTGCATATTGGGCCCTCTGTCCCCCTCAAGAGGGAGTCGCCTACGACAGTTACCGTCCTTTTTCTTTTTTCAGAGGATGTGAGAAAGCGTGGGGCTGCCCGACTGGGCCTAGGGACCTCCCTAGATAGGCCTTCATCTACACCCTGATCTTCGCTGGCCCGGTCCTCAAGTTCCAGAGCCCCATACCTGTTGTGTAGGGGCAACTGGGAAGGTGCGGGAGACTGGGAGCAGATTCGCCTGCCTCCCCGAGCAGGGACCTGTATCCATTCCCCTCCATCTCTTAGGTCCCCTCCTGCCTGGTGGCAGGAGGGCAGGGGAACCTCTGCTTCTTGCGGAGCCTCCGTCCGCTGCCTCTGCCTCAGGGATGGTAGGGTGCGGGCCCATCAATCTATCTCCCTCTCACGCTCCCTGATACTCCTCAACCTTTCCACTGCCTCCTTCAGCTCTGCCACCAGGCTGAGCAGATCGTTCACCCGGTCACACCTCACACAAGAGGTGCCCCTGCTGACCTCCATCATCAGTGATAGACTCAGGCACTCCCTGCAGCCAGAGACCTGGACAGCCGCACGTTTACATGGGAGCTCTGTGTGCGTCGCCACATTTTTCCTAACAATGCCTTTCACCCGAGTGGCAACCATGCCCTGCCTGCGCGCCCTGCCGCACCACGCTCCTGGTCGCTGGCGCTCCTTGGGGCCGGTAAATCTCCCGCGGCAGCCTCTCTCGCAGAGAGCCGCTGGCTCCGGCCGGGTCCCTCCGCTCTTCCCTGGCGCTCCTGGGCCTCGGGAACCTCCCTGTCCGCCTCAGTCTAGCGCTTAGCTGCCGACTTACTGTTGCCTTTGCTGGCCTTGCCGCTGACTGAATGCTGCTGACGGTTACGCCGTGTTTTGATGATTAATTAAGATGATTAATGCACTGTGATGGGTTGACCCTGGCTGGTTGCCAGGTGCCCACCAAAGCCGTTCTATCACTCCCCCTCCTCAGCTGGACAGGGGAGAGAAAATATAACAAAGAGCTTGTGGGTTGAGATAAGGACAGGAGAGATCACTCACCAATTACTGTCACGGGCAAAACAGACTGAGCTTGGGGAAAATTAACTCACTTTATTACAAATCAACCAGAGCAGGGTAATGAGAAATAAAACCAAATCTCAGAACACCTTCCCTCCACCCCTCCCTTCTTCCCGGGCACAACTTCACTCCCAGATTCTCTACCAACCCCCCCAGCGGCACAGGGGGACGGGGAATGGGGTTTACAGTCAGTTCATCACACGTTGTTTTCTGCTGCTTCATCCTGCTCAGGGGGAGGACTCATCACACTCTTCCCCTGCTCCAGCGTGGGGTCCCACCCATGGGAGACAGTCCTCCACGAACTTCTCCAGCGTGGGTCCTTCCCACGGGCTGCAGTTCTTCACGAACTGCTCCAGCATGGGTCCCCCACGGGGTCACAAGTCCTGCCAGAAAACCTGCTCCGTGGGCTCCTCTCTCCACAGGGCCACAGGTCCTGCCAGGAGCCTGCTCCAGCGCGGGGTTCCCACGGGGTCACAGCCTCCTTCGGGAACCCACCTGCTCTGGCGTGGGGTCCTCCCCAGGCTACAGGTGGATATCTGCTCCACCGTGGACCTCCCTGGGCTGCAGGTGGATATCTGCTCCACCGTGGACCTCCCTGGGCTGCAGGTGGATATCTGCTCCACCGTGGACCTCCCTGGGGTGCAGGTGGAGATCTGCTCCACCGTGGACCTCCCTGTGCTGCAGGGGGACAGCCTGCCTCACCATGGTCTTCCCCACGGGCTGCAGGGGAATCTGCTCCAGCGCCTGGAGCATCTCCTCCCCTCCTTCTGCACTGACCTGGGGGTCTGCAGGGCTGTTTCTCTTACATGTTCTCACTCCTCTCTCCGGCTGCCGTTTACTGCCTGTCCCAACTTTTTTTCCTTCTTAAAAATGTTATCCCAGAGGCGTTACCACTATCACTGATTGGCTCGGCCGTGGCCGGCGGCGGGTCCGTCTTAGGGCCGGCTGGTATTGGCTCTCTCTTGAACACAGGGGAAGCTTCCAGCAGCTTCTTACAGACGCCACCCCTGTAACACCCCCCCCCCGCCGCTACCAAAACCTTGCCACACAAAACCAATACATTCCACCCCTCGCCTCTGTGCATCACATTTTTAAGAACTATCATTAAAATCTACATTCATCACACAAAATCTTCACTCACATCAACAAAAAAAAATTCCCCACACCGAAATCAGAATAATATCATCACAAAACCGACAAAAAGTGGACAATTTACACACAATCCACCCCTCGTCCCTTCACCACAATTACAACAATAAAATTCCCCACTCATCATGCAGCTCTTAACTCTCTAGCTGCGTTCAATCCATGTTTTGCCCGTTACCTCTCTCAGTTACTATCCTTATCTCGAATTCCTCACATTGCCCGCATTCTCCACCAAAAAGACTGTGATGGGTTGACCCTGGCTGGTTGCCAGGTGCCCACCAAAGCCATTCTATCACTCCCCCTCCTCAGCTGGACAGGGGAGAGAAAACAACAAGGAGCTTGTGGGTCGAGATAAGGACAGGAGAGATCACTCACCAATTACCGTCATGGGCAAAACAGACTGAGCTTGGGGAAAATTAACTCACTTTATTACAAATCAACCAGAGCAGGGTAATGAGAAATAAAACCAAATCTCAGAACACCTTCCCTCCACCCCTCCCTTCTTCCCAGGCACAACTTCACTCCCGGATTCTCTACCAACCCCCCCAGCGGCACAGGGGGACGGGGAATGGGGTTTACGGTCAGTTCATCACACGTTGTTTTCTGCTGCTTCATCCTGCTCAGGGGGAGGACTCATCACACTCTTCCCCTGCTCCAGCGTGGGGTCCCACCCATGGGAGACAGTCCTCCACGAACTTCTCCAGCGTGGGTCCTTCCCACGGGCTGCAGTTCTTCACGAACTGCTCCAGCGTGGGTCCTTTCCATGGTGTGCAGTCCTTCAGGAGCACACTGCTCCAGCGTGGGTCCCCCACGGGGTCACAAGTCCTGCCAGAAAACCTGCTCCGTGGGCTCCTCTCTCCACAGGGCCACAGGTCCTGCCAGGAGCCTGCTCCAGCGCGGGGTTCCCACGGGGTCACCGCCTCCTTCGGGAACCCACCTGCTCTGGCGTGGGGTCCTCCCCAGGCTACAGGTGGATATCTGCTCCACCATGGACCTCCCTGGGCTGCAGGTGGATATCTGCTCCACCGTGGACCTCCCTGGGGTGCAGGTGGATATCTGCTCCACCGTGGACCTCCATGGACTGCAGGGGGACAGCCTGCCTCACCATGGTCTTCCCCACGGGCTGCAGGGGAATCTGCTCCAGCGCCTGGAGCATCTCCTCCCCCTCCTTCTTCACTGACCTTGGTGTCCGCAGGGTTGTTTCTCTTACATGTTCTCACTCCTCTCTCCGGCTGCCATTTCCGTTCGTCCCAACTTTTTTTCCTTCTTAAAAATGTTATCCCAGAGGCGTTACCACTATCACTGATTGGCTCGGCCTTGGCCGGCGGCGGGTCCGTCTTAGAGCCGGCTGGTATTGGCTCTCTCGAACACAGGGGAAGCTTCCAGCAGCTTCTTACAGACGCCACCCCTGTAACACACCCCCCCCGCCGCTACCAAAACCTTGCCGCACAAAGCCAATACATTTACACATGTAGAGCCGTTGGGTTTACAGAGTAGACTTAACAGTAGACTTAAGCCATGTTGGAGCTGCTATGCATGTGGAAATTGAACAGCTTGTATGTAGTAATTATGGATACGCAAGGATTTGGCAGATTTGCTGTGTGTGTGCCCAACATGTACAAACTGACACACCTGGGCTTTAAGGTACTTGCTTTAAAAAAAACACAAAAAAACCAGTGAAACTAGCAAAGTTGATAACTAGCAAGATAACAGTATACCTGTGTAGCCTAGTTACAGATCATTAGGGCTGTAATCCAAACTCATCTTCAAGCCAGTTTACGCTAGCTGACAGGACTGGTTCTTGTTCACTCTGTATTTGGTTCAGACAGCTTCTTCCTGCGTTCCGCCAGGGCCCCACAGAAGAAAGCCTTTGAGAGCTCAGAATAAACCACTGTAGGTTCTGATTTGTGACTCTAGTGCATTCAGCAGTGTATCAGAGCAGCAATTCAAAAAAAATTATGTTCACTTGTGAGCTGGAGTAGTTCTCATGTGAACAGAAAATTGCTATGTGTTTGCACATGGTCTTTTGGCCTCTTAAAAAGGGGCAGGATTTTCAGTTTATTTGACTTCAGAAGACTTTTATGGAGTTAGCAAAGGACATGTCCTCTTGTTTGTCCTCCCTTTTCAAGGCTATGCTTCAAAGCATGTCAATGCAAAACTTTTATTTGAAAAGGTAAACAAAGTGTTGAACTTGAGCAAAGTGTGTATTTTTGTGAAAGCAGCTGAGCTGGTTTTGATGGTGTTTTTAAAAATAAAATGTGCCTAATACTCAACAGGAAAAATATTGTCCTGAATGATTTATTTGGCACTTGAGCTATGGTCATACAGAAAGTATCAATATGAACAGATGGTGCTATTAACCCAGCCTTTAAGGTTTTGGTAACTCAGCCAACCCAAGGTTTTGGTAACTCAGCCTTTCCAATAGGTTTCCACAGAAGAGCATTTTGGTGCGATGGAGTATTAGTTTGTTGTGTGTAATTGACTAATTTAAGTAACTTTGGTAACCTTTTAAAAGTGATTTGATGAGAGGAAATAGTTTTCCACTGCCTGTCGAGTACAAGTAATGAGAATAGAATAAACAAGTCAGGAAGTTTCAAACTTCTTTTTAACAGTTCAAATGTAGGAAAAAAATTCAAGGAATTCTTTTTCATAACTAAAATGTTGCCACTATTAATGGCCACTTAAGGTTGTCATGATTCATGGTTGCTGCTTGACAGATACTGTATTTCATATAAAAGAAAAGGTAGTTATTGTTACACTCTAGATTCAAGGAATATTTTGAGTGTATTCACTGCTTGTTTATTTTCTTTAACTGTGCTTCTTTTGTGGTCAGATATGAGAATTTGATGCAGATCAACTTGGAAGCATCAGAAGTGGATGAAATTTCAGAGATACACACAAAACTGTTGCGTGTAAGTATCTTACAAAGCCTGTGTCATCCTCAAAATGGTGTTTCTAAAGAAAAAGCCAAATACACGATAACACAGGTTTTTCTGTGAATAACAACTCTGAATTTTCAAAGTAATTTCTAGCCTGCCAAAGGTTGTTAAAATGGCCATACTGAGATGTGGATATCTTTCTGAAAACAGTAAATCCTTTTACATTCTCAGTGTAGTGAAAATAACAATAAGTTCCTGAAAATACATTCTCATTTTCTAAAATACCCAAGTAAAAATTATAACCATGAAATATATTTTACTTTGCAGTTTTCTTCACTTTCCTTAAAGAGTTTTAAACTACTTTGTTGGCTTTCTAAAATGACACATACACAAACACACTTCAGAGTGATCTGCTTTGAAATTTGCATCATGTTTCCAGACACGTAAGGAAAAATTGAAAATAACTTTACATACTGGTGTCCTGAGAGCAGGTATAAAGTCATCCATTCTAAAAGCAAAAGGTGATTAGTGTATTTTTATTTTGAAGGTTGTATGGACTGCGGAGAAAGAAAGGTATGAATTATGTGGATAGTCATTATACGAATTCTTAACAAACCAAAAGAACAAGTGTAAAAGTAAATAGGGAATATATGAAATGTAGAAACTTATTATTGAAAGAAAATAAATATTAACTAACAGAAATGCCTGCATCAAAGATTATTCTTTCTTTAATAATACCATGCTTCATCTACTTTTAGCAAAGCCTAGGCAGATAATTGGGCATATTTCTTTAATGAAGGTCAGTGAAACAAATGGGTCTATAGTATTAACGTGCTCAGTCTGTTTTCAGCCTCAAGTAATTTTTCACTTTACCCAGTGGTAAGATTGAACTTTCTTGCTCTTACATAGCTCTCCAGCTCTCAGGGCACAATAGAAACTAGTCTTCAAGATATCAAAACCAAACTTTCTCCTGGTGGCTTATTGGCTGACACCTGGGCAAATCAGGAAGGCATGCATCCGAAAGACAGAAAGTGAGTAACTATTAATTGTTCTAGTATGTATTGAATTCTACATTGAGTTGTAGTTCATAAAACTCATTAACAGGTACTTAAGTTTATATGTAAAATATCTCATTTTCTTCCTTTTGTCACTCTAGTCCAGAAAGGCTGCAGGCGCTGCTATGTTCCATCACGGATATTTATTATCAGTTCAAAAAAGACAAAGCAGAACGAAGTAAGTAACTTGATTCACTTTTAACATAAACTGTAATGTAAAGGACAGGTCAGTCCTTGTTCCACAAGGATATTTGTGGTAGGAATGGAGTTAGTCAGCGACAGTGACAATGTCTGTAGGTCTTCCGTAGTGAGATACCATCTTAAAGCCCATGTGAATGAAACATCACCATTAATCTCATAAATTTGAATTGCAAGACTGGAGAGGAGAAGAAAAAAAAGTAAATGACCACTTTTACCTATCAGGATAGGAGAAGGAAACCATATAAGAAATGGGTAAACTTGGTGGAGTTTTACATAAATACAACTAACAGAATTAAACTGGTAATGTCTGTCATCTGCTCTGATCCTAGGGCTTCCTTATAATGAAGAACAAATTCACAAGTTTGACAAGTAAGTTTTGAAGTTACCTTTGGGGAATACCTTGATTGCTTTCAGGTCCTTCAGGTGCACTTGCCAGTAACCTCTTCTGTTGATTTTTATTGTGAATTGTAACCTCTTCAGGATTACTTTGTAAAAAATTTTCTTTAAATATCTTAAATACAGAGGGGTGCCAGCATATGATAATGAGGTGCTTTCTGGCAGTGGAGTTTCTTCACTGATAGACCTTCTAAATGTAGGTGTGAAATACCTGTTTGTTATCTGGGCATAACTGTCTTATAGGAGGTACATTTTTTTTCCGTTTTTTTTTTTTTTAGGGAGGAAAAAGCCCTCAGTAAGAGTGAAGTGACTTTGTAACTAAGGTGGAGATACTTTTCTACAGATTAATAAAATACAGGCTAGCTGAATGAAATTCTAGAATTATTTAATCTTCCAGGAAATACAGCACATTATAAATATTAATGTAGTTCTCTATGCCTGTTTAAAATTGTCACTTATGAGAGGTGGCCACGTTAAGTGTCTGTATGTGACCTGGGTGTCTAGACTCCCATTAGGATCCACTGACTCTACTGACTAACTCTTGAGCAACCGTAAACAGCTGCTCTGCTCATGCGGCTGTACTTGTCTCAGGATTGATTCAGTTCCTCATATGCAGATGCCTAGTACTATTTAAGTTGCCCTAAGGTGTCTGAGACATGCTCTGCGACTGGGAGGTAGGACACCAGACAAATGGGAAGCCTACACCTTTCTGGATAGACAGTCAGAAGCAGGGCAGGTTATCCTTGTGCATCTCAAATGATGCTAGATGCTTATGTTTAAGTAATTAAGTTATTCTCCTAGTGGCTGGTCAGTTGGGTGGTTCCCTAGACATATAGCTGAGTGCTATATGAGTTTAGACATCGCTTCTGTAAGTTTCTAAAAATTCTTGCGGTTGCTACCACTAGTGTGGCTTCACTGATGATTACAGATAGAAAGCTAACATGCAGAAAGCACTGGTATTCTCACAACCATGCCACTTGATTTTCCCATAGTGAAAGCTAAATGGGGTAACTGCCAAGTGGAGGGGAGGTTGCCTTAAGATAAAGGACACTAGGAGCAGGAAACGTGTAAGACAAATCTTGATACGCTGAAAGAGACTTGGATGCATCATTGCCCTGCAACAGCAAGGGATTGAATTTAATGTGGGAGATTATCTGAGTGACAATTTTGTCATATGTTCTTAATGATACAGTTGGAAAACAGGCAAACACTGGGATGCAAGCCATAGCTCATTTTAAAACTGCACTCCCTTGGGCAGATTAAAGAAATTTTAGGGCTTTTTCTACTACTCAAACTGTGTCCTTGCATTAATACGTGAATAACTTTAAATAAATAAATAGGCTTTATTTTCATGGTTTTGAATACTGGTAGATTTTCTACCACAAGTGTCTCCTTGGGATTGTTCAGGTATCTCTGAGATCCTAAGTACATCTTATCTTACTTGATTCACCCCGGAGAGAAATGGCAGTGGTTTTTGTTAAGAACTGTGTGCCATTAGCAACAGAGGCTGGCCGTTCCAGTACTTACCACTAGATAGACAAGGGAGCAGCACTCAGTTCGGATTCTTCTTCTGGTTGAATGATAGGTATGCATGCCTGATGACAATCCAGCTACACTCTAGCCAGAAGTTGATTAACCAATAGCTGTCATGCAAGACTTAAAATACCAGAAGCAGGTGTTAGACTGTAGTGTCCCAGTATCCCTTAGTTTTGGTTATTGGTGCAATGCATAGCATGGTGAGGCACTTACACTGGGATTACTGTCTGCAACACTAACCAGAATTGGGTTTTGTTTTGCTTTCCTGTCCTTATCTGCTTGCTTTTTTCTCTTGTCATAAATTTAGGCTGACACAAAAATCCTGGGTTTTTTTCTTGCATGTATATTACTCAGCACAAAGGATTATTCGTAGATGCTGGAAGTTCCAAGTATCTGCAGAAGGCATATAAGAAATAATAAGGATTTCTGTCCTTTCCATTTAGAATCCCTTTTCCTTAAGCATACCTGCTCGGATAAATACTGACTCAGAGAATACATTTGACCATTTGTTAATATACAGATAATTGCAACTAAATACTTCAAATAATATTTTTTTTCTCCCTGCTAGGGAATATTTTTGAAACATAAACTGTCAGTTCATGCAGTGTGTTGAATTCTTATATATTACAACAGCATGAATAAAGGTGGCTGAAGGGATTTTAAGTCCACATACCTCTTCTCCAAGTTTCAGAAAGTTAGAGGAACAGGGTTTTGAAAGCAGTGTAACACTGTTCTGGTTGTTTCTGTGTTGCAGGCAGAAGCTGTATTTGCATGCTACAAAAGCCATAGCTTTATTCAAAGATGAATGTGTCAGCAAGTATGATACATTTCTGGACAAGGCTGAGGACTGGACAAGGCAAGCTATTGATTTCTTTAATATTTGGTAATGTTCGCTGCACCACTTTTATAAAGAAAGCTCTTAAAAGAGAACTTTTTTCTTTTAGGAAAATGCTTCACACAAGGAAGCAGTTACTGGCTCTCACCAACCAGTGTTTTGATATTGAAGAGGAGGTATCTAAATACCAGGATTATATAAATGAGGTAGAATGCTTCAAAATTATGTAAAATGTTTGCATAGATAAAAGACTATTCCACATTTTTTAATGTCAGTAGTGTTGTTTATAATATTAAAATATAGGGCTGCATGGATGTAGTCTTTGGTCTCTAGTAGCTTCATTGCTGATGTCGGAGTGGCATAGAGACTGGTGTGATTTTTTGAATCCTGACTTGATTTTGGAGTTTGGTGGGGTTTTTTTGGTTTTGGGTTTTTTTTGGTGGGGTTTGTTTTTTGGGTGGGTTTTTTTTTGGTGGTATTGGCATTCTCCCCCAAAAACCTGTGCGAATGGATGTGGATTCATTGAGAAGTGGTCTGTGTAACTGTTATTGTAATGGTGTCTGAGCACTTAGAAGATTATCTTAATGCTCTTATGAAGCATAAAAACACTCATTCAAGATTAGGGGATACATGCTAAACTAATGCTGCTGGTGGCATGCAAGAACACATTTTGTTAAAATTTGGACGGTGACTCTGCAGGATGCAAACTTATCAGAATTACCTCAAAATTGAGAGAGTGAGAGCATTTTAATGGAGTAAAATTATTATTCTTTATAAAGGAAATATAAATGAAAGAAAAGCACCTGATAGGTGTAAAAGCAATTAAGGAATGGTGGAGAGCAGCATTTTACTTGTTATTTGTTTGTATTTTAGTAGCACTACCAAAGTCAGTTATTGATTAGGATCCTGTTGCCTTAAGATATCTACAAACATAACAAATAATAGATATTTCTTCCTTTTGAGAGTTTATTATTATTATTATGAAAGTAAAGACAGTTAAGAAGATGGAACAAATCAGGGAACTGTAGGTCATGACAATACAAAACATACTATGATGATCTCAGCTTGGGGAATATCAGCCGCCTTACTACTGTAACGATTTTATAAGGCATCATAGCAATGGATAATTTAAAGGAGGATTTTAAGGTGGACATCAAGGTACGTATGACGACTTATTTTGTAACTTACATTTCCTTTTTATCTATTACAGTTACAGGATGCTCTGCCACAAAAAATGTTTGCAGCTTCCAGTGGGATGAAACATACAATGAATACAGTCTATCCAAGCTCAAACACATTAGTGGAAATGACTCTTGGGTAAGAATTTCTTAATTGGATTGATGTAATATTCTATACCTGTTATACGGTGAATTGAAAAAGAACATTTATGGTTGACTTAGTGATTGCTGTATTAAGATTAAGAATTTTATATTGCAGAAAAACCTTTATTGCTAAAGTGGTGGTACAGATTTGGAAGCGAGTAGGGGACAAGACTAATATATAATCTGTCACTTTTACTAAATAACCAACCTGTTATTTGTCCCTTATTTTGTATGTAATGACAAGTTGCTGAAAGCTGTGTGGTGGTGAGTGGTTATAGCAGATAACTGTCCCCATAAAAAATGTAACCTTTCTTTCGCTTCATGTTACTACAGTATGAAGAAACTAAAGGAAGAAATGGAAGGTGTTGTTAAAGAGCTGGCTGAGAACAATCACATTTTGGAAAGGCAAGCAATTGTTTTCCCTTTTTGGGCTGATACTAGGAACGGGCTTAATTTGGTACATTTTGTAGATCCAGAACTTAAACTAAGGGACAATTCTATAATCTCTTTAACTGTAAATATATTTTGAACAGTTGATCTGAGGTGTAACCAAAAAAAAAAAGGATTCAAAACCTTGAAACATTACTGTAAATAATTGTGACACAGGAATCGTGGCATTTTTGTTTCCTGTTACTTATGTTTAGCTAATAAAAATATTTGTTGCACAGACAGATTAATTCTGAATTTAAACACAATACTGTTGCAGCAATCCAGTGGTGTCTTTTAAATCCTCACTTTTAGAGATAATTTTTAACAACGGTGGAACTATACCAACCTGAATGAATGATTTTACAGTTTTCAGATTGCTTAAATAAAGTGAAGAGAAAGAGGTCAACATATTTCTTATAATCCTGAGTGGTGGTGTTACTGCATACAGACTAACTTTGCTTTTTTTCCGATGATGATGATGATAAAATATATTAAAAAAATGATCTCCTGAAAGCTTCAGGGTAAACTGCTGGTAGAGCTGAGTTTAGCTTCAAAACGAATTGGTCTTGTTTTGTTCCCCACCCCCAGTCCCATACTTGGAGCATTGTATCCTCTCTTCTATCTTCTTTTAACATACAAAAGTTAGGTACAAATGCATGTGTTGGCCTGTGGCAAGGAAAAGGAAAAACCCATAAATAAACTATAATGAATTAAGGATTGATTCTAGAATCTAGTCAATCACCTAAGAGTATACTGTTTTTTCATTTTAGATTTGGTGCTTTGACTATGGATGGTGGCCTGCGGAACGTGGACTGTATCTAGCTTTCAAAAGACCTGAAGAGGACCTGTAAATTTTTTCAAAGGGAAAAAAATACTGTTGGGACATTTAAAGGCAGATAATAAACGTGTATCCAGGGGTTTTTTCCCTCTACAACTGTAGTATTAAAAAAAATGTAAATATGTATAATATGTAAATATAAAAGAAATATATATCTTTTTTTGGTCAATGTTAGGATAGAATTACTCCCGGCAGGGAATTTAGCCCCTTGGAGGATCTCTGACAAAGTTGTAAAGGAAAAACCATTGTTGATGAAATTGATATTTGTTTGCTTTGAATATTGCCCTATTTTTTCAGAATGCAATTTAGTCTTTATTGCAAGAGGACTT
Organism: Aquila chrysaetos chrysaetos; assembly: GCF_900496995.4. Lineage (NCBI taxonomy): Eukaryota > Metazoa > Chordata > Aves > Accipitriformes > Accipitridae > Aquila > Aquila chrysaetos. The sequence continues at coordinate 17,217,251 of NC_044029.1, read as the reverse complement.
GCAGAACTCTAAACATTATGAATAGTCTTAAAAGGGTGTTTTGGATTTCCTTTAACCACCACTATTACTTTGGAGTCTAGCTGAATGTCTCTGATCATCACAGAACATGATGACTGTTTTAAATGAGATCTTTTTAAATAAGTGTGAATAGGGAATAAAAGCACAGATAGGACAGAGTGGAAATGCATTTCTCTTTCCTTCACATCCATACTGTTAGTTCACTTCTACTTGAGAAAACCAATTCATGATGGTTTTTTAAGTTTCTCTCCATATTTGGTGCCATCTTGTCTATAATTATTTGACTGCTCTGTATATGGAAGTTTTGCACTCCAGGTTGTCAGACTGAATGTAAAAATTCCTTTTTTAGAGTACAGCATTTTCAGAATTTCCCTGAAATCTTGTTGCTCACCACAAGAGAAGTGGCTTCTTAAAATAAAATAGCTTTTTCAGAATCCCGTTTGCAGGCATAATTTTTAAAATAGGTTAAATCAGTACTAGAATTTGTGGGCAGTCTGTAGACTAGATAGGATCATGCCTCAGTGGTAACTGAATATTGGAAAAATAAGTTACTGGTCTAGGTCTTGAAAAGGGACCACACCCACTGCTGACTCATGACTGAGATCAAACTTAGGTGGAATATTTAGTAAGACTTATTTTCCACTATCAGTAGTTACTACTTTCAGTACTATGTGATCAGGCTGCAGAGAGGCAGAATGAAATGGTCTACTCAAAAATATGTAGGAGAGGAGAAAGAGAAGAGGAAAACAAACAAACAAAAACTGGGAAAACATCCCTCACTTTGTTTGGGTACTACAGGTGTACTTCTTTGTTTCAGTCGAAGAGCATGCAAATATTGCAGGACTCATTCTTTCCTTGTGGAAACCTGGCCATGGATGTTCAGTGCTGTCCAATAGCACTTTTAATTGCTATATTATATCTGTAAGAAGAGCTGGACCAACTATATTTAGAATTTTCCACAATTAATGGTGAAACATTTAGGTATAAACTAAACAGTGGTAACCTGTGATAGCATCTGATAGTTTTGTGATGCTTATTCCTTGCTTATCTGTCCAGGTCAGACTACAAAACATTTCCATTGCATTTTTTTTTTTTTAATATTTGAATAGAAACTTACAAAATTTATAATTGATTCTTTCATTGTTAAAAGAAGAGGAAATTCTCTGCCTTGATGTCCGAGACCTGCTTTCCAGTGTTCTTGGTGAGAACCAAATATTAAAAGGGAATTCAGATATTTTTACGCCCATGTGAGCAGCTCCTTTCTTTGCAAGCTTTGTTGCCCCAAAAATCTAGCTATGCAAAGGGAGTGCAACAGTTTGTTACATATTCTTCCTTGGTTAGCCATGGCATTCTTAACTGTTTGTTTTAAAATACCGGAATCATGTCTAACTGGAATGTTTTAATGCCTGCTTGTACACTTGTTTATTCACATCCACAGTCTCACTGAGTGTCAGTAAAACACATGCGTAAGTGTTAAAAGAATTGGGCTCTCAAACTGTGCATAAATGGTATTTTTTTTCCAATATTATGTCTGTAACCCTTTGTTGTTTCAAAGGTTCTTAATTTTGAAAGAAAAATGTTAGTTGGAGTATATAATTTTCAACTTCTTTATACTGAAGCAGTCTGAAAAAGAAAGTTAACTGTAGTAACAATATAGTCTGTATATTGAAGTATGTGCGGCATTCTTTTACATGGTTGAAAATGTTTTGTTATATTTTATGTTAATTTTAAACATTGCTGGTTTTAGTGTTGCTAAATACATCAGTAATTTTGTTAAAATTTCTTTTTCTAAAGCAATTTTAACTAAGCAGTAGCTAAGGAACTTGAAGTAATCAGTTCATAATCTACTGATTATGTTCTTATGAAGCAAATACATTTTTCAAGTCAAAGCATAGGATATAGTACCATGAATTTTTGGCTCAAACTAAGTGTCTTGATACTACCAGTCATGCTACCGATTTGCCAAAAGAAGTAATAGAAAGTAATATATGGTTCTTCCTCCTGAAGCTGCTTTACTGTTTTGGGGGGTTTAGCTTAGTATATTAATTATCTGTTACTTGAACAAACCTGTCTTCATATGAATTGTGAAAATGCATGAGTGAATGACTTAATGGCATAAATACTTCATCAAACACTTGTTGTACAGTGTGTACTTACTTCTGTGTCTTCCCATAATTTCACTTTCTGTTAATTTCAGTATTACCTTATAATTTTTATTTCCTCATAAATACAATACAAAGCCTGAAATCTGAAGTAGCAAATTGCAGCTTAGTTTGCATTAGCCAGCTGTCCAGAAAACGTGTCCTGTACAATGGAATCACTAGCATAGGCTGTATGGTAGAGCCACTCATCCTTCTTATTTATTTTTTAACCACTCTGCTGACATGTGTTCTGAACAATATTAGTTCTCTAAGAGCAGCAAAATTCCTAGTCTCTGCTAGGTGTGAAAAAGTCCACTGGTGGAGCTCAATCAGTACTAATGTAGTTAATCACTGTAGAAGTGGTAATTGTGGAATATTTTGGATATAATACTATGGCAAGGATTAAAAAGGAGGAATGGAAAAGATTACTTCTCAGTTTTTTTTAAGCTTGAAGCCTAGAAGAGGGGAGATGTGGAATAAACTCCAGCTGCCTAAACTTGGTTGGGTAAAATTAAACACAGAGCTATTACTAAGTAGTTGCGTATCCTGCTGTTACCATGAAACCCATTCCAGGGAAGGCACGGTAACTGGTTTGGCTAGCCACGTTTGGTTAGCTAAGCCGCTGATGGCTTCTAGCTAAGGACCTGGAAATCAGCGGGATGGACGCCCACTGTTGTCTGCGGAGGAATACTGGTTTAGCTGTGACCAGCCTGATGATGAGCGCTTTTAAACTGGCTTGTAAAAATTAAAAAAGATACTGGCCACCTGAAGATGAGTTAGGGGAGAAAAAAAGAATGGCTAGGGTCTGGAAAACTCACCTGAGAGGGACTGGGAGTTGGCTGGCTGAAAGAAAAGATTGGAAGAGGGAGGGAGCAAAAGTCTTTGGTCTTCTAAAGGCTGTTGCAGATCAGCGTTCAGCACCATGTCTGCGGTGAAAGGAGTAGAGATTATGAATATAAATTGTAGTGCACAAAACAAAAAAATCCAGACTATGAGTTTGGAAAAATCTTTCTAATAGTGAAGAGAGTCAAGTGCCAGAACAGATTGTTCTGGGAACTGAGCAATACTGGTTGAAGAGGGATTTTAGGAACAGGTTAGCTGTTGGGAGCTCGTGTGGCCACTGGCAAAGCTGCATGATCTTTTAATTTTCTGTGCTTGAACAGCTTTTTTTTTTGTTATTTGTTCCATTGATCACAAAAAAACGTGGTAGGGGTAGTATCCCTCAGCGGAGCTTGCTATTTTGACGCTGGTACAAGCCCAGCCAGCAGTAGTTGTACTTGCAGATGCGCATCTTTTGGAGAACTTTGCTTCCTGTTGACAAGGAAGATTGACAGCGATGGGTAGAGCTGCTGGTGTGCTACAAAGACAGGCGTACTGCAGTTGTTCCAAGTTGTATTCTGCTCCTGAAAACTTACACAAGTGTCGAACGCAGTCTGTGACTACCCAGGCTTCCACAGCCTTCCCGTCAAGGTACAGTTGTGTCACCGCTACCTAGCCATGGGAAACCTTTCTTGGACTAGCTGCTTTAAGGAACTTCGGCAGATCATTTTAACCAGAACCTACTGAAGTGCATTGCCAGCTCCCCCTGTGCCAGCGTGAGGGTTGCTTCAGCATCCTCGAGTACATTTACGCTGTCCAATGCGGGGTTTGTTAGCAGTCCCAGAGCTGGCTGTGAGCAAGCGCATCTGGCCGCGGAGCCCTGCGCCATGCTGGGGAGAGCTGAGCTTGGCACCTCGCTACGCAAGCAGTTAGCTTTGCTTGGCAGGCACATTTGCTAACTCACGGTGAAAGATGACGCTGGCACGATCGCACGGCTGCTCCCCTGGTGATGGCCATGGGAGCCCTACAACAGTTTCAGATTTAAGTGGACATGAGCAGTTTACAATCTTTAAAGAAATCAGGTGAAAAGATGTCACTTTTTTTTTTGCACTTTCATTCCTTGGAACCCTCTCCACGAATGTGCAGATGAATTGTGAATACATCCTGTACGTCCGTGTCCTGAAAACGCGTTGCAGCCGCGCTACGTCCCACTTTGTACCACTTAAAATCTGCGCAAGGCTGCATTAAAATAGACGATGTTTCTAATGTCTAGGAGACGTGACAGTCACACGTACCGGTAAGCTCACTGACAGCGTTTTCTGAAGCTGTAGGTTGGAGAGATCCGCGCTTCACCTCGCCTACGGTGCTGTGACTTGCTGCCAGCTTGCTGCACAAGGGGAGGCCGGGCTCGGAGGAGCGATCGTGGGGCCGGGGCTCCACCCGCGCCCGCCCGCGGCCGCCGCTCGCCGCGGTCCCGGCGCCGGGGGCTCTCCCCTGCCGCGGACGGGGCTCCCTAAGGCGCCTCCCGTGGGCACTTCAGCTTGGGAAACAGAAACCGAAGTCGCCGCAAGCAGTGTACTACTGGGTCTTGATTGTTTTATCTACGGTAGTAAAACGTACCTCCTGGAAACGCTTCGCATCCTCCGTTTGTAATGTACCTTGTTAGCGAATGCCTTGAAAACGGCAGGTAACAGTGCTGGTCACGTCAACTGCTTTCTGCGGCGGCGGGCCAACAAGGGATGGGGGCCGGCGGAGCCGGAGCGCTTCAGAGCCGCCGCCGGCGGTTGTTCCTCCCCGGGACGGTTCCCGGTGAGCCGACTCGGGGAGCGGCGCGGCGGCAGAGCGGCGCTGAGGGGAGCCGGCGGCGGCCACGCCGCCCTCCCCGGCCCCTGCCCTCCCCTCCGCGCCGAGCGGCGGCCGCCAGGTCGGGGGAGGACGCGGGCGCGGTGCGGCCCCCCCCCCGCCGCCGCCTCCCCGCTCCCCTCGGCCGCGGGTGTCATGTGCGTGAGGCGTCAACCGCCGCCCGCCGCGGCCGCTCCGCGGGGACAGGCGGGCAGCGACACGGCGCGCCCCGCTCCGCATGGCGGCGGCCCCGGGCGACAGGCGGGGGAAGCCGCCGCGGGGTCGGGCGGCGCGGGCCGTGTCCCCGCAGCCGGACGCGCCCGGTGGCCGCCGCCGCCGCCGCCCGGCGCCACCGCGGCCCCGCCACGTCCGCACCATCTTCGAGGCGCCGCTGCCGGAGCCGCCGCACCGCTTCGGGCCGGCGGCGGCGGGAACGTGGTGCGACCTCTGCTGCCGCTTCGTCCTCTCGCAGGGCCTGCGCTGCGCGGGTGAGCGCCCCGGCCGGCCGGCCGGCCGGCCGACCGCGGCCTCTGGCGGGAAACAGGCGTCGGGGGCGGGGAGCGGCGGGGCCGCGCTCCCTCGCGGGCGGCGGGTTCGGGGCGGCGGGGAGATCCCGTCCTCACAAAATGGAGGGTTACGCGGCTGGCGGGGCTACGTCGGGTGTCTGCCGGCCCGCGCCAGCGCCTGTCTCACCCGGCCCGAACGGGAGCCCGGCTTGCCCCGCTTGAATGAAGCGTCGGAGCCTAGGGGCTGCCAGCGACTGGGTGCCGGGAGCCGTGCCCTTCGTGCCGCATGGCTGGGGCGATGGCGCAGCGTGAGGCGGCAGCGCAGCATGAGGTGATGGCTTAGCATGAGGCAATGGCGCAAGGTGAGGCTGTGGCGCATCGTGAGGTGACGGCTTAGTGTGAGGCGATGGCGCAGCCTGAGGTCATGGCACAGCATGACGCAGTGGCGCAGCATGAGGCAATGGTGCAGCATGAGGCGGCGGCGCAGCATGAGGTGACGGTGCAGCATGGGGCAGCAGCTTAGCGTGAGGCGATGGCGCAGCGTGAGGCAATGGCGCAGCGTGAGGCAAAGGCGCAGCATGAGGAGATGGCTCAGCATGAGGAGATGGCACAGCATGAGGTGATGGCGCAGCATGATGCAGTGGCGCAGCATGAGGTGACGGCGCAGCAGGAGGCGACAGCTTACCATGGGGCGATGGCGCAGCATGAGGCGATGGCGCAGCATGAGGCGATGGCACAGCATGACACAGTGGTGCAGCATGAGGTGACGGCGCAGCAGGAGGCGACAGCTTACCATGGGGCGATGGCACAGCATGAGGTGATGGCGCAGCGTAAGGCGAAGGCGCAGCATGAGGCGATGGCGCAGCATGAGGCAATGGTGCAGCACAGGTGCAGCGTGATCCTGGTAAAAGCACTCCACCTCCACCCAATGGGAAGGTAATGCCTGTTACAGGGGGGTGTAGGCAGTGCTGCTCCAAAGGGTTCTTGTGGGCTCCCACCCCTGGCAAAAACCATGCAGTCTTCTCCCAGGTCTTTCAGGTAGGAGGACGCAGCTGCATCTTGGAGTATTGCATATCCCATGTACACACCACGTACGTGTCCTTTAGCTCTCGGGGCTTGGATTCACAGTAGGCAACGGTGTGTTTTCCTTTCCCTGCATAGAAAACAACAGTTCTGCTTCTCAGCCCTTTTGCTACTGCGGCAATACTCTAAAATACAGGGATTTCATTTGCCTGCTAGCTCCTGTTCTTTATGGTAGGAGAACATATACAGTCTAGTGCTGGTGAAAAGTCCTCTTCTGCCATCCCTTGATTTGAAAAGCATTTGGCCACATTGTTGGGTTTTGTGGTGGCCCTGAGAGCGGTTTCAGCGTGGCACCCGGCAGGCGGGCCTGCTTCGCTCGCTGATCCTCACCCACAGCTGCTGTGCTGCTGCGCTTTTTAGGACAACCTAGTGCTATCCCTAGTGGAGGGACATGTTAAAGTGTGTGGTTTGCTTTTGATTTACGTCACTGAGCCTTTGTTTAACAGATATTTGAAACCCAAGGTGGGACAGAAGGGTCAATCTTTTCCTTTTGTTTTGTTCTGGCTTAAGGAGATATAGTAACCTCATACTGTCCCCTGCTGTGATACAAAATTTCTGTTATGATAGAATGTTCTCACAGTTACACTCACTTTCAGTAGCTCTATTTTTACAGTCACTCTTGGAACGGAAATACTTTGGCTGTGAAAATAAAATATTTTTTATTTAAGTTAGTGCACCGTTTGTTCAGACAGGATGTGTAGTGCACTGATGTGAAAATAGACCTTAAAAATCATATTTTTTCTTCTATGATCAAATGCTCCATGGCAAGAACTTCAAGTGTCACATTGGATTATATAACTTCCAGCAGTATTTTCTCAGAACGATTACAGCTTACAATGTTTTTCCTTCTCCTCCATGACTAGCTCCATTTTTATGAGGCATAGTACTTCAAGCTGCTCTCTTAAATTGCTGTTTAAGTAGCATAGGAAGCATTCAGCATTTATGATCTAGCATGAATGTAATATTTGAAAGCTGTAAAGTGCTATGGAGATGAAAGGAAACAATAGCTAAAGCGCAGAAGGATTGCTGCAAGAACGTCTGTTCTTTCCCAGTCTGCAGGCACACCAGCGAGCCAGACTGATGAACAGATCTGGCTGAAAAATTGGCTGGGGGCAACAAAAGCAGTGGCTGTGTCAGGACAGCTCAGAGGCGTGGAGGAAAGTGTGGCCAGCTGCCCTCGTGGCTCAGAGCTGCTAAATCCACTCTGTGGCCAGACGTCAGTCTGCACCCATAGTCACGGGCTCTTCTGTGAGTAAGCGCATACGGAAGAAAAAGATGTCCTTTGCTTTGGAAAGCCAGCAGACAGCTGCGCTCAGTCTCTAAAGTGTGTCTAAGCTGGCCTTGAAAGCTGCAGCAGGTGCATCCAGACTACAGCTGAATTTGTGGCCACTGTGGTAGCCTCTGTGAAAATGCCGTGGTCTCCTTTGGGTATCCCTTGTGAAGCAGAGATTACAACTGAGGTTAAAATTTCAAGTACCTTTCAAAGATTTTAATCTGCCTGGCAAGGTGTGACAAAGGTTCTCAAACAACTGTGTTTTCCAGAGGCCACAAGTGGTAGGGACTTCCATTTTATGTCAACTAAAAAGCAAAATGTAACAGCATCTCCCAGATGGTCCACTGCTGATAAAGAGGGAGCTATGTACTAAATTGTCATGATTCTGAGTCACAAAGACATAGACATTATTTAAATTGCCCTATTTGAGTATTGGTTGAAGTCAGTTCTCACTAGGTTGTTGCTCTCAGACCAGATCAGAGTCAGAGGTGCTGAATTTGGTGATAAGAATTAAAAGGCATGAGAAATTCCCTCTGGGATAGGGAAGTAGTCAAAGGGCATATCAAAGGAGTAATATTAAAGTATTTAGATGCAGACTTTTTCTAAGAGAAAAGATCTGTGATGTCTTTATTGGAGCTGGGGTTTCCTTTGAGTGTCTCTGGCCTTCCCCACAGGGATGGGGAAAATACCCAAGCTGAGCTTCAGCAGAGGCTAGACTTTTCTTTTGTCATTTTGCAGTGGGGCTGTGGTTGTCTTTGGGTTTTTGTACACTCCATGGTACACATTGTAAAGCGAGGTGGGATCCCTGGAGTGAATAAAGAACTACTGAGAAAAGGTCTTTTTGCCTTTTGTGAGATTTTTGTTTGTAATTCACAAGTTTGTTTTCAGGCTTCTGCTAAAAATTGAGAAAATACTTTCATATATCTCAGGCAAGAATGGAAAAAAAAAATCAAGCAGATGAATGATCATGTTTCAATGCAGTGCACAAGGTGCACATTGTTGAAGCAACTTATTTCTTGGAAAAAAAATAAGGCAACGCTGATATTTCTGGACCTCAGTCCAGGAAGAAAGCCAAGTGTAATGAAATACCTCTGAAAAGGATGCTTTGTAGTATCTGAGCTCTTGCTGTTGTTTTGGATTCCTTTTCAAGAGAGACTTAATTGGTTTAGCAGTCCAGACTTGCTCCACTATTCACCTTTTCACCGCCATTATTTGGGGTAAAAACCTGGTGATACTGTGCAGATGCAGAATGCCGTTGCCTGGCCTGACTTCTGTGCACAAAGTTGTTTGACACAGAAGCAGTCGGGATATTCCAGTTAATACCAATGAAATGACATACAGTAAAGAGTGGTTTTTCTTTTCTAGCACTCAATTTTTCTTTCAATCTGAGAGTGCTCTGGAGTGAAAATTCTCAGTTTCTTATGCCATATTGATGGTTTCATGGTGTGTAGCATTATGTAGCATAGGAGCCCTGGAGTTGTTGCATTGTTTCGCTGCATCATTTGGCATTTGAAAAATGAGGCATTTCTCATGGTTTTAGATGAAAGTCTATACTGCCACGCTTTGGAATACAGTTTCTAAGCAGTTTTACTTTCCCCATAGTCTGGTCAACAGACAGGGTATACATAGGTGGTGGGGGTGTGAAAGGAATTATTTTGTGGACTACTTGCTCTGGACTTGCTAGTCCATTTCTGTAACTTTTCTTTTACCTTGCATTTTGACACTTTCATTTCTGGTGCACTTTTCCACTGAACCAAATGGAAATGTTGCTAAGCCTTTTCAGAAGTTTTACTCTTCATTTAAGAGAATATAGAGAGATTATAGGTCCTATATGACTTTTGGTTCAAACTTCTGAAGATACTTAAGAGACGGTATTTGGAGGTACCATGAAAAACAGGTTGTTCCTTTCCGGTATTTAGTGATGGGACATGGTTGGGAATTTGTGGATGCTTTTGTTAAAAGCATGATCTTGATGAACTGATGTTTATTACTCTTACCAACTGTACATTACCCATGCAACAACGTATGTATTGGTGTATGTATTGGGTTTATGTGGCAAGGTCAGTGGGGCTACAGGAGCAAGAAGACCAGTACATTTTAATACTGTAAGGACCTTTCAAAGCAGAGACTCACAAGTGTTTGTTAAGCTGCCTTAAAAAGTTGCGTACTAAAGGAAAAAATAGAATATTTCTGTCAGATTTCTGGTGGTTGGAGTCCTTTATAAAGGTGCAATCAATGCGCATCGAGTCAGTGGGTATCCTTTAAATACTAGCTGGAAGTGATGTCCCTCGGCCTGTTTCCTCCTTGTCTATAGTGTTACTTTCTATACCCGAGGCATTAGGCCTGTAACATTATCTGGGTGTAGTGTGATCTGTGCACAGGCAGATACCCCTGTCCCGGCATAGAAGCCTCTCCAGTTGCAAGGTGCCCTGCAGAGGTGCAGAAGCCCAGGGGAGCAGATAAGACTGCAAGTGTCCACTTCCTCTCAAATCTACCGGCAGCCATTTCAGCTTTGTTCACTGAATCTTCTCTACATCTTTTTTACCCATTTTTCAGGCTTTGTTTTTTGAGCGACCTTCCCATGTGAAGTGTATGGCATAGTTTCAGGGCCTATCAGGGCCTTCTGTTTTTTTTCTCTGCCGAAATTGGTATTTTGGTGGGGGCCTTGTTCAATTTCTAACATTTTTTTAATATTGGCCCTGAATATCCAGTAGCTGACTCCTGCTTTAGCGCAGTTGAAGGACAGAGGCGTTAGCATTTTAGTACATGGTATAGCTCTCTTACTACAGGGCTTTTTAAGTACCTGTAAAAACAAACAAAACCCAAAACAAAAACCCAAGCCCTTATCCCCTTAGAAGAAATTAGCATATATTATCTAAATGCCTCCTAACTGTCAAGAATGGTAGAGAAATAGATTGCCCCTTACAGAAATAAGGGTAAAATGTGGAGGGAAGGAGCAAACACAGGGATTAGTGATTTTTTTTCCCCTTCAGAGGGATATTTTTTTGACCATCAAATTTGTGTAACATACTTTTTTTCATGTTTTTAAAGAAGAGGATAGACATTGTCCATTATCTCTGCAGTAGGAGTATGTTCATATTTAATCACATGTAATGAGGGGGTTAAGTTGCTAAAGCTACTTCTAGAGTTACGACTTGAATTACCAAAACTGTTCAGCCTTGAAGGAGCCTCTGAAAGTTTTATCTAAAGAGTGAGAACTGGGGGGCAGATTAGAAATAGCAGTGGCGGGAGCCTGCTTCCCTTTCCTGTTCTTTCTGCAGAGAGTTGTTTAATGATGTGCAGCTCCCCAGATTTTCTTTATTTTCTTTTAAATCCCAAGTTACCAAGTTTCCTCAGAATCCTCAGGGGCTGGAGCAGCAGGAGGTGGCAGGGTTTGGGTTGTGCTGGTGGAGCTCAGCTCAGAGAAAGCCCCATTGTCCTCCCTGTTGGGTTTGAAGGCGCGCAGGGGATCTGCTGCCCCAACGGGGAGTTCGCTGGAGCTCACAGGGCTGGGGGAGCTGGACGCTGCTGTGCCCAGTGCAGGGAGGAAAGAAGAGGTGTGGAAATGGAGAGCAAGAAGCAGCGTTGATGGAGCTTGCTCTTCAGGAGTAATGCTTGCTGTCTTCCTCAGTTTCTCTCTGCCTCCTGGGGCATTTCTGTGGTCTCTGCAGCCACAGCAAGGCTCCCACTGCTGCAAAGCTGAGCCCTTTCCCGCCCTGTTTGCAGAGGACAGTAACTCCTCACTGAGTTCCTTGGTTACTGGGGGTCCTGTTTTCTTGGCCTCTGACATTTCTCTTCCTGTGTGAGTCCCATCTTCCACCCCTAAGCCAAACACTGTCATACGTAGAGGCCTTCATCCATTGTCTGAGCACCTCTTTCTTTGTTCTCATTTTCACCATCTCATGGACAGTTAATTATGAATTATGGTGTCCTTCAGATTTTGGGTGTCTCAGATACAACCCTAAGAGACTACAGAGAATACAAGCAGTTGTTATTCAGGTTGCATAGCAGTGAACATTCAGTTGCCAACACTGAAAGGCTCTAAAAATGCTGTGTGGTTTTCCCACTTGTCTTCCTCATGTGCTTTGGAGAGGCTCTGTAGGGAGCTCCTGCAGAGGCTGTTGTAGGTGGGCAGGAGCCCTCTCTGCCCAGGGCATCTTGATGTGGAAATACCCTGTGTTTCATTTCACATGCAGAGTGGAAGGAGGCCAGATGTCATAAGGCTTGGTTTCGAGCAAACCAGTATTTGAGAGCTGACAGAGGAGTAGAAAGGAGTCTGCTAATGAAAAAGTGATAAAACAGGTGTTTCTTCAGGCAGTGTTCATAACCTAGGATGTCTTCAAGATGTGTAATAAAACATCAAAGCAATGATCTGTTTACAAAAGCAAAGAAGATCTTAGTAATAAAAATATTGCCAGTACTTGCCAGCGTGATACCTCCTGATGGTCTGCTTGCTGAGAAGGCCTTGGGGAACCAAGGAGAAACTTGACCTTGTCACGTGAAAGCTTTGGAGACCTTGCTGTGTTTTGATGCCTGTTTTATACAGTACTACCATGCTCAAAGTTCAACAGATGGTTAGCACTGCTTGGCCAGGAGTTAGGGGCATTGTGGGAAGTAACGATACAGGTGCCTTTTAAATTGCATTGTGCCTGCATACTATTTACATATTGCTAGTATCTGTGCTTTTAACACACTGGGGGAAAAGGTAGAACTGAAGTTTTTGCTCAATAATGTATTTTTTGATAAATTGCTAATGTAGTTCATTGCTGAGGGTTTTTTCCATTATTTTTTTTTTTTATTTGGGATTTGCATTTGCTGTTAGCAGTAGGAGCTGTCAGCCGTGCTAAGTCCTTAATAGACAGTATGCTTGCACAGGAAGAAGCAGCCCCCACTCTGAAGTGCTCTGAGCAAAACAGACACAGATGAAAGCACCGAGAGGTGAAGTGACTTTTTCAGGCTTACCCGGGAGGTCACTGGCCAGGCCAGCATTAGAGCTCAGCTCTTGTCCAGGGATCACAGTCATCTCTTCCTTCTGTCGCTAAGTAGCGTTGACCAGAAACCTCCAGCCTGCTTTGATGGATCTCTTTATCCAGGGAATTAAATGCAGGTCAGCAGTGTGCACAACACAGAGAAAATAATGATGCTGTTTTTGGCCTGGTGGGTTTATGAGCTGCTAGATGTGTGTGTTTTCTCCACACCATACTGAGTACTGACGAATGCCTTTTTGATTTTGCTCAGTAAAGGAAGAGCACATCATGTATAGTAGCTTGGGTACAATAGCCTGACAGTGAGTGTAGAAGCTTGGAAGAAAGTATTAAGGGCTACAATGAAAGTTGAGCTCTCTTTTGTGTATTTTTTTGTGTATATCTTTTTTGTGTATTTTTCTCTTATACTCCAGTTCTAAATATTTGCCTATTATCTAGTAGCTGCCATGGCTAAAGTAAGAAACATCCTACTCTTCTAAGAGAGAATAAATATACAAGATGCACCCTCGTTAATCTCAAGTGCAAACAGCATGCAATCACTCATACTACATCCAGAGATCTAAAGAAGGATGCTCACAGCTTTCTTGTACCCTAAAAAATGATCAGGCTACTTTTGTTTTAAGCAAAGCAGATTAGGATGAATAATCCTATTGTTTTAGCAACATTTAATACATGTTTTTGCTTTTCTGCCTCGGTCTGATTTCCCTTAGTGATAGTTCCATTCAAGCTCTCACTGAGAAGTCTACTAATTCTGGCACAAAGTCACCCAAAGCCCACAGGCAAGTTGGTCTATCATCCGCTGAGTCAAACCCTATGTGTCAAACCATGTTACAAGGCAACTCAGTATCTTCTCTCCAGTTTTAGCCTTGAGTTTTATTTCCCCTGTACTCTAAAGTGTAGCTGTGTATGTTCAAAAGTGGTTTTCCTAAAAACTGGTCAATCATTTTCCTGAGTTTACTGCTAGTAGTATAATATCTACTACAAAGCTAAAATTAACACTAATCTGTTATTTTCACAGTGCATTACTCTTCTCTGCATTTAGCTTTTTAAACTTATATTTGACTTTAATTTTGATGCACAAGCCTACATACATACATACAGTAAGCCTGTAATCAAGCAACATTAAAAATGACAATGATGTGCATCACATTGTACCAGCAGCAGTCTCCAGGAAGTAATGCATTATCTTCCCGATGCTCAGCTGGACCAGCACAGCAATGCCCTCTCTCCCACACTCACTTCTATCACAGTACTGTGCCTGTCCTGTCTGCCTCTGCACATTTGCAGCATCTGGAAAAGAACATAAAGCAAATTACAACAAATTTTACAGGTTGAAGTATTCAAAATGAAACAGAGAGCAACTGTACAATATGATGGATGATACTGAAAAGAGTCAAGCAGAAATATTGCTGAAATACACAGAGATAGTCTTTTTCATGTAACAATGTATGAAAATATTTAATGATAGTGTAATATATTGTAGAGTGAAATAAGAACTAACCAGATGTGAACAAATGTGCTTTGGCACTGCGATTTTCTTCCTCAAAATCCAGGATGTATTTCATTGGAGCTATGGCTCAGAAGAAATCTTCCTACTCCTTATTTCTTAAGGGGAGAAATCCAGTTATTCCCCAACAGATAGCCTGTAGAAGTAAGCAATTCATCTCAGAGGACCTTGAGACGTGATTGATAGGCTGAATTTGTGTTACATATTTTATTTTGAATAAACAGCACTTAAGGCCTGAAGAAAATTATCTGATTCCCACTGTATTTGGAGTGTGCTTCTGTGTGTGTATGTCGGAGCTCTGAAACGAGACCTGCAGTTGTTGGTTGTCTGCTCTGGGTTCAGTCATTCACTCCAACCCTGACAGAGATGGCATACCTGAAAAACCTCAGGGATTTCCATTTAAGATGTGCTCAGTGTGGCGTAGAAGAGTCAGGACTGCATCATGTCCCTACTGCTGCTCAGAGCGAGCTCTGAGAAGGACTAATACTCTCCCAGCCTCCGATCTGCTTTCCACGGTGGCATCCTGGCTTCTCCAGAAACTGCGCAAGGCACGGTTCATCTCATGGATTTTACCGCTTTACTGCAGGATGGGAATAAATATGCCCAAGAGGCACTGGTCTTTTTCTGCTGACTGTAAAAGCTGTGACGACCAGCTCAGCTGCAGACATCTGTATCCAGTTAGATGATGCCCAGCTACCTGCTCACACAGAGAGACTTCTGTAGGCCCATGAAAAAGGGTTGAAACTGCTTGTGCTTGTTTAATGCTCATTTGCTTCCTCTCCATTTTGGATGAGTTTCATCCAGATTTCATGTTGTTTTACTTAAAGAGTCATTCTAATCATAGGAATGTGTCTAGACTAGAAGCATTCTTTATAGAAAAAAATGTTGGATGGGAATTTGTAGTGATATAGATCTGGTAGTGGTTCAGTTTGATGTGCAGCAAGGTTTGGGTTGCGTGATCTTTTTATGTTATTTTTGTCTCTTAACATAACTGTCATCCATAGTGCATGATATAAGGTTTTCAACATTTTTCCCCTTCTCTTTTGTCCGTTTTCTTTACTTTCACATCACACTTACTACATATTGGTGTGTAAATTATTGGGAGCCTTGATAACAGAGGACTGAACTTACTGAACAACTGAACATTTTAGAGGACTGAAATACTTCTGATGTCACAGCTAAAAAGGTGTCTATACAATTCTATTTTAATCTTATTTATTTATCTGCAAAGTAATAGATCATTAAATCTGATGGCAAATGTGTTTTACATCAGTTTGAGTACTACAGTTCTTCAATTTCCATCTTTCAAATGGAGGCAGGGTTTTGGAAGTTGCAGATTGCCAATCACTGGTTAATTTTTAATCCCTTCTTTTTGTGTAAGTGCAGCTGCTGAGAATCAGAAGTTTTTTTAGAAAGCTCACAAATATAGCTACTTATTTGGATTAGGGAGGGATGAACAGCTGAGCTGGAAATCGGAAGTATTTTGCTAGTTTTGCTGAACTAAGCTCAAATGCAGCAGTTTTTTGTTTCTTTACTTTTAGTAGTTGTATTGTGGTGTTCTTCATAAGCTTCCTAGCAACTGCATAGCTTTGTCCTACATGATGATGTTATAAATTATGTTTTAGTATGAAATCTGTGATACTGTGTCTTGACAGTGTCATGCAAATGCAGTAGTGCTGAAGCCCAGGGACTAGTTAGGCAGGACCCCGCTCTTGCTACTTGGGCAAAATTTACTCTGACACACAGCCGAACAGGGTTTAGGGAAGGTCACAGCTTTTGTTTGGGATTTCTAGATAAATACATTTCACACATTCAGTTCTGTCTGGTGCATAGACACAGTGTGTCTCTGCATAACCCAGTTCTGGATTGCTAAAATCTTTTAGTCCATTTCAGATCTCTGTCAGGCAAAAAGTGAAGGGAAACAGTCCATGGAGGTCTGGAAGTCTCTTCCTCCTTTTCTGAAAGTTCAAGCTCCATCTATATGGAAAATACCCTTGTGAAGACTGGCTTGTGCATACCTCTCCACACTGAACTCTGCCTGTTGGTGTGGCATATAGCATAGTGTCACATACCCACACTGTGACGGGTTGGAAAGACCACTTCGTTTTCCCCGTACATTATTGTCTGCAAAGAAACCAAAAACTCAGCTAATAGGGACATTTGCTAATGCAGGCAAGCAGATATTCCTTAATACGTTTAGCTTTTCCTTTACAGAGTTCACACTGTGTGTGGATCTTTGTTCCTGAAACCAGACTAAATGGAGAAGTTCCAGTTAAGTCAAAGCAAATGAAATCCTTTGCTCATCCCAGTGATTTGCTAACTAGGAGCTGGGAGGAGTGGAAATGGCAGTAACTCCTCACTAAGAAAAGATGCTCTTCTGCCCCTGAGCAGAGAAAATTCTGCATTTGCCCCCCAGCTGATAGCACTGCCTGTGCTCCTCCTCATTGTTAGACTTCATTTTTATGGTACCTCAGCACTGCTGCGTTGCTCTAACAAATGCTTATCAGCAAAGAATTTGCTTTAGAACTATATAAACTCAGCACACTCCAAGAGAATATTCCCAGTCAGACACTGCTGGTTGTTTACAGTTCGTCATTTCAGAGTATTTTATGTAACAGCGAGGGTTTGTTTGGTTTTTTGTTTGTTTTTTCAGTGCTGGCAGTGGGCACGGGAGGGCTACAGTAAGGCAACCACTGGGTCGTTGTGTAGCTCTGGTCTGCCTAGCTCGGTAGGTCGGGGTAGACAGTGACGTGTCTAAACCCCTGGACGTTTCATGAGCACCCCTTTGCTTTCCAGCTGCCGTGCACAGGTTTCCACGTGGCAATCGTGTTGTGGGGCAGATGCTGAGAGCAGTGTGGTGTGCCCAGCTCTCCTACCAAGGTGGAGACTTGCCACACATCCTGGCCCATGGCTGGAGAGCACGTGGGGTGGGCAGCACACGCGTGGAGTCTCCGTGTGCCGTTTCTGCCCTTCGCGGAGGCCTGCTGCAATGTGACCTTTGCACCGTTGCGGGGAGGTAGGGGGTCAGAGGCTGCCCACATAGCAGAAGGGACAGCTGCTCACCTCCCTTCCCAGGCAGGTGGGACGGCAGCACGGGCAGCAATCGTTTCCTCCCCTCCTCCAGCACCCTGCTTCGATGAGCAGAGTATGACCTGGGGGTTGAAATCTGCTGCAGGAAAAAGCCTTACATGGCTTTTTTCCTTAAAGGGAGGCAGGGATCAAGAGTGACTCTGCTCACATTTCAGGTCCTTCCGTCCTCCTTGGAAAGCATCTCTGTGCGCTGTCTCTTCGTCAGAGTAGATTGACAGGTACATATGTAGCCCTGTGTAGTGCCTTTTTAATACAGAGAATTCTTAACTTCAGTAATGCTTCAGTGTAATGTAAGCAGAGTTGTCTTAGGAGGGGCTATGTGAACTCTCTGTAGCCCAGCTGATGCAGGCTGACAGCAGTTCGTTGCTGTGCAGAGCACTGTGGCTCATATTCTAAAGCTAACAGTTCAGGTCGAGAGGAACCCCCGTCATCATCACAGACCCCTTATCTGTAAGCTGTGCAGGGCAGGCTGTCGTCCATTAGCTCTACATTTTGGCCTAAGTAGGGCCTAGAAATGTAAAGTGATGGAGGAGTCATGAAAGTATTGCAAGGCTAACTACCACTGCTGTTCAGTTCAGCTTGAATTCAGGTCTGTTCTCGTCTGTATTAGCTGGTTTGTTGCATAGCATAATTGTCAGATTCATCCAACTGACTTTTTTTGCATAGAATGAGTTCTGTTCGCCTTGAAGTAATATGCAACATTTCATGCTCTTACCTATTTTTTGTTCCAGTAAGGCACTGAACACTGTAAGGTGTAAACCACCACAGGTTTCTTATTCTCATCAGCAAAGTCAATTTACCCCTTTATATTGTTATATTCTGATGTGTTTTCTGAATATTTCTTTAAGCCTCTTAAAATACCAGTATAACAAAAATATCATATCAGCGTTTTCTGTTAAGTGACAAAAATATTCCTGTGGCCTTCACATCCTGCTAAAGATTAGACATATCTATATGGATTCTTTATGAACTTATAAAACTAGTCATGTTAACATATATTCATTTATGGTATGAAATAGTATGGGGTTTTTTTTATGCCACTTTGATTTTCATTAAATTTTTATGTGTATAAATTTCAGGAAAAAAAAGGCATTGTTTGATTTGGTATTTAGCAGCTGCTCTTAAACATTCAAACCCATGCTGTTTCCTGAAAGAAGCAAGTTAGCTGTTGGGCCTTTAACTCTGCTCCTTGCATGTGCTGAATTGGGTGTCAGACCTCCTACTTGTGCTAAAACTGTCACTTTGCTACTAAATTCCTGCTGGTATGACAGGGTGGAGCTCGAACAAGAGACAACTCTGGCGGCCTGAGTCCTGCCTTCTGCTCTTTCATTGACAGTGGCTGAAGAATTGTGGCAGATACGGTACAAATGGAAATGTTTATTTGTCTTCAGAGACATACTGACCAGAGGAAATGCAATCTATCGAGCTTGGTCCTGAGAAGCAGCAGTATGTTAAAAATGTTGGATGTATAAAATGGGGTTAAATACTTCACATATTTTAGCACAGAAAAATACATTGTGAATCCTAGAAGAGTTATTAACTGCGTGCTGTGGACGTAGCTGGTGCAACAAAGCCCTTACTTTCTGTAGTTTAAAGGTTGATATAGAAGGATCTTTGTTTTATAATTATATTAATCTTGATTTTCAGTGTTTTCTACCATTCAGATCTAGCAGAAGAAAAAAATCAAATAGAATGTGGGAAGCTGAAGAGAAACGTGTGACATAATTGAGGAAATCATACTAAGTTTGGGAAATGGTTAAATAGTCTTGCTGTTACAAAGCGTATGCTAGAATTTGTTATAAATAGTGTGGGGGCACATATTAATTCATACCATCTCTAGATTTACAATTTAATATATATCATGCTTGAAGCATGTGCAGTCTAAGTACTGAGATGCTGTTAATTTATTTGGATAGCGCTATGTTGATAGATACTTGATTCTTAAGTGAACTGTGGGAGTGAATGATTTGACTCTTATGCTTGCCTTAAAATCCATTAAGAGTAAAGTTGCATTTTTAACACCCTGTGTATCTATAGAAATCTCTGTTAAATTTACTGCTAAGAGCCTTCATAAGAAGGTCTTTGAGAAACACTCTTTCTAGAGAAAATCCTGTTGATTTAAATGAAGGGCTTTTGAAAGGGGACTTGTCTCTATCAGTTGTGGGGTTTTTTTGTTTACAGCCTAGAAAAGGTAGCTAGAGATGAACAAATGAGCCCTTCAAAACCTGTCTGTGGAAAACATGTCTTGTTTTAACATCATTGGAAACACAGTACCAGGTTAAGACTCCAAAGCATTGGTCTTTCTTTAGCCGAAGCATCTATTAATATAGCTGCTTCTTGAATAAAGAGGGAGGTCTGGAGGGCTTGGAGTGGAGTGACGGGGAGGGAGGGGATTTAGGACTAACAGGTGGTCCTGAGACGTGCTGGCTGACGCTGAGCTCAGAGCAAGCGCACTCTCTGTGGGTATTCATGGGCTTTCCTCTCTCCATCTGGATACGTGTGTCTGTTGTTCCTGGTGTAGCTGTGGAGCCCTTGCAGCTATGGCAGTAAGAAATGACTTGAGGAAAACCATCAGGAGGATAGCACGTTTTTTTTACTGGTTTCCTAAATCATTGAGCAGTTCGAGGAGGAGGACAGTAAAACTTCTCTGGAAGTCTGCTGGTGAGTCTGCAGCTATGTTTCTTAAGACATTTTTTCTTGCTAAAAAGAAATTAAAAGGGAAAAATAATTTATTTCCATTCAGCTGGTTAACTTTCCAGGCCAGCATTGTTTGCATTTTTCCATTCACTGAGGCTCATTAGGCAAAACTGTAAAAATATTCTGGAAATTCAATAGAAGGTTCATTAGGCTTGCTCAGCTGAAGAATTCTCTTGCAGCTGTATAATTTATTCTTTTTAATATTCATGTCAGTGATACTTGGTGTGTTGTTTTTGTAGACCTTTCTCCCTTAGGTATGTATATAGGAGCTCTAGTATGACTCACATACCTGCCAGAAAATTATTTGGAATTGCCTTAACCTGTTAATTGATCTAGAAGGCTATGTGAAGATTGAACTGACTAAAGACCTTAACTCATTATACCAGTGTTCACACAAAGCAATGAGCAGCTTAGAGAGGGCTTGTGTTCAGCAGCGATGCACTGTCCTTCACTTCCATTTTATCAGCTGAAATGCAGTACCGCTCAGCTCACATGTTAGTTAAAGCTGGGGCTGAGGCATATTCTCAGGGGTTTGGAGGAACATGCACTGCCATAGCTTAGGAAGCTGAGTTCTTTCTGTTCTTCTTAAAGGACTAATTGTACAAGATCAGTTTTCTTTTGGTGAGGACTCTTTTGACCAAAATGGTGAACTTGTCAATTCTGCAAGTATTACAACATTAATACCAAATTTTTATTTGTATGGGATGGGATTTGGGTCAGTTCTGCAGTTAAGCAATTTAGTGTTATACTTCAAATAACAGATTTGTGACTCTTAAGAGGGGAAGGATAAATTGTACCATCTGAAATCTGTCACAGAAACATTGTTGGGCCACATGTCTAAATGACATTTGACTTTTTCCCATGTGAAGGAGTCCATGAGTTTCAAACATCCAGAGGGAAATCCCAGCTTACTGAAGTCTGTGGCAAAACTTCCCTTGACTAAAATTAGAGCTTTGATTAACCTCTGTTTGAATATTAGTAATCTCAAGTCCTCCTAATACATCAGATCATCATGAATCCTTATAATACATCAGATCATTCCTGCGTCTCTTTTGTTACTGTAAAAGCATAAGTGGCTAAAAAGCATCAATAAATGTTATTGAGAGCTTTAATTGCTAGCTGAGTTATACACATATGAAAACATTTACATGCCAGTTACCTATTCCTTAGTACTACAAAAGAATAATTGCGTCTATGACTTGTAACAAGAAACAACGTGAACTTTGAGTGTGTTAAAAATAATACTTGTGGTTTTCCTCCCATCTCCCTCTACCTCTAGTGGTTTGAATAAGATTTGCCTTTCTACCATCATTTTAATGTATGTATTAGCATCTGTTTTGAACTGAATTTGTGAATAGTGTCAGAAGTGCCCTACATGTCCTTTTCTACCTGTGCAATGAGGTGATTATCACAAAATTGTGGTTTTGGTGGAAATGTGACATTTTAGCAGAAGGTTGCATCCAAGCAGAAAAAATCTGTGTGAAAATCCAACTCAAACTTCTCATAACTTTACAGAAGCCAATCTCATCAAGTATGTCTGTAATAAACTGGAAGCTGAAGCCCTGGTACTCCTCTCACAGGGGAGGGGATACAGCTTCTGTTTGCACTGATGATTGCTCTTTAGTCTTTACAAAGACAGCAAGTGGCATGCAACCTTAGCTACACTGAAGTCCATGAACATTTCTGCCTTTTTCTTGAGTAGCCAGAATTTTCCTTGTGTTCTTGAGGAATTACCAAATCACTCACATGCTTCCTTAACTATGAAACACCACATTTTGGTAACTCTTAACCAAGTTGCCTTCTGTCCCGAGAGAGTTCTCCAACTGACCATCTAGTTACCTTGGTACACAAAGAGATTTACCCTTGCCTCCAGCATACTAGAGTTTTCAACTTTATCTCTGCCTCTCTCTTTCTGCCAGGTTTTGCTCCAGTATTGGCACTAATAGAATTTTTTGGTTTGGTCAGGATGAGCTGGCAGAACAATTCTGCATCGCTAGGCTTGTTCCACAGATGAATAACCCAGCTGATAATTAATGCTTTCAGTAATACTTACTGATAGTTTTTAGCCACTTATGCTTTAAGAAATAAATTAATGTTTTAACAACAAAAGAGAAACTGTCATGATTTGGACATGTTAGGAATAGTAGAGATTACATTCTCTAATATGCTTTGTTATAGATTTTGTGTGATAGATATCATACATCATTTGAACCAAGAGACGGGCACTGTTCCTCTGTGTAGTACCCTCAGATTTGTTGCTTTCGTTCTGCTTCTGTCACTCCGTGGCTCAGGATGACTTGTCCTCTCTGCCTGACCCAGAAACAAAATCTGCTGAAGCACAAAATTACTTTTTAAGTATGACAATGAATTTAGTACTGTTGTAGGTCACTGTGTTCAGGAAGTTGCATTTGATGCCATTTTAGAAAGAGCTATCAAAGCATAATTAGGTAGCAGTTCCTAAAAATCCTTAGTTTTCCAGCCTGTCCTTGGATGGATACTTTGGGATTGTTGGCCACAGACTATTGCCTACAGCTAACATGCTCCTTTCTAAGCTCTAAAAGAAGGAAGAAAATTCAAGGGTGCTCTTCAGTAACTGGTTTTGATTAAGTTACTTACTGGAGGTCTAAAAAAATATCTTTGATAGGTTCGGAATATCCTAAATGTAGCTGATAATGCTTTAAGTCCATTTAGTTTAATCAAGGGTATATAATATTTTGTAAGAGGCTTAAACTGAGGGATGTAGTATTTAGGGTTCTGGAGCCTTAATTTCTTTGAAATATGTTTGGACTTTTTCCTACAACATCTTCATAGAACTTGTGTTGACACATCATGTGACTAGAAGTTTTATCATGATAAAGTACCTACACACAGGGAGGCGTATTGAAACACAAAGGAATTAGAAAAAAATATCATAGAGGGCCATGATAAGACTGTAGAAAGCAATGATCAAAAAAATCAAAATAGACAAGTACCTACTGTTTTCTCTGTCTTATAGCAGAGGAATAAGATGATGAGTGGCAAATGTAAAGCAGATAAAAGGAAATTTTTTTATTATTTTTTATTCAGCATGTAATTAAATTGCAGAACTCATTACCAGAGGATGCTGCTGAGGTCAGGAATCTAACAAGATTTAAAGAGGGTCTGGAAGAATAAGAATATTCAATATTATGACAATTGAAGCTACAAGAAAAGCTTTGAAAGAGACATAAGTCTTCTTGTTTCAGGGTTTAAGGTAATTTTTAACAATTAGGGATTGGTTAGAGATAATTTTGTGGCTCAGATCCCACAACTGTTATTGTTTCTCGCAGTTTCTTCCAAAGCAACTAATGCTCACCCCTGGCAGAGATGATCTTGTGATCTGCATTGATTTAAACCTTTATGACATTTTTCAGGCTTATAGAGGAGAAAAACAGATTTTAGACCTGTTCAGAAAAGCACCCCATAATATCCTGTGGCAAACATGAAAAGCACAGTGCTTGCTGTCATTTTTTTTACTTTGACAAAACTGTCCTGGTGGCAAACCCTGCTTGCTCTGAAGCCATTACAATAAATAAATAAATACAGCAAATTAAGTCAGTCTGAGGTGGGTGATTTTGTGTAGTCATGTTTCTTGCCAAATCCTACCGGCTCATGAAGAGCTTTATTCTCAGCTCTTGGCTGGGGAGGGTTCTCAACAGTTTGAGCTACTGTCCTACCAGTACGTAGGAAGGCTCTTTCGGAGGGCAGAAAGTGAGAATTTATTGACAAAATCTTAAACTAACTGTATTTCACACAGCCTGAGGTTGAGTTTTATCCTTCATTCTTGATTGGGGTTTTTTTTGCAACTTTTCTGCTCTAATGTGTTACCACTTTAGTCCTTTTCTAAAGTTAGAGTATTTTTATTGATTCTGAAGGATTTTTGATCAGAATGGTCAAGCGTCCACTGTAAAATCATGATTATGTAAGAATATGTGTCATGCAAAATAAATGGAAACCTGTACAGAGGTATGGTGATATCCCTTAAACTTGCTATGTCCTAAAAGAATTCGCTTATAAAGGTTTAACTGACCAAAGAGAAAAGTCAGCCTTTGAACTCTCTCTCCAGAATATATGCAGCTGACAAAATAAATCTATAACACTTATGGGAAGGGAGAACATAATTTTAGTGTCATATGTCAATTTAGAGCGGCTTAGTTTAAAATATTTGTGAATTCATTTCTTAGTTTCATATTTGACCAGCTAACATGGGATGGCGTATGCTGTAAGCGCCTGTGTCCTTACGTGACCTCTTTAATCAGGTTATTCTGGGAATAGTTTGGGTATGTAGAGGTAGCATACCTAGCATTTGAGACTACGTAGCTGGATATTTAATGAGCAGGTAAAGTCACTGTATTTCTGTGTTCTTGTCAAAACCCAGTGGGTGAAAGCCACTGCCTCCCCTGCTCCC
Organism: Aquila chrysaetos chrysaetos; assembly: GCF_900496995.4. Classification (NCBI taxonomy): domain Eukaryota; kingdom Metazoa; phylum Chordata; class Aves; order Accipitriformes; family Accipitridae; genus Aquila; species Aquila chrysaetos. The sequence goes on along the minus strand of NC_044029.1, from coordinate 17,192,864 downwards.
TCGGGCCAGTGGCATGTCACACCTCTACAGCCCCCATAGTCTGGTCCATGTCTCCTGCGCAGACACCTGCAACTGTCCAGTGAGCACCTATACATCTCCTGTGCTTTTAGTGAAAAAAAAGTTCACCTGGCCATCCCCACGGTTCACTGAGGCTCCAGTTCTCTTCTGAGAATCAGCTGCGCTGTGCATAGGAGCAGTGCTCTGTGGTGTGATGGGTGCATCAGGCCAAGCGAGGGCTTGCAGAGCTTGCAGAGGGGCACTTAGAAGGAGACCGTCCATCTCTGGGAATGATGGAGAGAGTTTTGGCCCAACACAGAGGATAAATGGAGTGTAGGGGCATTTGGGAGCTGTGGCTCTGGAGCATTCACGCTCAGATGGGTGGACAAGACGGCTACCTCCAAGGGAATATCATTTGAAGGCTTAATTAGCTGTGTTTGGGAGAGGGAGCAGAAGGACACTGTCTCAGTGGAAACCAGCTTGGATGTAAATCAGTTTTATTTATACGTAACGTGGCAGCAGACAAGGTGAGCTTATGACTGCAAGTGGCTGTTCTGGAGCGTGGATCCAGCAACTCAAGGTCGCATCTCACTGGGACCTGCTTGGGTGGGTAACCAAAACTTCTGATCCAACTTTTTCAGACTGTTTTATCTGTTTGTTTCCTGAACGTCTGGTTCATGGCTATGATTTATATAGTGCTGCAGATGGGTAGGATACTGCGGCAGATTGGAAGCAGATAGGAGTTGATGGCCTTTTACCATCAGACCATACGTACAGGTTTTCTGCCTGCATTAGGACTGGGTGCAGTCCTTTCAGTTTATATTTGTTCATCTACTTTGGACGTTTCAGCCCATTTGATTTGACTGTTCTTAATCATAATTTAATAGCCTCTGCCAATGTTCATTTAAGAATACATAGATTATTAATGGAAGTGTGCCATTTAAAGATCTTGTGTCTTGTGAAAGCATGATTTTAATTTCTAGTCTCCTTTTCAAAAACATCTCTATATGTGCTTTTCCTTTCTCTTTTCATTTTAAGTGTATATATATATATTTAATTGTATGATTTGCTTAAAAGTGCATTTACCTAGTTCTAAAGGAAGCTGTGCCGGCATCTGTGATAAAAAAGCATGTATTAACAAAATGAAAAAGAAGGTGGGTGTGGGATGTCAGTGTTAACAGGTCATCAAGGTAGTTTAAAGTTAATTGTAGAAGGCTGTAGAAGAAACACATCATACTGAGTGACTGGGCAGTAAAACATAATTTAGTGTTGATAAATACGAACTAAACTGTATGGGGAAAATGCTGACTGCACACATAGATCAGTGGCTTCTAATTTAGTTTTTATCACTTGGAAAACAGAATTAATCATGTGGATGGTTCTCTGAAGAGACTTTTCTCAGTGTTCAAGCTAAAAGGGAACTGAATATATGGAAATATTATGAAAGAAATAAAGGGAAAACCCAGATAACCGTGCTGTGCCCACATGTCATACGAAGCAGTTTGATCACCCCACCCTCTTAAAAAGGGTATAGTAGTATTTGAAGATACAAGAGAAGACTTTGGATTATCAAAGAGATTAGCAAACTCCTCATCGTACAGACCAGGGCTTTTCCGCTTGGTAAGAGGCAGCTGCCAGAGAATATGCTTCTGTACTAGTAAGAGCAGTGTGGAGAATTGAAAACAGCATAGTTATTTAGCTTTTCTCATAGCATGAAAGTCAGGGCCACACCATGAAATGGCCAAACAAGGAGCTTAAAACAAACTACTCTTTCACATATGCATGCATGTAATTCAGTTGTGGAACTGACTGACACAGGATGTTTAGGAGACTAGGAGTATAAATGTATTCAAGCAGGGATTAGATAAATTCATGGAGGAAAGAGCCATCAAGGAATATTAAATAAAAAGATGCAGATACAGCCTCTGGCTCATTTGTTTGTTTTAAGTTGCAGATTGCCAGAGAGTAGAAAGGCATAAGGGGGAAATATCACACAAAATTAACTTTTTTTATTCATATGTGTTCCCTAAACATCTGCTGGCAGGCTCTTCCCAAGACAGGCTACTGGCCTAGATAGATCTTTGGTCTAACCGAGTCCATCTGTTCTTGTGTTTTTCAAGTGCAATACTGATAAAGGCTAAGGAATATGAAAGCCTCTCTCACTATTGTTGATTTCTGTGTAATTCTCCACCCATTAAATAACTGTTTAACTTTTCTGTTATTTGTGAGTCTGTATTTTTCCAAGGCAGATGCATTCTGTTAGTGTCCAGATAATCCATGGTATGTTTTTCTCTATAGTGGTTATCCTTCACAGCTCTTACCAGTCATGTAGCTTTTTCAGATTGCATCATGTGTTGTTTTACTCCATTTCTCAGATAATTAGATGAGACAAATGTGGCATCCCACTAAATTCCTTTTCCTTGGCTCTACCAGTTTTAAATGAGACAAGACGAATCTCTTTGCCTACTCTGCCTCCCTTCCAAAGGAAAATCCTGATTTGTACCCAGAGAGTTATTAAGATTTTCCTAAGCCTGTAATAAATGTAAGACAAAAAATCTGTTCAGAGACTGAACGTCATCTCACAGGCCCAATTGCTGCTTGGGTCTGGATTACCAAACTGAATGTCCACAACAGATGAGAGATGTCAGTATCACCAGGAATTGCTAGTACTATGCCTATTGTGGGCTTGTTCTTCTGAAGTACTTTGGAACATTTAATTTTACTTTCCATTTTTCTGCTGCCACATTTTTTCTTTCGTTTGCCAATGTCAAACAATAGCTGTTGGATGATGCTGTGTCTCTCCACTGCATCTCTTTGCTGCCCTGGGCATTCGTAGGAAGACAAGACAAAGAAAAGAAGATGACCAACTATGCATTAAACTAAGCACCTCCCCAATATATCTGCTTCAAGGTCTGCTATCAGGGTGAGAATGGTGACTTATAATGTCTGAAATAAAAGCTGTGGATTGGTCATTTATGAAGAGAAACATTAATAAATTAGTAGTGTGGAATTACCTGTTTTAAAGAGGTGATGTAACATTAAAGTCTGATATGTAAACAAAGACTGAGTGTGGATGCACCATGCAAAAGCATGCTCAGAATTGAGCTGTACTCCGCATTAGGGTTGATCAATACAGAACACTCTGCACAAGCACAACTATTTTTTTATTGAGCTTCATTTAATTTGATGGGTTTGATTCAACTTTTTTCTCATCTCACATTTAAACATAACAGACTGCAGGTTTTGTTTGGCAGAAAGTTCAAGTTTTTAAATTTCATGTGAACTGTCAGCTAAAGGTCTGTCCTCTGTCCTGCTAGGATATAATCGCTGTTTTTATCTCCCCTAATAGAGTGATCATTGATCCTTCAGCAGCAATTCAGAATGAACTCCCAATATTGTGGCTGGGTAAAGCAGGTAAATCGGGTGTCCTCTGAGCACTCAGGATGGCTTTTCTATAATCCATCCCCTCCATGAACTGAAAGTGTTACCTCTTGTCCACTATTAATTCCAGCAAGAATAGGGAGTTTATTAACTCAGGTCTGGTCAGGAGCTCACAGCTCCTCGGCAGTGCAGGCAGCTAGACCTAAACCATACTTTCCTTTCCAGTTCTTACTTTTTGGTCAGGTTTCTTCTAAAGAAAAAGCAAAAGAAAGTGCTGATTTGTGAGTTAACTTTATGCTGGCTGTTTTGGGGGTTCAGCAATAGAGGGCGCTGGAGTAAACACTTTCAAAAAGCAGTATTTTTATTGGATTTGCATACAGAAGAGAGAGCTCACTTTTTTTTTTAACATGGAAGAGTTTTTCTCCCCATTTTTTTAGGTTTTTAACGTTGGAAAGAGGCTAACGGTCAGAGCAAGTGGAAGTCCCAAAATACCAGTGTGACACATAGTGGAACTGTGTAAATACTTTGGAACAATTTTTTACTTTTTAAACAGAAATTCTTCTGTTACTTTCCCTCACATTTGCAGTGCAGAAGTGTATGCAGCCATGTGTTCCCAAGCCAGGTGTTTACTGAATGTAACATCTGATGCCTTTAATTTTCTCAAAGGTGGATTTCAAATGCATTTTCTGAAGCCGCCACAAAAGGAAAACCAGGCGTGAGGAGCTGGTGCCCCTGCGTCCCTGTCCTCGTTCAGGCTCTGTTCCCTCAGAGGTCAGGAATTCAGCACGTGCTCTGGGCTGCTGCATTTTGTGGTTTCTGAATGAAAACTTAATTTAATTTGAAGACAACTTGGGCTGCTTTTAAGCAATTGGTAGAACGTACTGGGTCTGGTGGATTAGGTTAGTAGCTAGGGTCCAAATGCCAGTGGGCAGATTTGTCCAAGGAACAGAGCTGTAGCTCCTATGTTACCATTGTAGCCACTCTGCTGCCACGTCGCTGCTGCCAAGTGTAGCTCAGTGCAGCACCACGGCTCCTCTCTGGCTGCTTGGACTTATGGAGCAGGTGAGAAGAGGCAGAGAGAAGCAGCCAGCGCTTGGTGGGCAGCCTCTGGTGTCCATCCCTCTGCCTGCTTCCAGCCTGGCTCTGAGGGCTGTGAGCCAGCTGCTGGCCAGGGGCTCAGCCCTGTGCTCTTCCCCTGTGCTGCTCGGTGATTTGTAGAGATACCTAATGGCTGCTGCAGTCTTACACAAATAAGCATAAAAGGAAGAATTACTAGTTCTATGGGCAATGAAATGTAAATAAATTATTGTAAGTTGCTTTCCAGGGCAGGTCAAATCTAGGATTTTATCTACAGGGCACTTTTTTCTTTTTGTGGTGTAACTTCACTGCAATTTGTTAACATCAGAAACAGAGAATAAGGTTTGTTTTGTCTTCCAGAAACGTAATCCTTTTGCTCTTGAACTGAAGAAGTACAGCTGCTTTGTGGTACCTTGGTTTTGTCACTGCCACACATGGTCAGTAAAGCCTGTCACTCTCCAGGTCCTTCAGACTTTTGCTGGCGTTTTCTCCCATGAGTCTGTATGTGATGGCTGCGTGGTTCGCTGTGTCAGCAGTACAAAAGCACTCTCTGAAGTCTGTCATGAAACGACAGACAAGGTGATACATATAAAGATATCTGCTGAGTTTTGTTTCTAATCCCTTGTTTGAAGTTACTGGACAGAGGAGTTTGTCCTCCCCACCCCTATCTGGCGTGGAGAACTAGGAGCTGTAGGCTCTGTCTGCTGGCTGGAACGAGCAGTTGTCTCTCTGAGGTCTTGTCTCTGGAAAGGTGCTAGTGGGAGCTGAGCGCTTAGTCATTCCCTTTGCGTTTGCTGCGAAGCATGGGTATGATTTGCTAGTCTTTGCATTTATTAACAAGTTGAGTCTTACCAGGTCTTGCCGTTTTCATGTATGGAGCTTTGTAAGGCAGCAGGAATTGCAGTGCTACAGGGTGTTTAAAAAAATCTACTAAATCTTAAGGTTATCTTAAGGTTTTTGGCAGAGTGTGACAGTGTCCCTAGAAGGGGACCTCAGAAAACTAGCCAGGAACATGGGGAGGAGAAGCTTGCTTAATTGAACCCCCCCTTTCCTGTTTTCATCGTTTCATGTTTGGTCTCAAAGCTCAGGGCAGAAGGAATGTTATCAGCCTGAGGAGCTTCTTTCTCAAGGTATGCATTGCAATTGAGACCATTTTTTCAGAAGGCTGTACAAGCAGAGTCGGCTTAAAGCTGTAGCCTGGAAGTTAAACTAACTAAAGAATGCTGTAGGTGTGTGTATATCAAGAGAACCTAAGGAGGAAGGAGAAATGAAGTATCTCCTCTCCTTCACAGGCTGGCATTACTGTGTGGTGTTCCCATGCCCAGTTAATTCCCTTACAGGGAGGAGACATTTCAGGCTGGGGAAGGAGAACTCAGCCCTGTACCCCTCAGTCTGCCTCCCAGAAACAGGCAGATCTAAGAGCTCCCAAAAGCACAATGGTCCTGGGGTAGCCTCAGGAGGGGATGCAGCCCAGCTATCCAGCTACCTGTGATACTGAAACAGGTAAAGGAGGTTGTGAGAAGTAAATATAACATAAACATGTATTTTCTTGTCTTGTGCTTTTCTTTTTAAAGTGTTTCCACTATTACAAATTTATGTTTTAACCCTTACTTCGATTGAATGAAGTGAATATTTTCAGCCTTGTTTGCAAACAGATTTTGTAGTTATTTCAGGGTGGTCTGTCAAACACTGGGTGTTCTGTTTCTGCGGGAGTGGTGACTGTAAACAGGACTGCACGCAAAGCGTTATCTGCCCATAAGAGGTGTAGTAGTTTTCAGGAGCATTGGCCTGTTTATAGGCTGGTTGTGTAGGATCCCAGGTTTGTGCAAGAGTCTCCTGTGACAAGTCTTAGCTGGAGCCTGTTGGCAAGCACTGGAAGGAGGGAGAAGACCTGAGACTGTTGTCATGTTGATAAAAATACAAACGAGCTTTACAAACAGGTTAAATTGACTTTAATTCTGTAATAGCTCCGGAGTAAATCAGTGGGATTTATGTTCCTATGTCATGTAGGGCCAGGTGCTCAGAGACATCTAAGCATCTAAGAACCAGGGTAGATTTTAGTAGCTGAAGATAGGCATTAACCCTTCCTCACGCATGGTTTTTACAGTCGCTGGCATGAAGAGTGGACAATCCTCCCTCAGCGGTCAGGGACCTTCTCTGTGGTGGCTGCCAGCAAGCTTACCTGGCTACAGTGGTCTCTCGAAGATGCTTCATCCATGCGAACTCCTACATCCCAGTTCTTCAACGTGCAGCTAGATGGCAATGTCTCCTTCCACTTTTCGGGTAGGATGGTGAGCTGCCCTGGTGTGTCAGTCCTGGTGAGCCTGTCTCACTAACCCCCCGGCTAAGGATGACCATGTCCACAGAACACATGAGTCTTGGTGTTTACCAGCTGTCTAGCAAACTCTCTGGCACAAACCAGGTTAAGATAAGCTCGTGCAAAAATAAGTATTGAAAAGCTCCGAAATAGACTACAGGATTGTAGACGTTTATAACGGTACCAGCAGCAGAAACTGAAAAAAAACCTGGTTTAGGCTGTTTAGTCTAAAATGCCTGTCATTCCATCCTGTTTTGCCGTTGGGAAGCTGAATTTATTTATTAACCAGTTATTTACTATCTGGTGCATGTGATCACAGATGCGGTCCCAGTGTTCCCAGGCAGCAGGGTCATTAGTCCCAGGTTCATGGAGGTTGCTGATTTTTATAACTAATCTTCTCCTTCGTGCCTTCCTGGAGTTCTCGGTCAGTGACTCACTCGAGAAGGAATTTTCTTCTCACCAAAAGGCTGATCGCTCCCTCCTGTTTTGCAAATGTAATGTCCTCTGGATGTGGCAAAGTCAGGTTGTTGCCTGCCTAGATGATAGATAAACTGTTATCTAAAAACTCTGAATCTTAAACTGATGAGTAATATAGCATTATTTTTTGTGCAGTACCCAAACTCTAGCTTGGTAAGATGCTTTGGAGACAAAAACCCAGTGAGCTTGGGTTGGGTCCTGGACTATTCTATTAGAGTTAAAGCACCTGCCTTCTGCTGAGGTCCAAATATATGCAAATACATGATTTTGCAGGTCTGTGCCATAGGCACTCTGGTTAATTTTATCTCAGTCACCATGAGCAGCTACTAATAGAGCCTGTTACAGGCGTTTATCCTGTTCCCAGGCCAGGGTTCCTGACCCTGAGTGGGGCTGTGGCAGTTACAGATGGGGTTGCAAGCCTGGCAGAGTTTCAGTTTTATCTGGTGTGTATGTAAATGTTTGGGGTTGCACAATGCTAGGATGCAGGGTTGAAAAACTTAGCAGCCAGAAAGAAATGACAACTGCTAGTATAGAGATCTTTGAAAAATCAGCGTAAATGTGTATTAATCATTTCTTATGATTCAAAAGTACAAAAACTTCCAGAGGTGCCCTTTTTGGCTTGGTGGGAATGCAGGATGGGAACCAAACTTTGACTGGCATAACAATTTCCTGCTCTTCTGAAGAGGAGCTTTGAAATTCTGATTCTCTAGTCAGGAGCCAGAGTAGTTCTTATTTCTGTTGATCTGAAGTCAGAAAGATATAAGTCAAACAACAGTCTCAGATATGAATTTGCAGAAATACCTTTATTTCCAAAGAGTCATTTAAACCTGGAAGTAACTTTTGTGTCATACGTAGACATGTAACTTTTTCTCCTCATAGAAACCAAATGAACTGAGCATGTTTTGAAGTGCCATGTCTGCATTTGATTTATATTGTAATATAAAACCTGCTCCTATACCCAGTACATCCTCTTCCATCAAGGACAATATTGGTACAGTCAATTAACTGGTCTCATTTTAGGTTTTCAGTATGACTTTGTTCAGATTATTCTGTTCACTAAGTATTAAACATAAAGTGCAGTGTATAATTTGATGACTTTTCATGGACTAGTATTAACAAAGCTGCAGTTCTTTAAAGTCACCAATAGATCATGGTTTAACTCTTCCTGATAAAGCACCTATCTGTAATTATATTCCTTTGATATTTGGCTTCAATTTTAGGGTTTTGTGACAAATAACATTTTATAGACTATTATTTAACTAGTAAAATGTGTGAATATGTTAGATGTAGTGATAGATGAGTGTTTGAGAGGCTTTTGGTTGCTTTTTACTAATTGAAGATTGTAATCCAAATTATATTTGCCAGCTGTGTGAAAACAGAAGATGAGAATTTTAGCAAAAATGAAGAAAAAATGCATTTATGCAATGAAGGCTATTCTATCAGCTGACCTCCTTCCACTTTCATTTGCTTCTTTTGCCTTCCTGTTCAAAGCTTCATGGATTTCTGTACTCCTGCTGCTTTACAAGTCTTCCATGCTTTCATAGAATCGTAGAATCATAGAATGGTTTGGGTTGGAAGGGACCTTAAAGATCATCTAGTTCCAACCCCTCTGCCATGGGCAGGGACACCTTCCTCTAGACCAGGTTGCTCAAAGCCCCATCCAGCCTGGCCTTGAACACTTCCAGGGATGGGGCATCCACAACTTCTCTGGGCAACCTGTTCCAGTGCCTCACCACCCTCACAATAAAGAATTTTTTCCTAAGATCTAATCTAAATCTACCATTTTTTAGTTTAAAACCATTACTCCTCATCCTATCACTACACTCCCTGATGAAGAGTCCCTCCCCAACTTTCCTGTAGGCCCCCTTTAAATACTGGAAGGCTGCTATAAGGTCTCCAGGTCTCCCCAGAGCCTTCTCTTCTCCAGGCTGAACAACCCCAACTCTCTTCAGCTTGTCCTCATCGGGGAGGTGCTCCAGCCCCCTGATCATCTTCATGGCCCTCCTCTGGACCCACTCGAGCAGCTCCATGTCTTTCTTATGTTGGGGACCCTGGAGCTGAACACAGTACTCCAGGTGGGGTGTCACGAGAGTGGAGTAGAGGGGCAGAATCACCTCCCTCAACCTGCTAGCCACACTTCTTTCGATGCAGCCCAGAACATGATAGGCTTTCTGGGCTGCGAGCGCACATTGCTGGCTCATATTCAGTTTTTCATCCCCTAATACCCGCAAGTCCTTCTCCTCAGGGCTGCTCTCAATCCACTCATTGCCCAGCCTATATTTGTGCTTGGGATTGCCCCGACCCATGTGCAGGACCTTGCACTTGGCCTTGTTGAACTTCCTGAGGTTCGCACAGGCCCACCACTCAAGCCTGTCAAGGTCCCTCTGGATGGCATCCCTTCCCTCCAGCATGTCGACTGCACCACACAGCTTGGTGTCATCGGCAAACTTGCTGAGGGTGCACTCAATCCCACCGTCCATGTCACCGACAAAGACGTTAAACAGCGCTGGTCCCAGTGCCGACACCTGAGGAATGCCACTCATCACTGGTTACACTTGGACATCGAGCTGTTGACCACAACTCTTTGAGTGCGACCATCCAGCCAATTCCTTATCCACTGAGCAGTCCATCTGTCAAATCCATGTCTCTCCAGTTTAGAGACAAGGATGTCATGTGGGACAGTGTCAAACGCTTTGCACAAGTCCAGGTAGATGACGTCCGTTGCTCTTCCCTTATCCACCAATGCAGTAACTCTGTCGTAGAAGGCCACCAAATTTGTCAGGCACAATTTGCCCTTAGTGAAGCCATGTTGGCTGTCACCAGTCACCTCCTTATTATCCATGTGCCCTAACATAGTTTCCAGGAGGATCTGTTCCATGATCTTGCTGGGCACAGAGGTGAGACTGACTGGCCTGTAGTTCCCCAGGTCTTCCTTTTTTCCCTTTTTAAAAATGGGGGTTGTGTTTCCCCTTTTCCAGTCAGTGGGAACTTCCACGGATTGCTATGACTTCTCAAATATGATGGATAGTGGCTTAGCCACTTCATCTGCCAGTTCCCTCAGGACCCATGGACTTGTGCACCTTCAGGTTCCTTAGATGGTCTTGAACCTGATCTCCTACAGTAGGTGGTTCTTCATTCCCTCAGTCCCTGCCTTTGCCTTCTGCATCTTGGGCAGTGTGGCTGGAGCACTTGCCGGTGAAGACTGAGGCAAAAAAGTCATTGAGCACCTCAGCTGTCTCCATGTCCTGAGTAACCAGGTCTCCCGTTTCCTTCCAGAGAGGGCCCACATTTTCCCTAGTCTTCCTTTTATCACCAACATACTGTAGAAGCTTTTCTTGTTCCCCTTGATGTCCCTGGCCAGATTTAATTCTATCAGGGCTTTGGCTTCCCTAACCTGATCCTTGGCTGCTCGGACAATCTCTCTGTATTCCTCCCAGGCTACCTGTCCTTGCTTCCACCCTCTGTAGGCTTCCTTTTTGTGTTTGAGCTTGTCCAGGAGTTTGTCTTTTGATACTAAGATGCTACGAATGTTAGTAATCTTTGAAGTTTGGTGTAGTACTTCTCTAAGAGTGAACATCACTTATGTTTCTGAAAAGCAGTGTATCAGATATTCTGTTCTTTGTTATTATTCTGCAAGGAAAGGATGAATAGGGATACTTCATCTGTTGTGACGTACCCATGGCAGTTCGTGTAGTTGCATAAGGAAGGAAACTGAAGTTCATTTTGTAGCTTCCCATGCTCTGCAGTGCAGGAGGGGAACAGGCAGTGGAAAATTTGACACAATGGCTGCAACTTTCCAACCATGGCACTTGCATAATAATGGCTTCATTTTTCCAAGATATTGAGCACCCAAATTTTTTTTGAGTGCTCTGTAAGCAGTGAGTGTCACTGCCTCTGATGATGATTCCAATTCTGTGTGGGTGTTTAAATTATAAATCCTGAAGCCTAGTTTTAGCATCAGCACTTTGAAAGTCTTCATCCTTTGCTGTTTCTATCTATGCTTGCCTGCTAATATTTTCAAGTGGGTTACAACAGCTGTAGGAAGCAGGAATTGAATGAGAGAGACCACCTGCTTTCCAGCAGACAGTACTCATCTGCTTGAAGGAGAAGGCACATCTGGTTACATCTTCTGGTCTAATTCAGCACTCTCCAGTGCCACTCCAGAAAGAAAATGGTTTCCACTGTCTATTTAGACATACCTGTAGACATACCTGTAGTAAGCTTCTTGGAGCATTTCCTTAGAAGGCAAGTTAAGCCAGTTCTATGGTCTTTCTGTGCTTGAGAAAATGGTAGAAAATTCTCTCTATGGGAAGTGTGTATCCCATATAGGGTCTCATGGCCAGTGGCCGTGACAATGGCCAGTGTAGCTGCTGAAAGCAGAGTCTACAGAGAAACAGCAGATCAGAAGACTTTAAGTGGCAAAGTGGTACTTGTGGATAGGCACAGCTTTACAGGGGTTTGGAATATGTGGGCTTTGTTGGACTACAGTCTGATCTAAGCCTTGCCTAGCTCTACAATGGGGAAAGAGCACAAAATGTGCACAGAGATCCATCGGGGAAAAGAATGGCCATAAGGAGCTCGGAAAGTCTGTCTCATCTGTAATGATTGTGATCCCTTAAAAATCACCCATGACTCACTAATTGGGAAATATGGTTACAATGAACTTTATTTTAATCTCAGACTGATGCTAAGTGAGGCTAATAAATAAACAAATAATCAGAAATAAAGGGAATTGCATAGAGATAAAACCAATGTTACAGCAGATTTCCAACTCCTAGCAGCTGTGCTTAAGGCTTTCTGAAGGCTGTTTATCCAAATAGGTTTCTCGTTCCACTACAACTTCTAGTGAAACTGCTAAAAAAGATCTTGGTAGCAACTTTAGCATCAAACTAGAATGTAAACATTTGAGCATCAGCAAAAGGGAGAACAGCACAACATATATTAAGTACAAACCGAAATGTGAGATGTTGATATCAATGTATTCTAGAAATACAATGCAATTCTGCCTTGCAGGAGAAATATTGCTGAACTTCATTCTCCTTCCTTTAGTGACCTGCTGGCTGAAAATTAAGAATTAAAGCATTAAGCACCTTACATAGTTTGAATATTTTTCCAAGAAGCTTTACAGGCATACTTTCAGTACAGCAAGCACAGCAGTAATCTCTCTTCTGATTGCTGGGAACCAAGCCACAGGCCCTCATGTAAAGATGATTTTACTTGCTAACTTCCTAACACACACAGTAGCAGGACCAAGTTGTATACCCTCCTTACGCTTTCTAATAAGCACTTCTTCAATCTTACTGCGGTGGATAAACAATGCAAACATAATACAAAATTGGCTTTGAACTTTCCATGTGCTTCAGTTGCTCAGGCACAACATACATTTTGCATATCCATTTGGAAGTTAAATTTGTCTGGGCCATCACAGAAACAAACACACACATTTCCTAGGCAGGGAAGACCACAGCAGGACAGAGAGAGTTTGCTGTTGAGCCTCTGCCTGCCTCTCCCTGATCCAGTAATGCTCAATTACTAGGGTCTGATGTTGGAGCATCTGTTGGGTTGCCTGCCTGTTCACTTGCTTGCTTTCTGTTGTGCTGCCCTGGAGCAAATCAGTTATGGGAACAGCTATTTACAAGCTGTCATGCAAAATCAAGTTTCAGGTGAAGAAAACCCAAACATCAGGTAGGGACTATTCACATAAAATGAATATGTTGAAGTCTTACAGTTCACCCTTGTGAAGGCAGAATAGGAGTTGTCTTGATTTAATGTAATTGTAAAATTAGCTAAGTTATTTTTTTCTATTACTCTAGTCAAGCCATTGTTGCAGTAAAATAATAAATAATAAGGTGTTACATTATGTCTCAGTAGTTGGCAATGAAACTTTTAAAGGATATTATTTGTTTAATAAATGCATACCTACTTTGCATTTCCTAATGATGCAGGACGATTATGCATACTCAGTGTGCATTGATGCATCACTTTCATAAATAACTTCAGTGTACAGGACAGTCTGAGCATTAGTAAAATAAGCCAGTTAGCTTTTCTAAATGTCAGTGAATGCTTTTATCAACCGTACCCAGTTAAAGACCCCAGATCTTTCAATTCAAAGGTCAGCATACATTTCAAACCACATCAGGAAACAACACCTGGTTCTGATTGCTTTCCAAGCAGAAATAATATGGCAATCCACAGTCGGATGACCAAAACAGTCTTTCCAGAATAATCCCTACTTCTTGGACTCATGGCAATTTTGGGAGTGGTCCAGTAAAGGATTACCAGAAAAAGATATTATTTTTAATTTGGTGCTACCTGGACCTTTGTGAAATATTGTATGCCATGAATGGAATAAAATAATGTGTTTAAAGATAAAACGCATAGGAAAAAAGGCTTAAGTATTACTGTTCTAGAAAAAAATAATTCTTTTTTCTTGTCTGACTCATTAAACTTATAATCAGTATGTTAAAATGTAGTTTATGAGAGAAAGAGTTTCAAAGATGAAGCTTTTAAATTTTTTGCAATTATGCCTATAATAGCCAGGTAGAAATTATGGGCTTCTCTTGCAAATGACATTATGGACTCACAAATTAAAATGAATATAAATGACAAACAAAACAGCATTGAGAGATAATGTTTCCTAACTTAATTAGTAATCCGGTTTCAGAACACTGTTTAGCTAACAGATTTTTTCCTAATATTATTTGTGAAAATGCATCTTTAGAATTGGTGCGTGCTCGGTATATATGTTTGTGTAATCATAGAAAGCTGGGGAATTAGTGAAGCCTGGTTTCCTACAGATTTGTGCGCCGTTTCCCTCACCATGGAGGTGATGTGCAGTAGCTGATTGTCCAGAAGTTACCAGACAATGGCGTAACGGCTGAGTTTTGCCTGCCTTGCCCTGAGTATGCATACTAGTTTGGGTGTCCCTCCTTTAGCCAGGAGATAATTTTCATAAAACTCATTATGAACTTACTTAACTAGCTTTTAGACCATTTGTGGCTGAAATTGGTCAGCTCTCTCGGCAGTTCAGGGGAGAATAGAAGGGTAGATATACAGTGCAATCTCATAAGCATTTTTTCTTAAGAAGAAGATAATTCAACTTGCAAAGAAAAGAACTCAGAAATTAAGAAAAATAAGGAATTTAAGTATTACTTTCATTTGACCTTCTTTTGTGTATACATTACAATGTCATTTTTAATTAAGTGCTCCCATCCCGGTTTTCCCATGGAGCTGCCCTGCTCCCTCACCTGATGAACGATGGCTCCAAATTTTATTTAATCCTGCAGGTATGGGTGAGGCTTTCCAGCTACATCTTACAGGGTCCCTTCTCAAATACAAAATTATTCTCAAGGGCTCCACAAACGCAAGTGTCCTTTCTTCTCCAGAACTCTTCCATGAGGTGCATGAGTCGTCTGAAAAATAATCCCAGCTGCATAAGCATAAAACAGAGCCCTTGAAAAACCTCATTTGGGTTAAAAGCATAGTTTTCCCTGACTTCAGTTGCAGTTGTGAATGCTCCATGTTTCCTGCAAATTGGATGAAGTAGCTCAGACGTGGCACCCAGCAGAAATTGGGCAGCAACTGGAGAAAGTCTGGCATGACTTGCCAGCATCACACAAGGGTGCAGGGACAGCTATCATTTCTCCTGCGCACCACACAGCTGCCTTAACCATCCTTTTTTCCCCCTGTGGTCTTCTGCCTATTTTGCTTCATGTTTTCCAAATTCTGCATTAAATACAGTAATGGTTTTAGAGAGTTAGAGCCTTTTTTCGGTGTTTTGATTTATACTGCAAGAGGGTCCTTCTTGCCCCATAATTAGCTGGAAGCTATTTGCTGATGTCTCAAGAGGATTGTGACTTGAGACATATTATTGTTATATAGTCAGTCTGGTTTAAGATCAGAAACATCCTAGTTATCTGATCCAGAGTGCTGATCCAGGATGGACTTACTTACTCTGCTTGGTCACTGATGTTGGAAAAGTTTTGACTGGTTAAATTTGTATTGGCAGACTTTGTGCAAAATAAAATATATTTAATCTTCCCTTAATGCAAATATAGTATAAATTCTGTATCAGGCACAGAAATGTGATTGCATGTTTAGACTTCATCCACATTATAATTTTTACTTTTGGATGATCTACTGGTACAGGGGTCTTGCATTAAAGACCCAGTCCCTAGCCAAGAAGAGTAGCATTTCAGGGAACACTCTGCTGCCTTGCCCCATAACACTGGTGATGAGTATGGATTGGAAATGGGAACCTTCAAGAATTTATTCTTCAGGAGCTGTAATGGGAATCTAATCAAACATGAGGGAAACAGATTTTTGAGAGGCTGATAAGGGAACAAAAAAAAGCCCATCCAGAATTCAGCTTTTGCTATAAACCTGGAAAGTATAAAGCTTTGTAACAAGAAAATATTTTCAAGTGTAGTTTAGTTAGGGAAAATGAAAGCATGTCCTCCAAAATTCATTCTTGGAAATGGCTGGATTGTTTTAGCTGAAATGTTCTAAAACAAACAGCATGATGTTCCCCAGCATGGAAACTTGAAGTACAAGTGGTTGCTCTTTGGCAAAATTATAAACAATTTAAAACCTAAAAATAGAACGTGACATTCAGTGCTAGACAAAGGTGGTATCATGAACTCTGCCCAACTTACATAGAAAAAGAGCAAATGCAACAAGGCTTTAGAGCAAATACAGGTTGTTTTTGCAAATACTGTTAAAGTGATTCTCTCTTTGAGATTAGAGGCCATATGAATCATCTGATTTCTTACTAGAGATGGGGCCATCTGCCTCTGTTATCATGAACTTACATTTCTAATAGCCATCTTAGTTGACTTCGCTAGCCAGCAAGTGAAATTTCTGAATTGTTCCTGAAGGCAACTTTGTGATTTACCAGGTTAATTACAGCTTCAGATAAGCTTCTCATTCTATTTTCAATATTCATGTGCATGTTCTTCAGAGAACCTAGAGCTTAAAACACATAAAACCATGTAGCAGTAATTGTAGGTGGGTAGAATTTTTTTATCTCTAAATCATGAATGTTCTGTCTTTTCTGAGAAGCCCCTTTCATGCTTACATTATAACAGCTAATACCTAGTTTGTGGCACAGACCTTTTGCAAAAACATCTCACCAAGGCAGCCCCAATCTAACTAGCGAACTGCATCACTGCAGCCATGTCAGTGTGACATTGGGAGGTGTGCCACACTGTCACCTTTGCTCCAGTGAATTTACATCTCCAATAATATGTAACTATTACTATCTTTACATATGGATGGGGAGACTCAGTCAAGAGGTGGTAGTTTCTCTGAGGTCACGTAGCAAATGAGGATGTGTCTCCCTCCTAGGTTCTGCCTGCAGCAACTTCATTTCTAAACACTTCTATTTCTTTTTTTTTTTTCTGGTGTCTGTGTGTGTTTTTCAGATTGCAAGTACACCTGCCATGCTCACTGCAGAGATCTGGTGCACCTGGGCTGCCGGCGGAATGGAAAATTAATGGACTGCCTCGCTCCACATGACACCTTAGATCCATCTTACAACAACGGTCAGGTAATAGATCTCGTGTTCATGTAATTACTGCTTTCTCTTGTCAGCTCTGTAGTGAAGTGTGGCCTGTCTGCCTCACCCAGCTGCTCGGGAAGAATGTCTCACTGAGGTATGGCCCGCAAAGCTAAATTTCCCACCCAGTGCTGTGATTTTACAGTACGGCTGGGTCAAGCTGCAACTGGCTGCTGCCAGCTGGGTCGCTCCTGCTCCAATTAGTTTTCAGCTAAACTGGCTGAAAAGTAGTCCCACAAAAGGATATTTCTTCTGTTGGTTTGCGTCACTGTGGAGTCAGAGCAGACACATATGGCAGCAGATGAGAACATGAGGACAGAGCTCCTCTTCAGATAGAGTCAGCCATACCATGAAAACAGCTCACAAAGTGAGCTTGATGACCCAGGTGCCCTGTGCTGCTGGGTGTAGTGCCACAGGGAGGCAAATAAAACTAAGGGCTTGGCTATTTGTGATGGCTAAAGATCCTACTGGGTTTGGTGTTAATCCCCCGTTTCTCATCAAAGCCCTTTTAGGGTAATTTCAAATTTCCTCGCCTGGATTCCCCAGCAGCTTCAATGGGTCACAGTGTGCCTCCTCATTTCCTTCGTTAAACCACCACAAAGCGTCACTCCTTGCGTTTCACCCTCGACATCAGGGCCTTTCTGTTTGTTCAGGGAACACAGCAAAGCAGCACAAAGCAGCTGACAGAGCTGGGGGTCCTCTGAGAAGGAGGTTCATACAGTGATAATGGGCCCGGTAGACATTTAGTGCTGTGGTAAAGGTTGTATTGTACTAATTAGCTCATTCCTCTTTGCATTTGCAAATACATTTACCTTCCGGCCTCCACAAAAGTCCACCCAAACTTAATTGGATGTTAAGCCCTGGAATATTTACACCTAACCAGTAGAAATTTCTGAGAGGGCACCAAAATTTCTCTGTGCCTTTTTGCTGAGCTTGCTGTGCATGCTCCAGATCAGCACTGAATTTTCTCTGCAAGTGCAACATTTATTTGGTAGGGGAAATGCTTGCTCCAGGCACCCAAACTGTGACTGGGGACACAGTGTCTCTTGTGAGCTCCTCATGACTTGCTGTTGGGAAGAGCGAAGGGGAGTAACTCAGATGCTGAAAGGAAGGGTAGCAAGGGTGGGGAGGAGAAAGGACATGGCAACACAAGTTTTGAAAGTGTGAGTGACTATCAGCAAGAAAATACCTCAGGACCAGAAAGAGAAGGCCATTAAAAGCCCTTTATACTCAAAAAGGCATGTACAGCTTGGCCGTGAGAGATCTAAGAAAGAGCTAGTGCTGTCTTGGATAAAGTGGCTATGAATACTGAGCAAGGAAACTCTTTCTTGTTGTTTGAGCCTTACATTACTCAGGGAAGCCAAGCATTTGTTTGTGCACAACAAGATTGCATCAAAGAAGTACTGGGTTTTTGCTACCGATTCCCTCCTCTGAGAAGAAGTTACAATTTGGCTGGTTGCTGTGGATGACAGTTGTTGCAAATCTCCATTTTCCTCACTAGCTGTCTGGGCCAGTGTGTGTCCAACAACTGATACACGTAAGATGAGGATTCAAATGCTGTTTTCAGCATCCATCATCCATTGGTTTTGAAGCAACGATCATTTATGTGCACAAAACCTGTAATGTTTCCTACTGGGTGAAGTAGGAACATTTTCTTTGTGCATGGCTGTCCCGCATGCCCAGCGCAGATACTGCTGGAGGCTGCAAGGTTTGAGTTCACTCCTTCCTCTGCTACTCACCTGCTCGTACTGCTTTGTCTTTATAGGGCTTACCTACTTTTTGTGTAGGTAAATAAGAAATTAGAATTTTTTAAAATAATTTTAAGATCTCTGAATGGAAACATTGTTACAAGAGCTGGCATTTGCAGGTTGCTATTTAATGAAATACAACTCCCAGCTCAGCTGCCTTTTCAAAATTACTTTTTCCTTCCATGCTGAAATTTTCTGGACTTAGTCTCAGCCTTAACATGATTTTTCCTTTCTGTTTAAAACTTGACTCTCCATCTCACATATACAACTGAGTAGGTGTTTAGTATAAGATAGTGAAGGAGGCAGAGGATGGGAAAAAGGCTGAATTTATTTCCTTTAAAAATTATTCTTGCATTCTTACTCTGTGGATGGTGTCTAGTTTGCAGGGTTTTAGTTAGATGCAGTAGTGTGCTTTTGAAGCAAATCTTCCAATTGTCCTCACTTCCATAGTTTTGGTTGATAGCAGCGAGCAGTCTTAGAGCACATGCATTCAGTCCGCAGCATCAAAACAAAGATTGTCTTAAGTAAAACCTGTAAAGTGTTCATATTGAGGACTTTGGGTTCTCAGCACCGCTTCCTTTCCTTTACAGAGCTGCTTGTGTTGTACCACAGTATTTGCTAACGTAGGCTTCAGATACTTGGCACAGAACAGTCCCCAGTGAGAAGCAAACTGCTAAGTGTTCCAGTGATGCCTGCTTTTGCTTTATCTACATTGTGACTTTGAAAATTACATGGTATGCAAATCCAGTTAATTTTGCATGGGCTATGCTAGTAAAATGCATAGCTGCAAAGACCACATGTGTATTTGGGGATGTCTCACCCATACTGTGAGCATTGACTTACTTAAAATATGAAGGGATTTTGCAGAACTACTTGAACTGTATAGTATTTATGTAGAGGAGTGACTTGCTAACAAGCCTTAGTCCTGGGCTTTGTGCATTTTCTTCCTACTGGGATAACCATTTTGTTTTAAAGTGTAATTTTTTTTTAAAACAAAATAATTTTATGTGGGCAAAGCACTAGTTTGAAGTTGTTATACCAGCATTTGCTGGTACAGCTTAGATCTTTTCTTGTAAAAGGACGCAGCACCTTTATACTTGTGTAACTTCCTCCACACAGGGAGATGATTCTCCTGAGTATGATGGTAGCAATGCTTTGAGACCTAACTCTGTACAGCTTAAGACCATTTTAGACTGGTCAGGCAATGTGAATATATCTCCTACTTGATCCAGGTGATACAAACTGCACTTCTTCCTGCTGCAATGACCTTGTGGCAACCTGAGTGCAGCAGAGCTTGCTGCTCGGCTGTAGTTCCCCATCCTGGGTGCTCGTTCGTGCCTGTACACTGTTGCATGCTCCCCCCTGCCCTTCCACTCCCAGCGGTGCCAGTACTGCTGCTTTTGGACAATGTTGTTTTAGCATGTCAGGGAAATATTGTGGTTTCTAATGTTTACTCTTGCAAAGCCCGATCAGATCTTTAGTTTGCAGCACAGCTTGTGAACAGTGCTGTCAGCACAACAGGGGCTGGGTGTCGTGGAACACCTTAAACTCCAAATAACCCTGAACAAACATCTTGTTCAACCACAGTTTGAGAATCTGGGCTTAGGATTTCCCTTATGGGAAAGAGGAATTTCTTACAGGCTCTTAACTGCTAATTTTGCAAAAGGATTCAACAGATTTCTCAGGAATTTCCATCCTGTGCAGTTCTGCTAGCAACTGGAGCACTTTGGTACACCCATGAGTGGTCAGATAGTCTCAGAATCTGGAATAGGGACACACTGCTTGACTTTGTTAACAAGTCATTGGAGCTCAAAAGGCCTGAACTTTGAGCTCCTTTGTGTGTGTATGTGTGTGTATACATGCACACATATATACTTCATTATAAAAAGGTCTAGGAAATTCCATTACATTTTGCTATTTTGAGAGATCACTAAGGCTTCAGGGTTAAATATTTGTAAATGAAACTTGCAATTTCAAACATACTGCAAGTACCTGATGGCAGAAATATATGGCTCAAGTGAAAAGGGGATGGTGTTTTGCTAATTGTGTGGCCTTAAATGTTTGCCTCCTGAAAAGGCTTCCTATAGAGATTAAAGAGGAAATGATGGTTATAGGTTCTCTGTGATCTTGCAACAGAACACTCAGAAAGAGCTGTGGAAAGAGCTGCCATTTTCCTCCAGGAACAAGCAGAGGAGGATGAATAGAACCCCTTTCCAGCAGTCCTCTCCTGCACCACTACATTGCCCATTACAGGAGCAACACCTTCTGACTGACACTGCCAAGGGCTTCTCAAAGTCTAAGAAGTATCAAAGCCATTATGTGGACTTTGATTTTTTCCTGTTTTTTTTACCCCAGATGGATCAAAATGTTAGAATTTCTTATGTATGGGTCACAGATACAATTTCTTGTCTCCTTCAAGATGGCATGCCTTCCCAGAGAGGTCTCACTGCACTCAAATTTTCCCAAAGACAGAGAGTGGTCAGAGATGAGGTTTGTACAAGACCTGAGGCACTTGGTAAAGTATAGAAAGGTATATAGGCTGTCCCAAATAGCTTGGATAATAACACCCCCCAGACTGCTTCAAAATGCATGAATCTCCTGTGGAGAAGACTGAGAGGATGTCACAGTGCACATACAGAAACTTCTGGACCTCATGAGCACTGAGGTTACCATCTAAATGTAACTGGAACTGAAAGGAGTTTCAGTTCTTCCTATTCAGAGGTGAGGTAATTTGACATCTCTTTTCAAAAATAACCCCTTCAGGAAAAAATTTACAATACAGAACAAAATATCATGATGGAGATGTGTACAGCTCTTGATTAATAATGAAAGCTACTGTTGAGCTATTGATTGCTCTCCTCTACTAACTCTTGATAGTGGTGTGTACTCTGTACAATGGGCATGGTTTTTATGGCTTGTGTATTTCAAATCTCTGTTAAACCTGGTTATGCTGGTAGTAGCTGAAAGGAAAAGAGGAAAACTGAATTATGTTTCTTTTGGCAGGTGGAGCATGATTTCATTTTTGCCAGTGACTGGGAAAATTTTTAAATGAAAGCTGAAGCTAATTTCAGTTCTAATTGTGTATATTGCTCTGGCTACTTTTAGGGAAATCCAGTTGGCAAAAATAAAAGCCTTGAAAGATTATATAAACTAGAAATTAGTCCCAAGCTTTCAAAAAATAATTTGAGAGTATCCACAACAGTTCTTGGGGCACTACTGTCTGCAGCCTTCCTTCACAGGGGTATTATTAAAATGGGCTTTAAATTACAAATTAGTTGCAACATTTTTAAGAAGTCTAATTTATTATATCAGATATTTGGACTTCTTTAGTATTCTCTGACATAGGCATCATGGAATAGTCTGTCGGGTTTGCTAGAGCAGACTGAATAAATGCTTGGGCCAATGGTGATTAAGGCAGTAGTTGAATATTGCAAGTAGGATGAATCCAAAAGACACATTTAAATAAGGAGAGCTTTTTAAAATGAAAAGTGAATCTTAAAGCCCAATAGGTAAAGACTGGATGAGGCATGTGGTGAAGGGACCTGTATCATCATACCACCAAATAACATAATACTAGAATTAATATTTTTAACAAAGTGAGCTTCAGCTTGTTGGCACCTGGTGGGAATTTTCAGCCCATAGAAGCAATCAGGGTCATGTTGTTACACCACTATGGTTTTTAAACACTATTTAAAAACCACACATTTGATCAGTAAATCTATCTATAAACTTTTTTTCTTAAGTTGGGGTTGTTGGGGTTTTTTTCCATTTAAAATACTTGGATAATATACAGGCCTGACCTTTCAAACAGAAAGGTAGGAAGCTCCCTGCTTAAAGAACACATTGCTGGAACCCAGAGATCATTTATCAGTTGTTTAGCAACCAGATCAACTCCAGTCAAACAGCTCTGATTTTCTAGTTACGTAGAAGAAGCAGACAAGGCTTCAAATTGCAGGAAGATACTGCTATTAGACAAGGGGAACATTTAAAATGCACTTTTGATTTTTGCACAGTTACATGTTTTCATAGTCAAGAGGTTTGTATAGTAGAAAATGATATGTGTTTCCCTAGTAATGTGGCCAGCTTCAACCTGCCATTTTGTCAGCTGTCATCATAAGATCAATGTTCTTCTTCCACCATTTATTTCTAATAAAGACTATTCTTACCACACACATTTTTCCACAATCCTTTCCAGTTCCTGCTGTCAGTGTTGTGCTGGGTGTAGGATGTAAAATACCAACTGCATTTTTTTATTGTGGCAGTTTGCTTCCTAATTCAAAGTTACTAGTATCTTCCCAGTATCTCAGCAGGCTCAGCGGAGCACAGATGATCATGTTACACATTTAATACAAGTAATATAGGCTTGCACATCCTGTGCGTTCCAGGTGGTTCTCTGATATTTAAATAGCATTGCCTAATCTTGTTGGAGAAAAAGTTCAAGGAGAACTGGTGCTCTAAAATGTTAAGTTTTATGTGTTGTGTAGGTGATATAGCATGATATAGCTGCACACTGATGTGAGGGGTGGCCAGGCTCTGCCTGAGCAAGTGGGGGGGGGGGGGGCTGGCAACAAGCCAGGATCCTGAGGGTTGGGCTTGTGATAGTTTGCAGCCAAGAGATCAGAGCACGGTTTCTTTCTTATCTTTAGCGTAGATTTTCAACATGCAGATCAGGACAATGATCACTAGGACGATTGGCTTTGATGGGGTGTGTGCAGGCAAATGGGTGTTGGCTGCCTACATCAAAATGTGCATGCTTGGAGAGGGGTATTTGTCTGTTATATGTTGTAGATTATGATTGTACATGGAAGTTGCCCAGTTGCTGGGTGATAAATCACTAGCTCTGATAGCATCTTGAGTGCCTTACTCACCTCTCAAAACACGCAAAGAAAATGAGCATTGGCTGCAAAAGTGGTAAGTGGGGGGTGAACGCTGGGCCCTGCGAGTCTGTCCCAGTGCAATCCTAACAGTGGCTTTTCTCAAAAGTCCATGTGCCGTAGATGACAGATGGACAACTAAAATTCACCTGTTAGAGATAGGCTCGTAAACTAGATGACAGTGGCTTTTATTCCCTCCTTCACAGGCTGCCTGATTATTTACTTTATATCCATAAAACACCTCGACCTAAATGGAATTACCAGCAGCCATGTCAGGTCTGTCCTGATCTATTAATCCACAGGGGTGACTGGTTTCCAAGCAGGACAAGGGGCAAAGAAATATTTAATATCATGCACTTTCTAGTTCCTATATTCACGAGGCTGATTTTATTTTGCATGTGAATGTTCAGGAAGGTTGCTGGGCTGGCCATGACTGCAGACTACGTAATTCACACCACAGAGAACTGCCCCAAGCAAATAACAAGATGGCAGCAAGAGTTGATAGAAGAGAAAGTCAGAACTGTTGTGAAACTCGCATCCCATTTTCTCATCCAGATTGCCTAAAATATTCTTGGAGCTTCACACTGTCTGTCTTTTTTTTTTTTTTTTTTTTTTACAGTATCGGGCTTCTTTTGTTGACTTATGGCGTTAGCAGCTGTTGGAAATGTACAGAGAAGAGATTGCTGCTGCCTTTTGACTCACTGCAGGAAGGGCATGATGCAAAACCTTCCCTGGTGGGGAAGGAAGGTGGGGAGCGGTTTTTGATTATTTTTAATGATAACATTGCTGGGTGAAGATAGGAAAATATTTGTTCCCAGTCTTTGATCCAAGTAGCTTGCCAACCAGCAGCTCCACAGACAGCTGTTAGGAAAACAGGTAGAGAACAGAGCCCTATGTTGTTCTGATGCAGTCCTGTTTATCTTACAGGAATGTAAAGTCTTGTTTCCCAGAGAGTAGGAATCAAACAACAGGAGGTAGCATTCTTCCTTACTGATTCACGGCTTCCTCTAACTGGGGATGCTGCCTAAAAGCTGTCCTCCAGACTTTTCCTTGATGCAGAGGAGGCTGCCTGTTTGCGTGAACCTGGTTTCTCACCAGCTCCATGTGTGCTGCGTGGCAGTTGCTCTTCTCCCAGGAATCTCATTCTACAGTGAAGCTGCATTCTTCTGTGTGTTGTCTCATGTCGGTCTGTTCCATGGCAAGTGTGGATAAGAACTTAGATATTCCCCATTGACTCTATTGCAAATAGTGTGTCTAAGTGCGTAAAAATTCAGTGACGGATTAAGTGTTAATGCGTCAATATACTTACTGGGAAGGAGGAAACTGTCACCAGTCATATGTCATTTAAAAGCAATGCCAATGAAGTCATACTAGTTATACTTCTGGGAGTAGTCCTCTTGTTCCTACCCAAAGCGTAAAGAAGTAGCTGGCTTTCCAGGATCAAAACATACTGGGTTCTCACAGCACTTTTGGGAGATCTTGAGCAACAGTCACTTTGTCGTGTTTCCTTCTCCCTTTTTAAGTTATTGTAAGCCTCCATTCCTGCAGCATCGGTCCCAGTGGGGACCTTGCACCTCTGGTTCCTGTGACCTTCTGATCCTTTACTGCCAAGCAAAAGAAGCTGCCCATATACAAAAGGCTATTGTGTTGTTTCTTCTGAACACAGAGACAAAGCAACAAAATGTGGACTCCTACAAGCTTTTTAGATCTGGTTTGCTCTACAAAGAATATGCTGGTGATCAGTTATTAATTTTTTTTATTTCTGTGAATGTTTATTTCACAAGTGATATAACAACCCTTTCAAAAATGAGATAATTCCCTTCATCACTTCATTCAAGACATACACCTTCCATTATGGTTGTGATATTCCAGATGAGATTTTTTTCCAGAGGTAGTTTTGCATCTTGATCCCCTTTCACCTGTGACCTTTAGATTTCTTATGACTTTTGTTTATTTTGTATCTACATCTGTTTTGGCTTGCCAAGAAAAGAAATTCACATATTACATGGCAGAAAAAAGGAAGACGATTTGAGAGGTTTGACATACTTAGCAAGTAAAGTAATTGTTCATTGAAACATCTTTTATTAAGCATATCTTCTGTATATTGTCTCAGAAAACATTTTGCATGTAATGTGCAGGCATGTTTCAGCTGGACTGACTGTCGTGGTTTAACCCCAGCCAGCAACTAAGCACCACGCAGCCGCTCACTCACTCCCCCCCCACCCAGTGGGATGGGGGAGAAAATCGGGAAAAGAAGCAAATCCACGGGTTGAGATAAGAACAGTTTAATAGAACAGAAAAGAAGAAACGAATAATGATAATGATAACACTAATAAAATGACAACAGCAATAATGAAAGGATTGGAATGTACAAATGATGCGCAGTGTAATTGCTCACCACCCACCGACCGGCACCCAGCTAGTCCCCGAGCAGCGATTCCCCGCCCCCACTTCCCAGTTCCTATACTGGATGGGACGTCACATGGTATGGAATACCCTGTTGGCCACTTTGGGTCAGCTGCCCTGGCTGTGTCCTGTGCCAACTTCTTGTGCCCCTCCAGCTTTCTCGCTGGCTGGGCATGAGAAGCTGAAAAATCCTTGACATTAGTCTAAACACTACTAGCAGCAACTGAAAACATCGGTGTTATCAACATTCTTCTCATACTGAACTCAAAACATAGCACCGTACCAGCTACTAGGAAGACAGTTAACTCTATTCCAGCTGAAACTAGGACACTGACACAGAGAAGCCTACACAACTGTTTCCTCTGTGTGCATACAGACTGGGGGATGCAGCCGCTTCCATTTCACTTCCCATCTCCATTCATATTTGGACCACCTGCAAAGCCAGGATCCTGTTCATAAAGTGAGGAGGCTGCAAGGTGGAGCGGTGTGTTGTTTTCCCTATAAAATATATACAGCGTCCTGAATCCTCCAGCCACTTCTCTTTTACTGTGACCCAGCTCTTAATCAAGAGGCCTCTCCTAAGGATGAGTTTTGGATCAGCTCCTGGCCCAGATGATGATGGAGCCATGCTGCTTGGATGCTGGACGGTGCCCCAAGAAGATAAACTAGGCAGGTCTTTGGATGCCTGCCCTTTGTGGATAATCCCTAGAGAAAATGGAAAAAGTCATCTTCTCTTTACCTATGAGAAGAAAACTTTCATCATGGGACCCCAAGAGGTCTTCAAGCACATACATTAGAACTAGTCCTGTGGACCAATGGAGAGCTGCAGATGCCCATTTCAGGTATTTTGCCTACTGATGTGCTGCAGTCAGCTGGATAACTGGATAAAAGTATTTGCTTTGCCTAAATCATATCCTATGCTTCTCCATCTCTTTCTCTGCCAGTCCTTGCAAGTGTGTGTATAGCCATGGTCAGTCCCCTTTTAAGGCTTTATCTTCTCTGACAGAGTGTTTGGTTACAGCAAGATAAATATCATTGATTATTTTGCTTTACAACCCTAAGTGAAAACAAAGCATGGTGATAGTTACCATGGGGCAGCAGGATGAGGTCAGCACCTTGCATCCTGCCTGGGGCTGACGTCACCTAGCTGACTTCAGGATAAAACTGTGTTGTCTTGATTTGATTTCACTAAGCTTTTCTATCATAATGACCTTATCAGGCAGTTCTGCAACATTATTCTCTGGGGAAGGAAGACCTGTATTTAGCAAGGCTGACCACTACTTTTACATTTCCAAGTACTCCTAAACTTCTGTTTAGAGGAACATTGCTCAGTCCACGCCCCACTCTGAGTTTTCCATTTGCACTGTTCTCTCCCCTCGACCTTCCTTTTGCCATCCTGACTAGTATTTTCCTTTGCAATAACCTTGGAGAGAGATTTCCTTATCTGCATATATGACTAATCAGTAAGGTCTTATGATTATTATAAAGCAATTTGTTGGAGGTAGGAATTAGAGCATGAAACTGGGACTGAGGAAGCCAGATTTGCAGTCCTTGCTCTGCTAATGACTGATTAGATATGGCCTTCAGCAAGTCAATTTGGCCTTGGTTTTCAGATGTGCTGATTTAATTTTTAGTCTCTCGCCTCCAGCTTTCTTTTCTTCCTTCTTCTAGGGGAGGGAGGTGCCCACGGTATGCAAACCTGCTGTTTTGTTCTACCTCAAATATGTCTCAGTCTGGGGAGTCAGAAGTGGAAGAAGTTTTTGGAAATGGTGACACTGTGAATAAAGTTCCTTGCTTATCTGCTGCTCATAGTCGCATTGAGGGTGAGCTCTTTGTTGCAAAATATTATAGGCGAATAAATGCGCTGTGTGGCACAGAGTTACATTCTGAGAACTTGATTGTTTCTTCTTTATGCTTTACCTGTAACTGCTATGAATATTCCTGAATTTGTTACAGAATCTGTAATCTGGGGAAGGAAAGCAAGGCTGAATTCTTATGATTGAGGGTTACAGATAGGGTAAATTCAGAGGTAACTCAGTATGAGAGAGTGGAAGGAGTAAAATCTCTGACAGCTGCATTTGTGAACTATGATTTTACTGAGTTCTTTATATTCTTTCCCCCACAATTAACAGATATAGCTAGAGACAGGAACAATTTGTTGGAGTGAATGAATACAAGGAATACAAGGAAATAGATAGAATCCGTATTTCCAGTTGTAATTGGGCAGCTGCTGTCTGTCTGAGAAATGCCCTTAATGTTACTTTCTGGGGGTAGATTGAGGCTCCTCTCCTTTGGCTGAACCCTCTTTCTGAGATCCTGCGCTCTGCCTCCCAGCAGGAACCTCCTGAGCTGTGCCAGGCCTCACAGCTCCCACAGCTTCCCCTGGATCAACCTGCACCCCCCGAGCCACCGGGCTTCACCCCCTTGCTGCCAGGTCCTTCTGCCCTATGCAGGAGTTGCTCGTCCCATGTGCGCATCCCCCATGGTGGGGCTGGAGAGAGGGGAGACCTTCACTGGTAGAGAAAGAGGAAGAGAGGAACAGAAAAGGGACAAGAGGGGCTGACACGAGCCATCTGGATTTTTTGTTCTTGTCTCCCTCTGTCTCCCATCACACAGTCTGGACCTCCCAGGGCAGCCCCACCCTTGGGTTTGAGAATCATTGCATTGGGTTAGACATTGAAAAAGGAGATGTAGGGTCCAGGGGAGTCAGTGAGAGCAGAGTTTTGCAGCAAACGGATCCAGTTTCACAAACAGTTTGTAAACTTCTATTAACCATCTTCTTTTTTCTTTAAAGTGTCCTCAACCGCAGTTTTAGGCCTTCTTTGGACTGAGATTGCCTGCTGGGGAGTCAGCACAGCATGTCCCAGAGCTGGGGACAGGAACTGCCCCGCGTCCCGAGCCAGAAAGAGAGGTTAGCAGACACAGGGCCTCTGATGCAAGGGAAGTGTGCATGCCTCCATCCCACCCACCCCCAGGCTACCCGAATTTTCAGATGAGTTGGCCATGGTCCAACGGCTGGCAGCATTTCGTAGACAAGTCCTCTAGACTGTGCTAAAGCGCTGTGTGTAGGAGCAGTCTTTCCTGGTCATTCCACACTCTTCCCCACACTTTCATTTCTTTTAAGTCACCTGTGTTTTTTGGCTGCCAGTAAGAAGGAAAAAATCTCTGGCAGTTCTGCTGCAGTCAGATTTGGCAGTTTCACTGGTTACTTCCAGTAATTATCTCCATGTCACAGATATGCCCTAGGTGCCAGTTTTAGGAAAACCTTCCACCTTTCTGGTGTTTGAGTAAGGAAATGGATTCTTTAGGAAATCGCTTTCCTACGAGAACAGCCCCTTCTTTACAAACGCTCTTGCTGGGGTCTTTTGGAAAAGGCTGCATTTGAAATCTGAAATATGCTGATGTGCAAATCATTTCAATAGCTGACCTGCAGAATCTCTTGGCAGGGCTGATGGCGGCAGTTTGCTCTGCTTCCAGCCGCCTGCTTCATTTTGGCAGCCACATGCCTTCTGGCCCAGATGCCTGCAGCCTCTTGTCCAAGTTAGGAGCTAGGCGAATTTTACACGCTGTCCTGTAAAGACATCTCAGCTTATTATCTATACGAAGAATTAGACTTAAAGCTCAGGCTGCCTTTTGCTTCCCAAAGTTGTTTTAAATGGACCCAGTAAAGCTGGATTACAGATTTACAGTGGTGGGTGTGCCTACCGGACTCCCACCGAGGAGCGGGGCGAATCATTGCCTTTCCTTTTAAGGGTATCTGCCCGACCGCAGAGCAGTGGTGATCACTGCCAGCCGGCCTAGGCAATAGCCAGCAGGCCTTTGAAAGCAGCAAAGCACATAGAGGCACATCCTACCGAAAGAGCAGATGCCAAAGCAGATGTTAAGGCCACTTCAAGAACAGCTGAGCACAGGAGATTGCTTCCAGGACGTGGATGTGAAATTCTTAGGTATGGCTCACAGCATTGGTGTGCCTCTCTCTTTCAAATCCTCATAGCCCTGCCACAAGCCTCTTTTAAAAAGTTTTGCAGAGTTTTCCTAATTTAAAAACAGGTCTTTGAAACAGATAGTTTTTAAAAAGACTCAGGCCCAAACAAAATAAAGGTAGATGCCCTAATGCATACAGCAAAGAGCATGAGCTTTTTAGTATTGTTGTGCTGTGATGTTACATTCATTGACATTTCTGACACATTTTGAGGTCTGCAAGTAGACTGCAAATTCACTGATTACTTTCTGACCTTGAGGTACAACCCATCTTTCAATTATCCTGTGACTCTGCTAATTTGGTCGCATGTCAGGGGAGGGGAGGAGCACCCACAGTGTTAAATTACCTGCACATATGGACATACGGACACATCTGTACCTCTGTTGAGTCACATGAACGTAATCTCTCTTGGCAATGCATTGCTGTGGTTTCTCTCTAGGTCTGGCACTCCAGACACTGAGTGCAGATGGGAAAACATGGTACTGCCCCACGATTGTGTGGGGGTCTGGTATTGTCCCTGCGGGACAAGAGGTAGAGGGTAAATGATGGAGACAGCATATGACTGATGGGAATAAGCACTGATCAGCAGAACTCAAAGACAAGGTGTGAGGAACTGTTGTGGTTTAACCCCAGCCAGCAACAAAGCAGCACGCAGCTGCTCACTCACTTCCCCCCCACCCAGTGGGGTGGGGGAGGGAATTGGGAAAAAAATTAAACTCGTGGGTTGAGATAAGAACAGTTTAATAGAACAGAAAGGAAGAAACTAATAATGATGATAATAACAATAATAAAATGACAATAATAATAAAAGAATTGGAATATACAAAACAAGTGATGCACAATGCAATTGCTCACCGCTCGCTGACCGCTGCCCAGTTAGTTCCTGAGCAGCGATCCCCCCCCAGGCCAACTCCCCCCCATTTATATAATGGGCATGATGTCACGTGGTATGGAATATCCCTTTGGCCAGTTTGGGTCAGCTGTCCTGGCTGTGTCCCCTCCCAGCTTCTTGCTCCCCTCCAGCCTTCTTGCTGGCTGGGCATGAGAAGCTGAAAAGTCCTTGACTTAGTCTAAAGACTACTTAGCAACAACTGAAAACATCAGTGTGTTATCAACATTATTCTCATACTAAATCCAAAACATAACACTATACCAGCTACTAGAAAGAAAATTAACTCTATCCCAGCCAAAACCCGGACAGGAACAAAGACCATCCCTTTTAAAACAAAAATCATGCACTGTTTTTGCTGGATGCAGTTTTTTAACAGTTGGCATTGGTGGGATTGCCTTTGTTGTGGCAGCTACCCAAACAGATCTGGGATCCAGTTGGTAGATGGCACAGAAGAAAGTGATGTGGCTCACGCAGGCTGGTGCTTTGTGCCCCAGAGTGCTTTGTGTTCCTCTCCTACATGGAGCTTTCCAACCTCTGACCAGTGACATCTTACCTTGGTATCGCTACAGTAGTCCCCCACTGCCCTGGTGCCCAGCCTGTTTTCCTCTTGGGGAGCTCCATTTCGCCTGAAGGGATGGCTCAGCTGATGAAGCAGCTGCTGTACTGTGGCAGATTTCAGCCTGGTGCTATTAAAAAAAAAAAAAAAAAATCGAAATTGGTTCCAGTTTATCCTAACCATCTAAGCCCTAAATTGAGGCAGTTCAGCAGCTGCTTCACGAACAGCTGAGCCGCCTGTGTAGAAGGACTGGGAACCTTTGGGAGAGGGGCAGCTCAGACTGATGGCTAAGGGCAAAAGTAACTACTTGTGTCAGACCTCAGTCTCTAGGTGCAGCAGTTGCCATGGCACATCTCAACATAGCAAAGAAAATCGGAGTTGCAGGAGATGTCTTCGTGAGTCTGTGAGAGAGCATTTTTATGTCAGTGACAGAAAAGAGAACATGTCGGAACAAAGTGTTCAAATGTTGTGGGGAAACAGCTATATTTAGCTGCTCTAAAAATTGCTTAGTACCAGACATGAAGGAAATGGCTGTGGCAACCTACGCTCCTCCTGTTTCACCTGTTGCAATGTTTCTTAAGCCTAGAAATATCTATAAAATAAGTAACAAAGCAGTTAAATCTTCCCCAGAAGAGGCGTAAACAAACTAAATTCACTTGCTGAAGCAGCTATTGCTGAACTATGAATTGACCTTGAGCTGTGTCGATTTGCTGTAATGCAAACCATCTGCACGCTGAAACAATTAAAGCCTTCAGATCTCCTAGGAGTTTCCTTCCTCCGATTATAACTTATGTGCTGTGGTAGAAGCATAGAGGTAAACAGCTAGTTAGTGTGGACCTCTGTGTCTGTGTAATTTTATGGTGCAGCACATACAAAACCATTTTCATTTGAAGTGGCAGTCAGCTTTCAAGTAGAAAATATAGCATATGCTTGGTACTGAATGCTGGAGTCATAGCTTGTAAAACAGCCTGAGTTAGACACATCTGCTTCGCGTCCTCCCCTTCCCCCAGCTTCTCCTTTGGATGTACCATTTTCTGTGATTTTTAACCAAGTTTCTGTAAAGCGCAGATCATGCTGGCGAGGCAGTGCTCAAATACAGACCGTTCTTGTATAACGAACACCCCTGTGCACGTGCCTAACTTAAACCCGCCTGCCTTCTCAAACAGCGGTATGTAAATAGTGCTTCTGTGCAGTGAGTCTGTGGCCATGTCTGAAGAAAAAGGACTGGATAACAATGACAAGCAATCTTATAACAGTCTTGCTTACTTTACAACTAGTTCGGTTTCCAGAAGTTCAGAGTTTACACCTCTTTAAAGCCTTAAAAAATCAATCTACAGCCATGGCATCAGAGTTTGGACATTGCTGCGGTGGGAAAATACCAGAGACATTGTTTCTGTAGGATCTCTCTACAATTTGCTATGTCCCACAGCTGGTAAAATTTCATATTAAAAGCTCTGCAGTGTAAAACCTCTTTTTGCATGTTCTTCCACCATTTCTCTCCATCCAGATGATAACAGCATTAAAATCTCAGATCCTCCCTTTTCAAATCACAGGGAAGAGTAATCATGCAAGCTTAGTAAAATAAAAGAATTTTCTAAGAATAGGGTTTTTTTCCTGATTTTAGAAAACAAGTTTAGAAACAAGTTTTAGAAACTTGTTTTTAGAAAACAAGCAACATTATAAACAATGTGAACATAAGCAATGACTGTAAAATTAAAATAATTATTTTGCTTTTAAAGTTAAGACTGAAAAATAATGAGTAGATGCAGCACAGCTTCTGAGCCAGCCGTGACTGTCTCTGTGGCCAAAGGCCTCCATCCCAGGGAGTGACCCCTGGCCTCAGGCCAGGCAGCGCAAAGCAGCTCAGGTCCACATTTCTCAGAGCAGGCTGTGTCCTACACCCCCATACCCGTGGACTCAAGACATGGCGTGCGTGTTTTACCGGTTCAAATTGCCTGGAAAACATGAGGGGAGGCTGAGGGGGCGGCGCTGGCTGGGATAGTGTGAGAGGCTGGTGAAGAGCAGAGGAAGGCTGGGGGGTCCATGCTGCTAGGATGGTGTGATTTCTGGTGCTAACTACCCCTGGAAGCACCTCTGAGGTTTGTTTTGAAGGAAATGCACTAATTTGCTGTAAAAGAGGTCCCAGAAATGAACTAACATGTAAAATAAGACTATCACAGCACCAGACCCTCGAACTAAGCTGGGAAGCTGAATTATTTGGCAGTGTATGTCCAAGTCTTATAAATTCCAGGTCATATACATGTTATGTATAAAAGGCTATCTATAACAAATAGACAAAAGTATATCAAATGCCAGATTTACAGTTTCCTTTGTGATCTGAATACTGAACCATGTCTGACCTATGCTGCAGGCTAGAGGAGGTAACGAGGGTCTTGGTCATACCCTGCATGCAGGGCTGGGGGAACATGTTAAGCTTGAGGCAGCCAGTCATGAAACAGGCATTACCCAGCTTACAAGTAGATGCCTTTGAGACCCAAATATATCCCCTTTGTGTTTTATTTCTCATAACATCAGGGTTTTTTCCATTAATGAAACATAAAAATAAGTAACCTCCACTTCCCTGCATCAGCGCAGGTCTCGGGCTCTGACCTTCTCACCCATCGCAGGACCAGACAGACGTGGCAGCAGGCGGAGGCATAAATAGCTTCTTTCCCTCGGGGTGGGATGGTGCTCCTGCTGCATCTAAGTGCAAAGGTTGCTTTTTTTTCCCCCTCTGGTCATCTCTTTTTTTCCCCAAAGTGCTGTCACTACATCTGATTGATAAAATATAAGCAGAGGAGAGCAAGAGCTGTACAGAAGCAGGACGCCTCTGACAAGGCTACAGCCCTGTGCGGTCTGTAGCTCTGCTGGACTTCTCATGATGTAAGGCGTCCACTCCCTCCCTTCCTCTTCCCCTCCATATGTGCAGCCAGGAGGCCGACTTTAAATCTCCTAAATTGAGGATTTGAGATGCTGCGTGTACATCATTCCACAATTTTGAAAGAAAAAAAGAAGAACCATATTTTCTTTTTTTTGTTTTCTCTTTTCTAGTTCTCCAGTATCTTCTCAGCCATGATACATATGCTTTCTTTAGCTGCCCTTTCACATAGAGTACTTTACCCATCATTTTCCTTTCTAATTTTTCAGTATATTTTTTCTCTAAATCTTCCTTCAAAATTAGAAACATACATCTCAGCTTTCCTAGACATGTGCTCTTTTTCCACCCAGAAATCTCCCTGGTCGTTTGTTTTGGGATTTTCAGGAATTCTGGAAAGAAAAATCTGATTCTTATTTAAAAATATTACCTTTTTCCTTCGGTTTTTACTTTGCTGATTTGCCTATTTCTCAGTTCTGTTTTTTTCCACTCCCCACACTCCTGTCTCTTCTTTAAATTGTCCTACTTTTTTACCCCCTGCACCAGTGCTCTCACAGTGGGGGAGGAAAAGCATGACAGCAAAGGTGGGAATCAGGAAGCTCTTGGGCCAATGAAGGGGACACAGAGCAAATGTGAAAGGAGTTAGTGAGATTTAGCTAAAAGAAAGCCTGATTCAGGGCAGAATTTTCAAAGGTGGTCACATCCTACTGCAAACGTGAAAAATGTTCATCTTATGCACCACTGAAGAAGTACAGGGGAGTTGAAAATTAATTACCTTGCATTAGCAGCTGGCAGCTCCTCCCTAGCCTGCTGGGCTTGCAAGCTGGGGAGCAAGTGGGCAGGCACGAACACGCAAGCAGGGCTGCCCTGCTGCAACCCCCAGCATTTCAGCTGGCAAGGCTGGCTAAGCAGGCATAGGCCACTGCACTTCGATGCTAATTTTTTCAGATTTTTCCAGCTAAGGGTGGACTGGATGGATTAGACAGGCATTTCAGCAACAAGTCAGAACTGTTGTCCTGTCAAACAGCACTGTCTTTCTGGGATGGCTGTCTTCATGGACTATTGTCAGGATGATTTACTAGAAAGTGCTAAACTTGTGCGGACAGTTTCTAGGGAGTTTCTACTATCTATCACAATCAGACTTATTAAACAGAGCAAAATGTCATCTCGTACACAGTATGACAGGACAATTTCTTGTTCTTTGTCTAGGAAATGACAATGTGGACGTGATTCCCTGACCAGAAGGCCCCTTCCCCCACCAATTCACCAGTTTGGGGACAGATGCTGGGAATCAGATTGCAGCTACAGCACATTAGGGCTCACATTTTCGTGGTATCCACAAAGCATGCTGAGCTTCCACAGTTGTGGTTTCTATACTTAAAACAGAAGGTCCTAGTTAGTTTTACTGCCCCGAGCATTTTTACAGACTGTTAGCAATTAGGAACAGAATTAAAAGTAGGAGAATATCTGGGTTTTGTACACTTTATTATAGAATATTTCCTTAAAATTATATTTTCTCATATAGTAGCTCTACTGCTTACCCTGGCAAGGTGTGGGTGCTTACAGAGAATTAGATGACAGCACTCCCAGGCCTCTGAGCTTCCCCTACGCCAACCTTAGCATATACTTACGTCTGACTATTCACATCAATGGGACTGTGCGAGTAAGGATGAATTCTTCACCTGTTTATTGAGTCAGGGCTTCTGGGCTACATCTGCTTGCTGACAGACTTGTGATCTGGCATTGTTAGGGCTGGCTACAACATAAGCTAAAAAGGCCATTGCTGCAGGGAACGGATTGCCAGATGTAACATGGCTCTCAGCTTTGAACTCCTAACTGCTACTGGCACATCCACTGATCTGTCTGTGCCATGGAAATCCAGCCTTTGAAATGAGAGTGAGGGGCAGAGCAAGACTCACTTTGGTACATTTGTACAGCTCTGAAACCCTCTGATTAAATGTATGACAGACATAGGAAATATTTGTTCATCATTTGTGTTATAAAATCTACCTTTTCATATCTGTGACAAGAAAGCACCTGTTTAATAATGCAGTTTATAGTCAACAGGAGAGCAAGAAAGGAAAATTACTAGCAAATGTGTCTGTTTTGGAGACCACTTCTGCCTAACTGGGGTGCAAATAACCTGAAAGAAAAATGCACACAAGTACAGCAGAGGGTAGCTTTGTGAGCTTTATCAAAATCCTTTCAAAGGCAATGGGAGTCTTTCAGTTGGTCCTGGTGGGCTTTGGGGCAGGGCAGGATGTGGGAAGGTTGGTGCTTGCACCACACGACAAGGCCAGACTCCGTGGCAGTGTCTTCAAACTGCAGAAATACTCACTTGGAGAAGGTTGTATTTGTAGTCTTACGCTGGCCAATCTTGAGTCATCTTGCAAAGCTGGATTGACAACACGCATCTTTTTGAGATAAAAAGGGGTATTTCTTGAATATTCTCGGAAACTAACCCAAAGATGATGGTAATTCCAAAACTGTCAGGAAGGTACAGTTTTATCTTTATAGCTTTAGGTAGCAACCAAGATAAAGCCCCCCATCCTCCAAACCATGTGCATGTTTAAAATTATGAGTAGCTCTATTGATTTCAGTAAGACTGTGCATGTGGGTAGGTGCCACATATATGCAGCATCATCAAAAAGGAGACAAGTGCAATCTCCTCGCTCCATCCCCTTTCTATCCCCCTTCAAAATAATGTAGGTCTGACTGTGCTGGTCTCCGAGCACAACCCCTAGACGGCATGGGGGAGGTGAACTTGCTCTGAGTTCTGCAAGATCTCTGGATCTTCTGACAAGTCCAAGTGTGGTAGATGAAGATCACAGATTTGGTGCGTGACTGCATGTGTGTGACCATGTGAGTAAGAAAGTGATTACATGGGTTATTTTTAGTTTCCAGGTATCCCTTTCATTTTGAGGATTTTGGAGGAAAGAGTTGCACCAAGGGGGCTTAGGGTTGGGCAGAATTAAGAATTTGAGGAGCCGGAAAAGGATTCCTGACAATACTAAGGTTGTATCTGCCATAGCAAGCACATGTCCCTATGGCATTTCTTCACTAGGAGATGGAGAGAGGCTGTTTAGCTGGCTCCTGTTTGTTTTCGGTCTGCACTCGTGCCTGTGTGGCTGGAATGACCTTGTTTGAATTAACAAGTCGCTGAGTATGAATCAAAGGGTAATTGTCATTGCTGCCAGTGGTACTAAACAGACCTGAGCTATTAATTCAAGACAAATGAGAGAAATGAGTAAACAGAAAGTTTACTGGTGTAAGGAAACTACAGGCCTGAGTGGATGTTCTGTGTTCGTTGTATTTCAACTTTATTGCTTTGCTTTGATCATTTGAAATTACCACTGTTTTCAGCTGGAATGTAGTAAAAACTAAACACACATGATTTCGGAATTATTTATTCTGATTTTAAAGGGACGGTCTGTTACAAACTGTTTTCCTTCCTCTGCAACTTGTTTTTGGGTAGTCTTTGTTATACAGCCAGAATTTACATAATGAACATCATGGAATAATTATATTTCCCTGTAAATATGTTACAAAGAAGCCAAATCCAAGGTGCTATTAGGTAGGAACCCTTTTGGATTTCAGTCCTAAACATATCTTAAGATTTAGTATGTCCATATGTCCCATAGGGACTAATCATTGATATAGCTATGTCCATGGTCAAGCCTTTAGAGGATCAGGGCCAGGGCTTGCAAAGACATGTGAAGGCAGAAAATGAGAGGGAGACCCGCATGACTCCAAAAGTGACCAAAAGGGTTCCTGAAGCAGCCAGGGGCTGGGGGCATCTTGCAAATTTGTAGCGGTTATAAATACTGCTAAGTTTGTTAATGAAACTCTTCCTGCAAAACACTGGTGAAACTGAGGGGATACTAATGCATGTTTGGGGGGGGTTGAGGAAGTACGGTCCTTGCGCTGACCCTTTCCCTCCCACAGCCCACGTCCTGCTTCCCTTCACTGCTCCCACCCAGCCGGAGGCTGCTGCCTGCGGCTGCCGGACCACCACAGGTCCTGCTTGCCGGAGCATGCAAGCACCCTTGCAGGGTTTCACCTGGGGGGGACTGAAGTCAGGGGAGGCAGGAAAGGAGGAATCTGTAGACTCTTCTCTTGAGATCTCCACATTACTGTTTTTATCTTAAAAGAAATGCAGTCTTAAATGCTACAGGACTCTCCAAGCCCATGCCCTATCTTGCTTTTAGCTTTCCTCCTCCTTTGACCCAGTGCCTTTTGATGTAGTCCAGCAAAAATATGGAGAAAAGACCAAGGCCTGTGTGCAGAAGTGAGCATCTTGGTCCCAGGGCTCAAAGCAGCAGTACTGGCAGAGTGAATGTTTAGCAGCTTTCCCATTTTAATGAGTCCTCCCAGTTCTATGTCAGAGGGCCAAGGAGATGTTTTAGAAACATGTAAACATCATGCAGTTGCTGATGGAGTTAATGTAAACTCTATAGGATGTTTTGTCAGTTGTCCCTTTGTTTAGTCTGGGAAGCAGAAGAAATGGGGGGAACAAAAAGAGTCCTCAAATACCCAAAAGGTATAAAAAAAAACAGCGATGGACTGTTCTCCCTCTCTTTCTTTTGCTAAGGAGCAAATGGGCAAGATTAAGGTTTTAAAATGGGATGTTAAGAAAAACTTTCTAACTCAATAAATAAATAGCTTAAACACTGGAAGGGTTGACCCATAGGGGAGGTGCCATGCTACAGAACTGTGTTTCAGGAATGGGTTAGCTAAAGGTCTGTTAGGGATGGTGTCAAGTCCTTGGCTCTTCTTCAGAGCGGGGGGATGAATTTACTGAAGCACCCCTTGTAATCCTGTTCAACCATACTTTCCGGTGGTATTGTGATCACTTCAATAAAGTGATATTTTAATACAAATAAACAAATGAAGCTGCAGGACCTTGTGAAGCAGTCCACCTTTGTGCATTTCAATGTCTGGTTCAAAGGGTTATTTCAGTTATGGTAGTTGAAAGTCCTAATCCTTGCCAGATTCATAAAATTATTCACACCTGTTTTGCCATTTAGGAAGTTCAGCTTTCATTTCCACTTTTCTGGAAGCTATGCTTGATGTTGCATTTCTCTGAACTGACTCTCCAAAATCACAAAGTGATTTAAAGCTGAATTTTATCCTTGAATGTGACTGTGATTTTAAATATTGTTTTTCCCCCTACACAACGAACAACTGTGTATCACACATGTTATCTTTGCCTGTGATTGCTTTTTATTAATATTTTATTCATGAGACTCTTGCTTTGGAACACAGAGTGCCCATTGCTATATTTGGTTGTGTTACTTGAGTCACCACTTTTAACTGGCTTGAGTGGGCTATAGGTTAAAAATATTCTGAAATTCTATCTGCGTCATCAAGCTTTAATAAAAAACAAAAAAAGTTTATTCTGCTTTTCTTCACAGGTGCATTTGTAGCACTACTTGCTACTCGAACTTAATTATTCATTTAAAAAAAAAAGGCATCTCCCTCTTCTTGCCAGTTGACTGTGTGATCCTATGGTAACTGATTGCCAGCTTCATTTCTCACTGGATTGAATTATTTCTTGGAAGGACTGATGGAGAGCCTCATAGTGCTTGTCTATGTTTTAAATCTCTCTCCTGTGCCACATTCCTTGGCTTTTAACTTCATTATTTTTACCTAATGCTTCAATAATTCTCCTTAAGAACAAGTATGCTTTCAGCAAGCTTATTACTAACTTTATCTTGAGACATGGCTGTCTTTGTTTTCATTATGCAGTGTTATTTTTTTTTTTGGTTGACTATTTAAGAAGCCTGTCAGAATGAATGAAAAATAATGCAAGGCTGGTAGTGTAGAGGTTTCAATGCAGCACCTAACAAAGAGCCTTAGATGAATCTTACCTAGGTAGGATCAAGAAGTCAGTTTGAGAAGTACTTGTCTGGGGACAGAGACCTTAAAAATATGCACCACCTGATCTTTAAATATTAGCCATGCAAAATACTTGATGGGATTTGGATATGTTATTTGCAAGCACCAAGCAAGTCAACATGGAAAGGCATCACATCTGTTTGTACCTTCATGTGAATTGTTTGGTTCAGTGTCACGTCTGAAAAAAAAATTAAAGTAGAAAATCACTGTCAAAACTTAAAAATCAAAGGAAAAAATCACTGTCAAAATTAGTAGGTTTAAAAACAGAGCTGTAGCTGAGGAGTGAACTCATATTGGAAGACATATCAAAAAAGAACTTAGACATATTTTCTCCATCATTCTTTCTTGCAGCAGGAGAAAACGATGCTGTAAATCTTTCAGTGTTATCAATATAAATGATGCTACACAGACAAGGTGAATGCCATGCCTTGCTGCCAGAGAACAGATAAACTCGAGCCCAGGACTTGCAACTGATCTTGCACAGATGGACTCGAGCTCCCTTGCAGCAGCTTGTTGTCTCAATGATCCTCTTTTCCAGCTCGATGGTCCACCCATGCACTATCAGGTTTGAGGCTGCAGCCAAGCAAACAAGCTATACACACAGTGCCTTTTGTTGCTGGGGAGTCCATCAAGTGTGCCAGCGGATAACATTTAAAACCACCTTTGTAGTTTGAAAACACAAATCCCATTTTGTAGCACTCCCAAGTCACTTAAAATCCCTCACGTTAATCATGATCATGGTCAGGGGCATTTTATCCAAAAGCTTTGTTACTGGGTCTTGGACAGGTTCAGGGGCAAGCCCAGCAGATCTGTGGTGGGACTTCCTTTTGGCATGGGGCTGGTCTTGGCGAGCCAGGTAACACAAAGCTCATTTGTCTAAAGCAAGCATTTTAATACATTTTAGTTGCATTCAAGTAACTTGGCATTCAACTTAAAG
Organism: Aquila chrysaetos chrysaetos; assembly: GCF_900496995.4. Lineage (NCBI taxonomy): Eukaryota > Metazoa > Chordata > Aves > Accipitriformes > Accipitridae > Aquila > Aquila chrysaetos. The sequence goes on along the minus strand of NC_044029.1, from coordinate 17,151,891 downwards.
CTATCTTGAATACCATGGGGCTTTACAGTGCCAACAAGTAGGCTCAAGATCTGACACATTCACATCTACACTGTTAGACTCAATTATTTGTTTTTAAAAGCTATGCAACTTTCTAATCTGCCAGATGCCACACTTCATACAAAAATCTGGGAGAATCAGAGCTGATGGGAAAGTAAGGATTTAACACCTCCCAAACTGATTAACTGGATTTAGTTCTCAGTGTGAGTCGTTTTGCTGGTGTTGAGGTGACTTAATCAATATGTACAGCATACTGGTGTGGGAAGAGCACCTAATTGGCAGAAACAGCCCCAGTCCCCACTTGGGGGGGGAGGGGGGTAGGAACGGCCGCACATAGCAGATGAGGAGTTTGTGAGGGGCCAGTGAGATGGGGAAGGAGAAGAGGGAAAGGAGACATCAGCTAATGGTGTCCCAGGTACATCTGTGGCCAAGTAGTGAGAGCATGGGAACCGATGTATTGGCTTAGACGGTGGGTTGGTAAACCCACAGCTTCAAATCTGTTTAATCTAAGGTTGTGCTCTTGCTGAAAGGTGCAGCCTGTCCTCCTTCCTGATCCCCCCAGCCCCGTCTCCAGGGGTTTGCTCAGCAGCGAGTGGCCGATGTGACTCACTTCCCCCCGTGGGACCACTGCCGTGGCACAGGGGACGGCAGGAATGCTGGGCTGAGGGCGTGCAGGAAAGGCAAGTCTGCTTTTTCGGGCAGCTGCGTAGCCTTAGGAAGCCGTACCTTAAACCCAGTATCCTGTCTGTGACAGTGACCAGCCCTAGATAAATTGAGGGAAGACATGAGAAACTCTGAAGCAGGTAATTACGGAGTGACTTGGCCTTCCAGCATTGTCTGTCATTTCCCCCATTACTGACGAGTTTGATGTACGCCCTGCATCTTATCAGAACCTTTGTGCTTTGAAACGTGTTTCCCAGTTGCAGCTCTGGATATTTTTCCTATCTGTACACATATCTAATCTCTGCTGAGTCTTCACAAGCCTCCCTCCTTGCTATATCCTGCGGCGATGGATTCCATTGATTTAATAGTCCGTGGGCCTGATCGTGGGAGGAGAGGCCAGGGCCAGCCTCCCACAGCAGCTGCGGGAATTCAAGGTTGTTATTGCTACCGGTTGCAAAGCTTAAATTCAAGGATTACCAGAAGAACAACACGGGAACGGCTTGCGGTTGTTTTGCCAGTGGTTATTTTTTAACAACTTTGTTCTTAAAGGCGCGTAGGAGAGGGAACCCAGGTAATAATTGGGGAAAAGTTCGGGAACTCTTTCCCTAGCCAGCGCCCCCTCCGCTGCCTCGTTGCTTGTAATTAGCGAGGGGGTGCTGAGGTCCCAGCGCACGGCCGGGGGGAGGCTGGGGAGCTCCAGCCCACGCCCGTGCTTTGATCTCCCGCCTCGGCCCCCCCCCCCCCGCGGCACCCAGCACCCGGGCTCGCCGTGCCGGCGGGACCCCCTCCCGCTCGCTCCGGGCCGCTGTGTCGGGCCCCCGGGGGCGGGAAGCGGTCGGCCCCCGCCCCCTCACCTGCTGCCCGGGGCGGGCGGGGCTCGGAGCGGCGCTGCGCGCGGAAACTTGTGGGGCAGGAAGGGAGCGGAGCCGTCGGAGCCGCAGCTCCTCCTCCTCCTCCTGCGCCCCGGGGCCGGCGGCGCTGGGAGAGGAGCGGCAGCGGCGGGGCCCCATGCGGCGGCCGGGACGGTGCTCTCCGCCGCCCGGCCCCAGCAGCAGCAGCAGCAGCCGCCGCCGATGACCTGGACCAGCAGCATGAGCAGCGGCTACAGCAGCCTGGAGGAGGAGGAGTCCGAGGAGTTCTTCTTCACCGCCCGCACCTCCTTCTTCAGGAGGCCGCCGGGCAAGAGCCGGGCCGCCCCGCAAGTAAGTGCCGTGCGCGGGACTGAGGGGCGGCCTCGCCCCGCAGGGCTGCTGCCGCCGGGCCGGGCCGCCACCCCCCCGCCGCTCTCTCTCCCTCCCTCCCTCCCTCCGGTCTCGGCCTCCACGTGTCCGCCGCCCCCCTCCCCCACGGGAGCCGCCCGGGCCCCGGGACGGAGCGGGGAGGGGGCGGCGGGGAAGGGGTTCCCTCCCCGGGCTTGGAGCGGCGGCCGAGGGTCTCTGAGGAGGGGCCGCCGCCAGCTCCGAGAGCCCGCCGGCGTGCTCCGCTCGGAAGCCGGCCTGAGGGAGCCAGACGGCAAGTCTGAACTCCCAGAGTCCGGCGGGCTGGGGATGTGGTCAAAAATCACATGTTTCTGTGGTGAGTAACCGTGCTATCAGCCCTGCTATCGGCTCTGCTGGCAGCTCTCCGGTGGGGTACGGCGGGCTCTGCCTCTTCACTCCTCTCGGAGCTCCTTTCGAGATGAATGACAGCCTCTTCAGCTGTTTTGTTGGCAGAGAAAGGCCCTCAGAAGTGTTTAAGTGTCTTGGTTTAAGCATTCAAGCTCAGGAAATCAACTGCAGGTGGGCTTTGAAGTGAAGAACTGATTAAAAACAAGGCAAAAACCCAAAACCGACCCTGTTTGTGGTCAGCATTGAAATTTCAGTGGAGGACCTCCAGGGCTGCAGGCGGAGTGCGAAGTGTTGGTGTGTTGAGGAAGCCTTGCCGTGACAAAACCAGCCCCTAGGAGCAAAACTTGCGTTAGGGATACAAAATGGAACAGTCCCTGTCCGATCCAGAGCAGTCATTAAACCATATAGGGTAAACCTCATGTTTCTTTAGCTAAGCAGTCCAGCCCCTCTCATTTTTTCTCTTCCCAAAGCGCAGGATCTCTTTCTAGAGGTGCTTTGTATCTTAGGAAACTATAAGCCAGTGAGCCTGTTTTGTTTATGCTAGCTCTTCTTCCCCCGCTCCCACCAGTGTCTGTGGCTTCCCTCTCTTCAGCGCCTGTTTCTTTGTACAAACTTTGGGTGTTTTTTCCCCCGCTGGACTTTGGTGTTGATATTACTGCTGCTATGGAGATCTAGTTATAAACTTGCTTGTCAAAGCCTGGGTACCTTGGGTGCCCTCTGGTCCACCCCTGGGAATTGTCAAGACCCATCATTCATTGCCCACAGCCGTTCCTCTAGGCTATGTTATGCTGCAGAAAGCCAACCTTGGTTTCTGTTTCTCTGAGGTTCTCCATCTGTTGTGCCCTGTTTGTGATTTGCTTAAAACTTAAGCCCTCTAACTGCCCCTCAGGAAACTCCTGTTCCCATTTAAGGAAGTGCACAGAGCTTTCTTGAGCTTCAGTTTCCTTTGCAAAGTTTGGCAGGGAGCCTGAGCACACCCTCTCCCTACACCTGAGCTTGGGCACCTTGTGCAAATAGGCTGGCACCAGCTTTTTATCAGGTCATGGCTGCTGCCCCAGGGTGCATCTTGCTGCACCCCTCCTCAAGGGTCGTCTTTTTCTTATCCATCTTGAGTTTCAGCCTCCCACTAACCTGAGGGACTCTGTGGAAGTTGGCAAGCCCTGCTGAGTGTCCTTGAACTTCATCTGCTAACCTATTTGGCTGGCGTTGGCTGCCACCTGGCCATTACAGAGGAGGACCGCGGTGTGACGGTACTGTGCGAGCAGATACCTAGCTGCTGTCAGGCTGTGTGTAGTGCTGTGTGTAAGATGTGACAAGGCCCAGGTCTTGATTCAGAGCCTAAAAACATATGTGTGTCTTTATAACACTGTTGTATGAGTTGTCTTACTAAGTACTAGTTGTGTAAGTAGTAAATTGTGCAAACACATAAATTGCTGTATGTGATGTTAACATTTCCAAGCAAGGGGGGATGGAAAAAAAACCTAGAATTTGATACTGTGCTTTAGTAATGTTTCCCAAAAGAATACTGCAGTGTGGTGCTGCAGGGTACGTGTTTAAGTATGTATTGAGTAGCCTGGAACAAATTCATCTGTATTGCTGACTCTGCAGCGTCAGAAATGCTCAGCTAAATGTTTCTAGTCATAAAGTTATTACCAGTTGCTCTGAGCTGCTGAGTTATAGAGGAAAGAAAAAAAAAAACAAAAAAAACCAACCCAACACAAAACCCCAAACAATGCTGAATGTAGATTTCAACAGTCATGTGGCCAGTAAGAGTGAGTTTCCCCTTCCAGCAATAACAATCATAATAAGCCTCTTTGTACGGATGAGGATGTTACTTTTGGTTTGTATTTGAGGTTTAGTCAAAAAATGCATACTATGTCCCCTTGAGCGAAGAGAAAAGAGGGGAGCTGTTAGTTATTGTTTCTGTGTCTTTCTCAACTATACAGATATTAAGTTTTGCAATGTGGGTTGTTTTTTTTTTCTTTTAGAAGACTTAAGTGCTGGCAATTACTTCTATCTCTCTGTCTTAGCTCCTTCTGCCCCCTTTCTCGTGGGGAAGAAATGGGTTAGAGCTTTTGGCTTGCAGCTGTGCCTGCAGAAAAACTCAGTAGTAGTGTTTGGACTTGTTTTGTATGAATTTCCAAAGAAAAGAAGGAAAAAAGGAAATTAAGTACCTGTGTGAATTTTTGTTTTCTGTTTAATGGGGCAGGGGTGGGCTTGCTTATGTACCTCAGTTTCTGCAGCTAAGACAGGATTAATGGACGGATAGCAATTTTGGTGTAAAAATCTTGTGAGGGTACCTTTGGGCTTTGCCTAAAAGGGCTTATCTTCTCTAGGGTGGTTAAAGGTTTGTCTCTTCCTCTCTCTCTACCACTTCTAAAAAATTGAAGCATAAAAACCATTATAGCATATGACAGGCAGCATGGTGTTTTCGGGCCACGCAGTGGCCCCAAAGCAATTTCTTAAGCAAGAAATACTTTAATCAGAGGGCAATGTGCATAAAATGCAGGCTGCTTTATGCTGTGTGGTTGTTCATGGAAGTTTAGCTTTATTTAAGGTTTCTTATCTTCTGTGACTGTTGTAGAATTTAAGTATTCGAGGCTAGATTAAGCTCAGTGTGGCCCTGTTTCATGTTTGCAATGACTCATTTAATACATGGAAAAGGAGGAACTGTAAATATTTTTGTCCTGCCAGTGTGACTACTCATGTGAGGTAAAGTTATCCATGTGCATGGGCTTTTGCAAGATCAGACCCATGCTTCTGTATGATCAAGCCTTTGGAAATTGTCCATTCCCTGTAGATAAAATGCCAAAAGATGTTTTGCAAACTTTTGAAAGCTGACCCTTTTCTCTCCCTCTTTCCTCCTGCCCACCCCGATCCTTTCAGGAAAAGTGAAACCAGTCATGCCTGCTCCTACAGTATGTTGGAGGGATACGCATCTTCCTGTGTGTTTTCTGCACTTCCCTTTGCCAGCTCCCTGTATTCTCCCACTTTGAACAGGATTGATGTAAATCCTCGCAATACTTCTCCTTTCTCATGTGGCTTGATGGACAGTGGCTTTTCAAGTGTTGTGGTTGGTGTGCAGGTTAGTTCCCAGCCTTGCTAAGCTCCTGTCTTCCCTGAGGATCACTGCAAACGCTTGGGGACATCCCTGTGCTTGGTTTTGCCTGCTCTGCATTTCAGTGTCCCCCGTCCCTGTAGCTATAATGGTTAGAAACACGAGAGAGATCTGTCTCTGTAACTGCCCATACACGTGAGAAGTCTGCGAGAGAGGACACCACTGTGCTTTGGGAAACGCTGCTTCAAAAGCTGGTGGTGCTGTGAAGATCATGGATCCCAGCTGTTAGAAGAGGGCAAATCCTGCAGCTTGTGTTCAGCATTTCATTGTGAATAGTTTGCATACAAAATGTGAGAGAGTTCTGCTTGGAGATATGAAGCTTGGCACTTGGATACTGCTCTTCTCTTTAAAGGAAAAAGCAACTGTGTGTTTATGCTCTGTTTTTCACCATTTCATACAGGGCTCTTCAAAAGTGCTTGCAAGAAAAATGCAGTTGCTTCTATTGGTAGTTTCCAGAAATGCATGGTTTCCTCCTGCACCCGAAAACATAATCATTGCCTCCCTGTCAACTGCGGCCCTTCCCCATCTGAAGTTTGATTTCTCCCTCTCTCTTCCCCTTAACTGGTCTTGGTCTTCACAGCTTCCAGACCTGCCATCTTAGTTCCTTCCCCTGCACCCTCACCCGGTGTCCCCTGCCATTACATTGTTTTCGTGGCCGTCTTTTCCGCACGTCGGTGGATTCGCAGGTGTGGTAATGAGGGTGAGAAAGGAAGTTCATAAAAAAGCTGGAAATGGAAAGCAGATAAAAGATTAGAGGAGGTATCAAGGGGAGAGGCAAAAGGCAGAGGGTGAAAGTCTCATCCCTAACTTGTCCTGGCAAGGTCACCAGCCATCTCTCATTCCACTGTCGGAAGAGGAGGTTTGCCGGGAAAGGTGTAGCACGCTTTTTTTTTTTTTTTTTTTTTTAAAATGGGTGAGCTGGTGCAACTGTGAGAAAGTAGACAAACTTCTGGGTGCAGAAGCCCTTTTTTAGGTCTCTCCCATGTGAATTTGCACAGTGGGTCGAGGCATTTCATTGAGAGGAGGAGAGACAAAAAAAGCATTTTATTTGGGAAGAAAACAGTTTCTAGGGGTAAAATGCGATTTATAACTGCTCAAGTCTAGTTAGGATGGCTTTGTGTTACCAGTGTCCGTTATTAATAAAGTTTCATGTTTTGGCCGTTACAACTCTTCCTGGGTTTCCTTTCAGTAACATTCCCCAGGGAAAATGGCTCTCCTGACTACCAGAACAAATGAGGTTTCTAATTATAGACTTGCTTTGGAGCCAAAAAGTTTAGGTTTGTGTTTGACGTGTAGTCATGAAACTTATTTAAAAAAAAAAAAAACAACAAAACCCAAAAAAACAAAAAACCACCAAAAAAACCCTAAAAATATCCAGTAATGTTTCATTCTTTTTTGTTTTAAATGCATTTGGCAGTCAGTGAATATTATGGGGTAAACATTGTCACAACTGAAATACTTGAAAGTTAAGAGTTGAAAGAATGAAGCGGGGTAGAGATTGTGTCTATTTTAAGCCCATGTCACTGTCGGAGTAAACTAGTGGTCCTTATTTTGTGTTTCTGCCTCACTTGTCTCTCGGAGTGCCTGATGTGGTGTGTGTGCGTGCGTCTGTAGCTTGGAGGAGTGCGGTGGCTGTTTTGGGGTGAGCTCCGAGTCCCCTCCTCGTGTCTGACAGCCTCTGGAGGTGAGATGAGATTTACATGCTTTGCAGAGGACACTGATTGGTGTATACTGGTTTATCATTGCAGCTGGTTCTTCGAATCATCAGTTTAAATTTTGGGGACTTAACTATATGAAATAGTAACTCCTAGCACACAAAAACTTAAGAAACAAGTTTAGGAGAGATAGTTTAACATACTGTCTCAAGAGGAGTTCAAGTCACTAAAACATCTAATGAGTGCTGTTACATTCAGCAATTTAAGTGTCATGAACGCAGCAATAGTGGCAGGTAGTATTCAGACTAGGTGACTGACTCCTAAGTTTCCACTTTTTTCTTTACTCTATTGTATTAATACTATACTAGGTGTATCTCTGGCAGTTGCATATCTGTTAGCATAAACTTTTGGAGCACCAGCAATGTATGACTAGCTTTGTTATTGACATTTGTTTGAATATCACCAGATAAACACAGGATTTTTTTCTTTCTCCTTTTATTTGGATAAAAAAAGACTTTGATTCACCTATCTGAGTGTTGGAGTACAGCAGCTAGGCTTCTGACTTGAAAGATCAGGAGTACCTAGTATGTATGAGTGTTTTGTGATTTAAGTGATGTAATTGAGTTGGGATAATCCTGTGGCGTTAAGTGCAAAGGCAGAAGGGCAGAACTGCTGGAGCTTTGAACTTTCACTGAAGTCGGAAAGTATTGGGCACCTATAGCCTTATGGTCCAACATGTTTAGGCTTAGGCTTCTTTAGACACATGTGAATAGACATGCAGACGCAAGGAGTTTTGTTTTAACTGAAGAGTCTGGTGAATTCAGGGAAGTGCTCTGTAGAGCAACTGAGCTCAGGATCTTCTGAATACACTAGAGATTTAAACCCCATAAACAGTTACTGAAGGAGAGAATTTGGTACCCCATTTTCACGATCTCTTATTTCAACTGTAGATCTCTGTGTAAGAACAATATCAGAATAACCATTTTGGAAGAGGTTCTTGCTGGCTAACATTTAGCCACCGCAAGAGCAAAATTATGAAGAAAAACTGAAGTAAAAACTGATACTGCAGTTTGTCCCTTGTGTAAAAAGCCAGCGGCACCAGTGTTGGACTAACAGTTGCAAATAAACTGATTAACAGAGGATTTTGGATGAAGTGCTAGATCTGTAATGCAGTGTTTGCTTGTGACAGTATACTTGTGAGCCAAGCCAAGCTCATCGCTAAGAGAGAAGTGAGAGAGTGACAGGTCTCTGTTGTTCAACTCTCCTCATGGACAGGCAGCTAAGGCCCTGGGGACTTCCACAGACAGTGTGCTGGGCCAGGCTGTTCAATATGTACTGCACTTTCCTCCCAGGTAGAAATAGTAGGGTTTTTATGTATGTGTGCTTATATACACTCACATTAAAAAAAAAATAATTATATATATGTGTGTGTGTAAAAAAAAAAAAAAAAAAAAAAAAAAACCAAAAACAAAACAAAAAAACCAAAAAACAAACAAACCCAAAAAACCCCCCACAAACCCACACCAACCACCCCCCCCCAAAAAAAAAAAAAAAAAAAAAAAAAAAACCCAACCCACCCACCTACACAGATTTGTACTTTTTGAGACCAGCATTCAGGAAAGGTCTTAAAACCAGCATGTCCCACAGACTTTAGGGTTGTGCCCTGGTGGGACTGAAGCTGTCATCCTCTCCAGTTTCAGTGCAGTGCTTACCTGACTACAATATTGTCCAGCTTTTGTATGTGTTTAGGTGCCTGTAACAAAGTCCACACGTGTCTGTAGACAGGTATGAATTGACTTGGGATGAGTAATTGCTGCTTTCCTTCGTTGTTTTGGCGCACTTGCTCTTTTGTGAGGTTGATGAAATACTGCAGACAGTTTTGAGGAGAGCGCTTCCTATGCAGACGTGTATTTGGCTATGCTAAGTAGCCACATGTGATTTATGTAGCAATTAAGATCACTTTCTAGTTACTCATCTGTGTGTGTGCTGGAGAGGAATTTGTGTTCCTGTATACAGAGGAATCTATGCTGTGCTGAAAATAATAGTAAAAGCAGCAGTGGTTCATCTGCCTCAGAGGAAACATCAAGTGTTAATGTTGGATATGTAGGAGTACTTGGTGTGCTGGTTGTCAGCTTCTCCATCTCGCTCTTCACCCACTAAGTAATTGTGGAAAATGCTGTTTGCAAGTGCGTTTCTTTTAGAAATAATATACAATAATACAGTAGGGGCAAATTACGAAGGCAGTTGTCTGTAATCTTTTATAGTTATCCCTGTTGTCCATAATTACAACTGCTTGTCTTGTGTTCTGTCTCCTAATTGATCCAAGGTGTGATCAAGTGCATGGACACACAGTCTAACCGCGCTGTACTTTTCCTCATGGTGCACAGTCCTTGTAACTTATGTTTGCAGTACCCAATCAATATGGTCTCTCTAAAGGCTGGTTAGCAATAATAAAAGCTGAAGATCAAGTTCTGCTCTGACTGAAGACAATAGTTTGCTAAAGAATTAAGTGCTTAACCTTATTTCCACTGAAGCAGGGATCCCATGATTTGGCTTGTCCCCCTGAAGAAAAGTTTGGGATAGATCAAGTTTGTTAATACTGCAAAAGTAGATTAACACCTTTATTGATGGCTAATAACCTCTATTGTAGAGGACTTCCTCTCAGTGACTTCTTACACATAGTTGTGCCTAGGATCACACTAGCCTGTAAACTTGGAAGAGTTTAGTTCAGATGTTTTGTTTGGAGCATTACTTTTCTTTCTTTTACTGGGTTGCTCTCTTCTGAAGAATTCTACTCCTCAAGAACAAAACCTGCTCATCTTGCTGTTCTGTCCACCAGCAGCTTGATTTAGTGTGTTCACTTATAGATACATAAGCTAAGATTATGGAAGTCTTTTTGTTCATGGCTACTCATTTCATTGCAAAATATCTTTATGGTTCATCTGAGAAGCATCTGGTAAAGCTGTATAAACTCTAGGAACTGCACTAGGGATTTCAGCGTGACCCATAATGCTTACATGTACAGAAACTGGCATATTCTTTGGCACTGCTTAAAAGATTAAGAATACGGTGGTTGTGTGTTGCACAATGGGAGAATTGACCTGCGTTGTTTGTTCTAATGTCTGAAATGAGTAAGTTCAAGGCTCAATGCTGTGGTGAGATCAGCCTAAGAGTCAGTGCAATTTTTTTCACAACGGATGTAATTTGAACTACTATATTACAATTTTTTATTATGTTATTGATGTGTGCAAAGATTTTGTAGTATAGGCATAGACAGGCATCTTGTGTTATCCTTTATGAAGGGTAAAAACCCCCCTTTTTTTGTGTGTCTCTGGTTAGCTTACTAGTAGTAGAAAAGTTGACGAGTGGCAGGTGACCTAGGCTGTGCCTAAAGTGCACAGCAGGTGCGCGCTGTAGCCAGCGGCAGGAGCTGATCCCCCACCTGTCCAGACTGGTGACTTAAAGACTGGGCAGCTCCTTTTTTTTGTTACTGTGCATTTGTGTTTAACTTTGAAAAGCAGTGGGGAGAGTGTGTTCCTGCAGAAGTATTTCTGGATCTGTCAGGCTAGACTGTTTAACCTAAGTGTTGAAGACCAAGGAACAGAAATATGAGCAGGAGAAAAGTTCATTTTAATCCTGTCAAACATGCAGGCTCCCCATTTCCAGCAGCAGGAGTACCTGTGGTCCAAAAATTAGACCCATGTGATGGCTCTTTTTTCATGATATAGTACAGGGGTAAATGCCTCAGTAGGTGGTGCTCCTGAAAATTGCTGAAATCCTTAACTCTGCATGAGACATGGACCTGGCAGCTGAAGGCTTGAAGTAGGTGTTGTTTTCTTATTTGATAGTTAAGAAATGGAGGAGGAGGAGAAGGAAGGAATCTTTGTGTAGAAGACTTGCTCCATCTGCTGCAGGATGATAGAAAGGAACAATTATCTGCTGCTGAGAGCAAATTGGAGCAAATTAACCAGGTTGCATTTGAGGCATGGTAAAAGTCTTATTTGAGACGGGGAGTTGATTTGTGACTTGATTATCTTTCAGGAGCTCTGACTGAAAGAATGAAGAAAAAGTATTAATCTGTCCTGCTGTAAGTGTAGGCTGAAAAATGGCCTGTTCATATTGCCGCACCAGGGAGTGATATCTTGTGTCCTATACAAAAATGGACAGTTTAATCAGAAGTTCATACTTGGAGCAGTTGCTGCATTGGGTGCCCGTATACAAACTCTGGCTGCAGAAGAACACCAGACACGGAGTTGGGGAACATCACTTGTGCAGGCAACCTGATGCGAGCAGTAACCAGACTCCCATGTAATCTGCACAAGAGAAGTCCGCTTTATTAAGGAGAACTTGATCTTTCATTAAAGAAATATTCCTCTGGTCATGATACTCTCAGCTTTCATGGAGCCTAACTTAGCATCTTACTTTTCTTATGCAGTGTCTACATAAACTGTAGCCTTGTAACTCTAAAATCTTGTTTTCTTTATTTAGAAGTGTTTCTAAATCTTTGATCTAATTTTGATGTAAAATCTAATATTAAGGACAGTTTGCAGTTTTTGCATGAGTTAGCAGGTCAGGTTAAAATAAACCAAATCCTGGGAGTACTTAACTTGATATTCAGGGGCCCTTTAGTTGTTGAATTAAGGGAACACCTTTTTCCCTTCAAAGAAATTGCAGTGTGGGGTGATGACTAATGACAGGAGTCTTAATCAACTCTTTCTATAATGAAAACAATTTAGCTGCTCTTGGAGAGCCCAGTAAATGGATCTCAGCATCTAAGTGGATGGATTCACAGCAGCTAGGTAAGATATTCTCACAGAGTGGGACCATTGCAGAGTTCAAAGGCTGGACTATCTTTTTCTATTTGCTAATATAATTTAGTTATTTCCCTGGGGAAGTGACTCTTAAAATATTGTTGAATTTCTTTAGTTACCTTTTAATTCATTGTAGTGGTAAGAGACTACTGCATGTACATATGGCTGGTTGAGAAGACAGCATTAGATCATCACATTATTTTCAACTGCATTTTTCTGTTCTCATTGAATCTACAGTTGAATTAATTTATGTAAAGAATTGCCTTTCTTAAGTTGGTTTTGGGCTCCATGGCTGACAGTATGTAAAGAATTATTCCTGAACAGAATATTCAGGATTCCTACCCCCCTTCCTTTTTCTTCAAGGTCCTGGCCAAGTGAGGACCTGTTTTATTCTTTGGGTACAAATTACTTTCCCTTTTCCTTTTAGTCTGAGACTGACTTGCACTGCTGTCGTTTATAACGGAATCGCTGACAAATCTAAATACCTTCTCTCAACATTCTCTATATCAGCTGCAAAGTATTGCTTTGGGGTCTGATTTGGCCTTCATGGGAACAAGTTTGTTTTCATAGAATTTGAAAAACGGTATTAGTGTTCAGCTGACCACGTGATCCACTTCTCTGAACTTTTGTTGGTCCCTTGCTTGCCTAGGAGGTATTTTTACTGCTTTTTAAAAAATATAATGCTGGCAAAATAAAGTTCAACTTGCCTAAACCCACTGTGTTTTAATTAAAGTATACTAAAGAGACTATCTTCTACAAGTTTTTTAATTCTGTGCTGTAAGTTGCAACTTTATTATTGAGAAAATACCCAGTAGACTGTTATCAAAGAGCAGAAGAATTGGGAGAATGCCCTTATTGCTAGCTCAAGCCTGTCTGCAAGGGGACTTCAAGAGGTGATTTTTGGCTGTGGGATTTCTGGCTTTTTGTCATCCTGATCAAAATTCTTGATCTGTAAAATGAAGCAGACAGCTTGTGCTTAGTACAGTAAGTTTTTTATATTCTGGATTAGGCTAGGTGCCAATTAGCCAGCACACAGTGCAGACAGTTCCTACATCTTAGACCTGATCACAGTATACGTAACGTTATCCTAAATAAATGCCAAGTATTTAGGTGACAAGGAGAACCAGTGATGCTTCTTAAGTCAATGGATGTCAAATCAAAGTGGCTCTGTTGCTAGTGGAGCATATTGCATCAGGATTTCCTCTTTGGTTTATTAAACTGTAGGGTATTTGTGGTTGCCTTGGTATTGTGATGGCAGGTTTGTTACAAAATGCAAGAGAAATAATTCCTGGTATACACCTTTCTTGGGTTCTGGATAAGAACGGAACTGTCTGTAAAACAATAACCCTATAGAAGTGCCCAGCTGTCAGAAGATCAAGTAAGTTGGCTTGAAACATGGCAGGTGATGTAATACAAATTGGTTTGACTTCTCTTTGATCACCAAATTGCAGTGAGGTTCCTGGGAGGTTAATCCTGTGTTTTTGTCACAAAAACCCATGCTTTGTGCTCACCTGTGCCTGAGATGAACTTGTGAAGTGTGTTTTGAGTTGGTGAAGTTATTGGCAGCACCGTCTTGTTTTGGCTCACTCCTGTTGGGTGTCCTTAGTTCTCGAGTTGCTGTTACTGTGTCCCCCAATGGCAGCAGTGGATGAACATGGAAGCTTTTAGGAGGAGTGTTGCACCTGCTGAGCTGAATCCTAGGAAAGAATGCATTTTCTTCTCTTGATATGCTACCCTGGAAGTGGTCATCCCACTTGTGGGGGCTTCAGGGACTCTTCTAGCGAAGACTTTTGCCGTGATGGTCGTAGGAAGACTTTGGCGTTTTGGATATCCAAACTGTTGTTCTATTGCTTCTCCTACAACTGAGAGGTGATAAGATGTGCCTTAACATGAAGGTCGAAGGATTTAAATGTTACAGATAATTCCAATAGAACAGAAGTTACAAAATACCTTTAGTATCTTTCTAATTGTCTTCTGCTTACAGCATGCGTTCGCCCAGTCATGGGCAAAAATGATTAATAGAGTTATATCACACGTTACTTCATTTTATGGATAGAGTTGATGGGTTTGTCTAAGTTGACAGCTGCTTTTGATTCAGTTACATGTTCACATGATGTGAGGCTTATCTCAAGATGGGGAACGTGATTGTTTATACTGTGCTAAAAGGTTAATATGTGAAGCGAAACATCAAAGCAGTTTCTAATGCTCTGAACTTTAAAACTCACAGCTGATTTAATTAAAAAATAATTAAAAGGCACATCTTTCCCCACCCCTAAATACAGACCCCAAATATTCTTCAAAGCATATTTGATTTTAATGATTTGGTGATTTCCTCCCTGAGGCGTTTTTTAAGTTACCACTGGAATATGAAGATGTAGCTTTGAGTTGTGACGATAATAGACCATTAGTGAAGTAGGTGTTTGCTTCAAGATGGTAAAATGGCGTGTTCTGTGAAAATAGCTTGGTATTGCAAAAATAAAGTCATAAACCTAGTGATTTTTCCTGTAACAGTCGAAGTTGGTAGCAGACTTCTTTTTCTAATGATTTATAGCTCAAAACAGCTCCTGAAGCAGCTTGGTGAAGCACATAGTAAGGATGTTAGTATGCCAACCTTGCTTTTTTATTTTTCCCTTATTTTTCTCCCCCTCTCCCACCTTCCCTTGAATTTTAATCAAGGGTGCTGTATTAAAATGAGTTTGGTTTTAGCTAGGCCTTTACGGCCAATGCTGGAAAAATCTTGTAATATATTACAGCTTTTACTGCACTATGTAGTTGTGAAAACGTTATGTGGAGAATTCAAGATGGGAGCTCCATGCTGTGTGTCTGGATTTAACCTCTTATACAAGTAGTAACCTATATGTTTTCATCTTCAGAGATAGATCTGGAAGATACAGGGGAAAAAAAAAATCTTTCAGAAGGCATTTCACATTTGGTAGTGATTGTGTCAGAAACAAAAGGCAGCAGAGGAGTATTTATTATTATAAGGATTATAATATATAATAACATCAACATTGTTAGTACTAGCATTGGTATCTCGTTATCTTGAAGGTAGGAGCATTACAGTGTGCTAAGCGCAATCATTAGAAACATGGTGCCATTCCCTGGATGTGGGAAGGAATTGCTTTTTTTAGGTTCTTCCAGAGATCTGTTCTCATTCTTCCCTGTCCCCTCACTATGTGCTGCCAAATGAACCTCAATTATGCCCTCCCAGAGAAATCCAAACTTTGATCTGATTGTTCCCAACAAAGGCGAGCAAAAAAGTTTGAAATTTGGCAGGGATGCGCTACTGAAATTCTGAGCTGCAATTGGATCCCATTCTCTTTTCAGACGTGTACCAGGATGTACTTCCCTGGGCAGTGCTTGCTCTGTTCCCTCTTTTTGTTCTTCTCACGGTCTCTGTGCGGTTTCAGGACTGCATGCTCATAAAGAAGTCTAACTCTGGTATAAGTTGTTACCCACATTAGTTACTGGATTGCTGATCCACGCAGGCTGTCTGTAAATAGGTAGGTAGTATTTTCTTTTGGGTTCATGACTTCACCATACTCCACTTTCATTGAAGCACATGTATACAGAACATTTTGGTGAGAACATGGTAAACTAAATATTAAACACAAGTTGGTTCACAGGATGTAACTTATGTCAAAACACAAGCCTGGTGCAACTTACGGTACTCTGTTTGGACACTTTGTAGAGGGTGCTGAGCACAGCCAGGTTTCCAGTCTCCTAGATTTATCCTATGAACCAAGAGGAATAAGCGATGTCTCGCAAGGTAGAACACAAAGGGATTATCAGGGAGCAGTTATCCTACTTCCATTGGTCGTGCCCTGTAACATCTCAGCCACACACCTACAAGGTGGATGCTGCAGGTCTGAGGCTGTTTTAGAGCGTGGCTGCCATCGCTTGAGCAGAGGGTGTGGTTCCACTGCAGATTCACTTTAAACTAATTAGTTTTTTGCCAGATGCCTGCCTTGATCCAGATCTCTGTGTGGTTGCAAGAGGAGCAGTTCTGGTGCTAGAGCAGATGGAGGAATGTGCAGATGGGGAGGCTGACAGGGAGGGTGGGACCTCAAGAAGCCCTGTCTGGGCTTGGCTTACCTTGTGGAGCTGGGCTTTGGGAGGAAGAGCCACAGCAGATGGTGCAGTGAAGACAGGCCTTAGAGCATTTGGACAGATTTCTCAATTGGATAGAGATGCTACAGGTAAGCAGAAGGTGGAAAAGTCTAGTCTTTTTGGTTTTGTATGGGTTTGGTTTGTCTCTTTTTTTTTTTCTTTTTTTTTTTTTTTTATGAATAACACTTCTGAAAGGAGATAAGCAAGGAGAAAGCAGTAGAAATTGCTTAGTGGAAAAAATAGTTTGTGCTTCAGTATCTGACAAAGTAGTGCAGCAAATAGGATTGCAGTGTAAACCTTGGATTTACTTGACATTCCTGATTTAAAAAATACATGCATTTGTGTATTTCTAGCTCTTTGTATTTTCTGTGGCTTTAGAATCCTTCCTTAATTGTTCCCTGTAACAGGTTTTACAGGCCAGTTCATCCATCTAGAGAATAAAGTTGAGGGCATTGTTTTAAACAAATTGAAATGTATTTTAAATGTTATGCCACACCAGAAGGTAACAGCAGTCTTTCCTGTGCCTTGGCTAGCTTCAGTCTCAAGTAGTTATAAGAATTTTCCACTGCAAGTGTAAGCCTGTTAATGGCAATCGAGTCTTAGTCCTTTGCTTGCTTTTTAAAACTGCAGTAAGTTCCTTTGCTTGCCAGTTTTGAGAGAAGGTTGGAAGGGATTTATTAATCTGTTTGACGAATGTATGATCGGTATCTACTTTCATGCCACTTCATAAAAAGTTTCACAGCTGAAACTATCTGCCTGTGGTAATTATTGCAGTAATCAACCTTGTGCCATGATTTTACTTTGTTATTTTGGGCTTTATTGGTTATGGCATGACAGTTACTGCTGTTTTCGTAAGTGTAAATATAGGCAGCTTTTTGGACACCATGACTGCTTAAGAGGAAGAAAGTGTCTTTTACTGGATGGAAGACATAGAGAAAGGCAGGTGAAAAAGAAGCTACAGCAAGAGAAGAGGCAGCTCCTCTTGGCAGGAGGTCTTGCTCTGCCGTTGGACCACTGGAAGAAGAGAAGGCTGGGCTGTGCACACCTCCTGCCTTTCTCTAGTCATGAAATGGGAGCATTTGAGTGTCCTGACTCCTGACTGTTTCATAGTTTATTTTGCTCATTTCAAAGAGGGAGAGCATCACCTGATAAGTTTCTGGACAAACTGGAAGGCAATGTCACCACTCTTTTTTCTCTCTTCCCCCCCCCTTCTTTTTTTCTTTCTTCTCCCCCCACAAGACCAGCGATGAAAAATAAGACAGAACTCAGATGAGTAAGGCACTAGTATAGTCAGGATCATGGTAAATAGCAGAGCTGTGTATGCTATTAACATAAGGAAAGTACGAAGTTGAAAAAATACATAAAATGATACCTCATCATTTGGGAGGTTAGATCTATGTTTTTTTACCTTGGTTGTCTTTATTGTGCGAGACAGGAGATGTTCCCTCCCTTCCTTGTTCTCTTAGATCTTTCTCTTACAAGTGTATGAATCTGCTTTGGGTACTTCGTTAAAACAAACAAAGAACAAGTATGGACGGCTACCAGGGGACTGGGTAGCACCAGCAGGAGCAGAAGGACCAAAGCCTGACTGACGTAGCTGAGACCTGAAAGCATTTGGCAGTTTGAAGGCAATCTCTTTTTGTAATAGTCTCTGAACTCAGCCCTTAGATGAATGCAACGCAGTGGGATGCTGAGAAATGGGTATAAATATTTAGATTTATGTACGACGAATTTTGGTTTTGCCAATTAGTAATATCCCTTAGGAATTAATTGCAAAGTCTCTTGTGTTTTATTGAGAGCTGGAAGAGGGAGGAATGACCATCAGCAGCCATTGGACTGGAAGAGCATGTGTGTGTCTGGCCCTCTGGGGACACGGTGTGTCCTGGGCAGGGCGAGGAGACCGGGGGAAATGGCGTGGCCGCTGTCTCTTCCTTCTTCCCTGGCTCAAAGCTGCTCTCTGTGCAGCGCCTACATGAAGAGTTAAAACATCTACCCTGAGCAAAGGGGATGATGTGAGCAGAGGTAAGAAGCCCCTCGCGTGCTCCAGCCCGCCTGTGTGGCTGTGGCTGAGCCTCGGCTCCCAGCGGGCTCTTCCCCTGTGCCAGTGCAGTGTGCCAGCATTAACAGGGGAAGAGCCTGGGGCAGGGGGTTGCTGCCATGGCCTTGGGGAAAAGGACGCTCTCCCTGCTCTCCAGAGAGTTCTGCCGTGAGCTGGGTGGGGGATGAGGCATCTGTACAGCCAAGCTGCCTGGAAAGAAGGGGCGAGCCCCGGGTCGCCTTCTGTGTGGGTGAGGGATGCTGGGGCTGAGAGGAGATCGTGAGCTTGGGCTTGGGCGTTCCAATGTGCTTTGGTTAGTGGTGTGGGGAGCTGGGCCGGCAGCGTGCCAGGCCCTGTATCCTGGGCAAGAGGAGTCCAGAGAGCTGAACAGCAAGGAGAAGGATGGCTCAGGTTGCTCCCACTGGGAACTGGAGCGGAGGTTTGCACAGAAACTGGGTGCTGTGGGTAGTTAACGGGGCTGGTGGCCAGGTAGAGGTGGTGTTGTGTGTTGCAGCGGTGCAGGTGATGGGTTGGTGGGAGCTCTGAAGATGAACGGTGACCTGATCTGGAAGGAACTGTGAGTCTGTGCTATACAAACAGTGATGCTTATGAGAGCAGCTTATGTATGGAGAAAGGTGTGTGGGGTTTTTTTGTCTTTTCTTCCACCGCCTGTTTTGTTTTCTTTGTCTGTCAGGACTGGCTGGACTGGCTTTGAGCCGATACCATCAGTTCAACCTTCAGTATTTTGTGTGTTCTTTTAAACCTCTTACTTCATGGCTGTGATGCCTGAAGAGATCACAAAACAATACCTGGCTGCATACAAATGCTTTTCAGATGATTATCAATACCACTTACCAGACTTCTGTTAAGGAAGCCTGTTTGTAAACACCGGTATGCTGGGTATGTGAATCCCTCCTTTTTGGCTGCTATTCTTTTGGAGATTTGAAGATGGTTGCTGATAAATGGACAAGTGGTTAAAATACTTGTCCAAGCTGAAGTCTAGCAACCACAGCCTAATGCTAGTCCCTTAACTTCCTTTGCAGGATGAAGCTGATATAGTTAAGATGTAGTTTGAGACTGAATTTGAAGCTCCTTTTATCAGAGTGTGACTGCACTGGGAATCCAACTGACTTTCTCCAGCAGGCTTTGGGATACTTCGGCTGTTCTCTAGAGAACTTGTTTGAAAGTAAAGGTAGAAAGCAGGATTTTACTCCCCCCCCGCCCCAAGTTAACACAACAGATACATGAAGTATAACAGTATTTAAAATTTGGGCGTTGACATACAGTGATATTGTGTGAAAGTGGGCGAGAGACTGAAATTTGTAAAGCTGTTGTTTACTAATTGCACTTTTGTATTGCGCCTTTGCCAATAAAAAGAAAAAAGTGCATCATTTAATTTTTGGCTAGACAGACAAATGCAGACTGGTTGCATGGAAGTGTTTGCTTTGGCACCCTTCATTGCTTATGAGGGTCTTTGCTTATGACCTGAATTCTGGGAAGGTGTCCAAGCTCTGTGCACACTGAAGTGCTTATCTCTTGAGGTTTTTTATTCTTTTGCACAACAGAATACACAGACCTACTTAGCAAATGCCCATGCAATTATAGCTCTGTGTCCCATTTCAAATTCTCCACACCACTCCCTGCTGCAAAGGCTATGCAATTAAAGCTCTCTTTCCAAGGAGGTCTTGTTCTTCAGTTCCAGTTTGTTCTTTTGCCTTGAACCTTGATGGTGTCTCTTTTTCTCTTAATTTGAAAATGTTCTGTGTTAATGATATGACTTATTTTCAAGGTGACCCGGCATCTTACACTCGTCTCTGGAGGAAAAATTAGTTCTCTGAGCAAAATAAATTGTATTCTGTTTTTATTTTAATATTTACACAATTTACAAGACTGCATGAGGAATTTCTGCTTTGTGCGTTTGTGTCCACGCTACCAATGTAACAGTAGCCTTTTGCAAGAAGCTCCTACAAGAGTGGTGTTTCTGAAACTCTTAAACTTCCTTTTGATTGCTGTAAGAGAGTCATGTGGCATTAACAGATCTGTAGCATTTGTGCAGAGCCCTTGGCTGGTGTCTGGGGAGGCTGGAAGCTGTGCATGGCACAGGTAGAAGCATGGGTGGTAGAAATATGAGTGCGTTTGTGCTGTCTCTCAAGGTAGTGTGTAGCTGTTTCAAAATCAGTCGTTGCTCTGGTGGAGGTATAACTGAACACAAAACCTATCCTGACTTGCTGCTGGTGGTAGGATCTTAAAACTATCCTGGCTGCCCATTTTTAGCTGGTTCCTGCAGAAGTGAGACTACTTGCAATCTTTCCATTCTCTCTCCTAAGCTTAGGTAACATGTTGACTAGGTCTCACAAAGCAGTAGAAACATGCAGGTACTGAAGCTTCTACAGATCTTCAATGAAGGTGTAAGCAGGTTTTGCAGACAGACCCTGCTGGTGCTCTGGCCAAAAGAAAGGCCAGCAGTGGGAACAGATGCCATTGGAGGCATCAGGGCAGCCACTCAAAAGAGAAGGTGTGTAATCCATAGGAAGGAAAAGAACTTCAATCACAACTTGCCCCTTTGTAGCCATCCATGTGAAAATCTTGTGCAGTTTAGTTTACAAGTAGGTTGTAAGCAAGAAACCAGGCTTTGTTAGTTCCTTTGCATGCAAACCACTTGGGGTTTTTTTGTTGCCCTTTCAGAGGCTACTGGAAGAATTTTCAGTATTAAATGGAGCTGATGCTGTCCCTGACCTTGGGTCATTTGAGTCAAAATGTTTTTAGAACAGCCTTGCTTTTTTAGAACAAAGGAGGACCTGGAATTTTTGAAAAGTTGTGTAAATAAGACTGTTTGTATGGCCTGCAGCAGCTTGGACTCTATGGCAGGGACTATAGCAGGAGCATTGTTTTACATTTCTGTTCTGGCTTGCACCTCCAGCCCCTTCCTCTGCCTTCCCTCTGGCGTTGGTGGCACCCTGTGAGTGCTCCCTGTGGGGAAGGGAAATGGGTTGTGTCCATTGCTGCTGACTGAGGCTGTGCGGTTGTCAGTTCTGTGTGTTTATCTAGAGAGGAGTAAGCATCCTATGTGTGTTTACTCTTACACTGTTGTTTGGCATAGTTCAGTTCTTGCCCTAGACAGTCCAGGGTCTGCCTAGTTAGAGAAGGCAATCTGCTTTTAACTCAGAACAGCAGAGAGCTGTGAATGCTCCCAGTGAAGGAGACTCGGCATTACATTTTCCCTGGACTTTGTGTATTTATTGCAGTACAGAGGTTACCCCTTTACCTCCTTTCCCTTTGGAGTGGCAGATACTCGAGCTTCCTTCCCATCCCCCAGTTGTGCCTCTCAGCGCTTGGTCTTCTGAGATGAAGTGCTGCAGGACTTCCTTCAAAGGGCTTTTTTGGCCGGGAAGCTCCTGGGCTAGCTGTCCTCCGCAGCGGGCCTGTTCTGTATTCTGGCAGGATTATGAATGCCTGCTTTCCACTAACCGTTCCTATCACAAGACACAGATAAAAATGGACAGATACATCTTTAATGAATTTATAAACCTCAAAGGATTTGGCTTTCTTTTAAAGCAGGCATCTGGCTTTCCATCCCCTGCTTTGGCTTCCCTTGGTTACTTCAGAATCACTGTGTGCTCCTTCCCTCAACTCTCACAGCACAAACCATTTGCATGGTATTGGAGATTATTTCCAATGAGGAGTGGGATTTTGAAATGACTTTTAGAAGTGAGGCGATTTGTTTCTACAGAACTAATTTTCTGGAACAGCTTAATCTGTTAGTATCGGTACTCTAAACAACCCACGATACCTTTTGTGAAAAGTCTGTGTGTAGGTCTGTTTTGCGATGTGTGGCAGAAACGGAAGGGCTCTTCACCAGACTAGTTACCTCTGGATGAAGCAAACCATAGAAGATCCTTTGTTAGAGAGAACTAGACCAAATCCGTCTTCATCCTAGTCACATCAGTCTTTTCTAGAATAAAGCAAAGGGAACAGCATATCTTGGTCTTTGCAATTATCTCACCTGAATAAGCTTTTTTTTTTTTTTTTAACCCAGCAATTGATGTAAGAGGGACAAGGTTGAGAACTTTGGTTTATAAGTGAATATACAAAATGTCCCTCCATTTGATGCAATCTTTTGTATTTCAAAAGGTGGGGAAAAAAAAAGTTTTCATTTTGAAGTTTAAGTATGACCTAGGGTTTAGTCATATGCAATAGACCTACACATCAGAGCAAAGGATGCTATTTTTTTTCCTCCTCTGCTGCTTTTACCACTTCAGTCTTTGGAAAACAGGATTCCTTTCAAGTTCTTTGTTCTTGTAAGTGGCTGATTACATGTCTTAGCTGGATCATGCAAATGACTATGTTTGTCCTTAGCAGCAAGTTGATAGGAAGCATGTTAAATTCTTACCTTATTTTTAATTGTACGCTGGGGTATCAGTAAACTGAGAGGCTGTTGAGGAAAGCTGGAGTATTTGTAGTTTCAGTAAAGATACCTTAAAGCAGAAAAGTAGTTTTGAATAAAATAACACAATATTCAAGTTTGTCATCCGGCTAAATTTCAGTATCTTCTTCATGCCTGCATTTTATAGCCATACTTCCCTTCCCATTGAGGATGTGTTGCTTCATTGTCACATCTGATCAACTGCATAAGTTGGCTTTGATGCTTTAAAGAACAGTGGTTCATTCTGCAGGGTGGATTATAAACAAATGATATATGCAAATCATGAAGCAAAGTAGGGAACTTTTTAAACATTAAGTCTGATTAGAAAGATTAATAAAGGAAATACTTCTGAATGTGGAAGGACAGTATGACATTTGCAGTTCTGTAATTTTTAAAATACTCTCTGGATAAACATTTCCCATTATTTGTTTCCAGTAGCAGTTGTTTTTAATGTTAATAGTCAACTACTGGACACGCAAGATTTGCATTTAAATTCATTAAGTATATACTTTTCTAAGTGAGTGTGTGAAAGTTTTGGAATGCATGAAACTTAGCGACCCTGTAATATCATAAAGGGCACGTGGTGATTTGCGTCATTTCAAGTAGGGTTTTCCCATACTAGTTCTCTTCTCTGCAGCCCCCACGTCAAAATCTGAATGGTGCTTATCTATTAGACATCACAGCTGTCCCTTGCTGGAAAGCTGACAGTTCAATCTGGTTGCAGAGGAAATGTGTCGTGTGACTGAAAAAGTATTATGGACTAGAGTGGGAAAAACCACACAGGCTTGACTCCACTCTGGTGCAGAGGTAACCTGTGAGGTTGTCTGTTAGCTCCCGGTGAAAAAAATTCAACTGGGAGGGGGGTTGCCAAGTTTGAAGGTGCACGTTGAATTTCTAAGGCTGTTGGTTGTCTGCTTAGGCATGCCTAATAGCTCTGGCCTCAGTAGTTACAAGTTCTCCTGCTGTTCTGGGCTTGCAAATCTGGACAAGGATTGTCCAGCCACAGGGGCTGTTGCAGTTGATATTGTCTTCTGTGATTGTTTGGGCTCTTGGGCTGTATCCTGTTGATGAGACGAGCAGCTCCAGTCCTGGTGTCTGTTGTACTTTCCTACTAGAGCTGCTCTTTAAGACCTTCAATCTCTCTGAAGTTGAGAAGAATAAAATAAAACTAGGAAGGAAAAAATTCTTCATGTGTATTCAATACGATGCACTTTCCCAAATAGCTTCACTGGTGGTGAACAAATCCTCTTTCAAAACCCACATTAGTATGCCTGGAGTCTGAATTCCTTTTTGGATCTGATGGGTCTGGATCTTTAGATTTAAACTTGTACGTACTGAGTTTTTGCTTTACTTACTGATTTGCTCAGAGAGCCTGTCAAACTCGGGGAGGGGGGGAATAGATTCTTCAAAGAGTAATGAAAAGGATTCCAGTGAAGGCTAGGGCATGTTATCTCCAGTTTTGCATGGAAATGCCTTTAATTTCTTGCTTTTAAGAAATGACCAACCCAAACCCTAGAAACCTTGTTATAGGACATTTGGCTCATACGGTGTGAGTGGTTCAGGAAGTTGTTAACTGGGTAGAGCAGCTGGAAGCTGCTGAAGAAAAACCTTGTGCTCTGTCCATGCCCTGCCTCCTGTACTGCTTGGACCTTGCTTTGCTAGGTTAGCTTTTCTTCCAGAGTTGATTTCCTGACAGGTTGGTGAGCTGAGTTTCCCTCACCAAGGGTTTGAATAAATGCTGAGACCCAGGGAGGAGGTGAGATGTCACAGCTATAGGGGAGTGGAATATCCCATTTGTCCTTGAGAGCAGGAAGTTGTTGGGTTGTATCACACCTAGGAAAACCTAACGCTCATGTTTGACCAAGTTTGGGTGATAATGCTTTAGTGTTAGCTCCCTAGAGCAAATAAAAGCCATTAAGAGTGTGGTGTGACGTGAATTGGTGGCTGTGTTGCCCAGTGTAACACTGGTTCGTTCTATCCCTCACTTATGCCAATACATACAGCTTTTGGTGGGACTGTAGTATATAAAGATCAGGGAACTCCAGTAAGATGACACATCTAGGAAAAAAGAGGGAGTGAGGCTGCTTGAGCATCTGCCAGCAGAAAAGAGTGTATCTCCATTTGGAGCTTTAACCTTGCCAGTCAAGATGCCTGGGATGCGAGAGGGCCGGTTGGTGTGTGGAGAGTTTTGTAATGCATGGACTACATCCTGCACTGTAGCTCTTTGCAGCGATGCCTTGGTGTCTGTGGAGGAGCTGACTTAGGTTCAGCAGAGCTTACTGACAGTAGCTCAGTACCAGCCATGTCAGAATGTAGAGACAACTTATCTGGGGTGTTTTTTGCATTATACTGTTCGCTGCCTGTGCTTCACCTCTCCCCACGTTTTCCTTCCAGCTCCCCACAGTAGAGAATTGGCTATATAATGTTTAAAAAAAAAACAACAAAAAACCACCAAAAAAACCCCCTAACTTCTTTCTTAATGGTGGTTTGAAGTGATGGACTGTACCATGTAGTGCTACCTACTGCTCGTAAGTCTTGAGCATTAAGAAAATAAATGGTAGCTTCAATTTTGAATTACTTGCTGTTGGGAAATCTTAAATTGGATGCACAGCTTCAAGTCTGAAGGTGTTATCTATCTTCTGGAGAGATCTAATGGAGAGTTGTCTCTTTCAGAAGTAACTTCCACTGCTAGTCTAAATTGATATTCTAATACATACCTAAGAGGTCCTTCGAAGCATTTGTCATCTCATAAACAACTCTTTTAAGTGCTCTTCATCTTCTCTCTTGGCTAGTCAAAGTGACAGACTGAAGAGGAATCTTCTCTTAGCAAAATTAAACTGGCAATGGATAACATGTTAAAAATGGCAGGAAATCTATCTTTTTATTTTAAAGCACAAAAAAATTGAGGCAAAACTACCATGTAGTCTTTTTCCATACATTCATATATTACTTTTGCCACTGCAAATGGCAGCTGATCAGAAGGAAACTGTATTTCATTGTTGAAGTCTAACCATTCATTGCTTAGTACTGAGAAAATACCTATCAGCAGGTA
The DNA here is from genome assembly GCF_900496995.4 of Aquila chrysaetos chrysaetos. Lineage (NCBI taxonomy): Eukaryota > Metazoa > Chordata > Aves > Accipitriformes > Accipitridae > Aquila > Aquila chrysaetos. Next base: position 17,126,396 of record NC_044029.1, on the reverse strand, counting down.
ATCTACACTATGCAGAAGTCATTTGTAAACATACTGAGTCTGTCTGCCAAAGCTAGCTTAAATATGTTTTAAGACCTATGAAATACACACTAATATCAAGCTTGCAGCAAGTGATGAGAGGTGTTTTGTTTTCAGTGTTATTGCAGGCACACTGTGGTATTAAATGTAAACACAAGACTAAGCATTAATTTTTAAATTCATAGTCTTTTTGGACTTTACTGTGCAAATAACTTTTGTTGTTACTGGTTTGTCTTCTCTAGAAAGGATTAAAGGATTTTTTTTCTTTAGTGCAACTGACAGCCCTTTGTCATACACCTTCAGAAAAGTTGATGACAACTGCAAGCACTTGACACCTGTGAAAATTAGGTTTCAAACTCTTGAAGTTCAGAAAAGCCTTTCCATATTCTGACCTGTTGAATGTGATATTGAAATGAAAGGTAATTTGGAAAAAGCACTTGAGGTCTGTAAGCCTCAAATTTAGCACTATGTTTAGCTTAGTCTTTTTTTAAACGCTTCCTAAAATGGCTTAGCTGTTGTGACAGGTACTATTTAAAAAAACAAATGGGCTTGACAAGTGCTTTCTTAGAAGCTTGCTTTACACACAGCAATAGGAGCAATCTTGCTTTTTGACTTGTCATGCTTTAATTTGAAGTTGGTCAGTGACACCCAGCAGCTTCCTCTGAGACACTTAGTAGGTGTGGTATGTGAATGCTAGAAGTGATGGCTGCTTCCAGGTATTTGAGGACATTGGGTGAATTAAAGTGCACCTCTGTAAGAAAAGAATTGGCATTCCATTTGATTTTTAACATGCACTTTAAATCCCTTTGGATTTTCAACCGTCAAAGTGAAGTGTTGCTTTTTTTTTTTCCTTGGCTTTCACAGTGAGGAGAGACAGACTCATCTCCATCGTTACTATGTAGCAGCAAATGACTTTGCTGTTCTTTTTGGTACCCCTAGGTCACCAAGCTGTACTGCCTCCAGTTTTCTTTTTACTTACTCTATTGTATGACTGAGCAAACTATACTACTTGACTTACCAGTCTGTTGACTAGTTGCAGTCAGCTCTTCTTTATCTCCATTTCCTTTTTTGCTTGTTATGCAGTGTGAATAGTCTCTTTAAAGAAGGGAGGATTGAAGTGGTGTTTTTGCAGACCAGGCTGCTATAGCTTACCTTCTTCTGTGCCCTCCAAGAGTGGCCCAGGAAGGGCAGGAAGACAGCAGCTGCTGCAGGGAGATCAAACCACATTTGTTACACTAAACCAGACAGCAGGGTAAGCTGCGAGCGAAGGCAGAGCCTTCCCTGGGATGGGGTTGGCTTCTGGAGAGCTGGAAGTCAGAAGTGTAGCAGTCTGTTTCCTAGCCTTCTATAGCAAATCCTTAACCTGAGTTGAGGAGAATTTATCTGTATGTCCTGGACCACTGGGCATTTATACTGGGATACAATATAAATGGCTTCCCAAATGCTTCTTTAAAGTGTTTCCTCCACTGGGCATGAAGGCTGTGGTGGTGTGACTTTGCTAGAAGACAGTTTTGTTTGACATGGTGGACCATTGCCATGTCCAAAGAGCACCCTGATGCCGAGGCGTTTGCGGTGCTGGGAAGTGCTTAGGTTGTAGGAACAGTGACTATGTTTTGCCTTCCACTTGCACCAGTGGCTTGTACCTTTTCTTGATTCCTCTTGCCCAGCCCTACCTTGGCTGGTCTTTTGCTCCCTGTGATGATTTCTGCTCACATGTCTCTTGGGTGCAGCAGGACACCAGGGCTTGAGCTCTCCCTGGTCTTTTCTGCGCTGTTGTACTGACTCAGCCTGGGTTGGGTGGGTGTCTGCAGCTCAGCCCTTTAATCTCCTCCCTGCTCTACTTACTGTATCTTTGATCTCTGGTACCTCCTACAGCCACTCATTTCCCTTGTCAGATAGGAGCTACTTACCTGCTCTCCATGCAGGTACTTGCTGCCCTAAGTATTTACTCTTTGTAGCTGCTTCCTTTCCCCAAATGCCAATGTTTCTGTCTTAATCCCTGTGGGATAGGTCAGGTGATGATCTGCGCTTTCTTTCTAACCCACCTTCTTTTGGGACAGCCAGCTAATTTACATTCATGGAGTCTGTGTCTTTCAGAAGCTCTGCATAGGAGACCACTGCGTTTTTTCAACTGGATGAATTTGCAGGAGCCTTTGCTCCCTTACTGTGTCAGTGCAGCCATGTCATAGGTTGAGACACCTGCACTTGGGCTTCCTGGCTTCCCCAGTTCTGCTCCGAGGAGGTAGGCGCAGAGCCAATTGCTCTATGGGTGGCTATGAGAGATCCTTCAGAGCTCTGCTGGTAAAAACAAGGTGCAGCAGGAGAGGCCTCTCCTGCGGGGAAGCTGTCAGACTTCTACTCCACCCTTCCTGCTGTGGGAGAGGAGAGGTGTTAGGCATCTTGTCCATGTCTTTCTGTAGCTGCCATCACTGGGGTAGTTTTTCAGTTTACCCTGTCCCCAGGTAGTATATATTGCCCTTCTGACCTGTTGGCAGCTGCTTGGAGCAGCGCTGTCCTGGTGCGTAGCCTGCTCTTTACTTCAGGAAAAGTCAGTGTTCCATCATCTCTCCGTGCATGCCTCAGCCCAAGGGTTTTCTGCGGGAAAGTTGCAAAATCGGGGCAGTAGCAGAATTTACAAAATGCTGAGAGACGCTCACTGACTTCAGAAAAAATGGAAGACATTTGTCTTCCTATCTCTCCTAATTCCTTGGGATGTAGCTATGCGTTGGTGCTACTCAAGGCAGAATTCCCTGAATCGTACAAGAGGGGCCAGTGAGAGGAGCAGCATGCCTCAGGGGATTGTATGGTTTAAAATACCTCTCTTATAAATTGCAACAGATGGTGGTGAGATTCTTTGAGGTAGGTTTTTATTTGAACAGTACTTTCAAACAACTCCCCTCCCCCTCCCCCCATCAATGCAAATTTCTGGAAAAAGTGTGAAAATGAACAAAGGAAGGTTGACTGTTTTTTGTTTTGCAGCTTCAAGGGAAAGGCTGTAGGACCTTCAGTTTCCTTTTTCTGTGGTGCTAGACATAGCTCTTCTGCCTCCACCAGTGACACTCTGCTGTATTGCCCAGATTAGGGAAATGTAAACAAGTATGCAAGTGGATTTTTACAGAATCTCTATGTATTTTTAATGTGTTTATTGTAAGTTGTGGGATCTGCACTCGCTTCTCTCATTAGGGTTCTTTTCAGTTAAGAAAAGGTCTGTCTTGCAAGAAGGGGATTAGCTCTGCTGATGAGCTGCAGGCTGTGTTTGAGGAAGTGGCTGAGGGTTACCTTGCAAACCTGGTTTTGGCCCTCCCAATACCCAGGAACACAGAAGCTGTCCTGTTAGTTTCCAGCCAATAATTTTTCATTTGCTCAGGAAGGGCATCCTGTTATGTTGGCTTCCACGCAGTATCTGATTACCCTGTGAAACTTGATGCAGTCTTGAACTCTTGACCAGATACCCTTTCTGCTCATACTTTTCTTTATTATCCTTTTAAACTGTTGGGTTTTTTGTTTGTGTGTTTTGGTTTTTTTGGGGTTTTTTTGTTTGTTTTTTTTTTTAATATCCTTTCCAGCATGATAGACGGTAGTTCAACTGATTTTTCTTTTAGGTCATTCTTTATTTGTATCCCTACTTAGATAAGGTCATGTATGTTATGGGCTTAACTTCCCACATTTCTCCTTGTTTCTTTCTCTGCTGGTATTAAGGCAGAAATGGTGCCGCCTCTCGTGCCCCCCCCCCCGCCTTTTTTTTTGACCTTTGTAGAAGGCTGTTAATGCTTGCTGAAATTAAAAGGCAGATCTTAGGAAATACAAGTCTGTCTTCCTTGAAGGTTGTAAACAGAGGGGGTAGTTCTTGCTTTTCGTTTTGCCCTGGCTGGATAGATTAATTCTCATGTGCTGTAGGTGTGTAGGATTTGCAGATCTCTCCTGACCTGTCAAAATGAAAGCCAGCTGTAACAATTTCATATCTGCCTCTTGGGTTGAAACATGAGCTGGCTTCTCCGAAGCTTGTCCTGTTATTTGGACAGGGACAGTGTCTTGTTATTTCTTCGGGACAGTGGAGGTCTCTTTGGCAGATTTTTTTCTTCAACAGAGACCTCTGAACAGCGACTCTCTAAAATGTCTTCTGTACATGTGATGGGTTGACTGCACTTTCTCCAGACAGGGCAACAGAAAAGCTGGACTACTGCTTTCTCTGTGGGCTTCAAACAGAGCTCTGAAATAAGCTGACGGTCTTTTAAATAGTAAAATGCTGACTTCAAATTCAGGACTTGTGTTTGAAAATTGTCCTTCCCTCTCCTGTTCCAGTTGCATGAACGTTACAGTCTTGCTAAGCTTGAGGTAGCTCCCATTTCGTCTGGTGGCTGGGCAATGCACAAATGAAGTGCTGAGAAGGAACAGAGGATAGCATTAGTAAGAAGAAGAAAGCAAGTACTATAACAGTGTTTAATCAGAAGCAACAATGTAAGTAACAACTAGATAAACCATCTGTAGTAAAGCAAGAAAATGCTTTAAAAACAATTTGTGCAAAAAGCTAAATAAACTCTTTCCCCAAGAGAGGAGCTCTTTAAAAAAGTCTGTTTAAAAGAGTTGTGTGCTGCAGCGTATTTTAATGAGGAGGGAAGCAAGAAAACATGATCACTTTTTGCAGTGTTTCATCTGTTCTTGTGGTTATTTTTTCATTCAAGCCCAACTGCCACATCTTTTAGTTTATTACAGATATTTTAAAAATAAATAGTTGTTTAGCAGAATTCTTGTTGAGGTATGAGGAAGAAAAAAATATGCGCACACACATATATATATATGCGCATATGCATGCCAGGGCTTAGTTATGTAAAGTTAAGCATAACTGTTCTCATCTGAAAACATCTCATTGTCCTTAAGTGTAAAGTGTGATCATAGTCTTCATAGTTTTTTGATGAATCCTAGCTCCGTGGTACTCTAATTCTGGATTGTGCTTTCTAGGTAATAAAATAATTCTTTTATAAATGACCACATTAAAGTGTGTGTTTGTTTATCTTTAAAAACACAGGATAACTAAGTCAAGTTGTCTCTAGTTTGGAAAAGCCAGCGTTATTTCTCCTCCTTGTTTCTCTGGGTTAGGTTACAATTTTTAATTACATTATTGCTTGCCAGCATCCCTCCCACAGACTCTTTGCCTCATCCAGCACACAGAATATACGGTGCTAATCTTGATGAGTATTTCCCCTTCTCCTTTTTGTGGAATATGTGGCATAAGGCCATAAGTTTCCTGCGCGGTACTCAAAGCTTGCTTTAAAAGAAGAATTAATCATTTCAACATGTGTGTGGGTTTTTTTGGTGGTTTTTCTTTTTTTTCCCTCCTATGATATTTCACAAATGTTTGTGAACGTGCTTTCCAATAATAACATATTAACAACAGCTTCTTCCCATCTGCAAGTGCACCACTACTCCCTCCATGTTTCTGGTTTTAAGAAGTCTGTTTTGTGTTAGGGTTGAATTGGGTGATCTGTAGCTGTTCACCTCAGGCTCTGCGCAGGTCTTGTCTGGCAGTCACCTTGGTTAGCTTGGGACCCGCTGTTTGTTTCTCTCTTGCACAGTGGCGATATTCCCATTCCATAGTGGATGCTGAAACATAAGGAATGTGTGAATACCTCTACAAAGGCAAAAAGCAAGATCTGTCTAGACCAGCATCCCATCTGACAGTTGCTGATGGTAGGTGCCGGGGGAAGAGTAGAAAAACAGGGCAAATACACAGTGGTGTTTTGCCAGAACATTTTTCCAGCCTCTTTGATTTGCAGGCTAGGTTATTTTCTTCTGTGAGTTGCCTAGTTGCTTTTGCACCTATGTAAACTTGTAGTATCCCCAGAGTCCTGTGACATGGAATTCCACAGATTAACTGTTACCTGCAAAAACTACCCCATCTTTCTGTGGTTTTTTTGTGAGTCTGCCTCTTGCTAGTGTCACTGGGATAGGGTTCAGCTCTGGACTAAAACACCTATATGCAGGTGTGTGAATGCAAGTGTCTCACTGGCAATGCTGGCATCGGAGCTGAGAGCAATTCAGCTCGCCACCAAATCAATGTATAGGCTGGGACTCAGCTGCTTAAACCAGAGGTATCTGGTGTCATTTTGGGTACTGTGGGATGTGTATCCTGCCCAGTCTCCCATTGCCACTTGATAGGTTGCAGGCATCCTGCTAAACTGCTGACGTATCTGCCAGCCCTGTGCAGGCATCTTGGATGCACTAGGATTTCTCAAATATGGCAGTTGGGTTTATTAGGCAGAGTTGGCTTCTCCTGTCTCGCTACATCACCTGGCATGGGAATGCAACTGTTCAAGTCTTTTGACCCAGATCGGTGTCTCATCCTGTCCCCCTCTTTGCTCCCTCCTTTGTGTAGTAAGTAATGTCTTCTACTTCTGATCTGGTTAGATCTACAGCTGTGACAAGACTTCTGCGTGTACATCACATTGCAGAGAATGCACAGATCCTGCATGTGCCTGCTTTGTTTGCAGATGTGGATGTTCATGACCCAGCAGATCATAATTACTATCAGGTCTCAAGTCAGCTCCCCCAAAAGGAGAGAACCTGCCATTAGCAATCGTCTGTGGATATTTTTGTACTTAAAACACCTTTTCAGGGCTGGGGTGGAACCTGCCAAGCCAATTTGACTCTGGGGTTCCTCCTGCTGTTCCTGCCTCCTTTGCTGGGTGTCTTCCAGTTTCTGCAGCAAGGGATCTTGCAGACCCAACCTCACACTTACAGTTGCTTGATGAAGATATTGCCACAGAACACCTAAAAATCCTCGTGTTTGCAAGTGTGTGAGGAAAACAGTGCTATGTGGAGTGTGGAGAAAAATATACTGATGATAAACCATGAATTAATTAGTTCTAAATTTTATTTGGTTGTTGATGAGTGAGTATAACAATGCTGCTCAAAAAGATGGTTGCATTTATTTAAACAGTAGGTGGTCCTTGAATTGAGCAGCAACTCTGAAACACAGCTAAATACATCTCCTTCAGCACATGGTCCTGACTTGCTGTGCCTGCACTACCTTTCCCTGCTGGTTCCCTGTCATCCTCTTGGACTCCACAGCTCTCCCTTTGCAGTTGCAGCTGCTCCAGAGACACTTGGATGAATTTCTGTTGTGGACAAACCCACCGTTTCCCTGCAGCTTCTCCCTCTGCTGCAATGGAGCAGTTTTGGCTGGAGTTTTGAGAGGGGAAAAATGTTGTCTTGATACATAGTATTGTGAACCCTGGCTCAGGCTTTTAAACATTTGTCAAAGTTGTGATCAAATGAAAAACGGCTGTTGCTGTCTGCCACAATTTCAGTCAATACATACTTGTGCACCATAGAGGTAATGGTTTCTGTTCTTTTCAAATAATCTGTTTGCAAATTATTGTTGCAATTTGACACTTGGATATGTGCTGTATTTGTCTCCTGAAAGCATTTAAAATACTTTTCTATAGCCTTATTTCCAATGAAATGTGCTTAAACCCATTATTTAGTGGTCGTGTTCAAGTTCATAGTAAAGCTTATAACCTACGCTTGCTCAGCACTTCACTTCCAAGGCACACAATTAAAGACTCCTAGATTAAACCTTATCTCCTTAAAACTACATGTGTATTCATGGCAAAATCTGAACTGGCTCTTCATTCCTGGTTTGAGTGCAGGAGTGAAAAATACTGACTTTTCCCATTATCCAGATGCAGAGAAAGTAAATGAGAGGCCTCTTAAGGGGCCAGGTGTCCCTTAGCAGCATTTTGATGGCTCTTGTTTCTAATAAGCAAGCTGGATGTTAGGAGTTTCTAAGTCAGTCTGGGTGTGGGGAGAGTTGTGTTCTGTTATTTATAAATCTAAACAAGGATTACTATGCTCTTTTGGCTCCTCTTTCTTATGTTAATTCTTAGTTTTTAATCTTACTATACCGGGTTTGTTCAGTGCTTTTTCTACTCCAGAGCTACCAGCAGCACACGGTCACTTAAACAGCTTGGATCAAGACAGCAAATATCAGTGAGGTTTTGGATGCAGACAGAGGTCACGTTTTGCAAACAGCTGTTGTGGTGGAAGGCGGTGGTAGCCCTTTCAGTGGGAGTACTCCTTCTGAACTGAAGCAGTCAGATCTGGAAGATCTTGTAATGTTAGAAAAGTTAATGTGAAAATCTAGTATCCTATTGCCAGCATTCCTGATAACTTGGTATTTCAAAACGTCCTGTTAAACAGATATATGGGACTTACTGTAAACTGAAACCCAAGGATGCTGAGGTTATGAGTCCAGAGATAATGCTTCCTTGTTATGTGTAATGTTTAGAGAGGATTTGCTAAGCCTACCGTTTACAGCTGATTTGCAAAATATTCCCAGGAGTCTCCAGTTGTGCTGGCAAATTATTCTCTTATCCAGTAGTAGTTTGCGAAGAGTTCCCAGAGGGAGTAGGAGCGCAGGTTATGAGCAGTCCTAATACACAGGAGCACGTTTGATGCCCCCAGTCTGTGGGCAAGACACTGCCAAGGGCTGGTACTCCAGTGCCTGCCGGCAGGGAGCCTGTCTCCACCCACCAGCTCCGAGTGTATCACCAGTTATAGCAGTCAGTCGGTCATCCACCCGCCATATATTACTAATATATAAAATAATCTTCACTATATATTACTAATATATAAAATAATCTTCTGTGGTGAAAATTATTGTGTTACCCTTTTTATTGGCAACATCTGAACTAACTAAAACAAGAGCATGACTCCTTGACGGTATTGCACCTGCCTGTTTACATGCACACAAATTCCCTTCAAAGTGTTTTAAAATCAGGTTGGGTGCAGGTGTCCTGTGTGGGCAGGAAAAACAAATAGCGGTGGCTGATGGACTCCGAGATGTGCCAAACAGGAAAGGAGTGCAGCTCCATAACTGGCACTCAGGTTAATTCTGTTGGAAAACATAAATATTTCTTGCCCAGCTTCGTCCTTTGCAGCTTGGGGCATGGAGCTGGGACTCCGGTGGAAGGAGGGGACTGTGGTGCAGGGTCTGCACAGTGTCTGCCCCTCTGTCGGGTGCAGAGGGTGTTTTGGGAAGCTGTGTGCCAGAGCAGGCTCCTTGACTGTCCCGCATATGGGCGGTATGACCCAAAACACTGTGTGTCTGTGTGGGAGGGTGGCTGGAAGCAGGTGTGCTTCATTTCTAGTATAATTGTGTGGCCATGTAAAACTGCTTAGCAGTACAAGTTGGGGAGAGTATGCTCTCCTTTCGTTACTGGTAACATCAAGATGTTACTGGTTTTGATCAGTGTCTTTCCTTAGGACAGGACTAAGCTTCTTATGACTTACTAGAAATATGGTATTTCCTAGTCTGGTTAAGTCTGTTAAGATGTTTGGGGCTCTTGTTAATTTTCCAATAATGTAAATTTGTAAGATGTACTAGATTGAGAAATTACAAACAAAATGCAGCTTACTGAAGCAAAACTGGAAGGTGTGGTGGCATGTCAAGTTGTATACCCCACAGCATTATCTTTTCTTAGGATCACTTGCATCCTTTGTAGTTTGCTGGTTTAGATTGCCTCTGTTCTTTTTCTGAAATGCTGATTTTATAATGCTACAGCCAGCTGTGGCTGGCTTCTTCCCACTTTGCATCATAAAAACCATTTGATTAAAAGCATGTAGTAAGCTCCCTTTAAGTCCTTGTGTTTCCACACTTTGATGTTACCATGTTATTTTTTCTAAAAACATCTCTTCCCTGCATGTGTGCACACATGGGCATCAGTGTGTGTCACCTTGGTATGTTTATAAAGCCTATGTCAGTAACTACAGTGATTTTCATTAAGATGTACTAATTAATTCCTCTAATAAATGACTGCATGAGTAACTCTACTGATTTCATTAGGACTTACTAATGAACGGTCCTAATAATCAAGGACCAGGCTCTGGCATCTTGAGAGAACATTCTTAGGCTCAGGGATGCCTTGTAGTTTATGTGCAAAGGTGACACTCTTTATTATGCTGCTGTAACTTTTGGCATTTGTAATACAAGTCAGTGAGATGGAAATGATTGGGTGCTAAATGAACACCTTTTAAAAAAAATAGAAAACTGAATACCTTCTCTCCACTGTTCTGTTGTCTGCAGTTTGGAGGTCTGCTCCTTGTGTCTTGCATTATAATATGGTATTGCCTGGCCAGGACGCTGTGTAGGAAGCAACAGTGTGTACCCCTCCCCTTTCCCTACCCCATGCAACTAGGCATGACAGAAGAGTTTTTTACATTTTAACATGTTTGTTAATTTGAAGAGGTTTTGTAATCAGGTTACATAAAGGAGCTACTGATAGAAATGTGGTTGAATTTCAGTGTTCCGGCTAAATTGCCTGTACAGGTTTGGAACAGAAGAAAAAATTTTTAATTCATTATGTGTTTAGTTGAGGTGTGTAAAGCTGAGGTCCTTCACACATGGCAAGTCTGCAGTTAGAGAGGTTGTCTTCGTGGACGTGTGTTATACATGCTCAATGGAAGAGTGGGTGTGAACTGACCAGTCTGTTTACAGGACTAATGCTTTCGCGTTTGTCAGAGGTTCCAGATATGTTCTTATTTTTTCCAGCTCTTGAAGAGATTCCCCTTGACTATATAGTTTTAGGTGTGCATGTGTATATTTGTAAGCTAAGAATGGCTCCTGAGATTGATAAACTTCTAGTATAAGTTAGTGGTATAATTTAGTAACTTAACAAGTTTAAGTTTATAGACATAGATAAACGTTGTGTTTCCAGTTGGGTGATTTTTTTTTGTTTTAACTTTCATTTTTGATCCCCTGTCTAAATGGAGTTGATACCAGATTGCTTGCTTTATTTTGCCCCTTAAAAATGTGAATTAAACATCAAGATTCTTAGTATTTTCTGCTAAAGTACAGGAAAAGTTAAAAGTATTTCAGGGACTTTTAATAAAAGGCAATTAATTTGTGGTTTTGCTTTGCAGAATTTGTTATTTGTTTGAGGAAACTTTTATTTCTATTGTTTTCAGCTTATCCCATGCTTGTCCATAAGGTGACCTGTCCTTTTTAATGTGTCTTGTCTTCTGAGAGTATTTTTTCAGAGGGTGTGGTGGGTACTGATTCTCCCTATTCTCTTTAATATTAACAAGGGTGGGTTTTTTTATGAAAAATTTTAGTAGGCTCTCTTCTCCTTCCACCTGAAATGTGTATCAGCTCTAACAGATCTCATGCTTTCATGAGCTTCATAATTACATTTCCTGAAGCAGAAGTTGGGTGTAAGGAAAGGTGGAGTAGCAGCAGTGTTTCCTTGTGCCTGTAACATCCTGCCCATAAAAGCAGGGAAATAGCTGTTTGGAAAGAAAAAAAGAACAACTTTTGAACTTTTTGTTGTAAAATCAACACATTCTACCATTTGCTGCTTAAGAACAAAGCATGTAATCTCTTTCCCCCTTCTCTGGTTTCCTGGTGGCCGTTCTCCAGCATGGCAAAATAACTTGTGTTTGGAGTTGGGCCATATCATCAGGTTGTAAGCAAGCAAGCCCTGTTCTCCAGTACAGCCTAATTGCTGTTCTCCTGACCTTTCCTCAGAAGAAAAGTTTGTTTATCCAGCTTTTCCAGTGGGATATTCATCAACTGTGTTCTAAAGTCTTCTGTTCACACCTCCCTTGAAAGCTTACCCATTGTGACCTCCTACTCTGTTCTCTTCTCTCCACTGTGTCCTGCCAGTGTTGATCTGAATAGCACTGGTATCACCCCACTCTTTTATTGATGTCATAAAAAAAAAAAAAAAAGTCTGATTGTAACAGTTGTAACAGTTGCCCTGTAATTCTGAAGCAACTCAATACTACAGAATTGTCTGCCCCGAGACAGAAATTGTGAGTTGATCGGGAGCGAGTGGCACGCTGGCATCACCACTGGAGATGTTGGTGGTATAAACTTTCTGCTGATACATGGCACCAGGCTAGCACAGTGTTTGGGTAAGTTGGGACCTGTGTGGTAAAGGGTTTATTGCACTGTAGTTCTCTTATGCTGCAGACTTGTTTAGTGGTTGTTTATATAATCTGTGGCCTTTTTTTTTTTTTTTTAATACCTGTACAAAAATAAAACAAAAGCCCCACTTTCCTTTGCTAGTGCTTTTGGTTTCAATTTGTTTATCCTGTTCTTTTTCACCTGTAAAAGGAAAAAAATACTATGTTCATCCTAATTAAGAAAGGAGCCTCCTGTGTTTGTAGAAGTGATCTGCAGCCTGGTAGTGGGTCTGTTACTGGATGAGGACTGTGACAGCTGACACTGGTTTCTGAGGCAGCGGTAGCATCTAGCAGAGAAGCAGGCATACAGCTAAAAGCAGTAATCTTTTAAATTGTCCCAGCATGGATGTCTACAACTTGAGGCATCTGGATTCATTTGTGAGAAATAAATGTGTGTGTGCGTGTGTGTTCTGGAAAACAAATTCATACTTGAAACTAGGCAGCAAGTGTATTTTTGCAAAAAGGGTTGACTCAAATAAGTTGGTGGCAGTTTTCCATTTTCATAACGGTAGTAGTGTGTATGTTCTCTGAAAAGAAAAACGAGTTCTGAAGAAACTTGTCCTTTTGTCAGTCCCGCTCTGCTTGCAGCTGAAGTGCTTGGTAGTCAGCTAAATGTATGAGTAACAAAAACAGGGTGTAGAAAAACAAGGGATTAAAACCCCTCAGAAAGCAGGTTATCATTACCATGATGAGTTTATTCAAGGCATAGTCTTGCTGAATCAATGGGTCAGTTTCCTCACAATGCAGAGATCTGAGGATTGAGTACTACCTCACCAGTGTGAGCTTGAGGTCTCTAGGACATGGGCTTTAGTTGGTGGTGGCATGGGGCTGAATGGCTAAGGTCCAGTGGCCCACTGCCTTTGCCAGTTTCTTCTCATCTAAGCCACTCAACTGCATTCATCATCTGCAAGATGAGAAGAATTTAAAGCAGGGAGTTGCAGCAAAGCTGGATCCAAGACCGGTTCAAACCTTTTCAAAACTCTTCATTTTCCTTCTTACTGGAACAGCCATCAAATCTGAGCTCTGAAGCTTTAGTAAGTTCAATCTGGAACTCTAGTAAAATTGAATGAAGGTGGGGAAAGAACTAAAAAATTCCTATTTGCTGCAGCTTTGAGACAGATAATTGACTAAAGGGTTCTGGTATTTATTTTTCAGCATTTGACCTCTTAAGGCTGGGGATATAAAAGAGAGGTAAAATCCTATCATTAAGGTCAATGTAAGTTTATGCTGTAGTAGTACACGGTGGTGGTGCTGAGATGGCTGCCTAGTTTGCCCCCTCTCCTTTTTTCTTTCCTGAAATACCGAACTGAATTTTTGCCAGATCTGATCTGGCAGTAGTAGGTAAAGCTAATGATTGTGGTGTGCTGCTTCAGAAATGTCTTTTGGATACTACCCTATTTTTAATAAAAACATGCTAATATAAAGGCTGTACAGGAGGATGCAGTCATTACAGTATCAGCTGTTAATGAAATGTGCTAGGTGATATAAATTTTCTGGAGTGTAAAAAGAAAAATCCTTCATGCAGGCTAGACTGCAGGGGTGCCTCCTTTTGTCTGCACTGCGTGAAATACCTAATTTGGAAGCCTCTTTGAAGAGACTGGTTCCTTTTTTAATATATCTATGGAAGCTGTGTAGAGTATTAATTACACAAAGCGCAGCAAGAGAGGTAGTGTTGGTGTAAAAATATTTCCTATGGGCTTATTTCGTGGAAACCTAGCTTGCTCTGTTGAAGGAGAGGTGCAGTCACTGAAAACTTTATTAGGTTTTAGGTGGAGTTAGTTTTTAGCTCTTGCCATTTGATGTGTATGTATATAGAGCAGCAGTTACATAAGTTGACTGTAAATGCATATGATGGTTTTATTGTGATCATATTCAACATACTAAGAAAATACTTTGGCTTAGAGGATGTGTACTTTACTAAAGATACCAGTGATGGCTTATAACTTATCCCTCCCCCGCCAAGATTATTGTTACGGGCTCTTGAGGCCTTTAAAATGCAGATTTTATTTGAAAAATAGATAGTTGTGCTTCCTAAATTTTGTGGGGTTTTGAGATGCATGTGTGGTAGAAAAAGGCTTTTTCCCTTCAGAAAAGTTTCAAATATGAGATCAGCACCAGACTGACCGAGAGACAGTAACTTCTTGAATTTTGGAGGGAACTATATGTTCCTCAAACAAGGAACTTCCCCCCCCATGACCAATATTTCCTTGAGAAGACTGCGTCTTTTTGAATAACATTGTTTTCATTGTCATGTCCATGATAAGGGAAAAATTGGCAGGGTTGCGCTATATCTGAAGAGCCAATGCATTACATTACAAATTTCCTAGATGACAATTGTTGCTGTGCAATTTTTAAGAGGTTTGGTTTTTTTCTTTCAAGTAGAACAATCCAAACAAAAATGACTTGGTTGGTGGGACTGTGACCATGTGCAGACTCAGCCTGGTTAGGAAGTTGTTGCCTTTTCTCGATACAGGCAGGCTTTGTCAGAAGGCTTAAAAAATAATTTGATGACATAATCTTTGAACTACCCAGCCAAACCTGGGAAGGGAACGTTACTCTAAAGATAAAATGGTGTTTGACACACATGCGAAAACCAGCACATCACCCAGCTTCTGCTGAGACAAGGCCCATGACTGAGCTTGCCTCAGACTTGAGAAGTGCCAGCAGTAACCACGGGGAGAAGACTGCATGCCTTGGCCTGGCATGGGGCTTGTTCTTCCTGCGCTGTGCTTCCCCAGGAACAGCTGGTTGGTTTCCAGTGCCAGTTTTAATGTAAAATATAGATAGTTGCATTTGAAGACCTGTGGGGTTGTTGTTGCAAACAACCTCTTCCTGCCTTCCGTTAGATGGAGCGTGTTGGATTCTTGCATTGCAGGGTCACATGCAAATACTGTGGTGTAATGACCTGGGGTCCTAATATATTACTTAATTGTCTGATTGCTAACTGTATTAATAGCTCAGGTTCCAGACCATACTTAACCTTCTTTTCAAGATAAACTAATTAGTTTTCTATACAATATCTTGTATAAGCTTGTTTCTTAACTGTCTGCTAAAAGCTAGATTTTGCTGCACAGGTCACAAAGAGGCTGGTAATCCATTTTACTTCATTAAACCCCTTATCGGCTTAAATAGGCAGCAGTCAAAACTCATATGCTTTCTGGAGAGGAGGCCTGAAGGAGGCTATTTACTGTTTGTGATGCCTCTTACATCTAGTTTTATTGAAATTTGCAGAATTGAAACAGCTGTGAAATGTTACTTAAATCATGTACTGTATTGCTTTAAAAATGTCATAATATGCAGATTCATACTACTTTTTTTTTTCTTTTTCTTTTTTTCCATAAAACCTGCTGTGTTTCTGTGTGGGGTCAGAATCTTAATGCCAAGCCTCAGATACTATTCTTCATGGAGTTGGTTTTCACTTTAAACAGATGACTGGCTTTTTAAAACTGGGTTGCACGCCAGTAGTTAAAGTACAGCCATATAGGGTATGACAGGGTTTGTAACTAGGGGTTTTCAGAGGTGAGGTCATGATAAACTTAAAACTTAAGCAGCAATCTTAATGTCACCAGCAAATAGATTGCTTTTTCTAGCCTTCCTTTCACAATGCCTGAACATTAACTGTGTTTATATTGCCTCTATTTGAAGGAAAATAATTTGTTAAAAGGAATAAAGGGAAGTTAGAGTTCTTGTTTTGTTTCTCTGCTGCTTAAAAATATTCACCATATAAACATCTGACTGTTTATATCAGAGAGGTCAGACAGGAGCCATAATGCTTTACTTTATTTACCCTTTGTCATTCAGTGCTTTCATTAGCATGCCAAGCCATGTGGTGTGGTGGTACTTCGGAAAAACTGAAAATACTCTGAAAGTAGCAAGTATTTACTTATTAACTGGAATGCCTGTACCTTGTAAAATTATGCTAAAATTATAAGCTGTGGTAGTTGCACAGGAATTTCTTTAACCACTATGGAAGTCCCCTGATAGAGAGACCACGTTGCATCATGGGTATCTTAGATAAAGATTTTTCATAAACCTGTAGCATACAAATTAATAAACAAAGAGCACCTAAGCTTTGGTGCACCTATGTCCTGAGTTCTGCATGCAGCTCTGGTTGCCACATCTCAGGAAGGGCTTACTGCAATTAGTCGTCCTTCTCTAAAATGATTGAGGGGATGGAGCCGCTACTTCAGGAAAGACTAAGGGGGCCAGGGCTCCTCACTTTGGAGAAGAAAAAAAGGAGGGGTGTGATCACGGTTTACAAAATCACAAAAGTGATGTATAAGCTGAGTGTGAAACTTGGGTTCACCAGGTCCTGCCATATTAGGATTAAGGGGCACTCAATATATTTAACAGAAGTTATCTTCTGTCTTAGTAGAAGATCAGCTTAAAGCAGATGGCAGTCATGAATTTCAGGAACTTGCTGCCACAGGAGGTGTAGAGATGGGCAGCATCAGCAGGTTCAGCAAGGGTTTATGTGCATGCATGGACACCAGCTCCATAAATGGCCACTGAACAGACTCGGAATGGAGGTGCCCTCTGAATTCCTGCTACAACATTTGTGGATGCCAGCAGAGAGGCTGCAAAAAAGGCTCACGCGCTTGCTCGAAACAGCCTTTATTTTTGCTGCTGTCAGAGGCAGAATACCAGGCTGGATGCACCATACACCTGACCTGGTGGGTGCTGCTTCTCTTCTACCTCAGGAGGGCATGGTGCAGGCTGTTCGTGGACTTGCTCTGATTGTCAGGATAATCACTTAAGACTCAGGTCAACCAAACCTGCTTAGAAAAACAAAATCTTTTTCTAAAAAAGAGACTGCTTCTTTGCCCTGTGTGCCACTGACTGATGGGAACTGGGTGGCTCTGAGTGCATAAAGCAAAAGGTACTAAAGAAGATACAGAGATTATTCTGCCCACATTCATCCTGTCAGAAAATTCCCCTTTCCCTGACCCAGAGAGCAACCTCACCCCATTCAGGAGGACACAAACATTTCAAGGTGCAGCTGTGTGAGAAGGTGCAATGCTTGGAGCTGTTTGGATGCTAACACTTTTCCCTGGCCACCCTGCCCCCCTTTTGGTCTTCTCCATACCCTTCTGGCTATTGGTGTCTCTGACTGACCATCTGTGGATGGACATGACCAGTAGCTCTACCTGGTGATTCTCAGGCTTTCAAATGAAGGAAGAGTGCATCTTCTGAGTGCAGGCTTGCCCTGGGATGGAAGGAGTAATTGCTGTTGCTGCCAAAGTTGCTCTGCTCTCAGAAGAGTTAGGATAAGGAAGAAGCAAGTTGTTTGTTTCAGAATAATTTAATTGCAAGGTTCAATTTCTTTCTTTCCTGTGGGAGTGCTGGCAGGCTGTGTAGGAAAGAGAGTGTTCTTGCTTGTAGAAGTAGCAACAACTGAGAGAAGTCCCTTTCTCTGTTTTTCCTTCCTGTGTTCTCTGCTGGGCTTTTTTGTTGTATGACAGGACTGTTAGTTAAATCCTTTCTTTAATGCAAACATGATGTAAGTAGAATGCATTAGCTGCAATTTTTATGACTAAACAAGACTTAGGGGTTTTGGGGGGGTTTTGGGGGGTTTTGGTGGTTTTGGTTGTGGGGTTTTTTTGTTTTGGTTTTTGTTTTGTTTTGTTTTTTAATGTAGATTAGGCTGCATTTCTCATTTGTCAAAGCCTCAGTGCTTTACTTCAAAAATGATTCCTGGCCACAATTTACAGCAGGATCAGGGCAACTTTATTCATCTGACTGAATCAAAGGTCACTATATGTGTGGGATTAATATGAAATGTGAGGGCAGGGGATAGGGACTGACGGCTTAAAAGTTGGCTTGAGCTCCCACAGGTCTTTTGTTATTTAGATTTCTTACAAAAATACTTCAATATGTTCCTGGGATAGGTTAACCTTTTGTCCACTATATTTTCCTTTGCCTGTCAAGCTGAAATATTAAGAGGAGCTTGGTTCCCCATTCCTCAGGAGATGCTAATTTCTAGAAGTTTTGTGAAAATTGGAGATTAGATAGAGGAGAGAGACTTTCTTGTATCCCTCCACAAATAGAAGCCTATAGTAGCAGTTTGGGGAAGCCATGCATCTGTCTCAAGGCAAGGATCCTGAGGAAACAGGCTTCAGGGTTTGGGGGTTTTCTTTTGTTTGTGGAACTTTTTCTCAGCCTCATCCCATAGCAGCTAGCTGTTGAGCTTAGCTTAGTGCTTTCTTACTGCATGCAGTACTAGGGTTTGGCAGTAACCGTGAGACTTGAACTTTCGTAAAGTCCCAGATGTGATGTGATTCTTCTTTTTGGGGACCACAACTTGATTTGCAGTTCATTTTAATTGTAATCTGTGCAGTTTTAGTTGTGTTCCTTGAGGATTCATGCTGAGCTAGTCTTGGGGGGGCTTTGCACTGAGCATAAATGTTAAAAAGAGAGTGCCGCTTCTCTAAACATCTGCAATACAATAAATGAGAAGTGTATGGGGGGTAGAGGTGATTAAGAAAAAACGTTTTCTGCCCTTTTTGTTGAGAGGAAGCTCAACTGTGAAGAGGCATTGCATCATGAGCTCTAATGAAAGACCAGCTATTCCCCTTGGGAAAATGAAAGCACTTGCCTCATTTCCCCTCTCACTGGCAGCTGTAGCTTAGGAATTTCATTTGAGAATGAAATGCTGCTTTGGTTGACCTGAGGAATGGCTTTAATACAAATGGTTGCCAATGGTGTGCGCTGTAAGTGTTGGGAAGGACAGTATGATTTTTCATAGAAGTTAATAGCTCAGACTAGAGGTAGTGTTTTGGACCCAGATATATCATCTGTATGGATTCTGATGTATTCAACTGTCTCCTTGAGATTAGTTTTTATCTTTCACATCTGTGCTGGGCTGAGGAAGCAGCAGATAACATAAGAAGCAGGGAATGGAAGGAGACCAGGAGCTCTGATAATGAGGAAAACACACTTAACTAGGCTGGGAGGAGGAAGGGGTGATGACATGGCAGCCATTACTGAGAATATCATTTGGCTAAGTGATGGAGGAGTCACACCTAAGTCAGGTTTGATTTTTTTTTTTTTTTAAATAACATTGAAATGTTTGTGCATTGTTTTATAGAGAAAATTCCTTTTTTGAACACACACTAGCACCCAGAAGTGCCACTGTTAAGCCCAGCAACATCTAGGTCTTGGCTGACAGAAGATGTAGTGAGAACTGCTCTGCTGCCAGTGCTTATACTCCACTCTGCTGCTGTGACATATGCAAGGATCTGTGGTTAGGAGACTCATCATCAGGCCTAACTTTTGAAGAAAGGCAGTTTCACAATTCCCAGCATACAAATTTTGTGAGGCGTGTGTGCTGGGCGTTTTGTAGAGAGCTGGAGATGAATCAGCTGTGTCTGAATCAGCCGAGAGATGATTTGGCTGGCTGGAGCGTGCTGCCCCTCGGGCCTCAGCAGTGTGCTGGTTCCAAGGAGCTGTGCCACTGGTTGCAGAGCATGACGGGGGGCCACGGGAAGGCCATGGTGGAAAAAGCAGCTTTTGTCCTGGGCTGAGTGAGCCACCAGGTGACACAGAGTGGCTTCTCCTCTTGCCAGACCAGGCAGAACTGTCACAAGAACTGATGATAGGTGTACTTGGCTGTAACATCAGGATGTCACCTCTGAAATGCCCTTGCTCCTTTGTTTAAAACAGCTGAGGTTGGAGTAATTGCTTTCCCCAGTAGTCCCACCCTGAGCAGGTGTGGCTTCAGGCACTTGGTGGCCATTTCAGAGCAACGTGATACAAGCATATTGTAAAGCATAGTACAGATGAGTTACTGCTGTTACTCTGCTGTTGTATTGGATGACTCAAGGTCTTCTACAGGTAATAAATATACCTGCTGAGATAACAAAGTGGAATTTGATCTGCCAGACCTAAGCAGAGTTAGCAGAGGATTTTTCTTTTAGAGGGTCCTGTTATGAGGTGGCAAGTACAGAAGGAAATAAGAGAACTGTGGGAAATGAGTTTGCCAAGTCTTCCTCCACGCACCTAAGTACACTGGTCAAAGAAGACTTACGTATTTTAACTTAAAGCATGGCTAGACAAAGCTGTACGGCGAAAGTGAAGTGCAGCTGTATGCTGAGAGCAATTCAGCTAAACTGTATACCATCTTGTCAGCTTCTCTTTACATGTTGGTTGAGGTTAATTAGGAAAATTAAAATACACAAGTGCCTCAAATCTGTGTGTGCTACTTAATGATACTCACTGAGAGCAGCTGACCCAGTGAATCATAGTGGGCTGAGGTTTTCTTGTTCATAATGAACTCAGTGAGGTATTCCTTCATTGGCTTTCTCCTGACAGCAGTGATGTGGGATTTACTGTCTCTGCAGTCTGTGTGACAGCAATGTGATTTTTTCTATAGGCAGTGGTGTCTAGCTAGCAAGGAGCTTTTGCTTGGTTGAAGTAACGTGCTTCAATGCATTGGGGCAGTTGGAGTGTTTTGAGCTTTTGTTTGGGAGTGGAAGGATATCTGCAGATTCATTCATTAAGATCTTGGGCTTAGGTTTCCAATGGGACAGGGTTATGATTCCTTTCCTTTGACAGGTATCTTCCACGGTTCACTGTCTGTGGTCTTGATGGTCAAGGATGGTAGACTGGGGTGAAAATGATGATTGAAGTAAACAGTGTTTCTGTCTATTGTGTATAGCATTTTTCTTGAATGATTTGGGTCTGTTCTTTAATGTTTTAATCCTAGTATTCCTTTTTTGTATTCAGTTCATAGTTTTGCATAATCTACATACTGTTAAAATTAGTTGAGGCACAGGCTTTGGTTGTTTAGAAGTTATGAGTTATAGCTGCATTTGTTGGCAGTATGCTACAGGAGGTTATCTCAGCTTTTGTGTAAACAGGGCTCCATGTTTTCTGTGTGCTTAATTAAACTTTACCAAAATTGCCTGGCCTCTAGGGCTGATGCAAGAAGGTGGAAATTCCAGTGGTATGTTCAAGTAGGGAATCATGTCTAACTTAACCGAGGGAATGACAGCTCCCCCAGTGATGCCCAGTGACCCACAGCTCTGTACCGGGGCCACACCTGAGAAGACTCTCATTCTTGGGAGAACGTCTTCTTGGGAGAACAGAAATGTATATGAAAACTCTCCTATATGAAAAAAGGAGAAAGTTACTTGCTGTCTGTTCATACTTACTAATTTGTTTACCAAGTTTTCTCTCTCTCACTTTTATTTTTTTAATCCTACAGGTTGTTTTCTAGCTGTCAGCCTTGTGAACTTACCCTATGCCATTAAAGGCAATAGGTTCTTTCTGTCATCTACAGTCCTTAAAAGTCCTTTTTGCAAAATTAAATCTCTTGAGGTGCACAGAAGTTGATGTGAAGTGGGGTTTTGGAGGGGGGTGGTGGTGTTGTTTTTTAAACAAAGGTTGAGGTTTGAGCATAGGAAAGGTGGTAAGTGTTTTCCTCTTTTCTGGTTAGTGTTTTCTCTTGATGATAATGGATGTTGTGGATGACTTCAGTAATCATGGTGACAATCAAGTCCAACAGGGTAGGTGAGAGAGGTACCTGCTTGAACAATCAGCAGTGGAATAATGATAAATATTAAAACTGAAGTGCCCATTATTGGAAGTTCAGTATCAATACTGTTAACAGATCAGAGACGTATGAACTGCACAATATGCTCGTGTCTCAGACGAGTCTTGCTGGTATCCATGTGAAAGGGCTTGTCTGCGGCTATACAGACCAGGAACATTCCAAGTTAAAGCCCGGTTTCTTGAAATCAGCTATATAAATGGCAAATGCTCTGTCAGACCTTTATGGCCAGAGGCCTGCAGGCTGTTCCCTGTCCCTTCCGTATCCACTGCTAAGGTTGTCTCTGTCCATTCTCCATTCCCACAACATTATTTGAAGTCAACATTTAGAGTGCCTGTATTTCCAGACTCTGACTGTGGGTTGTTGCTTTTGGTATTCATTTTAAGCATGAATACAGCAATAACATTTACTTCTATTTCAGAGAAAAAATTACTACTTCCCCCTCGCCCCCCCACCATGCCTGCTTTGTTTTATAACTATTCATTTGCCCCCGAATAGAACACTACAAAGCTGTAAGAGCCTCTGGGGAGATGAAGTGAGCAGTTTAGATGAAGCTGTATTTGTCATTATTATGGCAGTTTGGGGGAGGGGGAAGATGAAAAATAGAAGGGCAAGAAAGCTTAATTTCTCTAGTGAGAATAGAGACTTGAATTCTGACAACATTTAGTAATTTGGTATTTTGTAATAGACTAGGTGGGGTCTGGCAACTGCGCAAGATGCTTACACAGTCTTAGAGTTGGGCTCAAGGAACTAATAGCAGAGTTGTGTTTTACTGGTATTCCTTTTTACCTCAGTTTCCTGATCTGAGGAATATAAATAAATAAAGGTATATTCTCTGTGTTATGCAGCAAATCAGTATCTGAGCCCAGATCAGAATTCAAGGTTTCTGGCTTCCAGTTCGCCATTCAGACCACACCTTTCTTTTTATAGCTATGGGAAAAAAGTCCACTCCAGCATGTCATTTAGTAAAATGCCATATAGGAAAAGCAAAAGTAAGCCCCAAAGAGCTAAAACTAGCTGGTTTTAAATTAGGAGAGAGAAAAAGCTCTCCAAATTATTTCTGGCAAATGGAAACTTATAGTTCCACACCAGATGTGCTCATCTTTGGGGTCATTTCTGGCAAACTGAAGTTCCCGCAAAGGTGCGTGCTGAGTGGTGTCCCAAAGACTGTGATACAGGACTGGCCGCTGAAGTCAGGGAAATCCTTTCTTGGGATAAGCTCGGCTGAGATGTGCTTGTGAGGACAGACTGGAACACTGTGACTTGACGGTTTGTCCATACAGTGAATGTATATTCCTGTGATCAGATGTACCCTGAAAGCTTCAAGCTTCTTAAGAGCTTCTCCCTTGCTAAGTGAAGTTTTAAAATCATTAAAGCTGAGAGCTGAAACTCTTTTCGTACTATATATGGCATTTGTGCTAGTGGTAGAAACCGGAGTGTATTTATAACGCTCGTTTGCTGCAGGAATACGGGTTGGGAACAAATGTTTGTTTGGATAAAATCCAACTCCAGGGATTGGTTTTACTGCTGCATGTAAAATCTGTAGTGAGCTCATAAAACCAGCAGTTGAAAAATCTAATAGGGCCTTCCCCATGGAAAAAACATGAATTTGGTGTGACATTGTATAACTAGGGAGTTACTTCTGGTGTTTTGGGTAATAGTTGGTGACCCTGTGCGTAACATGCCATCTGTCGTGTTGGAATGCAGGGATGCTCTTACGTTGTTGGGACACACGAGATTGTTGGTGTTACTTGTTAGTACATGCTGCTATTTTCATGTATGTTCTTCATTTGTTCAGAAATACTCATTTGTGCCCTAAGTAATATTTCATGAAAATTGCAACTGTATTCTTAACAGTATTGCATAGCATTGACATGAGCAAATCAAGCCATAAAATGAGCTGAGCTGTTTTACATACTGCTGATAAATATTTGAATGAAAACAATTGGCAAAAGAAAGGACACAAGTGTCTTTGGGTGTGTTGATTTAACCATTCAGTCCAAGTGCTCTGTTTGATTTGCCTAACATGTTAATCCTTTCTATTGCTGTACAGCTAATTACTGTATGTTGAGCCTCTGTGGAATAATTACCATTTGGACTAAGAATACTCATATCCAAAGTCATAAAAGAATTGCTTTTCCAATTTTTTTTTTTCTCTAAAACTTGTCTCTTGTTGTTGAAGGATGTTCAGAAGGAGAGCGAGCCTCATGTTTGTCTCAGTAAAGAAGAAGTTAAAGAGAAGATACAAAGCTATAATTCATCTGTCACTGATAAATTAAAGATGACCTTGGTAAGTTTTGCATAGGATTCCTGTAATTTTTAATAGGAGCAATTGAACTTTAACTTTGTAGTGCATTGTGAATCATTTTCTTAGCATCCTGTATATGAAACTGTCTGTTTTAATGACTTTCTAAGAGGCTGTTTCTTAAATCTGGAAGTTGAATCTCACATCTGAAATGTTTTTATCTGTGTAGCTTTTTTACATGGATTGAAACAAACTAGTAGAAACAAATGTATATGTCATTTGAAACATGTTTAAGATAAATGCTCAGTTGACACTAAGATGTAAATTTGCCAGATGAAAACCCTCAACTGGTAAACACGAAGATAAAATACATCTTTTTTGTGTAGATAATTTTTTGTCAGGTATCTCTCTGATAAAGATGCTCAACCAATGAGAAAAGTTAATACACACAATATTTATTATAGGAGACTTAATTTTCAGAGTAGTCATACAGGTTTTCAGCATGAGGAGACTTCCTTCCCCCCAGCCCCATAACACAGACAACATAGACAATGCATATAGACTTTTCATTTCCAAGGACTGTAGACCAGGTCTAAGGCTCAGTCCAGCCTACTGCAGACCGTTTTATTAAAATTCACATCTATCTGCCTAGCAAGCTGTTACTCAGTCATTGCATTGTCCAGATTTTTTGATATATTATGTATTCCTATGGGCGTATAGTATATGGAAATTTTGAAATTCCATTATATCCTTAAACCATGTAAGTACAACTGTGTACTAAGAAGATTTTTGTTATATGTCTGCATGTGGGTCAGGACTTACTATGCCTAAAACTAGATTGGCTGAAGTTTTCTAGCTCAGTAAGGTTTGATCAATTTTGCTATTCTGTCTTTCAGAAGCAACTGGAATAAATAATTTGAAATGTTGATTAGACTGGCATTTATTCTGGTTCTTTTTTAATTGCAACAGGACTTGAGGATCTAAATGCCCTAGGCTATTTTCACAAGCACAGCTAAAATGTGGGAGATAATTTCTGTATTTCTGCATAAAATCTATTGTTAAAGATGCATGTTAGTGGTCTCTTTCACTTCATAGTTCTCTCCTAATATGAAAACTTACCACTAGTTTGTAGTACCTTTTGCTTAAAGAGATGCTAATTCTCCTAGAATTCAGTAGTTATTATTAAGAAAAAAAATTAATATTCAGCAGATATACCAAAAAGACTAAATGTCTGAATTATTGAAACAATATCTTTCCTATGAGACATCAGGTATTAAATTGTGTTCACTATGACCATTTTAATCTGCTAATTAATAATCCACTAATGTGTCACAACTGGTCATTACTAACTTTAACAGTCCGATACTTTCCTCCTGTTGCAGAACGCGAATGGGATTTACACTGGCTTCATCAAAGTTCAGATGGAACTATGCAGACCGATCACTGTGCAGTCCTCCCAGAGCCAGGGGAGGTGTGCTCACAGCAATAACGAAACTGCTTTTTACTTGCCGGATGGCTGCGTGAATACCCTTCACATCAGCAGCACCAATACTGTTCGTGAAGTTATTGAGGCCTTGCTCAAAAAGTTTTTCGTGGCTGACAACCCTGCAAAGTTTGCACTTTATAAACGCTGTCACAAGGAAGACCAAGGTATAAGTTAGGCTTGTGACATTTTGGTAGTGAAGGGGTTTGGGGAGGGAGTTGTGCTGTAGGAGTACTTGAAATAAGCAGGGTGGAAGAACTCATAAATGGAGGTGACAATCTTGCTCTCTTGTCTTTTTTCCTTACGAAAAGTAGCATGTGTAAGAGAGTAAATTATTTGGGGATATTTCAGGATAATTCACATAAGAACCTACTAAACCATCCACACAGATCTCCTGTGCCTTGTAGTCTGTTATATTATATTTAATATGCCCCCTTATCAGGCTCCACGTTTCAGCTAGCCTGATACACTGCAGATTTGTGAGATTAAATTACAGGACAGATTTTTAAAAAGAGAAACCTTGGTGTCTGTGATACCTGAAGTCCTTGCACTGGCAGACAGCTCTCAAGGTGATGAGCATCATGGGCATGTGCATTGTGTTTGTGTGTGTTAATTAGTGCACATGGCTCTCCCAGTGCAATGACTGCCCTTAGAAAGTTTGTTGTATGTTGTGTTTGGAAATACCAGAAGATGCAAAAGGTATTTTTAGTGAAAAGTATGTTTTGCCAATGTTGTGTTCTTGCACTTAGAATCTGCCGCCTTCTGTGGACATTGAGAGCAGTTTCAGGAGTTCAGATGTTTCTGGCTGTCAGCCACACCAACTGTGTCAGGCAGGCAGAGTTGTTTCTTAGACTTTATGTATGAGATTTTAAATAGAAGAGGTATCAGAATGGTGATACCACAGCTCTGATGTCTTAAATGCTTAGTTATAGCAATAGAGCTGTGTTGTATTTTTTTTCTTGTGCTTTTTCCCCTGCATGTATGCAGATGGTATACTGTGTTGACTAGAGGCCATTTCTTTCCTGTGTGAATGTAGTGTTGCACTCTTACCATCAGTCATCTGCTCAGCTTCTCCCTAAAACTCATTTGCTCAAAACCAGTATGTAGACTAATATGTAGACAGTATGTAGAATGTGTAAATTTTGTGGCTACACACGCATATCTGAAATTTTCTAACATTAGCCTGTGTTAATCATTCAAAGCACTTGAAGCATCATTAGTAAAGATGATAATATCGTGATTTCTTCTCATGCAGTTTATACATGCAAGCTGTCAGACCGGGAACATCCCCTCTACCTGCGTTTGGTGGCAGGCCCCAGAACAGAAATGCTCAGTTTTGTTCTACGTGAGCATGAAACTGGAGAAGTCATGGTATGTAATGCCCATGCGGGTTGTGTGTGTGTTTAACTTCATGGATGAGTGGGCTTCTGTTTGATCTGTGCTGGCAAGATGATCCATTTTTTGGAAGCAGGGCTTTTTTTTTTTTTTCTTGTTCTATTTACTTTGTGCCTTTTGTAAACATTTCATCTGTGGTTAGACTGATCCGTTGTTACTTGCAGAACAAAAAAACAGTTTAAAAGAGTAAAATGTTTTCAGATCTCTTAAGATTTGCAAGGAGGGTGCCCAATACTGTTTCAGTTTGAAATTGTTTTGTGTCTGAGGTTTTCTTTAAAAATACAGTACATATAAATTACTTGTGTATTTTCTGTTCATCTCATCCGCCCTTTTCTCTTTTTCTCTTTCCAGTGGGAAGCTTTTAGTATTCCTGAACTGCAAAACTTCTTGCGTATACTGGACAAAGAGGAAAATGAGCAACTGCAAATCTTAAGGAAGCGTTATGCAGCCTACAGAGACAAACTTGAAGAAGCCCTTGGTGGGGTGTGGAAACCTGGTTAAAAGGGGGCCAAAGGACACTCAGGAAAAACGCACGCTACCAAATGTCAATATAGCATGCCAAACCCAACGTACAAAGAGCAGCAGAGAGTAGTTTTCTTTATTCGGAAGACTGTTTTGTGATGCCAGGGTACCTGAATTTTGCTATAGACTTAGTTCCATAAGCCAGGTCACTTAGCATCTTGCACCCACAAGTAAGGGATTCTGCATGTTTGTACAGCAGTTTGCAAACCTCTCTGTGCCTAGAGAGTTTTCCAAGTTATCTTGGTGCAAGCTGTGAAACTGTAATCAATTTTCTAGGATGCTATGAAATAAGATTTTTTTTTTTTTTCTTTGCTTTAATGGTAGCTTTACAAGTAAGGGTGTGCAAATTGATGGGTTTAAAAAAATGAATAAAACGGTCTGGACAAGAATTAGTTGGAGCACTATCTTTGAGATGAAATTGATTTGCACTACCTTTCTGTTTTCAAATAGTTACTGTATAATTTGTGAGAGAACTGTTATAGATGGAAGGCATATGAGATCTTGTGGTTTGTTCTGTGAAATTTGTGGAAGGCTTTAAAGTGGTCTTTCTGGAGAAGGTAAAGAGAAAGTTGAAAAGAAGGTAAGAGTTGAGGGAGGAGAACTCTTAACAGCTGACAGAGGAGGACCGGTTTTAAATGGAAATAGTATTTATACAGAGGAAAGTTAAAATACTAATTCTACAAGATTAAAGTTTTAGGATGTTATAATATTGTGAATAAGTTTTATGGTTTTTTTAACTGCATAAATCCACACTGGAAAAGAAATAAAGATAATAGAAATAATGGGAAGGAATGAGAGGCAAAAGCTAAATAAGAATGGAAATGGAGCTGCACATATAAGCCATTACTGGACAAGCTGGTTCCATAAATGCATAGCAAAAAGTGCAGCAAAGCTAAAAAGCTGCTTACTTGAATTCTGAAGAGTGGTCAATGTCTTGGATAACTCTGTGAGAAATACCCATCTAGCAAGTGTTTAGACATAAGCTGTAACTACAGATGCATTTGGTCTTTATTGTAAGTCAGATCTTTCCTCTGGCTCAGCAATTGGTTTTTAGGCTGGATAATTTTGAATTATATCTGAAAGACAAAAACAGCTTCCTCTGCTTCTTTGTTTGTTAAAGGCTCAGTCAGGCAAAGAAAGTAGAATTTCTTATTCATGTTTCCAGCTTAGCAGAAAATTAATATTTCTTGGCTGTGTTGGTGACTGAGCTTAGTAACTCTTGCTTTTAGTAATTCAGAGAGTTTTTTTCCTTATGGTTTTTAAATTCTTAATTGAAAAACTGATTACCAAATTCTGCAGACTGCTGATTTACTTGATTTAAAAGTAGGAAAAATGTAGCAAGAAAACTTTTTACTTTACTGTAAATATAATTGTTGTTCTTTCAGAGTTATTTATCTAAAAAAAAGCACGTTCAAAGGAAACCAAAGAAGTGGGTGTGCAATACAAGCATGAGGCAGATTTGAGTAACTGATACTTTAGTCATCGTCATGCCAGAGAGGAAATGAGCTATATATTGGGGGTGAGGGAGTGGGGAGGTGGAGGAGTGCTAACAGTTTAAGGGCAGCAGAAGTTGGTTTTGTTTTTTTCCCTCCACTCTTAGGGTGTTTGTTTTAAATTCCCAAGGAATTGTTAAAACTTTGGTGACATCTAATGGATACTGTGTGAAACTCCAAGATGCTTCTGTTCTTCCCCTTAATTTGATGTAAATGTGCCTTTGTTTCCTTTCCTTAGTAAGACTTTTTTTTTTTAACGTCTTCACAGGTTTTTTTTTGGTAAAAAGAATTTGCAAGCTTAATGAGACAATCATAATGTTTTAAAGTGTTAAGAGAAATTAAGGGTAGGACTAACCATAAAGTATATATAAGGCATATCTTGTTTGTTCTTTAATTTCACATGTAACATTGTAGTGCATGTGCAAGTTAGTAACATTATCCTCAAGTGAGACACTTTATAATGGTTCAGGGAATGCTTTTATGTTTTGTTACAATTTGTTTTTCTATGAATGCAGCAGCATGTCGGTGGGTATTCTGTTAACATCTACTTAATTTACGTATCTGCCCATAACTGTATAATCATTACATAATCGCTGTCAATATTGAACCATTTGTTGCTCAGATTTAAACACTGTTTGAGTTTAAAAGTGGAGTATAAAAATATGTGAACTTTGTTTTTACTTGAACTAAACTATCAGTCTTTTAAGTAGGCGCATCTGCATTTACTTCAGCCAAAAACCTCAATCAGTGTTGTATGCACTATGAGTCTTGATTTGGGGTGAAGGGGGTGGGGGTGGGGGACCAAAATAAACTTATATTTTAATTTTGTCTTAGTCCATGGTTAATTATTGTAAGATGTCATGTGTGGGGTTATTTTTTCTTTCTTTTTTTTTTTTTTTTTTACACACTGGCGATTACAACAGCTTTAATTTAAAGGAAATGGCCATGGCGTCAGTTTTTCTCTTTTTTAAATTTTTGCATCAAATTGAACTGTCAGAGCTTTTGTTGCAAAACTCTTTTCATTTAATTATATGATGGTACCAGAATGATTAAATGATATGGGTGAGGGGGAAGGGGAATGCAGGGAAACATTCAAATGTATGTCTTTAAAAACAAACATTTAAACTATTTATAATTTTGACAAGCTTAGTTTTATTTTTGTAGGGAAGTTTTTATTCCCCTTAAAGTTATTACTGAAATGGCAAAAAGTGATGGTTCCATTATTAAAGTTGAAGTTGGCAATACTTAGTTATGCGATGTGTGTTTATTTTTTTTTCTGTTGTTTTGATCGCTTTGGTGCCGAACGAGACTTCCTCGTCGCAATGAATCGTGCGGGGAGGTGCAGCTTGCCCTAAGCATAAGTTAAGGTTTGCCTAGAACAACAGATACATTTCAGTGTATGTGTTCCAGTCATACTTGTATACATTTTGTAATTTTGTCTCCTGATTTTCGTAAAGAGTAATACAGGAGAACTAAACCAATCGGCTTTTCTCAAATACAAGAAAAAAAAAATTCCCAACATTTGAAATTGACGCACATACCTTGAAGTTTACCTTCTCTTTCCCACATTTACCTCACACTCCGCCCCTCCGCCGGAGGAGGAGCCGCTCCCGTTTCCCGCCCGGGCGGCGCTGAGGCAATTCCCGCCGCCGGGGCCGCCTCCTCTCTGAGGAGGGCGGGCGGTCTCCCGCCTCGGAGGACGGCTCGGCGGTGGGCGGGCGTCCGCCCGCCCACCGCCGAGCCGTCCTCCGAGGCGGAGGCCGCTCGCCGCGACGCCATGTAAGCGGTGGGCTCCGTGGGAGGGCCGGCGGCGGTGGGTGAGGAGAGGTCTCCCCCGGGAGGGCAGCGGTGGGGGATGCGGAGAGAGCCGAGGGCAGCGGGCCCGCCATGTTCTGCCTCGGGAAGACGGCGGGCAGGGCCGGAGCGGGGCTTTCTTGTGCCCTCAGGGACCCGATTCCGCCGTAGAGGGAGCGCAGCCGCGGGCTCGCAGTGGGTGCTGTCCCGCCGTAGTTGGGTGGGAAAGCCCACGGTCGAGTGGTTTCTTCCTATAAAAAAAACTCCTGCAGAAACACGAGGTGAATACAGCGAGGAAGTGTCCTGGGCTGGAGGTGATCCTCAGGTCCTCCCTTCTCAGCAAGTGCCTTTTGCCCCTTTTTATCTTTAAAGGCATTTTAGTGGTTTTCTCTGGCAACAAGTACATTTAATTTTCTGGCTACTTATTTTGTGTTTCTTAAAAACGGTTTAATCCTCCCTAATTGAATTGGTACTTTGGTGGTCGCTTTGGTCTCTCTGTTGCTCTTCCCTGGGCATTGCAGCCCTGCAGTGGAGGAGATAATGGTTTGACCAGTTCCTTGAAAGTCGATTCATGTGAGACCTCATAGCTTTATGTGTGCAACAACCATATTATGACTATGTATGCACTTGGTAAAACCCATTAATAGCAAATACTCCAATACTCAGCTGGGGTAAGGTTGGTAAAAGGCCTTAAAGATACTAGAGTCATCAAAGTTGCTCACCACACAAGTAACTGGGCTTGGGTCTCTGCCTACAGCAGTTATGTACTACTAGAAACACAACTTGGCAAAAGAAACCTTGTGGCTTTTGACTGGATCACCTGTCCGGAGACTGAAGGAGCTCCAGCGTGGAGACGAGCAAGACAGCAGTACTGCCTGTGGAGCAGCAGGGCCACTCCTCTACATGGCAGGGATTGCCAGGTTGTTGCAGTCTGCTTTGTCTTCCTTCAGTCTTAACTTTTAGTACTGAAATTTTTTAACTTTTGGGAAAAAAAAAAATTGGCTCTTCTTTTTCCCTTCCTGCCCTCCTCCTGTATGTGCATGATATACAATTGTTTTCTTTTCCTCCCAGGTTCCCAGCGTGGGGGTTTCCAGCTGCAGTCCTTGTGATTTTTGCTAGCATTTACTTTTTACCATCTCCCATTGATCCAGAACCGTTCATGTATGTTCCCCTGCTAAATTTTAAAGTTTAATAGCATACTTGTGCTTGTTGGGAAATACCTGTGCTTTCAAAACTTCTTTTATACTTTTCATCCTGCAGGAGCATATAAAGCATGCTACTTAATTTCATATGCAGGAGAAGTTGTGTTTCTCATATAAAACTGGAAAATAGAAACACTTTTTTAAACAAGTGAATTTCAGGCATAACAGTGCTGACCAGTGCAGTATTCATACATACACGTGGAGAGATTGGTAGTAGATGTCAGACTAATGATAGGGAATAAAACTCTCTAGGATGATGGCAATTTTGTGTTGGTATTGATTCCAGAAAAAAACCCAAACCTAAAGTCTGTATTCTTTTTTAGCCTGGGCCTGCAAGCCCCACAGAATTGTTAATTTAGTTTGAAGTAATAGTTTTAACAAACACTAATAGTTTTAACAAATTATTTAAAAAAAGGGAATTCCTCGTTACTAGTATCTCTGGAATAAAGTCCTATTATTTTCCCTTCAAATAATTTTATAGTCCAACGTTGTCTTGTTTCGCACATTTATTATTCATTTGGTGCAGTTTTGAAAAGCCACCTCCTGCCTTAGTTGGATCACTGCAAGTGAATAAAAAGCTTCAGAGTGGACGAAGAATCTTCACGGGCCAACTGAAGGGTCCCGAGTCTTTTACTGTTGATGATGAAGGCAAGTAGATAACTTCCATATGGGTAAAGTTATATACCTCTGCTACGTATTATACATCTGATACATCTGCTTGGTCAAGTTATTAAAATAGAAGACTTAAGAAGTTAAATCCAAGAATTAAGAATTAAATCCAAAGAAAGTAAAATAGGAATGTTTGCTAAACGATTGCTCCAAAAATATTAAGATAATTGTATCTTCTTCCGTATCTTCACATTTGTAAACATTTCCCTGGAAATATTCCAGAACACTTTGTTATCCGCTGCTCCCAAGGACACAGCGAATGTCCTACTGCTATATTAAAAAACATACACCCACAAATTGGTGACATATAGAAGTCTATTAAAATATAATTTTAAAAAGGTATAAAATGGCATATTCTCTAAAAGTAACATGCAAAAACAGTTAAAGATTTTTGTGGGAATTCTTCTAAATGTGAGTCTAAGCTTGGGCTTTTGACATGGAACTAGTGGTAAGCTTGCCTTGGTTTTTGTTCTTTTTTTTCTGTTTCAGGTCTCCAAAAGCAGTGTTAATTTGCTGCTTGAGCTCAGTCACTGAGTTCAGCATGCTCTTATTTCAAAAGCTCTTATTGAACACGGAGCCAGAGAGGGAAGGCAAATGGAATGGTTTTAAAATTTGCATAGTTCTCAAAAACATATTTTTAGAGCAGCTTGGAATATGAAAGAACTTTTCACTGTCACAAAAAAACTCCTCTTACTTATCCACATAATTCATCTTCGTAGTCTGGCAGCTGTGAGATTGCAAAATGGTAGGTGCAGGAACCTTACAGATGGTGGGAAGCAGAGGGCTGAAGCGGTGTAGCATGTTTTGCATCTTTCCAACAACTCTCTTACCCAGAGTGTGACCAAAGTAGGGATTGCAATGAAAGTTCAAGCCAAATAGAGGAGAGACACACTGTGATCTTCTGTTTAGGACACAGGTTTACTGCTGTGGACTTGGGACTTACCTCTTCTGGAGGAATTGTTTTCTTCTTGATGTGTAAGTGGATAAAATAGATTCCTGCAGTAGCCAGTAGGGAGAAGCAGGCAACTCCCAGCCCAGAGTGGTTCGAGCCAGGCAGTTCAGACACCCTCCTTTATCGCTGGTGCTAGTTTTATGGTATTTTTCAAGGAAATATTGAATAGCCCCAGACATGTTTGTCTGAAAGATACTGTCTTGTCTTGTGTACTACAGAGGTGAGAGGTAATCATCTGGAATGTTCTTGTTTGCCATTGTGCAAGCTGAAATTGGAAGCGTTTTCAGTCATAGCAGCATAGGCCTGGAAGGGACCTAGCTCAACACCTTGCATTGAGGCACCCATTCCAAGCAAATGTCTTCTCAAAGCTGTTTCGTTCCTGCTTTCCTCAAAGGTGCTATTTTAAATTGTCTTTTTATCACACTTTTTGTTTTCCACTTCTTCCTCTACAACTTTCAGAAAGGGTAGTGTTCACAACTGGAATTTTGCAGAGCGTATTTTAAATATGAGAACTAATTCTGCAAATGCTCTGTGTTGCCAAATCTAACCTCTTTCATGATGCTGTATAAAATACTGTTTTGGTTCAATTTTTCTTGAGTGTGTTAATGCTACCGTGTATCTTCCTTGAATTTAAGGATGTTTTAGGAGACTGGATTCAGTCAGTTGAGATCATACAATATGACCCAAGGTTGTTGTAAGTGTTGTGGTGATGTTGCCTGATTTAGGTAAATGCTGTTTTCCATATGAATAAGACAGGATATTATGGGTAGTTAGAATAGTTCTGTTTTGCCTTCACTTTACTACAAATACCCATGAGAGAAGTCTAGTGCAAAACCCACTTGCACTAGCTATATAAATCTAAATATAGCATCATAGTCTAGTGCATAGCATGATAGAAAATAGCATTACAATTCTTTAAATACAGAATCTGGTATGTGATCAGAAATTTCAGCTGTTTCCAACATGCCTTAGGAGGCATTGGAATGACAGTATATTTTATGACAGCAAAGTTCAGCCTCTGTTTTTTTCCTAGGCAAAGTTGTCGTATTGAACAGTGGCTCTGAAGTTCTCCCTTTGGATAAACAGGTGCTTTCTGTATGCCAGTAATCCTAGACAATTCTTTTAATCTAGATCTGACAGCTGATACTGTGAGAATCTGTCCTCTTTGCTCATAACATTTTTCCATAGATGTGTGAGCAGATGCTAGACATTTTTATACCTGTTTATCTGCTCTGGTGTAAATGCTCATTAGACAAAGTCAGAATCCATGGTTTTTTAGTAATATTGGCACAGAAAGACAGCATAACTTTTATGCAGTGTCTTTTAACACCTGTCGCCAAATGACAGTGCACATTTTTAAATGCAAACAAGGCCAGGGTGAAAATGCAGGTCACACCTAAAGAAAATAATGTCTACTTTAGTTCAATCTATGTAAATAAAAGACATATCAGAGGAATGTTTCCAGACAGTTAACAGAGTTTACACTAAAAGTGTATTTTGTTGAACAGTGAGCCTAGGACTGGTCATGTGCATTGTACTATTTCAGAGCCTGGACTAGTCAAAAGGTAGGAGGACGCTATTTTTCAAAGGTGGGGCTTAATCACTGCTAGTGTTTCCCCTACGCAGAAGTTTTTGGCAATTGTATTTGACAATACAACGTCAAAAGATTTGAAGACTTCCTGTGAGGTTTTTGCCTTTAAAAGCAGAGGAGAAAGCAACTGCTAAGCAGGTATCTAATAAAAAAAGTCCTTAGTCCTTTAATGAAAACTTACACATTTTTTGGTATTCTGGTGGTTCAAAACTAAAGCAAAACGGGGACAAAAAACCAAAACCAAAACACACTTGGGTTTTTTGCTTAGGATTTTAATGTCCTAGGAGAAGGATTACTTTCTTGTTTTGGATCAGTCATTGTAATGTTTTCCTTTTGTCTGCTGAACATTTTAGCTAGCTGGTAACATGGCAGAACCCTCAGGACAAAAAGGTAGATCGTGTGAGCTCTGCTAATGCTTTCTCTGATTTTCACTGACAGTAAGAGAACATCCCTACGAATCTTTAGTCCAGTCCTTGATGCCTTTACTGCTATCCCAGAGGAGTTGTAAGATAGCTTTTAATGTATTACGTTTATTTAAAATAAACATATGAACAATTCCTATTTTTCTAATCACCAGCTTATTATTGCTCTTTCTGCTTTATAAAAATATATTTAAGCTGTATGTTTTCCTGTCTGTTTCGTTGCTTTGTGTGTGCATAGAATATATAAATTAGGAGAAAGAAGGAAGGGCTCACAATAATGAGGAATTGTCCTTCTTTTCTAGTAAGTTTTATTTGCCTCGGTCCCTTTTAAAACAGTCTTCTAATATACTTATTTTAAGGTAATATCTACACTGGTACCGTGGATGGGAAACTATGGATGATCAGTGGTGGCCAGCTGCATTTCATTACTCAAATGGGGCAGGATATGCCTGAATGTGGTGAGTGACAGTTTTGATGTGAAAATGACAACAAACTTGTTCATATACATGTCACTGAATGAGAAATTGAAGTGCTATTTTAGCTACCATTAAGGTTTTCTGATTCTTTTATGCAAATTTGTAAGAGAAGCCTGCTATCGTGTTTTTTCTTAATGTAGGCAGGATTAAGGCATAATGGCACACTTCTCCAGCCCTTGAGACTGACTTGCCACGGATTGCCATTTTTATTTAAATGAACAACATTTTAGAGAAGTCCTTCTATACAAAACTTTTTGAGGGTGGTCTAAAGACAGGATTTATCCAATTATTTTCCTGCCTCAAGATCAAAATGTATTTTAGAAACATTTCAAATCTTACAAAAGAATTGGAGACTCAGAATAGCATGTCCTGATACCATCACCAGTAACTGGACTACAAGGTTGCATTTTCTTTTCTTATGTGTAAATGAGGCAGACAAACACTGAAATGTTTATGTTTTTATCCTGTTTGTTTTTGATGAATCAAGCAGGCCTGAAAGGCCATTAAAATAGCTGATTGGCTTTAGCCTCATTTCATAAACATGTGACAGTTATGTAGGTGTTTTCCCTGTCCCCAAAGTCCCTGTGCTATGGGCTAGTCTTGACTGAATTTGAAAGAATTCTTAAAGACTACTGAACTGTTTTAAGGCTTATGCAAATAACTGGCAGGTTAAGAAACCAAAAATGATTGATCCATTCAGAGTGAAATCAGAACTCAGCTGTTAACTTTTTGGCAGCTGTCAGTCAATCAGTCAGCTTGTGTTAATGATCTGTTACAGCTCTAGTGAGCTGCAATGGATGTTGTCCCTTGCTTACTGGAGTACTAGGGGGGAATACGTATTTTGGAGTAGAGGGCATTAGGTCACAAAACTGTAGGGTGTCAAGCTTTACTAATTTCACTGCTTTCAGGAAAATTACTCACTATAAAAATACTAAACATGGTAGATCTGGTTTTTGTAGTTTTACCTGAGGATTATGTAGGACTCTCATGTGACCTGTGGCACTTGGGCCCCTCAGCAGAAGGGAAGTAGTTAAATCTTTCCTAAAAGCAGCTTTCTCCCATCTTTTTCTTGGGGATATAAAATAAACAGCAGCTAATCCTTTTTTTCCCTACTGATTTAGTAATCCTACCAGTTTTTCAGTCATCTTTAAAGTTGTCTGGGAAACAGAGTAGAGCTGAATTTCTTTGAAGGTTGGCAGCAAATTTTTTTTCTTAAGTAATAAGGAACAGAGATGACTGTTCTGTGTAGAGTGATGTTATACGGTCACTTCCTTTGCAACTTACTTTTAGAGACAGTTTAAGGAAGCTTTTAAGGATGTAGTTTATTCAAGGATGGTAGTTTAGTGCTTTTCAGCCTTTGCATTTTCGGGATCTTCATTTTGTCAAACTCCTGGTCTTACACATTCTCCTATTTGTATCTCAGGAACTCCAGACTATGAACCAATATGTGGCCGGCCCCATGGAGTCCGAATGGATCGGGATGGTAACGTGATTGTGGTGGATTCATACTTAGGCCTGTACAAAGTCAATCCAAGGACAGGAGAGAAAACCCTCCTGCTGTCGAGTGAAAAAGGTGATGCTACAGTTAGTGGGGAACTACATTGATCCTGGATTTGGTCTCCATGCTTACATATAAATTGGAAGATTGAGGCACTTTAATCAGTTGAGATCAGTACTACTGGGTGTGGGAACTGGGACTGATTGAAAGCCCATTGGGTTTGTATTTTTAAGATTTGTTTAAAAAAGAGGAAAACAAAAGCAATTATATTTGTCAGAGGCTTTTGGTTTGGTATGTGTTATGTTGAGCTGCAACCTGAACATGTTTCCCTGCAAATGAAAGTAATTTGGGACTTAGACGTTAGCTTGGGACAAATTAAGGATAGCATTAACTATGACATTTGGAATTGCAATGTCTGAAATATTAAGCTTGTGTGGATCTGAATAATTTTGAACACTTGGTGGTTTTGCACTTATTTTAATCAGTAGTCATTTTTATTAACTAGGTGTGGATGGGCTGCCTTTCAAATTCCTAAATGGCTTAGAAATATCAAAGAAAAATTTGATTTATTTTACGGATTCAAGTAGCAAGTGGGAAAGACGACATCACAAATACGAGGTGAGATGAGGTAATCATTGTAGCCATTTGTTCAGGCAGCTTAAGTGTTAATTTTTGTGGTGGCAGCACCATGTACTAGGCTGCAGAAGAGACAAGCTTTTTTCGACTGGGCTTGTGTGTTTTAGCCAAGCATGCTATGAATGCAGTGTGCTCGAGCCCTGGGGCAGGGGATGGGCTGTGCTATTCTGTAGCTGCTTTTCCTGAAAAAAACCTCTGGGTATGACTACCCAAAGAAAATTGTCATGCCATACACTACAGTCTGGATTTTTACAGCTTGTTAGTTTCTCTCTGGTATCTGTCTACAACCATGCTCTTGTACTGTAGTAAATGCAAGGTAGCTAATTGCTGGTGTACTTGAAGGTATCTTTTCTGTGTAGTCATAGCCTTTGAGGAAAACTTTATCTAGAACAAACTGTCTGTAAAGCTGAAATTCAGTGAGGTCACAGACATAAAGTTTACACTGAGTGTCATCTTTACTACCAGAACTGTGGATAAAATTAAGCCAGGAGAAAAATCACATGAAGGGAAATATATTTAAGGGGTGGGAATCAAGATCCAAGTTATTAAAAGGGGGAAAAAACCGGAATAGTTGAACTCTCTTATGCGCCACTTGCTGTTTCTTAAAGCTGTCAGAATTATTGTAGTAGTGTATTGTAGTGTACCAAAGATTGGTAGTACATCATCTTTGCCGTTTAGTATTTATTTCAGACTTGACAAGGGGTTGCCAGTACAAATGACAAACATAAAGGCAATTTCCTCTTCACAGGGCTTATGTGTATATAATTCAAAGCTGCCCTGCAGATTTGTAGCAGAAGAAACTTATTCAAATTATTTCATATCAGAAGTAAAATGTCAGCTGTTCACTTGCTTTAGCAGAACACTCATGAATGCTTTCTTGTTTGATTTGAAGTTGTTCACAGAAGCTTGACAGGCCTCAATATTTTGCTAAAGCAGGAACTGCAGAGTAGCATAGTTAGAACTCTGGCTGTATAAACCATACACTGCAGTCCCCCGTGTTCCTCTGTTTTTACAAGAATGCTATGATCAGCCTGGGAAATGACATGAACAGAATCCTTTGCTCCTTTAGTGTTTTTGTAAAGATGCCATCTGCCATTTTGTAAAGTCTGCTTTTATCTGATTTATGTTAACACAACTGCTGAATATTTTCTGTTCTAATTGAAACTAGGTATTTTGATAGCCTAGTTTTTCATTAGATGTATTGATTAAGGTAATTGAAACAAACCATCTTGGTCGCCTCTTGGCCTATGACCCTGTAACAAGAACAGCAAGAACGGTGCTCAGTGGCTTGTACATGGCAAATGGGATTGCACTGTCTCCCTACGAAGATTACATACTAATAGCAGAAACCAGCATATGTAGAATCATACGGTATGTTAAATGTCAATAAAATGTTATATATTAGTTTATATTACATGTTTTTAAATCAATTCATAGACATGATTTTCATGTTCATCCTTTTCTGTTTTTCCTTACTTCACTGAAGATGTGCAGTTAACAGGGTTGCTATTGGAAACTCAGTTTAAATAACTTTTTTCTGTTGCAAGAGTCACAGGTTTTAGTTAAATTCTAGGTAGAGATTAACAGTTGCTCTTCCCACTGCCAAATGTTTTTTATACCGATTTACTGATATATCAGACCCCAGTTCCCTCAGACTCAATTACAATTGTCCTGATGACTCCATTATTAGTTACAGCAGACCTCAGAGGACAAGTGTCACTGCGTGATTATGATTAGCATAACACCCCATTTTTCCCATTTTAAAGGGAGTCAGTGTTTTAACAGTTTTCTATTTCATGGAAGTTCTAAAGTCAAATTTAATATTAGTGTTCATTTAAGAAGCACATTTTCCATGACTAGCTTTTTTTAATAGAACCTGGGGGATACTCTTTATGTTACATGTAGAAAGATGAGGGGTTTTTGACCAATTGTTGTTACTCAAGTTTAGTGCCTCTTTGCATTTACCGCTTCCTGCAGAGTCCTTTTCTGTACCTTGAAAAATTCCTTGCATGAATCAAAATGATGGATCTTCCATGCTGTTAAGCTTGCTGTATTTTGCAGCAGACACTGTTAACTCATATATAAAATTCCCTTTTTGCAGCTATTGGGTGAGCGGAGCTAATGCAGGAAAAAGAGAAGTTTTTGTGGACAACCTGCCTGGATATCCAGACAACATCAGATTATCATACACAGGCTTATACAGAGTTGGAATATCTACTACTCGCTTTCCTAGTTTCTTTTCTCCTTTTCTGGATGCTTTAGGACCATATCCATTCCTGAAGAGATTTATTGCAAAGGTAACTTTGACACTGTGTAGTATTAACTATCGGTGTCACAAAAATGTTAATTTTTTAAGTGTGAAAAAACTTGTTATTCTTCATTAGGAAACGCAAGAGATTGCTTCATCTTTACCAGCCAGCATACCAACACATACTAACTTTGATTTTTCTGGAACATTTGAGGATCAGTTTCTTTTTTACATCTTAAAACATAGCAGTTTTACTGTTGTAGTAATACCGAGAACCCATTTATAAAGTAGAAAAATCAGTATTGACAATAAGTGGTCTGTAGTTGCAAGCTCTCAGCCCATTCTTTATAGCAACATGGTATTGTCAAGGCAGACGAAGAACCTTTGACAGAAAATATGAGGATTTTGCTATAGGAATCAAACTCTGCAAAGTCATTCTTGCCAAGCAAGAGTCATGGAGCTGGTTATGATTAACCATGCTACTTTTTCTAAGAACCATGCTGCCTTCTCCCTAGAACTTGTACACGAAATCCACTGAAGTGGGTGATTCAGTTGTGTTCCATCAAGTTCCTCTAATTCCTGCTTTTAGAAAATGGGTGGATTTTGGCAGCTGGAATAAATTCAAGCAACTTCCACACCTTCTTGAGCAAGCAGGCACTGACTGTACTTTAAGATCAGTGAGTGATTACAGGACTGCCTGCTTTAGACACACTCCAGTAGACATTACCAAAAGATTGACAGCTGAATCTGACTAGAGCAACATCTGGAAAGCAATATATTAGCATTGCTGTTTCTTTCTAGTCATGGAATTTCCCCTCCCACCCCTTGAATGAAGTGTTAATACTGTCTATTTCTTTTTCTAAAACAGGTGACTCCTTTATCATTCTACAGCATTTTTCTTCACAAACATGGCTTGTTCTTAGAAATTAATGACAAAGGAGACATTGTGGCAAGCTTCCATGACCCTGATGGTAGTGTCACTT
The DNA here is from genome assembly GCF_900496995.4 of Aquila chrysaetos chrysaetos. Taxonomy (NCBI): domain Eukaryota; kingdom Metazoa; phylum Chordata; class Aves; order Accipitriformes; family Accipitridae; genus Aquila; species Aquila chrysaetos. Next base: position 17,085,255 of record NC_044029.1, on the reverse strand, counting down.
GGGCTGTCAGTGATGTCTTTGAGCATGATGGGAAGCTGTATCTAGGTAATACAGAGTTGCCTTTTCTTGTGGTGCTACAGTAAACATTACAGTTTTCATAAGCTGGAGCATCAAAAGAAAGATAGTAAGGTTGTTTCAAGCAGCCACTAAATATTTTTCTCTACTTAATGGAAGACTGCTACATCACTGAAAGAGAAATGAAACTGATACCACATGGTTAAGCAGAAATGAAAATACAATGCAGAAATACTTGCTTTAGAAGCTTGTGAAAGCCTCAGGCTTAAAAATAGGTTAATGGTAGCAATTCATCTAGCTCTATAGTTCAGAAAATAGTTATGTATATAATTTTAAACAGTTGCACAGAATCATCTGAGGAATTCAACTCTGTAACAGGGATTGAGGTAAGAAGCACATATTGTACTGTTGCTCACAGTTCCCATTTTGGAAAAAGCGTTATGTAGGATTTTATTCTTCCTCTTTCCCAGAGGCAGAACATACTGCTTTTAATGATGAACAGCAGTTTCTCCCTTGTCTCTTTTGTTAAAGTTTTCCATCATTCAACTATATCAGTTTCCAAGGAAATATCAGCAAGTACAGCTTGCATTTAAATTTGTTCTCTCACCTCAGTGTTTCTTCCAGGTGCAAATTAGTCACATGTTGTCTTGCTGGATGCTGTACATAAGGTCCCCTGTGACCATACAAAAGTTCACTAGTGGGCTGTGTCAGGTAGCAGGGCAGTAAGCAGAGAACAAGCTTAGAAATTAGGAATTCGGTCTTTAGAAGTGTGACACAGCTTGATCCTGGGGAAAGGTTGAACTGAAGTTCAGTAACAGAAAGATAGGCAGTTTGATAGGCAGTTTATTTTTTCTTTCCCAAAAGTGCAGCAGTGAACAGGGTCCTCTGGAAGGGCACTTTCTAAACAAACATTTCAAACAGCAGGAGTTAAGTATGCTCACAACGTGCTACAGCAAAGTATGCTCACATACAGAGAGAGAATAATACAAATAAAATGAATTTTAATTGAATCACAGTAAGTGACAGCTATTTCATTATGATGAAATAATTGTATTTAGCTTGTAGAATCAGTCTTAAATTTGATTTGATTGAAACGGTATTATACCTGCTTTGGGTGTGTGTTTGCATGTATGTGTTGCATGCTTTATTCCTCAAAATGAAGTAGCCCAATTTACTGGGCCTGTGCTGGGTAAGCATGTACCAGCTTTATTCACTTACACTGAAGGGATGATACTGAATGTTTTTTGGTTTAGGATAATGTAATAAAGTTATTAACTGTATTTCTCCCTGTGTAATATCTATCTAGTTTACCAGAAGAGATCATTAAAATTCACAGCTCTGCTTTTGATAATAGTGATTTAAAAAAAAAAATTTTTTTTTTTAAAATCACAATTTACCTAAACCCAAGTCTGTACTGGTCAGGCCCTTTCGTTTAGAACTGTGTACTGGCAAGGCCCTTTCACTTAACATGAATGCCTTCAGTATCAAGGTACAGATACAGCCATGGTCAAATAGCATATGAAATGAAGTATCCAGGAAGACCATTTAGTTTTAAAATCGCTTGGTGGGGAATTAGGTCTGGAGAAGAGTCAAAATTCCTTCATAGTGGTTTTTTAATCATCAAGGATAAGAATTAACACTATTCATTCAAAGCTGTAAAAATACTCAGAATTAACTGCTTTGTGGAAATTGCCACTTGTCTGGTGTCTAACTCCTCTAAAAGCCACGGAAGGCAGGCAGCTCTTGGCTCCTGTTCTCCCTTCAGCTACATGCTTTTGCTGAACAGTTCTTACAACTTCATCAAAAGTGGGAATGAAGCAGGTATCTTCCTGAAGCACTGTTCTGGTTAAATAAGGACTGACTAATTTCATTCTGAATTTCACTTTAATACACCATTTACTACCCATGACAGATGTCAGGTATGGTGTGGTTCTCTGACCAAGAGGGTGTAAGTTACTGAGCCTAGTTACAAAATGCTTTACAGGTGCATGCAGATAGCAAGTGTTAATCTGTGTAAAACTTCTGGTCACACTGACTGAACAATCTGTATCAATTCACTCATCTTTCATGTTAGTTATTAGGCAAAAAGTAAATCATTCAAAGAAAGTTTCCTTGTTACGGCTTAAGATCACTTTAACACCATCTTTTTTTAGAGTTACACATCTGTACCATAACAAAGTTTTTTCTATTAAGCAGCAATGTAACACACATTACTTGCACTGAAACTTAAGTAGAAACTTGACATTTGATGTGCAGCAATCCATGTATTTCACTCTAGCCTCCACACAGCTACCAAGAGGAAGTTTAAACAAAGAACAAGTCTAAGTTGCTAGAATTATCTGAGCAAAACACTAGATAAATGAACTCTAGGTTTAGTTCAGTGTGCAAGAAAATGCTTGAGAGCATGAAAACAACTTTGGTTTTGTTTTTAAAGACAAAACAGAATCTGAATGATATTGATGGGCAATACTAAGGCTTGAGAAACAAAAACCAGGATAAAGCTACAGTTGTAGTGGAAAAAAAACCCAAACAGTCCTGAGTATTTGAAAGTGTGTAAGTAGTTTGAATATCCCAAAACCTCTGCATTTATACAGATGCTCCAGTGGAAAAGTTAGTTACCTTTCAAGCAATTTTTCTTCTCCAAATATTTGGTCACTCTAGAGATTTGAAACAATGAGTTAGATTTGAGACAAAAGCTCTGTAAAATCTAACCTGTAGACTGCCACAAAAGTTTGCAACTCTAAGCTACATGAAGGACAACTTCTGTGCTTCAGAATTAAAAAGCCAAGGAAGTTCAACTTATCTTTCTGTAGCATTGCCTGGATCCAGTTTGTGGATCTGTGCCCTGGGGTGTGTACCTTCACAGTTTTGAAAGGGTCATACTTTGTTGCCTACTCAATGATTACTTAGTAGAAGGTTTTACATGACAGAAGTTGAAATCATCATGCTCTCTATTTGGGTAAAAGATCTGAAGTAACTAACTGAAAACTAAACAGTTGTGCCACAGTTTGTTTGACAAGGGAACGATTATCTCACCTGATAACACAGTTGATTTGCACACAAGCAACATGAACTTGTCTTGCAAAAGAGACACAATTCAGTGCTTCTGGAAGGTATTTTGCCAATGAATCTATGTAGAAGTTACATGCTCATGCAAGTTTGGGTGTTTTTCAAGATTTAGAAAGATACTCAAGTTTGGGTGCAAGTGACAGCTGCGTTTCAGACCAGGTTAAAAAGACAACATCACCCTTCCAAAGGGGAACCAAGTGGTAACATACTGCAGTCAGGCCTCTGACATGCAGTCCTTTGGTGCGAAGGCCACTTACTGCAGGTTCTGAATAGTTATGTCTCAACCAAAAAGCAACACTATGAAGCACTTAAACTGCCTAAAATAGCCCTCTTAGCCTAATTTTAGCAAGCAATGATTTATTTATTTTTAGCTAGTTTGCTTTCAAAATAATTTACCTTCAAGAATCTAATCATCAGGTTAGACAATTCAAGACATTTGGAGGTTAGAGACAGATGACCTCTACCTTGGTGCCCTGGTTTGGTTTTTTTGTGGATTTTTTTTTTTTTTTAGTATTACTTCTGTTCACATGTTAAAACAGACTTAAGAGTTAGCTCAAAACACAGGCACGCTTATTTGAATACTTGTTAGTCTCAACACTCTTTCGTTTAACTCACTAGGAAGCCTATATTAAGCCCTAAGAATTTTTTCAGTAGTACATAGTAACCCATTCCAGCATTTCAAACTAGAAGGAAGTTGAAATTACATTCTTGTCTGCAAGCTACCAAAGCTGTCCTACAAAATTCATTGGTCTCATCTGAAGTGGTCTCATTGAAAGAGAGTATTTAGCATATGGATTTTAATTCTGCATAAGACACTTGCTAGTCAGATCCTACAGTTTTGACTAATGCCTTCCTACACTGTTTTGGGCTGGTTTGCTATTGCCATTAACAGCTTTGAGCTTGATACAGGAAACCTATAATTAACCGTAGCTTTTAAGAAAGTCTGTGACACTGAATATGGGTGAGCATTACTGTGCAATAGCACCTGCCTATCTAACCTGACTCAAATATGCATTTATTGATTTTTAGAACAAAATAAACTGTTCAGATTCATAGGCATAGGTTCTCCTCTGTGCCTGTGATAGGAAAAGGTACTTGAAAGACAAAGGTGGTAATCAACTCTCTGAGCAAGACAGATTAGCTGTGTCTAACGATTTAGAGTTACAGTTCAGCTGTAAAATATACATATTGCACAAGGCAACCAGCTAAAGACAAGGGTTTTTCTTCCAAACAGGGTTGGAATAGCCCATTAAAAGTCTTCCAGCTGTGATCCACAAGAGTTAGAGACAGACCTGCTGCAGTCACTGGAGAAACTGGTCAGTAGGAGCTACTGCAAGAGGCTCTTAAGTGCCTTTCAAGGACTGTGCAGAAAACCTCCGAGCCCGGACACCGTGATTGCTGAACATGAGCCTTGGGTCAAACCTGTACCTATAGAAAGGAACAGAGTCTGTGTGAGCTACCATTAATCCACGGTGACCAACACTTCTAGAAATAACTTATTTCTAGAGCACCTCTGGTACAAGGCTACATGAATAGCTGCTTTCTTAACAGGATGCAGTAGGGACAATATCTCAACATATTGCAACAGATGAATTACAACGACATGCAACTAAGGGGTTGGTAGTCTCCAAAGAAATATTAGCCATGACATACCAACAGCATATTGGCACATATAACATTAAGCATTCAGGAGATGCATTCTAACAGAAAGCTTTGCTGCCTCAAATTACAAACTTATGTAGCACAACTGTAAAGACATTTTAAATAGCTGTTAAAAAAGCTTTGGTCCAAATGATTACCAACTGAATTTTGAGGTAAGAAGTCCTATTTGCTTGCAACAGCTGACTAATCCATACAGCTTAGGTCCCGCAGGAAATGTTCTTTGCTAACAGCATCTCCAGGAACAATCGGAGCAAGTCTTTGGAAAATGCCTGCCTACAGAAACATGCAGTGCTTTTCCTTATTTGCAGGCAAAGCTGAGGTCCCTTGTCTCTGACTACTCAGCACAGCTATAAGCTTCAGCTATTCTAAGTCAACAGTGACTGACAAGATTGTAGTAGTAGTATTAATACCATCAAGTTATATTTGGTAGGTTAAATTAAAATAGAGATTAAACATGAAAAAATAGAAGCATCAAGAAAGCATCTCTATTAAACAACAGTACGTATATCAGTAATATCACATTCCATCATAAATACCCTCTATAAAAGCTTAATTTTAAAAATATAGTAACATTTAAAAGTATTATAATAATTAATTGATTCAGTGTTTACCCAGGATCGAAGACACCTGGTGTACGGCAAGTTGCTCCTGAACAGGACTGCAGCATCATTAATCGATAGTTCATCTTTTCTAGAATTTCTTGATCAATTGTTTTAGCAATGTTATTGATCTGGTGTGGATCTGCAGTCAAGTTATACACTTCCACAAACACCTGTAGAAGAAAGTTCCTGCACTGTATTAAGTCCTAAATGCTGATTAACATTTAATGGGATTATTTATGAAGAACACTTTATGGCAGCATATAGTCTCAAATGTTACTTTCAACTACACTGCAGCATCCCCACACAGACACTACATTTAGCCACGTGGCTAAGTGGTCAAAGACAGGACAGCACGTAGGTAAAGCTAAAGTTTTGTGATAGTACAGTATTATTGGAAAAGTTTACTTCCACCTAAAGTGCTTACCTGCTACACTGCAGGTTTTTTTTCTAACAGATAAACAGAGCCCATCTTAGGACTGTAAGACCACAGCAAGAGGCCACGGCTAAGCTGGCTGTCTTTTTATTAATGCATCTCAAAATACACAATTTCATGAGCATCATAGCACCATTATATGTTCATCAGGTACCTCCAGCTGTCAATCTCAGACAGGTGTCTTGACTACATCTACAAAATCTGCTGAATACAAGTATGCTATAACCCCAACACAAGAAAGCTTTTTCTGTGTGTGCATGCTTTGAGAAAGTTTGTCTGGAGGATTTTAGGGCAGATTTGTTTTCTGGTACATTAAATCTCTAAACCATTCCATGGGACAAATAGGAGTCAAACATATCTCAAGAATTCAGCTGAGGTTTTGTCTGTGCTAGAGTAGGAGGCCTGATTGCAGATGATGTTGATTAAAACTGGCTGGGTTGTGTCTAACATAGATAAAGATGTATCCAGACAGACTTTGGTTGCAAGCTTTCTTGTAAGGTTCACTACAAGGTCTTAAAAGCCACATTGCTTCATCTTCCCAATACTGTTAGCCTTAATTTAGCTTGACCCAGGTAAGCCGAGTGACCCAAAAATGCCACAGCCATACCTTCTTACTGGGGGAAAAAAAAAAAAAAAAAAAAAGTGACATGAAGTGTATTATCAGATCAACTTCAGAGTCTACTTTCACAAAGAAAGCTGCAACACTCATTTCACTTCATCATAAATTGTCAGAAAGTAAAAAATGGAGGGCAGGGTCTGCTAATCAGCATCTTGGTCTCCTATACAGTCTTTCTATCTTACTGCAAAAAAACATCTTGTGGGATTTACTCCCCTGGTTTAAGCGGTTCACTGTAGACTGTCAGGAAATGTTTTGTGTGGTGGCACAATAACTGGGGATACCTGCTGTTTATGCATTTATTGCCCATCTGCTGACAAACGAGTTTGTTATATTTGTGACCCAGCTGCCTCAAACCCAACACACAGTCTGGAGCAACTGCATGCAAAGGGGCACAAGTAAAGATCAGCCCTGTAATACACCAGGTTTTTTGTGCATACAGCAGGTGCTCCGCTAATGAGATTTGAACAGTTTCTGAAGGGGGGACTTTATGTCCCTTATACCCAAACTGTGAAAAAGGTCTCAACCTTATCATAACTTAAATACTTCTTTTGCCAGGCAAACAATTGAGCCATAGAAGAGAAATGATTAGCCTGGGATTTCACTTCTTCCCAAGGAAAAGACTTGCAGCTGAACATAAGAACAGCAGAGATACAGCATAACAGAAAACATTTATCATACAGAAGGACTCTGCCACATGGAATTAGGGTAGGACAGAGAACTGAGCCCAGCCCCAGCACAGCTCCCCATGAGGCTGTTGGGCAATAATGAAGGTGATAATCATAGTTCAGGCTATTGTCCCTTCCTCACTCCCCACCCACCCCTTTTGGTTTTTTTTCCTCCCAGAACACCACCAGAGTTTTGGTCAAACATTCTCACCAGCAGATAAATACTTCACTGTTTATCCTGCGAGCAATGCTAGTCTGGTTTTCAGAGTACTTTATGGAAACCTTGAAAGCAGATAAGAGTGCAGACAGTCACTCACATGGTTGTGACATCTGCTAGTCAGACAGAGACTTACCTCGCGGTCATCAAATTCACAGTACTGCAGATCCCAGGAAGTTGACAGTGTCCTTACACAAGCATATGTGTTGTTATAGGAATCTTCACAGACACAGTCTGGGAAGCAGTGCTGTAAAGTGAGCAGTGAACAAAAACTCAGAGCAGGAAAAAAGGATGAACTAGCTATCCTTCTCCTAGAGACTGTACCGCCTCAAGCCAACTGCAGTTAACTGATGAACACCAGGATCTTGGTCTAACACATGCAAGTCTCCACTGGGGATTTAAGCAAAAACTCGGCTCGTCTGAATTTGAGAAAGTGTTATGCAACTCACCACGGTTAAGTGCATTTTGGGAAGCTAGTGTACATACACTGAAGAAAACAGCACAACACACTCTACTAAAGACACCACCAACGGGATGCTTTACTTAAAGCAAACCTTCTTTGATTCAGGAAGTAGCTAGTGATTTAAATAAGTCACAGGTAAGAATTGTGCAACAAGTTCATTAGAAGTTTAGAAAGAATGTGATGTCGCTGCCACCTGCTTTGACAAGCCCAAACCTTCCTGCGTATTTCTCCAGCCCTGAGGCCCTACAGATTCCTGCTGAAAGGGTGACTGTGTTCTGTACAATCATATGGACACATCAGTTCTGCGTGGCTGGATGTCTCTCTCCGATTCTTAAATGCTGCACAGACATAAAGAGCTAGCTCCTACTTACCAAGACACTGGGAGCTTACTTACAGAACCAGGCTAGTCCATACAGCAAACAGGTTTAATTCAGCAGCTGTTTTCTAATATTAGCAGATCTTGGTCTTGCTTACCGTGACTCCAGGTCCTAGGCCAGGACAGGTAGGATCACTGCCATTGTATCCTTCTCCTTGGTACTCCACCAAGAAGTCCGATCTCCATGTCACATTTTTGTCTCCTGTCTAGGACAAGAGGTTAACGTGACTGAGTATCCACTGCACTGCAAAACAGAAGGAACTCTCTATGCCTGGTGTAACACTAACGCTGCCCACTGCTTACAAGGCCGTTTGAGTTGTGGTCCCTAGTCTGAGTCAGTCTTAAAATAGTATTTAGCCTTAGGTCTTGTGTAACTGGAAGACAAGGATCCAACTCCAAAAATATTAGTACACCTTCTTGTGAGGGTTTAAAGTACTATCTTCAATTTATAAAGAAACATGCAATACTACCAAATAGGAGCCCCGTGGCCAGATACTACCATATTACAGACAAGATCCCTGTAACAAGGCTGTTTCTCTTCGGTTTATATAAACTACTGCAACAGATGGAAAAAGATACCCTTGGTGTAAGAAAAGATAAACAGCTTTAAAAAGCAACAAAGTTTTAAGCTGCTCTGTTTGTAGCTGCATTTTAAAAGACAGAGGGAGAGGCAAGTTTAAAGTTAATATACAGCACCATCACAGGCATATATAGCAAAACAATGAGTTTCACAGTTTTGATTCCAGAAGTTTAAACTAGATGCCTTTTACCTGCTTCTGTCTGAAGAACAGCTTAAGGTTTGGATACAAGGTTTTAAAAGCAAAGCACTGTTTTAAATCTGGATGATCTCCTATGTCCAAGTAAGCTGCCTTCAATTTATAGACTGAATTTAATTAAAACTAAAAGGATCAACTGCAAGCAGCTTTATTTAAATAGGCTTCTGCTCACTTATTGGAAAGGTCAGGTTCACTCTATAAAACCACAGGTATTTTTCCAGAGTTTAGAAGGAAATGCTAGTTCTACTGAACATTGAGGCAAGCCAAAGATTTAAGTAAGAACAGTCTGCTCTCCTCCTATGTCTATGCTGAGAAATCCTAAGGAAAAGGGGAGGGAGGATACAAGGTGGAAACAACATACAGCCTTCAAAACAGGAATTATTACAAATGGCAGGATTAGCCAAAGGATGACATAACTTTCCATTATAAAATGACCACAAAGTTGTAGGGCTTATGAAAATACACCTGCATTTAAACAAGATGCCTACTTTTTTCACTAAGCTATGAACATCTCATGTGAAAATGACATCAAGGCACAAATCTGGGTTATGAGTCGACCTACTCTATCGAAGGAAGTAGTGTTGACTTTGAAGAATAACACCCCTGCAAGAACTACCAGTTACTATCCCTGTGTGTCTACTTACCAACAGCGGCAATAGTGACATCCCATCCATCTGGGTCTTGTTCAAGTCATACCCTGCGATATCCAGAATAGTGGGACCCAAGTCAATATTTGCAACAAGCATCTGCAAGGTGAGGAAAACTTACTTCAGAAGACCAGAACCTAACAGATGTAATAATGAGACTTCTGTATTTTAAGTACTTGTAATTTTAGGTACACCTAAACACTACTTAATTTCATCTCTATAGGCTAATGGACCCTGCAACATTCAAAAGCAACGGTAGGGTCTTTGGAAAGTGAGCTTCAGACTTTGTTCACTTTTGTAGCCTGCCATTACTTAAATTTACTGATTCAAGCAAGCAAGAGCACGCAGCTTTTTAGAATGAGGTCTTTGCACTTTCTACCACTCCATATATTTCATTTCATTGATCCATATATATGCAGGAGGATAAATTATTACCTAAAGTTGATAACTGTGAGACAACATTAAAAGTAAATCTGTACTTTGATTTCACTTCCTTCTTACCTTGTTTGTCTGATTTGGTTTTATCCCTGGTCCTCGAACTAGCAATGGAACTTTAATATCAAACTCATACAGCTGCCGCTTGTCTATTGGCAAAGAAAACTGGCCTATACAATAGAAAAGGCAAAATGTAAAAGAAGAAACCAGTTAACATTTTAAAGAGTCTTGTGTTACCTAATTTCCAGCAGCCAATTTTTTAAGAAGTCAGAAGGGTTCCTTAACCTGAACTACATTAACAAAGTGCAGGATAGGAACAGACAACTTCAAAGTATAAGCCATACCTTACAAAGTTTAACAGCTTAGATACTGAATTTTCAGTTGTACAATATGATAGACAGGTCTTTGACAGAATTTTACTAGTTAACTCTTTCATGGCAGCTCTTCCTACAGAACACAGAGACTGTTCTCCATTTCTGTCCTGATTTTACATGTATCAGTATACAGTGGTAGAGATTAATGCTAAAAACCACAATCAAACAAAACCCAACCAAACAATAAAATCCCCAAACACCCCACTCTGCAACTCCAGGTTGTTTTGCAACTCAAATCAGTAGTTCTTATGTCTACAGTTTTCCACAGTTGCTGTTCCCATTTTCTGGAGCAGTCATGAGGGTGACAAGTTATGCGATTACTGAACATTTGTAGAAGATCCAGGAAGCAGTGAAAATTTTACCAGTGTGGAAGCCATTGTCTGATGTGTAAAAGATGTACGTGTTGTCCAATTCTCCATTCAGTTCCAGTTTCTTCACTAGTTTCTCTATCAGATCATCTACTGACAGCAGAGTTTGCCACCTGCACAGAAACAAAGTAATTCATATTAGAGCATGAAAAATTTAGAATAATTCTGACTGCAGGTAGGGTATTCATATTCTGCTTCAAGTCAACAGTGTATACACTGTAAGTGGATTATTTTGCTTGCAAATTCTGAAAACAAACTTCATAGATTACTACACTGTACTTTTTGAGGCTGCAGTTTAAGATAGAAGTAGACTGTTTGCCTTCAGTTCTTGTTGATTTTATTCTGTAGTGTCTGAGAAAGTCGTCAAAATGCTGATTACTTCTTATCTGGAGACAGTCAAGACCAACTTTGAAGCAACGCAGTGGGAAAGAGTCAGAGTTATCTCCTGCAAGGTCACTTGCTATTAGTTCTTCATATGTACTTTTTAATATCAAAATACAAGACTGCCATGAATTTAATTGTCTATGTGGGATCCCTTCTGCTTCAAAACTACATCAGCTATTTTGTATTACTCATGTAATACCAGGGTCCATTATTCCAGTGTATCTAAAGCCTTGAACAGTTATTCTTTCCTTTGTTACAGCGTTTGCCGTTGAGACAAGTGACTGCTTCTGATAAGTCAGTAACAAGCCTCCACAGACTAGTATTATGCTGAATTAACTAGTTATTCAATTCCTGGATCCTGTTATCTCCAGGCTTAAATGAAAGATTTTGTTGCATAATTTTACCTTCATGTTTTATAAAGCCAAAGCCTGAAAAAACCTTGGTTTTCCATCTCCAAAGTGACAAGCTAATGCCTGATCACCACTCAAAACAGGGTTTACCACTTAAAGTTAAGCTACTGGTTTTTTCAGAGCTTTTAAAGAAAATACACCTACAGCGTAAGCAAATACTCTTCCTTTCTATTAAAAAGAGGGAACAAGCTGTACTTTCACATTACTCCCCACATCCCCTTTTACAAAAACGAATCAAGCACCCGCCTTGGCCAGTCAGGTATTCCCATGTAAAAAGACCACAGACTGAGCATCAAGGTTAATAAATCAGATTAGCTGGCAGATAAAGCAATTGCATTTGATGTACATCATGTAAGAATCTGGAATTCAAGTGACGTAGAAGGTAAGGCCATTTTTTATGAAAACCTGTTGTGCACAGAAAGAGAAGCAGTAGAGACACTGAGCATGGTCGGTCTTTTTTATGACAAATGATGGCAGCATTTGGGAGCAAAATATTTCTGAAGTCAGTGACAAGTTTCTTTGCAGAAAGTAAACAGAAAGTCAGGTCTGCTGAGGCAGATGCCAGAGAACTACTACAGGTAGTTTGACATCTACTGTCAGACTTATTACAACCCTTTTAAAAAAAATATACCTTTTCTTTTTTTAAAAAAACAATAAAAGTTCTGAGTAGAAATCTTAAGCAACGAAAAAATTCTTACCGCTTTCTATAAGCATCATCAAGAAACTGTATTGAAGAGTTAGTCATTGGAGTCTTTGCTTGTCGAATTAACCAGTGCTTGTTCTAAAAAAAAAAAAAAAAAAAAAGACAAAAAAAGATTAGCGTAGGAGAGAAGTACCAGCTTTTAAACCTTTCTTAGACCAATTAAAACAGAAACATTGTTTAGGGTAAAACATCCACATGATTCCTGTGAAATAGCCAGGCAATGCTATCAAACTGACCTGACTCCAGTTTTTCCTCTTGGTTCATGTAAAATCTAAGTTGCAAAAGCAAAATATATTACAGTTCCATTATGCTCAGCCCTTGGCACGAAGAAAATAGCTGGATCTTTTCAAAGCAGTTCAGGGAAGAAATTTGTGAAAGGAGCTAGGGAAGGCTCTCCCAGAGATAAAAGTCTGATAGCACGAGACAGGTCTGATGAAAAAAATCTGAAGGATGGAGCAGTATTGTAAAATTGGTCTTGGTTGTCAAAGTGAGGTTCTTTTGGGACTAAGACTGGTGAGCATCCTAACACAGGCAGAGAGGTGGAGAGAAACTCCTGCATCAAAAGCAATTAGAACAACCTAATTTATGGACAGGTAAGGACAAAGATCTGTAATGGTGCCACTACCAGGTTCTTGGTAGCCTATAAATAAACTCAGGGCTGGAGACTACTGAGGGGAGCAGAAACATCACTGTTTTATTGGGATTTTTTGACTCCAGAACAAGAGTGTTTCTTTAGCTGAAGTGTTATTTATTCTTCTAGCTGCATCCCCACTTTCAGAAACAGCCCCTCCCTCTCTCCCCTCACCCACCCCTCCGAAGTAACAGAGGCGATCTAACTCATACGAAAAGTGATACTTCCACATCCTGAAGCACCACCCTGAAGTGGATCAGCTGCTGTACAAATACATAAGAAGGTCTGCTGTGAGCAACCTGCAGGTTAGTATTAGTGGGAGAAGAAAGTCACATCAGTGCAGCTTTATACTTTTTCATTTAGTACGTCAGAGATGACCCACTCATTGCCCTGAGCTTGAGCCTGTATTTACTTGGTCACTCCTCTCCATAGAGCCTCTCATTAGGCAAGTTGCCTCCTGTCACAAGTGAATGACTCTGAACGGGCTCAGGCTTTAGGGACTCACAGTGAAGTGACTCGTATCTCCTGCAATTATTCGGTTCTCCTGTTTTCTGTTCTTGCCGACTGAAGGGAAGATTTTGGGCATGGAGACCGAATACCACGTCCAGTTTATTTTGATTCAGTTGTATTAAGATCTCTCTTCTACAGTAGTTGTAAAACAATTCTCTGGAGAGACACTAAGTCTATCTCAGCAAGAAAACACAGCATCATCAAGACCAAACATCTAGGACTTGTGTGTTGGTTGAGAGAGGATAAAGTAAGGAAAGACTTCGCAAACCCCATCCCCAGCTCAGCAGCAGTTCTTCAGAGAACAAAGGAGCTGGCAGTGTCACCTGTGCACCAGCCACCTTTCACAAGAGGTGGGCTTAGGAGAGGCCTAAGTGCCTCCATAAGGCACAACCACACTGGTTAACTCAGGTGGATAAGTCACCTTGTGCAGCAGAATCCTCCTCCTTCCTGGAGGATTTTGTTCTTCCTACCTTTCTCTGAAGTTTCAAAAACTTCACACAGCACCTAAACGCCTCTGTGGATTTCAATAAAATTCACACTGACTCAGAGTCCTCAAATCTGCTTCCCAGTCAGTCTCTGTCAAGTCTCTTTCACTGTTTACATACAAAGCTGTCCACCAATCCTGCTGCCTCCCTATGTCCCATTCTCAAAGAAATTTTGGGAGAGCTTGAGACACCATACCATGTCTTGCCAGCAGAATCTGAACACAGCTGTGCTCTCATGTTGCAGGAAAAACAGTGCATGCAAGAGAAACACCCAACACGTATCAGCTTCTCTCTCAGAACAGCTTAGATAAACCACTCAACTGGGCTACCAATAGTCCTGCCTGGGAAACCAGAGAGCTACCCATCATTTGATATAGCTCATAGCTGAGGATCCTAAGCAGAAGTTGAAGTGTGCATCACTGGACAGAGTCTGACAACAGCTGAACTCCTATTTTTCATGCAGAGATTCTGCCTAGATGGCTCCTTCCAGTACCCCTTGCCCACATACTGTATAAGGAAGCTAGGCAACATTAATTTAGGAATCAAGACTGTACAATGAAAGACTGTCTAGCAAGCGTTACAACATCAATGACTTGAGGGTCTGAGCCTACGTACATGTTTATTGCTATTGCAGGAACTGCACTTGCCCTAGAAAAAAGTGAAGCTCAAAGAAGAGTTAGGCTTCAAGACAACAACACTGCCAATTAAAGAAGCACACACTGTTAATGATTGTAGCTATTGTGTCTAGGAAAGAAGAGTAATGCTAGTCTATTCCTATTGTGAAACCTAGCAAAACTGCTATATCCACAAATACTAACTACCAAACATTAAGTAAGTCTGTCATTTTGCTTTGTGTTACATAGGCACATGCAGAGCTTTTGCTTCTGCTCCACATAAGGGAGCTCCCACACTGTATTTTTTGGCTAGCTGCTGACTTTGCTGGTCAAGTTATTTCTGGCTCACTATGTTAAAAGCATTCATTTATTACAGTAATGGACTCTGAGACGAAGTTAGGGATCCTTTCATGGAGGAAAAAAGCCCCAGCCTGATTACCACTCCCTAGTTTGAAACTTAACAGGTTGGGCTAAAGCGTTTGCTACTGCCTGCAGCCCTTTTCTCCCCTTTCATTCATGTTTTTATATCACGCTGATAAGCACATGGTCATTTTGCAAGCTACAATCCTCAGCTAAAACAAGTTTCACCCTGTACTACATGAGTCACAGTGACCTTAGAAGAGGTATCACTGGGCTCCAGATAGGCATTTAGGTGACGTTATCTCTTAAGATTAGGAGCAAATCTTGAAGTGAATCAGTTGAACACTGAACAGTAGTGAGGTCTGTATTTTAAACTAATTGAATCAAAAATACAAGACTTAGAAAAGTCAAGTATTTCACCAGATTAACTGTTTGTGACTTTCACTTATTGGCAAAGTAAGTCGCAGCAGATTAGTCTGAGCTAGACCATATTTGGCCAAGTTTACCAGCAGTGGAAGGTACCGCCCTGTCACAAGGATGTCTGCGAGTTTGTAACACTAGGCTCCACAATTCTGGTTACAGGTTATTTCAACAAATGAAAGGCAAGTTCTCAAAGTCCTTAGTGACCCTGGGCCCTGTGGTTCATGATTCCACAAAGTCCTCTGGTTAGTCTGATATGCTCGTCACCTAGGGCAGCTTAGCCGCGAGTTCAAGGAACGGACCACCCACCCACACGAGCAGATGTGCTCAGGAAGACAGGGCTCTCGTCATTCTTCACCTGAGCCTTTTTGTCACACACTGCCTATGTGTTCTCCTGAACATACTGAGAGCAATGAAAGAACATTTTAAGAGCTTCAGAACAGTCTGGAAATTGGACACAGAATTAACATTTTTCCATTTATCAATGATAATTCCATTGTACTGCCTTATCACTTTTGCCACTACATTTTTTTGTTTAAAAGATATTGGTATGCAAATATCTCAAAGTCACAACAAACATATCTTACCCTGAAAGGCTGATTAACATAACTAAATAACCACTAGTCATGGTACTAGCCTATTCTTCTCACTGTTTAAACTTAACGTGCAGGTCAGGGTCATTGCCTACGGCTCTCACAAGCTAGTCAGTTCTTGCTAGTTAGCTTACCTTTCCATGAATATTAAAATTGCTGTTCCTTGGTGCACTGACATTCTGAAAGCTCTTCTTATACTGTGGAGCAGCTGTCCAAGGGGAGTGTGGTGCTGGGGTTGAGATCATCATAAAGAAAGGTTCAAAATTAGATTTATACTCCAAGAAGTCCAATGACATGTTGGCCTGTGAACAGTTTCATTGGAGAAGAAAAGTCATACCTCCAAAGGAAAAGAGCAAGTATTTGAAAGATCCAAACTAGACATGCATAACTTATTTAGAGCTCAGTAGTACTGGGACCATTTAAACTATTTCAGAAACCTATTGCTTGTTCATCTACAAGTGTCCAGAACAGCAGCTCGTGATAAAAAAAATCCCAAGTGTTCACATTAAACAAATCATTTGTCCCACATCTCTGAACAGGTTTCTATTTGAGACCTTTGCGTTTAGACCTGGAAAGCTCATCAAAAGTTTGTGCCTATTCCAAATATCAACAAAATCCACCTAAACTTGGTTTTCATAAAGTAAAATTGGAGCTTTCTTTAACACAGTCTGAGTCTTTCTGAGGCTCTCGGATGCCATCTCTCCTGCCTGACAGATTTCAGTTTAGCAGTCTCACTTGTCTTCAGAAATAGCAATAGCTCTGAAAATATTTTTCAGCCCCACTGTTTATAGCATACGCTCATTCTGTAGCAAGCTCCTAGTTTATAAGGGGTGCCACATTTCTGCTGGCGAAGCCAGAAGCTCTAGTGAAGGACAGTGCCAAACTCCACCCACTCACTCACTCCACTTTCATTTTCATTTCAGCCTATACACAATTTCAAGTAG
The DNA here is from genome assembly GCF_900496995.4 of Aquila chrysaetos chrysaetos. Lineage (NCBI taxonomy): Eukaryota > Metazoa > Chordata > Aves > Accipitriformes > Accipitridae > Aquila > Aquila chrysaetos. Next base: position 17,068,480 of record NC_044029.1, on the reverse strand, counting down.
CAAGTTAGAGGAGATAGTGAGTTCCATTTTGGCCTTCCCTTGGTCAGCCTTTGAAATTAAAGCTTCAAAGGTATTACTTGCAGATGAGTGCTCCGCTATTCAAATCTCACAATATTTTCCTTTCCCATCTGATTAGTATACCCCATTTTGGATATCCTTTTCTTTCTCTAGAAGAAAGAATACATCAGGAATTCCCTCCTCTTCCTTCCTCTTAACTCGTACATCTAAGCAAGTAGGGCTGGACTTCAGCTGTATGACTGTGGAGTTAAGAGAGGATAAGAACCGTGTGGAGTTAAAAAACCTGGTTCGGAAACCAGCATGATGTAGGCAAATTCACAGAGGTAGTCAACTTAGATTTTGTTAGGAGCTTAAACTGCAACATGTCAGGACTGCAGCAGACAGATCCAGGTGTTCCGATTCTTAATACCAGACTTAAAAGTATCCAGATGTCCTTAGTCAGGACAAGAAAGTTTGTGCATCACATCAAGCAACACAGGAACTCTCCATAAGCAATTTACTCCTGTGCACTGCCCATCGAGCAAATGAAACTCAAACACTAGCTCTGAAATGCTGAATACATATTTGGTAACTACAGGCAGAAGGTAGAATGCAACACACTGAAAATCAGAATACACTGCTGTATCAATAGGTAACACACCGCAAATAAGAGGTTTATGCAGCAATGACCTGTTGGTCAAAGTGCTTACAAGCTACTGAAGGATCAGCAACAACCAGTACAATGCCAGTAATAGGATAGTCTCAATTCTGGCTTATCAATTCCAATCTAGCTTTAGATGGTGTAAATCTAAATTTAATCAGACAGCTGTTCAGTACCCTGAGAAACATCAATCATTTCTGTTCCTAGTAAGCAGCTGACAACGTTCAAGAACCCACTGGAACGAAACTCATTAGGGTCTCAGTGGCAGAGTGCAGACTGACTGCACGAAGAGACTTCTCGGAGAAGAATTTTCCCGAGTGCTGCACGTGAGCTCCCAGTGCTACCAACTCATACACTGTAACAGCATGTCAAATTAAGACTCCAGCTTGGTGAGCAGGGAGAACACTCCCCTTCCCCATCCCCCCAAACCTCCAAGCTAAAACTAGTTGCTAAACAGGTCCTCAAGAGAGCTAAAGTAACTCTTCCAACTTTAAGTATTTGATATCTTTGTTACCTCTCTTTACCTTAAGAGGGCAAAGAGGCTAAAAAATCCCCTGGTCAGCTACACATTTTGCACAGTGCATGTATTGCCCTTTCACAATGTGGAGGACTGATTAGCCTTTGATATTTCCAAGTTATCAGTTTGATGTAGTTAGAGATTACAAGACACTAACACATCATAATATCTAACAAACAAAACACGGTGTAAAGTTATATTTAACTTCCCACTGAAATCTTGGCCCAGTTAATCTGTTACAGAAGTTGTGTATTGTAATGAAACACATCCTTCTGTGAAGTAATTTAAGTTATTGCCTACCTCCATCATGTTCCTTATGCACCGTAGCAGCCAGTATTAACCTCTCAGTGAGCTACTGGCTAGCAAACAGGCAGTTGGAATCCCTTTCCTCTCCACAGCTCATACACACAAACTTGTCATTTCTAAATATACCCAGAATCCTGCTCTGCTGATTAATGCCCACCCACCATCATGACAGCACAATCATGTATTTACGAACTAAGACAGCCGAAAAAATTATCATCCCCACCCTTCCCCGAGACCCCAGCATGAGGCATTATCTGGTCATAAGCAGCTTCTGTAACACAGGTGTTGCAGAATTTCTTACCAGTACATCTGTCAGATAATCTACACTGTAGTTCTCACCATGCCTTCGTGCTTTGCCATTTACTGAAAGAGTATAGTTGTAGTACTTTGAATTTTTTTCCTGCAAAAAAGAAAAGTCACATGCATATTTATACAAAGCAACATGTACATTGCTTACTTGAAATAATCAAAATGAGCTGCTAACAAGCATCTGCCAAATAGGTTGTAAGCATTTGTCATAAGGACACTGCAAGAATTCTCAGAACTGGTCTCAAACAACAAAACTTATTTCAGTGCTATCTCACACTGCTTTGGCTTTACAAGTCAGGGTCTTCCCCAGGAGTAGCCTTTGTGAAAGCCAAGGATCTGATGTGTAATAGAGGAAAAAATGGAAGAAAATTTGCATTAAGTTGTTAGATGCTCTTTGCCTGCTCTTTCATGACCAGCAGAGTTAGAACACGAGTTGGACTACAAAGCAACCGAAATTAAGTATTCAAAAAAAGGAATGGTCACATACCAAAGCATACCAAAAACTCCATCCAGGAGGGACATGACCTACTCCTCCTGCATCCTCTGCTCCGTACTGAAAAAAGACAGACCATGACTCACAGTTTCAATTATGATGAACAAAAGCTAGAAATTATGTTTCATATTCATGTGCTTTGTTCAACACTAGTCAGAAACCACATTAAGCCAAATTCAATTTCAGAATGGAAAAACCCAAATATATATGCATATAAAAACATATATAGCCTGTTAAAGAAACCAGGGTTAAATAACTAGAAAGATAGTAACCGAAAGCTTGGCATTTGTCAACAAAATTTAAATCTTATTCCCTGTTCTACTCCACACACAAAAATATGCAGAGATCGAGGGGGGATCAAAACACACACGTAACAAGACATTCTTAGGCTTTAGTGATAACAGTTCACAGGACACTGAAGAAAATTTCACACAGACCAACAGCTTCCATCATCCTCCCCCAGAAGGGGGTACGAACTTCAAGCAATGCTAGCCTCTTGTCACCTCAGTGTCAAATAATCTACAACAACTAGCCTTTAAGCCAGCAAAAAAAGGAAAGTAGCTGCTGAATCAGTGCCAAACTCAAAACAGAGTGTGCCTCAGAGCAACACAACGGGTTTTCTCAGGGCTGCCCTCTCCCATCTACATGGCTCGCCTAACTGCAGGGACAGGAGACTATGCTGAGTCAAGGGATGCTCAGAGGAAGGTAGGTAAATTTCCCTTCCCCTAGCTGCCTCAGTAACATCAGCAGAAACAAATTTGTGTCTGGCTACAAAAATTCATATTCTATTATTCTATTATACCACCAACATTTTCCACCAAGAAACACAAGGAAAATAATGCTGTTAAGCACCCTGTAACTCATCTAGCTCCAAATATGATTTCATCACACAAGAGGAACACCTGATCTTAGAGCTTTCAGCACTGAGCTTTACTTCTTACCATAAATAAACTACTACAAACCACAGCTTAGTTAAAAACAGAAAAAAGCAAAAGCACACTGTCCTGGTTTCAGCTGGGATAGAGTTAATTGTCTTCCCAGTAGCTGGTACAGTGCTATGTTTTGAGTTCAGTATGAGAAGAATGTTGATAACACTGATGTTTTCAGTTGTTGCTAAGTAGTGTTTAGTCTAAAGTCAAGGATTTTTCAGCTTCTCAAGCCCAGCCAGCGAGAAAGCTGGAGGGGCACAAGAAGTTGGCACAGGACACAGCCAGGGCAGCTGACCCAAAGTGGCCAACAGGGTATTCCATACCATGTGATGTCAAATCTCATATATAAACTGCGGGGAGTTGGGGCAGGGGGGATCGCTGCTCGGAGACTAACTAGGTGTCGATCGGCGGGGTGGTGAGCAATTGCACCGTGCATCATTTGTACATTCCAATCCTTTTATTATTACTGTTGTCATTTTATTAGTGTTATCATTATCATTATTAGTTCCTTCTTTTCGGTTCTATTAAACCGTTCTTATCTCAACCCACAAGTTTTACTTCTTTTCCCGATTTTCTCCTCCATCCCACTGGGTGGGGGGGGGGAGTGAGTGAGCGGCTGCGTGGTGTTTAGTTGCTGGCTGGGGTTAAACCACGACACACACACATACAAGTGACCCAATAATAAAGTGTTGGGTTACCTCTGTAAAGAGCTCCAATAATATCTGTTCTCCCAATACATTTGCCTCAGCGGTCATTTAGTATTTAAAATACATATTAACTGCTAAGAAGAAAATAGTCCTCTGATTCAAGGGAATATATCAGTCAGGAATATTGAAACAAATTGATTTTTTTTCTTTAACATTATTCTAACATCGTGCCTGGTCTGGCACTGGCTTGAACACTTGACGGTGTTCTTCAGTACTACATACCAATCATCTACCCATTTCCCCCAGCCATTAAAATCATCATTTCTAAAAATTAACACACCTGAACATACTAAAAAAGCCTTTGGATTCCATCATCCTTTCAAAATTAACTTTTGAAAGCATTCAGACACCTACAGAACCTGATTTTAACCAAGTTAAGTTAAAGATTTGGACTTTGCATCATATTTAGCCCATCTCAGCAAAGACAATTGTTCACCCAAGTAACACCATTTTAAACTTTTTGGGGACCCACCATCAGCTGCAAATATAAAAATCACTGAATGTTTTAGAAGAACGGACTAATGCAAACGAACTGCATCACAGTAAAAAAATAAGCACAAAATACCTCATTCAAATACTTTCCAGCAAAGAACGTTTGATAACCACACATAGTTTTGAGCAGCGCTGGGAAGGTGTATGGTTCTTGAATCTTCTGCCATAACTTGCTGCTACAGTTTCCTTCCAGAGTGTTATTGACAACATGATGATTATGTGGATATTTTCCTGTTAAAATACTAGCTCGACTGGGACAGCAAAGCGCACTGGGAACATACTGGAAAGACAGGGTGAAGAGATACAAGATTGACATCGTAAAACAACTTTTCCTCAAAATTTATAGTTTCGAAATATCAGCTAACAGGTTGATTAAAGCGTTCATCAGCATTAAAGCATACTTCTTTCTGGACACACAGAATTACATCCCAAGTATTTTCACTAGTGAAAGGTGCACATGAAACCGGTTATAAGTTTCTGCATCGTATGCCCTTCACCCTCCCCTGCATTAGATGTCTTTTTTATACAGTCGCAAGCATCCGTTAAAATACTGTTTGCCGGTTAATTCACTCCATTATTTTAGCCGTGGCAATACATTAGAAGGTAAAAAGAGTAAAGTGGGTTTTCAGCATGCATGAAGCTGACAGTTTTAAGCAGCTTCTTCCAATGTTTCTCAGTTTGTAATAAAAATACTCAGATTGCTCAGTTTTACTTCACAGCTAAAGGAAGTCAGCACAAGTACTTTTAGGAAGTGAAACCTTCCCTCCCAGATTCTGAATGTGACCTTAAGCTACGTTCATTTTGAGACCCCAAAGTAGTTAGAGATCGAATTTGAAAAACCCCACACACCTACGTACAGACTTCACAAAACTGCCACCAGTTCCGAGACCTTAGATGACCCAAGACACAACTACAGAAACGCGCGCACCTCGGGGGTTCCGAGCGTTAACGCGAACACTCACTGCATTTACGAAGGTTACTCCCATCTGCGCAATGAGCGCGTTAGTCTTCTTCAGGGGGGTCTGGAAGAAAGGTACCAAAAGGAAATCGGCTGAACGCGTAAGGACGCCAGGCGAAGCTGGGGGGCCGAAGCAGCCCTACCACCTCCCGACGGCGGGCCCGCCGCCGCGCTCTTCGGCACCGCCCGGGCAAGCCGGGGCGGCCTTCGGCCGGGGCCTCCCGCCACCGCAGCGCTGACCCGCGCCGGCCCGGCGGAGCGGAGGAACCGGCGACCTGCCAGGGACTACCTGCGGCCGCAGAGGCCGCGCCGGAGGAGCCCCAGCCCCGCAGCCGCCTCGACGGCTCCCCAGAGAAGCTCCGCTCGCCCGCGGGAGCCCGCCGCGACGCGCCCCGAGGCCGCGGGGCGAGGGCCCGTCCCGCCTCTCGCCCCAGGCCCCGGCCGCCGCTCCTCAGCGGCCGCCGCGACCCGCGCCTCACCCGCCCTGCCCTCCCCCGGCCTCCTCGGCCGGGCTACGCGACACCGCCGGGCACCCCCTCGGCGAGGGCGAGGCCTCCCGCTCCCCTCACGGGCGGCCCCCGGCGGGCTGCGCGGGGTGTGTGTGTGTGTGTGGAGGGGGGACGGCGGGGTTACCATGCCGCCCAGGCAGACGTCCTGGTCGTCGGTGAGGATGAGCACCACGTTGGGCCTCCGCGCCTGCCGGGCCGCCCTCGCCGGGCTCAGCGCCAGCAGCGCGGCCAGCACCAGCCCCCGGACGGCCGCCGCGGCGGCGGCAGACATGGCGGCGGCGGGGTCGGGCGGAGGGAGCCGGTGCCGCGAGGCGAGGGGACGCGGGGCGGCCGCCAGCCGAGCGCCGAGGAGCAGCGCGCGGGCCCGCCCCGCCCCCGGCATATGACCCGGCAGAGCGGGGGGGGGGGGGTGTCACGTGGCACCGGGCGCGGCCGCCGCGGCGGGGAGCGGCGCCCTCGGCCCCGCCTGCTCCCCGCCCCCCCGGCTGGCCCCGCCCCCTCCGGGCCCTCCGTGTCTCCGGGGCTGTCCCGGGGCGGTGCGCGGAGGCAGGTCCGGGGGAGGCGGCTGCGGCAGCAGCAGCGGTCGTTGCTCAGCGCCGCGCAAGGGGGTTAACAGAACCAGGCGGCCGCACCGCCCCGGGGAGCGGGACCGGGACCGCGGGTTACCGCCCCGGGGCGGGGCGGGGCTGCCCTCCCCGCCCGTCAGCAGGTGCAGCGTCCCCGCCCTCCCCGCCAGCCGCCGGCCTCTACCACGCCGCGCGGTGCGTGGAGGGGGGGGGGGGGAGCGGAGCCGGGCGCGGCACTCCTGCCTGCGGGGGAGCGTCCTGCCGGCCTGGGCTCTCCCGCCCCCCTCGCGCCTCGCTGTGGAACGGGCCGAGCCCGGAACTCGGGGCTGCCGGGCGGCTGAGGAAGATGGAGGCCGGGGAGCCCGGCCCGGGCGGCAGGGCGGGCAGCAGCGCCGACAGCCTGGCCGAAGAGGAGGACGAGGACGAGGAAGGTCCCGGCAGCGGCCGGTCCAGCCGCACCTCGTCGCTGGTGAGCGGGCTGCTCACCGAGCTCTACAGCGCCGCCGAGGCGGCCGCCCCCTCGGGCAGCGCCCGCTCCCGCGTCCTCCGGGAGCTGCAGCGGCGGCCGAGCCAGGTCGAGTACCTGCGGCTGAAAGGTACGGCCTGCCCCGCACCGCTCCGCCGGGGCCGGGAGCTGCGCCCGCCGCCTCGCTTCCCCGTCCGAGCCCGCAGGGGAGTGCCCGCTCGAAGGCGGCCGTCCCCTCCCTCCCGCCGCCGTGCCCGCGCGCGCCCATAGGTCCCATAGGCGATCCTACAGGCGAGCCTATGGATCCTCCCCGCTTCGCCGCAGCGGCCCGTGTGCGCGGCCAGGCCGTTCCCCCGCCGGCCCAGGGCCGCTCGCCCTCTTCCATCGCTCCTTGTCTGAGCAGCAAAACCGGGGTCAGCTGCCGCGGAGCCGCTGTGCGAGCTGCCGTGCTCCTGTCGGTTCAGTGCTTTTCTTCGCTTACGGCAACGGGCCAGCGGCCGGGTCTCCGTCCCTTTCTGTCCCTTTTCTCTTAAGCTGGAAGAGATGCCACGCACGCTGTGCCGTAAGAGGTAGTTGGGTGGTTTAGGTCCTTTTGGTTCTAGTGGAGTTAAACTAAACCTGGCAATCGTAAGGCTTACTTGCAGGTAAGCATGTCTTCTAGGGAAAAAAAAAAAAAAAGTGTAATTAAAAAAAAGTAAGTGCAATAGTCAGCTAACTAAAATCTAAATGAAACTATTAAAGAATCCTTATGAAAGCCAAGTAGCCACAACACTGCATGCTTGTGAAAGAATGAGACTTGCAACTCCAAGTTGGCCCCATCAGGAGGGCTGTACAAAGGCCTCTTGTCTCCTGATGTTAAATCATTCTTGCTTTTGACAAGGGGAAAAAAGCAAGAGGTGAATAAACGTGCTTGTTTTTCAGACCTGGGCAAACAGCTTTCTGCTTCCGTGTTTGGCTTCTTAATGGGCTGATATGCCATCTGATGTGACAGGACGCAGCTCAAGTTCCTATGTGTGTCCTGTGGCAATCTGGGACTCGGCAAGAAATTTGCTTGTTCAGGAATATATTTTGTGGAATTTGAACTCCTTAATTTTGCTGCAGAGTTAATTGTTTTTACAGGGACAGCTAACTGGCACGAGTAGGAAAGAATAAAATTCAGCTCGCTACCTTTGTGGTGACTGTACAAGTCAGTTGGAATACGACTTAAATTTTTTGCTCCCAAAATCCTTAGGTGTAGCGTTAAATCACCTCGCCTGGTACAAGGGATTGGGAGTTCCAGCAGAGCAGCAGGTGCTGAAACAGGCTAGCATCTATAAAATACAGGACTGTTTTACCAGGGGCTCCCTTCCCGTGCAGTCGTGCCTTGCTCTTCACTATCCCATGACTGGTTGTCATTCCAGCCTAATTTGTCCTTTTCTTTAAGCTCTCCAGAACTGTTGAAAAAGTTTTGCCATAGGAGCTGAGCTGTTTACCATCCCGCTAATAGTAGTTTTTCCTGGATGCATAAATATTTTTCTCATTGTATCAGGTTACCAAAGTATGGATTTTTTTGATTGATTTTTCTCCCAGCATCAGGGGGGCATGGTTGGATTTGAAAGTGATAGGATTTGAAAACTTAACCGCAGGGAACAGACAGCTGTTTAGATGTTGGTGGCAAGCTGTACCAGCCTATTACAGTGTCAGCATGTGATAGGCAAGACCCAAGCTTTCACTGGTGGGTTGTGCCCCTAAGAACAGAGCAGAGGACTCAAAAAAAAAAAAAAAAAAAGACTTAAGACATCTCCCCAACAACTCCCTTTTCTGCTGGACCTGAAGCTCACCACATGAGGGGACAACAGGAATATTAGAAGTATGCTGAGACATTTTGGTGAACTAAGGGTGTCTGGTGGCACTGTGACAGACCAGTGGAAATAGTTGAGGCCGTGACTGAAGCCACCTAGTTTGCATCTTAGTGGAAAGAGCTCATCCTGGAGCTGCCCTTCTAGCTTTGCAGGCACCTTCTTGAACGTGTTCCTTTGCCTGTTACCATTTGCTTATTCCCCATGCACCCTTTCCACCAGCAGCTTCTGGAAGGTACTGTAAAATTTACCCCCTGGTTGCACTACTACAGGTATATTCTGGCTATGTCTGTCACAATTTTTCCAATTTATAACAGTATAATTATTAAGATTTATACACTGTGCAATAAGTTGAAGTACTTTAGTTTAAAAGAAAATTAAAGACTTTGGCTCAGATCCTGAAAATGTTTATAATTGGGGATTATCCCAGTCAATAGAACTTGTAATTTGTAGAAAGTTTGTATATGTAAATATCCATGGGGCAAGTCCCTTTGCATGTCAACTACAATAAGCTGTTTATGATTTTTTTGGGCCTGTACTGAAGTTATTTTCTCTGCTTCTTGGCAGATGTCGATGAATTAACAACTATAAAACGAGAACTGAATTACAGAATTTCTGTTCAGTCAGCCAAGTTGCTTCGTCTTCTGAAGCAGAAGGACAGGCTTGTACATAAAGTCCAGAAGAACTGCGATATTGTCACAGCTTGTTTACAGGCGGTTTCCCAGAAACGACGTAAGTGCTTTCTGCATATGTGTGTACTACTCTAAGTAGTTTATTTCATTAGTGTGGGCAGTATTTCAATTAAGGCCTCGCACTTGATTTAAAAATCAAGAGGCCAGGTTATGCTTATTCCTTGGGTATGACTGGCTGCCAGTGGTGTCAGTGGCACCTGGGAACAGGCAAAGTTCAACTAGCTCAAATGCTGCCGTAGCCTCAGCATTGTGCACTGATGTGGCACCCTTACCGTAGGTTGTCTGCCAGGCTTTTTCAGCGTTAATTCACAGAAAGCCCAAGCTGAATTTTTTGGTGTGCATGCTGTCTTTAACTGTGTGCTTTCGTATGGTTATAAGGGAGATGCTAGAAGTGGAAATTCTTCTCACTGGAAACTATAGACAGCAGTTGTCTTCCCAGAGCATTGTTAGTAGTGCGTAACTCCTTCCTATCGAGTTGATTCAAGATGAGGAGTATTAGTAAAAACAAACCTACTTCCCTCAAACCTCTCTATCAGTGCCTGTGTTTTGGGGGTTGCAGAGAGGGTGCAAAGAGGAGAAACGTTGCTCTTTAATTGTTTAGTCTTTTCTTCCAGCACAGTGAAACCTTTTTATTTGACTTGGCAAAGTTGTCATCTAAAGTTAGGCTGAAGTGCTTTTGTTAGTTCTGCTAAAGTGCAACTGCATGTAATGTGATGTGTAAAAATAAATAGAAATCATACCTTTAGAAAGGACATGTGAAAATAACCTAATGTTCCCTGTCTTATTTTTTCATTAACATGCAGCGTGACAGGTACAGAAATGTTCAGGTACAGTAAAAAAAGCATGGTCTTTTCACAAAAATGCCTGTAGGAGCTTTGAGGTGCATGTAAAGATTTTATTAAAAGAATCTTACTATAGCGGCATGTGCTAATGTAGTTTAGTTAAGGGTTTGTCTGTTACTGTGAAACTTAATTTTTAAGCATTTAAAAGTGTGCCTTTGTTTTACTTAAACCTAGCATGAAAGTTCTTGGCTGTCATGCACTGCGTAGGCATATTTCTTCTTCTCACCTACTTTTTTTCTTTCTCAACATCAGCTTGATAATTGAGTCCTCAGTGCCATTAACACTTAAGCATATACTGTAGTCTCCTTTTAAATGAGACTACTTGAATTTTGCATGTGTTTAAGTATTTGGAGGATTTGACTATAAATTCTGAAGGTCTGAGCATCCTGACCTTATTCATTAGGTAAAAACCTATTGACTGAAAGGCATATGGGATTTCATCCTAAATATGAATGTGTTTTTACGAATATCAGGTACTGTTTTACACCTAGATTAATGGGGCATTATGTTTAAAATGTGCTAGTAACAACTGAGATAGCTGAAGTTTTAAAGGCATGCAGTTGATTGCCTAATATCCATGCATGTACATGCAGGTTTTTGAAGACTATGTGTAGGTTTGTATGTTACATCTCTAAGTGAGATATTTTTATTATTAATATAGCATATTTACCTAGGGTTGATTTTCAGCTTATGTTTCTGAAAATCCAGATGTATATACTCCAGGGCACCAAAAAATTAGTTATCTCTTGCTTTAAGGTCTAATCCAAAGCCACTGGGATTTGTTGAATGACTGCTGATCACTTCAGTTGCTTTGGAATAGATCGAGACTGTGTTTTCATTGCTCAGTATAAATGTACTAGCACTATACAGAGAATGCAGCACTAAGCTTTTGCTGTAGGATGTACAACTTTAAATTTCCTGGTAATTGTGCCTTTGAGGCTATATTTGATAGACAGCTGTCCAAAGGCAGGCACAACTGGTCTTCTTGCCTCCAACCATTTATTCTTGCCTTTGTACTATTTCCTGTGTAGCAGTAGGAACCCCTGTGTGGGATATAATGAATCAAATTGGAGAGGTGATCCAGTAAGAGAATTCCTTTTTTCTTTCCTGTAACAGTTCCCTGTTCCCAGTTTCCGCAGAGGGTGGTAGAAGTGGGTGCACAGGAGAAGGTAGTTGCTTAGAGTAGCTTGAGAAGTGCAGCTCCTGAGTATGTAAAGTCCTAAAGTCTCAACAAAATTGTTATGCTAACAGTGGAGAAATCTATTTTCTCCTCTTTTAACCTTAAAAAAAGAACAGTTAATGTGATGGAATGTTAAAAAATGCACACCTCTGCCCCAAAATGTAAGAGAGTTTTTCAACTCACTAAAGCCCTTGGAAACTAGATTTTCTGTAGACTACCCTCTCATTTTTAAGTATTCAAAACCTTGTTATTAATTTGTAGAAGTTCTTGTTGTTCCATGTTTTTCTGATGAAAGTATATACTTGCAATATAATGTTCTGTGCCATAAAGCTTTATAATGTGCTTTCATGTACAGCATTAACATTATGATATCCTGTAGTACTAAAATCTTTATCAAGTAAGTATGGCAAAGTTGTTAAAGTATTTTTCCTTTTAAGGTATGTTTTTTTAGTGGCAAACTAAAATTTCTTGGAATTGTGTTATCATTAATTCTAACATTTCAAAATATAAGTAATTCTTCAACTGATTTATATAGAGTTTCATAGTATGCTTATACTATTGTTGCACTGGGAATTTTTTTTCCGCACTTATAGTGAAATCTCTAAAGGTAGAACTCTAGTTTTAAATTAACCTTGAGTTCACATTCAGATGTTTAAATTCTACCTGTAAGCAATCTGTACAGGCCAACTGCAAACAAATACTGTTTCAGGAAAAGATGGAAAATCTGTCTTGATGCTTAATTCTGGCTTTGTCAGAGCCTTTTTGAATACTGCCTGACAAATTCACTCCTAGTGGTAGCTTCAGCTAGTTAGGAAATTACAGGGCTGATAAACTCGCTCCCTTATTTTCGGACAAAACGTCTATCATGCTTTAGTCTGCTTCTACAGAGCAGAAACAGGTAATGCTTAAAAAACTGTATGCTTAAAACTGTGTGTGTTCAGTATCTGAAAGTTCAGTGTCTGCAAGTTTCGCAGACCACACAGGGAGCCGTCCACTGATCAGTCTTTGACCTGTGCTGGCTCTCGGTCTCTACCTGATGCACGGAAGAGGAGGCATGGCCCTCTGGCAGCTTTGGAAGCCCGTGCCTGGCTTGCTTGTGCTGCAGGATCAGCGACACCAAGCACAGCGCCTGCGGTATTTGAATCCTGAGTGGATAGAGTAAACGTGGAGGAACAAACAGTCGCCAGAGACAACTTCATAACTTGCTGTGTTTCTCATTATGCTGTTGACCCTTATCCCTGGTAGATGGTGTATGTCTTGCATACAAATAGGTTTTACTGTAGAAAACAAAATTCACTGCAGAGTGAAATGCATTTTGGTCAGAAGCATGAATGGCTACGGCTCTGTTGGGGAAGGATAAATCGTTCTGGTGGATAACTGCTAAAAGCAGTACACTGTGCTGTACTTCTAGTTTGTAAGATAGATGACTGACCGGTTTCATTTTAATAACACTTCTACCCAAATTTAAATAAAATACTCCAGTGAAGAAAAGCAGCAAGAGAGAAATCACAGTGATGGCCTGATGGCAAACATGGCTTCTAGGCACATGTGTCTCTTACTCTTGTGATTTTGACTTATTTGGAGTAACAAGATGTAAGTTTGTTCTGTAGCATTGTAAGCTGTTTCAAATCCATCTTAGAAAGCAGAGTGCTTTATGCGCTTAATTATATAATTTGAGAAAAGCAGAATTCAGTAAAAAAAATAAATCAAGGTTTTGCAGCTATCATCTAAAGAATACGCAAAAGACATCTCATTCTTTTCTCTCTCCCTCAATTTTATATAGTGACAGCTTGCTTTTATTACTAAACATATTTTGACTGATCAAATTGCAAACCAGAAGTTCCTTGAATCACAAACTTTGATTGCCTGTCATTTTAATTTAAAAAAATAAATGCATGTATTATATATAAATTATTTATAAGCAAAATAATCCAGCTCAATTGTAACTCAGTCTGGCTGGAAGCAAGCAGGAATGCTTAAATCTGATTCAATATAAAATAAGCTCAAGTTGTATTAACAGAAAGTTCATTAATATTCTCTTCTATTTTTAATGGAGAAATAATTTTAGTAGAAAATTTCACAAAGAGATTGTTAATTTGGTGCTATGTAGCTACGGTGCTGTTTACCAATAATAACTTTAAATGGGTCTCGTGCTGTGTTCAGAAAGACTCTTAGTATTCTCTGTTGTATTATGTGTTTAGAAACTATGATTAAAGATAAGTATTATTCTTCTGCTATTTCAGCATTGACTCCTGTATAGAAAACTCTAAGATAACAGTAAACATTAGCTTTCTAGTTTTTCTTTTTCTCTCCCTGGTTTGATTTGATACAGAGCCAGTAGAGGGAGACAGAACATTTTATTTTGTGCAGAGATAGAGGTGTATCTGGTTTTCATAGGTTGGTGGCTTTCATATCCTTCTCTTAAATGTGAAGGGAAGTGCTTCACAAATGTGGTCAGGCAATAATTGGATTAAAAGGTTTAAAGTCACTCTGTCAAATAAGTGTTGGTCACAAAGGAAGTATTAGGTTCTGTATGTGAATTAGTTGAAAAATGGTGACAAAAGGCTGCTTAATTATAACTGAGATCATCAGTTCCCACGTGGTTGTGGAGGTTACTCAGAAGCTCCTCATTGAGTGGGCTGAATGTTTTGGAGTCCAACTACAGAAATTCAGAGGTTTATGTATACGCTTATTAGCAATACTTGTGATCTCTTTGAGTGCATCTTAACTGGATAGAAAGCCAGCACAAACTGGCATCATCTGGGCACAAATTGGTACCCTGTGTGTTCCCAGGGGATGGACAGAGTTTACTGGTAGAAGACCAGGCTATGAAGTCTCCTCAACTTGTGAGAATGTGCTACTGTCTGTGTAACGTCAACTCTCCTCACAGGGTGTGGAACTCAGAGGAAACTGGGAAAGTCTTGCCTGATGTTGTAGTTGTATGAGTTGGTTAGGAGAGGACTGGGCAAGATCACCATCATCAGGTGTCTCTGGAAAAGTGCAACTTAGATACGCAAAAGTACTCGCACATCTAGATTAAACTTCTGTTTTCTCTTTCCTCGCTCCCTCCCTCCAAAGTTTCTCTTTAGCTTCAGTCCTGCCGCATCTGTGTGTCCTGTCCCATCTTCCACTTTTTTCCCCTTCCTAACTCTTTACTAGCTTTTCTTACTTGATCCCAGTCTTTAAATATTGGACTTCTCAGCCCTGTTCCATTTTTCCCCTCCCTGCATCTTGCCTATCCTGCAGTGTCTACCACTGGCTCTCAGTCAGGCTATTCCCCATCTTGGAGTTTTCTTCACATTGTTCCTTGGTCTCTTTTGTATGTTCTTCCTTGTCTTTTTCCTGCATGTACTAACTATCTACTCACCTGTTTTCTCCATCCCTCCTCTTCCCTCAACATTTGTTATAAAACCAAGGCAGATATTCACAAATTTTAGTTCATAGGATGAAAGTTTGATTAAAGGTGTAAGAACAGCTTTAGCACAATATACTGTGGACTGTTAACACAGCTAATATTGATTTAATTGAACTTGAACTTTGAAACGTTCTTGGAGGAGAGGAAAATTTTTCACAATGAGAACAGCCATTGGAATAATCTCCCCAGGGAAGTGGTAGATTCCCCAACATTGGACACCTTTAAGATTTGGCTGGACAGGTTGCTGGGCCATCTTGTCTAGACAGTGCTTTTTGCCAAGAAAGGTTGGACCAGATGATCCTTGAGGTCCCTTCCAGCCTGGTATTCTGTGATTCTATGGTATGATTCTGTGATTGTCACTCTGGATCAGATGTCTTGTAACATGGGGCAAACGCTTGTGTACATGTGTAATAATTCATGCAGGTCAAATTGCGCATGTGGCTTATCTGTCTTTTCCCACTTGCTTCCCAGCAGTTTGATGTACTCTTGCAGTTGTATCAATATGCTTTAATCTGGAACACCTCAATTGCTCTGGTTTAATTTTTTTCTTTCTTTATGAAGAACTGAGTTACTCAGTGAATGCTGCTACTGTGGCAATTTTGCACCCCCCCCCCCCCCCGCCCTGTGAATCTCCATTGTTATAAATTAGGGGCCAAATTTGAAGCTTGTATTTGCTTTTCATGTTCCTCACTTTAATGTCTGAAATATATATTAAAGAGGAGGATGTTCTGTATTAAAAATTAAAAATATTAATGTATGTGCAATTTCTGGTGCTGCATTTGCAATTAAAAGAGGGACTATCATGTACTTGCTGTGTTCATCTCCAACTCTAATTTAGATTTCCAGGTGGATGTGAAACAGGTCATTCATTTAGAAAACAGTGTCTCATTTTCAAGGTGTTGCTCTAACACATTTTAAATTTAACTCAGTAGCTCTGATGTTTGAAGCCAGATGAATCTGCTTGGGTAACTTTTTATAGCAATAACTATTTAATTGATCTATCACAAGTACATTCCTCCTTTGATGTGGTTAAAATAGGAGGTTTACTTCTTATGGAGTCTGATTTCATGTGAGTCATCTGAGGATGACTCAATTGGCTGCATGTTTCAGTTCAGTAGCTTTCCTATTACCTCATCTGTAGTTGTGTGCTTGGTTACATTACTAGTCTCTACCCTTTGTGGGTGCTAATGAATTTGATCCTTTAAATTGATGCTGTGGCTTTTTGAAATGCATACTTAAGAAATGTTGCTTGTGGCTACTTCTTGTTTTTCCTAATGAATTGTTCTTAATTTAGTTCCACCTGATCTTTTGTCCTTTGAAGCCTTTTGGTGGGTAAAAGGAAATGGAATGAAACAGAATCATGAGCTTGAAAATGTCATAAATTGTTTTTTTAAACTGTTGCCAAAGGTAGGCTGAATTTTCTTTACAGCCAGTTGCCTACTTGTAGCAATACATGTGTAAATAAACAGAATATTTCTATTGATTTTTAATTATTGCTATTTTCATCAAACTGTTAGTTATGCTGCATAGAGTGAAGGCTTTCTCTGTTACTTATGACTCAAGATGTGGACGTAAGCTGAGGACTGGTTAGCAAGGATTTTGTAATCCATTCTGTGTCCTGTGCTGGTTTGCAAGGAGTGAAGTAATGGGACAGTTAGAAAAGGAGATAACCTGTATTTTAGGAATGCTGGAGCTTGGCTCAGTGGGGATGGTAGCTGTGCGCTTGGTCCATAAGCTGCATTGGGCCACTGGGCAGCAGCTCTTTTGATCTGGATGGTGAAGTTCACCTGCCAGTCCCTTGGGTATGGGCTGTGCACAAGGGAAAATGACTGTAAGTGTGATCCTAACTGGCTTGTTCATTGTTATCCAGCATCATTAATAAATTGTGTGATGCTTAAAAATATTACTGGAGAACCCTTCAAAAGAGCCACCTATCGTGGTGAATTTAAAATTAAATGCTGTTTGATTATCACATTTTGTTCAGCTTCAGCCAGCCAAGATTCTGGGAAATCTGAAAGCTTACTCCATTGCAATGGGAGCCTGGACTGAGAAGGATTACTTTTAACACTAGGCTTGGAGGAGAAGGACTGCAAACAGCATCATTTATTGCTGTGCACCAGATCATGAAGAAATGTTTCAATGAGTAGGTGTGTGTCATGTTTAGTATTTGCTAATGTAAATTAGATTGTGTATTCTGGATATCGGTTAGTGAGTCTGGGAGAAAGAAGAGAAAAGTGAGTGTTACCAAACATAACACCATCAGTGTGGAACACTGAACAAGATGCTGATGCTTTGCAAGGGCAATGATTTTTGGTTTTGAATGCCATTGGGAGTTTACTATCATAGTATTTTATGCAGTTTTGGAAGTTATCCACATGAAAAGTGCCATCTCTGTGTTAAAGGCTGACAGCTATCACTAACTGAATAATCCTGGGGAGTTTTTAGGTAGTGAATTCCATAGTTACTTTCTTTTGATGAGAATATGATCTTGGAACTAGTCTTTGAGCGACGCAGCCAGGATGCTGAGACTTGGGGAAGCAGTGTGAGGGGAAGTAGTTTAACAGAGCAGCAAGTCAGTAAAATTCTCGTACAGCACTGTGCTGCTCCATTGCCTCTCATGGGATATTCTAGAGAACTATTGACTAAGTTCCCAGGCTTAAAGTGTAGTGCTGTTGACGGGATGTGCACACAGAGCATGGATCTTGTAGGTAATGAATTTTGACATCTTTGATCACTTGATGAGCAGTAGCACTGGTAAGCCCTACAGGGAGAGATGACCCCACTTCATTGTCTCCAGTCAACTCTTCAGGATGATCTGTGCTAGCCCCAGAAAGCTGACTGGTGTGTGAGTCCATAGAAGCCCTTGGCTGGCTAATTCAAAACATTTCAGCTGACTGCTGTCTTCTCTTTCTAATATTCTCCACTGTAAAAAGAAAGCTGTAATATAAATTCTAAATTGGCAAACTGTCCAATCCAAAGTTTCCTTACAAACTTTGGAAATTATGTGATTGTGCAGATTTGGTATCCCTCAGAGGCCACTTTGTGGCTAATTTCAGTTTCTTGACTTCCAAGATTAAGTAAAACTTCTTTCCTTTTCTGGTGTTAAAAAGGAGATAATATTTTTTTCTTTTTTTCCTAAAAAGAAAGAGGCTGGATTTGCTGTCTAATTTGGTCATATCTCAACTGAAAAGTTCTTGTGGTCTGTGCCACTGCAGAATATCAGATGCAAAAGATGGCAAGAATTAGTGCTTAGAGCAGTACAGAACCTGGAATCCTCACTTTGAGGGAAATTCTGCTTTAAGAATGCAGCAACTAAAATATCTTGTTCCAGTGTGAAATAAAACACCCACTCACAAAAGTCAATTGCTTATGAAGCAAAATTCTGAAAGCTTCCATTTTGAACTAAAATGCTTTATTCAGATTTTGACCTCACCCTTTCTCATTTCATGTTATGTAATGAGCCCTTTTTCAAGCAAGGTGTTAAAATGTTTAATCCTAAAAAGAGTCAAAATTATGCTTTTAGCATTTGGAAATGTTTTCATCAAAGATAACGTTCTGCTGTGAAGGACTTTGCTCTCCACAAACTGCCATTTTATGGCAGAGCTTTCTATTAAAGTGGTTCCAACTAGCTTTGTTACCGAGATCTTCCTGGGAACACGCAGCCAGCCATCTCTGCAGCTCATTCCCTGGCTGCTCGATGCTGGGATTCCAGGCTGGTTTAGGGAGCTGAGGAGCCAACATGTGTTCCTAAGATGTATATTTTCCTTCTGCATCTTTAGGGATTATACGAATCCTTACTTTTCCGTGTCACATACTTCATACTATGCTTCTTTGTCCCTGACTCTCACCACTGAAGTGTCTAACCTCCATCGAAAATACCTCCCTGCCCCATCCAAACAGATACCATCTCATATTCCATCATTGGCTAAAACCTGTGCAGTTCTTGAAAATGGCTTTTGTCATGGGCTCCTTCAGCTACGTTCTTCGGGATTTAACTAAGCGAACTGTCTCGGCGGCCGCTTCGACTAGCAGCAGGATCCAAAGGTAGGATTGCTTTTGTTCCAAACCCTGGGAGCCTGTTCAGGACCTGGGCACTTACAGCTTCCAGTGACACTGGGCAGTGCTCGGGATCAGCAGGGGGTATAAGAATACACCCGACTGACACTTTTTTCTTTTAAGTATCATTCCACTGCTACTTTTAAGAGGAAATCAGCTGCATTCAGAGTTGCGGTCGCTGCTGCTGGTCAATTCCTGGGGACAGTGTGGAGCTCTGACTAAGGGACCGTCACCTCCTTGAGGGAGGTGCTCGCTGCTCCTGCTCCTTCTCCAGTTCGGTGAGCTGCTGTCTCTGGAGGGGTGGGATTTTCCCAGGAAAGGGAGATGCCAGAGGCTCAGGGCTGGGTGGAAGCTGAGCAAAACCAGCGGCTGACCTCAGGCACTCGCCTCTGAGAGGAGAGAGCCTTCAGCTGCCTGTTCTCTTCTGCCTGTTGAGCCTCAAACTGAGCCCCACACGTGCCTCACACGGATGCGAGCGGCTGCTGAGTACAGCGGCTTCCCGTTGGGAGATGCCAGGCCTTCACCCGAAGGACTGTGCTGAGACCTGGGAGACCCTGCTCGACCAGCTGTGATGTCCTGCTTCTGTATAAGCTGTGGGCCCTGTGAAATTCAGAGCCATACCCCTGCATCCTTCCTTCTCCCCCCACTTTGAATACTTGTCCTGGGAAATGGCAGACAGCTGGGGTGAGGGTGAAGTGGGGCTAAATTGACCTGTCTGAAGTGTGTCATGTAGGCATGTTCTGTGGTTGGCCTCAGCTGCTAAGGTGAAAGGGGCAGCCTGTAATGGTCACCTGAGGTGGCAAGAGCATCAGCCACTGCTTATCGAACTACAACTAGCTTGCTTTCTTCCCCTCCCTTCCTCCCAAATAAATAGTTCTCCAGTTTGTTGTTTTGGTTTTTTTTTTATTATGTAGAAACCTGATGGGATAGTAACAGCTGAATGTGGTTACAATATAAAAAATTACTCTTGCAGAATAAATACTTCATTGCTTATCACAGAACGGAACAGTAAATTCAGTAAATGCTTCTGTAAGCAACAATCTGGCTGCTGAATCTAGGCCCAGTTTACAACAGAAAATGCAGATTGTTCAGTATAGGACTGTATAGACTGCAGAATTGCTACTGAATTCTTGTCCTGCAACATTTGATGTAGGAGGTTGTAAATTTTGTCAGTGTGCTAGCAGCTGTGACAACAGTGAAGTGGTTGAGTTGGTGCTACACCTGAGATTGTGTTTACTTTGGGTATGCATACAGCTTGGAGGTTGACTGCTTGGCTTCTTTTCCATATTCTTCTGTGTAACTGTAATCTTGTTGCTGTTGCAAAGTGGTAGCTGATCTCACAGGATTAGTTTTGTGATGCATGTAGAGTTTTGAGTGCACTGAGTTACTTTTCACAACAGCTGTGCCATGAAAAGTTAATGTATTGGATAGTACTTGTTACATAAAATACTTCCCGAGTATTAGAAATAGGGGTTAATGTGACAGATTATTGTGTGAGGTTTTTTTTGGATTACTTATCAAGTATACTTGTAGTACTTATATACTAATATAAATAGTATAAATATAAGTTATAATAATATAATATATAACTATAATATATATAAAATATAACTATAATATATATAATATATAACTATAATATATATAAAATATAACTATAATATAATATTATAACTAATATAAATATACTAATATGAGCAAAGTGGTTCTCAAACCAGTGATACCTTATTTCTCTAGTACTGCAGTAACTTTGGAAGGTGGGATTTGATCAGCTCAAACTGAGGAGGCATGCAGTCACCTGAAGGAAGGATGCTGCTGTTTGCTGACAGCAACAGTCAGAACAGCCTGTTCTCCATCTACAGTCCCTGTCAGTCATGACATCAGAAATAACTGTCTGTTAACACTACTGTTCCCTCTGCTCACTTGCAGCTAATCAGATGGATACCTGATCAGTGGTGAAGTTTGGTTAGCCTAATAGTTCCCTGAAAAACTGGAAAAGTGAGGCTTTTATTTAGTCACCCTGGGATTATTGTGGTTAAATGAGGCGAGGTGAGTTCATCCTGCTCCAGCCCAGCGTGTCTGCCTGGGGCAGGGCGAGTGTTAGCCGGGAAGGGAGGGTTGGGGTGCGTGGCCCAGCTGAGCAACGGGAGCCTGCAGGTCTGTGTGCGAAAGTAGTCATGCGCTTTGCTGCGAGGCGTTGTCAGCGTCCGGCGTATAACCTAGGAGCTCATTGCATTAACTGGGGGTTTGTGAGGAAGCTGGCTGTACAGCCGGTGCTGCCAAAGGCCACGTGTGAAGGAGTGGTATGCGAGAAGTGCACCTGAGTGCATTCGTATTTCACAAATCCTTTAGACGCTTCTGAACTGACAGCAGATCCTGCTTCGACTCCTGCAGGTAGTGAAAAGCCATGGCATCCATGGCAAATGTTGTACAATCAAGATGTAAAGGTTTATTTGTGTGTATCAGCTCACAGCAGGGGTGGCTGTGTGAGCTGCATAACTATAATACCATGTCACTGCAATCTTTAATCTTTCTCTGACAAGCTTTTGGATGTGGAAACAGCCTGAGAGAAAAAGTTGTGCAATTAGATTGTATGCATAGTCTTTCACACTTGTCTAGCTTAGTACTACCTCCTCTTTTCTTCTTCTGGGGATTACACTTCAGTACAAGTCATCGTGTTGTTCTTTTTCCTAATGAAATGCCTTTTTATTTATTTTTTTTATTTTTAAACCATTGTGAACTTGTAGGAGCGTTAATGGGGCTTCACTGAAAATGCCCAACAAGGTACATGGTCTTTAAGTAACACAGATGCATTTTATCTCTGAATGTGGCACACGCTAAACGTTCTTTGGTTGAGTTAGTCTTTGAAGAAAAGATTTCCTGGATACTGAAGATCAAATGGAGGATAACAGCTGCTTGGGATAATTAGTGCTAGGAATAGACTGATTTATGGAGCATCAGGCAGCGTTAGCAGCTATGTTTCTGCAGCTTTGTGAGATAAGCTTGACATTTAAAAACAAGATGCTAGAAAAGTGGGCTGTGAACTTAGTCTGTTTGGATCAATAGTCCTGCTTACAATTCTATGCTGGAGCAGCTCTGGAGGAAGAGTTAAATGAGAACCTCAGATTTTAAAATGCTTTTCTCCTTGAAGCTGTTAATAACCTGAATTCGACTTGCTGAGCAGTAAATGAGTGCTCCTCACATACCCTTGAAATTTGCCAAGGAAATCAAGTCCATGTTACAGCATCTCACTAGAACACTTTCTAAAAAGAAATGATACAAATCTATCATTTCTATCTCTTTCTTAGTAAAAATTGGAAACCTCTTGCTATGTTTTGCCAGCAGTGAAACAGGTTCTAAATTTAGTTCCCTATAAATGATAGTTACCTCCCTAAAATCACAGCAACCTGATACTGATCAGTATGTTTTCCCTGCCATCCGTACAATACACATGGCCAAAATGCAGAGCACGAACAGTTTTTGGTTCTGGGGTTGGATTAAGCATCACTGATAGCTAACAGTTTAATGCAGGGGTTTGGGGTTTTGTGGTTGGTTTTTTTTTTTTTTCCCAGTATGTTACTGCTAATTTCTTATCTCATCCAATGGTCATTGGCAGCAATAGCTATTGGGCCTTAGATCCTGAAGGAAAAATAATTATCCGTTGAGACTAAAGGAAGTCAGAATGGGGAGGTAATCAATGTACATAGCTGATCTTTTTTTAAAAAGAATACTAATCTGAGGAATTAAATATTATTAATATTTATAGCAATGCCTAGAGAGGCCCAGTGAAGTCGGGAACCTAATGAGCTGGTCACTGGACAAACACATGGTACAAGGCTCTCTGAAGAACAAATTTTTAATGAGACAAGACTACGTGAAGGCTGGTAGAAGCAGCACATGCTCAGAGGAGTGAAGTGAGTTGTCCCAAGCTACACAGTAGTAAAGAAACAAGTCAGAGCTTTGCTGTTACCAAAACTCATGCTTGCGTGGTGTTGTACATCTTCAAAAACAATTTTAATGGCTCAAGGCTTCAGTACTAAATGAGCCTTTGATTAATCCTAAACACATCCAGTTCAGTAAACTTGTCCTGTAAGCATGGCTTATGAACTGAAACTTTGTTGTTTAACTGTTGAGTAAAAAAGCTTGGAGTAGTAACGTTGTCGTTACTGATAACTATTTTCTCCTCTTTATCTTACTCATGAACTTCAGCAAAAAACCTGTCTGTGTGTCAAACTTGCTTAAGTGACTAACGTATGTACTTTTTTTTCAGGAAGGGGAGGTGGTTGTTTGAGGTTTGTTTGCTTTATTAGCTGCTTCCTTTTCCAACACTTGCAGAATGTGCTCTGTGAAGCTATGACCCACGTGGGAGATGAAGGGAATTATGTGGTTTGGAGGACTTGGAGTTACAGTAGCTTCACGTACTTCATGGGAAAGTTTCCATTTCTTGACAGAACTAGTGGCATCTGCAAATGGGAACCTATGTATATGTGATCAGAGAACTTGAGTTGTGGTGGAGGAATTCTGTATTGACTGATCAAGATCTGTGGTTCCAAGAGCTCTATGGGGCTCATATGAGCTTCTCTTGGAGTGAGCCCCATTCCCCTCCCCAACCCCACGAAGGGTTTTGTTTCTGTGCCTGTGTAACAGAGCTCTGTCCATGGAGGCCATGCATACTGGGAGAGGGAGGATCTGTGCTGGAAGCAGGACTCTCTTATCCTTGGGCAGTGCAGGAACAAACTGACTCTTTGCTATGTGTCTAATGAAAGCGTTGCACAGCCTGAGCTTAGTCTTTGATGGATGTCCTTAGCATTACTGCAAATAAGTACTAAACAACATATAAAAACTTTTATGTATAAACATGGTCCCGTTCCCATAGTGCTTCCTGGCCCAAAGCAAAGGTGTTTTGTGGTTAGTCATTTTTCTAACTTGGGCAATTACTTTTTAATCTAAGAACTTTGAAAGCGTTCTGTCTGTGGATAAATCTTGTCTTGGGGACATAGGGTGGTTTTGTTTGCTTTAATTATGTTTAGGGGATTAAAATCTTGCTCTTTCTGAAATAGCACCTTCTTTCACCAATGAAGCTGGTGATCCACGCTGTAAAATTCAATTTCTATCCTAGGTGTTAAGCAAATAATCAGATTCTAATAAAGGAAGAGCAGCTCAGTTTTAGAGCTGGGAGCCTGCAATCTGCTATGACCTCCTTTCTTCTGCAAATATTATCTTAAGCATGCCTACAAATCATACCGGTCAGAATTCTTTTTTCATATATTGCATTAGTTTTTATGCTGACCCAGTGATTTGTTTTTTAAAATGACCATGTGGCTTTTAAGCAGGATTCTGGGGTGTGAATACTGGCCAAGATGTACATTTACTTCATCTTGGTTAGGGAACACTTCTTAATTTTTGTAGTCTTGCTTTTCAGCAATATTTTTATGTAGGCCTCTTCAACAGTTTTTTCTTCTTAGTATGTTCCTTACCAAAATAATATTTTTAATTCTGTGCTTCAGTAGAGCCAGTTCATTTCTCTGACCAAAAAAAAATGGCATTTGCTCTCTGAGACTTCAATTCATTACTTTGTATTTAATTTAAAAGGTCCTCTCTATATATTTTATTGAGCACATAAGCATTGCTATGACTTTTACTCCAGTTGTTAACTCTAGACTTTATGCTACTGGTTACTACAACAGTTAAATTATATTATTACTTTAGCAGTCCTTGCATGACATGTCTTTTACCTTGCTCATGAGATGCAGCTATCTGCTTAATGTAACTGCGTATGATCTGCTTTACTGTTAGAGTCGGCACATGAAGGTGATAAGTAAAATAAATTGACTCCCTGCCCCCCATATTTCTTTTATTTTCTTCATCAGGACAACACAGATCACTGTGGTCCTCAAATGGCAATTATAGCTTTGGAGTTTATTTATACAGTTGAACCAAGTTAGATAATCCCCCCCCCCCGCCCTGCACCCCCATTTCACAACATGAGAAGATCCATCCACATACTTACCTATCATTTTTCTCTGATTAAGAGCTTGTTGGAAGCATTTGGGACAGAGAAAGCTTCTGCAAACTTTTTTTTTTTTTTTTTTTGCTAGGTGTACTTTTATACTTTTGGAAGACAACATATATATGTACAAAGAATTAAATGTAGCAGTGGGTTTAAGCTTGTGATTAACACACCTACGTTTTAGTGTTTGTGCATAGGTGTTCACATGAGTGCTAGGTACCTATGCTTCCCTTATGGTCATTGTAGATCTAGTAAATGTCTTGCTCTCATAGCTTTAATATCCAAAGCTCTTCACAACCTACTCTGCTCTGTTGTCATATCCTTGTCATTTCTTACTCAGTATTCAAGGTTAGCTCATGCCTCCTACCTCCATCCCACACTTACTTTAAAACAAGCACCTTCTCAATTTCTCCCCATGTTGGTATTTCCTTGTACATGTTTAGCCATGTTGAACTTGAGTTGGTGATTAAAACCTAATCCTTCACCCCTTTCATTGACCTTATGCCTTCATGTGTGTCCCTTGGTACTCATCTTTGCTATGAAGTCTACAGAAACACAATAGCAGGTCTTATATTAAGACTACTGTACACCATGTTTTCCAATGTCATCTCACTGTCTCCCTGTGCTCATCTGTGTGCTAATGCATTTTCTTTTCTCTTATTTCTTTCTTTTAAAGCAGGCAGTCTGGTTTTTGCTGTGCTTGTACAGCATCTACTGCAATAATGCTGCAGCCCAGAATTAGGATTTATGGGCACTGCAGTGAATACAGATAGCTTTAATAGAATCAGGCGTACTCAGTTGTGCAAGTTTGTTGTCCTCTATTACTGGCATAATAAGGGGAACTAACTTACTTCTGTCTTGTGATCAAGCAATACTATATTTAAGCCCCTTCTTGTTTCCCGCATGAATAGTTCAGAGTTAAATCTCTGCGTTGCCCTTTCAGTGCAGAACCCTATGTTAAGATAAAGGTTTCCACATTGCATCTGGTTTGTAATGTCAGGGTAGATTTTTTTTTTTTTTTTTTTTTCTTCTTCTGAAATATTTGAGGTGCCTCTGATCTGTGGTGCATGATGTTTAAAAAACTTGAATTGGTTTCTACTTTTCAGGAATTCTTTCCATTCTCTCCTGTTAAGCTCTGGGAATGGTCAATTCCCAGTGATGGGCCTGGAGTGAAATAGGCCACCCTTTGTACCCAGTGGGCTCATTGGCACTGGTTGCTGGCACTTGCGTGCTCAGGGTTGCTGAATTATCAGAAAATTTATTTCTTCTATCCTCAAAACCAGTTTGACCTAGAAACTCCAGATGTTGCAGAATACTGGCTTTTTAATAGTGTGATGGTGAGAGTTGGTGACACAGGAGAGTTAATAATTTGTGATGTAAAGCATTTGAATATTAACGTATTTGTAGCTTTCAATGTGATGGTGTTGTAGAGACAGGTTTAAGAAAATCTTGTAGCTTACTGCTGAGTGGTTCCTAAAGAACTTGGGAAAATAGGGGCTTCACGCTCTACTGGATTGAGCGTAGGTCTGGGAGACGGGTACATGTGGTTCTGCTGTTGCTGGCCTTAGCCCTGGTACTGTACAGATGTCAAGTCTTTGCACCTCCCTCATTCATGGAAATAGCTATGTATTTACAAATGGAGAGAGGTTATAGGCAGGTTCAAGGGGGTTACAGGCACGTCTGTACTTCTGTTCTAGCAATGTGTGATGCTTTTGAGGGCTTTCATGTTCTTACCTATGTGATCTGACTGAATAAGCATCTCGTGCCACTCTAAGAACAACCTACGAATTGAGGGACTGCAGTCGGCCTTACCTGCACTGATCTAGTGCCTACAAATGTGGTGCCCCCCTAGATGGGGAAACTGGTCATCACAGCTCCACTCCATTGTGCTGTAAACTGCTAGAAACTGGTTTCACAACTGATTTACAGATGCCTTCATTACAGATGTAGGACATTTCAAGTGCTTTCACTGATGGTACGCTTCTCAGAGTGTATGGTATCTGCCAAATATTTCAAGAAGCAATATGATTATGAATATTATTCAACTTGTAAATACATTTACTAGGTGTAACTGTCCATCACTCCGAAAAGATAAATTACAAGACACATTGGTGGGCAGGTGATGTCGGGGTCAAGGAGACCTGGCTCTGTTGAAGGGACCTTCTCTTTTCTCATCAATCCTGTCCTAGTTTATGCACATGTGTAGTACAGAAAGCAGGAATGGATAATGTATGGGAGGGAAGGGGGAGAATGAAAAAAAAAAAACAAAACTAAAGATCATAATGAAGAATCTTGAGTCTGAAGTTCTCTCTTGTCTGAATCCTGATTGTGATAAGCAAAAGGATCATGTAGTATATATACAGTTGTGAGCTTCTTACAGGAGTAATAGTCTTGTAGATTAATTTCCTGTTGAAAGATATACGCTACACTAAGTAGTGCTATTTTAATGATGTTCTCGAGATCAGTCCTCAACAGATATGGCTAAACAATGTGCAGGCAATATTCTCTTTCAGACATCTTAGCTATAAACAAAGCCCCATGGCCAGAGAGCGCTCTCTAGTAAGAGAATTCCCCAGATCCTCTGTCTTAAGCCCTCCAAGAACAAGTGGGCTGTTTTAGGGCTTCCTTCAAGAGAAGGCTCTGTTGAAGAGTACTTACTGTGTTGTCAGTTTTTGAAGGGGGAAATAAGTAAGAAGGCTATGTGCCTGAAGTCTAAAGGAAGAGGAAGCATTGGACTAGAATTGTGCTTGTTTGGATTTTCTCAGCTCTACTGCATGCTTCCTGAGAGTAATCATTTAAATCTTGGTTCTCTGTTTCTGAAAATCATAGATGTTATTTCCTGTCCACTGTGTAGTTTATATTTGTACTGAATACCTTTGTAGGCAAGGATTGGCTTTGCTCTTTTTGTCTGTGATATCTAATATAGAACACAGTGAGGTCCTGACCTCTTTTGTGACATTTGTGTGCAAAGTGATACAAATGATGACTAATGCAACGGAAAAGTTTAAAATATTCATGCTGTGTTGATGAGACTGTGGTGTGTCAACACACTGTACCATTTTCCTGAGCCCTACTTGTTGAAAGTGCATAAAATGAACCTTGTCTAGGCACAAATACAGTAGCAAAACTTCATTTCTGTATTGGTTGTGGAACCATCCCTTGTCCAGTAAAGACAATCCTGGATTACATGTCTGAGAGCGGAGACCAGGTTGGTGGCAGAACTGAATCTGTTAGTCCAAAATCATGCTTCTCCTTCTGTATAACACAGGTCTGTCCACTCTTACCCGCAGCCTCCCTCCTCGTGCTCATGCAACTGAGGATATGAGAAACAGCGCTACAGGCTCTGTGCTTGGTGGTCCACACGACAGTTACAGCTAGCTGGTAGATCAGAGCATCTGCTCGCCTGCAGCGTCTGAGGCAGCGAGTCAGTGACAGAGCCTGTAGAGCAGTACTGGCAATGCAGGAGGTGATGCTCCACTTGCAGGCTGCGGTGGGAGGAGTGCTGGGCTGTGCCGCCTTGTTCAAGGACACGCACTGTAGCATTGCTGTAGCACCTGTGCCCCCTCAGTGTCAAAGACCCAACAAGCCAGAGGCCTCTTTTCAAGCTGTCAGAGGTGGCTCCATCTTGTGCGTTGGAGAGTGTGAAACTCCAGGTAGTTCATGCTTGGTTTTAGGCTTTTAGGATCAAGCAGAAGGAAGTAACATCTTTTCTCTTTGGAAGCTCATAA
This sequence comes from Aquila chrysaetos chrysaetos, assembly GCF_900496995.4. Taxonomy (NCBI): domain Eukaryota; kingdom Metazoa; phylum Chordata; class Aves; order Accipitriformes; family Accipitridae; genus Aquila; species Aquila chrysaetos. Next base: position 17,039,809 of record NC_044029.1, on the reverse strand, counting down.
TGAACTAGAATGCACATCAGAACGTGCGTTGGTACAGATTTAAAATTTCTTGATTTTTCTAACTTCTGTAGAGCTGTTTGAAGCCAAGTGGTAACGGAGTTACGTTTTCTGGTTATGTTTTTTTGGCCCTTAAAGGTAGTGTATGGAACTCTGGGGCTTAGCAGACAATGGCCCTATGATGCGGTCAATACAATAGGTTTTGCCTTGTGGTTGCAATATATTTTTCCCCTCATCCTATTGATATATATTTCTTTCTGATATTTGCGGTATCAGCAGCTGGTGTAGTGATGCTGCCTAAACATAATTTCTAAAATGTTTTGGGGTGAAACATATTACAATATTATCACACAACATATTTACTACAATACATTTTTTTTTTCCATGGGTATGTGTTGCTTTAAGTATTTTTGCTAACATGCGTGTCCAGAAGCGTGGCAAACAAGCTTTCCACCCAAACTTTCACCATTTTTCTGGGATGTTGTGATGCGAATCAGAATTACAGGAGGTCTGTATACTCTTCTGTGAGATAAAGGGGAGGATGTGGAGTTTATGAAATACACTGACCCAGCTGAAGATGTCTTACCATTTTTGGCCTTTTGATTAAATTTAGTGTTCTTTGCACACATCAGAAGAGAACCAGTGAACTGTGCCTTCCAGTAATCCTGGGTTTGGGTAGTTAAAGCTCCATGCAAACAAACGTGTCCTTTTCTTTAAAAGTGAGATGGGTCTGTGGCCTCGTTTCTGCTGCTGTTCCTGTTGCTGCCCCATCTGCTTGTGCTCATTCTTCCTTTCTAGCTGCCTGTCTTTTACCTCATTGTCCCAGTGCAGACAGAAGAGAAGTGGGCTGATGAACGGGGAGGTTTAAGGTGAATGGAGTTGGTTTCTCTCTGTCAAAACCTGGTAGCGATCATATGACCGATCACCATAAGGCCGATTGTAACAATTGAGCAAATTATAGGTGTGAACTAGTATTTCTTATGAAGTATGCTCTGGCCTTAAAAAGACATGGTTAGCAGGTGGTGGTAAGACTGCAAAGAGATACCAAATGAGGAGGTAATGTTTTTCAGAAAGTGACTCTTGTGTGGGAGGGAATAAATGAACTACAGGGGGGGAAAAAGCAAAGTCTCAGGTTGATTATTTTGAAATATCTGGAGCTGAAATATCTGGGCTATCCAAAATGCCCCCACCCCAAATCCTTTCTGAGCGTGATCTGTCATGTCAGTAATTGCAGGTGAGGACTTGTGGATATGGCCAGACCTCTTTGCATTGGTGGATTGAACTATATTCATGATGGCTGGCAACATCTTTGAGTTTAAGTTTGTTGTATTTTCACCAACTTGGAACTATGGTGATTTGCGTGAAATTTCGCCATTGTTGAAGACTATTTACAGCAGTGAATATGGCAAATTTATATAAGCTGCTGACATGCAGTGTCATGTTTAGATGTCTGCAAGTCCAGGAAGTGGTACAGAACGTGTCTTGCCACAGGCAAATTAAAGGCTTTGCCTGATCAGGGGTTAAAACCCAATGCCATCCACTTTTCTAGAAGCTACGCTCTTGCCCTTAAGGTATGTATATGTATGCTTAACAGGAGGCTTATCCATGTCTCTAAAATCCATTTGTGCTAATGATCCAGTGAGTCATCAAACCTAGTCATATGGCTTGGCTGCTTCATTTTGTCTCCTGAAGTTCATTTTTGCATTTTCTTCTTAAGAATAATGTGTTAATTGGCTGGCATGCAGGAAAGCTCCTTAATGGCATGCTGGTCCTTGGAAGTAGCTGTGTCCCAAGTTGCAGAATGATTGTCCTGATTGTTTCCAGTTTTCTTACAGGATGACAAGTAGGAGAAATAGCAGTAATGAGGACACCGAATTCTCAATTTGAGAGCTGGTTATCCTCATCAGTTAAATATTGATGTCTGTCTTAGAGCTGATTTGTAATTGTTTAAAAATTGACAGTAACATATGATTATGTTCAGTTTAGTGGGATGGCTGATTCTCACTGCATGGATAATAAGTTGTTCCTGAAACTTTGGCTATAGCTCCTGAGACTTTGGGCAATGTCATGTGGTGTTGGGTTAGCCAGTCTTGAAATGATCCAAGAACGATGTGGTGCTATTTGCGTATGGTGCTCAAGGAAGAGGAGAATAATATTAGAGAGATTACATGGTTATTTCTGTATTTAAATGTTTCTGTTACAGTCCCATTGGTACAATCTGTACACCTAGGGAGATTAATTCATTTGAAATTTGATGCTTTAACCACTAAATCATCATCTCCAGCTGGCACTGAAATAAAGTGATTTGCATCATTTACATCAGCAGGGAAGTGTCACCTTTGTTAAAAAAAGAACCACCGACACACAGACTTAATTATCTATTCAGAGTGCAAGCTAGCAGCTCAAATGTAGTGACTTTTCTCTAAAACCGAACCAGACATTTAAAGAGGCATGATCAAAATCATGCTTCTCTGAAAACTCAGCAGTAACTTCTAAAGATAGCTATAACTGATATAAAAAAAAAAAAAAAAGGCTTGCTTCTGTGTTTTCTATTGTGCGTCTTTTATATAATTGGCTTTGCTGCTTATCTGTTGCCAGTTTTCTCCTATCTTTGTCACGTGGCTGAGAAAAACATCTTTTTAATAAAGGAGCAAATTGTTGTTTCAAAGCTACAGATGTTGGCAGGTAGACTTAGACTTCTGGTAGCTTGGTCTTTGATCCTGACTAATGTGGTGTGATTAATCTGCTCTCCTTCCACAGAAACGCCGAGTGGTTTAGATCATAAAAGCTATCATTATTTCAAATACTTTTCCTTCTTGTCAATCAAACCACTGGTTTGAAACTCTGTATCAAACCCTTTTAAGATGCTGTTAGGTCAAATAGCACTGGAAAATGGAGCTAATAAAATGCTGTTGAATAGTGTCTTTTCACTATTTAGTGCACGGCACATCATTAGTAGTAAGTGCAGCTGCAGTTTAGATTCATAGAAAAGGCTGTTATTTTAGGTGAGGATGTTGAAAAGTCTCTGTGCTGGAGAGTCAGAAGCACAGAAACTGTGCAGCCCACCTGTTCTTGCTGTTGCTGGGGCTGTCCTGGAGCAGCCCCTGCTGCGGGACCTGACCCCAGCCCGCCCTGGCACTGGGATGCTGTTACATCCATCACTCTCCCCGTGCTCCGTGGTCTAGTAGTGCTTGTGGGACTCCCTCCCAGGACAGCTTTTTGGAAGGGGCAGCAGAACTATCTGCACGTGTCCAGCTGTAGGCCGGAATCCCACACGAGAGGTCTCTTTGCTGGACGCTTAGCTCGCTTCATTCTCGGCAGAAATGTCAGTATTGCCCCCTGCTAACAGGCGTCGGGCGAGACGTGTCAGTACTGCGTGTGCTGTTGATGTGTGTGCAGCTCCCCTGGAGCCCTTTGTCACCGCTGAGCCCCACCACTGCCGCCTGGGCTCCCTTTATTTCTAACCGGAGCTGCTGCATCCCAGGTGGTGCTGGAGGAGGAGGAGGAGGAGGAGAGGCTGCTGGTTTATTCAGGCAGTGATGCTAGGATTGTGGGCGGGAGCAACTCTTTTTTTTTTTTTTTTTTTCCCTTTTCCTTTTCTTTCCCCCTGTTTTTTTTTTTTTTTTTTCCCCTTCCCTTTCTCCTCTCCTTGTCCTCCCTCTTCTCTCCCGCACTTCGGCTTTGCTCTCTCCGCACTGCAGATCCCCGCTGGCCAGGAGAGCCGCTGCCGCGCCGCCCGGCCGGGGTCCCCCCGCCATGCCGGCCGCCCCGCCGCCCTAGGGCGAGCTCTCGGGCACGGGCACGGGCACGGGCACGGCCGGCAGCGGGCGGCGGGCCGGGGCTGCCATGCGGCAGGACAGGCTGACGGGCTCGCTGCGGCGCGGCGGGCGATGCCTGAAGCGGCAGAGCTCGGGCGGCGGCGTGGGCACCATCCTCAGCAACGTCCTCAAGAAGCGCAGCTGCATCTCCCGGACGGCGCCGCGCCTGCTCTGCACCTTGGAGCCAGGTAACCCGCTCCCCCCCGCCCGGGCTGGGCGGCCGGCCGGCGGCTGCGATCCCGTAAGCGGCTTAGCGGGGAGCGGCCGGGGCCCGGGCCGCCGCCTCGCCTCGCCTCCCCTCCCCGCGGGGGCGGCTCGGCTCGGAGGACGCGGCCGGCGGGCGATGAGGGCCGCGGGTAGGCGCGGCGGCGAGGGGGACGGGGTGGGGGTCTGCGCCGCGGGCGGCGGCGGCGGCCGGCGGCGGCCCGAGGCAAATGGCCGCGCCTCGGCGGCCGCCGCTGCGGCGCGGGCAGCCCCGGCGGGGCCCGGCCTGCGTGAGGCGCCGCGGCCTGGGGCGCGGCGGGGGGTGAGGGAGCGCGGCGGCCGAGGCGGCGGGGGTCCGGCCCGGGCTGGGCCGGCCGCGGGGCCGGCGGGGTCGCCGCGGTCCGCGGAGCGGGCGGAGGCGGCCCGGCTCCTCAGCTCTCCCGCCTCCTCTCCCCGCGCCTCCCGCCCGGCGTCGCCGCTTCGCAGCGCCTTTGTGCCGTTCGGCCGTGCCCGGTCCCTGCCGTCCCCCTCCCCGCTGCCCCCCGCGGCGCCGCTGCTTCCCGCCAGCCTCTCCCGGGCCGCCGCGGCCCTGCGCTCCCCCCCCGGCCCGCCAGCCCTTTCCCGCTCCACCTGCTAAGTCCCGACTTGCCGGAGAGCCCTCCTCCCGGCCAGCCTTTGTCTGCCGAAGGGTGTTGTCGAACCTGGCGGCCGTGCCGTTCCGACGGGGGAAGGCGTCGGCCCTGCGGCTCTTCCTTCTGGGTCCTGCTTCAGGACCAGAACCGCTTAAGGAGCAGGTAGTCAGCCGACAACCTGGGTTTGCTCCGGTGGGGCGGGCTCTCGGCACAAGCGCTGATGGGTGATCGTTACTGAATGCTAGGTTCTAGTTGCCTGCCACCAAAATCTTGGATCCTTTGGTTTTTTTATGAAGTACTGGAAATTTAAATTCAATCGACAATGTTAGAGCTGTCACTTGCAGATAAAATGATCTTGATCTGTTGCCTAATCCTAGGCATTTACAAAACGTGCAAGCCTGAGGTCTACTGAAACGTAGAGCAATGCATAGAAATATGTTAAGACTCAGTTTCCCATTGTACTAGCTGTGTGTCCCCTGAGCACGCAATGCTGACCGCTTCTGTGTTTGAGATGATTTTCGGTAGCTGTTATTAATAAGGTCGCAGATATATTCTGGTATAGGTTTATGGGGTTGCTGTTTTCAAGGAGATTTCCTGACTCATAATTCTCACAGACTCCTGCTCCTACAGGAGTCTTCCTAATATCCCAGGTAATGATGTTACCTGGATGATGACATTCTTTTACTTGCTTTCCCACAAGGACCAGGGAAGATGGTCAGAGGCGTAACCATGAATGCCATAGTCTTAAAGCTAGAAAATCCCACTGGGTTGGGGTTTCCATATTGTTCATATGTAAGTAAATACAATAACATCATTCAGGATGCATGCTTTCATAGAGTGATGGAGACAGGGCACTTAATGAGCCCTTAAAAAATAAGCTGAATGAAGTTTCCTTCAGAATTTCTTAGTGACTGTACCAGCTGTCTGTCCGTGTTGAGAAGTTTCTGTAGACTGCAGATTTTAGATGTGCTTTGATACATCCCAGTGAGCTCTGGCTCCTGACAAAAGTGATTTCATGTGGAGATACTCAGAATGTTACTTTTATTTCTCGTTTTGCAGATGAAAACCTACATTTAGAGATAAGTTACAAGGCAAGGCTAAGAATCTTCCTGAAACAACAAGCAACAATACGGTGGTAGTTTACATTGCCACTTTTTTCCCCAAAGTGTGGACTCCCACTGCACACAAGGCTGCTTTAGGCCTTTTTCCTCATTTGTTTTCGATAAAATATTTATTGGCTTTCTATGGGAGAGGTTTCAACAGCTGCTTTTAAGTACAGCCAAGAACCTACAGCGATGTGCTTTGTAAGTTTGAAGCTATGGCTTTATAGCTCACGTACGTGCATCAGAACAGATCATCTGCCTACGCTTTTTCTGGTTTAGTACTTCTGAAAAAATCCCAGACTTTGCCCCATCCTTTTGTTTAATGTTGCTGAGAAGTGGGGATTTGATTCCTTCACCCAGGTACTTGGCTGACCGTAACGTTTTTCTCCCCTCTTGTGGCTCTTTATGTGGTCCCGTGCTACATTTTGGTCATGCAGTGGAAGACTGCTAGGGTTTGGGAGTCCTAGGGGTATGATCTTCCCTCTTACAGCCTTTTGTTGTCAGGAGTCATTGTGGATTTTACGTGGAAAAGCTAACAGGACTGGGTTTGTGGGGTTTTATCTTTCTTTTTCTTTTTTTTTTTCCTTTTTTAAATAGCTTGTCTGCACTGATTTCTGGTGACCTGGTTGCAAGGGCATTGAACAGGCCTTATTTTGGCATTCCCCTACCCTCCAGAAATTTGACTGGAGCCAAACATATGTACCTTTGTGTGTGCTTGTATTTGTGGAGCTAATAATTCATATGTGTTCCAAAAACATTCCTGCTTATATGAGTTAATATGCTTTTTAGGTATGAAGCATCAGTTGAAGGTGTATGAACTGGAGGTGATACTTAATATGTCAAATGACACTATAGCCTGGCTGGCTTGATGTAAAAGGGCTGAATTGTACTGACAGCACTTACAGTCCCTGAGAGTAGAAACTACTGCTGCGTACGTGGTACGTTTCTGCCAGGCTGTCTGTGCAGAGGAGCTGGGAAGAAAAGTTCCCCAAGGGGTCTTTTCTGCAAAGAGCGTGTGTTTACGTAATGGAGAGGAATGTGGCCCAGAGATGAAGGATTGACAAAAAGGGGAAAATCCAGTGAAAATGGGTGCAGAAGGTCTGTGGTAGGGTTGGATGGGTGTGGGGTACTGAGGGAGGAAGAAGCTATCAGGGAATCTAAGTTAGTTTGTGGGGAGAAGGCAACTGAACGCAGAATTAAAGGGAGTTGCTGGCAAGATGTAGCAGATAATGGAAGTGTAAGGGAGAAAAGACTGTATGTGGAAGAAGGCCCTGGGGAAAGGCTGGTGATAATCCAAGCAAAAGTGGACAAGATGAAAATGACAGGACTAAGTGGGGAGAAAAAAAAACCCAAAAAAACAAAGTATGTGCAGCAGTGGGAGATTTGTTAGGAAAAGGGCAACGATGGAGGTGGGAAGGTTTGGGAAACCAAGGGAGGTTGGAATAGGGGTAGACATGAATTTCCTTGAAGCTCTGAAGTCCAAGGACAAATTCGGTGAAGAGTGCAGAAACTGCATGTAGCAAGATGGTTCACGTGCCAGAAATAAGTAACAGGCAATGAGATGCTGCTCCCAGCTTCCTGGTTGCCTTCCTGCAGATGCCCTGGGAAGTTCCTGGGTGGGTATAGCCTTTCCTTGCTCTGTCTGTACTGTTTGTGTTGCAGCTTTTTTTTACTTGCTTACTTGCTGTATTTTTATTGAACAAGGTTGTAATTTTTTTTGGTTTTAGGAAATGTAAATTCTTTAAAATGGATAGGAATGAAGAACCATTTCTGTACGGTCTGTGGCTCATTCCCCATGCCTCTTCCCCTCCCCTGTCACAAAATCATGACATAATTTGATTTTGGGAATATTTCTAACTGGGAACAAATAAAAGGACACAGACTCCATGGCTTCTGCAAGAGGTTACAGTGTATGGCATGACCGAGAGGTTCCGCACCATACTGAAGAGAACATTCTGTGTAGTCTGGTGTTACCGCATGATGTTATTCTCATTTCTAGTAATTTTCACACCTGTCTTAGTTGTCTGCCATGATTTAATAAACTTTTGTAGAGGGAGGTTCAAGGGTCTCATTTCAGTCTCATTTAATCAAGAGAGACAGCTATGGGGGCCCATGTGTGAGCTTGCTGGTCATGATGTTCATGTAAATGGTAAATACATTTTGCCTTACTCTGAGGTTATATCTTATTGTGCTTGGTCTTTTGCAGGCTTGGCTGTCTCTGCGTGCGTCTTTCTTAGGAAGCTTATAAGACAAAGAGAGAAGTTGTTATGGGATCTTTAAGTCTTAGAAAACTGTGAAGTGGTTAATATTTGGCTGCTGAGTTGGAAATGAAGACATGATTATTTTGGGAGGCTATTGCTTCTTTGCTACAAGGCAGCATTAGATAACATGTCAACATCTGTTACCTTAACAAAAGGTGTTCTTGGTCATGATATCTTTTTGTATGTATTAGGGTTTTCCGGTACTTACCACTAGATTGCTTAGGAATGAGACTTGCTCTTTCGCATTAACAGCAAATGTGATACAATTTCATCTTAGTAGGTTACTGGCATTGTTACATTGCTTTGAATTGTTATGAAGAGATTTATCTGTTAGGAGTCCCTGCTGAGTGCCATGGAGTTATGGGGAAGAATACTAATAAACAGTTACTTCCAGGAATAACTGTTAATCCTTTAATGTTTTTTCAAGACATTTCTATTATGGTTCAATGCTTTTATTTTTCTAGATCTGACAAGCATGTCTTTTAAATCTGAAGCAGGGAAATGAAAGCACCAGGCCCCAGGTCTCAGTGATGCAATTCTAAAATGCTAAAATTCTAAACAATACTGGGGTTTTGTGTGAACTTTCTTTCTTTCTCTTCCCTCTCCCCCCACCAAAGGGAAAGAAAAAAAAAAACCTTTAAGGAGAAGGCTTTGTCTTTAAATATATATTTATCAGGCTGGAAGGCCTTTAAATTACTTATCACCACTTCAGTATGCAAATGCTGAAAGGCATTTTACATTCCATAAGTAGCAAACGCCACTACAGTTTGGGTTTCTGTCAGTGGCAGGCTTAGTCCTCCAAAACACTGAGTATTACTGGCCAGTTGATTAGCAAGGATTTTATATACGTAAAACCTTGCAGGATTAAAATATGTTTGTTTTTTTTATATATATATGTATGGCTATTAAAATATATAATAAAACATGTTTGGCTTGATATTCTAGAAAGACAAGAAGCTATGCATAACATAATTTTAAATATGGAGCAATACATCATATTAAATTATGGAGGAAAAAATAAAGAAGGGCTTTATTCTTTATGCCAGAAGACTCGAGGCAGGGGATGTGACGCGGTGTTCAGCACCTGAGCTCTGGACAGCGACATTTGAAGGACTAAAGACTTGTACATTCAAAATGGGGGATATAACACAAATTAAAAGTGGTATTATTCTTTGTGTTATGGCATACTCCAGTGCCACAATCAGGATCCAGTGTAGGCCAAACTTGAGATCCTAGTATTTTATGTGATACGGTATTTCATAGACTATTAGCAGGCATGCTTTATAACAAAAATGATTTGCTTGTTTGGCCAAAATAAAATCTAAGCTTAAATGAGAATACTGACCAAATGGGCTTTATGTTCTGAGGAATTATAAAAAAATTGATATTCTGAGCACTAAAATAATTCTAGCACCCCAAACTTAGAAATTAGTTTTGAGTGACTTAATGTCAAGAAGTTGAAATAGATAGAAAGAAACTGTTTGCCACTGCATATATATTTTTCTGTGGATGTATATGATAGTTTGCAGTGTACAAATATAGCTTGCAGAATAGTGAACTACATGATTTTTAGTGAAATGAGTTATGCCAAACTACATCATTAGAGTAAAGAGGGTATTACTGCATTTTAGAAACATTTTGTCCATGTGCTTCTTAACATGTGCCTCAAATCCACTGTGAACACAAGAATTCACAGAAACAAGTTGAAATGTAGTTGTTGAAAAATGTAGCTGAAATCTTGCGTTCTTATTTCAGTTGTGGGGGTTTTTTTTCCACTTCTGAGCTAAATGAAAATAATGACCATGATTATCTTTTTCCTTTTTATTTCTAGGGGTTGATACAAAATTGAAATTCACTCTTGAACCATCTTTAGGTCAAAATGGTTTTCAGCAGGTAATTTGATACATTTTTCTCTTGAGTTTATGAAGGACTGGATTCTCTTCAGTCAAGGTACTTGCCCTAGTTCAAAAGTGCACCTGTCATCATAATGTCAGCATATTGTTTGCAATTGCATCAAGAGCTGTTCCATTAGTATTTGGAAAATGCAATAGGCTTTCGTTGTTTCTTCAGAAATCTCATATGTCTTTGTGTCCTGGAATATTATATTTTTGTTCTATCATTAAGTAATTAATCTATATTTTTCCCTGTGAGTGGATTGAGTAGTTAAACTCTGAAATGTGTGCAGTAAAATGAAATTAATGTGCATCTCTGCAGTGTTGTAAATGTTGCAATACTGTTCCATTGAACTAATGGTGGATTTTATGTGTTTTTGGATGCTTTTGCTTTTAGTGGCATGATGCGCTCAAAGCAGTGGCCAGATTGCCAACAGGCATACCGAAAGAATGGCGGAGAAAGGTGGGTAGTCCTGTATGTTTGTGGGACGTATTGCCTGTGGGTTTCTCAGGAGAGGTGAATGACATCAATATGATCGGGTTTTTTTAACAAATGTTTGGAAGTTTTAAGTTTAAGTTGTCTTGGGGATTTTTCCTTGTTTACATTCTTCAGTGATAACCTCACAGGGCAGCTGGAGAGACTGAGGAGACAGGTAAAGAGGGTGTTTTCAGTAGTTAGGCTCTTTCCACTTGAGGCTTGGGTAACTTATTCTGGTGCAGATGTTATTGCTTCATTCTGTCAGTCTCGAGGAATGGCATTGGTGAAGCTTCCCCTGCAGCTGAAGGTCAACTGAAGGGAGAGCAAATCTCCAGTGTAGGCTGTCATACTTAAGAAGGTGAAGTTGATAGATGCTAGTGCTGACAAGAATGCTTATAGAAACGTCTGATGGGGGAAAGGCAGATTGCCTAAATTAGGGAAGTTCAGAGTCAGGAGTGATGTAGAATGGTAGAGTGCACCATTAGTGGGAAATGGCACTGAGTTAGTGTTGTAGGAAAGTGTCCAGTGGGATTTTGCTAAACTGACTTTATTGCTTTCTTCAATAAGGTTTGAGGTTCCCTAGCCTAAAAAAAGGCATGTCTATGCATCTTTTCTATAAAACTGAGTCACATGATCTCAGCTTTAAAAATGCAATTTTAATAAAAAGAATATTTTTCAAGCTTTATAAAATATATGTAGTTCTATATATTTTTGATGCATCAGATTAATTTCCGTTTCCTGTTTTCTTTTTGCGATCTTTTCAAACCAAACTGTTTCTCTTCACAAATTCGGGGGGAAGGAAACAGAAGACTTATAGTGGCATCGTTTTCCTCGCACCACTATGATTTTACTGTTAATCTACAACTCCAGTGAATTGTTATATCCATCTAACAGCCTTTTTTCTTTCCTGAAATGTTCTTTTCCCACACTCCAGTGCGTCTCTCAGACACTTTTCTGTGGTACATGAGTGGCAGAGGTCACAGAATCACAGAATGGTTGAGGTTAGAAGGGACCTCTGGAGGTCAGCTGGTGCAACCCCCCTGCCCAAGCAGGGCCACCTACAGCTGGTTGCACAGGACTGTGTCCAGATGGCTTTTGAATATCTCCAAGGAAGGGGATTCCACAACCTCTCTGGGCAACCTGTGCCAGTGCTTGGTCACCCTCACAGTAAAAAGTAGTTTGCCAATGTTCAGACGGAACCTCCTGTGTTTCAGTTTGTGCCCATTGTTTCTGGTCCTGTCGCTGGGTACCATCGAGAAGAGCCTGGCTCCATCCTCTTTGCACCCTCCCTTCAGGTATTTACGTAAATTGATACAATCCCTCATGAGTCTTCTCTTCTCCAGGCTGAAGAGTCCCAGCTCTTTCAGCCTTTCCTGATAGGAGAGATGCTCCGGTCCCTTATTCCTTTTAGTGGCCCCTTGCTGGACTCTCTTCAGTAGCTCTGTCTCTCTTGTACTGGGGGGCCCAGGACTGGACCCAGCACTCCAGGTGTGTCTCACCAAGGCTGAGCAGTACTCTGCCTGATGCAGCCCAGGAGGCTGTTGGCCACCTTTGCTGCAAGGGCACACTGCTGCCTTGTGCTCAACTTGGTGTCTACCAGGACCCCCAGGCTCTCTTCTGCCAAGCTGCTTTCCAGCTGGGTGGTCCCCAACATACACTGGTGCCTGGGGTTGTTCCTCCCCCAGTGCGGGACTTCGTACTTCTCCTTGTTAAACTTCATGAGGTTCTTGCCAGCCCATTTCTCTAGCCTCTCAAGGTGCCCTTGAGCTTATCAGCCACTCCTCCCAGTTTTGTATCATCAGCAGACTTGCTGAGGGTATGCTCTGCCATCATCCAGCTCGGATCTCTGTCTTATCCTTCTTGTTCTGCCCGTCTCTGTGTTTGCTCACATGTGACCACGTGATGCTAACCAAAGAAGTAGCATTAAGAAAAGGGATGAGGTCTTTTCACTGCCATTCCCTGGTTTCCCAATGATTTTAAGATTGATACCAAAATAAAGGAAGCATTTTGGCATTTTGTGTTGGTAACATGCTGGTTGCCTCCTTTACTGGCAGCAGAAGGAGCAGGGTGACATCTGCATTATTGCCGTGACATGTGACATTTGTTTTCTGGGGCTGGCAGAGAGAAAGAATCCAGTCAAACAACATCAGTAGGATGTCAGCAGTGCCGAAGGCTGCTGGGAGGCAGAACAGTGGCATTCCTCTGCATGGGTGGCTTTGCAGAAGTGTGGGAAGGAACATTTAAATGCAGAAAGCATGAGATTCTGGGAGCTGTCTATAAATTCCTTCATCATGCAACTAGCTAAGTGTTTAAATCTATGGGAAGTGTCTGAATTGCTTTTCTCACTTGAGTGAGTTAATGGCAGATATAAAACTCAACCAGTTTGCTTTCATGATTTCTTTTGGTTTCCCGAAGAAAAAGATCCTTTATTGTTACTTGTTGTCATTGTATGATCTGTCATGTGTCTTTCATGGTTCAGGAACTTTTAAAATGTTTAATAAAGGTCCAGCCTTTGTCTTAGATACACATGCATAAATCTGTTCTGGTAATTATTAGGCTTTGAAAATAGTAAAAATGTTTGTTTTCAGAGCTCCCTGTAGCACCAACAGTTAGGAAGCCCTCTTGTAAGAGTAAGTTACTCTGATCCAAGTGATACTTTCAGATCAATCCCAAATGGTTAATACTAGACACTATTTCTTCTACAAAGTTGTTCAGAAGAGGCAGACCTCTGGTAAAGAGAAGCACGACTAGATTTCTTTTGTGGGGTTTCCAGGAGGTGGATCCATGGCTGGGTTTGAGGAAAGCCTGCAGCAGTGTTACCTTTTTATAAAACTCCTTGTTGGTTATGAGGTTAGAAGGGCTGGACTGACAAGGAGGGTTCTTGTAGGAGAATGTGCTTTCATCTTGGAGGGCCCCTGTGGATTCAGTTTCTGACAATGGACTTGCATCTTTGTAAGCAGTTCACGGATCTGGACACTTAATGCTGTTTCCTTCCTTTCTGTTTTAGGGAGCAAGGTATTACTTGAATTGTGCAAAAATTGTTTTAGGTATAGTCCTCTTCTGCATATTTCAAGTCTAACAGCAGATCACATATGGGTGAAGCTGATGAGGTTCATCTAACAGTATATATTAAAACTGTTCATATTTTATCTGCGAAATAATTCATTTTGTTGTCTTGCTTTGTGTATTTCTAGGTTTGGCTGACCCTAGCTGATCAGTACTTACACAGTATAGCCATTGACTGGGATAAAACCATGCGTTTCACATTCAATGAAAGAAGTAATCCTGATGATGACTCTATGGGCATCCAGATAGTAAAGGTAGCCAGCTAATTTGTTATTTTATTTTAATTTTTTAATGAAAAGTTGAATTTTCTACCAGATGGAATTTGGATTTATTTTGTTCTCTGCAACTGCTTTGGCAAAAATTACATCGTAATTCCCTTTGGCCCACCAAAATTATTTCTTTGGCTTCTTTGGTCCTTCTGCACTGGTCTGATTAGTGTTATAGCTGGGGAAAAAAATTGCTATTACTGATTTTTTTTTTTTTCTCCTCAATTTCTACTTTTTTATTTTAAAAGAAATACTGGAGTTTAATGGAGACAAAGGAACATAAGTGGGGTTTTTTTCCTCTTCTCTATAAACAAACACAAATGTTTGCTGGGACTAAAAAGCATGTTTTATAATATAGCAATTAAGCATTTTTCAGTTATCTTACAGGACTGAAACACCTTTGTTTATGTGTATTTCTCAGCTAATTAACATTTAATATTTAAAGCAGTGGGCAGTTTTAGGGAAGAGCTTAATAGATTTGTATTGCTGTGGTGACTTAAATATTAGTCTGTTTACTTATTTAGGAGATATTACTCTGTTTAGGAGAGATTGTGTTCTATAACCACCTTAATTAAAGTATACAGAGCAAAATACTTTGTGTTCCTGATTATTACAATTGTCATTTGTACTTGGTAATTTAAGCTTATAGACATTACTTGTGAAATATTAAACACTGTAGTACATGTTTTGCCTTTCACTTATAAATCACTTAAATCTCAAGGACACCTTTTTCTGGTTTTCTTATGTTTTGAAAACTTGGTTGCCTAGTAGTTCTTTTATAGTTCAATAAAAACAGTTGCTCTTTTTTGTTCAATTAAGCAGCTGTTATATCTTGCCTCTTTGAAACCTAGGTGTCTGTTAATATCTTCTGTGACATCTTCATGTGAACATCTTTTAGGTAACTTGTTTGCTTAAGAGCTTGTTTAACCTATTTTTCTTCAGTAAGCTAAAGGTTTATAGATTAAAAAAGAAACATTTCCATCAATTTTGGGAGTATGTATTGGGAGGGTGGAGGTGGAAGGAAGTCTGTTCTTTCCTTTTTTTTTTTTTTTTTTCTTTTCTTTTCTTTTCTTTAAAGGACCTTCACCGAACGGGTTGCAGTTCTTACTGTGGCCAGGAGGCAGAGCAAGATCGAGTGGTATTAAAACGTGTTTTGCTGGCTTATGCCAGGTGGAATAAATCTGTTGGCTATTGTCAAGGATTTAACATACTAGCTGCACTTATTCTGGAAGTAATGGAGGGCAATGAAGGGGATGCCCTGAAAGTAAGTAAATTTCTTTTTTTTCAGTGTTGAAGATTGCTTTTAGTTAGTGAACTTTAGAATAAACAAGTACATGAATTTTGTAGGCAGCCTAAAAGGGCAGGACTCAAAGGAGTTAACCAATTTATATCTGCAGATTGTTTGTTATACTGTCTGAGCTAAAATGAACAGTTTGAATGTTATCACTGTTAAATTTTTTTGCAAACAGAAACAAATGAGGGCTTGGACATAATAAAAATAAATGGGAACACTGCTACTCACTTTAGAATGTCTTATCCCATAATCCCAGATCTGCTTCCAAACACCATAGGTAACTGAAACCATCAGATTCCATTATCAGCCTCTTGTGTGGCAATAGCATGCAAGACAGTTAATAAATCTGCTGCATTTTAAAGCAAATTCTAGGAAAACACAAAATAAATATTTAAAATGAAAGTAAATCACTTTGAAGCTACTTTCTGGGCTACAGTAGTCATACAGTGTTTTATTTTTTTAGACCTTTTCTAATTAACAAAAAGCTTAATGAAATTTATGATATGTCAGAAAATGGAAATACAGTTTACTACAGGATGTGGTTTAAGGTTTGCCAAGATCATGTGCAAATTTCCTTAAGTAAACTTGCTTATATGTGTGAGTTGGGGTCAGATTAGTAAAAGATGACTGTGACTCTTTGAGATACTGAGCTGTTTGTTTTGCCTTAGACAATGATTTAAATATGGTAAATATTTAAATTCACTCAGAGCTCCTAAAATATAAAGCTTGTGGTAGTAGAGTCCAGTTAGCCGGTATTTAATACTTCATTGTAGAAAGCTGCCTGTAATAGGAAGAAAATACCATAATATACCTACTTCATATCAGAGAGTAAAATTTCCTTTCAATAATTCTTGCTAAAAATTTCCTCAGTATTTTAAACTTCAATTTGTCACATTTTATTGTGTTCTTATACTGTCCAGAAGCTCCCAAAACACATTATGATAATACAGAAAATACGATTGCCCAAGGTTTATGAAGTCCAAATTGATTATAAGAACTGCATGCATCCTTATATTATTGGTTTGTCTTTTACTGTGAGTGGTATCAGGCTCCTTGTGCTAAGGAGGCAATGGAATGGTGCCAGGCTGCTCCGGAGAGGTAAAGCACTGAAGGCTGTTAGCACCAAAATTGTTCTTACCTGGCAAAAATAAGAATAGAAAATTCTATTAGAAATTCTAATAGAAAATAGTCACTTCTTTTCCAGGCTTAGTGCATGGGCTTTGCAGTGTTGGAATTTCCCCAGAAGAGAGAGGGGAAAAGGGAAGGGGGGAAAAAAAAAAAAGGAACAGGGCGGGGGGGGGGGGAACCCAAGGAATTGAGGCTTAGCATGTGGCCGTTTCATTGTTGTAGTCACTGTGCCATCTACAGAAAGTGATGAGTGACTTTGGAACAGCTGCAGAGGCTGTTGCCTGTAAAGCTGCCCTCAGGATTGGAGCTACGAGGAAACTATGTTTGGATTATTGCAGAATATATGAGTTAAGGGAGCAAGGGGATTCTCAGGGCTCGCCAGTCAGGTCCCCTTTCCGGGAAGGACATTATAAACAAAAGCTCTGTGTCTAGGAAGTGTCTCCCAGAGGCTGGGAAACAGCTGGTACTACTGACACCATGGGGCTTTATCAGCACAGGACCCAACATGGTAGTTTCAGTGAATGCCCAGCCAGGGGTGCTTGAGTCTCTTCACTAGTAAGGTAAGCATGTTTAAGTTAAATCCCTGAAGACACCTCAAAGTTAGCCTACCGAAACTATGGTAAGCCAGAAAATCACAGCTTGCATGTGTAGAAACTATCAAAGTATGCATAAGGTCTCACATATATGGAAACTTAAAACCCATTTTTTCCTGCATATTATTGTGGGGAAATACTACAAAGTCAAATAATAAAAATAAATAGAGAGAGATGTGTCATGAAGAAAGTATCTATTGCAAGCTCGTAAATATGTGAAGCTGCTTTTTTAAAGTAGCATTCTCAAAAAAAATTCACGTCAGTGAAATAGAATGGACTTCAGTGTTGCAAAAAGATTTTTGTTCTTTCTTATGCTCTCATGTATCTGAGATTTCTGAAGTAATACCACTCAGTAGGACAGGAGCAACAGCCTTTATAAAATAGTTTCTTTAAGGTAGGGATTTATGGCTTATGTCATAAGAAATTAATGAAAACACAAATAGCATAGTTGTAAGTTAATGTTGCTATATTAAATTATTCTTCCGATGGTTGAAATACATCTGAACAAAATAAAGCATATTTTTAAAAGACAATGAGTTGTCCCAGTATTCAGCAAAGGTTAGGGAATGCATCTGACAAAATATGAGACTCCAGCTTATTTGTGTACTATGTTTTGATCACCTATTTCCTTTAAATCCTTAAAAACTTAACAAAACCAAAAAGAAACCACCATCAAAAAATGTGTAAAAGCTGTTGATTTTCCTGTATTGACTACTGATCTACGTGCTTTAAAACATGGAACAGAAGACTGTTATTGCCTGAAAAAATCTTGCAAGGACAAGTGGTAGCATGCTGTCACAAGCAGCTGGGAGAGAAAAGGAAGCAGTAGGACTATGTAAGGTGGTGCTCTTGGAAGTCCAGTGTCTGCCAAGCTATTTTTGTGGGCATCTTATGAAACGAGAGGGATTGGAAGGAGGATTGTCTCCTGTGTATGAAGGTGCCATGCTCCTCTCAAGCATTAGAGGCTGCATGAAAGAGATGAGAAGGATGCTTGTTTGAAATTTTAACAAAAGAGTAACGGAGAGCTGAAGCACATGGGATGACCGCACGCAGGCTCTCTGGATATGGTTTGTAGAGTGGCCATAGAGATTGTTAAAAGATCCTGAAGTGAAGGTCAGCATCTTCTGTTGGGCTGATGGTATACATCAACTTCTGCATATTTCTTCATTGCATTTGTTCATTCAAAAGTTTGACATTATCCAGTTAATACATTACCACCCATGTAGTTGAGCTATCTCACTTGAAACAGATGTCTGTTTAAAAAGTCTCATGCTGCTTAATTTAGCACCTTTTAAAGTGACAAGATGAAGTGCAGCACATGGTAACACATCACAGTAAAATGTGTGGAGAATGTTTTTTAAAGTACAGTATCTTGCATTTTGGAGAGGGGAAAAAAGATGATTTGGAAGATCAGTCTTCTAGTTGTGGCAGTTAACAACCAGAGAAGGAACAGTGGAACTTTCCAACAGTGTGGAGAATCTCATAAATGCATACAGCATCAGAAGTGCCAAAAGTTGCCTTTGGTTTGAGTAATGCTTCCAATTTGGGCATAGCTTAGTGTGACATGGATTTTGGTCACTAATGGTTCATAAATTCTGGACAGCTTCAAGGGGCCTTTGCGCCTTGATTGCTTGTGGATACCTAGAGTACCTGTGGATGCTTAAAATAAATGTTTTCTCCCCATATAAATGGAGATACCAGAGACGTGTTGCCACTGGCTCCAAGCTGTTCTTTAGTGAACAGAGAACTTTAAAATTCTGTATTTTTTTCTGTTATTCCTAGAAAATAACTGGCTCTAAGTCCTACATGATTATATTTTGTTTTCCCCACAGATCATGATTTACCTAATTGATAAGGTGCTTCCTGATAGCTATTTTGTCAATAATCTCCGTGCTCTCTCTGTGGATATGGCTGTTTTCCGAGATCTTCTACGAATGAAGCTTCCTGAACTGTCCCAGCACTTAGACACCCTGCAAAGAGCTGCTAACAGAGAAAGTGGAGGTAGGTTCAACAGAAAATGCGTTTAAATTCTTTTTTGCTATCGTTTTGTCTAAGCACTGGTCTAAAAATACAGTCTTTAAGTGTTTACGTGAGTTTAGTGCTTATATATTTTAAATTGTTAAGGTGAAAAATGACCGTTTCCATTATTGATAAGGTTAACATAAATAGGTGTGCTCTCAGGAAAAAAATAAAGGGGAAATAATTTGGTCCCACCACTAATCGGATCGTGTTGACAAGGATATAAAATGTATGGAGTGACAACACTGTAACACATAGCTTAGTACAAGGGCTACCTTGAAGAGGTTGTTTCTTGCCTTTGCTCAAGATACCGGTCCTACCATTGCTCCTTGTAGTTGCTAGCTTACATAGCGGTTCTGTGAAGAGTTACAATGTGAGAGCCAATGGTGGCTGGTTACTATTGCTTCACCTGGATGCTTAGCAATACACAGATGCAAAACTCAGAAGTACTTCTTGGGTTGCTAGCTGAAAACTGGCTTTGCACTGTGATTTTTTTTTTTTTTTTTTTTTTTTTTTCCCCCTGGTGTAGCATTCCCTCCAGACTTCATCTAAACAACATACAGCTCTTTTATTTGGTAGTGTTTTGGGGAAGGTGGGTTTTTTGTTGTTGGTTGGTTGAGTTTTTTTTCAGTCTGGAAGCTAAGTGCACCCTTAGTTCCATCTTAGAAAAGATCTGCTACCATGTTCCATGTAAATAAACTATGACTGTACCCAAACTGTGTAAAAACAAAGAAAGGGTATCACGGAAGTATTTGCTGTTTGAAAGTGTTTTCACAGGCAGCAGCCTCTTTGGTCATGGCCTTCAGTGCATCAGTAGATACTAGGATGCACTAAGTGTTCTCTAAGCATAACAAGAAAGTAAAACTTCAGAGTTTCAGGCTGAAATACTAAAACTTGTTTGAAACTTAACAAGCCAAAAGGAAAACTGAATGTGTTACAGTCGCTTCTGCTAAGCTGGCAGTGCATCAGGGTATTAAAACAATAGATAAAACTTTACAGAGACAGTCACCTTCACCTTCATGTAGATAAAGACTTCTTATGCCATTAGTTCCTGAAGAAATGCAGTGGTTTGGGGGTTTTTTTGGTAGTTGTGGTTTGGTGGGTTTTTTTTAATAAAAGCTTTTAGTTCATATGGCTTTGGGGAAGGAAAAGCAATCTTTCTGATATAAGAAGAAAAAAGAAAGGTGTGGTGGTGTTTTCCAAGGTTTACAGTCTAAAACCAATGCTACTGCTACTTAGAGCTTTTTGCAGTGCAGCAGAATGAAAGGTGATGAAGTATGTAATTTTTCCATTGCTCTTTTTCTCAGCTTATCTTTGGACAGCTGCAGGCTAAGTAAGTTTTGAGCAATAACAGCGGTTCTAGAATGTCTGGATTTCAGTGTGCAGTTTATATTCCTTGTAAAATAATAGTAAATTACAATTACTTTAAGATTTTTACTTTTTTTTTCAGGAGGCTATGAACCCCCACTTACAAATGTCTTCACAATGCAGTGGTTTCTGACCCTCTTTGCCACTTGCCTGCCTAACCATACAGTTTTGAAGATCTGGGATTCAGTATTCTTTGAAGGCTCTGAAATTATACTGAGAGTAGCTTTGGCTATCTGGGCAAAGTTAGGAGAGTAAGTGGTTATTTTTATCTGATTTTTCTTTTCAGTACGAGCAATGTGTGTAACTTACGTTGTTCCAAAGGGCGTGTTCTTAATTCTAAACAAGATGCGATCTTTCAGGAGAATGATTCTGCTTTGAAAAAGCTGCACGAAGTGCCTCTATGGCTTCCCCAAAAACATGTGCTTCTGGCATTGTATCAGAATGGGCATAATAATTAATTGACCCTTTCTGCAGGAAATGTCTCCAGTTGTTTGTGTTGTCTGTGTGTAATGTCTTCATGCTATGCTAAAAGGTTGGCTGGACTTCCCAGAACGTAGACCTCTGAGGGAGCTGGTAAATACTCTGTGGAAAGACATACAGAGAGACTTAAGGGTGACTAGCTAATTTAGTTGGGTGCCTGAAGCTGGGGATGTTAATTCCTTATTTTCACTTAAGGAGACTTAAGGATTTGAGCCTATTGGCTATACCCAAGAAAAGAGTTCAGTGTTACTAAGAGAATGATTTAGTGTTACATGGTTCTTTTCTGTTAAGGCCTGCAAACAAATTTTCCTGAAATTCTCTGCTTTTAAGCACTTGCTAGCCAAGTTTCTATTATAGTCCTTTATGGCCTTGGAAACTCACCACATAGGACAAAACACAAGAGATGGTCAGTTCCTCTAAACTCCTCTGTTGTCATAGCAAGTATTTGCATTCCAAAGAGTGTACAGCGCTCCTGGAGAAATGAGTTTTGTCACTGACTTCAGTGGGAGGTGTGAGCTCTGACAGGTTGAGCAGATGTTAGCTCAGCTGGAAACTTTTTTCAGCTCGTGTCAGCAGCTGCATCAAATTTTTCTTGTGATGCCTATCAACACTCACCTTCCTTTGTTCCCTGAGACTGAACCACTGGGATTTATGTTAGCTTTGTCCTTGGAGGTTTCATTTCTTTTTTCTTTCTAAATAAATTAGCACTGCAGGCTAGTAGTGTTGTAAGAGACTTTGTTTAGTATATTTAATTTTTAATCTGAAGAATAATGATTAGAATAATAATTTCCTATGAGCTTTGTTTGTTCAGTTCATTAATGAAACTTGCATGAATCATTTACATTAGGATTAAGCTATACATAGTCCCATTGTGCTTTATTACTTTGCACCACACCTTTAGATAAAAGGTCCTATTGCAGTGGGTCTCTGTGCACCTAAAGCTGTAATTAGGCATGTTCCACCTCATAACACGATAAAAAAGAAAGTCGCTGCTTTGAAGATTTTACTACAAAACTTAAAGCAAAAATGAAACGTGTTTTTTAAAAACTGGAAGGAACAGAATGAAGAAATCTATAAGACTATGTCCAAAAGAATAAGCTGATCACACTGCACACCTTGTAGCTGTTGTTTGTGGGGCATGGGAGAAGGTCTGGGAGACTTGGGGGCAATTAACAGAAAGGGACACTGGTGGGATAACCAGAGATCCAGAAAATGATGAGTCACTAAAACTGAACAAGAATTGAAATACAGTAAGTTTGTGATTAATGATATCAAACAAGATGGGGAAGTAAAAGATCGGGCCCTGTGTTTTTGCTGGGAGAGGATTGTGATTTTGTTCCTCTTTCTTCTCCACTAAAAATAGAACAGGGGGGATTTAAAGAAGTGGGGCCTGAAACAGTGATCATAGTCTCATGATCTTCATACTTCTCAAGACTATCTTTCTAGACCCAAAAATGGGGTGAGAAGTGCATTTCCTAAAATGTGGGTGGTTCAATCATACTTCTGTTTTGAGGGAGACTGAAGGAATGGGGAGGTTAAAAATAGGTGCAGCAGAGAAAGCAGTATGTGGAGGTCATGAGAGACTGAAGGTATCAGGGAAGGTAAGCAGTAAGCTTGTGATAATTGGCTACATACCCATTGTTTCTACTTTTTTTTTTTTTTTAACTACTTAATCATTCTTTTACCTAAACTATGTTAAGATTTCAGTAGGAGTTTCATAGTTCAATGGTTGTTCCCTATAGACACTGAAGATCAAGGGAAGCTTCCTCTTCTAATCCTTAAGAAAAAAGGCAGGGTACTTTTTTGATCATTCCAGCAGCTGTATTTTACAGGGGAGGCTACAATATGCAGCCAACAATGCACTTGTTTGGGATAGAAGTAAAACCAATTTTTCACTTGACGGGAGAGGATGTTTAGCAGCTGACTCTAACGTATGTAGAACAGCAACTCACGAAAGCATATTATTCATATTTCTTTTCCTTTAGCTGACACTCTGTGGGTGATTTTATGTTTTTAGAAATTTTTTTAAAAGTGTGGGGGGAAAAAAACCCAAAAAACCCAACTGACCCCTCCCTCCAAAACCAAAACAACCCCCCACACACACCACTAAAACAAAAAAACCCCCCAGAACAAACAAACATCTGCATCTCTAATTTAGAAGTAGCATTCACAAATATGCAGGATATGAGTGAATTTTCCTTCATTCTGCAGTATGTGAGCTCAGCTCTTTTGAATACAATGACATATATAAATACACCTATACTTAATTTACTCCACCAGAATGTTTTCTGGCTAGCGAATATGTTCCCATCTGACAAAACCACAGTTCACCCAGTGAATTCAGCCATTTGGTGCATAGTGAAGAATGGGCGATGAGGCAGTCAAGAAATCTTTATGCTCCCTTTCTGAGCTGATGGGTGAGCTCCCTTGTTCTAGTAGGACGGAGGATTTATTGATTCTCATGTTGTAGAAGGGGCAGAGGGAATAACCTGTCTGGACATGCATGAATCCTTTATCGTGAGCAGTCAGGACAGTAAGCTGTGCTCAGTATATCCTTTTACTGCACCAGCATTTCCTATGTGATGCGCACAGTTTTATTATTTGGAAGTGTATGGAGAATTGCAATAAACTTAAGAATTAAGGCAACTAATGGAAGTGCATATTTCAATGATGACAGAAAGTTCAGTTTTGGTTTGCAGGGGTATATTCATATGTAAAAGTAAAATAAAAAAACCCAACATGTATTTTGATGTAGGCAAATAGAGTGTTGTGAAACTGCAGATGAGTTTTACAGTACCATGGGCAAGCTGACCCAGGAGATGCTGGAAGACAGTCTGATTGACAGCAATGAACTCATGCAGGTGAGTAATTATGATATAATTATTGTTTGTGCTTTCTACACATCCTTCAGGTGCTGATTTCTAACATTACGTTTTTGTTCAGATACTGCAGAAACCTAAACTCTTCCAAGAATAAAAGTTTAAGATAAATGAGTTGAGCTAGCATGTCAATGAAACAAATAGGTGACGTGCAGTTAAAGCTAAAATCTTACCTTATACATTAAGAACAGAGAACCATTAGGCTCCATTTGATAAAAATTGGTTGTATGTTGACAGCTGAAAGTTTGTTGTGATATAATGCCCAATTGGATTTACACAAGTAAGATGTAGAATCTTTTAGTAGTCATAATTTTTAGGATGTTCTTTTGTTTTATGTTTTGGTCAGCTATTTATTACACTGTGTCCTTTTCATTTGGCAGAGACTGTGGGAGGCAAGAGTTTATCAAGCGAGTAGGAGAAAAAAAATATCCTTCATGATTTAAAAAAAGCCATGAACAGTTGTCAGTGAACTATAAACAAAGACATTTGTAGATAATTGCAGCCCCTGAATTCTTAAAGCATACGTCATTGTATGAGAACAAAGATCCACATTGTTCTGGGAAAGGAAAGGGCCTTTACTACTGCAGATACAATTTTACTGATTTGCACTTGCACTTCTCTTTGTGATATCCTTGAGGTGTTGTCTGCCTAGATGTTTTATAAAGACTTCATGCTACAGTTCTGGAACTTTGCTTTTGATGAGTTAGAGCATGGTGATTAAATGGGTTCAAATACAGGGCACATGGTTCACCTGAAATATTTTACCTGTCTTAGAGGAGGGAAAAAAAGTCAGTCTCGGTCTATGAAGTTGCATGAGTTTATTAACAGCGGTTAGCAGTTGACTTCCGTTACTCATTATTGGAAGCAAAACTTCCTGAGTGTCTGGGATAATACCTAGTCTGGTAAAGTACTGCCCCGAAGTAGAGGATTACTTTCAGGTTTTTTATTTTTGTTGTTATTGTTTTTTTGTCTGATGAGGGAGCTCTAGGAATGGGAGAGCACTGTGGCTTTGTTTCAAAAATGGAAGTGCAGCTGGTCAGAGGTACTCGCATGCTTTTTAAATAAGTGTTAAGGTTTTTCACAAGACAGTTCAGATATTGAGGATGCATGAGGAAGGTGGCACAAGCTGATGCCTTCTCATATTCATTGTGTCTCAGTTCCTGGTCTCAAGTGTAATACAAAATCAAGATGTGAGAAAGAATAATGTTGGAAAAGCTGAAGTGGACTTCAGTGACTCAGTGAGGATTTCTTTCTTTGCTGTTGTGTGTAATAGAAGATAAGGCATAGGTAACTGACTGGTTGAAGGGATAGAAGGATCTTTGGGGTTTTTTCCACTGTTGCAATTACAAGTATACTAAATTAGCAGTCTTTTTGTGCTTCAGCAAAAATAAGCACTTGGTACAAGGTATATGTGTACTCATAGGGTACATGTGTATTTTGTGACACTGACAGGAGCATTATGGTAGGATAGCATTGCCATTGATACAGAGAATGTGGCAGGTTTAAGTTTTCTGCATAGAGAAGCAGTGTGTCTGGTTTATGTGTTTTCTCTCAGTTGAAGAAACCACACTGTAGTTCAGGTAGTATTCTTAAGTCAAAGGCAGGCACTGACAGTGTAGCTCTCTCCATCTGAGGTGTTCACTCCAGGCCCTCTTTACCGTAAGTGGAGAGAATTAGGCGCTAAAAGAGTTTACCATTAGGGTATGTGAATGCCACCATGTGTCTGGCTGCTGCAGTTGAACAATTTTCTCTGTGCTGAAGAAGAAAATAAAGAAATATGAACCACTGCATTAATAAAAGGATCCAGGCTGCTTGAAGACACTGTTTTTTAAATTGCTTTAGGCTTTTCCAGAGGAGTCAGCCAGAGATGAATGTTAGACTGCTTCGTTTTCAAAATGTTTTGGGTGTTTCTTTTTTCTTTTTTCCCCTCATCAAAATCTGAACGGTGAATTTACATCTAATACTTTTTACAAGGTAGCTCAAGGATTAGTATCTTACTGCAGGAAAGGATTAATACCCTATTCTGCCTTCCCTACACATTCCAGTAAAGGTTGCTGGTGGCAATCATCTCACTAGAAAACAAATTGTGCTCTAAAAGACCTGCTTCCTTTAGGAGTTGGAGGAGGGATGTGTGGCTGATCCTTTAGAGGCAAGTGTTGACAGAGCAGATGTCTAAAGTAGATCAGAGGACTCTTGTCCTCATTCTCTCCACCAGCATGTATAGTTGGTACAAGTTTATAATTAAAAATGCCTCCCTCCCTCCCATGCAGACAGTACATATACCTGGGATTGAGAGCTTAAAGCTTTTGCAGATTTGGCTCTTGCATGGCAAGAGTTCTTACAATGTTGTACTGAGGAGAGCATGGAGGGATTGGAGGAGCAAGCAAGCCTACAGCTTCCTCCTTTTTCACATTGAACAGTTTAGGTAGATAAAGGGTAAGTGCTGTACATGTCAGATGCTAGACCAGGTATGTATTCAGGACTAGAAGTTAAACAAATACGGTATTCAGTAATGTCATTTTATTGGCCTATTAATAAACTTTGGTTCTAACATGGAGGCAGAAGGCTGTACACCAGGTGTCTGCAGATATTCTAAGCAACGTGTGCTACATTGAGTACATGCTTTCATGTCTTGTCAGAAAGCGAGCATTTTTATAAGCAGCTAAACTAATTCAGTTTGTATGCCTAGAAACATTGCAGCATAGAGGAGATGAGAAGCAAACAGGAAAAGGAGAGGCAATCCCTGTGTGCTCACTGTGGCGGAGGGGAACAGGGATTAATTCCTCTGTAGTACCCTAGCATTTTAGACCATCCTCTGTAGATGGTTACCCTTATTTGATGGTATTCGCTGTTAACTTTCTACTTGAGTAGCACTTTGGGGTTTTTTGGATGTGTTTTTGCTTTTGCTTTTTGTTTTGTTTTCTTAGTGAAGGTGAAAAGAGAGAAGAGCCTTAAACCAGTGTGGGGTGGCTCTTGAGATAAGTGTGTTTGAGCTGTCTGCAAAACTGCTTACCCTCTTGGAAGTCACAGCCTATCACTTTCTGTATGGTGTTCTCCTGAGGGTGTGGATGGCTTTGCATTTTTTAGGGTAAGGCAAAGGATTGACAAATGCTACTGATTTAAGGTGAGAAGAGAGTTTTTTTTTTCTTTGTCTCTTTTCTGGTTCCCAGAATCTGTCTCTTATGGCCATAAATAAGATGGTAAGTTTGGCTACATCATGGTTCATATGTGTAGGCTGTTTCACTCTGGCACAGCTTCACCAGAATTAACCAAATGGCATCCAAGGCTGTGTACAAACTAGGAACAGGCTGCTTTGACTCTGAAGCATTGCTGTGAGGAGATCACAGGTGTTGATTGACAATGTTTTTTTAATTTCCAGTGGAACTTGCATCAGCATAAACTTTGTTTGTGGATCTCTTAACCAGGTGGCAAATGAGGCCTCCAGTTATAATCTGATAACAAGTAATTAAGCTAAAAACATGTATGCTAAATGAAAGAAATTGCACGGGATCTGGAATAGACGCAGATTGGAGACAGGCAAAAGCTAAAAGCATAATCTAAAACAGTAGGTGCAAGGAGTAAATGGAGGATTCGGAGTCGACTGTTTTACTTAAAGGGTAACTGGCATATGGAACAAGTTACCAGAAAAGGCTGTTGACATAAAGGGTAGAAATAAATTCCAGACACACCTCCTTCTCTATGAAGGGAGAGACTCAAGACATATGGGGAAAAAAAACCAGGGAACTGTGGTGGAGATCAAACAAGCAGGCAGGCATGTTGGGCCGGAGGTAGATCTTTCTCCAGATCATAAAATTCCTTCATCTAGTAGACTGCCAGGATATCGCTGTTCAGGCCCTAGAGAACACTTGTCTTTCACAGTAGCATTGTAGTTTCATGGAGTGGCAAAGTTTCAGTTCATGCTCTGGGTTTTTGTAGGCATCCTCCTTGCCTTAGAGTCTGTGCATGGCTCGAACTGTAAAAAGCGTTTTCACGCAGGAGCCTGTTGAGCTGCACTCCAGCCGGCAGCATCCTTCCTGCTCCTCATTGCTTACAGCATTACCATTAGTGAAACAGTTTTTTTCTTATTCTGTCAGGAAAGGTCTAGTACTGAATTCATGTTTGTGATTTTCCTTAGTGTATTTAGCACAGGCAAGGCACAGTTCAAGAATGGATTATGTAGAAATTGTTCAAAATTTCCTTTCATCTTAATTGAGGCCATTTGCCTTCAGATGAAAATGTCACTGACTTAATAGCACAGGGGAAAAAAAAGTATAAGTGAAGAATTCCTGTCATAGCTAATGAGAAATTGTTATGTTGCTGTCTTTCAGAAGACATTTAATTTTCAAGATGGAGAAAAGCTATAATATTTCAGAGAAACTATGAGAAATTATATTTTGGCTATTTTTCTTTTTACTTCTGATGTTGAGACTCCCAATGGATTGTGTGTCAGTTATCTGAAAGTCCTGAATAGTTTAAGTGTACAAAAGTAGGAAAAAAAAAAAAAGGCAATTAAAATAGGTAGGAACAAATCAGCAGTGATATTGCAATGAACGTGGTGTGTCTTTATGCCAGGCTGGCTGGTGACACATGTTCTGTTATTACAAAATGACAAAGCAAAAATAATGCTGAAAGCAAATACATTTGCAACTATTTATCTTCTTTAACTCTGAGTATTGAAGTAAATAAAATGTATTGGAGTTTTTTTTATGGCCTCTTTTTAAGTTCTAGGGACTACATGTTGAGTTCAGAGAGTTGCAGAGAGGTTTCACCATGGAACAAATTTCTTTTAAAAGAACAACCTTCACTACCCCTGTCCCCCCCCCCCCCCCAAAAAAAAACCTCCCAACCCCCCCCATCCCCCCCAACAAGAACAATCAAAACCAGAAACTGAGAGGAGGAAAGTTAGCTGGATAATGTTGGGTCCTTCCTCTTTGGCTGTAACTTTCATGTGGAAGTGATTTCCTTCACACAAGTTCTTGGGGCTGCTCAGGTGAAGTAATGGATCTCTTAACAGTCCACATCAAGTGAGGATCTGCTCCTTCCTATCTATGCTAATGTCAATACCTTGTTGAATACTTGAGCAGAAATGTAGGTCTTCTGGAAGATTCCCAAAACCTCAATGATGCATTCATGCAAGTGAAATCGTAATTGGAGGAGGAGGAGGATTTCTGGTGTGCTGGCAAGGAAAGGATTGACAATGATTATTAAATAAGTATAGGAATTGAAAAGGACCCTACATCTCATGTTATCTGTTCCGTTTTTATTTTTTTTTTCTCTGAACCATGTATTTTTCTAGTGAGTCAGTCTTTATTTTTCTTGCAGGAAATACTGACTGAATCATAAAACTAGACCATTTCCATTTTACAGCACTAGAGAATGTGCAGCCTTTAATTCTGCAAGACTGAAAGTCTGTTCATGGAGAAATCTTTTGTGGGACTGTTAGTTAAAGTGAAAATTTTAAAAGCTGCATTTTTTTTTTCCATCCCCTAGACTGTTTATACCATGGCTCAGTTTCCCTTCCCACAACTGGCAGAATTAAGGGAGAAATACACGTACAACATTACTCCTTTCCCTGCAGCAGTGAAATCAACTTCACTTTCGGGGTAAGTTTGAAATGCACTGCTTATGGCATATAAGGTTATTGTTTACCCTGCACAGATAGTGAAAAGGCAGGTGGCATCCTCCCTTGTATGCTCCTAAAGGAGATAAAGATGTTTGGTGATGATCATATTTAAGAATGTCTCTTTCTTATTTCTCTTATGTTCTCATTTGACAGAAGGCTAGGCAGAACCAGAGACAGTGATGAGGAGAATGACCTAGATGATGAAGACTCAATTGCCAATGCAATTGGCTGTCTTGGACCATTAAGTGGGTTTTTGGCACCAGAGCTCCAAAAATACCAAAAACAAATGAAAGGTAAAAGTGCTTTTGTTCATTTTGGAAAACATAGTTAAATCTGCATCACCTTGCAGAAATCATCTGTAACTTCATCTGTGAAAGCTGCTTTGAAAATTGTATTTTGTATTCACATAGAGCTTACAGCAGGTACCAAATGACTTGCTCTGCAGTCTGTGAAGAGGAGTTCAAAGTCAAGTTTGAAGGCTGTATGTGTAAATTAAATGACAGTGTGGGTTAAGGATTTGGCTACAGTAATGGTTAAAAATCCAAACCCATAGTGTTGCCCACCCACAAGAAAAAAAAAGCACATGTGTGGAAAAAAGTCCACCCTAAATCTGTGCTTATTTTCAAGAAAGCTGTTAGGTAGTCGGCATTTTCTGAAGAGTGTACATGTAATAAATAATCTTGACCTTTATTAGCATATGCATGGCTAATATTGGAACCTGTCAGCAGTGAGTGAATTCTGCAGGTCATTTCACTGCGCTTTTGGCCAAACCTTCAGACTGTTGTATGTTTTGGGTATATTCACTTTTTTTTTTTTTAAATTGGGTATGGTTTAGGTGTTGTCTCTATTTTTCAAATCCATCCACATTGTAATAAAATTTCTGACAGAATTATATGTTCACCTGTGCAAGCTCTACAAGCAGAACAAAATTCTGATCCATACAAGCAAAGCAGATCATTTGTTAACTTGCAGCAGCTTTTACAAAATGGTACTGGATCAACAGTGATTTTATATCCTGGGAGAGGCTATAGTTATTTATCCCCAACCCACCCCCACCTTCCCCCCCCAAAAAAAACCCCGACTGATGTAGCAGTCACTGTTATCTGATTACACATCATTCTTGTGGCTTGGTTTCACCGAGACCTGTAAGCTGCAGTTGTCCTCTTGATTGCTGTGGTGGTTTGTTTTTCCCTTCCTGAGGGACTGTAAGTCTCTACCTGCTGCTTCAAGCTAGCACGTAGTCAGAACATCAAACTGCTGTTGCAAACTAAGCCAAAGACAAACAAATATCCCTTGAAAAAGAATTACCCTGTTGACCCTGGAGTGCCAGTTTGGTGGTGCATCAGAACCAGCTGTGAAAATAAATTGCACTGCTGCTGTTAATCTGCAGCTGTTGACTGGAGATGCTCTCAAGTTGCCTGATCCTCAGCTGCTCTGCGCCTATCCCTTTTGTTGCTACTAGCAGCTTTCTCCCTGTTGTGCTATAACTGTTTCTTGATGCTTCTTGCTGGTATCACTAGGTCGGTTGTATAGTCTCATGCCTGCTTGACTGTAATGTATTTTATAACTTGCATTGTTAGCCTCCTCTTTGACCAATTGAGTGTCTTTAATAACCAGTTTGTGAATTACTTTGGTGATGGCTTGATGTACTTTTGGGTAATTGAAGAACTGTGCTTGTAACTTTGCATTGCTATGTTAATTGACTTTTGTACTCTTTGAACTCCCCTCAAACCCTTGCTATTCTTAAGCAGTAGTTCTAGAAATGTAATACTTCTTATTATAAATAGTGCAGCTTTGTTAAATATGCATATTATAATAAATTTTTAATTAAAGACTACAGTTAAATAAGACTATAGGAATCAGACATAGACTTCCCTTGCAGATAATCTGCAGAACTCTTGAGTATGCCAACTACTCCTCATCTCCACTTTATTCCCACTCTGTGCAGATCAGAATGAAGAACAAAGTCTGGGTTCCAGTAACATTGCAGAATTAAGTCCAGGAGCAATAGACTCTTGCCGAAGCGAGTATCACGCTGCTTTTAACAGCATGATGATGGAGCGTATGACCACTGATATTAATGCACTAAAAAAGCAATATTCAAGGATAAAGAAGAAGCAGCAACAGCAGGTTCACCATGTCTATATCAGAGCAGGTAACATATCAGAACATGCTTCATTTACCAATTTATTACAAGCTAACTTCATTATAGGAGACAGGGCAAATAACATTCTTTTACATTTAACCAAATAGACAAAACAAGAGAGACTGATGGAATATATAACACATTAGTAGTAAAGTGGATACCACTTTGTACAGACAGATTGTAAATGAGAGGGTGATGTTTTTTCTTCTTTTGTCAGGATCTGAAGGTGACGACCCTGGGATTTTTTTAGGTCCCAGGGACCAGCTGAACAATGGTACTTAAAAGTGTCTTTGCTATCTGGGTGCATTGTGGTGATCTCTCTGATTAAAAACTTCAAATCTTTGGCATTCTTGGAGTTGACATACTGATGCACTGGAAAAAGTGAAATGAGGAGATGAGTACGCTTCAGACCAAGTGGCAGGTAGATTCCTAGCTGGTCCGTGTTATCCTAACTCCTCTGAGTTCAGGTATGGCAAATTATGCAGCTGAAGAACTGGCTTAGATGTTCCATTGTGGCCGACAGTTTACCTAGCCATAATGATACTGCTGTGAGGATTGAGCTGGACATCAGGCCGTTATTTAGCAATCTGTGTTACAGAGCCTATTTCCCCAATTGGCAAACTCGGCAATGTGGAGTTTAGCAGGAACAGCGCAGCTGAGGGTTTTAGTGGGTGTGCAAGCTGAACACAGCCCACCCCACTCATTCCTCCCCACTTAGGTGTCACCTTTCTAAAGTCAGCATTGAACCATGCAGATGGGTCACTGTGGAGAATTTTTATTCCTCTTCTAGATTGTCTAAACTTGTCCTAGCAGGAGCATTGGAATACATAGAGCTGCAATTTTTCATTAACATCATTTGTAAGGAATTTTTTTTTTTTTAAATATTGGCAAAGTATTTGCTTTAAACAGAGGCTGTAGCCAGCAGAAACAGTGCAAACAGTAAAACGTTGATTCCCAAGGATTGCCAATCCCCACCCCCCAAACATGAACCTTTCTAATCTTACTAATCATGATGCAGGGCTGGGTTTGTGGTTTAATCAAACTGTCATCTAATTACCTAATTCTGAGTCTACTGCTCTGGTTTAATAAGAGGACCTAATAGGTGTGGTTTATCCGTTAGAAATACATTGG
This sequence comes from Aquila chrysaetos chrysaetos, assembly GCF_900496995.4. Taxonomy (NCBI): domain Eukaryota; kingdom Metazoa; phylum Chordata; class Aves; order Accipitriformes; family Accipitridae; genus Aquila; species Aquila chrysaetos. The sequence goes on along the minus strand of NC_044029.1, from coordinate 17,007,431 downwards.
TTCAGTCTCCAGTCTTATTTGACTGACCTTGTATAGGGACTGAAGTGCCTCTCATGGTTGGAAGAGAAATGAAGGAGAGGGGAAAGATCAGAAGCCAACGTTAATGTTAAACTATCAGTTACAGTGCAATTCCAAAAATTGAGATGCTATTTCTGTTATGATTTATTTTCATGGTATTCCTGTATTCCATAGGTAAGAAGCAGGGAGGGAGGACAGAAAATCTTTATTATAGAAGTTACAGCTTTGTGTTTGACCCCAAGATCAAAGAGAAATTCAGTGATTTTTCTTTTTTTTGTAAATATCTGTCAGTCCTACAAACCTTTGCTATATCTCATAGAAGGGCATCAGATTTGATGGGGCATCCTTAGAGCATTAATTGGTTTTGTCCTTTTACAATACTGTGTTTCTCTTAAACACTTTCTTTCAGACAAAGGGCCAGTTACCAGCCTCCTCCCTTCTCAGGTAAACCATTCCCCAGTGATAAACCACCTCCTTTTAGGAAAGAAGATGAAATTGAATAACAGGTCTCTCAAAAACGCTGTTATTCACATCCCAAGTCATGCTACAGGGAAGATGTCTCCCATTCCCCAAGAAGATCTTAAAGCAAAACTGAACTCTCCATGGCGCACTCACATACGAGTTCATCGAAAGAATATTGCTAGGGCTAAAGGCCAGCTGGGCTATGGGGATACTGTAGGTCTAATAGATGAGCAGAGCGAGAGCTGTAAAACAAATAGTCCTGGTGCAAAGGAGGAGACTTCCAAACATTCTGACTCTGGAGAAAGAGAAGGAGGTAGTTTGGATGACAGGACTACTCGAAAAGCTGACCGGCAGTCATCTGAGCCAGTCTCTACGGACAGCAGTACAAACATGTCAGTGGTTCAGCTAAAACTGGAAGCGCTGGAACTTGCCTCGGATAACAAAACCAATGCTGAGTCAACATCCCATCAGTCCAGCCAGCCATGTTTATCAGAGTCCTCCAGTTCATCCAGAGACAGTGGAAACCTGGCTAAATCTCCCCAGCCTGGGAACCTGAAGCCACAAGTCTTCAATCCTTTTCCCAGCGTCAAGCCTCTTCGAAAGTCAGCTACAGCCAGGAATTTAGGGCTGTATGGCCCCACTGAAAGAACGCCAACTGTACACTTCCCACAGATGAGCAGAAGTTTCAGTAAGTCTGCCAGTGGCAACAGTGGGACCAGGAAACGATGATGTACTTACTACCTGGCACTTTCTATTTCTGACAGCAACAAAAAATTTGTATTGCCTTCCCTCCCCACCCCCCAATGTGTGCGTGTGTACATGTGTCCCAAAGCGTTTCTAATCTTTAATTAAGTAGTGGGGACAAAAGTGGTTACCAGATGTATAAATATGTGTCTTTGACAATTGTGCTGCCGTGTTGTTATGGGATAGATTAGTGAAGATGCACTCTGGCACCCTATTGTCGATTCTGATGGTTCTGTGGTAAAATAAATACTGATTTGCAGTGTGAAGCATACTGTTTTCTTAAATCTAACTCAAACATAAAATCACTGGCTGCCTTTAACCCCTCAGCCCCCCATGGCTGCCTCCTGTCTCCTTCAAAGCTTGAAGGACAAATTGTCTGGTGCAGCAGACACCTATAACAGTTTTTATGACTGTTATGCAGCTTCCCCATTAGACCTCATCATCACGCTCTGTGAGCAGCTGAAGAAGCCATGACTAACAGAAGCACAAGCAGCCCTAGCAATCAAAAGTACCCCTCTGTGTCTGGCATGACCACTTAGCTACTGGGCCATCTGGCTTCAGATGTTCTTGAGCAGCATTTTGTGCTTCTCTTCCCACAGCAGTCCTCTGCTGATACTGCTTTTAATATAAGTGTAATCAGTGAGCATGAGAATAGCAGACATAAGTCCGTCCACAACACTGGTTTGCTCCTTTTCTGTTACATATGTACATACATACATTTCTGCTACTTACTGCTGGACAGTTGCAGCATGCAAAATTAGGAATTAGGTACAACTATATGTGTAGTTGTATGAGTATTATGGCACATCTTGGCTTCAGTGGATTTAAAAGCTATTATCTAGATTACAGACTTGTAATTAAATCATATTTGCCAGCTTAGCAGTAGGTAAAATATATGAATGTTCCAAAGTAGTTTAGGGTTTTAAATTCTATAAATAGAGTGATTAGATACTTAGGGTGCCACTTATCGTTAAAAGCCAACACATGAGCCACTGTGTAAGTGGGATGGACCCGTGGGACTGCCATGGGCTTCCACGGCTTGATTCTGGTTTGGTGTGAAAGAGCAATGGCAAAGCGATAAGCTGAGTATTTACTTCCAAATCAAAAAGCAAAGCTGGTGAATACTGTAAGACAAAATTTTTTTTTTTTTTTCCTATATATATTAAACAGTCAGGCAGAGAAGCTAAATGTGGATAATTCAACTTCAGGACTGCAAAATCAAGCACTCAAACTCCAAGAAATTCAGGTTGCTCTTAAAATGTTACAGCTCTGCCAAATTGTATGTATTGACTGTGATTCATTACCTTATTGCTTCCAAGTTTCCCATGACATGAAAGTGCCATTACTTTAAACTGGAGTAAAAGCAGTGATGATGAATCAGTCCCATTGTATGTAATATCTTACTTCCTCTTTTAAAATTCTTTGTTAAATTTGCAAATTAATATATCATTGTCTATTTATTAATGTATCCCATAACCTATAGGATTTGATATCAGTTTTACTGTATACAATAACTTATAAGCTGTACAATATATCCTGTTTACTGTTGTGGGGACAGTTTTATTTTGTTGTTGTTTTATACAAGTGTATTCATATAAATAATATACAAGTATGAACACTATAAATATAAACCAGATGTAGATCAGATCTTGCCCCTGCCTTATTTTCAGGTTATAGTAGTATTGTCACTAATGATTATTTATAGTGCTAAGTAAATTTAAAACAATGTAGAATTTAGTCAATGATCATGGACTGTATGAGAATTGTTTCTGCCTTGATTAAGAAGAAATGGACTTCTCAAAATTTTACTGTGAATCATTCTCCCCAGTTTTTCTTAGCTTCAGTGTATCACGTGGCTGTATACGGAACCAGTAAAAATAAAAGGACTGTCATTCTGCAAAAACTGCTAAAATGTTGAAGGTACATGTATGAATTTTCAACACGTTAAGCTGTGATTAAGCAATGAAAAATTAGCAAGCTTTGCATGGATATTGGTCTGGGGAAAGAAGTGCCAGTAGAATACAAGTTCTAGCGATTTAGACGTAATCAGTAATTGACGAGTGTGCTCTGAAAGTCTTGTACTCTACTTGGACCATTGGGATTGAGGCAAAGGAACCATGACACCTCAGTGCATTAGTTTGGTGATGTTTGCTGCAGGCAATTTTCTTTAAGTACTGCTAGATGAGAAAATTGAATGTCACTTCAGCTGTTCAGTACCTCAGAGGATGTTTACTCTCTACCTGAAATCTGCCTGTTGAACATACAGCAAAAGCAACTTCATCGCTTGGTACTGAGGGTGGAACATGAAGATGAGATCCAGAGAATCAGGAAACTCCAGAGACATTTCCAATTTTTTTTTCCCTAATGAATCCCTTCAGCAAATGAGGTCTGGTGATGCGGCTGTGCTTGGAAGAGTGGTGTTGCAGCACTGAGGACGTTGGGAAACATCATGGTGGGAGTCTCTGCTCCATAAACTTCTGCATTTTGTTTTCCTTGAGGCCTCCTTGTACTAGTGCTCTCTTCCATGTGACTAAATGACCTTTCTGTTTATTGGGTTTTTGTAACTCCTCGAGTCTTTTTTTTGAGGAAGTATTTTATTAGGATCAGATTGCCTTTTATTTCTGAGAATGTGTTTCACCATCATCAAATGGAAGCTCTCAAGGGCTGGGCATTTGATTCTGTTTTGAGAACACTTAACAGGCCTGCAAGTGGAAATGGACCCAAAGCTATTTTGAGATTATTCAAAATTGCCTACACTTTGGGGGTAAAAATGGTAGATGGTAGAAATCAGTTTTTCAGAATTGCAGGCAGCAAACAGTTGATTTCATCCACAACTGCAGCTAGGGGAAATATAATTTTGTATACTTAAGAAAAATCCTATCATAATCCATTCAAAGGAATGTGTTTGCTAGAAAGACAACAAAATGTTCTTTCAAGCAAAAATAAAATGCAGTCCTTTACACTGATATTTCCAATTCAGGTAAAAGTTCATGTTCAAAATTCAAGAGAGACTTTAACTCCATTTCAAACCTCCGCAACATGTATTTTAAACCATGTGAAGTTGTTCATGCAGAAGTAAGGTGGGTGGTTTCACTGCTCTGTAGTTTTCCTTGACCTTCTCGCAGTGAGTCACCCAGTGCCTGTCCCCAGGCAGCAGTCACACCTGGCTGAGTGGCAGGGAGCCAATGTCACCATCTGGCACCAGCTCCGCTGAAGCACGAAGAGACGAAAACTCATCCTAATGGATCCCTGTCCTTGTCCATGCTTTGTTTGCTCCAGTTTTACTCGCTATTTGTTGGCAGAAGATTGGTTCAGGGCAGGGGGTCATCGTGGAGCCCTGCGAGTGATTTGAGATGGGCAGTCGTCCCAGACGAGCACCTTCAGCCCGAGTGTCATCGGCCAGCGGGACCCGTCAGGTCAGGCTTCTCGAGCAGCCACAAACTGCTGTGTTTGGACAGCAGTTGGTGTTGGTGACAGCATCCGAGGGAAGGTGTTCTCCTCTGGGAGGGTCGTGCATGGGCAGGGTGGGTCCAGGACGCTGCAGGAAAGTACATGCGTGAAGGGTACTTCTATCTTCTGCATGCCCTTCCCCGCTGAAGAGCCAAGCCTTCATGGCTTGTACGGGCTGACTTTGGCTGACACGAGATACTTAACAACATTTAGGACACAGAAGTGGTTTGCAGCGTAAGACCGTGTCAAGCTAGCTGGTGTCCAGGCCCAGCCTCCCCCAGCCTGCAGGATGCTGGTTCAGCTGTGCTTTATCCTACAAGCAGCAGACAGCATTTACTGGCCCACCGCAGGTTTAAAAAGAACCACAAAGGTTTCCTAGTCTTTTTCTGATAAAATCGTATCAGACCACACTGGCTTACCATAAATGAGCAGGCAGGCATGGGACGCAATGCAGGTGGATGGAGAGGTTGGGAGGAGGGAAGGAGCAACCCATCCAGGCAAAAGGTGCAAGAAGGTTTGAGGGAAAGCAAACTCCTTGGTGCCTGTGCTTCTTTTTAGGTTGTGTGTTTGTAAACAACAACGAAAGGATCGGATGCACGTTGTGCTGCTCCACCAATCCTTCATGTGTTCAAAGTAATCACGGACGTGGCTGATGCCAGCGAGGAGCTGTGTCCCGTGACATTGTTGTCCACCCACTCAGGTCGCTCCTGCCCTGCCCCAGCAGGAGGGAGATGCCAGCGGAGAGCCCTCTGCTGCGGCTCACTGCGGCTCAGTTCACGCAGCGAGCTGTTGGAAAGGGAGCGAGCGCTCAAATCCCATCCGGGGTAAAACGTGCTGTCATTGCTGTCACTGGCCTGTGCTCTGAGCCAGCTCTGCGGGGAGGCTGTAGTTATGTGACACTGCCCCAAAATTAGGCTAGTGAGTGTCGCTAACGGGCAGGTGTGGCAGGCCATTGCTGGATGGATGTGGCCGTGCAACCCTGGGCAAAGCTCGGCGTGATATCTGCAGCTCCGCAATGTGGAGCTGGCTTGCTAGCTCAGCCCAAGGGCTTTGTAAGCCTGTGTGTGCTCAGAGCAGGGCTTGCACCAGTTTGCAGGGTATCTGGTGGATGTACGCAACGCTCAACCCCCAGTAGCGCTTGGGATGTAATCCTCTGCGTCTGGTTTGCCAGTGGCAGCCCTGCCAGTCTGGTGGAAAGGGCTGCTACACAATGTGTTGCTCGCTCGCTCCTTCTCTCAAGGGTGTGTAGTTTTTTATTATCATTTGTTGGTTTTCTGGTATTTTATAATTGCTGGTGACACAGGGAAATTTTTTGAGCGGTGCCTCATTTTTTGAATACTGGAGCAGGAGCAACAGGGGTGCTCTCTGCCTCACAGCACTCAATAGTTTTTGCAACTGTTCCTCTCTACATTTGGCTTGCGTTTCCCCTTTGTGAACTCCCAACCCTTGCTTGCGTCCATTGACTGTGTTTGATGAGAGTTTTCAGGAAGATAAGGATAGCCGTGCTGGTTGGCTTAGCCCAGCATCTTTTCTCTGACCACTAATTGTTGGAAATGCCTAAGAAAGGAGTCCTGTAGGAACACAGTGCATCCGGAGACAGCCTTCTCTTGGGGCGGTCATCCAGTTTGGTCTGGGTTGTGCACATCACACGGAGGTGAGGGGGATGGCCAGGCCAGCAGCTCAGGCCAGCGGCTCACTCACAGCAAACCAGCAGCGTGCTGATCTGGGCAGCTGCATGCACAGCAGGGACCACAAACAGTGGTTCAGCAGCAAAATTTCCTCCTTCACATGAAAAGAATAATAATAATAGAGACACGGCCAGGAATGAAAAGAATAATAAACACCAGAAAATGTGAGCCTGAAACAGTAGCTGTCGCTGTGATTCCTGCTGCATGCCAGTTTGCCTCGTGGGCTCCGCTTGCACTTCGAGCAGCGTGGTGGTCCCTCCCGTCCCGGCTGACCGGCCTCCCCTTGCTGGGGAGATGCCCCAGGGCTGGCCTGGAGGGATCCTGTGAGGGGGCAGGAGGTGGGAAGAGGCTGGAAAGCCTCACAGGCCCTCAGAGAGCGAGACGTGGCTGAAAACCTGGACCCAGTGCTTCGCACAGCCCATGCAGTGATGAAGGACACACAGGCAGTTCCTGACCAGTTTTTCAGCCCTATTCGAACACGCCTGATGGTGTTGCTCTGGTCTTGCTGCTCACTGCCCATAATGGCTCCTCTGCTGCATGCATCCACATACCTTGCGTTCCCTTCCTAACGGCTCCGGTGGCTTCTCCAAATAGCACACAGGTACGAACACCAGCCCAGAGTCCAGGGCAGGAGCCGGTCAGTGCAGATAAACCACAAGGACACCTGTGGAGGGAACGGGTTTGGCCAGCAAGAAGGAAGCAAGTTTATTCTTAGGAAAAGCAGGTAAGGTCTCTAGCAACCGCCCAGCATAGGTATAGAAGTCCAATGTTAAAACTCTGAAAGGCCAGTGATTTACAGCTTGCCTGCAATCAGTCACACGCGCTCAGGGAGAGGAGAGCTGAGCAAAGCCTTACAAGGTGTCAGCTTGTAGTTCCAGGCACCAAAACTTGTGTCAGAAATCTTAAAATTGTTCACAACTGGGACTTAAAATTGCAGCTTTCCTTACTCTCTTAATGACAACTTTTCCTGCAGCTGGGTTCCTTTTTTTCTGTTTTTTTTTTTTTTTAATACATGCAGGTCTATTGCTGTGTTTCATCTGCACCAAAATACAGCTGTAAACCTGATTGTCTTCTGCTCGTTCTCACGCTACCAGTCAGTTGCATTAGACATCATGCCCTTTTGAACTCCAGATTACTGTGTATGATAATTTTTTATACTCTTTTCCCTGCACTAGTAAACTTTTCACCCAGCTGCAACAATACTGCTCACTGTTTGGCCCTCAGTGCTCTTGGAGAAGAGGCCTTTCTCCAGAGGAAACAGAAGGACTATTGTCTGCTTGGCAGAGGAACAGATGACTTGGTGTTTCCTGACACGTTCTCCATCCCCACTAGCCAGCGCTGAGTCACCAGTTTCCATCCAGGCTGGAAAGTGTTTGTTCCACTCATGCCGAAGAGATGCTTCTTCTGCCATCGTGTGAGAGGCAAGCTGTCCCACTCCGCTGCTGAACCTCCAGGCCAGTGTGATGGACAGAGGGTTGGTGGAGGATTTCACTATTGCAGTTTGCAACATGACAGCACCTTCTGTCAAAGTGCTAAAATATCTGACCACGAAGATGCAATATTGCGAACTGCTAGAGGTTAGACCAGGCTTGCAGCCGCCACCACCAGCAGGTCAGTGATGTATACCCTGGCCCCAGTCCGCCCCGTGTCTGTGTGTTCAGATCCATTCACGCCGATCGTGTAGGTACAGTCACTAGATGCCACTGGTGTTCCACGCAAACGCAACCATGCTGCAATTCCTGTGAAAGGAAATACAGGCGTAGCTTAGTGTTTCCGATTTTTTTCCATTTTCAATCAGACGTGGAGCGGTTTCCAGGCTATTCACCTTTGATTTCACATTGCAGCCTCTCTGCTCGATGTGACTCCTCCTAGTAAGCTTGCTAACCTTCAGCAGTGATCCCAAAGTACAGAGACAGCCTAACAGTGTATCTTTGGAAACAGTGCCCATTGCAGTACACTAAAACGGTCTAAAGGCTCTGTCTTCATTAGTGGTATAATAAATTTTCTTTCTGGAGGATGAGCTGGCAAACACAATTCAGGTGGCAGGCAGGTGAAGGAAGCTTGCTAGGTTCACTGGGTGCCTTGTAGAGACTTGGTTTGTTTTAAGAGTGGGTCAGCAATGACAACCAGGTATGCTGGTCATGAATCAGCTGAGATATTTCTATCATAAATACTGGAGCTGAGCTGTTCCATGCTGAGGGTTGAAAGAAAAAAAAAAATCTTTTTGTCAAACTTCTGTAAAAACAAAACATAGCTAAACTAATGAGTGCCTCCTCTCAGGTACTTGCTGGCTTGCTGCCCTGCCCTGGAGACCTTACTGTTGAACCCATGAGTGTTTCAAGCTTCTGGAGTTTGAGGAAAAACCACATTCAGCTCTCTCACATGTGGATCCTCTGCCTTGAAGAACTACCTGCCTCTGCCGGGAGCTGGAATTTGCAGTCTACCTTCCTGTCCTCAGCAATCAGTACTGGCTTCTCAGGTCCATGCGTGCCCCAGACACAGCCACTGCCAGCGTCCTAGCAAAACGAGATGAGCCTTAGATTTGCAGTTCGATTTTTCAGGAGCATGCTCTGCAAATCTTCGTGACCAGACACATGCAGCGACACACAGGCTTGACACAGCCTAACTGAATGTGCACCAGACAGTTTACTGCCAGGAAAAAAGCACCAGTTGAATGCAGGTCACTTGAAAAACAAACATCCTAGATCCATTTAAGGACTTAGGCTCTTAAAACAGGACCAAGATGTTATTAAGATGCTTAAAAAGAAACACAACCCTTGCTCAGCTACTGCACAGCAACAGAGGCCCCTGGTGCTCTGTAAAATTTCCATTTGGCTTTAGCACTCCCAGAACACCTAGAGCTCTGCCTTTGCTTATGTCATCTTTGTGTCCCTTGGCTAATCCGCATGTGAGCAAAAATGTAGTCAAATCAAGCTGAAAAACTGACTCTAATTATCTCTGAGATTTGGCTGGCACACTTGGAGTTACTTGGCATTTGATAATTAATTTCAGCACAGGACAAATCTTGATGTGCCTGGGCAGAGCCAGAAATGGACTGGGTTTTGTCATTAAATCAAGATGTGCCTGAAGAGAGTGTGGTCATTTCTAGCTCTGACCAAGTGTGATTAGTCCAACAATGTCTGAGGAAATTCAGCAGTTGGTTGCTTTTAATCTCCATTTTGAGATATGCTTCAAAGAAAGGCATTACTTTTATCCCCAGAGTTCGTTTTTTCCTTGTACGGCCAGTGATGTCCATGACCAGAGTCCTTGAGCCTGAACAGTTCCAACCAACAGATCCCCTCCTGATGAACAAGTGTTTTCACTGTTAAGTGTTGTCTATTTTAGGGTAGACGGGGGCATTTTCTGTGCCTCCTGCTGAGGTGGTGACACTGTAGATGCAAAGTCAAGTTCCAGGACATGGGGACATGGCTCTGTGCCATCTACACAGGATGGATGGGTTTCATCCTGTGGGCTTCATGAGGGTGAAAGGGAAGGAAGGCATTGACCTCTAAAGTTACAGGTGATAGTCTTGTTTAAAAAAAAAGCTATAGATGGGTCTGTGCATCCACTGGAAAGGCTGCAAATCATGAAGAGTGGAAAAACTCTGTCCTAGAGATCTGGCCACTCATATGGATGAGGGAGACCTGGACCCCAGCATCTGCATGTGGCTAGATTTTTCTTTATGCAGTAATTATGTAAAAAGAGGATGGAGCCCTGTGCAGGGAATAATCTCAACCTGGGGCTTATTTCTTTAGATTAATGAAAAAAGGTTGAAAGAGAACAATGACATAACCTAAATATACATTCTGTACAAAGGATAACCCATAATAAATCTTCTGTGTCATTTCCCAACTTGCTTCTCCATTTCGATTTTCCAGTGAGTACAGAAGTGAGACCTGGGCACCTTTAGCTAAGGGAAAGCCTGACTGTTCTTTGAACTGAAGTGGGTACTGATTCCGAGATGGGACTTGGTAAGGATAGCATGGATAGATAAGAGAGGGAGTACAAGAAGAGATTATTTTTTTCTAGTCTGTATTTTGAATATAGATTTTTGTATACCTTTTTCCTTCAAGGACACACAGTGCACCAGGCATTTAGCTGTTATATTTGTTGCCTTACAGGTATTACCTATCTGTATGGTGAGCATTGACTGCTATTTGAATTAAAGCAATAATAAGCTTGCTCTAACCATTCCCCTGTCTGTGTATGAAGTGACGGCACCTCCAGGAGCAGCCTGCAGGGAAGGTGATGGTCTCTGGTCTCTGAAGCCATGTACAGCCCTCGATGATATGCTAGAGGGACCACAGCACTACAAACACGTGCAAGGTTGGTATTTGCTGAAGTTCAGTATCAGGAAAAAAGTGAATCGGAAGCATCCTTGCCATAATAAAGCTGTAACCACACAGTTTGTATGCGCAGGTGATCTTTTTTTACCATGCTCACCTGCTGGCAGGTTACCATGCAGTGTCGCTGGTGCTATTGATCCCATAAGCAGTTGTTCGTCTCCAGGGAAGGAGTTACCTCATAAACAAATGTTCTAGGTTTGACTTATGCCCTCCCGCAGTGTCTCCATGGCAAACGGGTTGGTGCCACCACTGTTAAAGCTGGCAGACTGAAAATTTTCTATTCCTTCTTTCCTTCCTTCCATCCTTCCCTCTTGTCTGCCTGCCTGCCTCATCTCGTCTCCCTTCCTGCCTGCCTGCCTTTTTCCCCTCCTTCTTTCATCCCCAAATAGATCAAGAGCATATTCTCGAGCTGGTAAAAAAACCTGCACAGTGGTACCTGACCTGGATGTGATGTTTCATTTATCCAGCTTTCTGTTTCATATTTATTTCTTCTTACTTCTGCACAAGATCTGTGATGTGTCTCCAGGCTTCCAGGGGAAATTTTGGAAAGAGCTGAATGATTTATCTCTGTTCCAGTATGCTGCAGGGACCGGAGTGCACCATCTGGTGATGAACAAGGCCATTTTTGACACCTATACTCCTGTTATGAACCAGCCACAAATTTGCTTTTTTTTTCTTCATGTCTATTTTTCTCGTCAAAATTTTTTTTTTTCTTTCTCCTCTGTTGCAAGCTCTCCTAGTTACATATTGAGCCAGTGGGGGATTTCTCTGGTCTTTTTTTTTTTTTTTTTTTTGAGGCTTAGCTGCAATCAGGCAATACCAAAAAAACCCCCAAAACCTCTCCCTCAGTTTTCTTTACAAAACTAAAAGGAGAACACTCTGTTTCTAGTTCTCTTAGGTTTGAGAAGGCTTTTGCCAAAAGTTTGGATATCAGAAGGGAAAAATTTGTCCCAAAGTTGTTATCCCTATTTTGAATCTGGGTCCTTTTGGAGGCTCAGTGTGTGATTTCTTAGCATTTTGACATGAAAAATGATGCTGTCCTTCAAAATAGAGAGAGTAGTGGTTATTCAAATTCACAGCAGCAGATAAATGACCTGCCCCTTGAAGGCTACTTTTCTCAGAGTAAGATGAGCCAGAAGCTGCCAAAGCTTGAAGGAAGGTGGGAGCAAGCAAGGCTCCACCCTGGGGAGGCTTGGGGTGGGCATGGCTTTTCTCTTCCCTTCCTGTACAGCGACCTGCGCTCTGCCTCCCTTTCTTAGAAAACAGGTAAAGTACGTATCTGAGATTATATTTTGGCACTCGCTGGAATGAGTCCAGTAAAATACAAGTCATATGAGGGCATTACTACACAGCTAACACTGCTGCACAACTAGCTGCAGGTTAAAATCACTCACTGTCAATGCAGTTCACCGCTACTGGTTCACTGCTGCTCAGAGAAGATGGAGGCACAGGGACTTTGCTGCAGTCAAAACTGACTATGTGAATAGTGAGTGAGTGAAATACAGTTATTTTTCTTTCAGAGGTGTCTTCTGCTCTGAGGTCCTGCTGGAGAGTATGGAAAGCTTTGATGAAGGTACTTTGATGATGATGAAAAGAGCCATCACCTATGTGTAAAACTAAACAGGAATTCCTTCTTTTCTCTTCTCATTTTCTCGCACAGTGGACTGACTAATTGGAAATGGGATTGCAAAGTTGCATCTTGATTATTCACCAGCTTTTAAACTCCATCCAGGATCACAGAACAGAGAGTAAGTCCCGCTTGCTTTTCTGTCAGGCGGAACGTGTGCCCATATGGTTTTCAAGCTCTGCTGTTCACATATGCAGATAGTTACAGATGAAATGTATTCTTCATGTTGTTTTGCTCACTACTCCCATGCAGAGATGGACTGGGGTGAAGAATGCCTTGTACGCTCTAACCCTGAAGTTATTACTCTCAGAATAAGTGTTGCAACATGAGTATGTTGTCTGGGACATATTGCCAGGCTCTCTTTCTTGAAATTGTATGCAATGTTGCTGCGATGCACATTTTTAGTTTGCTTGTGCCACAGGCTCTTGTGTTAAGTTAAGGCTACCTCAGGATGGAAGAGGATGTCAGCTTAGGTCCTTAGCTGCCTTCAAACAGTGGTCTCAGCTGAGGAAGGATGGACTCCTTCTTCCCTTAGTGTTCGGAAGATCCTTGGGCCTATTGAAGGGAGCTGAGACGTGAGAGCAAGGTGCCCCTTGCCCGTCCTCCCTGGGCATAGCGTACCTCTAAATCAGGGCAAGTTTCCAGCTTGACCTGCGGATTCTGCCCAGCTCTTCAGCTATGACAACTGGTCTGTGGGGTACCTCCATCTACGCCGTTGCTGTTTGCTCTGGAGGAGATGGGGAGCTGCTCTTGAGGCTGGGGACGCTGCCCTAGCAGGCAAGCGCCTCCTTTCCCTGCGTTTTCTGTATGTTCTCACCAGAGAGTGTGATATTAAGGCTGAAGTACAGGAAATCTGCCTCCCTGGCTTTATCCTCACAACATCCTGTAGCGGCTTAGACCCGTGACGTAGACCGCAGAGCAGTGGCTGCAGGAGCCTGAACAGGACAACAGGGGAAGGAAGAGGATTTGTGGGGAAGGAGCATCCCATCGGCATCCAGCCAGCCAGGAACCACCACCATTAATAACATCCCCTGTGGGGAGCGGGTTTCCCAAAACTGACATCCAGCCCCCGTGGCACCTGCCGTTGGGACACCCTGATTTACCGCATCAGGTTTTAGTCTGTGACCAGAGTGCTAAACAGCAGAAAGTTTAGAAGAAATTGGACTGTCGTTTGCTGCTGTTGAGAGCTAAATGGAAGAACATAACCAATCTGATGAGCAAAATCCCTTTATCTGGCAGTCACAGAGCTCTGCACAGGAAAGCTGAAGAGCTACACGGGGAAGGTCTCTGCAGGGCTGCACAGAGCTCTAATACTGGTAAAAAAAAAAAGGGGAGCTGGCAGTATGATTTTGAGCACCGCCTACTGGTACATTAATCACTAACAGATTAGATGTTTCTAAAAGTATAGCACTGAATGAAATAAGGCCAATTTGGTCCCAAAGAGTGGAGTATAGAGCTGACAGGAAAAGTGGACCAATATTTTGTAAGGAAGGGGGTTGAAACATTCTGGGTGAATTTTGCTAGATTTAGCGGAAGTGAAATGAGGAAAAAAAAAAATCTAGCAGTGTTGACAACACCTCACGCTCACATTGTTAATGAAACATTGTGATTTTCAGTTTCTATTTTTACAATGTTTACATTATGTATTCTAACTCAAATTATACATCCTATATCATAAAAAAAAAAACCATCCTCAACTGGAAGATCCCAGTTCTCTGGAATTTTACTTCTGAGCAAAGTGTGGGGTTTTTTTGCTCCCCAAACTTGACTGTTAGAGAAGGGAGGAGGAGTTCTTCCTTCCCTCCATTTGGCACATGATATACAGTGCCTTTCTCTAAAGAGCAGGTTCATCTGAGCACGAAACTACCCACAGAATGGGTGGGCTCCTGGGTTTTGCTAACTGGAGGCTGAGGGCTCAGTGCAACAAAAACTTGAGTTCCCCGCAGAATAGCTACTCGGATTCACCTGAGACCTAAGGCAGATTTTGGTCCTTCTTAGAAAATACTTTTCGGGTGTGCTTGTTGTTGTTTCTAACAAAGTGCTTTTCGGGTGTTTGTTGTTGTTTCTAACAAAGACAGAATTGAACCGATCTCCCAAGTTAGGATGCTTAGAGATGTGCAAGATGAGATGCGACTGGTGAGACTACAATACACAGATTAAGTAAATAAAGAAGTCATTAAGGGACAGAGAAGCCATGAAGGGATGGAGTGGCCTTTAGTTTGAGGAAGAACAGGTATACAAGCTCTCATTTTGCGTTTAATTTTACCCTCCCTTTCTGCAATAAGCCATAAGTCAGTCCAGGGGTTCGTGTTTCATACAGTGAAGAAACTGATACAGAGCCATGGATTTAGCAGCTGATTTTTCTCGGTTCTCAGGAAAGGAGTTCCTGATGTGTTCTGCATCATTCACGTGCTGCTGCTGCACATTGGAGCCATGCCGGGTGGACAGGTGCAACCGGCTTGTACGCTCAAGGAGTATCCTTTGGGGATCAGCTTTAAAGAAATCTGATCCAGTTACAAGGGTGGGAAAATACTTCCTGTCTGGAAAATTTCCTACTGAATTTCAGTGTTGCATGATCTCATAGCACCTTCTGAATTCAGGTCCTCTCTTTGCTATCCCTTTCCCAGGATGCTTACCTCTATAATATTGTCCCTGAAAGACACCTCTACTGCCCTCTCCCTCAGAGTTACTAAGGCACAAATATTCATGCAGAGAAGAGGAGGAGCGTTTTGTTTCCTGTGTGGTTCTGCAAACAACAAGTGGCTGTGCTGGGCACTGTGGAAGTGCCTCACCACCCCCACGTCTATAGATAGGGTAGTCTCGGTGTTTACCATACTCCAAAGTCACACTGGCACCAGCCAGGATAAGAGAAGTGGAGAGTAAGAAATAGAAGTACCAAATACAAACAGCACAGACAGAGGAAAATTACAAGAAAACCATGCATATCTGATTACTGTTTGGATTAGATACAAAGGTGCTTTCCAGTCTGTATGATGTACCTAACTTATAAGTATTCACACCTGCCTGCCAATAGGTTTGAGCACCCCTATAGATTTTCTTTGCTGAAGAAGACTGGGCTTACTTCATTTCATATTTCAGGTGCCCTTGCTTGCTTACTCCTCCCACCTGTGGATATCTAGATCCTTACCTCGGACACAAAGGAGCTTTGACATTCCTCCAACCTGCCTTGGACATGCAGAGCCGGAGAGTGGCTGTCCTGCTGCTGGGTTCGCGGGACTGCCTGTCCACCCCCAAAAGTAACTGAGGCACTTTGTGGTGACAAGGGGCATGGGGTGCATGACTGCCCTCCTCCTGGGTCCTGCTTCTAAGGATAAAGTTACATTTTCCCCAGATCAGGCCTCACTGATATTCCAGAAGACTGTCTAGTTGCTGGAAGCAATCATCTCCTGAACCATTTCTACAGGTAATGCACTTTTTAGGTATATGTATATATGAAAACTGGTTTTGGTTCTTGGAAAAATGGCAGTATCCAAAGGCTGGATATCGCTCAGGAACATGTTTATTCCCATACCCTGTGCAATCCGTCCCTTTGTTTCCTGCAAACTAATCCTTGCATTTTTTTAAGTTTTTCTTTGCCTTTGCACGTTTCTATGAATCTGTGGTTTGCTGGTTCACTGCACTGTAGCAGCGTCCAGTTTCCTCTCCAAAACTTTCAAGCTGCTCTTAACCTCCAAGCACAGCAATTGCAAATGGCTTTTCCCAAGGTTAAGTCAGACTCCCCGAGCAAAGCCCCCCCCCCCTTTTTTTTTGGGTGGGGGGGTGGGGAGAGGGGTGTTCTTTGATTCCCATCATGCACATTTGATTCAAAAGCTCAGATTCAGATAAAAACTTAATGTTTCTATCCCTTACAAAACAGGTATCTTCTGAAAGTTTTATTCTTTCTAGGAGTACAATGCTATTAAAATCTCTACAGCAGAGCCTGTAGGTAGGCTCACTTTCTCCAGCTAACTTAGCTGGAAGACGTCACTTTTGCCTCCAGGGCTGCTGGTCACTTGGAGAATACACCAGGAAAATATTCCTGTGTTTACTCTGTTCTTAAACTCTCTCAGCATCTCTGTCCAGTGTCAGAGACTGGGCCAGGGGAACCCCTGGGTTAACCCAATGGGACTGTTTTAATGAATTTATGTTCTGTCATTAAATCTCTTCCCTCTGACCCTGAACTATTAAAAAA
This sequence comes from Aquila chrysaetos chrysaetos, assembly GCF_900496995.4. Taxonomy (NCBI): domain Eukaryota; kingdom Metazoa; phylum Chordata; class Aves; order Accipitriformes; family Accipitridae; genus Aquila; species Aquila chrysaetos. The sequence continues at coordinate 16,990,904 of NC_044029.1, read as the reverse complement.
TTAGCTATTTTCCACTCCTTTCTCCTCCTGCTTCTCCTGTTGCCTCCTGGCAAGGGTGGAGCTCTTGTTCTTGGCTGAACCCCTGCGTCTGCAGCAAACTCCACTTTCTCTGGAGCGCTCCCTTTCATCTTTTCTACCCACAAGGTTTTCTCCCAGTTCTCTGTTTCTAGCTCTTCTCTTTGGTGTCCATTTCAGCTCCTCCACCACCTTGTGTCATTCCTTGGCATTATCATTAATGGTAGCTGTGGGTAGAAACCTATAATTAAATATTGCATAATGACTGTATAACAGAACACTAGATAGGATAAAAACACTGAAGGAAATAGCTCCTGACAGATGGAGGAAGGTCACTCACCCTGTTAACACCCTTGCTTAGTCAGGCATCTTATTAACCAGCTGCTATAACAAGTCTTTACCAGAATGTTTTATGGGATGTTGTATTTTAGTCCATGCCTCTTGTAGAGACAGATACTCCTACAGGGTTGTCTGCTAGAAAGGTTGTTTCAGGGTCTTTTTAATCACTGGTAGTCATCACCGAGTGGGTTACTCATGGTTATTAGTATTACCTCAGCTACTCTAAAGGCAAAAAAAACTTAAATAAAATTGAACAGTCATTTTTTTGTTTGTTTTGTTAAGACATAAATTGCACAGCTGGAGAGTGCATAGCTCTCTGTACACCATGATTGCTATCCCAACTGTGATTGCTCCAGCTATAGTATACTATGGCATCAAGATGGATCAACAAAATTCGCATTTCATTATGGCAAGCCTGATATTGATAATAAATGACAACCAAAGAATTTGCAGTACAGTCGGAAGGTTGCACAGCTAGAACTTACTGATGTTTTATCATTTGAGAGACATAGGCATAGTGAAGTTAACTGACTTGCTCAGTACGGCACAGTAAGCCAAAGCCAACAAGAAGCTGAACCCAACCACCGTCATCTCCAGGCTCACATGCAACCATAAAAATTGTTTCTTTTCTTCAAAAACAACCAATTCAAACAAAAAAGATTCCTCTTGGGTACAAGCTGGTAACCTCTAGTGTCCATAAGTGGCACTGTCTTTTAGAGACTTTTACAATTTTGTAATAACTGTGGGATTTTGTTCCTTCCAGTGTCTGATTAATTATACATTTTGTTGCTCGGGTACTAAAGCTGGAACTATCAATTTTATATATGTTTATTTACTTTTGAAAAACACATAATTTAGTTTATGGTAAGATGTGCCTTATATCTGAGAGTTCTGCATTCAGTCATGCTTCTGGCATGTTAGTTATAATCTTCTGCCATTTCACAGTATCTGGATGGTCCTGTATCTTATGTGAATAAACCTACTTCTCCTACGCATGTCTCGGCACAGATCTGTTGTTCTAATCCCTGCCTGTTGACATGTACATTGTGTGCAATTTTCTAAAAATGGAATGTTTCAGGTTCATTTCTTTTCTCAGCTTATAGAGTTTCTCATCCCCACAGTGCTTTTTTTGGTAACGTTTCCACTTTTTCTTTAAAATTCAGTTAAAAGTTCTTCATTGGAACAAATGAAGATCCTTCCTTGTCATAAAACTTTTGTAGTCACAGAAAGACCAGGATATTTGAGGGCTTAAGGGCAAAATTGTCTCTAGTGAACTATCCACCAGAGCATACAGATTTTGGCTTAAGATTTTGACTATATCTCTTATGAGGCAGATATTCCCTGCTGATTTCAAGGGGAGTTTCAGACATGGTAGAAAAGAAGAGTTCCTGAGTAGGGATCATCATATGAAGTTAATAAGAGAAATTTGCTTCATGCTTTCAATGTCCTTGAGACTACAGAAATGATGCCAATGGCATAAATGAAGTATTCTTTATTCTTTGTTAAATATTAATAAGCATTGTGGCTGTTATGTAGTCATGACATTTCCACATTAATAAGTCCATCTGTAACTAAAAAGGGAGGTCAGGCTTAGTCATGTGGCTTATTGACTGACTTCTGTTACGCTCCATCCCTAAGGTTTTGAAAAACAGACAAATTTTTCATTCTTGAGGAAAGAGAACTTCCGTTGCAGCAAACAACAGTTGTGAAGGTGCCAGAAGTGTAGGATGGCATTAAAAATCTTTTCCCCCCACCAAAAAAACCCCTAGTGACTGTCAGTCCAAGAAGACCCTTTTCAAAGAAGGGTCTTTACTGAGTCCCTGCTATGTGTCAGCAGAGTTTATACAGTCCATGTATTTCTGGGATCGTGCTTACTGTTCTCTGAGATTTTGCCATTCTGTTCACAGCATGGCTGATTTGGATTTTGTCTGTGGGCTGTGGTTTTGTGAGTTTAAAGCAATGATTGTTTTGTGTGTCTAATCCAGGTTAACTGCTTTGAACCCCTTTGCTGTTGTGAGTGTAAATAATTAGCTTGTCCTGATAGTTCTCCTTCCCTTCTTCCCTGCAAAATTTCAGAAACGCTTTCTTTATCATTTGGTGATTTACAAATCCAACTTAGAGAACTGACAAGGAGACAGGCAGCCATGTTATTTATCTTTCTTGGCACCCTGAGCCTCCAGCTAGGTCATCTATTTAAATTGCCCAATATTCCTGGCAAAGCTCTGCTCAGTTTTCTGGTCAGTTTAGTCCAAACTCAAGGATATTTTTTCTTTATCTGCTCTTTCCAAATTTCAACTTTAACAAAAAAATGGATGAAGGACATTTTCCTTGGAAGAACAAGTGGGGAAGCCAGAGCGAGAAGGGAAGGGAGATTGCCTGGGAAAGCTGAGAATAGCTGGGGATGTTTGGGAGCCTGCAAATCTACAAATGTTAAAAAAAATGTGGGGAGTTACTTCAGTGAGAGGTAACACAAGGTGAATTGTTTGTTACCCTCCACTATATGTGATAAGACTAGAACAGACCACTGTGATAATCTTGTCTGATTCCCTGTCTAACATAGTCGTAAGACCTCCCCCCTTTGAACTACAGCAGACCACAGTGGGAAATCCAACCAGCCCTGTTCTTCTGCACAGCCTGATTTCCAGGGATGGACAATCCCTTCAGATGATGGCAGTTGTGCTAATAGGATGGTGGGCCTTATTTTCTGAATTTATTTAAATTGAAATCCCTAACATTGTCTCAGAGGAGAAGCACCTTCCAACAGCAGCTGTACCTATGTAGGTATGTACATACAATTTCAGCTTTCCCTGCCTTAATCTAACTGGCAGATAGCCTTTAGTTATTCTCACAGGTCATCTCTGAATCTCCATGCTTTTAGTCCTGTCCAAACGAATACATAATTAGTTTAAGCAATTAGAAACTGTTTCAACAGAAGAGGCTGAGAGAAGCCCACTTCAGAGCAACCTGTGCCCCAGCTGCAGGGCGCAATCTTGTAAGGTGCAAGAAACCAGGTTCAAACCTGTGCTCGCTGCCAAGGGAGCAGGAGAAGCCCCTCTGGCTGGGCTCTGCGTAGCATCCAGCCCTGTAGATGTGTCCTGTCCCATCAGCCAGACAGGCTTTTTCCTCTCATCTGCCCCGTGAATTGTGCTGTGCCACAGAAGTTATGTACTCGGGGTTTAGGAGATTTGGAAACCCAGATTCCTACAGGATTTTGCGGGAAGGAACGGTACCCACAACAGCTACTGGCAGAGGAGATAGGATCTAGCTACTACCCGCGGGACTTAGAGAATGCCTCTTGGTGTCTGTGTGGTTTCTGAGACTTTCTGTCTCCCGTTTTCTTTCTTTTAGTCATTGCTGAAAAAACGTTAACTAGAGTGGGGTTGAGTACAGGACCTTGCCGTACTGGAGAGTCATTCGAGAGTGATCCTTCCACCATCATTTACACCTAATTTATCCTGTTTCTAATTCACTTATGCACTGCCATGTTCCCTTGGCACTGGTATGACACTTTAACCAGTTGTAAGTAATATAAAGCAACATAGTGGCCTTGTAGCCTTGAGGTCTGAAAAATTGGAGCAGGATTCTGTTTTCTGCTAGCCTAGCTGGATCGGTATTAATTACAGTACCTTCTCCAAAGGGGGATATACATCCCACACGGCCAGGGAAAGGACAAATGGATCTGGGGAGCTGTAGTGGCTCTCCTGGCATCACTTGAAGCTGGGCAAGAAAAGGTGTCAGCAGACACTTGCTGAGGGCTTAGCTTTCTTTTGAAAGGGTGCTGGCTAAACTCAGCGAGTCTTCTGAAGGCAGGAAAGTTATATGAAGGCTGTATGAGTAAGGCAAGGAGTTAGCCTTGTGTTTTGCTTTCCTGTCAGCAGCCTATGACACGAGACTGAGGTAGAAAGTGGAAAAGAAAGGAGCACGACTGGTTAAGTGTAGAAAGGGAAAAGAGAGACAAAAGATATGGCAGAATTACAGCCTAGATATGGGAGGATTTAAGTCTTCAAGGTCAAATGTGTTTGTGAAAGGGTTAGGAAACAGTTGCTCTCCATGGGCTCTCTTCCCAACTAGAGAATAAATCACTGTCCTCTACAGCAGCAATGCCACCACTTCTCTTCAGTAACAAACCAGCACCATGGCTAGGCTTCTCCTCTGTTCTGGTCTATTAAGGAAAGTCCTTTTTTTGTTCTTAGAAATGCCAGCCATAAAATTTTACCCGTGTGTCTTTGTTTCTCTTACTAGCTTTTTACACTTCATAGTTCCTAATCTGTATTCATTGTTATCAATTCATCCTTTCATTCATTTCTTCTTTTCTTTAAAAAAAAAAATTTTTTTAGCTTATTGTGCTATCCTTCTAAGTCAGGTTTTTTTGTAACCAGCACAGCCTTCTTTCCCAATTGTGGTATTGTGGCTTTCTTAGCATCTAGTGAAATATTCTTAAATATCTCCTAATTAACATTTTTCTTTTTAGAGTCATCTCCCAACTGACTTCAGTCAATTGTTTTCAGCTTGGTAGAAAGTTGGCCCTTTTCAAGCCCCAAGGATGTATATAGTTTACTGGTTTGGACTCTGTTCTAGTTATACAGAACAAAGGTAATGAAATCATGATTGCTGGCTCCTAAACTACCACTACCTCCTACTTCTGTGAATGGCCTCTGTGTCAACAGGAGGGCTAAATATAAATCCTTCCCATGTTGGATGTAACACTTGAACTCAGATGTTGCCTATGATTCTCAGAAATGAAGGAAAGACTCATATTTGCAGCACGAGATCCTTGAAACTCTTATTTTCTCCTTCCTGAATATTGCAGATAGGTCCTGCAGGAGTCAGTCATCATTCAAACCTCTGACTTCACCAAAACTTGAGGTTTTTTGCCATGGACATTGTATCAATCAGATACAATATAAAACATTTTCTAACCATCCACACCTCATGAAAATCAGACGTGAAGTTTTTCAGTAGCCAGCAAAGCCTGATATACTTTTGTAGGTCTGTGGATTAGCTTGTACAAAGCAAAACATGCCAGACACAAAGAGATTGACTTTCAGGATCTCTAACTGGCAGAAATCCTCAGGAGTTATTGACAGAGGGAGAACCTTGGTGCTACTGGTAGGTTGAATCCCCTGTGAATACAGTGTCTAGCCAGGAGCTGTAAGTCTGCTTTATACATCCTTAACAGAAACTGTGAATAAGTTTCCATTTTTACACACAGTCACCATGTCCTCATATACAGAAAGTATCTAGCAAAGTATGTGAGACAGTTATTTTTTTTCTTTTGTTTGAAAATTTTGAGCCCTCCCACTCCCACTAGAGAAATAACTGCAGTACTGTGTCTCCCATTCGGCCACCTTGGGTGGCTGTTTTACAGACCCCAGGCACTGGTGTGTGCTGAGGGCTGACCAGCTGGAAAGCAGCTTTGTGGAGAAGGAAGTGGTGGTCCTGGTGGACACCAAGTTGGGCAGGAGGCAGCCGCGTGCCCTCGGGGCGAAGGCGGCCAAAACAGCCTCCTGGGCTGCATCAGGCAGAGCGCTGCCAGCCGGCCGAGGGAGGTGATCCTTCCCCTCTGCTCAGCCCTGGGAGACACACCGGGAGCGCTGGGTCCAGTCCGGGGCTCCCCAGTACAACCCAGGCAGGCACGTACTGCAGCGGGTCCGGTGAAGGGCCACAAAGATGTTTGGAGCATCTCTCCTCTAAGGAAAGGCTGAGAGAGCTGGGACTGTTTAGCTGTACTGGGTCTGGCTGGGATGGAGTTAATTTTCTTCATAGCAGCCTGTATAGTGCTGTGTTTTGGATTTGTGACTAAATCAGTGTTGGTAACACAACAGTGTTTTGGCTACTGCTGAGCAGTGCTTGTGCAGTGTCAAGGTTTCCTTTTTTTCCCACTCTGCCCCACAGCCAGTAGACTGGGGGTGGGCAAGACATTGAGAGAGGACACAGCTGGGATGGGACAGATTCCCAAGCTGGCCACAGGGACATTTGCTACCATACAATGTCATGCTCAGCAATTAGAGGTCAAGGAAAGGAGGAGGAAGCAGGGACATTCATGGTTATGGTGTTCGTCTTCCCAAGTAACCATCACGCATGCTGAGGCCCTGCTTACTAGGAGGAGGCTGATGGGACATAGTAAATAAAGTCCTTATTTTGCTTTGCTTGGGTGTGCAGCTTATGCTTCACTTATTAAACTGTCTTTATCTCGATCCACAAGTCTTGTCTTCCTTATATTTTCTCCCCATCCCTTGGGAGAGGAGAGTGAGCAAGTGGCTGTGTGGGTGCTTGGCTGCTGGCTGAGGTCAACCCAACACATTAGCCTAGATAAGAGAAGGCTCATGGGGGACCACAGCAATGTATATAAATACCTGAAGGGAGGGTGCATAGAGGACAGAGCCAAGCTCTTTTCCATGGTGCCCAGTGACAGGACAAGAGACAATGGGCACAAACTAAAACACAGGAGGTTCCATCTGAACATCAGGAAACACTTTTTCACCATGAGGGTGACCAAGCACTGGCACAGGTTGCCCGGGGAGGTTGTGCAGTCTCCAGCCTTAGAAATAATCAGAAGCCATCAGGACATGGTCCTGGACAACCAGCTGTGCATGGCTCTGCTTCAGCAGGAGGGTTGGACCAGGTGGTCTCCAGAGGTCCCTTTTAACCTCAACCATTTTGTGATTCTGTGAGTCTGTCTCTTTTCTTGTCTGTCTGTTTATCCCTCTTTAACACTCACTCTGGAATCTGAGACACATCTGTGAATTGCAACAACTCACTAACCCAGCAAACACGCTAGTTTTTAGCTGCATTAGTAAGTTCACTAAGATCACAGATCAGTGCAACAAGTACCAAACATAGTGAGAATCGGGGAGCGCAGCATCTGTCTGGGGACAGCAGAAGAGTGGGGAAAAAGATGGGGAAGAGCTGCTTCTTTTTCTGAAACACTGAGCTGTTTGGCTGTGCACCCATGGGGTGGAGAGAGCCAGTCTAAGTGATTTTTGGCAGAGTATCTGAGTTAATTTTCTCTCGGGTTTTCAGAAACCAAGTTTTCTATATAGCCACTTCAGAAAAGGGTGGGGAGTGGTTGCACATCCAGGGTGAAACCTGCCCTGTCCAAGGTGTCAGTGTCCAAATAATCACAAAATAACCTCCTATCTCCCTTGAGCTGGCATCCCACTCTTCTGGCTTTTCTGTAGGGTGTTTTTCCATAGAGTCCATGCCCCCTAAAGATCCTAAGAGCACCTTTCACTCAGGTGGGATCTTAAGACTACCTAGTGCTCCTCAGGCTTGTATCACCTCTACTTCCCTGACCTCGTTCTTTCGTTCCCTTCCTGCCCACCTCAGACTGGATGAAGGGTGAGTCTCTCGTGGCAGTGAATTCTGAGCTGAAACCAGTGGACCTCCTCGTCTCATGGCAAAAAGTAGAGGACAAAAAATTTATAACCTTCCTAACATTAAACACGGAAGTTAAAAATATTACAGTCCCGGAGGAGAAAGGACTGTTATGTCTCAGTAAGCAAGAGAGCACTAAAGAACCGATGCACAATTGATATCAGTGTTTGGGTTCCACCTATAGCATCTAGCCTTGGCCTTGCCCAAATGCATTTTACCTGTTACAGTTTCTACCCAGCTATGGCTGATTGCTCCTGCCACAAGCACTCCACAGCTTTGCAGGCTCCTTTTTTATTAACCCAAACATTGTTTTTTCCCCCTTTAATTCTGAATTTTTACTATTTTATGTTTTACAGAACATCAGAGGATGTAGTCCATTCTTTTTACAGCTACTTGTACGTATCCATGTTTTTAGTAGTGGGAACCAGATAACTTGTTGAAGGACTTGCTTTTCTAGCAAGTTCTTTGTTTTCAGCAAGACAACTTCTGAACTGGCAGCTGAACGCCACTAGTGCATATAGCTTTTCTATTTAAAACCAAAAAAGAGTCCTGCAGAATAGGAGGCATTTCAAAGCAGCAAGTTTTTTTTTTTAATTCAGTCTGTTGCTGAAGGATATGTTTGTGTGCTCTAGTGAAATTCTAGCTGGATTTATAACATGCATTCTGAAGAGGAAGGTATCTGTTTTCTAGGAATGTGTGTGGTTGATACAGTCTTCCTGGGTTTCTAAAACTGAAATTATTACTTCCTAGGCTATGAAACACTGCTCAGCACACATAGGTTATTGTGGGCTTCAGTTATGATAGAAATGTGTGTACTTAAGTCTCTCCTGGAGACATGAAAGGATTTTTTTACTTTGCTTTTCTTTATGAGCTCTTCCAAAATGTGGTCTCCACTTCAGAGACACTGTTATAATGAAACATTTTCTAATATCCCATGCAAATATCAACCTTTATATACTGAGGCCAAAATAAATACAGACTAAAGACTACATCTACACTCTCCTGAGGAGCAGGCTGGAGGCCTGTATTTCAGGACCCTATTCTGCATGCCCACACCATCATGATGCCTCTGCGTTCTGCACTGCCTTTTGGAGCACAGTGTTGGATTCAGCGTTAGCCACGTACCGCCATCACCAAGCACTGGTAGGTCTTGTGGGCACTGGCTGAACAGATACAGACAGAGCTATGCCTCTCCTGACCATATATATCTAGCGATATACCAGCTTGGGTTATCTCCAAGAGAGGCACGTGGAGGGTGGAGAGAGGGAGTTGTGCTTCCAGGCAGTGTAAAAGAGGGGTAAATTTTAGGGCAAATGCAGGCCCATTCAGGTATCGTGGAAATTCAGCACAGAAGTACCTAAAAAGAGCTATCTTAGATTTGGGGTGTCTCAGCAGCTAGATAAAAAGACAAACACGCTTGAAAATCCCCTTGCCATCCTTTGGCAGCCCATCAGAAACAGCCAACTCCCCTTCTACCCAAGACTTTTGGAAACTGCTCCTTCCCCCAAACAAAAACTGCCCCCATGGAATACAATCCTAGTAGCTTCTGTAATGAAGTGTCCCTGTTTCCCAGGAGTGCATCTTTCTGAATGCAGTGTTTGAGACAAAGTTCGAGATATTCAGTTCACCTAAAGGATAGAGCTGAAGCCATTTTTGAATGTGTTAATTATGTTGCATTGAGCGTCCCTTTGCCAACCCTGTTTTGAAAGCCTGGGGAGAGGAGAAGAGGAGCACAGTGTTCCTTCCCGATATGTAAATGTTGTTGGATGTTTGTCTGAAGTACGTGGCTTCCTGTAATTGCAGTTTTGACTTTAGGACTAAAGATGCGTGTTTGTTTACTCTAGATTTCTAATCCTGTTCATTCTGTCATGGAATTGCACACATTATTCCAATCATAGCAGGGCAGTCTATAGCTTCTTTACTTACCATGTAGCCAGACCAGTTTCTCTGAAATCAAAGGCTTGGGGCTTATTCTGTTTATTTTGCTTCTTTTAAATAGAGTTTCCAAACAAAAAGCCAAACAAATTTTCCTGTGGCCTTCCTAGATTTGTTCTGCTTCAGTTAAAGAAAGATGTAGGACAAGTCAAAGTATATTAAGGAACAATGGAAAAACAGGGAGTAATCCACTTTTTTTTTTCTTCTGTGTTGAAGAGCTCCCTAAACAAAAGCAGCAACCTTTCAGGGTCTGAATCTGGGCCTCCTTGATATCTGTGCCTGACCTCACCTCTCTGAACAATGAGCCTCCTCACAAAGAAAGTGCCAACTGTTAGCCCAGTGTTCATTTGAACTTCCTCCAGCTCCAGAAGAAAGGGAAGCAAGAAATTCCACTTAGGATGCCAGCGGGTCTTGTTCATGTGGCTGGCAGCTCTGAGGGATTCCAGATGGCTTAAGCCCTTCTTTTGAACATATCTTTTGATCTCATTTAAATTTCCTCCTGATTTCACCTGCTCTGTGTTTACTGACTGGAGAGTACGCAGGTGGACATATTAACTCCACCATAGGGTACAAATGGATTAAAGGGAATTTATGTGCAGGAGGGAGGTTGTGTGGTACAGCTAATACAGCTCCAGTTCCACTCCATGATTTATGATTCAGAAACCACAGTATAATTTTAACAGACAGAACAAACAAATGGAAAACCTTCTCCATCCCCAGTGTGTGTTTTCTAAATGTTACAACATGTACTCTTCAATCTGGTGGTCACCTAGAAAGTCAAGCAAGAGCAAGAAACCTTTTTAGAATTCACTTGTGATCACATATTTTATCCTGTTCTTTGTTTAGATATTTACAGTTCTCTCTATTCACAAACAAGTTGTTCTTCAAAATTTCAAGCTATGTTTAGCTATGGGACTTTTTCCGTAACAAGTAGCAACAAAAAACTTGTGCTAAGGACAGTAGTCTTATTACATTAACATTGTAGCTGAACCCTGCATGTTGTGGAAGGAGGGAGACCAGTCGGGATCATGCACTGGTACGGCACAGATGCGAGAACACACCAGAATGCAGCAGAAAAATAAGACTGATGAGCTGGGTCCTCGTGGAGGAGCACATGAAGCGGGTCAGTCTGCAGAGACAAAGACCTTTGTTGGTTGGGTTAGTGTGTACCTTCATCTGAGAAGGGATTTTCTTGCTCCATTTAAATTAATGAGTGTAGACCGCTTCTTAACTTCAGTTTAGGTAGGTACCCTATCTGTATGTTGGCTGTGTCAAGATGAGACCCAGATGTAAAATTTCTCCATAGTGTGGTTTCTGTGGGGTGCATGAGCTAGAAGAAAGCTGTTTCACATTTTTTCCAGGTTCACAGCGTGCTACCATGGACTTCAGACATCAATTCTTTGACTATGTGTTTGTACACCATTTAACACAGTCTCAGTATCAGCTGCGGCACAACAGCTAAAATAGGTATTTTAATCTTAAACCTACAACGATACTCTTGGGTGGGCTCAGATGCCTGTCTGTCAAGACTGCACAAGATACTGGCACAACTGTGCTAATGTGAATGGCAAGACCAGAGTTACATTTCAGGCTAACCACATCATCTGTTCAGCAGTGTCCAGTCTTGCTGATAGACACAGGCTTTCACTGACATCAGTGGGAACTGTCATTAGATTAAGAATATCCAGTCAGGGCTCAGGTTTATGTACATTTGGTTATCACTTAGTCTTAAAAAAATACTTGCAACTGAGAAGATAAGAGTTGAAGTTTTTCTATTCGGAGTAGGAAAAATCTCAAGATTTAGTGTCATCAAAAAACACTAGAAAGAAGTACAACAGCTGACATTACTCATAGAAAATAAATCTGAAAAACCTGTACAGATGAGGTTTGTATCTGCTGTGCCCCATGCTATGGTAGATTTCTCTGTGATGCAACATTAGAGCTAAGAGAAACTGAATTCCCTGAGAAACAACTCTGGCTGTGTCCTGGTTTTGCCTCCTAAAAAAGTGCAACTTCAGTGAAACCTGTTGCTCTACATTCATATTGCTCTGGGTGAGGTTCTCTCTAGAAAGCGAGAATGGCTCAGCAGTTAAGCTGCTCCCTAATGCTGGTGAACATGTTAACTGAATGATTTGCCACAGAATCTGGCCTGAATGAAATTCAACAGAGGGGAAGTTGAACCCATTAAATTTCTAGTGCTAATTCAAGTGGTTCCTTGTCCACCCCCAACATTGCTGATGAAGAGAGACAGGTACTTCCAAACACTAAGGCAAGATTAGTTCAGGTGCTCTGCTGTTCACTGACTACAGAGAGTGCTGGGGGGGACCAGGGTCTTCACATGCTGTCGCAGGAGTCAGTATTTCAGTAAATCCCTTTGCCTTGCCTTGTCCGCATAAATGGAAAAAATAAGGTGTTTTTTCAACTTCAGAAGGGCTGCTGTAAGAATAAATGTGTTAGACGACATACGGAGGTTGCAGTGCACAGCATCGGCTTGGAAGCCTGAGGCTGCTTTATAATCTACTGGAGACCCTCAGGATTTTTACCCAGATAAGGAAATTCTTCATATATCTCTGTGCCAGGTCCACATATGTGTTTAGATGTTTAACTTCACTGATTTCTACAGGAAATTAAATGCCCAATTGTCTCTAGAACTTGGCTATATCTATTAAGGGGTGAAAAGTTGTCCTCCCAGACTATGCAGCAAAGTCTTGTCATAACACCCACAAATGCTGCTTCTTGATTTTAGTTTACCATGACTCCGCGTAGTGTTAACTGGGTTCCAGGTAGCTGCCTCTGAGGTTTAGGGGATAAATATGTCCAGATTTTTCGGTTGATTACCTTCATCTGTCATAAACTTCAGAGGGGATTGTGAGGGCTTCATCAGCCCTCAATAAATGAGCTGCTGTTGTGTGGCTACCTAGAAATAACAAGGATCAGGTGCATTTATCCTACTGGAAACCTGACATGTTTTTCATTCAAGAGGATCTCCGATCAAAAAATTATGCCTGAAAGAGCAGAGGGTGTTCTGCAGAAGGACAGAACTTGTTCTGCCCTTCTGGACTTTTCCTGAGTTCCAGCTTTGGATGACAGATAGATTTCAGTGCCACGACTCCTTTGAATAAAAATCATCTCCTTAACTCGGCATTTAACTTCTTGACTTCAATATTGTCACAGCTCTGGGCACATGAGTTAGTTAGTATCAGTTGATTCCATCTAGCAGACTGGCAAGATATTAAGCCCTAAAAAAAGATTTAATTCCTGTGGGGTCAGGTTTTTAAAGATGCTGTGAAGCTAAGTATGCAGGCAGGCACTGGAAAATAAATGCCTAGGTAGATTTGCAAAATGTGCCTTCCTTCATCCTGAGGAATCCACACCTTTGAAAGACCAGAGCTTTTGTTGTCTGAGCAGGTGAAAGCATAACAGGGCACCTGCAGGATGCAGCCCTTGTGCAATCCTTGTCTCGAAGATGAGAGCAGAAACCCTCCCAGCTATAGGGTTGGTAGGAGAAGATGAAAGTCGTCTCCCTCCTTCTTTGGTCTTAGTCCCATCATCCTGTAGCTCCTCTTTCCTCCCCTCCACAGTGCAGTCAGTGCTCCAGGAAAACACCATCAAGCAGGATGCTTTATCTCCACCATCCCTCTCACCTAGCTGGTTTTTAAGTGAATGTACTGCAAAGAAATGTAGCTTAGGCAGTTGCTGGGAACAGAGGTAGAACCCCCCCTGCTCCAGGGCCCTATCCAAGAGAACTCTGCCTCCTCAGCTAGCATGCACACCAGCAGCTCCCAGGCCTGTCCTTCCATTAGTCCCGTTGCCTTAATTTTACACCTCCTCCACTACTTGTACCATTCAGTGTCTCCATGTATTGGATTTGCATGGCAAGGTTTTGGTAGCAGCGGGGTTACAGGGGTGGATTCTGTGAGAAGCTGCTGGAAGCTTCCCCTGTGTCCAACAGAGCCAATGCCTGCCGGCTCCGAGACGGACCTGCCGCTGGCCAAGGCCGAGCTCATCAGCAACGGTGGTAGTGCCTCTGGGAGAACGTACTTAAGAAGGGGAAAAAAAAGTTGCTGGGGCACAGAAATGGCAGTCAGAGAGAGGAGTGAGAACATGTAAGAGAAACAGCCCTGCAGACCCCCAGGTCAGTGCAGAAGGAGGGGGAGGAGATGCTCCAGGCGCCGGAGCAGATTCCCCTGCAGCCTGTGGTGAAGACCACGGTGAGGCAGGCTGTCCCCCTGCAGCCCAGGGAGGTCCACGCCAGAGCAGATCTCCACCTGCAGCCCAGGGAGGTCCACGGTGGAGCAGATCTCCACCTGCAGCCCGGGGAGGACCCCACGCCGGAGCAGGTGGATTCCCGAAGGAGGCTGTGACCCCATGGGAACCCCGCGCTGGAGCAGGCTCCTGGCAGGACCTGTGGCCCTGTGGAGAGAGGAGCCCACGGAGCAGGTTTTCTGGCAGGACTTGTGACCCCGTGGGGGACCCACGCTGGAGCAGTGTGCTCCTGAAGGACTGCACACCATGGAAAGGACCCACGCTGGAGCAGTTCGTGAAGAACTGCAGCCCGTGGGAGGGACCCCATGCTGGAGAAGTTTGTGGAGGACTGTCTCCCGTGGGAGGGACCCCACGGTGGAGCAGGGGACGAGTGAGGAGTCCTCCCACTGAGGAGGAAGGAACAGCAGAGACAACGTGTGATGAACTGACCCCAACCCCCATTCCCCGCCCCCTGCGCTGCTGGGGGGTTAGGTAGAGAATTCGGGAGTGAAGCTGTGCCCCGTAATAAGGGAAGGATGGGGGAAGGTGTTTTAAGATTTGGTTTTATTTCTCATTACCCTGCTCTGGTTTAATTGGCAAGAAGTTAATTTTCCCCAAGTCTGTTTTGCCCGTGATGGTAATTGGTTGAGTGATCTCTCCCTGTCCTTATCTTGACCCACAAGCCTTTTGTTATATTTTCTCTCCCCTGTCCAGCTGAGGGGAGGAGTGATAGAGAGGCTTTGGTGGGCACCTGGTATCCAGCCAGGGTCAACCCACCACACCCCATCAGAAAATGGGACTGCCGGGGTGAATGACATGATATGCACCACTGATGATGCAGACCAGATAACAAGCATTGCTTAATGACTCTTTTGCTACTTGTTTTTAAGTAAAACCCCAAACATGTTGTTTCCCAGAAATAGTTGAGCCCTCCCCAGCCACATGATTCATACCTGCTGGAAAGATATGGTTCGGTTCCTAGCCAAATGCTCTGAGCTTGCCCTTCCTGACCGTTTGCTTCCGAAGGCTCTCATCTGCCCAATGTAAATGTTTGTTGCTGAAAGAGACTTCTAGACGCTTTCTCTAACTAAAGGAGAGAAACAGGCACTTCCACAGCATGATTCTCCCCATCCTAAACAAACAAACAAACAGAGCAGTCCTTACAGCAACAGGCTCCACTGACAAGAGAGGGAACATGTGGCGGCCAGCATAAATTTAACTTACTGCCTAACATCAAGCGAGATGAGACCTACCATCTACTGACGGCATCTATTCCTTGTCTTCCCCCCAGGGATGAGTTGGTAAGGATGCCACTGTTTTCTTATTTTCAGTGCGGTGCCCAAACCAACCTGGCACGCGGAGCTGAGCTGTGGTGAGCCCTGCCTGCAGCCATTCCTGTGGCTGGCGGCTGGAAGGGCCTCCCCTGGCCATGGCATCTACTCATCCATTCACATTGCTGTTGACTAACACAAGGCACCTCCTGCTCCCTCAAGGACTAAACATGTTGCTTTTCCTACGTTCCCAGCTCCCAAAGCTGCTGAAGAGCTGCTGCAGGTTTCTCCTCTGAACAGCACAGTATCTTAATCCTAATGCAGCCTGAATACATCCTGCTGAAATCAGGAATGGTCAGTAAAGAGGTTGAGTAATATTTGCAAAGAGCGATCTCCCTACAGTTTGTTTGTGTTTTGTTTGTTCGTTTGTTTTTAAGACACCACAATTACAACCAACAGATAGATAGCTCCAGGTTCTTGACCTAATTATGTGAAGGAAAAGCCCTACTTGGGCTTTGCTCTATTTTCCAGGTTCCAGTGGGGCTCATCAGATTAATTAGAGTTTTGAACCCACCATCATAGAAGGTGACAAGAACATTTACTAACATGGACGTTTAAACCTTTGGTCTTCAGGTATGCAACCCAGTGACAACGTCCTTCCTGTGCTCATCCTGGCTGGTCGTTTTTGCCTGCAATCAATGTATGCTGTCAATTTTCAGCCTTAGAGAATCAGGTCTGGAAGCAAATGTTTCTCATAATTTTTTCCATTGTAGACAATATCCCAAAGGTTACAGACAACTTGGAATGGTTTAAAGAATAGGCTCTTGAAGCACAGAGATGAAAATGAAGCTCTGTTTACCTATGCTGTGTGGCAGACATATCTTTCAGCTCTGGGGTACATTGTTGGTAGAAAAACCACACGAACTTTCATGCGATGTCCCTGGAAAATGCTCACACATTGACTTGATGTGCATGCAGATTGAGCACGACATGGCGATGCTTTCGTTACCCAGTATTCAAAACATTTTGTTAGAAGAAAAGTGGGAAAATAGATGTCTGAGAGGAATAAGCAGATGTTTGCTGTTAAAGATCAGCATGTTATACAATCGAGTTTACAATAACTGCTTTTAAACATAAACTAACTTCTGACCAGTGTTTTCCAATGTACTGCGAAATCTGCATGTCGTTCCTTTTGTCATTTACAAGTAAACACCCACTGGAGTGTTTTATGGTTTGTAAAAATATGAAAAGTGCTTTGTTCATGAGAGACTCCTTTGATTTACTGTAAGATGAAAACCTATGTGCCAGAAGGATTTTGGATCTCTTAATCAGAACTGAGCAAACTTTTCTTCAGCTTGACCGCTCTGATCTCATTGCCTAAACATACTAGCAAATAGCTAACAATTGTGGCAGCTTTTTTTTCTTCCTTTAACATAGCTTTCCTTCCCTCTGGACAGGGCAGATGTTGGAGACTGGCTTCAGCAGCCAGGAAAGGCCTCTTTATCTCCTGACAGGCCTACAGTACTTGAACCCACAAAAACAACAATAATGAGGAAGCTTTCAAAATAAACAGACCAAATGGGTGCATCTTCTTCTTCCCAGCGCCTCTGCGCCAGACACTAATGCTTAGCTACGTGCCGAGTCAGCAGCTGTGGCTATAAAAAGTAATGTTAGGTTTGCAAAGGTGGAACCCCCCCCCCTCACAATCGTTGACAAAAAGGTAGAGCTGCCACACCTTCACAATTTGATAAATATTTTATAAAAGAAGCACTGCTGCCACTATTACATGTTTCAACCTCATTACAGCCCTAGGCAAGCAACATGTCTTCTCTCTGCTGCGTGATAGCAACAAGAGCCACTGCTGCAGGCAAGAAGGTCTTTTTCCTTTTTCTCCTGCCCTTCCCTGCCCTTCCCCTTCCCCTTTCCCTTTCCCTCCTCTTCTCTTCTGGGTGTGCTGGTTTTGGCTGGGGTAGAGTTAGTTTTCTTCCCAGTAGCTGGTATGGGGCTATGTTTTGGATTTGTGCTGAAAACAGTGTTGATAATTCAGGGATATGTTAATTACTGCTGAGCAGTCAGTGCTTACACAGAGCCAAGGCCTTTTCCACTCCTCACCAGCGAGGGGCTGCACAAGGATTTGGGAAGGGACACAGCCGGGACAGCTGACCCCAACTGACTCAAGGGCTATTCCAGACCATAGGATGTCATGTTCAGCAATAAACTAGGGGGAAGGTTGGCCAGAGGGACTGCTGCTCAGGAACAGGCTGGGCATTGGTCGGTTGGTGGTGAGCAATTGTTTTCATTTGCATCACTTGCTTTTCTTGTGTTTTTTTCCTCTTTCTTTGGTATTTTCCCTTCTGTTACAATATTATTACTATTATTACTATTATTATTACTATTATTATTATTAAATTATTAAACTGTTCTTATCTCAAACCATGAGTTTCCTCACTTTTACCATTCCAATTCTCTTTCCCCCCATCCTGCTGGGGGGGAGCGAGCGAGCAGCTGGGTGGTGCTTAGTTGCCAGCTGGGGTTAAACCATGACAGTCCTTTTTGCCACCCAACGTGGGGCTCGAAGGGTTTGGGAAAATAACAGATTGACCAGAGCGTGTTAGAAGGGATTTATATCTGTTAACAGTTGTGGGTTACAATATTGATTCATCTGTTCTTGACATTAGTTTATCTGATCTGTGCCATGCTCTTTTTTTTTTTTGCTGTACATGTTAAAGGTTGGTGTTGGCTTTTGCAGTATGCTGTGCTCTGTAATGATTAGTGATATTTTGCCTGGGAGATCTGTTATTAAAACACTGACCTTGAGCTTAATCTGGTATTTGGGCTCTGTACTGAAGCCGTTACTGTACTTTGGGTACCATCTCATGGGGAAAATTAACAATTATACTTCTTCCTCTGAGAGGTTTTTTGGAGGAAATACAGAATGGCACCTTCACTACCTTCTTCTGTGATGTTTTCTCCCTCGTTACAATAACTTCTCATTATCTTGAACATCCTTGGGTAGTTAAAATGCTTCTATTGGTATTTCTTAGGAATATTGCTTTGGTTTTGTCTAAGGTCAACAAGCAATTTAGGAAGATGACCCAGGCTCCATGAGAGTATGGTCATGGGTGGCACGGCATGTCGGACAATATGGGCAGGTATCTAGAGAACTTCTCACTTCCAGTGGTCTGGAACTTCACTCCCAAACAACTACAGGATCCTGATGAAGTGATAGGATGTTTGAAAAAAAAGCCGTGGCTATTCCAAAGAGGCACAATTTACTGCCCTGCGCTGGGCCCTGGCCAGCATCTACCAAACACTGGTCAATATTATGCAGCACCCTCAGGGAGAAGAGAGGGAAAACAGACTGACAGACACTATATCAGTCACCCCAGCTACGAAGAAACAATGGAAGTGGAAGTCAGCTCATTTAGAAAGGGATGAAGAAGCTTCTCCTAAGAGGGAGCAGGAGAAAGAATCAGAAGAGGCAGCCTGTTCTACAGCAGAGCAGTCACAATAACAGGCGGAAATCATAAATGAGACAGAAACCACTTGATCCCTATCCTTAAGTGAGCTGTGAGCTATGCTAAAAGATTTTAGCCATCAACCAGGTGAGCTAATTCTCGCCTGGTTACTCCGATGCTGGGATATTGGGGCCAGTAGTCAGGCATTCGAGGGTGAGGAAGCCCAGCAGCTGGGATCCCTTGCTAAAGATAAGGCCATTGATAAAGGGATTGGAAAAAAAAACAGGAGTCCTCAGTCTTTGGCGGGGACTCCTGTCAAGTGTGAAGGACAGGTATCCCTTCAAGGCAGAACTTGCAAATTCCCAAAGCAAATGGACCAACATTGAGGGAGATATCCAGTATCTGAGGGAATTGGCTGTGTTGGAGGTGATCTATAACACCCTGGGTGATGACCAGCCACCCACAGACCCGGATGAAATCCAGTGCATTTGGTCCATGTGGCAAAAGTTTGTACGAAATGCACTGACATCATACACCCACACCCTGGCGATAATGAGCAGGACAGACACGGAGGCACCAACTATAGATGAACTGGCCAGACAACTTTGAGAATACGAAGATAATCTTGCTTCCTCCATGTGGGCCTGTGTCTCGGCTGTGGACAGACTGACCCAAAAAATGTCCAAGCAAGCTGAGAAGGGTAGGTCTTCCTCTCGCACTCCAACAAAGGCCTCACCTATTAAGAGTCATCCTTTTTCTCTTCAAGGGAAAGGGTACCGGTGGCACACACCATGTGCAACCCCGTGGTTCCTCCTGCATGACCAGGGGAGGATGTGAGGAATTGGGATGGTGAACCTACCTGGAGGACTAGAAGCTCGGGTACAGGAGCTGCAAGGAAAAACAACAGCCAAAAAGCATCCATCCAGGAAAATTACTGCTCCAGTGTCTGCTGGGCACAGTAGAAGGGCTAGTCGTACTTTTGACCCTGATGAAGGGACTCCTGTTTTGCGGTTACAAAAATCACGTAATGAAGACTCTGACCAGGAATAGAGGGGCCCTGCCTTCAGCCAGGCGGAGGAAAGGGACAACCACATTTACCGGACTGTCTGGATTTGATGGCCTGGCACATCAGTCCCACAGGAGTTTAAGGCTGTAGTGGACACCAGTGCACAGTGTACCCTAATACTATCAGATTACAAAGAGGCAGAATCCATCTGTATTTCTGGAGTGATGAGAGGATCCCAAGAACTGTTTGTGTTGGAGGCTGAGGTAAGACTAACTGGGAAGGAGTGGCAAAAGCATCCTATTGTGGATGGTCTGGAGGCTCCATGTATCCTTGGCATAGACTACCTCAGGAGAGGGTATGTCAAAGACCCAAAAGGGTACTGGTGGGCTTTTGGTATAGCTGCCTTGAGTATGGAGAAGATTAAACAGCTGTCTAGCTTGCCTGGTCCCATCTGTGGTGGGGTTGCTGTGCGTTAAAGAACAGCAGGTGCTACGATGACAGTGCACCAGTGACAATATTGCACCAGTCAAGACTCCCTGGTTCCCATCCATAAGTTGATCTGGTGACTTGGAGAGTCAACGAGTGATCAGTGAGACTCATTCACCCTTGAATAGTCCCATATGGCCAGTGCAAAAATCTAACAGAGAGTGGCCTGTTGAGGCCTGAACGAAGTCACATCGCTGCTGAGTGCTGCTGTACCAGACATGCTAGAACTCCAGTAGGAACTGGAGTCAAAGGCCGCCAAATGGTGTGCTACAACCGATACCACCAATGCGTTTTTCTAGATCCCTCTGGCAACAGAGCGCAGGCCACGGTTTACTTTCACATGGAAGGGTATCCAGTACACCTGGAATCAACTGCCCCAGGGGTAGAAACACAGTCCTACCATTTGTAGCTAGGTCTGTTGTAGAGCATAGCAGTCATGAACGATTCTCGTCAGGCTGCTGTAGCTCTTCTGGTTGGTTTTTAGTTGTCAATTGGCCACAGCTGGGCCAGGTGGCCTTCCGCAAGGCAGTTGTCAGGAAATAGCTGACAGGACACGCATCAAGCGGGAAGCAAGAACAACCAAGTAAAAGTCTTGGTATTTTCCACGACTGAATAATTGGTAGAGATTGGGAGGGGGTGGGGGAGAGATGGAAGAAAACCATGATGTGCAAAGATTTCTTCTCCACAGAGAAATTCTTTCCACCAATTTTTTAGCCAAGCTGCATCTTGCATGATGTCCCACTGGATTTGAGTTTTAAAGGGGAGATAAAAATAAACTTCTTTATGTTCTGAGAAAAGATCACTGAAAAAGTGATTTAAGAGGAAGGAAGGCTAAGCCCTTTTCCCTAGCCATCCATGTGTTTATCATATGCACATATGAGCAGAGAGGGACTTCTCACCCTAGAGAAAGAACTACAGTACAGGAGAAACTCCCAGGGAAGTGGAGAAAATTTGGAGCTTCTGCTCTTTCTTTTCTAGAAGCATTGTTCTCAGGAGTCCCCAGATAGACACAAAAAGGGGTGGCAAAAGATGAATTATGTGCTAGAACAATAGCTGGGTTTTAAAAGGAGTTCATGTGTGGCTCAGCATGACTTTGCATTGGATCATTCCCTGAAAACCTGCTGGGACTTCCAGCCTGGCACCAGGCAGTTCTGGGTGTATGACCACATGCATGAACAAAGCCAAGCTTTGATCTAAACATCTAAGATGTCCAGGACCTTCAGAAGAAGAGCTACAGTAGCTAGCATGCTGGCCAGGAAGCTAAATACAGCAAACATAAACCTCCTCATCACTTAGGGTTTCAAGAAGTAGTTTCATTCATATAGGGTAAAAAGCCATTTCTTTCAGGTCAGGTGCCAGAGCTGAGTAAACCCATGGTTTCCAAAAAACACTTGCTACTGTCTTTCCTTATTATTATAAAATGTGATGGTTAGAGTGCTCACCTGACAGGTTAGAGATCTGCGAAGCCAGGTGATGATACAACATGTACTTCAAGAAACAATGACATAGGAAGAGCGTGGGAGGGCTGGTGACCTGGGCCTTCACTGGGAGGGGACAGTCCCAGGGCTTGCTTACCCTTCCTAACCCTGGTCCTGTATTTTACGTGAAATATTCGTTGGATAGGAGTCCTTAGAAAAGGTGCTGGAAAAAGCATCCACAGGTGTCTGTGTTAGCCAGAGAGCTGGATAGCAGCTGCCACAGAAGGCACGAACACCTACTGCAGCCTGCTGAACTCTGCGGCTTGGGTGGCTGCAAGCCTCAGAGCTGGATGCGTACAGGTGATATCCACAAAAACAATCCAAGTGCTTTTTCAAGCACTTACAGTTTACCTGGGGATCAGTAAAGCATCTCCCCTCATCTTTCTGATGTCCTGAGGTACTCAGTTTTAGGCTCAGGAAGGACTACGTAAAGCTCTGTGGGTCCTACTCAGTTAGGAAGGTGCTTGACTCTTGGGTGCCAAGTGCTATATTCACTTCACAGGTCTCATCCTAAATCTGTTGTGCATCTAGCCTTTAACCCCAAATGCAGCTGCTCGGTTAACTCCTTCCTCAGCAGCTGAAATGAAGTGTCTTGTCCTGTAACCTCTGGTCCCATGGCTGTTTGTATGGCACTGAGTGGCCACCAGCACCCGTTCCTCATGCTGTGACACCCCTGCACAGCCTGGGCACCCACCAGCCCCCTGCTGCCCCTTTTAGACCTTCTGGGCTTTGGCTGGATCTGGGAGCTCTGTGCAGCTGTGAAGCTGTATCTGATGACAATATCTTGACTGCTTTGCCAGTGCTAATGAGAGGGAATCTAAACATTTCAGGAGATTTACAGACATAGGAATAAGGTGGCACACCAATCTGAGGCTGACAATGACTGTGTTTATGCAGTCCCTTGAAAATTCTACCCAAATAATTTGAGAGCTAAAAATGAATGTTTCTGAGCACTTTCATAGCCGCAGAACAATTTTAGCATCTTGTTAATTGCATATTTTGCAGGAACATTTGCTTTTGGCTCAGGAAAAGACCACAGAATGCAGTGTTTGTTATTGACGTTGTAGTCCTGTTGTCCTGGGCACCTTAATTCAGAAGAGAGATGCTTCTCAAAACAGTTTTCAGTCAAGCTCTGACCTTCCAGCTACCTAGTGTCTTCATGACTGCCCGCACACAGGATGCCACAGTCTTTGAGGATTTGCTCATTCAAGACCTGAATGGACAAACCTAGAAGTCAATTATTACCCTCATTCTACAGATGGAGAAAGTTTACTAAGTTCCTTGCCCAAGCTCACTATCCAAGTTTGCATGAGAGCAGAGAGCTGAACCCAGTGCTTTTCAGTTCAGTGCCATCACCACAGTCATCCTGTTCTTATTAAAATTTCAGTGCATGGCAAAGTCAACATGTGCAGCACAGCATTGCTTGATTTTGCTATAATGGACTCAGTACTGTACATTAACTCCTGTGGTGGCTCTTCCTTCATTCAGGGAAAAAAGTGAGCTGAAAAGCCTACGCTGCTTTTTTTTAGGAAGGTTTTTTAGAACAGCAAGGAAAGGGGCAGGGGGTTTAAATCATATAGGTGAGACCCATCTGGCAAAGTTTGATGTACACACTTACCTTCTGTCCGTGATGGATGCCTTAAAACTAGTTAATACAAGCACAGCCCTGCTGAGCCTGGACCTACAGTTATAAAGGGTGCCTTATAAGGTTATGTTTTAAAGGTATATGGTTTCTTCAATCCTGTAAATTCTACATAAGTTTATAGAAGGAAACCTTTGACTTTGGGCATTCTGTTATTAAAGTATTCAAATTATTTCTTATTTGTTGTTTTGGTTTGTTTGTGGTGTTTTTTTATTTTAAACAATTATAAGAAAAGGATGTTCTGAGTGAGGATTGAAATAGATAGAAACCCTACTTACTGCTCCAAAGAACTGAGAGGAGAGAGGTTATTGTGCAGTCAGACCTGCTCTGTGAGCTTGACTTGACTGATTTAACTTGAAAACAATAATGCACGCAAATAAGAACCTGAACTCCTTGCCCTAGGGTTTCCTGCCCTGATCTCTTGCTTGAAGAGACCATTCACATTTTTCATCTCTCTTAAAACAAATTAGGCCCACATGCCAGCATGGCTTAGTGGTTATGTAGTAATTACCTTGATTATTTATGCAGAATTTCAGTAGATAAGCTTAGGATGAGTCATCAGAAGGATTTTATACTCCTGCAAAGTTTAGTCCCTAACTCCTGCTTAAAAATGTCATTTAGTTGTTACTGAAATGGCTTCTGCTCAGCTTGAATTTCATCAAGATTTTTGTGCTACCTGCATTGTTTTTCTTACTGCAAATGAAAATTTCATGTGCCTTTCAATGAATGTTTGAATAACTCTTCTATTTGCATGGGTTAAGGCTCTATTTTGTTTGAGAGCCACAGACTTTATCTTGATGTGTTTAAATGTGGATGTTAAATCATAGAAATAAGATGTGAATTAAAAGAAAGAGTAAATCAGAGTTAAAAAGTAAGGTGCTGGCTTTGCATCTCCATGTTAAGGTGAACAGAATTTATCTGTCTATTTTGTCTACTTCAGTCTTTCTGACATAATTGCTCTTGGTTTATTTTGTTGTTTTGTGTTTGGATTTTTCTTAAAAAGTTGCAAGACCATATTTATATCTTCTAAATCCATTTTTTAGTGTCTCTTCAAATGAATAAGCATGTGTAAATGGTTTCAGACTACTTTGCTTTTTTTGCAATTAAATGTCAGTTTTTCTCATCCACCTCAGCTCTATTCTCATATATCAACCAAAGGTCTGGGATGACTGACTTTCCTCGCTGACAATAAAAAGGAATCTTTTGTTTTGGCTTGTGACACCCTCTTGTAACTCTGAAGTGTGCAGAAAAGCTTCTCTCTGGTTTTGTGCAATGAAAAGTTCTGTTCCTTTGACATTTCCCCCCCCCCAGACTATAACTGCTACATACCTGTTAATCAAATCTGTATGCCTGTTTTGCAGCTCTCTGGTGCTGTCACAGTGTACTGCTAAATTACTGATCCTGCATTTTTTTTTTCCTAAACAAAGGCTTTTTTCAGTCAGGTTTTTGCGGCAGAGCTTGCACACAAAGCGTCTAGGACTAGGTGCCACGTGGCACGTGCTTTCTCTTCTAGCTGTGCTGAGGCAAGCTCTGCTCTTGAACTCATGCCTGTAGCTGTTTAATATAAGAAATGGGGATTTCACGTGCTTGATTGCAGCAGAAGCAGCCTAAACTGTCTCCTTCCAAAACTTGAAAGCACGTGGTCCAGCTCTTGCCCTAGTGAGCTAGTCTGTGGCAAGCGTTCAAGGGAACTATCTTTGGCTAGTCCTATTTTATTTTTCGACCTGTCTACTCTGTTTTCTTTCTCAATTTCCTTCATTTTCTCACATCTGTTTTTCTCTTTCCCATGCTTGCTTTCTGTGTCCTTATATTCCTTTAACCTCTCTTATTTTCTCTTTTTTCCTTGTCCCTTTCAACTATATTCTCTCTTTTTCTCCTCTCTCTTTCTTTCCTTCCTGTTGTTCCTTGCCATCCCCCAAACCTGTCTTGTTCTGGTTTTCGTACCCCCACACCTACTCCCTCCAGCCTGCTCTGCTGCTGTAGTTGGCAGTCGATTCCTGTCAGGCAGTCCAGCCAAAATCGCAGCTAAAGATGGACTTTTTTTTTTTCTTTTAGCCGAACTGGACTAGTAATAATTGCAGTTTGCTGCACATTCTCAGTGGGAAATGTTTTGTGAGTAAATCTTGGTCAATCATAATCTGGCACTGGAATAAGCACCTTGTTTAGTCTAGGGGCACTAAATAAATTGGCCTTACATCTTTGCTTTCAAGCTGTATTTGAGCCCTGTTGTATAATTGCCATTTGCATGCCAGAGGAATTGCGTAGGGGTGCTACTCAGATCAAAGTTGCATTCATCTGGGCTTGGGTGTATTAGCTGTAATTAGTAATGTAATTTTAGGACACAATGCCACATTTGTAGGATGAACTGAAACTACAGCGGCGCTTTAGCAGAAAAGCAATGTTGATGCAGCCTATTCCTCTCCCAGTAGCAGAGACTAATTGCAGTGGGAGGTATTTATATCACACACAAAACCCCCTGATGTATTTCCAAACTAGTGTGAAATACTAACTGAAACTTAGGTATTTTAGTACTGTGGCTCTCACCAGGTGGAAAGAAAGCACTGCAAGGAGAGGATATTTGCTTTGTGTACTGTGTGGGGAAATGAGAGGGAATTGACCACCAGTCAGAGGGAAAGGCAGGAGGGTTAGGGGTGGTATTTCAGGTTCCTGTCCGTCTTCTCACGAATTTGTTGCTGCTCTTCCCCTTCCAAGGACAGTCTTGCTTGGACATTTCTTTTGGTGCTCAGGGGAAAAGAAATGCCAAGCCAGCAACCCTTGATTGCACCTGTCCCTTTTTTAAACAAAATTTAAGTGTTACACATTTTGGTAGGCAATTTTTTTTGCTCTACTATCTCATCTTGGTCTTGTCTCCATCCACTTTCATCCTTTTCCTGCTCTGACCCATTGTCCAGCAGGGAAGATGACAACAGAACCCAAGGAAACTGCAGTCCCAAGGATTATGGCCTTTGCAAAGTATGGCCATGTGTGAAGCAGGTCATTAATGACAGGTAAGATTATGACTATTGCAGAGCATGCCAAATCATGGTCAAATGGTGCCTTAAACTTGCAATGCTGTTTGTAAATGCAAAGGTATGTCTTTTGGACATGCACATCCAAGGGGCTAAATTGTTTCAAATTCTAGCTGTCTTCAGGTATGGATATGGAAAAAAAGTTTTGCCTTGAGCACTATAGGTCATGCTTGTGCATCCCAAGAATTGAACTGAATGGTGATGTATCTTTGAAAACTAAAACAGGTCTGAGGGAATCACTCTTGTCGGTCTTGTCTGACATGGATGCTTTTACCTGTTGCCTCAAACCTATCTCCACATGATGTGTGGAACTAGCACATAGTCAGTAGGTACAGGGCACACCTGTCTGTGGTCTTATTACAGGTCCCAGACATACCTATCTGTGTCCCTTCATTAAGGGCCATTACAGAATCGTAATTCAGGTTGGGAGGCACCTCAGAAGATCACCTGGTCCAAATCCCTGCTCAGAGCAGAGACAGCCGGGAGCAGCATCAGACTGCACAGGGCTTGTGTCTGGGCATGTGTGAACACCCCCAAGGATGGAGACTCCACACATTCCCTGAACATCTGGTCCAGTGTTTGACCATCCCCATGGTAAATCCTTTTTTCCCCCTTTTACTGAATTGGAATATCCTTTGTTGCGGCTTATGTTTGCTGCTTCTTTTTGTGTTGCTGTGCACCTCCTGAAAGTGTCTGGCTCCATCTTCTCTATAACTTCCCTTTAGGTGCACCCATTGTAACAGCAGCAAAGAAGGAAGAATAAAAGCAAGGTAGGGAAAAAGCTGAGAGCTGCTTAAACCTAGTAATGAGACATACTGCTAAAGCAGGGGCAGTACCAGTGACTGTGAAAAGCCCTACAGAGGGGTCCAGATCACCCTGGATGGCTCCTGTTGTTGTAAAAGACCAGCATGAGAAGGCAGTGTAAATGCCCAGTTTAAAGAGATGTAACTGGGATTAGATAGGAAGGGGCAGTTGCACTGGTTTAACGTGCAAACTGGTTTTTAAAATGGGTATCTTTAGTTAGTGCAAATTTGCTTGTGGACTGGGCTTTTGCTCTCTCTCAAATGCAGTCAGCATAACATGAAAATATATTGGACTGATGTTCTTCCCTGAATCTGGAATAAAGTATGGAAAAAAGAAAAGGAACTAAGAAAAATGATCGTTATTAAATATCAGCTTCCCTAAGTAGAAAAATTTACTATTTACTACCTTTTGTACACAGAGGCATTACTGTACCAATGTGAAACTAATTTAATTACAGTAATGTTTTAATCTACGCATTGTGTTGGAATTTATATTTCCAGTTGTAGGTTTTCATTTCAAAAGTCTGACACTTGGCCATTTAAAAATGTATTGTATCTATCTCACGATTGTCACTTAGTAGGGTTTACTACTCAATTATAAACATTTTCCTTCTGCAAAGACCCACTGGTAGTAGAGGTATTTACGTAAGCCAGGAAATTTGGAACTTGCTCAGGGTCCGCAGTAAAGTGCTCAGCCAAATGGTTTTGATAGTAAAAGGAACCTTTCTTTTTTATTTTTTTTTTTTAATTATTTTTAAATGGGTAGATCACAATGGTGGCTGAGAAATCTTTGTTGTTCCCTTCTCTCCCATCAGCAACACTCATATCCAGGCTGAATAAATCCTTCGACGGCATTCTTTGCTTGTGGCCTTTTGATGTGGTTCCAGCAACTTCAAACACAGGAAGCATCCAAACTGCTCCAAGTTGAAAAGGCTGAAACTCCACCATCGCAGGAGCCCTGAACGGTGGCGGGGCAGCCCGGCAGTGCCTCGCAGGACCTAAGACGCGCACACCGCGAGTCCTTCTGCTCTCCTGCTCTGCAACGTGGCAGCCCTTGGGGTGTCTTTCCCAGGGGTCGGGACTGCCGGAGAGCCCAGCAGGCTGGTGCGGGGTGCTGCGGGCAGTGCTGCTGCAGCCATCCCCCGGTGAGCGTTGGGAGCACAGCGGGACCCACCATCTGTCCGTCGGAGGGTAGCTGTGGGAAGGAACGGCAGCGATGCGCATGCCCTGGCTCTGGGGAAATGAGTGGTAATGTGGAACCGAGGCCTCTGCTTGCTGTGCCCTACCAACAGGTCCAGCTGCAAGAAGAAGGTGCAGAAGGTGGAGGTGACAGCAGAGACTCGGGGCCCCCGGAGCAGGGTCACGATGCACTGTTGTGCCCACAAGACTGTCTCCTCAGGTGGTGTCTTGGGGACACACGGTTTCTATGGGTTTTGTTGTAGTTTGGGAGTTGGTTCCTAACGTGGCTAAGCCCAGTGGTTTAGCACCCGGTGACTGTGAACGGGCTCTGTCTGCTCGGAAGCTGCAGCCAAGAAATGGATGGATGGCTGGAGAGGGGAAGGCTAGCAGAGGAGATAGGCAGCCTGGTGGCCATGAGCACCTTTCCTGGACAGAAAGCGATACCTCCGCACAGTGCTGGCCATTTGCGAGTGCAGTATCTCCTCCTGCGGCAGGAGGTCCTGGGGAGTCCAGCTGGGCGGGCGAGCAGGTGGCTGGATGCTCCAGCATCAATGCCACCGCCTCTTTCCAAGCCCTAGGCTGGCTACAGCACACCGATGTCCCCACAAACCAAGGCCTTCTCTTTGGTGGCTCTGCAAATGAAAAGCTGGGCTGAATTTGGGTGCAAAGCTGTTAGTGGCTGTAATAACTGATTGGCATTTCAGTGCCACAGTAAATCAGTAAGTGCCTGTTGTCCCTGCTGCCAGCAGCGGCATCTGCTCGCAGCTCCCGGGATGTCCCCAGCAGATCTCCCTTTAACAGCTGTCATCTGCCTAAGTGGAGCTCGCTTTCCTTCAGCCTTTGGCTTTCTCCTTGGCTTGGTCCCCTTTGACTTCAGAATATGGCTTACGTTTTTTAGTTTATACTAAGCCAAACTGACTGGATGCTGGATGAGGATACTTTCTGAATAGAGTGACTTCAGAGTTTTTGATGAAATGGCTCTTGTAGAAAATGCTGATTTGTCAAAACCAACTTTTTTCCCCCATAGGAATGTATTTTTATTTAAATAAAACTATCAAAAGGAGGCACTTCTTGAAACCCAGAAGAAAAAAAGCAGACCCTCCCCAAGATGTGGATAATTAAAGGATGCCTGTGAAGAGTGTCATTGTTTTTTTGCTGTTCATGCCAGATTGTCTTTCTTCATCCTTCGCTCCTCCATGGTGGAATGAGGGGATGTGTGCTACGTTTGCTACCGCCCCTGCTGAACCGTGGTGTGGACAGACTTTGTCTTCCCCCGCTAGCATTCTGTCACCTTTCAAGAGAATAAGATTCATTTTAACAACAAGTAAGAAACCTCATATAATTAGAGGAAACCACCACAGAGGTATACAATATCCAGTTGAAGACCTTGCTGAATACTGAACAGATTATGCTTGTTACATGTGGTTAAACTGGGCCATTAATGTTAAAACTGTTCAAAACACAAAATAAATTCTGATTTTCTTCTGTCAGAGCTTGTGGTTCAGTGTTCACACATTCTAGGCTCCAGTTAAATGATTTACTGCACAATTTAATGTCTTTCAGCTGTCACTCGCACAAAAAGATCCCTTGAATGATCTGCCAGCAAATGAAAGCAACACTTGTCCAGGGTGGAGTTTGGCCAGGACTGGAAAACCCAACGTGCCAAGATATGCAGGAGCCATCACATAACCCACTGTGACCCACGCTTGGTACCCAGAAAGTGAAGGCCACACGGCTGTGACTGTGTCTGTAAAACCACTTCATTTGAAATATACTGAGACATTCATTCTGCTGTGGGGCTTTTGCGAGTAGCTGCCTCTACAAAGGCTCGTATCACAGGCATGCTGCTATTTTTTGTCCTTCTTATGAACTTTTCTCTGTTTCTGATCTTTAAATGGTGTGAATTTTTGAAGTTTTTCTTAAAACTCCCTCACAATAGCTTTTAAAAATCCCAATTCTCACATAACAACAGCATGAGAAACAGTTGCCATGGGACAGTGAAAAATGTACTTCGGGAGCAAGGAAAGAAATAAAAAAGCCAGAGCTGCTCTGAAATTATACGTTTTAGGGTTTGACACGGCCTTGAGTTTTTTTTGCTTTGTCACTGGCTAAAGTCATAACATGCCTGTTATGGACCAAATGTCGGTGTATGAACAGCACCGAGCTGTGACTTCAGTCACTAATAAACTTCATCCACCTCTGGAATGAAACTGTAAAGAG
The DNA here is from genome assembly GCF_900496995.4 of Aquila chrysaetos chrysaetos. Taxonomy (NCBI): domain Eukaryota; kingdom Metazoa; phylum Chordata; class Aves; order Accipitriformes; family Accipitridae; genus Aquila; species Aquila chrysaetos. The sequence continues at coordinate 16,960,421 of NC_044029.1, read as the reverse complement.
GCACTCAGGAATGCAGTACCTGCATTAGGATTTGGCCTTCGTTCTGGGGTTATTCACCATTTTATATGTTTAAGACCAGAATAAGCTATTAGATAAAAGCTTAGGCTAGATGATCATAGTGTGGAAGGAACCAGAACCTTGTCTTGCCATTTCTACATGAAGCCTGTAACTTAATTTTAAGCTAATAATGTATCTTTTAGAAGGTCCTGCTTTTAAGGCTCGGGTGATGAAGAATCTGCCGCAGTCCCAGGTAAAACCTAACAGTTAATTAATGCGGTGTTAATAATGTGTACTCTGGATCCAGTCTGAAATTTCTTTCCCTTCTCAATTTTTCAGCCCCTGAAGGCATTTTTGTAAAAGGGAGTTGGTTCTGCAAGTAGCTGAAGACCACGGCTGGGTTACCTTTTAAAGATCTCCTCCCTTCTGCTGATCTGCTGGAGAGCTGATTGAGGTCACTTATCCAGCAGAAAACTGCTTTTTTTCTGGTGAGGATGGTGCGTGGGGTGAAGGAAAGACCTCTCTTCCAGCGGCAGGGAGCGATTTGGGCAGCTCAGCCAGTCCTCCTGAATCATGTTCAAAGTCTCTCACTCTGTGACATACTTTTCCACAAGTCTGAATAGCTCTTGCTGCTTTCCTCTCAATTCTCATAAATTTTCCAAGATCTCTTTTGAAATATGGATACTGCAAGCAGGCTCTTTTTTTTTTTTCCTGGAACTAGTGCTACACCTCTTTAATAACAACATCTGGTTAAGGTCTTTAATTCTGTCATAGAAAATTACATCAAGATCACTGTGAGGTCCTCTCTTGCCCTTTCATGTGAGCGATGATTCAGGACTGTCTGAAAGGGAAGAGAGCCACTGTCAGCACCTCATTGCTGCTCCCCTGGGTACTTTGATGGGTAACTCAGCTGGGAGAGCTCTGCTAAACTGGGAAAAGCGGGCAGGATCAAACAGTTCAAGATGCCCCTGAGTCCGGGACAATCTCCAGGGCTTGGGTAACACAGATGACACAGAATGGCCTGAAAGTCAAACAAACCTTCACGGCTTCAGCAGAAGTTACTTCTAGGCTCCAAATACATGCCATAAAAGAGCCAAGTTAAGTTTGTGCCATGTAGCTGTGTTTTCAGATCCAAAGCAGTGAGGCAGCAGCTTTATAGCTGCACTCCAGTTTCACAGCAAAATTATTTGCTTCTAATAACAACTTCAGAGATATGAAATAACACTGTTGTATCACTGCCTGTTTGTAAGGGGAAGAAGCCTGAGTGGAATGTTACACAATGGATAGGAAGGTGGCATTAATAACAGACGAGGTTATAATTACTGTAAATCGCCTGCAAGGTATTTAAAAGATTCTCCCTCCACCCCTTCATTTCAAAGGGACATTCATTGGCTTGTCTTTCAGGGACCTTACTTGTGCTGGGTACGACAGACAAAGCATACCTCCCAATTAGCCACTTTTTTCCTTGTAATTATTCCCTCTCTATTTTCTGGGATGCTGAAGGGGATGCGTACAAAAGGAATGGTTTTTGCTGGGAGAGGAAGCAGAGTTAAAAAGAAATGTGGGATTTTGCATTTTTCCTTCCATTGAGATGTTGTGTTCAGCAGATCTTTTTCTTTTATTGTGAACTCTTCCAGAACAACCTTTGCAATGGATATTGGAGTACTGCAGTGCAGTCAGAGCTGTTGCATGAGGATATGTCAAATCCACTTAAAAAGTGAGCATGAATCTAAATATTTAACTACCTTCATGGCTCTTTTCAGGTACTTTCTGTACTTAACAGCTCAGCCGTTTTACTTGGGTTTTTGTGTTACTCATTTGCTTCAGAGAAGACTGCTCTCTCTCAAGCAGAACAGACTCGTCTGAGTGATCAAAAGCTATTTCAGTCAAAATACTAACCAACAAACTATTTTCTTATTGTCCTCTAAATCCCCAAGGAAACGTCACATCCAGGGCATTCTGCTGGCCACATCATTGCTGCTCCTCTTGCTTGTGGGTGGTCCACAAGGTGTTCAAAAATGTTGTAGTAGTATTGTACTGCCAGGGACAAGTACAGTGTTACTTCAGTATTGAATGGCTCCTCCAAATAGGCCAGAAGTGGGGAATTCTGAACAAATGCAATTCTTGTGGATTTTCAGTTACTTGTGGTCTATTTGACTTTTTGGTTTTTTTCTTTGTTTGTTTATTTGAAGTTACTGAGTTTTAACTCAAACCAAAGAAAGGGAATAGTAGTAGAGAGGAAAAATCTAAATCAAGTATTTGATGAAAGGCTGGGAGAGCTGGGGTTGATTGGCCTGGAGAAGAGAAGGCTCCAAGGAGACCTTATTGTGGCCTTTCAATATATAAAGGGGGTTTATAAGAAAGACAGAGAGAAACTTTTTACCAGATCCTGTAGTGACAGGACAAGGGGCAGTAGTTTTAAACTGAAAGAGGGTGGATTTAGATTAGATGTAAGGAAGACATTTGTTACAAAGAGGGTGGTGAGGCACTGGAACAGGTTGCCCAGAGAAGTTGTGGCTGCCCCATCCCTGGCAGCGTTCAAGGCCAGGCTGGATGGGGCTTTGAGCAACCTGGTCTAGTGGAAGGTGTCCCTGCCCACGGCAGGGGGGCTGGAACTAGATGATCTTTAAGGTCCCTTCCACCCAAACCATTGTGTGATTCTGTATTACTAAATCAAACATTGTAAAGATGTTGAGGAACAGCGGCAGAGACCCACAGGGCTTATGGTGATCCCAGTTTCGGCTCCTTGGTGGCAAAAAATATGCATTTGCTTCCAGAAAGTCAGTGTACCCGCCTCACCTGGGGCTGCTGCCCTTACCCCACCACCAGCTGGTGGGGCTCCTCTGGCCTTGGGGAAGTTCCTACTCCCACTGATCTCAGAGGTACACAGAAATGAATAAAAACCCCAAATCCACCTCTCCCTGGAAAACCCTCACACCTCATTGTTAAGTGGATCGGTATAACTTGTGACATCTGAAACATTCAGGAGCTCTGGTAATTTTGGGGGTGGGAGAAAGTGTCAAACTAGGTCAGCGTTTCAGCTGCATTTCAAGCACAGTTGATTCCTTTTAAGAATAAGCCTTGGTGGTGGAACTATCGCTGCTGAATCACTGTCTTACACGTGATAAATAAAGTGAAGCAGTACAGTCAATACCAAGTTTCTGGTTCAGAAAATACCCTGTTCATTGTGGCTGTAACTGTAAAAGGGGAGAAATCTTTACTCCTTTATGTAATAAAGTGGTTTTAAAAATTGACTTGAATTGTGCTGAGCATTCACTTAACTTTTTTAATAGTGGCACCATCTGGGAGCTGTATAGGTGTGGCAGGCACTCTCCAGCTAGACCAGGGGAGAGATGGTACCCACAGCGACCACCCTCCTTCTGAAGGGTGGAATTGTGCATGCTGAAAGCAGCCAGGACTTTAATTGGGCACTCTGACTTTCAGCTGGATTAGCCTAATTTGAAGCAAGCCAGAGTCCACACACGAGGAGTTCATATAGTAGCCAAGTTTGTCCAACAAAGCCTGGTAATCAGCAGTATGAGGACTGGGGAAAATGCCAGTCCAGGGTCATGGCAGACTCCATTTGGGCAAGGGTCCTGCAAGCTAGGCGTGATGGATAACACAGAGGATGCTGAAATGTGATGAACAAGGTATAAACAGTGTGGGGTAGCCTTTCCAAATACTGCCTGCTAGAGAATTAATGGAGTCCCACTGGTCCTTGCCTACATGTGAGGCTTGCTGGTGTCACCGGGCAGGCAGGAAGCAGGGCAACTGGAGCACGCTGTTTGACGGATGTGTATCAGCCTGTGATAGGAAGAGTACACCAAGCACTTCGTATCTGATGAGCAATTTTTGGACTTTCATTGGAACCGCTGGTAGGAAGAGCTGTAATGAAATGGAAACAGAATGGAAACTAGGAAACAGAAGTGAAAGGAAGAAACTGGGTGTGCTATTGTGGATGACAAGTCGGCAATAATGAGCAGTTGGGCACTCAGCAACGTCCTTAATTTTTTTCTAGACCCTTGAGATGAGATGTTTCTTATGAAACTGATGGGAATATGGGGGGAGATAAAGAATATGTATCTGTTTGTCCTAGAGTGGTGGTGAACACCCCAGAGAGTGGAGTGTGGGCAGCACGCAGGGAAGCCCGGGGAGGCTGCATGCAGAAGACGGTGGAGAGGCCTGAGAAGCTGCACTGTGACGGTGTGCACTGGCAGAAGCTGGCAGCCTTCAGGGACACAGGGGTCCTCGTATAGTAGGGACAGGACTGGGGCATATACCTGCCTGCTGGGGGGAGCTGCGTAGGGTTTACAGAGCCAGCTGGCTCTGGCCGCTCTGAGTGTTTGACTTTGCAATGGAAATGATGTTCTTTCAGTGCAAGGTTTTACATATAAAAAGTTGTAACACAGGGCACAGGATGGGTAGGAGCACCTTTCTTGCAAGCCAAAGATGCCACCCCAAAAAGGAGGGTCTACGTTTGTAGAGTAGGCATGGCTACAAGGAGCCTGGGGAAGAGTGGTGCCTGAGTCAGTGACTCTGGATCTGTATCGTTAATCCTGCAGATGCAATGGATGGAGTGTATTAGGAAACACCCGCTCAAGGACTGTGATGCAGATGCTTCAGCGTTTGTTTCTGGAAGCGCAGGCTGATAGGATGCCACACTGGGCAGAGCAGGAGGAGGCAAAGACAGGGGTGTGACTCAAATCAAATATATCCTTTGCAAAACCCAGTGGTACAAGAAACATCGACCTGCATTTTGATTTTGCAACCATTTAGCTCTTCCATAAAAGCAGTCAGTGTGCTACTCCCCCGTCATGTCCATTACATGCAGGAACTGCATAAGCAGGGATCTAGAAGAAAGGTATCTGAAAACCCATCATTGTCCTGAGTGGGCTTATGGGATGGTGTACTCCCTGGAGCTGCTGTTTGCATGACACACTGTTTTCATGTTCTGCTTTTCAAGCACAGTGGTGCGTGTTGAGCCAACAGACAGTGTGAACAGTGTCACTGCAAGTTCAAGCCAGCACCTCATTCACCCAATAAAATCTACTTGGACTTCAAATGGCCAAAACATATTTTGGAAGCACAGTGTGTCTTGAGCACAGACCTTTTTTCTTCTCCTGGGACATTCAGGCTTTTCATTTAGACACCCTGACAAATATTTAAGTGGTTCTAAAGAAAAGCAAGCTTTTAAAGAGGTGTTTCTCTTTTTGGGTACTGTGGGGCCCCATTCACTGTCGGCTGTGGGCAGCCTCACTGCCTCCTCTGCCCAAGCTGTCCCCAGGTAGCACCAGCAAGGCCAGATACTGAAGCCAGCATCACAGTTCACAGCTTCTCTGTCATTTTGGGGCAGATGTGCCCAGAAGCAGCTGGTCACCAAGTGTGCCTGACATTTGAGGTTATCCCTGTAGACCGGGTTGGAGGAGAGAGGTCCCTTCTGCAAAGTATGTGCTTAAAGCACAGACTGGCCTCTCCTCCCTCCCCAGCCATAAGATCCTCCAAGGACACACCAGGAAAGAAAGTGTTAGAAAGGACTTGTGAGGATGTCCCTTGTAAGCATCTGAACGTCTTATGAGCTGTGGCTTGGCCAGACAGACTATGTATGCTAAACTCTCTGAAAATTTCACATTTCCACGGAAAGATTTGTGCAACAAGGCTGTTCCTGTCCTCTGATGGGCTATGTGGAAAGGGATTAAAATGCGATTTCTGTAACTAGTATAAATAATAGAATATGTTGGTCTAAGTCAAAAATATAAAGTGGGGGTTTTTTTAACTTTAAATTGTGATGGTTCATTTAAATTAGTATCGTCTGAATGTTGTGAAGTTTAGAAAGCCACAGAGGTAAGAAATAAATCTGCTCAGATCTGCATGCATGCATTTTCCAAGCCCTGCTGTTCTCCTAACCTCTTTGTTCTGTGCCCAGTTCAGCTTTGCATCGTTGTTGAGTGTCGGTGAACTTGCACGACTGGGCTGAGCAGCTGCCTCCAGCCAGACACCGAGGAGTGTGCAATTAGCTGTGCTCCAGCAGGAGCTGGGTGCTGGGAGCCGTGCACAAATTACTGGCCTGTAGCTCAGCAGCCACCCCATCAGAGAGCTGCAAGAAAAGATAAACAACAACAACTGGGACTCATTTCACTTGAGAGTTTTTTTTTAACTAGTTGCTTTTTTGTTTAAAGTGAGCAAATCTTGCTGGCACAGTTTAGAGCTGGAGAGGGTGTCACTAGTGTAATCATGATCTAAGGTTTGGGTATGGCCTGGCTAATCATAGCACCTCGTCACCTCACCAACCATGAAGTCATATTCACGCTGCAAGACCTGTGGGTTTTAGTAGAATTTAATCCCTGTTATGGATGAGAGTGCTTTTGGCTGATGCATCTTCTCTAGACTTGCGCTGAAACGACTGCAAGACCCGGGGCTGCCGCGAAGCTGTGGCTCTGAGCGATGCCTCGACAGCCCCCGACGCGGTGCCGTGGGCAGGGCAGGCACTGGAGAAATCCTGGCGTAACTTCAGGCCATTTCAGACAGCTCCTGCTCTGCCGCTGTCAGACCTCCCCTTAGTAGGAATTTTTTCCATAGTGGGCAAACTCAGCAGAACAGGTGATGTAGAGAAGTGAGAAGGAGGGAAAGGTAACACATCTATCCAGCAGAAACAAAACTGCAGTGTTTGAACTAGGTCTGGGCAAAGCTTTAAGCCTGGCTCTTGGAGTTTGAATCTTACAGGCAGCAAGTCATCTGGAACAGCTTTGAATTTTTTTTTTTGTTACAATTTTTTACTTTAATATTCCTTGAAATGCAGCTGAAACTGGAAGAACAACTGGACCCTGCATTCACACCATGTGAGGAAAGCATGCTGGGTCCCAGCAGCCAGCACTGCCCCCCGGTCAGAGACACCTCGTGAGCATCGCCCCGTGTGCATGGCAGTGCCAGCCCCTTCTACCCCCGTGGCATGGCCGCAGAGCTTGCTTTGCAGGTGGTAATGAATTTAGGGTGCCAATTCATGCATAGCACAAACAAGAAAAGGCCCAAATTCTCTCCAGCTCCCAAAGAGTCAAGTGAAGAGGCAATAAAAGTGATATATTTGAAATCAAGCGGCATAGCCAGAGTCAAGGGGATACTAACCTAAACTGTAAATTACCCAGAAAAAGCACGTGCATTGGTTCGCTAATGGCAGTGGTACAAAAAAGGCAGTTTGCCCTTAGGGCGTCTGTCTCTGCTTTCTTTCTGTGCCTTATGTATTTGTTCTTTGAACTGTTGTGCACACCTGGACATAGCAGGATGCCAATATTAGATACCCAAATTATTGAACACTATTGGAAGCACTTTGGAAAGCTGTAAGTTTGTCAGTTCCTTAAATTGGGATCGCTGGGATAGAGCTATAGTGATTTAACATTTCATGTTCTTTTACCAGTTTTGATTATCTCATGGCTGCTACTTACAAGTGCAACATTTGGCATCTCACGCTGGCTAACTACAAACTTTCCAAATGTTGAAAAGGCAGTTTCTGTCTGACCTATTGTAGATTGGTATTTCGACTTTTCTTGTTATTTTTCTTTAACTGATTTTCATCTATGGCACATACATTTGTTTTTCCCATACATATGTCCTGTCCAGTGAGAGGGCATGATAAATTTTGTAGTTTATTTTCTAATGGCAAAATGGTTTCCAACTTTCTACTGGACTTTTTCTGAGGAATTAATGTCTTCTTTTAGCATTGTCAGATATCACAGACTTTAACTTAAAACTTCTCTGTTGTGAGGGACTGTCTCTACACAGGGAACTGTGCTCACGCTGGTATTAAAGGCAAAGTGGTGGAAAATTTGCATGTAGAAAGTTAAGGTTATTTAAGAAAAAGAGTTGTGTTACAGTGTGCACTTTGAGGAATATTTTTTCCTTTCGCAACCTTTCTGACCATATTCTTCTCATGATTAATGATCTTTCCAAAAATCAGTGGTGAAACTCTGAAAACAAAGAAGCAGCATTTAGTGTCTTGGGAACAAGTAGCAAAATAAATTACTCCATATAAAAGAATACACTTGCTATTTTTAAGGAAGCACTTTCTAAGAAATTGACAGGAACAGAAAAAGTTCAGCCAAAATATCTGAGGACTTTTTAAGTAAGAAATTTCTGTGCTTTTTACTATAGCGTGTGACCAATCACTTAAGCCAGTCGTTGCTACAGAAAAAGCAGAAAGCTAGCAAATGTGACATCCATGTTTCTAAACAGCTCCTGGGGCACCCCTGGAGATACAGAGCAGCTACACATTTAACCTCAGCCTAATATTAATCTCCTTCTTTCATTGCTTTTAAGGAAAAATCTCAAAAAAAGTTTCCTTCCTCAATGCCTCCCCCAAGTTTTCATCTCCCGAGTGTCTTCTCCTGTGCCTGAGGTTCCCCGTTTTCCATCCTCTTTCGATTTGAAGAGACTGCTTTCAGGAGAGCACTGGCTGGGGGCAGAGGCTGAGCTCCGTTCCTGCCCCACGGCCCCCTTCGCTGGCCCCAGTGAAGGGAAAAGTCCCACCACACGAAGGACAACATAGAAACGCATCCTTAGAGAGCTGTCCACCCTCTCTCTGGCCTAAGCAAGTCTTTTTGCTTGGCCTATGGGCCCATTGATTAAATAAGACCAGCAAGGTCAGATTAGTAAACTAGACTTTTTCCTTTGTAACTCAAAACTTCTCACTCATTAATTTTATGCCCCAAATTATGTGGGTTTTTTTTTTTTTATTTAACTCCTCCCAGATAATAAGGTTCCCAGAACTGCAGCATAGCAAGGGTCAGTAATCATTTGTTGTAGCGGATGTATTTGTTGTAGCGGTCAGTAATCATTTGTTGTTCTTCAGCGCAGACAGAAATCATTTTCATTGCTTCCTAGCCACAGCACATCACAAACTGTGTGGCCCTTGACTGTTGCACGAGGCAGCACCCAAACCTTTTGCAATCTGAACACAACATGACATGGGAGCATCACCCTTGAACAGGAAACATTGCCAGGGCTGGACTGTGACCTGCCTGGACAGAGGCTCCGAGAAGAATATCCCGGGTACTGGTGGCACCACGAACAGGGCACATTCCAGCTTGGCATGGCCGGCGGCAGTGCAGGAAGGGAAAGGAGGACGTGGTGGAGGGCAAATACCGGGAGAGAACACCTGGCCTTCAGTGCTATCCCCTCCTTTGCAAAGGCACAAGAAGAAGTTGCTTTTCTGAAATATTTTTAAGAGCTGTGGGGGTAAAAGCAGAGACAGGGAAACCAACCCCACTGTGCCACTGTTTTATGAGGGTGCTCTAGGAAAGCCGTCGTCCCAACCCAGCGCTGATGAGACCGCAGCAGGCTGCACAGAGCAGTACTCGAAAAACTAAAGCAGCATCTTTATTTTATACATAACCGTCAGTATAAAAAGTTTATTACATAAGAGCTGTTTTGTTTACAATATATTATATTGCTTCAAGCTAATGCAGAAAGTTCATACATTATAGTTCTACTTTGTTTACAATATATTACGTTGGTTAAATGGCACCAATGCAGTATACTTTTAATATACATTATTTTGCAAAACTGTAAGGCCAAAAATAAAATTGAATTGAGTTAATCAGTTTTTAAATTAGGCAACTTATTTATTTTTCTTAGGGAAAAGTCTAAATACACAATAGCAAAAATGTAAAATGCACCTTTCTTTTGTCTCAGGCAAATTAAATCTGTAGCCATTGAAACGATTCAGGTTAGCATCTATGAGGTTTTCTGCTTGAATATTGTTACTTAATTTTTGGAAAATATTTGCAGCTATATAATCAAAACAAGGAAGTTTAAGCATAACTGAAGTATAGTACAAAACACGATCCAAAGCACTGAAAGAAGCAGCCTATATAATCACGCTATAGCAGTATTTATAAAACTTAAAAGGAATAGTAAATATCAGCTCAGTGGTTTATAATGAAGCTAATAAAATTCCAGCCGTTAATCTTAACTGTAATGAACAGTGTTTTTAGCATTCAATCCATGAGAGGTTAATGAAGGCTACGAACTTTGTGTAACACGAACCGTTTCAGATGTTGGAGTTCACCAGATATAATTGGATTCGGGTGGAACATGCCTCTCCTCGGCCCTTTTCGGCGAAGGCGTGTGCTGCCTGTGCTTGCTGCCTGCTGGCCTCAGGGCGCTCAGACCGCTGGCTCCATGCCCTGGAAAATTATCCAGTTCAAGAGAAAAGAAACCACAGAAGCGGGCTCGCGATCCACGGCTAATATTTCCAGTGGAAACAGTCTCCCCCATTTGAACAAAGGATTTTGCTATGCCTTACGCGAGTGCTTGCCCTTCTCTGTGCCCCCCCGGACGGACAAGGTGCTGCCAGGTGGAAAGATGCTCGCGCCTTGCCAGGGAGCCCAGGGGACCATCGGCACGCCTGGGCTGTCACTCAGCCCTGGGCTCACGCGTGCACAGCCCGCGCCGGGTGGGTGAGAGTCCTGCCGATCTGCTGGCGACGGGCTCTAAAGAGGGGCATAAGCATCCCCCCGGGGAGAACCTGCGCCAGCTACCTGAGCTTGGCTTTGGTTTATGGCTGAATGTGAAGAGAAAGAACAGCAGCAACAATAAACACCTAGGGGGAAAAAAAGCAGTCTGAAACAGGCATAGCAGAGCTGCTTTGTTGTGGAAAATGAAAACGAACAATAAAAATGGAATTCAAAGTATTATGTTGTAATTATTTATAGTTGCATTTACCCATCTCATTACTTAAAGCTCATGGAAATGACTTTGAAAAACTGAGTCCCCCGTTCAGTCTTTTTAACCACTTCTTTTTAAGAAAACAGCTTTACCGAGGAGCCATTCATTTGATGGAGTATGAAGCAAGTCTCTCAAATTAACTATAAACCTCCTTTCAAGATCAGGAGATGTTTGGTTTTAGCTGAAAAGAGTGAATTGCAGTGCATGCACTTGTATGTGCAATTTAAGCCCTACGTGGGCACTTAAAATGGGGGTAAATTCTACCCAAATGACCTATTCTCAGTTTCTTTGCTGAATACAAAGAGAGTTTTGCAGTGCTAAACACAGCAGGACTGTATCCAAACTCCAAGTAATGAAGGCTGGAAAACCTTGGAGCTGACCATAATGTGTGACTATTGACTCCTCATTACAAGGCAGTTATGAGTTTTGGTTTTGTTGTACAGGTAATTATTTCTTTGGGGATGGCCACCCATAGTACATACTTTTTTTCACTTGCTATCTGAGTTCTTTGTAGGAAGAAAAAGTTCGTATTGAACTTATGAATGGACATTCACATTGGTTCATTTCCATGTACGTTTTTTCTAACCATAACTTACATTAATGGTATTTCTCCTTCAGAGAATGACATGAATACTTAAACACAGGTCGACTAACAGCAGAAAAGTGGACTCCCCAAACCTAATTTTCACAGCAAAATCCATTTTGGTTAGATAATACTATTTTTCTAATGAAACAACTATATTTATTCTAATACATTTTAATGTGATACAAATCACAGCAATCAACAGCATTTAATAAAAATCAACATTCAGTTGATGCTGCAATGTAAGGTTCACATTTCTTATAGCTAATTGGTGGGTTTTATAGCTGCAAAATTTTTCAACTTTTTTTATTATCGACACTTAAAACACTAAATGTGAATCATTAGCTAACAGTGATAAACATTAATACCTCATGGGAAGATGTACCGAATGTCCCTTGAAGATCTGCTGTTACAGCACTGTTGCACATGAAATATAAAGTTAAATCTGAAGCTCTTACTGGAGATATCCAATTGTATTTCAAATAATTTCATAGTGCTATTTTAAAACCAGTGAAATGATCAGTTGCTTCAACAGGTGTCAAATGGCCCAATAAGCACAGCAGAAACTCATTTTGAGGACTTTAACTTTGCTTTGGGACAATATACGTTGCCGCCTGTGGAGCATGGGTGGGAAGAGGAGGAGAAAACTCTGAAGTTGCTAAGCATAGCTCTTGCATAACTCTTCAAGTTTTCCCCAAAGTTTCTAAAGGACATTTCATTTTTTCTAAGTTTTAATCAGCTTTAAAACCTGACAGAGTTTTATTTCTAAAAATGCCTACCCAACAGTTTAAAGCTAGCTGACCTGACTGAGGAGTACTGAAGGACTTTAGACCCCTTCCATGCTATGGGTGGAAGACATGCAAGGTCATCTAGAAATCTGGTTGATACCAGATTCTGGAATTTCTAATACAAGGGTGATCTTGGTAAAACACTTTCACACTATTCTGAGGTTTTTTTTAAGTAGTAAAAATTATGGAGTGTTGAAAAATCTTTGTTTTATTGTTTGGATTAAAGACCAGAAAAAATGGAGTGCAGTATCATTAATGATGCTGGAAAGGCTCTTGAAGCAGTCGTTTCTGTAGAGCATTGGATGCGTAAGACCCCCGATACGGACTCGCAGGGTTTGTTTCTCACTTACTTTTATTGCAGTGTCTCCCGTGCCAGCCTTCCTTGCACTGGCATTTGTTGGGCTCGGCACAGGTGCCGAACAGGCCACAGCCGGGTTCGCAGACAGCTGTAAGAAAGCGAGCGCATACACCTGACTTCCTGACGTTTCATCCAGAGACGGAGTTGCATATTTGCTTTCCCTGCTGTTCCTCATGATGGGTTGGTCCTGGCAGGGGCTGGGGCTCTCACAGTAAATCTGTGCCTTTGCACGGAGTGTGTGCAGAGCCCCAAAACAGTCCCCTCCGCCTTCCACCTGCAAGGTCTGGCTCAGTCTCTGGCAGAGAGCAGCAGATCGAACAGCAGGGCGGAGCGCCCACCAGAACCAGCGGGAGAAGGACGGTAGCCCCCAGCATCCCTCTCACAAGGTGCGCCCATTGGATTTTAATGTTGCAACGTACTGACATTTTATTAAGCCTTTCTCTATTACTGAACTGCTATTACTGAGCTGACACATTGCTGTTTTATAGAATCTCAGAGTACAGAAGAGACCATGGGGAGGCTTTGTAAAAAAACGTTTCTGGTTTCATAATTCCCTTAAGTCTGGTGTATGCTCTATGTCCAGAAAATAAATTAACCTGAAATACTTTGACAACAAACGATTAGTGCTGACATAATGTAAAGAGATACTGTACAGCCAGCTTGATGCTCCTACAACAAGGACTGATGGAGTGGCTTTGGTACTTACGCTTTGAACACAGGTCTCCCTGGTAGCCTTTGGAGCACTTGCATTTATTCTTACCAGTACATTTGCCTCCATTTCGACAGGGCTGATGGCATTTACCTAGAAATTGAAAACACGAAAATAATGGTCTTAGTCCCCTGCACCTAGTGGAGACAAGTGTCTGAGAAGCCTGACTTGTACCTGAAAAACTCATCGGATGCTGGTGTATGAGTGTGCACTATGGAGCCATCGGGAAGACTTTGCTGCAAGCCTTTGCTTCCAGTTTACACGCATTCTTCTGCTTTGAAAATATGACAACAATTTGGCACGGCCAAAGCCCGTGTGTCCATGCAGCTTTTGCCTGGATTTGTGTGACCAGTCAGTATTGCCGCCTGCTCTCCTCACCCTTCGTGGGGGAGGCGGCACTGTCCGCATTTCGGGTTTGCAAAGCCTGGGACACAAGCAGAAGAAAATCTGGTGGCTGCCGGGAGAGATTTGAAGCAATAGGATGCTCAGGAACTGACAGGTATGGCCGCTACTTGCAGACAATAAACAGATCGGCTGGGCCTGTCAGCTTGTAACAAGAGGCTGTGGAGCACCACGATGCCGTGGATGGTGCGGTGGGGGCTGTTCCACACCACAGCTCAGAAACTAAAGGCACATTAAACAAGCATGCCCTCCTTTCCTGTCTGCAAAGAACAGAGCATCTTTGGTAACAGTAATTAGAACTGGCAGATGTTTTTACAGGCTTTTGGACTGGAAATTGCTGTCCCTCACATTCACACTTTGCCAAAGGACGAGGCTGGCTCTGGTGGCGGTGGGTCTGGCTCTGACGTGCCGGGGATGGAGGAGGTCCACGATGGTGGAGGAGAGCCACGCTGGGCCGGACTCACACCAGGGGCCTTCCTCAAACTTAATGTCAAGCCTCCCATCGCTAATTAAGTCCTCACTCGTCTCTGGAAGGGTGACCCCCAGGCCGAGGGGGGCCCACTGCCACGTCCCTGGGCACTCGCGGGCCAGCAGGAGCTACACCCTCGGTCCCTTGCCTCATCGGTGGCCATACGGGCCAGAGCAGCTTTTCTCACTGTCGTCCAAAGCTTTTTTCATCTTTTCTAATGCCACATTTTCTAGTGTCTTCGGAAAAGAGGAAAAAAAAGCCCTTCCTGGATTTAGTAACAGTATTTACCTGAATCTGTGAGCAAACAAAAACTGGCACCTGGGGCAGCAAACTGTTTCCTTTCCTCTCCCTTTTTTTTTTTTAAAAAAAGATGTTACCTGCAACCTGCACGTGATAATTTAAGCACCAACACTGGCTTGCTGTGCTGAAAACCTCAGCAAATGCACTCATCTCCCGATCGCAGACTGCTGCCTTGGGAGCTCAGTACACCCAGCAGCGCCTGCTCAGCTCTCAACCCTGGCAGACTTCTCTGATTCACGTGTGTATCGTCAATATAAAAAAACCATTTATTCCTAATGTGCGTAATTATTTTAATAGCCCTGAAACAAGCTTCATAACCAGCTGACAGAATAAACCGTGCTAAGGAGAGCTTCTGCAAAAGCCCAATTTCCCTGCAGGAGCCTCTGGAGAGGGAACCTTTAGGTATTCTAATTTGCAAGCATTTGGATAATTAATTAATGACCAAAAGGAGCAATGCTAAGGAAATCTGTGCATTTTCCTAGTTCTTGAAGTAAATCTGGAGAATATGCGTCAAGGGGTGTGATACTGACTTCCATAGAGTTGCATTAGGCAAGCATTTGGCTCAGCACAGCTCAATTAACTTTGGACTAAGATATTTTCACAGAATGAAGGAAAGAGTAATAACTCTGTAACTGACTGAGAAATGGAAAAAGCAACAAAACAGTTGGTGACAAATGGGGGAGGAATCCAAAACAAAATAAAACTCTCTGGACTCAAACTGAAACACTAATTAGAGACAATGCATAACTATAGCTAGAAAAAAACTGGAAGACTGTGAATGCTTGTTAGTATTGTAGACTGTGTCTAGTACATTTCCCAGGAATCTTAGAGAGTGATTCAACTATTAGACAAGCACTCAAAATCTTTAAACAATATTAAAAAAAACCCCAAACAACTCTCCAGTTTTCAGAAGATGGCTTTCTGCCTGTTGAAAGGTTTTCTCCCCTTGTTATTTCAAGACCCCCATGACTGAACGTAGCTGGCCCTGGATCTAAGAAAAGAGACTGAGTTATGTTTCTCCTCTGGTGTTTCTAAGCCCTGTCTAGCATTTCTTGCAGTCTTCCACTGCGGTGCTGGCACTGGTGCAGTGCCCAGAGGTGGTAGCAGCCATCAATCACGGTCTAACAATTGCCATCCCAGCTTTACAAAAGCCAAGGCAAGTGCATAGCTTTCCTTGCTCTCATCGACATGATCCCAGTTTAGCTTTTAGCATACTGTGATCCTGAAAAATTTTTTCTTTCTTTTGTACAGGAACTAGTTTACTGCCTGTATTTTAATTAATTTAATTTGTGTTGCACAGGTAAATTTTTGCAAGAAGGCAAAGTCAGCTGCACCTATTAAAAGCAGCGGAAGACAACAATGAGCTTGAGCCCCTCGGACAGATCGATTAAATGGATTACCCTTAATTATACATGCTGTAGTACCAGTTCTAAGAATTCTCCTCAAAAAACCATCACTGACATAAAACACATGCTTCACAAACTTTGAACCAAACCTTATTAATCATCTGAGAAGTACCAACAAAGTTGACTTGTTGGAGATTGAAGAAAGAAATGGGGTTCTGTCAGAGTGTCAGATTTGAACTTGAGGTAAGCAAAGGTAAATTCAGTGGAAACCCACACTGTTGTTCTTGCTGACATCTGATCTGAATTTATATCAAAGGGTAATCTTTATTAATTTAATAACAATAAAGCTTTGCTGCTTCCGTTTGGCTCAAGTTTTGTTGAGGTAAAAAGGAGCTGCAAAACACCTTGTAATGCATAGAGATATGGTGAAACATTTACATACAACTACTGTTTATCGACACATAAATACTGAGCAAAATGTGGGTCTTATGGTACCTGTGTTCTTTCTTTGCACAGTAATTCATTTATTGTCCTGTATTGGCTGACAGCATGTTAGAGTTTATTTCCATGTGTTTCCAAAGCATTTGATGATACAAATTTCATAACTGTGAGAAGAGCCTGTCTCTACCGATGCATATTAAGAAATCAGCTCTTATGTATCCCAGGCCAAAGGCTGCTCTCTGTGCTCCTGTGAAGGTGCTGGGGAACATCGGTGACATTATTTACAGCAGGGAAAGCTCCTTACACAGCGTTCTGTTAGAAGCTTTAAGCCCAGAAAGAACAACCTGATGTATGTTCTGAAAACCGAAATGTTCATACTCTATTGAAGTGTGGGGAACTACAGAATTAATCCAATTTAATGGAGCTGTGAGAAAACCCTTCTTTTAGTGAGATCAAATACTTGACAGCTGACCTCCCAGGTCTGTTCCAGCCTAGCCATACCTCCACCCCCAGCTTTATATAGCACACTTAGATCAGCCATGAGCTAAATATTTTGAATTGCTTTGATGCTAAACTTCTGAAAATAGCAAGTCTTCTGATGTTTGTCACACGGATTTTCAAGTTGCCGTGTGAATGCAACTTAATATGTTACATGAAAGCTCTCAGCTCTAACGGTTCAGTCCTCCCTTTGCCCCAAACCCTTTCATTCCCAACTTAAAGTAGCCCTTTCAGAGGTGTGGGCTCAAACCTATTCTGCTGTGCCCAAGTGCAAATTGCTGTAACATTTGAAAATCGCTGCTCCACACAGGCTTGGCACAGCAGCCCATCTGTCTGCCACAGAGTATTGCTTGCATACTTACGGCCTAATGGTCGTTACCAAGCCCAGTTACTAGTAAAAAGAAAACAAGGTAGGGGATGAGATGGTCTAGCAGTGAGTCAAACTTACCAGTAGGAAACTCATTTGGAGGCATGTGGCATCTGACTCTCTGAAGCCCCAACCTGCCGTGTGAGACCCTCGCTGTGAGCCCAGCAGAGGCAGGCTGCACGTCATCATTCAGACACTGACACTAGAAGAAGCTGACGTAAGTGAAAGCAAGCACATGGAGATGCTACTCACTAATTTCACATTGGTCTCCTTCATAGCCCGAAGGACAAATGCATTTTCCCAGATAGAAACACGTTCCTCCATTGAAACAAGTTGTTGTACAATTTGCTGAAACAGATAAAACAGGAATGAACTAAGTCACTAATATGAACTCAGCCTGACTTGGCCTTAATGTTTTCTGCTGCTCATCATAAATATTGAGTAGGTTTAAAGAAGTTCATTAACATCTTTTCATCTGGTTTATAAAAGAAGACTGAAACGCAGTTTTTCCTACATAATGCTTTACACAGGCACACACACAAGTCAATATAGAGACAAGTGAACAATACAACAGTGTGATCCTCGAGGACAGATTGCATGTGTACATCTTTATCAGTCCTCACATGTAAAGCTTGCTGAAGGATCAAGTCACAATTGCTATTGAAACTGCCAGTGTCTGATAAAAGGAGCACAACCTAGGACTGGAAGTTACTTCTACAAAAGCATATTTCACTACAGTTCTTAATTAACACCTTAACTAGGAAGAAACCTGTATAAGTTTTTGCTGTGTGGTTACATAGGTGCAAATGCTGTGTCTCTGACTTGCCAAATTACTTACATTGTTAGATGTGACTTTTCCCCAAATAGCTGGGATTCACATTAATCCTTCAAGACACCAGGAGCATTTCACTACAGTGCACTTTTGAAACATTTTTTAAATGAGGTAAAAGTCTCATCAAGGACTAGATACAAGTCAGAAGGACATTGACAAAACAGTTTGTGCAAGCACACCTAAAGGCCTAGGACGGTTCCCATTATTTTTCTGGAAAGTCCGCTAGGACCTTTGGCATTTAGTCTTTACTTCATATACTTCTGCTACAATAAATGCAATGTGATGTTCTGTAATCTGCTCTGCCACGAGCAGGTCAGCTATATTTCTGCAGGAAACTACTTGGTTTTTTTCTATGTGGTAGCTTGGACTGTTCCAAATTACTGTTCTGAACAACTAATTGTTCTTTTTTATCCTTCCTGAGCCACAATGCAGCAACAAAAAACGAAGAGCCTGCTTATTTTTTCATGGGTACAGATGCAGCAAATTAATACTAAATAATTATTAAAACTAGTTTTACTCCAGGAAACTAGAATTCAAATAGGGATCATCTTTTTTCCTAGGCCAGAAACATAAGTCAATTTTGTGGTAGGTCCCACAGCTTTCAGTGGATCAACTAAAGCGATTATCTAAATTACCCTTCACAAAGCTGGCTTATATGGATGCCTGCACATCCAGCTGTGAAAGCACTGCAAATCCCTACATTCTTCCAGCAGCTGCCAGGTTGTGCTAGAGCATCTGTTTGAAGAATCACAAAATGTTTAAAGCTTACTTACTCCATCACTTGCCTGACTTTCCAAAATCCACTCCTAGAGGGAAACTAACGCAGGTGAGTAAAGAGAGGCTGCTGGATACGGAGCCTGGGGGGGTTTAGCCAGCAGTTACCTTTGTCGCAGTTGATGCCGTAGAACCCCGGGGGGCAGATGCAGAGGCCGGGTGTAATGCAGAGCCCACCGTTCATGCAGCGAGGAGCACACAGCGCTGAGGAGCAGGAAGAACAGAAAAAACGTTGCTGGTGTGATAGCAACTGGCTATTTAAATACACAGCACATTGACCTCTTAATCTACTTGTCCTTCTGCTGAATGTAGTAAGTCACCTTTGCAAGGCATCTTTGTTAGTGGCTTAGATCAATTACATCTCTGGTTTGTATCTGGCAATTTGTGTGTAGTGTTACCAAAAAAGTGAAGACTAAATTCAGTTCAAATCCAGTTCCATACGTAAGCAGAAACTGCCTCTTGTACAGTTTAATTCCAAACAGGGGAGAGCAAAGTGCCCACCTACACCCTGTGGATATTTGCAGCCCCCCCAGAGCAGTCCTCTCTATAACTGGACTCTGGTGCTGCAGCTGGCGCCCAGCTCTGCAGACAGGACTGTCTCTATAGGGGCTGCGCTCAGAGGTGTCGGCAATTCCGTGGGGTTCCCAGGCAGGCTTCACCATGAACCCTCCCCTCTTCCTCTGCATACCTGAGCGTAAGCATGGCTACCTAATTTAGGCTAGGGAAGCCTGCCACGTGGCCCGCTTTGGTGGCCAAGCTGTCCTGCATGCTCCTCATGAACGTTCTCCAGAGCCCCTGTGCTCTCCCAAGACTTCTCTGCAGTTGTGGCCACCCCACAAGGCTCTTCCAGGGAGGCGTGTCGGGGGCAATGCTTCGTCTCGCGGCTGCCCACGACGGGTACGTGCAGCAAGGTTGGGTCCGTACTAGTGAGTCAAACAGCACCCAGGTGCGGGGGCAAGTGGGGGCACAGGATCATCCATCTTGTGAAATCGTTGGTGCCGTTCCTGGCATGGCTTTGTCCCCGGCTGACCGGCAAACCCTCCCAGGCACGGCCCTGGGGCAAGAAGTGGCCACAGGCTCCTCCCAGCAGGGAGTTTGGAGGGGCTTTTTTGGGGGGGGGGAAGGGTAAGAGAGTTTATTAAACATACGAATGTAAGCTGCACCTTGCCAGTTGGCCTCCAGGCCAGAAAACAGTCCCTGATACTCTGTACTTAATGTTTTGGACGTAGCCAGAGCACCTGGGAGTGAAGGATGGCATTGGAATAGGATGCCCACGGGGATGGTTTGCTCCGTCTCAAGTCACCCCAGGGACAGTCTGCCACTGGGGCAGGAGGAAGGAAGAGGTAGGAAGAAAAGCTAGTTTCCTCACCAAGTCCCACCAATTTCCTGGTCCTTCACTCCTGGAAATGTTGTTTGGGGCTATTAGTCACTAATGGAAGGGAAAAGGAGACTCTTCATCTTCCCCTCTTCATTGTCAGCCTGCCTCCAAATTAGGTCTTATCTCCAAATCAACAAATGCGGAACAACAAAAGTCCTGTGCTTTGTTTCCCAGCTAGTCCTCATTAGCAGAAGAATTTTATTTAATCTTTTTGCCAGATGGATTCCCTGTGATTAAGGATCACTTGACTATTGTGTCAGTTTTTGTTAAAAGCAATCTCCTAGAGAGAAAACATTTTTCTTGTAAGCAATTAATATTTCCATTAGATCATGGATGATAATAGTACTTCTCTTACATGTGCGGACCCAAAATACACAAAATCTTCAGAATATTATTTTTAGGGGAGGCTACAGTGCAGTAGCTACAGTTTTGTTGAGATTATGGTAAAGAAGACAGTTGAGAAGATGTTTTAAAAATTACCTTTCTCACAGTGAGGCCCGTAAAATCCATCTGGACATTCACAGACATGTCTTTCGTTGCAAAACCCTCCATTTCTGCATCCTCCTGGGCACTCCGCTTCATAGAATATAATGACAATCTTAATTGAATATTATATACTTCACTTGTCAGCCAGCTCTCGGTAGGATCAATATATTCCTTTGACACAACAGTAAAAATATTTGCTGACAGGCAAATGCTGACAGAAGTGGAAGTTCAGCTAAGACCTCCTCAAGAGAAATTAGTTTCTTTTTTGTTAGTCCACAAAGAGAGGTTTCATCACGTGTTCAGACAAATGCACGATGTGCTTGTTGACAGACTGTGCACTTCCACTGCTCTGCTGGTCTGTAGATGCATGAGCAATGGGGATGCTCTGCTCAATCCAGCACTTTCTCCTCTGCACGGAAACAAGCAGGCAACTCAGTGCGGGACCTGCATCGCTGCTTAGACCTGCCCTCAGTATACAGGACCAGTTTCAATTTCTGCAGCCTTCAGTAGACTGCACTGCAACTTGCATTTATCTAATAGCTGATTAGAGCTACAGGAAATGATGGCTGCTACAACTACATGCAGTATTCTGCTGCACTCACATAATAGCTTGTTATTCAGTAGGATGCGAAGGGTAACTCAGAGACTAAGCAAAAGGAAAGAAAATCTGATGTACTGGACAGGTGGCTGGATATTGTGTACAACTGCCAAACAAACAGGAAAGAGAGAGGAGGAAAGGTGTCATTTTAAAATGCTTTTCTATCCAAGGCCACAGATAAATGAAGCAGCAAGTGTTGCTTTAAAAGTAAAGCTGTTTACAGCAGTAGTAATAGCGGTAAAGGCTTTTTGGTCTTGCTGTGTTCCAACACTGTACTCTAGGACTCTTTCTGGAAATGCTTCTCTCTTTGTACCCGAATGCAGAGCTGCTATTCATTACAGAAAAAGCATGCTTAAATACATTTCAAACAGAAAAATAGGAAAACGTAATTTTTTGCGTGGCCACCTCTTAGCCACAACAAATCCTCTCCTCTCCCACAAAATTGCTCACTCACTCCCCTCGCTTCCTCTGGTGGGGGCCCTTCTGGGTGGCCAAGAATGACTGGAAACAGTGACCGGGGCCCTGGCAGGTGGAATCGGAGCTCCTCGCCATGAATGATGTCTTTCAGAGGAAGGAAACTCACCCCTTCTCTGACATCAACTGGTAAGGACATTCTCATCCTTCTCAGCATCTGTCCCAAAACACTGCGGTGTCCACCTTACCCAAGAGAGGGCAGGAATGGGAGTTATCCCAGTACGCACTGGAAGAGATGAGGTGAGAAAACTCCTCCTCTGCCCAGCTTCAGAGTTTGGAAAATCATCCTCATGTCTCAGCTGGCTCCAGGAACAAAGGACCGGGACAATGATCACCCCCAGCTTTCCTGAGAGGCCATATGATGTAATACTGCTAAATTGTTAAATATCACATCTCGTATCAAAACGGTAACAACAACAACTGGGATGAATGCTACTACTAAACTGAATTTGGAGCCCTCTCTGTTTAAGCCACATTTTTCCACAATACAGACCTGTAACTCTGCTGTCCCTATAAGATTACCCCAACATTATTTCCAAAGTTTATTAAATTCAGTATCTTTGAACTGAAATGAAAATAAAAAGACATCAAATGTTCTGTGTTGTATTTACATCAGTCACACAACTTCATACCTGAGATCTGATTGATTGTGCTTCCATTAAGCCCTCATTTTCCTTCGTGTTTCTCCACCCACTTCTTCTCCCCCTCCTCCACTTTCCCTGGGCTAATTGGCAGCGGCAAGGCTTCAAAGGAGACAAGCAGCTTTGCTATTTAGGTGTAGTGAGGTTTCAAAGAATAAACAGCTCCTGCTCCTGCTGCTCGCTCTTTGAAGCCACACTACAGCCAATTAGCTCAGAGAAAACAGCGCAGAGAAGCAAATGTGGGACTGGGAATGGAAGATTTGATAGAAGAATGAAAATCTCACTCTTTGTACATCAGCTCTCTCATGGGTTCATTTGATACAATTGCACATGACATGGGATAACTGCCTTATCTGAGATACTGATTTTTCAATTTTCACAGCTTCAGTTTAAAGTGATAATTATAGTTGTTTGTAGTGTATCAAATTAATCCAGAAAGTCTTCTTACATAGTGTTTATGGTTCATAGATTGGTTGATTAAACAGGTTCCCTCCTTTCCAAGTAAACACTGCAATAACTTCATGGTGCCCTTCTTCTACTAGCGCATCCTGTGGGTGTTTACTGCTTGATAGCTGCCAGTATTGAGGAGCAGCTTCCACCACCTTACCTGTATCCAAAACCAAGAGGTTGCCATCTGAGCTCCAGAAAACGTAAAGCCAACTTTTGCAGAAATTTTCTGATTTAGGATTTTTGCATTTGGTTTGGATGTGCAAGTTGAGATTTAAGAAACTGTTGAACTAAGGCACCAAACAGTATTAATTGAAGTCAGTATCCCCACTACAGATCCTGAAGTTCAGTTCTCCAAATTATGTGCCATTTCTGGAAATGTTAGCCTCAGCTTGTTTTCACAGGACTAGTTCACCTCCAAGCATCTCAAATCACCTGCTAACAGGTGCTTCTCATATGATACATTTCTATCAACGTCCTTGATGTGATGAGCAGTGAACAGGAGGAGAAACGCCTCCAACCCAGTCTGCTCTAGGAGGTGGAGCTGACAGTAAGAAAAGGCTTAGTAAACACGTAGTAAATGAACAGCAAACCCACAGACAGAACAGCCTGGCATTCACCACCATTGCTACACATTGTGTGACCACTTTACTTCCATCTTCTCTAGCCCTTATCCTGAATGAAACATAAGAAAGTTAGGTGACCTGGTCTAACAGTATTCTGGCCTGTTCTTTTTAGTGTTACCTTGCTGACAGGTTTTAAAGAAGATGGCATTCTGAGGGGTCTGGAGAATAATATTGCCTTCTGAATTCATTATGATCACGTTCACTTCAAATGCAGCGACCCCATCTTGTTTTCCAAGGCAAGGAAATCCAACCTGAACGACTTAAAGGAGAATAATGACAATAATATTTATATTTACATGCATATATATCTATATACATATAAAAGCATACATCAAAATACAAAAAAAAAAAGATAATATTTATAGTTAAGCTTTAGAGTAATGCCATTAATGGAACCCTGTAACACAGGGATACACGGATCACCTTATTCATAGGCGGCTCCAGGACTGGAAGTACAGCAGCACAGGAGATGAGCCTCTGCTCATTTACTGACATAACCCCAACAGTCTACAGCACAAACAGCGATCTTCACGCAAACATACTTTTGCTTGCAGACAAGGCAATTACTCATGCGGAGGTATCTAAGGATACACCAAAACAAGCTGGAAGCCTACATTTAATTTTCTAAGCTGAGCTGATCACTTCTGAGTCTAAATTTTGCAGGCACTCATATGACTTCTGCAAAAACATCTTATGCATTTTGGAAAAAAAAGTTACTTTAGATATGTTTAGCTGGTTTGGATATTGCAATTAATACTTAAATAGAGACACTGATTTAATCAAAACTTACTCCATAAAGTGCTGGCAAGATGGTACACTTGATAAATAAGATCATGGGTGCAAATGTTTAAAAAGAAGACATAGACACATCACTGACAGAACTTGTTAACTGTAGCAATATTTAGAGATTGCCTTTCCAGGAAAAGTATTCAAACACTTTTGAACTACAAAGAGTTTAAGTAAATAATTAAGGCCAGTAAATCTGGAGTATTTTAATGAGGAAGCAAGCCTGATACTGCAGAGCTATGAAATGCTCCGCTGTGATTGTCACAAGTGATCTTAAATAATCTTCAGATGAAACGATTTTATCTCTTTTCTTCAAAATTGGTTCTTAACAGCTGCTTTGTAAGTTAGATCCAGCTAATAGAAATTGCTTATTCATTTCTTCTGAAGCTAGCCTGAGATTTCAGAACCAAATATTGAGCTAACAGCCCTGTATTGAGTTTGTTTAACATTGCTTGTTATAAAAAATTTTGCAAGTTGCAATTGGGCCATTTTTGTTATTTGTTGCCTTGCTACAATATGGAATAATCTATTGCTGAAAGACATTCTGCTTCTGGTAAGTCCTACGGACTGAAAGGTCTGTTGCAGTTTTGATTATAAAGCAATTTCATTGCTGAAGCACTTTTACACCAATCTTTTAAAAGAGCGTCACAAAAAGCATGTAACTATGTGGTAAGTAGGAAGCTCTTACAGTGGATTAAATACAGTTTAAATGCAGTGAACTCCTTAAACTGTAGTAACCTTCTTACAGCACAAGTGCAGGAAAACAGTGCTTGTATTGGGATACGTGTGACTTAACTGAGCAAATTGCAATGGGGAGGAAGATACGGCAGAATTTTCATGATGGCACTGTAGTCATATCTAGGCTTCATGGAATCGGTAGCAAACCCCTGAACTCCCCTGAGATTTGGCTGTGGGTTTAAATGCCTAGGGCAAAGACCAGGAATGCATCTCTTAGGACTAAAGTCCAAGGGGACAGGTCAGAAACCCCTTATTCCAGCACACCCCACCCTGGAAGCATCCGTATTTTTGGACTTCCCGTATGTCCGAACTCCTAGGCACACAGAAATGCAGTAAAGGACCCTCCTGTTAGCAATAAGCACCTAGATCCTGGCTGAGCTCTGTGGTGGCTCAGAGCTGGCATAAAGTCCCTAAACTCTGCCTGAATCCCTGTCTTTTTATGCCTGTTTGAATAACGCTAAGCACGCACCAACAGCACCACAGTCAAAACAAAGCACAGAGCAAAAGTCCCTTGCATCCAGAACCACGGCTGTGAGTTCCCGTGGGCTACCGAAGTGCTGAGCAGGGCTGTGGCACAGCAAACCTCAGGTCTGGTCCCTGCTTCCCAAATTCAGGAGGCAGTTTACATTTCTGTAAACTGGCTAAAAACAAGGAGAGGGAATCACGGCTCGGGACTTCTCTCTGCTAGCCATCATCCCACCACCAGGCCACAGAATTGCCTCTCGCGCACGTTTATATTTCTGCATCCCCTGGAGTGCCTGCACCCAGGGCTGCAGAGCAGACAGCTCTAGCAGGAGTGAGGAAAATTTAACTAATTTGAAAAGGAAGCTAAGGAAACCTAGTGATTTATATCTAGTTTAATTTTAGCTGGTAATTAGAATGCTCTCCTGGGATGTGGAGGGTGCAGGTTTAATCCCTTTTGCCTGGGAGCTCGTGCCTTTTCCTTTTGTTCAGGAAAACAAGGTTCCCTAAATTGTCTCCAGTAGAGGCAGGTTGAGAGTAACTCCTGTGTGTCTGCACAGCTCTGCAAGTTTGCAGGCAATTGCTTTACCTACTTAGTTAATAGGCAAAAGCCACCACCAAAAGCCACCTACACTCTCAGGGGTGGGATTGCTTAAGGGACATCTCTAAATTACCAGTCCCAGTAGAAGTGGGCACGCAGGGTCTGGAGAAGAGCAGGGGTCCATGCACAGCCCCGCAGCCCCCTGTCCCTCTCCACCAGCACGGCAGAGTGAGCAGAGATGCTGCTGCACCCAGAGAAGGCACCAGTTTCTCCCACCGAATCTGGAGAGAGTTTCAGCACCTTTGGTTGCTCAGCACGTACATTTTAACGTGTCAACACCAGCAGCGGGCAGGGAGAGGAGATGTCCTGAGCCTGGCCAGCAGGCTGGGGGAGGGCTGCGTGAAATGCACGAAGCAGCACTGTGCCAGCAGCCCAGACACGTCAGCTTGCGCCGGTGGCACCGGCACGGCACTGGGCTGGCTGGCGCAGGCAGGGAAGGGGGGGCCGGCTCACGTCGCTTAGTGGACCAGCTCCTTCTCAGTCACAGGCCACTGCGTTTCTTCTGGGCACACACCAAGAGCTGGTTTTGCTTTCCTCAGTGTGGTGTTCAAGGTGTTAATCGCTGCCACTACCAATGATGCCTGACTTGGTTTTCAACTCGCTGACCTCCGTTTGAACCACCGGATCTTCGTAGGCTTTCCCCTGTGAAACGAGCAGCCAGCCTCCTCTCACTGGACAGGTACCCACACTCCTCTCAAACACCTTCTTTTGGGCAAGCTGAGTGCTCTTAGCTCTTTAAGCTTTCACTGAAAGGCACATTCTCCAGCCGCCTTAACATCTGTGTCTAGGTGTAACAATACCCGCGCTGTGAGCACTGAATCGGGTAGCGATCCTGGGATTTGGGGATGGGATTTTCAAATGAGTCTAAGGAACCTAAGTGATTTAAATCTAATTTGATTTCGAGGAGAATTTGATACCTCATCTCATTAAGGATATACTGGATTAGAGAAAGTTGACAGAAAGACAACAAGCTGCATCCAAGGAGGAGCAATTGAGTGGGCTGCAGCTCTTCAGCCTGGCAATGAGAAAAATTAGGGGGGACATGATAGACATCTACAAAATCATGACTGGCATGGATAGGACCAACAGTATGGATTGACTGCTCTACCAGTACAAGGACTAGTGCCCATCAGATGAGGCTGTTGCAGCCAGACTTGAAACAACAGGAGGGGGATCTTCATGCAATGGGAGACACTGAACTCCTTGCCAAAGTGACTGGAGATACCAGAAGATAATATGGACTCAAAGAGAGCCTGGACAAGTACAGGAAAGAGAGATCTCTAACCTATGTGGGGTTATAAAAAAGACAAATCACTCAAGACTTAGGAAATCCGCCAAGCTGAAGCTAGTCAGAGCTGAGAGGTTAAACAGAAGTATCACATATGCTTGCCCCCCTTTTGCTCTTCCAGAAGTCTTCTTATGGCCACCATTGGCCATAAGACAAAATACAAGGTAGGCAGGCCCTAAAGCACTAAAGCCATCCTTACGCTTTATTGGCGGTAGGCAAATATCCTCAAAGAAGTTTTAAAAGTCCACTGGTTTTGACAAGACCAGTGGGTTCAACTATCTCTGAGTAAGATATCTAACTGTTAATCCCCATTCCTGTTTCCCACTCTCATGTTTAATACAGCTGTCCTTCCTCTTTTATTCCTCCTTAGTTGTCTTTAGTGTAATCTTTTGGGCTAAAATGCTTTTTCAAGAAATAACTTGCTACTGTTGATTTGTTACTAAATACAAGCTTGTAACTAAATTTCTTCTGACATGCTATATGTGTAGAAAAATCATTTGGTAATGCAATAGGTACAGGCAAACTAGACTAGGTTTGTCAGAACTGTTTTGCAAACATATAATTATAGGAATAACTACAAAGTAGCAAACATTCACTACTTTTATAGCATGTATTTATTTAAAGCTACTTAGTTAATTTTGGCCAGCTCGCAGGCAGTGTAAAAAAACCACCATCATACTAGTGGCTCACTGTTAAATAGTGTACATGCTTCAAATGCTGTATGTGTACTGATTGTCAATTGCTGTTAAACACCCAACTCACTATAATGCCAAACAGGTCTTAAATACGGCTTATATGTACTAAGCGCAGTGGTGACTGCACAAGATCCACATAAGGAAATGCCATGGACATGCCCGTATTAGTCCTGGACCTGAGGTACCAGTGCTGCAAACAGGGTAAAAGTCCTTTTTGGCTTTAATCAGACCTCCCATCATGATGGTTAACAGACCTTCTGCTGGAACTATGAGATCTCATCTCCGGCCTCCCTGCACTTGTAGATTATGTTTTCCTAAACACAGTCAGAAGGGGGTCATTTTGGTCTAGTCTTTCTAGATAGTTAAAAATTAAAGGAGAAACTAGCTTATATTAGAGGATGCTGAGTGCAGAGCTTCCCAGATATCTCACCTGCTTTATATGGAGATGGAAATAACGCCTAACAAAAAGTTTGCCTCTGTGACTTTTTAGTTACTTTTAAATGTCTCTACTTGCCCACTTGTCAGGCTTGCAACCAATTAAATTGCAGCAATTATGGTACAGATATTATAGCACTCTTCACCCAAATCCATTTTCAATACCAGTCATTCAATCCACACTGAATGGAGAGACCAATCATTAATGTTAAATTCCAAGTGCCACAGCAAAAAGCTGTGCTGCAACATTACTTCAACGCCATTCTACTACAAGCTGAAAATGGAGGATATCAAACACAAACTTTCAGAATTTATACACTGAAAAAGAGAAGAGAAGGAAAGACTGGTCAATGATGTAAACTTGTATATCAGTGTTCCCCTTGCAGCCCCATCCTCCTGTTCCATTTCTCATTTCTTTCCCATTTTATCCCACATGGTCTTAGGCTGGCTAAGGCTGATCATGAAACCATGATCACTAAGACACTGCTGTAACCCAGATGTACATTCCTGCCTTTCTGCCAGAGACTACCATGTATTAGCCCTGGGACAGATCACATAAACTGTTACTCATCCACTTCAGAGCAAAGTGGATTCGATAACCTCTCATGGAGAGCTTTTCTACTCCACCTGCCTCACTGTGCACCACGGTGCTTCTGGAGCTCTCACCTTCGCTTGGGCGCAGCCTCTGCTGTGCAGCTATAAGGTCCACCGAAGGACTAAATGCACAACTAAGGGAAAAGTGGCAAATGATAATATCCTAAACTACAACTTGTTCCTTTGAGCTGAATGCCTGATGACAACAGCTGACCCCAACTGACAGGAAAACATCCACAAACTGCAACCTCTGAGAAACAGAATAATTTGATAACTATTCCTTATAGTGATCAGCGATTTTGTTTTCTGAAAGTTGCACAACTTAAGTATTAGTATTCATGCTCGTGAATTTTATGCAAAAATTTTGCACAAGTTTCTGCTGATTAATCTACACATAAAAGCTTCATGTGACGTGGCTCAGACAAAATATGCTGCTGTAGTCAACCAAGGCACTCACAAACTGTTCAGCGTCAAGCACTGTGGCAAGCATTTCTTTAGCAATAAACTTCAGAACTACAATTCACAATAAAATATTTAGACTTTACTGGCTGTGGAATATTTTTTACAGGAACACAATTTATAATATCAACAGCACCAACCTGATGCTTTATGAGGAACCGTTCCAAGCAGAGGGATATTTATAGTTGGATCAGCCATTATGCCTTTATCCAAAGAGTGCAAAGACAGGAACTCGTAGAAGTACTCAGCCTATGACAAAATAAATGAAAGATCAATACATATTTTAATTGCATTCACAGAAGCGAACTATTTAGCATATAAACTACAGTAGAAAAATACTACACTTTTCATTATGCCATTCACTGGATTTGTTTCTATTATTTACCTGAGTGCTTCTTCGCCTAAGCGTAATTTTCAGGTAATTTACTCTTATTTCAGAGATTGCAAATGACCATACAGTAATCAGGACACAGCATAACAGCAAGGAAAATGGCATGCATACGGTGAATAAATGTTATACAGAGAAGACTTTTTTTGCAACCCACACCGTTTATCTGGCAGAACACAAAAGATGTATGAATACTAGGCTAATTCTTAAAGCTGTTTTTTGGGCTGAATCCTCCTGGAACTGACTGGTGAGCCTGGATACCTGCCTGCACCATGAGTGCAGTTTAAAGGACATACCTACATGCATGATGCAACTGCAGCATGAGAATATCCAAGCTTGCTCCTGGTTGATCTGCACAGCACGGCGCGTTGCCTTGGGGAAACAGTGCCAGGCAACGAAGAGCCACATTGCTGGAACGCCATGCTTGGACACATATCTGGCTTACAGCTTCAACACTGCCTTCTTCAACCTCAGCTCAATAAATTGTTCCAAGGGTGGAGCTGAGAGCTCTCCGACAGAGCTGGCTTCACGTCCTTCATTATTAACCACAACATAAATGATTTGTTTTGGTGATCCCCAAAAGGTGTTGGCACGATTTAAGAAATATTTTCCATTACCTTCATCCTACTCCTGATATGCACCTGCATTGTGACACAGACTGTAGGCTTTGGTACTTTCTTCCATGGGACCCTGGCCCCTCTGTTGAGTCATCTATTCAATACTTCTTTGTACTCGATGCAAAGTGATGTCACTGCTCTGCAGCGTAGCTGTACACACCATGTACACCTGAGATGTACGCATCTCAGCAAGTCACTGGAGGCTTCCGCTACTGTCAGTGGCACAACTGGAGGTGTGCAGAGCAAGTGGAAATGAACCTTTTACTCTAAAGTCTGGCTTCTCATTTACCCTGAAGCAGATAAGGTAATTGTACCTGCTGCTCTCAGAAAAGCACTTGAGACCTTAGCATGGGCACTGGCAAAAATGTATTTTCATCCAGCAACTCACTGATAGTAGACAGTATTGTTACGTCTGCTTTTTAGCTAAAATAGTGAAATAAAGAGAAATTAAAGCCAAAATTTTATGAAAACTTTGGGCTAATAAATGGTAGTTAATTTATGTCTACAAGATGGCAGTCAACCTCCTTAGCCAGAAGACTGTCCTTCTTCTCCTGTAACATCCTGGCTCCCTAGTACAAGGTAAATGTGGACTTACTGGCGTGAGACCAGTGAAGGGCCACAAAGATGATCAAGGCACTGGAGCTTCTGACGTACAGGGAGAGGCTGAGAGAGCTGAGACCATTGAGCCTGGAGAAGGCTGAGGGGGCACCTAATCCATGTGTATAAATAGCTGATAGAGGGGTGTAAAGCAGATGGAGCCAGGCTCTGCTCGGCGGTGCCCAGTGACAGGACAGGAGGCAATGGGCACTATACAGAAAACTCTGCCTGAACCTGAGAAAACACCTTTTTACTGTGTGGGTGACTGAGCACTGGCACAGGTTGCCCAAAGAGGTTGTGCAGCCTCCATCTGTGAAGATATCCAAAACCCAGCTCAACACAGCCCTGGGCGAGCGGCTCTAGGTGACCCTGCTTGAGCAGAGGGCTGGACTAGATCATCTCAAGATCAGACTGTCTGGTCTCAGATCAGCCCCAGCTATTCTGTGATTCTGTGGTCTGCTAACTTCAGCAGAAGCCCTGGCAGCATGGGAGGAACCATCTCCCTTTAGCTCCTGGTGACACCAGCAAAGCACTCATGAGCTGGGTAGAAAGGTCATTATGAAATCCCTGATCAGCCCTGGCAGCACATCCACTCGCTCTGTGAGGGCCGCAAGGAGACCCCAGACAGCATGCAAGGGCTACGCTCCGCAGGGAGAGTCTTCAGAGGGCGTTGTGTAGGCACGGAGACCTCAGAGGAGGACTCGCAAAACAGTAGGGAAGAAGCGATGAAAGTTTTTAAGGGTGGGTTAAACACAAGGAGTATATGTGGGAGGGAGAGGGGACATGGAGAGAAGCAGTAAAACAGGAGATGAAAATTGAAGTCTCGGGTAATGTTCAAAAGGCTGCTTTTAATTAAAGACATTTTTTTCCAATACAATATACCATGCCAAAATATGAAAACAAGCCATAAAGTCAGATTGTGAACATTTTTGTTTTCAAATAAAACTTTGGTTCAGAAAATAATTATATGTCTGTACACATCTATAGAATAGTACAGTGAGTGAGTCAATGCTGTACTGTCTGTTTCTCATTGGTTAGCTTTGATGTTTGGTTATATCTAAACCAGGTCATAATGGGTTAGGATATTAAAACATTATGTTCTTACTATTCTAGTAAACAACAACTGCTAACTAGACCAAACAGCTCCACTCCCATATTTCTATTCCAGCCACACTGTTATAGCAGGTCAGCTTGTGAGCCAGAGCCCTGATTTGTAGGGAAGGAGCTGGAATCCCATTTTCTAGAGTCAAAACAATGCCTAAGGACAAAGACAAAAAGAAAGTTCACTGTGGGA
This sequence comes from Aquila chrysaetos chrysaetos, assembly GCF_900496995.4. Classification (NCBI taxonomy): domain Eukaryota; kingdom Metazoa; phylum Chordata; class Aves; order Accipitriformes; family Accipitridae; genus Aquila; species Aquila chrysaetos. The sequence goes on along the minus strand of NC_044029.1, from coordinate 16,928,237 downwards.
AAGGGGACGGATTGCTGCATGAGCCACAATACTCACCGCCTGTCAAGGAAGGAATTCCTCTCACCAGAGGAGAGGTGTAGCAGTGGTTAGTGCCTGAGGCAGGAGTACGTTCTGCTCACGCATTAAAAAGATGGGGAAAGACATTGCACAAGCAACAGGCTGCTCAGGAGGAAAGCCACACATTGCACTGGGGGGAGATACCTGCTCTCACCATTTCTGTACAAAGGTTTGTACAGCTGCTGAGTTGACAAAAAGTGAACTTCTTGAAATGATAGTATCTAGTATCTAAGAAGACCTGAAACACCTCAGGTAGATCCAGCAGGCATGACTTCAAAGTCATGAGGCCATGTGCTGCAGAGTATGTTTGCAAATCATGTGTGCTGGACTGAGTTGGTTAAATTTTGATATAAAAATTATATACAAAAACCACAGTCTAGAGAGGCTGCACAGTGGAGCAGAATAGTTTAACTCCTCAAACCTGTGAATCTGAAACAAGATTTGGCTGCCATAAATCCTATCTATTTGGAAAAAATCTGTCTTGACACAATCCCTACATCCAGTCTCCAGTATTGTCCTGCTGTAATTTGAGTTGATTGCCAATTAACTTGCATTAATCATCATGACTGAAAAGCAAACAACACACTCTCAGCAAATATTTACCATGCTCCAGCCTAGCATGAAATTTAGTCATGACGGTTAATTGAAGAGATAGGTCTGTGCAATTAAAATATTGTCTACTGACTACCATAATTTGTGCTGTAAGGGGTCATTGTGAGTGACTTGGTAGTGAGAACTGCGATTTTATCCTGCGATATTGTTGAGAGATAAAGGGGAAAAACCCATGATCTTTTTACCATTATAAAAACATTTTCGTGACTTTGGGTTTTTTAAACCAGCCTATGAACTGTCTGGTACGTGAGGGGCAAAATTTGGTACTGAAGCTAAATCTTAGAGGAACAGTGTTATCAGAGGTGATGGAGGAACCAGGCTTTGAGATAAATTGTTGATCTTTGACAATTGCACACTCTGCATGCATGGAAGACTTTTTGGCTTTGGCTTGACTTCAGGAAGCACCCAAGGAAAAATATGCTTTACTTTTGTGTAAAGACTTTGTTGGAGACCCTCAGAAACTGAGGCAAGGGCCCCTGCAGACCTTGTGTGAACAGTCTGGGGACTCAGCGCCTTGAGGCAGCAGGTAGCCCTGTGCAGCTGCCCTTTAACAGTTCCCCATGTGGGCAAAGCTCTCAGCAAAGGGAGGAAATTTCGTTTTAGGCAAATAATTCCATGGTCGGGATTAACTTTTATGGACTTTAAATGGCTGTTTTCTATAAATCAGAGGAATTTAAGAGGTTATAAAAATAACGAAGCCCCCTAACAAGTATTGTAGCAAACATCTGTCGGCAGTTTGGTTTTAAGTGATATTCACTTAAAATTCCTACAGAACTCCACTCCTCAGTACAAGATCTACTGCATGAGAGTTTTCTTATCACTCAGATGCCCTGTTGTTCCTACTTTGGTTTTGTTTCATATTTAATCAAAGCATTCACAGCAAAGTGCTTTATGTTTTCTTCATTTTACGTGAAAGATGTAGGATTAGAAGTAATGGTAGTACCTGAAGAGAAGCAGAGTAGCTTAAACTGTTTTATGTCACAGCTCAATAACCTAATGAAACCTGCTGCCTTTCTAACAAAGAAAAGAGAATATCTGTTAGCTTTGCAAGTAGATGTAAGAAATTAACTACATTTTCTTCTCATTTTTTTAAAGAGATCAGTGCTGAACGTTCTATTCTGTTATCAATTAAATGACAAATATACCCTAATGCCAACTTTCTACACTTAAAGAAAGAAACTCATCAAAAAAGTTCCTCTTAATCCCAGATCCATGGATATTTCTGGCTATGCACACACTAGAAGATTCTAGCATGCATTATCCATAGCAGATGCTCACAGCTGCATATGCCATAAATAAAATCACAAAGTGAGGCAATGTATGTGTTTGTCAGGTGTTTACAGCATGGACCATTGCTTCTCCAAGATATTAACTGCATTAGGTCAGAGAAGCTGGTCTGTCTATGTTCCAAGATGAAGCATGAAGCAAAATCAGATGAATTTCAACAAAGAGGGGAGGCTGCAGCCGCACTGCGCATACCAGGCTATTGAAGGAGTCTGGCCAGAGTATGAGTATGTATGTCAGCAGCACATTTTGCTACTGCAGTGCAGTCTAGACACTGCTATAATGAACAACATAATGATGCCTTCTTAGACAAGCAGATAATAAACCGTCTGCCTGCAAGGTTTTATTTTTCTGCTAGGGAAGGCAGCTTTGCCTCACGTGTTAATTGGCCTTTTCACAGAGTGGGTAAACCATTTTTTGCACCTCAGTGTGATGCTCAAAGAGACTTTCCATCAGCCTCACGAAGTAGTCCCAAAGCGGGAGGCATGCTTAACAATATGAAGGGATACAGAAACACACTCTGAGAAAACCAATTTACACTGAAGAGAGGATAACCTGCCTGTTTTCTAGTACCAGCAGCTAAGGGTATGGGAACAAACCGAAGCAGCAGGATTAACAAAAGCAGAGATGCATACAAAAGGAAAAATAGAGATATTTCGGTGTTTCTAAAAAAGAAGGACCCAAATTAGAATTCAGCAAAATGGGCAGTCTCTACGAAAAATACATTATGTGACAGTGTCAATTCCACAATGCTGTGGTGAAATGCACACAACTCTGCAGAGCCTGTTTTATGCCTGCTTTCTTCAAGTTAAGAAAACTGTGGCAGACTGAAGAAAATCTGTGCACAAGGAGGAAGACTTTTTTAACAATGGAGTGAATCCCTGCATGCAACTTTCAACAATAAGCACTTGTGGTTTTAATGGTTTTAGAAGAAGAATGGTACAAAACCTCTGGTTTTGTGAATGGAAGATGACTAACTGGTGCTTAGTGTTTCCTGTGGCATGCGACTGTGGATGGCAGATCAGATCCTCCAACAGAATGATTTAGAAAGCTGGAAAAGAGAAATTTTTTGGTTGCTATCAAAGGAGTGCCAGATTTTGAAAGGTGACACTGCAGGCTTCCAAGAATGCTTTCCACAGCAGAGATGAACAGAAATCTTTGCAGAATACATTAGTCTTTCCTCCATGTAATGAGAAAAGGATTTCTGTAAAGGTAAGTAATATGAAGAAATCACTGTCAAGAAGCTTGGTGAGGCCACAGAGGAATACATTTAGATTACATTTACCAGTTGAGCTTCTGGCAGTTGTCTGCTCTTTGGGAGACATGGGAAACAGGGCAGCTACTTGGCCATTTTGAACTGATGTTTTCTCTCACCAGACCTTGAGCTCCAGAAGGGCTCTAGCATTTGAAGAGGTCATTTGAAACCAACCCAAGTCTAGAAGCTGAAGGGCTTGGCAGAAAGAGCAGCGTTCGGGAAAATCTTTAGCAAGGAATGATATTTCTCAGCATGAACCAGGCTGGAAGGTATACATGGTGCACAAGTTTCCTTTAAATTGTTTTCTCCTATGTCTTACAGATGAAAATTAGATAACTCTGCTTTGGGGGAGGGGAGAGAAGCAAGCAATACACCAAAAAGAGAAACAGCATTAAGAGTTCAGACTAAAAAAAGTAAAAAATACTTTAAAAAATACAAGCTTTCATTATCTTCAAATATTTAATGAAACATATTGTTCTGGTATCCAGAGAATTGGTAAAAGCTATTCTCCTGAAAAGTTATTTCTTGTTCCGGCACAGGAAGGGCTAATTCATTCTTTTGTCACTCAGCAAAAAATCAGTGCTCTCTCCAGTGGAGATTTCATGATCAGGTATGTTCAAAATGCCAGTTTCCCAAGGCTAATAAAAAAAGGGGAAATTATTACCGCTCCTTAGAGGAAAAACCTAAAATACTGTCTCATCAGGTTAGCTCCTAACAAAACAATGCTGTACAGGTCTACTACCGGCACCTGCAACACATCTATGTGAATCTATCTATACTGAGAATAAACTGCGAGGTTATTTTCTTCCCCTCACAGCTTGGAAGATAAGTGAAAACCTTGGCTGGCTGGTCCTGGGAGTGCATCTTTACATAGATTACAGACTGTTTGCAGTTTCAGGCTTTGGATAGATTTATTTATAATTAATAAATTAGCCTGAAAGCTCTTTTCAGAGAATGTAAAATAATTTCAATAAAACCTTTACAATTAGGGAAATGGCTGCAGTAACAAGCATTTAGACTAGTTATGATGCAGATCTGAGCCGATACTATGTTTAATTAAACAGAATGCTTTTAAAAGCACAAATGTAAACCTTAGAGATGGTGGCTCATCTGACATGACGAGAGAAAGTTCACAGCTGAAGGATAAGCTAATCCACCTCTTGCATGGCGGTAAACATGGATAATGCATGCAGATTCAGTTTGGCCGTGCTTCAAACTTCCAACTCTTTGTTCTTAAGCCTCACAGGACAGCTTTGAAGTCAAGGATAAAGCTCCTCTAGCACACCATTACCAAAGAACAACCTTCTGATTATGATCTCATGAAAGTGTAATCAATAACTTACACAAGTTAAAAGCGTGGCAAACAGCAAAGGTCACGTAATTGGGCCTTTATTGAGTCCATGTGTTTCACTCTTGGCTTTAACTGGCACTCCCATCTAATAAATATCCCTCCCCAAAATGTAAGCAATGAACTTTCTCAAAAGTTATGAAATCTCACAGCAGCTTCTGTCAGACTGGAGTCCTTCGAGGGTCTCAAAGGGGGATGCTTCCACTTTCGTATAACCAAGTGACAGAAAGTCTGCAGCACCTCTGAGTGAGAGTTTCTTTATTTACTGCTCTGTAGATAAAGGTCTTTAGCCTTGTACTCCCAGCAAATGAATGTTTAAAAGTTATGGCGAAAAGGTTTTGAAAAAAATTCAATTCCTTCCTGACTGGTTGTTAGAAAGACTTCCTTAACACTGCTCTCTTTTAACATCTGCTGCATGGATTTTTCAAATGCCTTTTTTTGTGAATATCCAGAGTAATTTTGTTCTTGTTTTATGGGCTGCCATTGACCAAAGCAAATTCTAGATATTACCATGAAAGAAGAACTAAATTTGTTATTTAAATAGAATGTTCGATCAGCGTATCTGAAAAGGAACTTGTGTGTTTGCTGTTGTAGCTGAAATCACAGATTTGTTTACTGAGACAAGACCCCAGTATGTGGACATATATGACTATAATATTTCCATGTGCCACACAGGCCTCCATATGGTTATGTCCTCCATAACCACACTTTGAATTTTTCAAAGGAAGATGGACTTATCTTCATAGTAAAGCAGGGAAGTGTTACCTTATCCCCAGTTTCTGATGAGAAACTGAACAGTTTCTACAGACAACTTTTCCGTCTTTCAGGCAGTTTCCATAGGCAGAGTCAGCACAGCTTCATCTCTGGGTTCCAGTACCAGTCTCACAGGGTCCAGTCTTTTGAGTTAAGGTCCAGAAAGTTCCAATGTATTTCCCAGCATTTAAAGGAAGTATCTTCTTTAAAGCCAGCTCATCCTCAACTTCTTGTACACTCAGAGGAGAGAGACCAGCACTTGCAGGAGAAAATTCAGCCCAGCCAGAGTCTGATTTACCTGCTGTCTTGAACTGCCTTTCTCCCTCTCTCCCTGGGTGCAGATGGAGTCTATGCGCCGCGTAGGCATCTTCACGTGGCCTGGACTCTGCTGACTTTCTCTGCGCTGGTCTGCTAGCAAAGTCATACCCCAGAGAGGCGGCGAGTCCTGAATTTCACTGCGGCAGATGGGCTGCACTGCTGAACACAGACAGTTCTCTGCACTTGGTATCATTTCACTGAGTTTTAGCAATGGTTATTTGGAGAAATCCTCTCATCAAAAATGTCTTCCTTCTGCCCCTAGCCACTGCTAGTGTACCAACCCCTTCCTGCTCTTCAAGGCCTGTCATTTTTGCCTTCCCCTTCTTCTTGTCACAGTCTTTCTTTAGAGGGGATTCAGATGATGAACATGGCAAAAAGCCACACTGGCTCTTTTTTCTCCTTCTGCTATGGTCCCTTTCTTCAATGGGATTAAGAAACTTCCTAGGTTAAAAGTTTTGTGCAGACAAACTTGGTGAAGGACAATAGTGTTCTGATACACGCAGTGCTGCCATGAACAGGGCAATCCTCCACTTGAGGAAGACAAAAGAAATCAGGAAGAGTTATGACAGTCAGGGTCAAGTTGAGCCTCCAGATGAACCCTTTGCACACACTTGCAGGAATGAGTCCTACTCAGAAAGGTATGAAGTTTATTTTGGGAAAGCTACATACATCCTTCTGTTTGTTTGTTTTTTTTTTACTCTGGACAACATGACTTATCATCTGTCAGTATAAATCCTGACAGGGAGGGCCAGCAGCTGAAAGTTCCCCAAAAGAATATTTTGCAGAGACCCTAACCTCCTTTTTATTAGAGAAAATGCCAGTGGGACAGTTCAGCTTCAGACACGAACGTGTGGACCTCCCCAAGCCCAAATTTACCTCTGATGAAAAACCAGTGGGAGTCTGATGACAGCAGAAGTCTAGACTCTGCGTTGAGATAACTGCCCCATTTGGGATTAAAGAGTTTTGGTAAGATCAGAGACGTAATTTATTCCTTGATGCACAGCTATGGTAAATCTGGTCTGCTCTTGCAGACTGAGGCCAAATCATCCTTTTTGTCACTCAATACATCCCAGATGTGCTGACAATCCCTAACTTCTGTTGGAGTCAAAGGCTGCTGGAGGTTCTCCAAATCCCCCAAACCAGCCTTTATTGACTAAATGAAGTGAGTAGCCCTGGGCTGAGTGTGGTCTACAGTACTTTTAGGAAGAAAGAAACACTGGAGCAGAATGACAACCCACACTGCAAACCTTGCTGAGCTGTCGGGTCTGCTCTCTGCATCACTACAGGGCACAGAAACGCAGTGCCCGGCACAGCAGCCCGTGGGTCAAACCCTCCCTGACATCTGCAGCGGGACTTGCTGTGATAGCAGTCTGCTGAGTCAATTTTGTTTGGTTCTGCTTGAATTTCTGCCGGTTAGAAGACACCAGGGGTTTGGGAGTTGTTTCTCTGTTGTGATTTGATTTGCCACATTGTCTGTAGCTCGCAGTACTGGGACTGCACCAGGGCAGCTCAAGGCAGCCCAAGACTGCGCTGCCGCAGTCCTACCCTCTTCAGACATGGCCATGTGATGAGCTAACCAAGACAGAAGATCAAGTTAAAAATCAATCACTTCTTTCTGCAGGGCTAGTTTTCAGCCAGAGCAGCTCCCTGAGTGGCCACATCAGCACTGGCACAAGAAAGAGAATAGAAATGTGTGACCAGGGATGGGAAAGAAGACGGGATGGTGTCAGCTGCTAGCCTGGCTGAAGCTGTTGTGGAATGGCACTGGAAGCGAGGTGAATTGTTCCCGTGCTGTTGGCAGACATCAAATTTCATCATCCTGGTGTGGGGAAGCTGCTAAGCTGAGAATCAGCAGCAAGAAGATGGTTCCTCCAGCACACTGCTGAAACCAACAGAACCTGCACCCAGGTAGGGCATGTGCATTTCTGATGGCATTGCCAGGGCTGTCACGTGGACACAAGGCTTTTTATCTCTGAGAAAAACAAAAAATCCAAACACATGATCCCACCTTCAGAAATGTCTTCTTATTGTTCATTAAGTTTATACACTGGGGATAATTCAAGTTGACTCAGGTTTGTCACGTTTTTAAGCTTGAGGCAGTTCGTGTTAACAGGTTTCTTTGGGGCAACACCAGATTACAAACACATTTCTGAAACGTGACCAGGGAGCTGCACTCTGTAAATGGAATATGACACTCCTCGCAGGACAGTGAGACACATGCCAAGCTCTGCCTTTCCGACCGTGGCATGCCACTTAGCCGTGCTGTGCAGCCAAATTGAGGACAGGTTGCAGATCTGTTTCCAAGGGGCTGTCTCGCCACGTCTTAGGAAAACGTTGTACAGAATGTTACAGAAGGGACCGGACGAGGATGCTGCGCCAGGAGGTTTTTGTGATCATACCAACCACACGTGCAGTTTGCCAGTGAGGAAATCTACTGGTCAGGGTATGACCTGCCTCGGCGAAGGACGATGCTGCTCTGCTGCGAAGGTGAGGCCCGTGCTCTGCTGCTTTTGCAGCCGAGGTGCTCAGGCAAACCAGACTCTTCAGCCAAGGGAGCCCGAGGCTCCTCCAAGAGCCTTCGCCGCGATGGTGGAGCACGCAGCATATGGGCTCCCTCCTGTGGATCTCCTCAGCGGTACCAGAGGAGGACCACGCAAGCACGGCTCGGGAGAGCTGGAGCTGAGGAAGACGCCGCACAACCTGCTCATCTCTTCATCTCTTCGGCTCTGCTGGGAAGAAGGACTCTCCCACACCCTCCCCAGTGCGCCGGGAAGGAGATCTCGTCTCTGCTCCGCTCAGGGTGAAGAGACACACGGCTGCCTAGACAACGGGATTAAGTTTATGCAACGTGCAAACTATTTTCAAACTTTTAAATCTCTGAGGAACAAAGTGGGGGTTTTTCCCTAATCCTCACTACCTTTCAATCTTTTTTTTTAAGAAAACAGAGGAAATGCGATACAAAAGCCACTTGTGTTGATTAAAAAAAAGTTTCAAGAATTCCTTTGGTATCCAGCTAAACAGTCAAAAATCAGGACATACCAGTGAATAATGCTGTACGTACAGACTTAACTCCGTCCCTGTTTTTACAGAACATTAAAACCTCATTAGGTACCTGAGCCCACGCTAATTCTCATCTATGAGACATAACATCATGCAGCTGCTTCTGTAACCATCAACCTCACACAACCAAAGAACTGGTGCTGAAGTCCTGCAGGTTTCCTCAGAGTGAATGGCTGTTACAAACGCTGAGTAGCCTTTGAAAATCTGGCCCATTAAGCCAACGGGACACATTAATATGCAGATACACAGTAAACTGCACAGTTGCAAGCTGTGCAGTACAAGACAGGCAGAGGTCTAGGGAAAATATGCTTGTACACGGAGGCCAGCTATCTTCATGTAATAGTTTGTTGCTGTAACCTTTCAATTGTATTTAATAAACTGAGATGCATATGAATTAGGGGTGGCAGAAACTGGAATGCCACAACTTGCTGACCACAAGATTCATGAGAAATGTTTTTTTGGGGAAATGTGTATGGAAAAAACTCTCAAGCCTAAACCATGCTGGTCATATGCAAATATCCACATATGTTTTCAAATGCAGATTTTTAAAGTAGGAGAAATCTGTTTTCAGAAAAATTATAATTTATCTGTAGGCTATTAACATACTCCTGAAGCACAATAAGTGAACAACAAACGTCGGTTAGAAGGTCCATTTTCCATGATACACTGAAAGGTATGTCTAGTTAATGGTCGAGTTTTCAACATGCAGGTTGTACAAATTTTAATCCAAGGCTTTCTGCTTTTTCAGAGATATGTCTTAAAATATTTTCTATGCATTGAGAGTGGTCAGTAGCTCATCTCGTGCTTGCCAGAAATATAACTTAGACTTTACCACAGGAACTAATTTAAGTATACCACTACTAAATCTGACTTATCTGGAAGCCTATAATCAGAGATAAAATGAAGGTTCACCTAAACATCTCTGCTGCTTGATTATCGTCAGAGTAGATGCTTATGCATTTAAAGTAAACTGTCCTGTGAATGTGGCTGGGGTAGCAAAACCAGATTGGTTGTATAGGCAGCATAATAATGTGTGGAACAGTGTTGCAAACTCTCAATAGTTGAATTCCAGTTCAAGAAATTCTGCTCAGGTTATAAGAAAAGCTCCAGCCCTCCTTTCTATGTCTCACCACACTGGGGGAAGCCCCTGCAGACTGGCTGCTTCCTCCACCTTCCCCTCTCCCGAGTGGAATAACGAGGCACAGCCAGAGCAGGAGATGGGTACAACTCTCTCCTCGGAGCAGAGAAGGTTAGTTTGGGGATCCTCTTCTGTTTTGATGGGGAGTGATTATAAAGGAATCAGAGAGGGAAGAATCCCACAATACCACTTTCACAGAATGGCAATGGCCATCCCTTTCTTTCTCTCTCTCACAAAACTGGCTTTCTGCTTCCCACCCTTCATGAGACCTCTGGCCTGGGGAAGGGAAGAAATCCTGAAGAACCTGGGTACACTCCATCACCTGCTCTAAACCAAGAAGTGGGGAAAGACCTTACTGCAGTTACCTCAATCTTTGCAGACAGGGACAAGAAAAATGTATAAACCTAGAGACAGAAGTTTCTGTTGGAGTTGGTGGGGTTGGGGAGAGGTGGAGAAACAGAGTTTTCATGAGAACTTACAGAGGCTGCGAGCTCTATACCTCCAGGTAACCATTCCTCCTGCCAGCAAACTTTTGGATCCCTCATCCTTTTAAATATTTCCCCATTCATTTAATTGAATGAACTTACACTGCTTGATTGCATGTTACAGGATGAGAAAACCTTACTTCTGGATGAATAAAGGTCTTATTTATGTAAGTAAAATACTTAGCAATGTTTTAAATCTTGTAATTCTACTGTTAGGTTTCAATTAATTGCTGTCTAAACAAATCATTGTAACAGTGGCATCATGGCACCAACTATATAAATTATGAAGTTTCCTTGACTGCAAATGTTTGGCAGGACAATTAAAAAGGGTCCATTAACTAGACGGGATATTCACACTGACACAATTCAAATGTAAACTCCATTAGTGGGCAGCATAAGGTACTTTGTCCCATCAAAGGAAAGCTACTGTTAGGTCAAGTGAAAATGTGAAACCCAAGTGGTTCTTGATGTGATGAAGGCCTCTAATTTCTGTCTGTAAAGGACAGTGTAAGCTTCTCCACCCTGTACCTAATACCAACATGTCACAGCTCTGACTGGAGGGGACCAACGTGTTGGGTCATAAGCTTCCAGCTATGCTCCTTTGCCGATACAGAAATCGGATCACGCCCACACAATCTGAATGGATGTTCCTGTGCAAAACTGGAAGGAGGGAGATTAAAAACACCCAGCACAAACCAAAAAAATACATCAGCCAAGGTAATGGTCAACATGCCCTGCTAGCAAGTTATTTCGCCAACTCTTAATATGGCTATGCATTTCATCTGTTGTTTGTGATTACGGACCCAGGTAATCGTGTTTTGCCTCTCCTTCCTCCCTGGCAGATGCCAGTGTGCTCTGCTGTGCAACCTGCCTGTTCTCCCTCAAGGTCCCTCTGTGGAATACTGCAGGCAGGTAGCTGCTTGCAGCTATTCGACGTACCTGTGGCTTCACAAGAAAAAAATAAATTTGTTTCAACCTGGTCACTCAAATGGACTCTGTTTCAACAGTTCAATTTATTTCCCAGAACCTCTGCAAGAAAGAGAACTGGCTAAGGCTCAAACTTGGAAAAAATGCAAGCAGTGTTTACCGCAGTTTAAAAGGAGCAGGCTGAAGCTAGTACTTGTACTCCAAACTGAAGGTGTTCAGTGGACTTATTATTTGCCTGTGTGGTTTTTAGTCCCATATTCCCATTGACTATATCAATATTCACATATTTGCAAGTTGAGGGCAAGTAGAAAACATTGCAGGGAGAGCCTGTCTTCTCCTGCTCATCAACAAGTTGTGATCTCTCCATGTCTTCCTCATGTTCTCAGAAAAAAATAGGTTCATAATCGCAGTACTGAAAGCTCTGAACTCGTTCTCTGATGGTCGGCCAGCCATCGTTGCGAAGGCTGGCTCTGCTGCTCTTGCTACTGGTTTCTGTGCTCAGCACTCAGAGCTGGTGACAGGTCTTCTCATTAGTGGGCTGCTGTTTGGGGATTTTGTTTTCCCTGGTGATGGGCCAAAACCTGAGGCTGGGAGATTGCCAGGTTTGATGTCAGGCATATTTATTTCCTTTAGGATCGGTTGGGTTTAGCTAGCTGTTTATCCAGGCTAAGGGGCAACTTCAGAGGATTTGTGGGACCAGCTCTGAAAGCGGTGTTTGGTCTCTAAGTTATTTATTGAAGTATTTGGCAGTGATGGCAGCAAGTGCTGAAGCAGCTGGAAGGTAATTGCCCACTTTTCCTTGTATGGCCAAACAAGCTGGATTCCACCAGTTGGTTGCAAAACAAAGCAAACTTTCATACTAGATGCAAAAAAATCCAAGGGTTTTCTTGTTCTTTGGCTAGAAAAAAATCCACCCCAAATCTTTGTAAGCCTTTGCTAAGGCATTTCTATTCCACACGTGCCTCTTCTCCATGTCAGACAGACCTGTCAGGTAACTCCTCCTCAGCGTTTTGGTGCAGCTAAGTGGTCTTCTATGAGTGGACTGTGAATTCACATACTATGGTGGATTTCAGGTATCACAGCTGGATAAAGTCTTCTCAGTGCCTCTGTACAACAGTATCACTGTCTTTGCTTTATTTATATTACTTTTTCTGAGGCAGATTTCGGTTTGCTGCTTCGCTGTGACTGTACAAGCCAGTCTCAGTTCTGTGCTCCTGCCTGGCCCGTTTTGTGTTAATGGCTGGCTTGGGGGATGAGAGGAGAGCAGTGGATTTTGTTTACCTTGACTTTAGTACGGCTTTCAGCGCTGTCTTCCACAACGTCCCCACAGAAGAAGTGAGGAAGTGGAATTTACATAGGTGAGGTGGACCGCTGCACTGCCAGGCTCAGCGGGTTAGCAGCAGCAGCGCCAGGTCCAGCTGGAGGCCATCGCTCGTGGTGTACCGCAGGTCTCACACCATTTAACATCTTCATTAATGACCTGGACGTTGTGACAGAGCGCACCCTCAGTGAGTCTGCAGATGATACAAGACCCGGAGGAGTGGCTGATATACCAGAGAGTCGTGCTGCCATTTGGAGGGACCTGGACAGGCTGGAGAAATGGGCGGACAGGGACCTCATGAAGTTCAGCAAGGGGGAGTGCAAAGTCCTGCCCCTGGGGAGGAACAGCCCCAGGCACCAGGACGTGCTGGGGACCACCCAGCTGGAGAGCAGCTCGGCAGAAAAGCGCCTGGGGGTGCTGGTGGACACCAAGTTGGGCAGGAGGCAGCCGCGTGCCCTCGGGGCGAAGGCGGCCAAAACAGCCTCCTGGGCTGCATCAGGCAGAGCGCTGCCAGCCGGCCGAGGGAGGTGATCCTTCCCCTCTGCTCAGCCCTGGGAGACACACCGGGAGCGCTGGGTCCAGTCCGGGGCTCCCCAGTACAACCCAGGCAGGCACGTACTGCAGCGGGTCCGGCGAAGGGCCACGAAGGGACGGGAATATGCCTCGCAGAAATTTGAGGACATGTCTGGTTTTGCCTATTTAGCGCTTTCTTCTGTGAAGTGAAGTGTAAGGAGAAAGACAAATCTTCTGCAGGTTCTTCTACAGGCTGACGGGACTCATTAGAGACTGGGAGGACTGGTGAGGCAGGCAGAAGGGCCCCGCAGGACCGTCACCTCGCACACACCATCTGCCCGGGTGTCAACCAAGGGGAAAATACATCCGATCTCAATGCAGGCGTACTCGCTGAGCAGGACTTCTGTGACTTTGTACAGTTAGCTTAGCCCAGGTGCTTTTTGTACATGGATCTCAACATTATTTTGTATAAGAGCAGCCAGTCTTTCACTACATTATTACATACATTTTACTGCAATCACAGTTTATTACAATTAAGATTTCAAAATGTCAGTCAAACCAAACAGAAGGGAAAAAACGCAAAGTCAACTGTGCATTCAACAACCTATCCAAAACGTGATTTTGTGTTTCTACCACTTACAATTTTCAAAAAAGCCATTTACATAACAGAAAATACCAATAAAGCTATATTCATCTTTTACTGAAACATACACCTGCAGCAACAGACATCTACTACATTTTATACATGTCATTCACTGCAAAGAACAGTGTGTGTTTTGTTATGGAAAGACCAAGTATTGCAATGCAACTGTCCGTTCTCTGCTGTGTGTTTTGGGTGACTGCACTTTCCACCGTGTTTGGGCTACAGTCTCATGTACTGAAGAGTTTGGCCACAAATAAATATTTAAAAAGCAAACAAGCAAACAAAAAAATGCCAGCAAAACAAAAAAATCCAACATGGTTGAACAGCAGAATAGAAGAGACTAGTAGAAGCAAAGTAGCATCTTTCAAAAGGTGGAATTTGTACATGAAAAGTAAAATAAAAGAAGAACAAACCCCGGCAAGCCAAGTGTAAAGCCACAGGAAGGCGAAACAAAAAAGGTTTTGGGATGCATTTTCTTGAAAGCTTTAAAAATACTAATCAGGAACTCACTGCTCTGAGCTGAGATATATAATACTTAAAATTCTGTTCAATGTGATGCAAATACCTACTACATATCACTGGTATGAAAGCTCTAGGTCACACCATATTCCTTACACATCTGCATGCCCTAGGAAGAGTGTGGTTTCTCACATTTATTTTACACGTACATAATTCACTTGGCTAGAAGCAAGTCATTCGTACTCGTAGCTACCCAAAAAAAACTCTTTGGAAAGCATGATACCAACAGAAGAAGTTAAACACATTAAAAATTCTTCAAGTTAGTTCACATTCTTACTTTTCATTCCATGGCATCACTTGTGATGGCATTAACTTCAGACCACAAAGAACATACTTGGGAAACTGTCTGTAAAAAAGAGGTGATGTTGACAGAAAACATTTTCACTTCCACAAAGAAGAGGAAAGCAACACAGCCTGGATTTTATATTTCAGAAAAACTGTTAGTAGCATGGGGAGAGAAATCTGCACTTTTTCACAAAATATGGTCTTGAAGCTTGGGGTGTCCTGTTAGTTCCAGTGCTTTTCAACAGTTATGTTGTACAATGCAGCTACCAATGTAAAAGTAGTGGAAATATTTTATTACTTAAGCTTTTTTGTTAAAAATGTATTAGAAAATTTATAGAAAGGATAAACAATGAAAATCTTGAAGAATGGTTTATTTAACACAGCTTTACACTGCTGTGTAAAAAGAATAATTGTGTAGTGTACACATACACTATGTAAATTACTATGGAAACCAGATGTAGCTTACACTACAAGGTGCCTTGTAACTCATCTCTGCTGAGCAATAAATCCCCCCCCTTTTTGTCTTGGCAAAACTTTGAGAAACTTTACTGCTGTTTTCTATCAGCAGATACAACAGATGGCTGGCACATGCCTGCTTTACTAAGAAAGTGGGATCTCTACAGCATTACTTTGATCCCTGGTGGCATGTCTACAACACTGAGACGCAAAATACCACAGCTGAGCAGAATCTAAATATTAAAGGTTTGGAGCTGTGCTCTCGATATGAGAAGCCCCTGTCTAAAAATCATGCTCACAGTATGTAAACATCTTCACATTCCACATGGAAATTTTGGTACAGAGGTCAGAAAACAAAGTATTTCCTCTGTTTGGTGACATGAAACCGCAGTGAAGGTACAACTGTAAATCCCAAGAGTGCAAGTTTATGCGATTGCCTTGACCAAACTTCCAGAACAGCCATACTTTTATTGGAAAAAAACCCTAACTTGTGCCTATGAGACTTTTTTTAAGCTGAAAAGCATCACTGTAATCCCTGGGTATGAATCAGATATTTACAAAAAGTTCAGCAGTTTCTTTGAAGAAAAGTTTCCTTTGAAGAATTACATGTTTTGAAGTTCACTGTTTTTTGTTTTCTTTCAGTTTATCAGGGAAATAGTGATGTTTGAATGGAGCACCCTGTTGCATCAATAATGCCTTAAGATTGGTAGTCAGTTAGCTTTCCTCTGGGCAAGGAAACAAAACTTCTCCTGGCACAGCTGGATATTCCATTTTATCTTCACTGTCAGGCTACATCTCAGCAATATATGGTAATTCCAGAGAAATCAACTGAGCTATTTGGGGTTGATGGTCACATTGCTGAGAACAGAACTAGCCTCCAGGAGCTGTAATTATATACCGTTCCTAAACTCCACTTTACAATATAGAAATGATGTTAGAAAACGCATTGGTGACATACATCCCCTTGTCTTAAGAGGTGGGCATCTTTCTGCTTTCCTCAAGGTTATCAATAACTCTTTGACCAGAAGCAACCCAGCCTTTCCAGTAGGGTCAGGTCCAATTGCCTCTTTTAAAGGCCTCGAGGACTATGTGCTGGGATGCCCCCTTATCTCCTGACACTTGTGCTCCTCTGACCAGAAGCACTTGCAGACCAAAGACCCTTCCCCAGCGCTTGATCCCCTTGTACACACCTGCACATCTCCTGTCACGGGGCAGAACCACCACTGCCATATCGCAAAACGGCGTGCATCCAGCAGCACAAGGCTGGATACTTCTTCAGCACGTAATACACGTGCGATATCCACGCACCATGAGACAAATACATGCACCCTCCAGTCACACGGGCCATGCACCAGCACAGGACTGAGTATTCGGGCATCACATCATGAGCACGCATTCAACCCTGCAACAGGAGAGGAGCCGTGGGGTGCTCATGACACTTGGGAAGAGGGAGCAAGCTGCTACAGTAATTCATCTGACCCCAAATACTTCTCCCGTATCTGAAAGGAAGAAAGCAGACTGGGCAGGTTGTGGCCCAGACTGATTGTTTCTGTGGATCAGACCAGAGACTGCTACAGAACAAAAATTCCAACTTGCTTTTTGGTTTCTTTTTTCATCTCCTGTCTATTAAGGCTGCTGCTCTGTCACCGAGCAATTGCTTCCTGTGCACTGATCAACCTTTTTTTTTGACATGGTTGTCTCCCACCAACATGCACTCACGTGTGAACTTAATTTTATTGCTGTCAGAAGTCCCACTGGAAGTTAAGCATATGTATTGGTTTCTGTGGATTTGGAGCTTAAATACCTGTCATAAGTTCCTAAATGCTGTCGAGATGATGTTATCACTGCAATCTTTGGTACTTTCCACTGCTGGACACAGTGAAACATGCCGCAGCATTCGTTAGCGTAATAGAATCTATTCCTCTCTCACTGGGGAGTCTTTAAGTGCGATCAATCTTCCCCAGACGGCAAGACCCCCAAAACCCTTCCTTTCTTTTGCAAAAAACATACAGAATAAGAGCGAGAAGCACACCAGTGAGCTCTAGTGGTTACACAGATGCCTACTGTACACTATATATCACCACTGATTTTTGCTTTTTTAAACCTTTCAAATCAAGGAGCAATCTTTAACTACCAATGTATCCAGATTACATTTTCTCCCAAGAGAACATGACATCTGTAATCTTACGTTTAAATTCATAGGTAAAAACAGAGAGTGCATAAAAACATAACAATCCCGTTCTGCAGTACTCCAGCCTTCTCGTAACCCCTGGCTCATCCTGACTTCACCAGAAAAAGCAGGTATTCAGCACCTTCAGACCCATAAATTTGGGGTTTCTCCTGGTATTTCCTAATAATTAATTAGAACTAATGGACTAAGGACTAAAAGCAATGAATGCTTTTCTTTGGTTAATGTTTTCTAGTGAAAATGGCTTTAATTGTTTGTTTACCATACAAAATCTTAGCCACATAAAATGGGTCCAGGGCACAAAGGCCACTGTATTAGAAACGTAACATCTCAACACAGTGGGTTTTTACTACTTCAGTTTACACAGAATACAGGTATAATCTAGTCCTTCAAATGTTCCTTTCAGCAGACATTTTTGAACTAGAAGATGGACATACACAGCAGTCCGGGACTGAGAAGTATTGCCTCTCCCTGGCTTGGATTATTTACTCACCTACAACTTGGATCATTACTTATCCCAGGAGCAGATGGATAGAATCTACCCACGGGATATTTATCCCCACTTTCCACAGGTGTAAAGAGGGGTGCAAGGCGCATGTCAGGAGAGGCTCAGCCCTACCCTGCTGGAGATCCCAGGTGTGGTCGGTTGACCTTGGCTGGCTGCCGGGCACCCACCCAGCTGCTCGCTCACACCCCGTCTTGTTGATAAAAGGGCTAGGAACCACGTAAGGACACAGAGAGGATCTGCTGTACCTACTCAGGAGAAGTCTGATACCTACAGACCCAAAAAGGGTCTAGCTACTGCTAGAGGCTGTGCCATATACTACTGACAGCCCCCAAACCTTGGAGCCCTAGAGAAACATCTTCAAATCTCAAGTGGGATACAAGGTTAGGAGGTCTGTAAGGCACAAGATACAAGACTCACAGAAGAAATTACTTCCATTTTCCCAAACAGGAGACAACTATATGCTAGTTAACAGGTATCTTACAGAAAGCAGTCTAGCACTTCAATATCTTGAATGCCTTTCTTCTTTCAAAGAGTACTAGCTTCCATTTCTTTTCCTTCTTCCTTTCTTGCCTCTCTTCTCCCCTTTCCTCTTCTCTTCCTTTCCTTTCCTCTCCTTCTGTTCTCTCCTCCCCTCTCCTCTCTTCCTTTCCCCTTCCCACTTCCCCCTCCCTGACTTAGGAAATTCCCAGAAAAAAAGTATTCTACCAGAATAAAGGTAGCAAGTATTTAGTACTTTCCTGGATGTGTCGACGGAAACTTCTAAGAACATGTATACTTAAAACCAGAAGACTGAAACAATCTGTTAAAATTTACTCATTTCTTCCCCTCATAAAACATTGGAAATTGTGGAGAAACTGTGTTCTTTTGCCACAAATAACTTTTATCCTACTTCTCTTTGCAACACTACTGTGGGCAATGATGTTGTTGCCCGATGGGCTACAGAAGAAATACGCATGTTTTTTCCTGCCCCTTCTCATCATGTAAAGGGCTGGGTGGCATAGGGACAGCGAGTGCCCTGGTTTCCACAGAGGATGACAAAAACTGTGAGTAACAGGCAGCGGTACCCAAACACCTCCAAGGGATGCAAAACCAGACAGGACTGTTTGTGATACCAAACAGTAGACATTTTCTCTAGAATGCTAAGCATGTCCCTTTTTTCCCCCAATTCCTAACACACTAGGGGGTTGAAACTCCTTCCTTAGCTTAGGCTGCTGGCTGAAATCCTGCTCTTCCTCTGCAGACCTGCGTAAGTATCTAAATATCCACAGTCATAAGCTGGGGTGGCAATGTTTATATTGACTGTACACACAGATGAACTTGTAAGGAGTAGCTAGATGGGATGAGACAATCTCCAGAGGCAGAGTCGCTCGGTTTTAACACTTGTTTGACCCATAAATATCTGGAAGTTAATACACTGTTCTAGGAACGGAGTAGTGCAATGACGCTACTTTAACCGTTTAGGTATTTCACTTACTAATTATGTTTTGTCTACAGTAATTCAGTAATTCAGCAAAAAGGAGGAGGAATAAAGGGTTAATCAACAGCTTTGCTGCTGCTCAGAAGGGATTTCATCCTGCAGGCTGCATCAAGGGCAACACTTGTCTATGCTGCCTTTAAGCCTGTGACTCTTCTCACTGAAGTCAGTGCTACAATCATCTTTTCCTAATGAGCTACCTGTAGGCAGCAAAGGAGGGAGAGGAGAGCACAGGAAAGAAGGACAAGAGAAGAAGGACAGGGTTCAGTCTAACCTCTCAATCCTCCTTTCCAAAAAGAGGCAGTTTTATCATGGACAGCAGCTGAAGCTGGCAGAGAAATGGAGCGGGAAAGACAGTCCCAAAACACCCTAATTATTTCTAGGTATTTAAATGCCAGCCCTTGGCGTACAAAGTTGTTTTCTCTGCAAAGCTGGACTGGAACACCAAAGACCTTGAGCAAGTCGCTTAGCCTTTGTGAGTAAGTTTTGTCTCTCCACATTCTCCTCCCTCTCTAAAAGAGGAGGTGAAGCGTTCCCTCAACATAAAGGCTTTGGGAGGATAGCAAAAATTACAAGGGCCTCAGACAACACCTCAAAGCCAAACGAGTCCTGTAGTTAGAGTATTTTAAAACAACCAAAACCACAAGCAAATTTGTGAAGCTGCGATTAGCTGAATTATACAACCAATTTTCACTGAATATTTGAAGGTAAATATCATTTCATCCTTCCCAATCTCTTTATTCTATGAAGTCAGTGTTCAGCATCGTAAAAATGAATTAACTTTATCCATCGTTCTTACGTTACAATGATTTTTTTTCTGTATCCGTGATAACGTATGCTAAAGTGTTTCAGCTTTATGCAAATTTAACATATGTTGTCAGCGTGTCAAACCACGCATATGTTTCTTCACGAAAACACGTCACGCATTCTTATCTTTTCAACAGAGGACTCCAAGGGGGCTCAACACGCTGCAGATTTAGGCAGGTTTTCAATTAAACTCGGTACAATTAAGTCTGGCGAGGAGCGTTATTATCCACCAGAGCCACAAGTTAAGCGCGCCCGATTAGGAAACAGAGACCCGCGAACAACCTGTCGGATGCGTCCGTACGCTCAAGACAATCGCACCACGGAACTACCGACCCGGTGAAACGCGATCGGAGGCCAGGGCAGCTGCCGTCTTCCCGGGGGGCCCTGCCGGGCTGCCCGCACCCCCCAGCCCGCCGGCTCTCCCCGGCGCTGGACGACCCCCCACCCGCGGGCTCGCCCTCCCAGCGCCCCGGCCGAGCCGCGGGACCCCTCGGCGTTACGGGGCGGCGGCGGCGCCCGGGGCCGGCCCGGCCGGGAGAGGGTTTCCTCAGCTCCCGCAGAGCCGAGGCACCTGCCGGGGCTTACGGAGCCGCCCCCCGCCCCTCGCCGCTCAGTCCGCCGCCCCGTCTCCGCACCTACCCGTCCCGTCGCCTGCCAGGTGAAGTTCATGGCGTGGATGCCGACGGGGATGGCCGGCATCCTCTGCTGGGCTTTCCTGAAGTCGTGGGTGAAGGGGGCCATCTTCCCCTCGGACACGATCAGAACGTCCTCCTCGAAGCCTGCGAAGGGCAAAGGGGCGCGGTGGGCGGCAGCCCCGCCGGGCCGGGCCCCGCCGCCGCCGCCGCCGGCCGGGGGGTGGGGGGGGGTGCGGGGGCGGGGGGGGGGGAGCGGAGCGGCCCCGCTTACCGAGGAGGACCCGCGCTTGCCGGCCGTCGATCCACAGGTAGAGCGAGTCGGGCTGCCGCGGCGCGGCCCGCAGGCTGCAGAGGCTGAGGGCGCCGCAGAGCAGCGCGGCGCACAGCCGCCCCGCCGGGGCCATGCTCCGCGCACCGCCGCTCGCCGCCGCCGCCGCTCGCGCTCCCGCCGCCACCGCGCCCGCCCTCTGCCGCGGGGCGGCGGCGGCGGCGGCGGGAGGCGGGAGGGGGGGGGCGCGGGGCGCGGGGCGGGGCGGGCGCCGTCGCAGCCGGGCAGGGCCTCCCGCCGGCGGCCGGGGAGCCCTGGCGCTCGCCGGAGAGCTCCTTCCCCCGCCGGGCGGGGCGGCGGGGCGGCCGCGGCGGAGCTCGGTACTCAGCAGCAGCCCCCCCGCCGCTGCCCCGGGGTGGCCGCCCGCTCCTGCGGGGGCACCGGCGAGGAGAGGTGCCACGGAGGCGGGGGGGGGGGGGGGGGGGTGTCGCCGTGCGGGGCACGTGCCGAGCACGAGGTGCCGCCCGGTGTTCGTGTCCCCCCCCCCGGGGCGCAGCCGTCGGCACCCTGGCAAGGTCACGGGAGCATCGCCGAGGGAAGCCGGGCCTGCGCCAAGAAACGAAGTTTGTGGGTGGCCGTCGGCTGGTACCCGCGGTGTCGGGGCGCGGGGGAGCATCCCCGAAAGGGCAGGTGGGAGCCGCTGGGGAGGGGGCTCCCGGCGGGACCCGGCAAAGGTGGGCAAGGCGCCCGCCCACCCCGGCCAGGCCAGGCCAGGCCGCAGAGCGAGCGTGGCGGGGACAGCTCTGCCCTGCTCTAGGGAACGGCGCGGTGAAGGGGACAACGTGCTGAAGAGGGAAAAGGCTTTCACCTCGCGTTTACCCGGCGGTCTCGGGACCGGTGCGGACTCTGAAGTCAAACCCCAAAACGTTGCCGTGTACGCAGGGACTGGTACTGGCTCAACAGAGAAACTCGGGAAAGCTGAAAGAATTTTGTGTTCAAAAAGTTACTTAAATGGAATCCTGCCTTTTAAAGGGACAAAAAGTAGCGTTTCTAAGTTTCCTGCATTCTTTCATAAGAAAAAACCAAGCCTTTTCTTAAAAGCTAAAGCTAACCAGGATAGATAAAGTTTGAGTAAAAAGCCCCAAGTTTCTGTCCGTCATGTTCTTGGAAGGAGCTGGGGGGTATTTTCTGCCTGTGGGTGCCGCCTTGGATGCTGCTGTGCTCCACCCCATCCTGTTAGCCTGACCGCAAAAGTTACCTCCGGATTAACTGCCCGGAGCGGAGTTCTTCGGGTCACGGGAAACAATACGGAGTTGGTCCTGCTTTCTGTTCGAGTGGAGTTTGCCGTGTCAGCTTACACACGGGGAGAAGGTCCCGAGCTGTGTCATTACCTTTCTTTTTCACGTCCGAAGAGTGTAGCCAAACTGGTAATGGTGATTCTTTTTGAGCAAAAGGTTCATGGTCCGACACACGAAATAGCCTCGCCCTCCCACTGACATGCTGTGCCATGGGTGTTCTGGCATCTCCTTCTGAGGAGCCTTCCGCGGCTGTCGATGGATCACTTCACTGACCCCGTGTCGCTGTTCCTGCCCCGGAGCAGGTACCGCTCCCCCGTTTCTCTCGTTCTGTCTGCTCAGGATTTTATTGCCAGATTTCCCAGAACCGTGCGTGTGCGTACCGGAGAGAAACACGCACGCTTACCTACTGCGCGCGCACACGTGTGTGTATACGTATACGTTCATGAATAGCCTGTAATTAGGAGGCAGAACACCCAAACGCCATCTCTCGACGTTCTGTACACAAGCACACCTGAGGCACCCGTGCACCTCCCGACGCTGTCACATCCCTTTCCCCCCCCAGCTCGGCTGCATTTTCCGGGGGGGAGCGGGGACACGGGCAGGGAGCGACGGGCCCGGGTTTCCCCCGGGAAGGTCCGCGGGCAAAGGCAGGCTGGAATACCGTTCTCCTAAACTCCCGGGGGGTTCCCCAGGAACTTGCCCGGCCGGCACAGCTCGGGCTCCCACAGCCGGAGCCAGCGTAGGTGCTCCAACAGAACCGCCCCCCCTCTAGACCCTTATTAGATAGCGGCGATCTTTTATTACTAATTAGTACGGATTGGGGGTAAAATGGGCTTTGTGGTGCCCGCTCGCCTGTGCTCACCCCCACCCGAGGGCGCGGAGGACCCCCGGGGCTGAGCTTGCTCTCCGCTCGCCTGCTGGAACCGCGGGGCCGCTGCTTCCCACCGCCCCGGGGCTCCCGGGGGGGCCGGGAGCCGCCGGTGCGAGCCCGCCCCCTGCCGGCCGCCGCCGGTAAGCCCCGGGCGGGGGGGGGGCTGCTCGGGGCGCGGGGGGGCACGGACATCGCCCCCCGCAGTCCCCGCTCCGGCAGCGCGATGGGGGGCGGCTCCGGCCGGGCGGGGACCCCCCAAGAAGCCGAGGGAGAGGAGGGGGGAGCGGCGTTCGGTGGGCGTTCGCTCCGTCCCCCCGGAGGGGTGCGGGGGGGGGGGAGGGCTGCTCCTGCGCTTGGGAATTCACTGGCGGTGGGTTTGCCTTGAGAAAGCAGGACAAGTTCAGCTTGATTTTCAGAATTCAGCTCGGTTTTCAGAATTCAGTGGGGTTAATTTTTCTTAGCTTCAAAAGATGCAGGCAACCGTCAGTTTGTGACTGAAGAGAAACGTCGTGGGGAAAATAGTATCTGACCATAAAGCTTTTAGAAAGACGTTAAACTGGGACCTTAAGACAGGTAAGAACTTTGTCTATTCCGATACAGTGATTTACATTGTTATTTGTCACTTAAAGGGGTTTTCTTAAGGTCTGGCAAAGGAAAGGAATTTAATTGCCAAGTAATAAGCCTGGAACGTCATTTCTGAAACAATATAAACGCTCCTGAGTAAAAAGGCAGTAGCAAACGGCTTTCTGCAGAAATGAGTAGTGACTGAAATACTGTTCAGCGGGTATGTATTTGGATCCACAGGCTATCCCAGCCTACACACACCTCTGCCCGTGCTCGCACGCCACGCGTCCCTTCTCCAACAGCATCTGCTGAGGCTCAGGTGAGCCCTGTGCCGGGGCTGCCACCGGCCGGTCGTGCTGCAGGGGCTCTTCGCCCGACCTTGTCTCCGTTGTAGTGTCTTACCACGCTTCTCTCCGTTGTAGTGTCCTACCATGCTGAGGTTCACCGAGGATAGGGTCTGCAAAGCTTGTGTTCATACTGTCTGCTTGCATTCCACATGAAGATCTGGCGAAAAGCTTGTTCTATTTCTTCTCGAGACCTTCTTTAAATGTCTCTTTCTCCTAACTTATATTTCAGGGAATAATAGTCACTTTTAAAGTGGGATGAGAGCACGATGGAGGGTGGATTGGGATATACTCGGAAAAGCGAACATTTTGTGGTTCTTTGTTTAATGAAATGGAAAATGTACATGAAAACAACTACATTGTGAATGTGGCTTCAGGATCCGCTAACTTTCATGGGAATGCATATATAGTGCGTTTGTGGTCTGCCCTGACATTCATTGCAACTGACAGCATCCCCCTGGTGATGGCCTGGGAATGAATTAGTGAATGGATGCTTTTGAATGATGATATATCTAGGGAGGGGTATGGAAGTCAGTGCCTAGTGGCCTTTGATCATCAGTTATGAGTAATATAAAAAAAGGAAAAAAAGGCGTAAATAATAACAACAGTAATGGGCATAAATATGGCCTGAGGTGGTATAATTTTCATCCCCAAGGTTATACATGCTGCTTCACCTCAGGTATACAGAAATAGTAAGTATATATTTTATTTATTTGTTTCTTTGTGGTGAACATTGGTAGATAATAACTAACACCTGAACAATTTAAGTAAGGAAGAAGATGCCAAATTGCAGCAGAATTTTCAGAAGTGCTCAGCCTTCACTGGGTTTATTCACTGAAGTGAATCACAAAATTCCTGCCAGTTTCAGCAGAAACAAAGTTTATTCATTGGGAATTAGATCCCCTTAAATTCTTGCAGGTTAGGCCAAAACAACTGGCATTAAGAGCTGGCAGGAAAAAAACCCCATACCATAGAACTATTTTTATTAGAAAAAACAGTTTTGCTGGAATTGGAATACGTGAAAAATTCTGAAATTTCAAATGGAAAATCAAAGACTCCACCTTCAATTATTCCAAATAGAACATTCCGATTATTTATTTTAGAACATAGTCTATATTGCAGTATTAAAGACTATGTTAAAGCAACACTCTGAAGGTTGTAACATCACACACTCCAGAGGCAGGTGAGGTCTCCTATTTTATATCACTCATGATACCGTTTGTTATCTGTTCTGTTTCTTTCCCTATAATATTCCCAGCTCATCCATCGCAGAGTGTGGAATTAGTCTGGCTTTGAACCAGGCTGGGTACTGAAGAAGACAATTATTTTTAGAGCCCTTGCCTCATTTGTTGCTGAAGTTGAAAAGCATATAGCGAATGAGACAGGAGTTTGAGGAAGTAAAAATGATCGCATCGCGAAAGAAGTTAGAGAGAGATGTCCCTGTCCTTGTTCTGTCATGTTCCGATGTGGCGATAGGCAAGTTACTTCATTCTTTTTCCCAGGTGGTTGCCAAGTTTTGTTCTTCATTTCACGGTGCCTGATGTCAGATCTTCAGTCTTGTCTGCAGAATCCCAGAATCCAGGTAGGTTATCCCAGAGGTGGTCCAAAAATGTATCGTTCTGCCTTTAAAAAGGACAGTATGGCAGAGAAGATCAAGGCCAGATGATGAAGAGTTTGGAGAAAACTAAGTACTGAGCAAGCATTATTTGTTTTCTGCAGCTGTATTATCAGCTACCGCCTTATGATGCATGAACGTGTGTTCTGGGAGTTTTAAAGGTTTTTGAATCATTGCATTTGCAATGTTTTAAATTCTGGGGTTTTTTTATAACTTGTGTGCCATTTCTCAGCTTTTAAAAAAGCAGATCTAACCTTTTAAACTGCAGTAGCAAACTGCACTGCTTTAATTAATTTTTATTGTAATTTTCATTATTTTAATAGATTGCAGTAAATTTAGACTTCAATGATTTCACTTTTAAAAGGAAGAGTGTACACTATTTTATCAATTCATGCCCAAATTGGTGATTGCTATTAGCCTGAAGGCATCAGTTCCCAGCTCTTTCTCCCAGTGACATGACTTCTAACTTTCCTTCAAGTTGCAAGTTCCATTTCTGAAACTGATTTTGTGTTTGACCGAGAGATGTGAATACTTGTTTCAAAACTATCAGACAAAAGTAATTTTAAACAAAGTAGACCTTTTTTTGTTGTTTTATTGCATTTTTATAAATAATATCCATGTGAGTATATTTTTAATGGTTTCAGTTTTCTCAAATCTTGATTATTGAATTTTTCATTGAAAAAAATATATATCATGAAAATTATGTGTCCTTAAAACAACTGCAAAACATAGTAAACTAAATAGTTACATTAGTTTAGTATTAACATAATTCATTGTACCTTTCCTATTTATAAGATTAGCAATTGGACTTAAAAATTAAATTAATTTATCCAAGTTGCATTGAAGTATTTAGTTGTAAAATATTCTCAGAAATAATTAAAAGGAAAACTTTATATTGAAACACGTGTATATAAAACTTTTTCTACAAGTTTCCTTTTATTGCTTGCATTTTTGAAACTTGTGTAGTACTTTTTAGTGAACGAGGAGAACGTTACCACCTCAGCAAGGTGTTTTGTCCCCTGCCGTTTGAGAGAGGGTGGAACGTTGCCTAGAAATGGCAGCCCTAGCTTAGGTGGGTGGTCCAGGATCTGGTGGCTGACACCGGTTCTTCCTGCAGCAGCAGCCAAAGTCCTGTTTAATTGTGTCATTCTACTTGCCGGGATGGATTTCTGGGGTGATGCCGAGGGCAGCTGTTTGCCCTCCTTTTGTGGGAACAAAGCTGGCCTTGCTTTCTCTTTATATCAGTTCTCCTCCATGTTCCCAGTCATTTCTTCTTCCCTTTCTCTGGCTATTCGTTACCTTTGCAATACTCTTTTTGGAGATACATTGGCAGATGCTGTTCACAAGGCCACACCATTGATTTTTCTTGAGGACATTGTTTTATTTTTTAGCTTGGCTTCCTATGAAAATGACATCTATGCAACGTTCACAATGTCTGTGAACTGATGAGTTGATTTCTGCCAATTTTGACAGACAAGTATAGGTCTCAAAGTGTATTTAATATCTTACTGCAAGTAGTGCGTAGCAGAGCAGATAAAAAGAGACATCCTCTAAACGCCCTGTCTGTGACAGAAGTGCAGCCTGTCCTCACGCATGATTACATATAATAGAATTACTTTTCCCTAGATGTCCCCAAATGCAGGGGGAACTTCAGTTGAAGATTACACCTTCTCAGATAGAAAATCAGCCAGTCATGTAGTAATCCAGTATGTGTTACACCTGGTACCCTCTGAGATTGCTAGTACTGTTCATTATCCCATTTCTGCATAAAATAACTCTCTTTTATCTCTTTTTCGACAGTCTCAGTTACTTACGTCTGTTTGGGACAAATCTTCTTAGATCTTATGAAGAGGTACTGGGATTTATTGTTTCCACTCTAGTGGACATTGTTTTACACTAAGCAACACTGAATTTAGTGGGGTTTTAGAGAGAAAGGTAGAAGATTTTAGCAAAGTAAAAAATAAAAGGGAAGGAGAGAAGAGTGGATGCAATTAAGCTTCTACCTTAGAAATGACAGTGAACATGAATAACAGCTGACAGAAATTCATCCTTTACAAAATTATTCTTGTATTGTACCAAAGGAAGCAATCTCTTTTATGAAAGTTACTTACCTGCAGCATCAGCTTCAGAGGGTTTAACATCTACATCTATTGGAGGAGATAATGGGCAGATTCGATAAATATTGCTCACTGAAAAGGCATGAAATGTATGAGAGCTGTATGATTTGTTGCTGAATGTGGCTGCCCACAAAGCCTTTGATGCATATGTCATACACTGGAGATTAAAAGCTCAAATTCTGCGACTATGGGATCATGCAAGCTTCTTAGATAACTGATCGAGTGTTCTGTGACTTGCCTAGCAAGAAAGCTTTAAGCGCTTACAGAATCAAAGTTCAAACTAAAGATATCATTACAATTTCTCAGGGAAAGAATAAAAAAGCACATCAAAATCTTTTAGGAACGTTCTTGGAAAACTATAGCCAATGTCTGAAAAGACCATCAGAGTGACAGCACCTTCGGAGCAGAAAGATAAAATTTATATTATCCACCCTGTGGTAGGGAAGAATAGACATGGGAGGGATTACAGATGCCATAGCATGAAATAATGCCTCGCATATGGTAAAGAATATGCGAATTGTAAAGTGGGAAAAAAATCACTTTGGGCCATATGTTCCCCTCTGGCATCAAACTGCATGGGAGAACAAAATAATCCAAAAATCATGTGATTTTTGAAGCGCAGCCATTCAACTGCGTTCTGCTGCTGCCTTTGTATGTTACGCAGAGCTGGATCCAGACGTGCTGTATAAGAAGCTACACAATACTTTGAACAGTGCTAAAGGAAGGGTAGCACAGCCCCATTCATCTCCCAGTTCCAACCTTCCCCATGCTGGAACTGGCAAGGAAACAGGAGAGCAAGGGTGAGCAGGGCAGGGTCCTAGTACTGAGCTCAGTTTCGGTAGAGTGTGAGTCACACACACGGGATGCCATCGTAGCCTAAAAAAAGTCAGTGGTAAAACTGCCATCGGCCTAACGGGGCCAGAATTTCTGTCTCATTATATATCTCCGACACTCCCGTCTTCCTGGAGCGACCGTGCAGCTGCTGCTGAGGCATCGCCATCGTCCCGGCCCCACGCTGCCGTTCGGCACCGCTCTCCTGACAGCATCGGGAGACGGGACAGAACATCAAGTGGTTCGTGGTCGGAGCGGGACTGCCTGGAGCCTGCATTTCACATGTGTGGGTTTTAGGTGGTGTCAGGAGTATGACACCGTGGGGAGCCGCTCATTTGTCAGCTCTTTCCTTCCTGTCACTACAGTTTGTTTTTTTTTAACCCAGCCTATTGGCCATGTTTTTACAGAAATGGGAGTACAGTTACTTTTCTCCTTGGAGCAAATCCCCTTGAATTCCTTAGTTTTGCTGCTTTCCTTACCATGCAGCCAGAGACCTAGGAGCATAGGCATGGGAAACCTGGAAGGAGTGCTTTGTAGGAGCTCCATTCAAAATCCACGTGTTAGCAGAAGATAGGATGTGTGGCAGTTCTGCTTACATGGCGGGTAGGCAAAGGTTTACCGACATGTCCCAATACAAGAGAAGCTGTGTAACGTGAAACAACAGAAGACTGTACCATGAAAATAATTAACTGGTAATTAGGGCCTCTTACATTTTCTAATTGTGGAATATTTCTTCTAATGCGGAATATTTTCTGCCACAGAAGTTTTAATTTCTCTGTTCCCTGGGCATTCAAGTTGCACTTTCTGTTTTCTAAATGATAATGTTTATCACACTTGCTAAGCCTAATTTCTCACACACGAGGGAATAAAATCTTCGCTTTCAGCTGCCTCCGCATGGGACAGACTAAGAGGTGGTTTTTGTGTGGGAGCAGGTACCAAGAATCAAAACATCTGGCCTGAGGGCAAAGGCTTTTCTGTCCCTTTGGTAATGACGGGTAAAGGAGCTGAGGAACTGAATGCCAAGGGTTGTAAACCTCGACATGAAGGGAAGAAAGCTCAGAGAAGAAATGCGTTAACAGATGTAGAAGGACACGGTGTTGGCAAATTCAAAAGCTATGAGAGGATCCAGTCAGCAAGAGAATATGACATGCCTGGCATTAAACACAGTAATTACAAACCTTTTAAATTGCATTAAAGTTCTTCCATATTTACTCAATGACACCTCTGAAAACGATCTAATTAAAATAGGGTATTCTGAGAAAATAAGAGACTTCTGAATCTCTGCAGAAGGCTGGTGCTGCGTTTTTACTGAAAGCAGTAGGCATTCCAGAGGACTTCTGTGTTCGTGTCCATGGCAGGTAGTGACAGTGCGTGCCTCAGTGACATGCGAGAGGACTATACTGCTCAGAGAGCTCAACACCGGGAATTCTCTTTGTCATATTAGTAATTCCTGGAGAAGGATATTTGCTCAACAGCCAGGACCCAGAAATATTTTTACGCAAGTGGTAGATTGCAGAGGACAAGCAAGAGCCCTTTTGGTTCCAAAAGACACAGGCAGCACCTGAAGCAGAGTGAGAACAGCAGCCTCGTGGCGTGTTTGTTAATACAATGTTCTCCTTGACAGGCAGCATGTTCTTGAATCGTATAGTTGATGTAGTACTGAGTACCCCGCAGTAAGTACCAAAGAGGTGAAGCAGAGTGGGTATGCTAAGACAAACAAATCCAATACAGAAACCCACAGAAGGAAGAGATTCAGTAAAGGGAGTGATGGAGTATCTGGAATTTGTATCTATCCTCAGCAATCCATTCATTACAGAAGTTACAGTACTATAGCATTACCAGATGTCAACAGGAGAAGAAATAATGTGGGATTATCGAAAAGTTGGAAGTAAAACATGAATTCTGAGAGCAACGGATGGATAACGAGAGCGTTAAAATGTATACATTATCTACAACATGTATTTAGAGACTTTTGTCTGGCATGAGTTCTTCAGAAAGTCCTAATGACAACTGCAGATAGATTTAAAAGGGCCCAGACTTCCACAGTTAACAGAATGAATGAGGGAACTTGTACAGCCAACACAATGTCAATATGAATGATGTAAAATGATGTAAAAAATGCTGAACTGTGTAAAATGTTTCCTAGGGGAAGGAGTAAGGAGTGATAGGTCCTAAAGCATAGCTTCAGTAAATGATAATTTACATAGGAAATGCTCCAGAGAGTTAGTAAAAAAACTGTGGAAAGCAAAGATATGTTATAAAAGAAAGCTAAAACCAAATTACAAGGCACTGATAGAAAATAAATGTCACAGCATCATGCAAAATATGTGGAAGCAATTGAAGCAACTACTGTTTTCATGCAACAATTCAGCTTCATGCATACATTTATATTCTTTCAGATGATCAAAATAGGTCCAGATGTATCTAAGAATGGGCATGGAGTTGTCCTTGAGCTTAGGATAAAGGAGTATGGAAAACTTGCCTGGGTAAAAGGAAAAACAAAATTATGTTTAAGACCTATTAGATATTGTTTTCACTGAGATTGCACAATATTCTCAATGCCAGAGGGTTTAAAACATTTTATAAATAAAATTGAAACATCATTTCTAAATTATGTACGTTCAGTTGCATATGTAAAATGTAGGTTTAAGCATTAATTTAAAGGTACCATCTCGGTCAATATAAGATACAGCTGGCTAATTGGCTGTTTGTAGATTTTCATATGGTTATAACAAATAGCAGGTGTACACTAGGTTGCAAATGTGCATGTATGATATTGAAAACTTTCATTCAAGCAATTAATAGTAGCTGTTATAGATCTTAGCTGGAAAAGTTTCCCTCCTATATTTTTCTAGATGGTTTTCCAAATAATTTCATTTAGATTTGTGAACAATTAGCATTTCTAAAAACTAGTCTTATGTATATCTGAACTTGGACACTTGGAAGATAGGGAATACGTTACAAAAGGCTCATTTGAAAACTTTGGTTTGCCCATCTTCCCCATTTTACTTCTTGAAACTTGTAGCAGAGTTAATTCAGTTTCCCTGGGTACTAACCCACAAAGTAAGGCCTGTGTTCCTTTTTGTCCTCTCATAGTGCCTTACCTCAACTGCTGTGTTTTCCTATTTCTGCTGTAAACAAGGTTGTTGACTTTAAAATTATAGTCTTCCTTTTATGATCTAACATGTTCTCATTCAGTTCTTCTATCTGTGCCTGTTTCAGCACACCTCTAAGGGTCTAACAATATATGCCCACCTTGTTTCTGCTTATATTATGACAACTTTTAAAATTACATAGTCACATACTGCTTTTTTCTCCAGATTGAGTAGTGAACTGGAGTTTCATTTTTTGCCTGACTGACTCTGCAGCACAGATAATTTTCTTTTAGCACATCCTCTGTTTGTTTATAGCACGTAATAGAAGTTATCCGGCATTTAATTCATTAACATTCTTTTGCTATGTAATTTGCAGCTTTATTACCTCTAACCAAATACCATTCACAGTAACAAAGATGACATTCTGCAAAAAATCCAGCAAGAAGAGGACACAGGATGGGCTGGGGAGAGCACTGGAATGGAATTCCTACTTCACTCTTCTATAACATTTTCCATCTTCATTCTTAAAGGATTTTTATGAAGATGAATCATTATTTCCATTTGCCTGTGGGAGAAACTGAGTCACCTGAAGAGGAACTGATTTGCCACACAGCAAGTCAGTGGCAGAGCGAAGAGCAAAGAACAAGGCTCTTCATTTCCTGACTGATGCCCTCATGACATTAACTCAGTTTACAGCTCTGCCACAGTCTTCTTCCTGACCTTAGCTGAGTCATTTGGGTTCTTTAGTCTGCTAACACTGAAGTGCATGTTTCATTTAAGCTTTTTTTTTAAGATCACAACTGGCTGAAAACACTCCACTAATACCTTGGCCATATACATGGATGGTTCATTCTTTCTCACAGGTTCTTTGCAGGGGAGAATTTTTTGTTCAGTGCACTGTTACATTAGCTAATATTTTATTTTTTCCTGCTGTGTTTATTTTTTCCCAGAAAGTTTTCACAAGGACTAATTGTAGCCAGGGGAAACCTGTGTCCGTAGATGATAGAAAGTGGTAAGTTAGAGGAGCCTCTGTTCGGCTGCTCAGAGGGTACATTACCTGTGTGCTGTGGGCCCCCAGTTCTTCAGCTTTGCAAATGCTATTTTCCTTTTCCATAGACATCTGGAGCACAACTGTCTGCACTCCAGATGATGTCATGGTGCAGATGAGAGGAGAGTTCACTCCTCCACCTACGGTTCCCCACGCAGTATGGATGAATAGCTGAAAAAAACACCTTCTTTCCCCTGCCCTACCTCATCCCATATGCACATAAAGCTCTTCCAAACATTTCCTCTAGCATTCCTCCTAAGAACACCTCTGCACTGTCCTGCAAAGCCTCATGTGGTATGAAGCATCCATTTCAGTATTTGGCTCTAAATTTGTTGTGTGTTTTGCTGTTACTACTTTTGCTGTTCCCTCTGCTTTCTTCTGTTCCTTTTACTTTCCTTACTTCTTTTTTATACTCTTTCTCCTGTTTCTACTGTGTCTTCTCCCTTTCTCACTTCTGTGTGGTTTTTTTCCTTTTTATGCTTCTTTTCCAGAAGAAAAGGGAGGTGTTCCACTCTAGCCCAACCTCAGTCACAGAGGCATGGCAAAGTGAGCTGGTGAGCTGGCAGAAAGCACTGCTCTTGTCTGGCTGTGCAGGGAGAGGACTAGAGCTTTGCTGCTGTGAGGATTTCCCAGAAGTAATACTGGAGCTGGTCCAACAGTTTACAGTAAAAGGGCTGCAGCTCTAATGCAAGTGCAACAAGGTGAAGGCCATCTGTTTTTCAGGCTAGGTACAATAACCAAGAGTGGCTTGTCAGGTGTGAATCTGCTCTGAGAAATTAAATAACATCTTTGGACAGGATGCTATGTGGTACACCCTGGGCTTGAAGGATCCAGCCTTCATATGAAGTCTGACACAGAAGAGGAGAGGCAGAGCTCTGCTCTGTAGTGAGCATGCGGTGTTAAGAACAAAAGGCCCCATAACTGCAGGACATTATTGTGGGGCTGGGGAATCAGTTTCTTGGCCTCCCTAGCCCCATTCTCCAAGCAAGATGCTCAGCAGGGCTGACAAAAGGAGCCTGGCTCTGAAGAACACTTTACTTTGCTGCATTTGGGTCAACCTAAGAGGAGTAGTAGGGGTAGAATATGTACTGGGGTTATAGCCACCTTTTCCTGAGCAGCGAACAGACACCTTAGACACCTTTCCAGGCAGTGAAACCCGCGCCTCTCTGCCGTACGCTGCCCAAACACTGGGAACAGCAGTACCTGCTGAGTGACCAGGCATATTGAGTTCAGTACCTCTGAAGGATGAATGCATCCCACTGTTGGGCTTGCTGCTGCGTCATACCCTGCAGAGCAGAAGCTGAAGCAATAGGGCAGAACCCGAAGCAATGGGGCAGAACCCATAAGCAGCATAGTTTGGGGAGGACAGCTGAACAGTGTTGAAGGAAAACTTTCAGTGCATCATTCTCACAGAGGGGAACTGCGTACAACGACACCCACATGTGGCAGACAACCGGGGTGTGTGGTGCATGCTAGATTCTCCCATGACGTGTGACATACAAGCCTTGGTTCAAGTAGGACCAAGCATCCCTTTAGATGGAGATTTGGGTAACTTATCTGTAGGCCAAAACCTAGTTGTTGTGGATGCTCCCTAAATGTACTCAATTTTTACGAGATAAAACAGTTCTAGAAATGCGGCATGTACTTGGCATAGGAAATGGTAGTCCTCAGGGCCAGTGGGACTTTGTTACCCTTGTCCGTGAGCGGTTCTTATGGAGGTTCTTCCTTCCTCTGTGGGAGAAATTTTCAATGTGAGTGGAGTTATTGACAGTGGAAATTGCAGAGCTTAAGGAAATCTTTTAAATATGCCAGGCCCACACCACTGAGAACTCGCAACAAAAGGATCGATTCAATACTCAGTAAGAAGTTGAGAGCTGCAGATACTGAGATGCTTGTGGCAGTCTGCGCTGCTGAGATGCACAAGTGTTTTCTGTAGGAACATGGCATTTTCCAAGGGCTGCTGGCTTCCTGCTTGTGTATCTTGCCTGCAGTTCCGGTGGGAGGCAATGGAGGCAAGCGTGTACTCAAGAGACAGGGAATATCTTCTCTTGTGTTTGCACAGTGCCAGGTACGAGAGAGCAATTGAAAACCGGTCAGATCTCCAAGTGCTAAACAAGCGTAGATAGTGATACCAATAATTGTTTGGAACACACTGAATTTAGTGCTTTGCAGCAGCCTAATGACATGGACAGAAAGCAGAATGGTGGGCTTATTCCGAACTTCTTTGATTTGATTATTTTTGTCTATTGTGTATATTTATACTCTGCTTATTCATTGAATAAACTGAAATTAGAGCTTTGTGGCACAAGAAATGCATTACACAATTAGCCTTATATGAAAATGTAAAACATAAACTTCATTATTTCTGTTCAGTGAATGATGGCTCTTCTTTTAAACATTATTAGATGAATGAAATAAACGTAAGTTTTCAAGACATTAGCCTTGGATCAAAGTCAGGGATGTAATTGTAAACAGTGAGCTCTTTGTGGCTACGTCTACACTGCTCTTCACGTTGCCGCCAAACACGACCAAGGTCCCAGGCTAGATTGCCATGCCTATGCCCGTATTAAAGGTTGTTCAGGACATCACAAAAGAATCTCATCAGGTGTAGTCAACATGTCTGCATCCTGCATGGTGCTTACAGGTATTTCCTTAAGTAAGAAAGGTACAGGATTGTAGGAAACCAGGCATCTCCAGGTTTTCAGGGTTCTGTTGATTTCAGACAGACAGGATCCCTTCCCAGTATTCTCCTGCAGTTAAGGATGTATCTCTAGTTTTTATCATTCCTTAGACCTTGAAAATACTTGCAAGGGATATCTAATAATAGGAAAGTAGATGCTCAAAAGCCAGCATAGTGTATTGCCATGACTTTTGGCCACAACTGTGCTGGTAGGGCAATATATATATGTAGAAGTACCTCCCCCATTTCCGGGTGGCAAATATGTTTTTTTATCTAGCTAGGGTTTCTATATGTTAAGAGTAGTGCACCAATATGAAAAATACTCTGCCCGACTACCAAGCTCAGCTTCACTTTTTCCTTTCAAAATTTAAACAAAGTACTCTGGATGTAATCTACTGCTAGGCTTTAGAGAATGAATTACACAACTGATTTGTCACCCACTTAGAATTGTCTGTTACGGCATGCAGTAGTCTTCTAGCAACAATTACTCTGAGACGTAACAGGGCAAGAAGGTTTTAGGTACCAACAGCTGAGTGACATTTTGATGCTGTCCTACTTATGAGATTTACCCATTCTTTCTGAGTAACTTCAGGATGGGCCTCTCAACCATTCATCTGCACTTGTGATTTCATACATTTGCCTCTCTGTAACTGCAATGTTTCTGGTAGCTTTCCCCCCAAAAAAGAGGCTGGAAGGTAAAAATTGACTGCCATAATAAACCTCAGCTTTTAGCCACTATAATTTCTTTGTTTTATTCCTAACGTCCTTGTCTCTATTGTTGTTTGGTTTCCTATTAGCTTTTTTTTTTCTTACTATTTCTTTGTCACACTTGGTCATGAAACCTCTTGTCTTCCGATAGCTGGCATTCTTCTTTAAGCTCGGTTCCTGGGGAGTTGGACAGCTTGGGTTCAGGTTTTAAAATAAATATACCTAGCCATTCTGGTTCCTGAGAAAAGAATTGAACACATAAAGCAAATTTTAGTGAAAGGCTCATACATAAACTCTCCTTTTTAATAAATAATTTTTTTTAAGCCAGTGTTAAGGATTTGGAGTGCTGCTTTGTGGATTTTTTTCAACATACAGAATCAGCAGTAATGCCTCCAACGGTCCCATTAAAATGGCCAGTGCCCCGGAGTACAGACGTAATAAACTGAGCCAGGAATTATATGACCTGACCAGGGATGAACACCCAATTGAGAACACACTATTCTATGGATCAGTATAGGTTATATAAAAGGCAAAGTATTAATTGCAGGAGGGGATTCTGTTGCCTTCTGAAGTCTCAGACTTATGACCTAAGATGGGTCACTTTTAGTGACAAGAACTGCACAGCCATAGCAGGTCATCACACACTTTGTGAGAGTGGAACTATTGTGGGACACTTTTAGGCAAGAACAGTACACATGGCCTCTTTGCAGGACATAGGGTATCTAGCACACTGTGCTCATGCTGTTGCAATATGCCACCAGTCCAGCACCACATGGGAAGTGTGAGCATTAGATACCTTGTGGGTGCTCACATCTTACCCACAAATAATCAGCAAAGCAAAGGCAAGAGATGGCATAAGCCCTTTGAACATTAATAGGATGATCTCAGGAAAGAAAAGCGTATCGGCGAAAGATGTATCAGCAAAGCACACAGCCTCACATGCAGAGTGGCATGGTCAATCCATAAATGGTATGTATTAGTACCACTACACTACTGTTAACTTCAACAAAGATGGATTCACTCTTATTACAAAAACTTGCATGGAAGTTGTTAGGAGGAGAAATAAGAACTTAAAAGCGGGATGTGCAAGTGAGTCTGTTCAGAAACAGCATGGTGGCTGCAACTGTAGTATTTAAAAATTAGTTTTGTTGGTAAAAAGCCCGTTCAGTTTTATAAGCAGAAAGTTATTTCATGTTCATCATGTAGTATTTGAAACAACTGGATAATCCAGAGCAAATGTGTTCAAAAATAGATTAATAGTTTGTTTTCATCGTGAAGAATGATTTCTTCCTATGCATACTGTCTAGTTCCTGGAGTTCTGTGACTGTGTGACAATCTCCACTTTTATTAAAAAAGAAAGGAAAGGCATATTCCTATTCTTCACTAACATTCACATTCATTAACATCACATTCCTAAGAGAATGTGAATGTGATCCAAGTGTACCTAAAGGCTCAAAAATCAAAAGGTAAATAGAAAGACACCAGCATTTACAATATTGCAAGTTTTACAAGAGGATCATATTTCTTTTAGATGTGACTCATGATTTCTAAATGCTTCAGGAACGGAACAATGAGTTGTATAGAGACCGGATTGCATTAGTTGCTAGAGGAAGTTGCAGTAGGAGACATGCTAACCCTAGAAAGGCAACTGTCACTCATAGATTCTAAGAACTTAAAAAAATGCATACACATCACAGAGACTTGGAATCAGTAAGGAAAGGTAAAAGAGGTATTAAGATACAACTTCAAACCCCGGTCAGATGAGGTCAACAGAAGTATGGTTGCTAACCTCCCAAAGAACACCTTTTCATCCAATGGAAGAACTGGCAGTTTCCTGAGAACACCAGTCCTTTAAGGATGAGAGGGAAAATACAACCCAAAATGTCTTATTCAAAAAACAACAACCAATTTTTTCCTGACAAACAACAGTCTCCACACTCCCTGCAGTCAACACTTACCTTTAAAAAAGTATCTACTTAAAAATTTACTACATAGAATCATAGAATCATAGAATCATTTAGGTTGGAAAAGACCTTCAAGATCATCGAGTCCAACCATTAACCATGCCCACTAAACCATGTGCCTTAAGTACCCTGTCCACTCGCTTTTTGAATATCTCCAGGGATGGTGACTCAACCACTTCCCTGGGCAGCCCATTCCAATGTTTGACAACCCTCTCAGTAAAAAAATTTTTCCTAATACCTAACCTAAATCTCCCTTGCCTCAACTTGAGGCCATTTCCTCTTGTCCTATCTCCAGCCACCTGACAGCAGAGACCAACACCCACCTCACTACAACCCCCTTTCAGGTAGTTGTAGAGAGCGATAAGGTCTCCCCTCAGCCTCCTCTTTTCTAGACTGAACAGCCCCAGTTCCCTCAGCCGCTCCTCGTAAGACTTGTGCTCCAGGCCCCTCACCAACTTGGTTGCCCTCCTCTGAACACGCTCCAGCAGCTCAATGTCTTTCCTGGCGTGAGGGGCCCAAAACTGAACACAGGACTCGAGGTGCGGCCTCACCAGTGCCGAGTACAGGGGAACAACCACCTCCCTGCTCCTGCTGGCCACACTATTTCTGATACAGGCTCGGATGCGATTGGCCTTCTTGGCCACCTGGGCACACTGCTGGCTCCTACTCAGCCGGCTGTCAACCAGCACACCCAGGTCTTTCTCTGCTGGGCAGCTTTCCAGCCACTCTTCCCCAAGCCTGTAGCGCCGCATGGGGTTGCTGTGACCAAAGTGCAGGACCTGGCACTTGGCCTTGTTGAACTTCATACGATTGGCCTCAGCCCATCGATCCAGCCTGTCCAGATCTCTTTGTATATGGAGGTATTGATACTAATGAGGCATTGATATTATTGATACCAATGTGTACTATTAAAGAAATGCGGAGATTTTCGATTGGTAGTGGAAGTATCCTTACTCCAGTATCAACCAGAAGACACATTTCCGAAACATTTCAAAATATTTTGGCGGATAGATTTTAAAGCATGACTGGGAACATGCAGACTTTTCAGTCAGCTCTTCTGTGTATCTACATGTGATAGTTTTGCCCGAGATGATTCAATTGTTAACAATTTATAGTATTTACTGCCCTCCTGCTGCTAAGTAAACAGTTTTGTAAGCTGACTCATGCCCTTGCTGCAATAAACAGATAGAACATATGAGTTGCATTGGTAAGGATCTTCAACTCTTGTAGGACAGCATACATTCTTCTAATAGAAGGAAGGTGCCCAAGCAGGCGCTAGCCTGAAGTGTGCTTGTCAGAATGGTATCTGGTCTGGGACTGACTGCTCTTGGTTTGGCCAGTCTTATAGGCAGCCAGAGGCAAGCACTGAATGTGGAGGGGCGTATTCCAACATGTATTCCAGACAGCTGATGGAAGCTGTGGGTTGCGTCTCAGTGAGGAGAAGGAGTGGAAAGTCGGAAACATTTCTCATGGCATTTGGGATATTAATTAGCTACTAGAGATTGGAAGATAGGTCAGGGCGGGCACATTTATGTGAGCTGTTGGATGTGCAATGGAGTTTGTATCTAGTGTAATCTTCCTTACATCTGGAGTTCTGTGCATTGCTCTAGTGCACAATACTGCTGTACGTGAAATGGCTCCTGTGCCAGGGAAGCAAGGAGGAGGCTGTGCACAGTGGAGCCATGTAGAGCGCCCCAGTAATACAGACCCTTGTCTGGTGTTTCTCAGCCTCCACAGAATTGTGTTAAAGGAGGCTTAGATGAGCAACAGGATGGGTTCTGCATTCCCACGTGTGCTTGGTCAGAAATGGAGGGTGGGGTACCGGAGTTAATCATCACCATTCATCATCATCATCACCACTGTCATGATGAAAGATGGCTTCAAGCCACTCTTCTAGCTCTGTAGCCTTGGCTCGATCTTTGGCACGTGGCTGCCTCACAGCTACCTTAACTCCTGCTCTGCAAATGTCCCTCAATAACAAGATTAGCAACTTCAGCTTTGACATCAGCGGGGCACATCCACAATACCCTCACTGCAGCAGACTGGGAGGGGGAAAGTTCTGCAGCTGGATCTTGTTTCTGGACCACTTCTGCGCGTGGTGTTGTAAGGCCAGTCAGAGTTAGGTCAAAATGGAGACTCAGCCTCCTGCATTTATGATGTGATAAGCAGTAGGTAAGCCCAGAGTTTTGTCATTTGCGGTGGATAGGAATGCAGAGGTCAGAAGGAGATTTTGAAGCCTCCACATGAGGTCCCGTGGCCAAAGGGCCAATTCAGAAGTGCCAGCGCACACCTCACGCTCTGAGAAACGCCCATATGACACCTCTTTTATATAGGCACAACCACTTTGAGAAGCACGCGTTTCTGTATATAGCTAGGCAGACAGTTTCAACTGCAGTACATTGCAAAGGCCGTATTTTCCCAAAGAAAAGAGCAAAACACATCCAGGCCGCTGCAGACTTGACGAGGGCGGCGCTCAGCCGCTGCCAGGGAGGCTGCAGCTCCCCAGAGCGTCCACGCCGCCACGCTTCCCCCGTCCCCTCGCCGCCGTGATGCCCCGATGCCGGACCTTCCTGAGAGAGAAAAACGAGCCAGCGCACGGCTGGAAGCGAGCGCACCGCCTGCCACCGTGGGCCCGGGCCCGGGCGAGGCGGGCCGTGGGCTCTTCGGCTCCCCTCAGGCCGAATCGTCAGGCCGGGTCTGTGACCACAGGGTGCTGACTGGTGCCCGGTCCGACGCTTCCCACTGCCGTCTGTCCGCAGGTAACGGGGCGTTCAGCGAGCGGCCGCCTCTCCACGTCTGTTTACAGCGCCTTTCCGACTGGATCTGCCCCTCTCGCTCCGGCTCCTCGGCCCGCCGGGGTACGTGCGGCCGCCGCCGCTCCCGCCGCCGCGCCAGGCCCCGCCTCCCCCTTCCCCCGTCCGGCCCCGTCGGGCGGCGCCCGCGGGGTGACAGGCAGGTCTAGGCCACAGCCGAGTGCGCACGCGTCAGTTCCGGCGGGGAGCGCGGCGCGGCGCGTGGGTAGGAAACGCCGCGGCGGCGGGGCGAGCGGAAAATGGCGACGGCCGCGCAGCTCACGGACGAGGAGCTCTTCTCGGAGCTGAGGCGCTTCGGCTTCTCCCCGGGGCCGGTCACCGAGAGCACCCGGCCCGTCTACCTGAAGAAGCTGAAGAAGCTGCGCGAGGACGAGCGGGCCGGGGCCCGCGGCGGCGCCAGCAAGACCCGGAACAGCAACAACAATAACACGGGGGCCGGAGCGGCGCCGGGCGGCGGCGGCCCCGGGCGGGCGGCCCCGGGCGTGGGCGCGCGGCTGGCGGGCGCCGAGCACCCCTACCTCCCCGGGGCCGCCGCCGGGAGCGGCCGGAGCCGCGCGGCAGCCCCCGCCGTGGGCGGCAAAGTGCTGCTGGGCTTCAGCTCGGACGAGTCGGATGTGGAAACCAGCCCCCGGAGCCAGGCCGGCGCCGGCGGCCGGAGGGAGCGGGCTTCACCCCTCTTCCGCGGCCCGAGGCCCGCCGCCCCCCACGGCGCCGGCGGCGTGAGTAGCGGCTCCCCCCCGGAGGAGGCGGCCAGGCGGAAGCCCAGCGCCTGGTGGGGGGCGGCGGCCAGGAGAGCGGCGGCGGCTCAGGGCGTGAGGGGGCCCGGGGACGGCGACGAGGAAGAGGGGGAGGAGGACGACGAAGAGGAGGAGGAGGAGGCGGAGAGCGAGCAGCAGCGGTGGAAGAACCGGACCGTGAACGGTAACCGGCTCCTCCCCTACGGCGGCGGCAGCAGGGACAAGTACTCCGACTCGGAGGAGGAGGAGGCGGCGGGGGCGAGGGCCAGGCAGCAGGTACCGAAGGAGGAGGCGGCGGTTCGCCGGCCCAGACGGAGCCTCAGCAAGTCGCCTGCTCCATTCATAACAGGCAAATGCGCTGCAGCCGGCGCTGGCGTGATGGAGACGGGCCAAGAAAGGGCTGGCGGAGGCTGCGGTGCTGCTGTAGTCGTAACGAATGACAGGGCGGCGGCGGCTGCCGGGAGTCTAGACAGGGGCAGGAATCGGGAGGAGGAGGAGGAGGCGGCGGCGGCGGGGGGAGGAGGAGGAGGAGGATGTGAAAATCTGGACTCTGGTCCTCCCAGCCCCAGATACCGTATCGGCCTACCTAAGAAATCCCCTCCGGTGTTGTTGCTGCCACCGCCGCTCACGGAGGTGGACAGCGGTAAAATCACTGACCCTTCAGGCACCGTTAGGAAAGCGACCAATAATCACGTTCTCAGCGGTGCTGCCGGTAGCTATAATGTCGAATCCAGGATCTATTCAGCTACCAACAGCCTTCCCCCGGGTGGAACCACCTCCTCCCTTAGACTCAACCACTCCAATCATACGGGTTCAAATCATACCTACCTGAAAAACACCTACAAGAAGAATCTCTCAGAGCCCGAGGAGGAGCTTCTCCAACAGTTCAAAAGAGAGGAGGTATCCACCACTGGAGGCTTCAGTGCACATTACCTGTCCATGTTCCTCTTAACTGCTGCATGCTTGTTCTTTCTGATACTGGGATTCACATACCTGAGAATGAGAGGTTCTGGAGTAGCTGAGGATGTGGGAGCCAACAGTAAGTATTAGGTGAAGGGTAAGAGCAGTTTCTTTCTGCAATTGGGTATACAACTGTTAATTCACCTTTGCGTTCCCAGACATCCCTTAGTGAGCAGTTCTGGGTTCCACCTTGGTATAATCTTTCTACGTAGGATGGAGCGCAGAGGACTTGTCTCTCCTTAAGTATTATACCTTGCCAGCTGGTATAATGAGCTTGCAAGACATTTGAGGATAAACTCAAATCCTGGCATCCCTGCCGTAATCTGT
The DNA here is from genome assembly GCF_900496995.4 of Aquila chrysaetos chrysaetos. Lineage (NCBI taxonomy): Eukaryota > Metazoa > Chordata > Aves > Accipitriformes > Accipitridae > Aquila > Aquila chrysaetos. The sequence continues at coordinate 16,885,411 of NC_044029.1, read as the reverse complement.
TGATACCTTGTTTTCTAGCATGTTTTCTTCACAAAGCAATTTTATGTGTTCTGTTCAATACAGCAGATATATGGTTAATACAGAATTGATGAGTTAAGGCTTTATGCTGGTCTCACAGAAGTAATTATGCACGTCTAGATACCTGGGATTCCTAGCAGAATCTTAGCAGGGCTAAGATTTGACTGTAGTTGTTTGGTAATAAAGCAGGTTGTTTTCATTTATGTGTACTGAGGCTTGAAAAGGATGCTAGGTTGTGATGATGTTACACACTACAATGAACTTTGTGCAGTGAATGCTGGACCTGTTGTGTGTTGTTTTCTAATAAGTACTCTTTTCTAAATTTAGTGGAGAGTATGTTTTTGTACATGAAATACCATTGTGCTTTAGTTTGAATTTCATTCTTTTTTTAATCCTGAATTACTTGGGAGCTTCTTTAATATGTGAAAGTAACTTCTTGGAATGGTTTTAGAAACTACCATTTTCTAGTCACAAAGCATACGAAAATGGAAACGTACCACCTAAGGGTGGTGATTCATGCTAATTCAATTCTTGGCTGCTCTGAAATGGACAGTGGAGATTCTAACATCAGAAAGAAAAATCATGCCATTACTATCTTAATTTCTCATCAGGAGCAATGAAAATTATGCAAAAAGCTAATTTTGGGACGTGAGAGCATTAGAATGTCCTTGGGGATGTGCATTTTTCTTGAAATGGTTGAGGAAGGCGTTTAGGGTGTATGCACGTGCATGTATTTCTTCATATAGATAGTAGCGGATTTATGTACTTGTGTGTGGGCATGTATACAGTGCCTTGTAAGGAGTGATCCTGCTGCTAGATTGGGATCTGCTAGATGTCACAGGGCAGAAATAGCAGTGTGGGTTGGTTTTTTTCTTTTTTTTTTTTTTTTTTCCCTCCCATTCGAACGTTATTCATTACATTATGGTAGCAGACTAGTTCTTAATTCTATTTTGTGCTTGGGGGGGGGGGGGGCAGTAAAGGATTTAGTGTTTAGGAGGGACAATGGCAGCAAGGACTTAAACATTTGCAATGGTTTCATAGCTGTCCACGTGGCTCTTAACTACTGTTTAGTCTTGGTTTTTGGGAAGGCAGTGAACATATGCAGGTGGGCTAAAATTAGATACAGTGTAGTGTGTCTGTTGGGACTACTCATACTCATATTCTGTGGTTAACTTCTGGCCATAGCTGCTAGAGACATCAGTACATAAGAAAATTTATGTATAAGCTGTGTAATTCTACAAACATTTATTAAATTTTTTTTTCTCCCTAATCTTAAAATCTGATGATTTTAATAGGGCAGAAGGTAGGTCTGTCAGCCTGCTGGGGTAAACTTTCTGACTGTCAAATTCAGTGGTTGAGTTAAAAGTTGCCTGCCATGCTGATTGATAAAGCTGAATGTCTCAGCTATGCAGATAGCAATACTGTGGAAAGAAGGCCACTCTGAACTTTTTGTCTTGGAAGAAAACTTTGTTTTGAATGTGTGAACTTCCCTATAGAGCATGTGGGATCACTGTGTTGAGTATATTGCTCTTAAAAAGCTAACCCAGCTGGAACTGATATACAGGGAAAATTGTTCTCTTCTGCTGTTTTGCTTAGGCTAGGCTGCCCAGCCAATGGTCTGGTAGCCCAGTGTTGCTTGGTAGTCCAGTTAAGCCAGTTCTTGGCCTGTTCTTAATTGTTCTGTTTTCAGTGGAGCTCCTGAAAGTGGATTTCCTGAAGATTTGTTCTGTCAGTGGCACTCACGTTTCATCTGTCCTTTGTCACAGCCCTGGGCTTTGCAATGTAACAAATGGGAATAGTGGGAATAGTACCCATTGGAAGAAGCAAACAGCAGGATTTGTGGCTAGCTTCTTTGATAGGAAGAGGAGCAGGCTGCTTCTTCTAAGTAATGTGGGAATGAGCAGGGAATTACCTTGCCCATATGCTCAGCACATGCTCACTAAATTCTTACTTCTCAAATGGGCACATGCAACAAAAATATGGTAGGTCTGTAGATCAGGCAAGAACAGACAAGACAGGCCAATAAAGACTGATTGCTACTGGGAAGGGAAAGAACCCTGTCTTGTATTGTACACCCAATATTGGCATTTACAGTATTTGTCGGGCTGTAATCTGAGAAGGAGGAGGTGCATGTAATGGGGGAGGCTTAAAACTAGGTGTTGGGGCTGAATTTAGGCCAGCTAAAATAATATAGATGAGAAGATTCAGAAGAGGATTGTCGCTTCTATCATGCATAATGTTCAAATGATTTCTTACTCAGAGCTCTGAAATAGCTATGAAGTCCTTTAGTTTTTCTGCACATGCGGCATAAAATGTTCAAAGGCAAATCAGAATTGGGCTAATTCTTCTGTATCTAACCTACATATGGTCACTTGAGGTAAGGTTTTTATGCATTTAGCTGTCTAAAATGCAGATAAATATCTATGGGGCTTTTTCTAAAGCATCTTAAAACTGTTGATATTAAACTACTTTTTATGTTTACATAAAAGACCAACTAATGCATAGGCGCACATTGTGCTTGCTATCTCTGACAGTGTTGGATGTGAAAAGAAAGGTCATGGTGGGGGGCGTGGGCTTGGTGCTGGTAGCCTCATTCATGAGGCTCTGGCTGTAAAGCATGTTTTGCTTGCACCTGCCTTCAAAATACCATGGAATTCTATCAACTTCTTGCCAAGCCAGCATAGTATTTTGTCAGGAAAATGGTAGGTTTGACTTTAGTCTACTTCCTTAGGGTTCTTCAGACCCTGAAGAGTTGGGTATCTCTTCCAACTTCTTTGGTTTTGTTTTGTAATGTTATTGTGAGCATCTCGGGTAGCTGCTCCTGGGAGTTAGTTCTAAAGTTATTTTTCATGGAAAGTTGTTAATGATATCGGATCAGTAGATGTTGCTTTCAGGTCTTGTTTACTTTCTGAAAGATGAGGGCACTAGTACTACGTTTAAGGTTGTGATATGAAATAGGTTGTGTTTAAGTTACTCTCACTGTTTCTGCTCCAGTACTTTGCCTGGGGAGTAGTTGATTTGTGAAAAACCACCACCAACAAAAAGTAATGTTTAAACTTTAGGTAGGTCTTGTTTAAAATCTTATTAGGAGAGGCTTTTGAAAGTGACATCTCTTGCTAGTAGTTTCGGTCTTTCTATGATACTTGTTACAAAACAACTGCTAGGAGGATAATCCTTACTATATTTGCTACAACTTGTGTTTTTGAAATGTTAATTCAGGTAGACTTAGCAGTCGTGTATATTGCAAGTGGAAGCTTATGCAAATCACAATTCTAAGAGTTTAATTCTATTCTATTGATGTTCCTTTGTTCTCGATTTTTAAATCTCTCAGGTGTTAAAACTTCTATGGAATTTTATGCAGGGTGTTTCATTGTTAAGAAGTTAGACTTGCTGTATGAAAGACAAGAAGATGACTGTTGCGCTCACGGGCCTGCAAATTACTATTAAGGTGCTGTGGTATTTCACAGATAACTGTTACAAATCTACTTGCCTTCTAAGATCACTTTCTCAGGAGAGTCTATCTTCTTGACAGTGTTGGCTTCAATGGAAGAAAATGAATTCTGGATAAGGAATATTTATAGAAGAGAAGATAGTAAAGGGAGGAAGCAAAATTAAATTCCTGTGTTGTGTGGCTATTAATGTTGCTTGTGCTTTGCAAGTGATACTCTGACTTGTATTTGACAATATAACAACTTCTTCTATTGACATGTTAGCATATAGCTCTGTTTCACTTTCTGTATATTGCTTTAAACTCTAGTCAGCAAGTATTTCTCATCTAGGTGATACAAAAGAAAATCCTGATGTACATCTTAAAGACTAATCTCTCTTGTAGCTGATCTCACTTCTGTGGTTTGGTAAGTTTTGGATCAAGATCAGTAGATAAAAAAAACCCCTAGGCTGCCTTTGTAAGGTAAAGCCAGGCAGAATAGTTAAATTTCCTTAGGATCCTTGACCTTTTTGAACTCTAGTCTTCCTTATGGTATATCAGAAATAACTCTTAAAAATGCAGAACAAATTTAGCTGAGACCTGTACCCAGGAAAGTCCAAATAATTGTTACGTAGTGTGAAATAGTTCACCTTAGCTGACAACTTCAAGTCCTTCCTAAAGGATAATAAACAGTCTATTTGCCTTTGCAGCAGATCTGTAGTATAAAGTATAAATAATGAAAATTGCTCATCAGTATTTGAAACAAAAATTATGTAACTTCAGAATTCCTGTTTTTAGGGAAATAGCGATGTTTGATACTTTGTTCAGAATATTTAGAACTAACTAACTTGGCATTCATACCTTAAATGTGCTGCTGTTTGCAGATGTGTACAAAACTTTCCTTATGCCATGACTTTAGATATTCTTACAATGACCTTTTTTCAACGTTCCTGTTGTAGGCTATGCTTTTTTGTGAAGTAAGTCATGGGAAATTGGAACTAAAATTGCTTGCCTGCGGAGCAGGGATGCAGAAGAGCTCTGGCAGGATCTGTTTTCGCTAGGTATAAAAAACTAATGGAAAGTTTGCACTCCATTCCATAGCGCATGGTAGTTTTCTCAAAAGAAAATTTGGTTTCTGATCTGAGAAAGTTACAGGTGATCTAGGACCTGAAAGCAGATCTGGTTGCAGCTTTTCCATGTTTATAAAGCATTGCAGATTAGAAAGGAGTGGGAAAGCAAACTTGTGTTTCTTCTGTTAAGAACCTCTGCCAACTCTAATAGTGTTCTTCAAGTGCAATGCAGACTTCTTTCTGCTTAGGACAGATGCATACAGCGATAATGGATGTTAAGGAAGAGCCCATGATACCTAAGGACTTAAATTTAGCATTGTAGGAGCCCCGCTTTGCACTGTTTAATAAAGTATCCCAGTATGAGAGGAGAATCAGGCCTGCAGTCTTGCTATTCCTGGGGACCAATTGTGTTTCTAAAAAAATCATTTACATTTAACTCCTGTTGACATCTGTGTTTCATCTGGGAGTAGTAGGTCGCAAAACTTTGGCTTGATTGCTAACCCAGCTAAGCTGGCAGGAGTGCTAGCATCATACCCAACAGATCCCTGTCATGCTTCTAGACTTCTGCTTCAGAAATAGCATGAACGTGTGAACAGGCCAGAGCTGCTGTTTGAGAAAGTTGTTTGGTCACTTAACAGAAAAGCTTAGGCAAGTAAATTAAGCAAGTACATCAGTTTTTGTTGACGAAAGTGCTGTTCCAGTGCTGTGGAGAAGCACAGAGTCCAGTGTAATCATGAGGCATATATTCCTTACACCTTTAAAGTTCTTCTAGGTATTTGTATTCTCTGGTAAAATTAGTTTTCTGTTGTGCTTTGTGGTAGGTTGAGGGGAGTAAGTTGACTGGTTGAGGGATTGTGAAATCAAGGTATATTAAGAAGAAAAAGTGATTTTTCAGGGGACTCGCGTGTTTGCTAAGAACTTCAGTAGTAGTATCTTTGTCCTTGCTCTTCCTTTCTTGGCTCCTACTGTTGTTGCTGGTAGGTGTAGAGTTGTGGGAGAAGGTGGCAATGCCTTTGCTGTGATTGTAATAAATGAGGTCATGGTGTAACTCTGTCACTGATCAAAATAACCATGATGGCTTCTGTCCACTGAGGAATTCTGATTTAGAAAAACTTGGAAAAGGAGTGGTGTTACTGATGGAAAGCAGCATACTGATGGATGCAAGGACAGATCGAAGAACCACTGCACAACTTAAAGCTGGTCTCATATAGGTTCCTTCTGTGTAGAAGGTTTGCTCCAGTTTATAACATCTGATGTTGAGTCCTATACTATCCACAATGCTATTTAGTGCTGTTTCTCTTCTCTGCTGTGTGTTTGCGGTCTACTGTGGAGGGTGAGAGGGTAAGGAGCAAGTGAGTGTGGATGCATGCTAAATGTGAAACAGGCAAATGCGGTGTGCCTGCTGGGGCTAGTTTGTTGGAGGAGATGTGCTGTTATGTCTGGTGTTGTGCAGAGATGAAGTCTTCTTTTTGCAGAGGAAAGGATCAAATTTTCTGCTTACTGAGGGTTGTATTGTAACACAGGTATTTTGAATAAAGCTGCCCTTTTTAGAGTCTTAAATTCCTTCGGCTGCTTTAAATGAACTCTGAGTGACAGACTGAATTGATATAGAAGACTGTTTAATGTGGGGAGAAAAAGAGGTAGGGGCTTAAAAAGAGAGGTCTAATATTGAATTTAAGTGGCATTAAAACTTACTAAGTAATCTACAAGATGCATTGAATTCTAGTGATGCTGTCCTGGGTAAGTAAGAAATAGGTCTGTTCATAAATGAAGAATTGTAAACCAATTGCTAGGCCAGTTTTTCCTCTGTCTTAGAGAAGGCCATTTGCTTAATTAAAAATTGGAAGGTGGCTTGTTAGAAAACACTTTTTTATATACATAGTAAGACTTCCTTCACACTGCCTTTATTCAATTAAGTCTTAATACAGGGCTTATATATAGGTCACATCCCCTTAACCTTTTCTGTGTTGAAAAAGTACAAGAAACTTTTATACTTGAACTCATGGTGTCTTGGGTAAACGCAGCATCAGCCTGTCCTTGCTAGGTAGTCAACTGAACTTCATCATGAGAGGACTGCTGGGATGAGTTGGATAAATGTAGTGTTACTCCGGACTAGATTTTTAAGGCCACATCTGGATCTTAATTTTCCTTTTCTCCACAGAAAAGTGTTTCTTTGAAGGTCAATTAAATCTCTGAATTGCTTATTGGAGAAGCCTCAGACTGTCCATTAACTTCATAACCACTTATGTTAGCTTTTGGATGTTTTCAATAGGCTGTGTATCAAAGCCACTCACCTTAACCATCTGTCCCCTCAATACTTGTCATCTCACTATGTAGTTATACGATAAAACATTCCACAGCACACTCATTCAATAATACTTATCCCAGAGTCTGTTCAGTATCATCAAGCTGCCCAACGTGAACCCCTTATGTCCAGTGTTCCTGTGTCTCACAGCACAACTTCATCAAACAAATTTTTAGCTGAATGTTTAGATTTTGTTGGTCATAGAGAGCAAAAGTCTAGCTAGAACGAATCTGAAACCTGTCAATAGATATTGACCAATGGAGCATTTACTGTGAATGAGGGATTTCAGATATCAAAAGGTAGTTGTGTGGTTTGGTTGGTTTTTTTGTTTTGTTTTTTTTGTGTTAGTGTTGCCTGAAACAGCTCTTGGTTGTGGTGTGTGGTGGTTTGGTTTTTTTTTTAATTCGCAGGATATTTTCTGGGAAATGGTAAAACATTCATCATGAAATTTTCTGTTCGTCTCTGGCATTTGACCTATATCTAAAAGTTCAGTGGGCTGTTTGTTCTTTTTCAGGTGTATGCTTCAGACCACCAAAGAGGGTATTTGTTAATTTTTTTGAGTGACAGACTGGGTGGTGCATGTGTGACAAACCCCTGAGAGGCCTCACTCAGGCTATGGAAATCCACAGTCAAACCGAATGATTGGGGAGGGGCCTGTCTGGCAGTCTTGCTTGTGCAGTTTCTCATTCTTGCAAATTCCTTGGAAAGAGTTTACTGTTACTTTGTAAATAAGAGAAAATGATTTACGAAATTCCTTGGTGGGATCTTGAAAAGAAGAGGAGAGTGTGATGTCAGGTTCATCTTAGTCTGGTTTTGTATTGGTTTGCACCTGATGTATGAACCAAGGAAGCTTCTGGAGGTGAGAGGCATAGTGTGTTTCAAGGAAAAAGCTGGAAAGGTGTGGGGGTTTTTTTTGTTTGTTTTGTTTTTTTTTTTGTCAAAGGAACTTTGTGCTGTCTTGGGGAGACTTTGTCTACCTGACAAAATGAGGTTAGAGATGCAGGTTTCCTTCTGGAGAAGGAACTAGTCTCACTACTTGTTTTGGGGTTTTGTTTCTCTTATCTGTAAGCATGTGAAGTACTGCTTATGCAAAAGCAGTTTTGGATAAAGGTGTTCCTAAATCACTGTGGGAAATGGGTAATCTGAGCTGTATCTAAAGGATATATTCATGTTTGGGTACTTCATATTTTGTGAATAATATCAAAATGAACATGTGTTTGCTATAAACTTAGGAAAAAAAATAAAATGGAGTGTTGAGAACATCTGAAAGAGCCATACTGTTGTACTGTCTGTGCAGTGTCCTTTGAGCTAGTTGTTTTTCATTTCTCATTGAAAACCAGAAATACCAGCCTTTTAAGTACTCCTGAGAGCTCATTCATTCAGAATGGGCAGATGTATATGCACAGTCTGACTTGGTGATCCTAGGTGTATTATGACCAGTGTCTGTTCAAAGTTTGACTTCCATCAAAGGTGGTACTCCCTGCAGAAATGCTGTAGATGTTTTTTTTAGCTTGTTTATATTGAGCACTAATGTGTCTATGTACTTTGGCATTGGATAATGCAATGGCTAATGCATTTTTTGATTTATAACTTTACTGTATTCTTTCTCTTGACCTTCAGCTACAGTTGCTGCTTATGAACTAACAACAAAAATGTGCAGATTGAGTACAAGTGCACATGAAGTAGGGGAAAAAAAAACAATGGGATGTTAAATCCAGACTTGTTTTATTCCTCTCTATAGGATGTGTAGTATTAAAGTAATTCCTTTGGAGGAAGAGCAAACTGTGGAGGGAAATTGCATGAAAGTAGCAGACCTGGTCATGGTGATTTGAGGACCAAAGGCCAAACAGAGTCTGCGTATCCCTTCTGTAAGGGAATGAATTAGCATGTGACGTCCTTTGCCATTCAGGAGATGGGAATGTACTGAGCTTCTTAGACAAACCCTGGCATCAAACTGTTAGCTATATGGCCAGCTATACTTCCTTAAGCATGACATAAATGGTTTGAGGAAGGAGAGTTCAGATCTTGTTTTGTACAAGCACCTAGCTTTGTACTACTAAGTAGTAGTGACTTACATACTACAGAGTTTTCATGTATCTACAAATAGTCAATGGTGTGGTAAGGTTTTATTGTCCCCGGTGTTTGATATCTCAGTAAGAGTCACTTGTTCTTCCTTTCCATCCTCTTTTTTTGCTGTTTCTGTACAGCAGATGAGTTTCTTGCCAAGATAGGTTCTTTATTCTCTCTAGATCCACCTGGCTCAGGAGAAGTGCACACAGTACTGCTAGAAGATGCGTCAGCTTAACCTATGAGCTGATGATGTAACCCTTTAACTAATAGGCATAACCTGTTTAATTAATAAACAATTATGATAACAATATTGGAAGCCTTAGTTCAAGCAGACTCTTCAGCTGAGTATAGGAGCCATGGCAAGGCATGTGTATAAGGATAATGGTGATGTATAGCTGTGTGGTAGTCCAGTTGTTCCCTTCAGATAATAATTTTGATTTGAACCAGCCAGTTTCTGCTATCAAACAAAATGCAGCTGGTATGGTGGACAGCCTGGAAGGTTAGCCAACTCTTCAGAGTCTTAGTCCAGCTGAGTAAAAACGGAAGTTGCTGAATACTGCCTACTTTTACTCACTTCCAGTCAAGTGGTATTATGTCTTGAATTACTGCTGCGCTCATCCTGGTTTTGAGCTCTGCAAACTTCTGCTATGTGTGGTGGGCAGTTTTCCTTCTTCTATTTAGCTAATATGGATACTTGTGGTAAGCTGGCTGCTCCTTCCTCTGTGAAAGCTCATCTTTGTCATCACAGGAGACCTGCTAGCAGCTACCTCTGTATGTCTTGCATAGAGTAAGCTCTTTTTTCTCCTTAGGATACACTAGGGCACCTGTTTTCAGAGTTTTACTGCCGTGTTCAGGCTTTGTATTGATCATTGTTCGGTAGTTCTCCTGCTCTTGGTGCAGCAAGCAGTGATAGACCAATGTGCGCTGAATGGTTAAAAGGACAGAGGCACAGCAGAAGCCCAGTTTTAAGTATGAAAAATCCCTATGTGATCTTTATCTTGACTTTGTTAGTGCATTTGCTGTCATGATTGAGGGTCTCTCTTCAGAGTTCTCCTGTTAGTGTTCTCCATTTGAATGTTATCTTTGGATGCTGTAAACTGTTCATACTATTATAGTATATTACTAATACTTTGTAACTGAAGTCTGCCTGGAAGGAGAGGTTATAAGTGGGTATTTTTACAGGAATCCTTCCTGCTTGTACGAGATCACAGGAGTGTTTCTATCCAGCCTGGGCCCCATGGCAATGACAGTAGATTTAATATTTAATTGCAGATTCACATTGATTCTTAAACCCTCTGTGTTTTAATAACACTTGCTTTATGAGTTTGTTTTCCATCTTCAACTTTGGAGTTTGAGGGAAGCAGACCACTTCCTAATTTAACATGGAGCTGCTGGTGTTGCCATATTTTCAAGGTGGAGTTTCCCCTGCTTCTGAATATCTTTGTGGGTTTTTTTTTCATTTGTGTTCATTTATTGAAGTCATGGGTGTTTTTTGACCTTAAAGTATAAGAACCTAAAATATTTGGGAAGGAGCACAGAGGAAGGGAGAAGAGCTATTTCAGAAGCCTATTCCAGTTCTCTTGCAAGTGAAGGTATTCTCTACCCATTGTAAAATGCGGGTAGGTGTCTTCAGTCTTAACGTTTCTCCTGGTGATGTTTTGCAACTGCTGATAAAAGCAGTCTTAGTGTGTTGGGTTTTTTCTTTAAGAAAAAACATTTAAACACTAGCCTATAATGGAGACTGTGTGTATATGTGTGCAAGGAATGTAATATTACCTAATTGTACAATGCATGGCAAATGCACTTCTGAGCCATTTTTCCTTATAGAACAGAGACAGCTGTTTCTTCATTGAAATGTAATGTTTTGTAATATAATGTAAAAGGGGCTGTGTGCAAATTCCGTTGCTATAAACCATTTCCTTACATTGGTAGAAAATAAAACTGGAGAAGAGAATACTTCATTGTAAGAATTGTTTTACCTTTCCCCAAATACAGATAATGAAAAATGATGTTGTAAATAACCAAGCAGCTTAATGTGCTCTTGCCTAAGTGTGCTCTTGTACTGAGTATGCTTCACTGAGATTAATGGAGGCATAGGGGAGATAGAATTTGGGGTGAAAACCAGTTCCTGGGTGGGCGTAGCCACTGGAAGTACAGTCTGGAGTGTTTGGTGACTGGCACTTGCTACTTCTGATGACACCCCCCACTCCTGAGTTAGGGGTATGAAACACTGCCTGAGCCTTTTCTGCCCAAATTTCTTAACCTGTCTGGTTAATTTCCCTCGAGTTGGGGAATGAAAATGCAGTTTTGTTTTCTTGCCAATAGTGTTCTCAAGCTTGTTCTGTTTCTTGGTGTGGCTGCATTGGTTCTTGTTTGGGCTCATTTACCTGTTCCTTCATATATTGCATACAGTTATTTTCACAGGGTCTGCTAGTAGAAAAAGTGAACTTCCATGGTTTTTTCATATGTACAGGCAGGTTGCACATTCTTGCTTTTGAAACAAGCAGTGTCTGTACTATAGCTCTGTAGGTGTTTTTCTTCCCTGAGTCTTGCTGTGGTTGATGGTGATCTTTAGGAAATGGGAGACCAGAAAGAAGGAAAGGCAGCCTCTCTGTTAGTATTTGTAGGTGTTAGTTTGAGGTATCATCTCTGTTTGGAATGGGCACTTTGATGCGGTAGATTCTAGCTGGCAGCAGTATTCATGGAGTGAATGTGGCAATAATATAGTGAAAACTTCTGAAGTCAGCTCTGATGTTTTGGCAGCTTTCAGTTCTGGATTTATTTTATAAGGCTTTTTGCTTAAAAAAGGTGATGTTCTGAAGAACTGACTTAGAACCAACTATTCTTTCAGTTTCACAGTACTGGGATATCTACAGGCACTACACAGATTAAAATATTTTACTTTAATCTTTTAAGCACAAAATTTATTCTAGGTTTTCAGTCATTAATACAGGTACTAGAATGAAACAAGTATTTTTATCCTAGTGAAACTGAATAATCTGGTGAGAAGCTCTCCCAAAACTTTAGTGTCTCTTCTTAAATATGGACCGAATTGACAGGACTCTTGAGAGCATCTTTCAACATTCAGGTCTTTTCTAACCAGTATTTAAATAGGCAGGACTAGATTTAAGCATTTTTAGAAAGGGTGATACAGCTAAAATATGGAGAGGTTTTTTTAAGAAGCAGTGAAGAGCTCCAAAGAGAAATTCTGGTATTTCTTACCCTTTTACTTACAATAATGAAGACTGATATTTTCAGGGCTGAAAGAGAATGTGTCTGAACTGAAATGTCTATCCCAAATATGATAGTTTTAATTCTTTTAGAGGTGGGTTTTGTCAAAAAAGAGATTATGAAATAATTTAGTTATATCATCAACGCTTATATCACCTATTGACAAACAGAATGAATTCAAATGATACTGGGGAAGAATGAGCATTAAAAGCTCTCTAAACTGAGGAAGTTGAAAAACTGACTTGATGTTAAGGAAAGATTTAGGTTTTTTTAGAATTCTCAAATCCCTGTGGTAGATTGTGCTGCCATTCAAAATTGGTATGGCCAAGGACGATTCAAACTGTAATGGTGTACTGATTTAGAACTATAAAAACTTTTTCCAAAGCACACAAAGAAGATCTGTAGTGAAGGAATTGCTCAGCTTGACATATGACTTGGTGTCTTAATATCAAAGCACAGAGACTTAGCCTACTGATTCAAAGTGGCTTCTACCTGAATTAGCATAATCTGGAGATGGAGGTCATGCAAAGCTGCTCATTTGTTTTTAGTGTTGAGTAATTGCAAAGAGGAGAATAAAGGCAGGATTATTTTATTTAAGCTGTTTGAAAGATGGAGCTCTGGAATAATTTATTTCCTGTAATAACTTATTTGTTTGGTTTTTTTTTTTTTCCTGGCATTTTAAGGTTTAGGAGCTTTAAGAGACAGCATGTTAGAATTGTCCTTGACACATACACAGTATGTCACTGGGTGGAATCATTACTTGACCCCAAACTTAGAGAAAAAAAGTTACAGATCTGATTGTTGATGTTAAAAGTACCTGGATTGTAAAATTATTGAGAACTTGTTTCCAAGGTTGTGTAGAAAAAAGCTGGGCTAAAGGCCCATTTTGGGTAGCAGTGCTTCCAGTATTGTTGCTTCTGCTGTTAACAACACATTATCCAGCTAATTTTTTTTTTTTTTTTTTTTTTTTTGACAAAGAAAAAATTCTAATGGAAAGTATTAGGTTATCCACTTACTGAACATACCTTTACAGGACAAATTTTGGAAAAAATACTGCTTCTGTTTTGGGATTAGTCTGCTTGTGGCATGGTGGGTGGTGAGGAGAAAAGTACTTTTCTGTTTGCAGGGAGGAACATTGATTCTGATTCCAAGTGGCTAACTTGGAAGTGTGTGTTGCAGTGTACAGTCTCTGAATCCTTGTGTGGATGGTATTTGGCACTTCTGGTATCACCACATTGAAAAATTAAGTGCTTACAGGTTAATTGGGATCATTCTTGTTTCTGCAGCTGTGGCTTTGCAGCTCCTGGAAGTTGCATTGGAAAGTCGCTTTTTTGTTTATAAAATCAAATTATCTGTACGTTCAGAAATAGATTATGGCATTACAATGACTCTGTTAAAAATGTTAGCTTAATACTCTGTAGTGGTCAAGAAGGAAACACAATGGTAGGATTTTCTATTTTTTATGAAAGGAATTGATAACAAAGTATATATGAGAGGATATATTTGAGAGTATCAGTATGGCACTAATAATCCATGGTGCTCCTTTATTTTGAATAGTGTCCGACTGTGGTCTCCAACCTCAGAAAGCTCATAGCAGAGCTACAAAACAGTTCAGAGAGTAGCAATATGATCAAAAGCATAGTATGGCTTTCATAGCAAGGAGGAATAGGACTCAAGTGTGGAAGAGTGAGGACCAAGGAAGAGACTGAGGAATGAAGTAAAGGCATGAGGATTATGGAGAGGGTGAATAGGGTCTGATTACTCACTATCTCCTCTAATACAAGGAGGAGTTTCTCAAGTTAACAAGTGGCAAGTTCAGAGTAAGCAGAGAAACTGGTTTTTCACACATGCACATTTAAGTTATGGAACTCTGTGACCATATGTTGCTGAAGTTAAAAGCTTGCTTGGGGTTAATGTGGGACTAGACAAATTGGTAGGGAAAAATACATTGGAGTTGATAACTTGGGGGGGAAAGCCACTTCTGCCTGTCTCAGGAAGCTTCTGAGGTGCAAATTTTTTTATGACTGGGAGAATATTCTGTTGAAATGTCAGCATATACTTTATATTCTTACGCTCTGACACTCATTTTTGCCACTTTTGTTCTGTTGATTTCCCCCCTCCAGTTAGGGACAGGTGTCTCTGAAAAGAGTAAAACTTCTTGCTGCTGCTGGAGGCAGGATTCTGGGCTAGTTGAATCCTGGTTTGTCCTGGTGGGACTGTTCCTTCATGCTTCAGTATTGATGTTATCTGTTGAAGTGTATTGAATACTGAAACTGCAAGAATGGCAACACTGTTTGGGGCAAAGTACCACAGCATCTAGGAGATAGCAGTAGTGGAAGGATTAGCTAGCTACCTTTTGGCATCCTAATTTGGTGAGCGGAAGGTAACTGGATCCCTTATTTTGGTACCATGTTAGTGATACAGTTCTAGCATATATCCTAAGCAAGGGTATTTTTATTTGTGCATGTCTTCTTTCTAGGTATGACTGCCTGTGAAGCTATGTCAGTCTTTGGAACTTGTACTAGTAAGGCTCTATAAAAGCTGACTTGTGTGCTCATGAATGTCTGCAATTAGACTGCAACTTCATGTCTGTTAAACCATGCTTTGAAAAAGAGAAATCCCACTTTGTGCTCCCTGTTTGTCTTGCTGAAGAAAACTAAATACTATGTCTGCAATTGTTACCAATGTATTAGGGAGGAAAATGGGGGGTGGTGGTGAGTGGTTTTATTGTTACTTTAAAGATGAAAGCTTCTGTAGTCTTGCAAAAATTAACCTTGTATGTTGACACTGACTGTGCTTGTATTCCTAAAGTTGAGCATCTCTGTGAGATGGCTTGGTACATGCATTTGTGTTGATGGTTCTAGTTGGAATGCTTTGGAGCTGTGCTGTGACCCTTTGTTACTTGAGACTGACCAGTTCTGCCATTCTGAGGAATTCTAGTAAGTTGTCAACATTTACAGCTTGTCCCAACAGTAACATGTGTAAATTAGTTACTTCTAAGGGTCATTAGTAGTTTTTTCAGTTAACCAGAACAGTATTTGCATGCTGCTTTGATTTCTTTTGCAGGCTTTTTGGTAATCTTATCGTCTTGTTCTTGATTAACTAGCATTTAAATAAGATCATTTATTAAAAATGGAATTTAAATAGCATATCCCTTCCTGTTCTGCAATCAAGTTTCATGTGAAGATGATGACCCTTAGTGTGCTTACTTTTTGTTTCCTTCCAGGTCTGGCCAAAGAATCCTATTATCATTACACCTTACCAGGAATAAAGCTCTTCTCCCAGTGTATCAAACTTTCATGCAAAATGTTTAGCTATTATAGTGTTTCAGGCAAGTTGGTACAGTTACCTTTGTCAAGTTTTTGAGGTTTTTCTTCCATGAGAATACGCTTGCTTTTTTATCCTGCAGCTAGTATTCATATGTGGCCGAGTAAAACTGCCATGCTTCTCAGTTTTGGTGCTGTCTGGGGAGTTCTAATGGCTAATGAAATTGCCGTGTCCAGGTAGTTTGTTGCATCCCTCCTTTTTTGAGGGCAGTGGATGTGGTTGTTGGTTGGTTGGCTAATCAGGAGAGAAGAGCCCCTGGGACATCAGTCAGGAGATTCCTGTTTTAGAAAATGATCTTGATAGTTTTTAGCTTTATAGTATAGGTAGATGAGAACTTGTTCTTTGAAGGTTATAGAAACGTGAGCTTGATAGACTACTTTCAAGGCTGGTAATTGTTGCTCTATGGTACAGGTCTTGAACCCTTATTGAGGAGGAGCCTGGGAAGTATGATAGCTTCACATAAGAAACTCAGTAATTAGTTACTAAATTAATGCTTAGTTTGGTAGAACAAGAACTTGTTACCTTAAAACTATACTTATCTATTGTATGAACTCTCAGGAAACCTTTTGAACCAATAATGTTGACGTAATATATTGAAATACCTTAAATGTGGTGGAGTAGATGAAAACTTTAACATCTGTGGCTGGAGCAAGTGGGAGGATTTGCTAAGAGCTTAGATCCTGGACAAAAGAAAGAAGGGTGGATTCAGAACAGAGGAATTACTGAAGTAGTTAAGGAGTGGCCTTATTAACTCAAGTTAATCAAGGTTATGTGGTAAATAGATGCAGATTGATTAACAGTTGTTAATTGCATATGCAGCTGATAAATTGCTGCAGTTGCATTTAACATACTTGGCTGTTAAGGCATTAAGCTTTCTAAACTATATTAACTTCTTATATAAAATGTATCTCACCTACTCATTAACTTGCCATAAAATCACTAACTTCAGAGGCATTTCATGGAAATCCTATAGTGTGAGTTAAAATAATGATTTACAAGGATTTTTAAATTTTTGTGATAGATAATTTTGAAGGAGAGCCCTTTTTTTTGGTCACTTTAACCACTATGTATTTGTGAAGGAGAGGCAAACATTGACTGATCTGGATTGCTTTGTAAATTCAATGTTTTAATTTGTCCAAATATGAAGTTGCTCACATGTGGGATTGACTTTACACTGGGATTGTGATACAGGGAAGATCTGAGTATAGCACCACCATTGCCTTCACTTAATTGCTGTACCGTTCTAGTGTATGTAGAATTGCAGCTGACAGTTTTCAGTTTGCACCTTTGCAGGCATGGAAGTACTGCATTTGTTTGTTCTGTGGGTTTCGTCAGTGCTAAAATATATGTTGCGTATACTGAAATATGTACACGGTTGTGTCTCATGCCCCACCCCCCTTCCCCTACCCCCTCCAATCTAAAACCATATAATCAAGATTTCACGTATGCTCAATAAGATTGACCTTGGGAAGAGACCATGATTACATAATTATCCTGTCTGGATAACTAACGATCAAACTGGGAGGTTGGCAGTCATCTAGAGCCTTGGCTGTGTTTCTCTAATCCTATTTTAGGCTATTTAGATTACAAGTTTAGTGTACTGGGAATGTTCTGCTGAGTTAATGAATGAAATACATACAAGCTTTGTCAAGTTGGTAGCTTGATAATCTAGTAGGCAGTGTCTGAGAATTTGCACCTATGGAATGAATCATGGAAGCGATATAGGGCTTGGTTTACAAGAGTACTTGAACATCATCTGCTTCTATCAGTTTTAATTAATCTGATATCTGAATCAAGTACTTGGATGTCTGTGAAAACCTGTCCCTGTGTTTGGGTGGGTTTGTATTTTTTTTTTTTTTTCCCATTTGCTGTGTCAGAGGAAGTTAAAGTGCTGCTTGCTGTTGGGTAGGTAGCATGCTTAATTTTCTTCTGAGCTCAGGCACATCGACAAACCGTTGTTTGCAAAGTTTCAGAGAGTCAAGTTTTCTTTTTCACACAGAAAACATTTTCATTGCCCCACTGTTTTATACATCATTTATTGGTTGTAATTGTAGAAAGGTGTTCCTTACCATTGCTACATGTAGGAGCAATGAAATGGTAGTCATTCCCACTTGAAACTTGCCTTTCAAAAATAAGGTGAAGCGAGTCAGCATCTGGCTGCTGCCAAGAGCTCCATGGAAGTTTGTGCAGGTAATAAAAATTACATTGTTTTACAAACAATTCATTTTTCTGTTTATAAAATCTATTATTTTTTTTTCAATTAGTCATCCAGATACGATTATGCTTGGCAAAGGTTAGGGGATCCCTGGTTTATAAGTTGGTTCTTAGTTTCTTTTGCATTCTCCATTTCTCCTAAATGAGAAATCTTGCCATGAATTTGATCTAGTGTGTCCACCTTTATTTCTCTTATTTTTCCCCTTTATAACTAAATTAACTGATCAGCTTAATAATCATGGTTATGGTTCAGGAGTCAAGATACTGTCAATCAGCTGACTGTTGGGGAGGCAACTCCTGATGTTTTGTGAATATCTTTATGCATGGGAGTGCCTTATAAGAAGTCACATTGATAACACTGTCAGAGGCTGTTGCTGAGTTATCTTCAGATGCAAGCAGAAATGCAGTGTGAACAGCTGCAATATCTGGGGGGTGTGTGTGTAATTAAGTATTTTGGACACTATTTAAGATGGTACTTGTTTTTTACTATGCCTTGGTATAGAAGGTTGAACTGCAGGATTTCAAAATGCATGAAATTCTTCCCAGACTGAGATTTCTTCCAGATTCTCTATGCAAATGCATCAGACTTAAAAGTAATGGAAAGTACTCTTTTTCTTTTGGAAGAACTACTTTTTGTAGAACTGTATATGGAGCAGTGTGCCCTTTCAAGTGCTACCTGTTCTTGGTGTACTTTCAACATCAGTGTGATGACATTTACAACCTAGACCTTCAATTTTGTGTCGGGTTTCCCAAGATAGATTTTTCTTTTCTTTTGCTTTTGTGCTTGGTGAACTATGGTCAGTAGAAGCTTCATTTCTTGTTTGAATAGCACATAGAACTGTTAATATCTGTATGAGCTCAAACTGTGGGTGAAGAGTGTGCAGATTAGAAAGGCAAAACAATATGCTTTAATGGTGATTGCTTCCTTTTCAGTTACCAGCTGGTTGGTCTTTAAGTGGAAGCATAGCACAAATTACTTGTCTGATTTCAACTTCTCTTCCTTGAAGAATATATTTTTGTAGCCAAGAGGAATATAATAGATAAAGTTATGCTTTTAGGAGCTCTGGAAAGTGTTTTGTTTAGAAGGGAAGGAATGGTCATTTAGTCACACTGCACTTTTCATCTGAGCTGTCAGTGTCATCTCTTACTCTTGTCAAAACAGAAAATGCTGATGAGTTGTACAGCTTTGTGTTGTATGGATTATTGCTTAGTAAAAAAAGTAGTTTTACTTTTTTAAACTAGACACTAAAAAATATAAAACCTTCAAATTAGGACTCAATTACATTGACATCTTTAAAGCAAGAGTTTGGCAAATGGCAAGCATGGTTTTGTTTGCATGGAAATAGCTGTGAAATTTGCAAATATACAAGATACTGCTTTAACCTAAATGCTAGTATAGTGCATTATCAAATGCAGAGTTAAGTCAAAGGTTAATAGCTGTCTAATTGTTATTTGTCACATTATGGACTTGTTTGTTTTTATCTAAAGATTACAATGTTGTCATAAAGCTACAGTGCTGGTATACCTTTTTAGTATTTTCAGACTCTAGAATGAATTAATTTTTTTCTCTTTTTTTGACAGTCAAGAATCCCTTCAGTGAAGAACTAAAAATAAAAGTAAGTAAAACCACTTAATATTGAGATTTTAGTCTGTCAAATGATTGTATAAAAACAATATAGATTCGTTCAGAAGGATGCAGTTTCAGATGTTTTGCATGAGATTAATGTAATTCTTGAAACTCTAAGGTTTTGATTTTTTTTTTTTTTTCATCTTGGGAAATGTCACTAGGATTACAAGATTTGGCTGTGGCATGCTCGTTGCTTTATATACTAAGAGAATGTTACATAATTTGTGTTGTAGAGCTATGAGGAAGAATTGTGGTCTAAGTTTTGAGACTAAATATATCAGTTTGTCTCTTACTGTTACCATTTGGCTTCTCAACCTTGAAAGACAGCTGGTAAGAGATGATTGACTTGAAACACCAGGATCTTACTTAGTGCCATAGAAGAGCAAGGGTTAGCCTCCTTCAGAAAATGGATTTAAAAGTTTGTTTTTTTCACATTGATTCTATTCTGTTACTTGTTCCTATATTCACTCTTTGAACTGGAATATCAGGATAACCATTTTTGAGATGTCACCATTGAAGATATCTGTCTTATTAGTTCTGCAGCATGTGTTTTGGTGGTTCTCTCTTCTGGCCTTCAGTCTTTCTGCCTGGACTGTAAACGTAGTGACCTGCTTTTCTTAGGCATATATAAGCAGGTATTGCAAGATAATTGTGTGTGGGTTTTTTTTGTCTAGGATTGAGCTCTCCAAAAGTGAATAGTTGTGTACTCTAAGTAGGTAGCCTTGGGTAGTTTCTTGGGTAGAAAATGTTTCTGAATCTTTTGAACAGATTGAATTTTGTGGGGTAAATTCTGAGGATTCTTTCAGAATGACTTTAGTAGTGCAGAGAGAATACATCTTGTGCACTGGACTTGGCAGCTTGAGAACCTGTTTTGTGTATTACCTTCTTCTGTGTTTGTTGTGTACTGTTCCATAGTAATCCTACTCCATGCTTGATTGTTCATTAGCTACGAAGGTTATACTGTTCAGTTCCTCCTTTTAAGTGGTCTGCCCATTGATCTACGAAAAAAGAATTTGTTCGCAAAAGTGTTTCATGTGTCTGTCTCAGTGTAGCTATTAGCGAGGTCTTGGGTGTACCTACTGGCAAATAAATGGAACTTGGAGTACTGCTGTTGTGAGGTATGCAATAGAGGACTGATTTTCCTCTTCTGCCATGCCTGGTATTTTCCAGCCAGGAGATGAGTTAATAAAGTTGGTTAGTTTCCTGGGGAGTACTGACTATATCAATTTAATATCAATGATGATTTTGTAGGACCAGAATAGGGAGAGGTGATGCTGGTGATTGTTGATATCATCCATGGGAATTAATTTGTCAAATGTTTGCTCAATGAAAGAAGTGTTCTGCTTTTTGGTAGCAGTTTTCTTATGGAAAAAAAATTGGAGTGTTTAAATTTAAAATTGTCAGATAGTGCTGGTGTATCAGGGAATTAAACTTAAAATACATTGTTTTTTTCAATGTCAATATAATCAGATGCACAAACCGGAAAATTACCTTCCTTGCATATTTTCTGAATAAAGGCTGTAGTCTTATCTCAGTCATTTGACTCTATCCCAGGAGTCAGAGCCAACTTCAAGAAAACCCCAACGTTTTATAATGGCCTTTAGTACGCAGTGTATGTAATTGCATGTTCCTCATCTTTGTATTTTAAATAATTCCTTCTAATAGAAAATGTTTCTGGATATATTTCATTGAAATTGCTCAGTATTTTGATAAGTTTAACTCCCCTGTAAGTAACAATTATATGACATTCATGCTTGTTTTGGGAATTAGGCCTTTTTATACTACTGGCATATGCAGGAAGTGTCAACAAGATTGTATAGTCCACAGCTTTCTGGTGTTGGTTGGTTACGGTTTTTTTGTGTGGCTTTTTTTTTAAATTAAGTTACTGTGGTTTGAAGGTAGACAACAAATGTCTTAGTTTGCTATGAATTTCATGCGGGAATATGACCAGATGGTACTTTAGTATGGCTTGTATGAAGTGTCACTGCACATTTATTAAGAATAAAACTTTTATTTAATTTTGTTTAATTTTTGTTTCATTTTACATAGTAGCTGTCAAAAAAACCCAAACGAAAACCCACCAAACTTATTTTGGATCATTGTACTGTTCTCTCAGTAGTATTAAAATAACCTTTTGAGTTGTTGGTTTCTAACTGGCAGATCCATCACAGTCCAGAATGCAATCTAGTTTAGTTTCAGTTAAGATCTGAAAAATCAATATTGTGAATACTTTGATTCAAAATCTATTGGTTGTATCATTGTTGATGTGTGAAACACTACAGCTTTCCACCTGTATGTGTAAAACAATTTTTTTCTCATGGTATATAAAGATTTTGGGGGTAAATAGAAGAAAAATACATCTCTACTAATGTTTATTTTAACATTAATGTGTTTTTCTAATTCTAGGAAGATGAAATAAGTCTCATGATGAACAGCTTATATGCACTTCATGATAAATTGGCACAAGTAGCAGGTAATGCTTTAAAAATATTGTGACTAAGTGTTTTGGCAACAACTACAAAGAAGTCTATGCTCAGATAGTGATTTGCAACAACTGGTATATGCTGGGGCCGTGATAACCATTTAGAGTTCCTTTTGGGGAAACTAGAAATCCCATTTCTAGTTCACTTACATTACCTTTTTCACCAGTGTAGTGCCTTTTGTTGCAGTGTTTTTTAGTTAATGGGATAAGCTGTTGAATACTGTGATCCTCTATGGTTTTTGATCTAATGTCTTAATGCTTTATTAAGCTGCTGTCATTAAGAGGTTTAAATATGCTATATGTGAAGAGGAATATGTATTTATTTTAAAGGTAGTTATTTCACTATGGTGGAAAAATGTCTGAAAACCAAAATACTTTGCAACAATCAGAAAATGGTTACTAACACAATGAACAGTAGTGGTTGAACAAGATTGCCTTGTTAGACAAAATAGTTCAACTTAACCATACTAATTATATAGTAGTGAAAAGTGCTCTATATGGTAATGTGTCAGAGATGGTGTTTAGGATCAGTATTAATTATTGAATATTCAAAGTAAAAAATACAGTGTTTTTGCCTAGAGTCATAATTAACACAGCTTTAAACTATAGATATTTACACATCATAATCAGGAAATGGTAAAGTTAAGACTGTATTTATAACTTTGGCATCTGGTGAGCGTGAGTTACAGCAGAATCTATTTCATGACTATTAAGCCATTTATTTATCATCCTTGCTTATTTAATCCATAGTGTATTTAGGGGGCAGTGGTTTCGGGTTTTTTTGGTTTTTAAGCCTTACTGTTCTTTGTGCCAACTATTTGTTTTGCAACAGCAAGTTTCACCAAGAAGGCTTTTCCACTTATCAGACATTTCTCAAACATTAAAAAATGTGGAAACAACTCTGTCAGATATGAGGCTGACAATTTAATATGTCAGGGCTATATAGGAAATCTGTGAGAAATTTGAGCAGCTCTGTAATACCTCTAAATTGCAAGAGTAATCTTCCTGCAAAAGCTCTTTGTTTCCAGAGCATTTACAGTATCTGCAGTGAATAAAATAGATGTTTGGACAAACCCCACATACTACTTCTTGTTTACATTATTCTTTAACCCAAAATAGTGAAAGAATGATGTTAATCTGAGTACATGCAAAATAATAGCTGCTTTAGTCTTCATTTTGTTGCTTTCTGACTGCGAATGCCTTGCAGCGTTGATCTTTCACAGGTCAATTACATCTTGATACGCTTTTATCTCTTTCAAACTATTTCATACTTAATAGATGGTAGTAGATAATTCCATGCTATAAATCATTGGGGCCAAAAGAATTTTTTTCCATGCAGGGTAGCCAAACTGGTGTGTGTAGGAATGTCTTATGAGACCCACAGCTGTGTGCAGTAGAGCACTGACTGGCGTGCAGTGGAAGTAATGGGTTATGCTACTTCTCTCCCTCTTTTGAAAAGAAAGTATAACAGCTTGCTGTTCCCTCAGTGTGTCATCTGGCCCTCCGGTGGCCATACAGTAAACAGTGTTCTTGCCTGAATAAAAAGGTTTGGCACCTCAGTTCTACATCAGTGAAAGAAAGGGAGTCGTCTTCATTAGCTGGGGCTTACTTATGTGCACGTACACTTACAAAAACATTTACCTGTCTGCCTTATGAGAGCAATTTGTATCCTCCAAGATGACTGCTTTCTTCCCCAGTTCTCAAAGGTGCATTAATCTCTATTAATTAGTCTATTCCTGGCCAGGAGAATCTTCAGTACTTACTTTCAAAAAATATAGCTATGCTTTCTGGTTAGATGATCCCACAAACTGAAGCTGTGTTGTGAGATCACCTGGTTGCTCAGCAGAGTAGCTTTCATGCAGTCTGAAGAATGACCTAATTCATCTGTACTTAGAAGTTATCTTCAATGCCAAGTTTCTTGAGGTATGAGAGGAAGAAGTCTGCCGTCCGTTTTTGAATACCATATTGATGTAGACCTGGCACAATATCTGGAAGCTGTTTAAAAGCCATAGAACAGAGAAAGCTGCTAGAGAGATGCAGGGGTTTAAGTGTTGATCTTGTACACGGTGCACCACTTCAAAGGGCAGAGAAGTAAAGGAATGTAGTTTTAGTAAAAGTGGTGCTTTTCAGGTCTCTCTGTCACATACTTGGAAAAGTTTCTCTCATTTCATACTTGGCTATGAATCATTTGTTCATGTTATAACTATTAATATTAAAAAGGCAGGCTGGAAACTTGCAGTAGTCTGTTCTGTTAAGCTTTATTCAACATCTTGACTACCATGAAGATGGTCACTTCAGAATTTGGTTTCTAGCCCTCTTTGTTTTATTAGACTTCCTCCATTTTTACTGAGCTAGTTTCTTGCCCTGTCAAATTCAATTGGAGAGCAAGTGATGGGGCTTCTATTTTAGAAGGTAAAACACTGGAAGTTGTTTGAAGGAAGAAAAAGGGTAACAGTTTGTTAATTTTATTTGACTTAATATATACTATGTTCCAACTGTAGATGCCTATTCTGTACTGTGGTGCTCTGATATGATGTAAAATGATTTAATTATCCTATATAAAAATAGATTGCCTTTAATGCATCACTGTTCTCAGAATTACTAGTCTGCCAAACCTATGGTGAGTAAATGCCTACCTCACAAGAAACTAGAGGGAGAAGGAGTATCTATCTACTCATCCAGTTCTGAGTTGAAGTTTGTGTTCCTGTGTTCTTCTGTAATGGTTCAGCCTTTCTTCAAAACAGCAACTCTTTATAGACAGTATGTATTTCAGTGCCTAACACTTTCTCCTAAACCAAAAGATGTGCTTTATTTAAATTAGACGTCCTTCAGGCATATGTTGATTACTGGATGTCTTGGTCTTTCATGGAGAGACTTCAGTAGATCACATCCATTTTCAGCAAGGCTTGCAAAATGGATAAACCTAACCACTATATCCACAAGAAGCAGCCAGCTACCCATGGGTATGACCCTTCTTTTTTGTACGTAAGGGATTTTTATTTAGTTAGACATTTCTTTTGCTTGGCATTCTCTACAGAGTGATGATCTATCAGATTTGGATGGTTCCCTTCTGAGCTAGTAGACAGCACGGGTCCTTGAGATGCAGGAGTGAATTAGACTTCCATATGTAATAAGGCTTACTGATACGTCCATGGCTGGAAGAAAATCCTGGCAAAACACTAGATATTACTTAATTTCAAGTGTCAGCTACTGTATCTGATTGCTGTCCCAGGCTCTCTGTTCTGTCACTCTACTTAATCTTTAGTTCTTTAGGTAATTGATATTGTGCTGTTTCCAACTAGTGATTTAAAGACTATTTAGCCAGTTCTGGTTTTCCGCAGTTATTAAACTGTTGAATTTGCCTTTGGGAGATCAGGCACTCTTACTTGCTCTCACAACACTTGTTCTGTTCCTGCTTTTCTTCAGCTACCCACTTTAGTGTCCTGCTGCAAGTAACCTGTAAGCATGGGACCTGCTAAACAAATGTTTTGTATGCCATTTGCTTTTTGTATTGGTTGACTGTATCACATCAAGCTATAAGCTAGAGACCTGTGCTAAATCCTTGTGTTCCTTAGATTTCCACTGGGTTTTGGTTCTGGTACTTTTAAGAGAATGATTTACCTTGTAAAGCAAATATTTTAAAATTCTGAATATTTCTGTTAAGCGTATATGCTGCAGCTCATACATTCAGCTAAATGCCTAAATGAAAGTCAGTTTCAAATATTCTAGCCTGCATGGAAACGCAGATCCGACTTACTTTCTGTACTGAAAGCAATTGTGAGAACAGACTTAAATGTTTCTTTAGAACTGAGCCTTTAGTTGCTTTTTGTTAGTATTTCTAAGAGAACAACTCAGCTTCTTATGTGGCTTGCCCAAGTACTCTAACATAAGCTAAAAGGTAATTTTGTGATCCTTGTTGGGATGTGTTACTTCTCCCCTCCCTACAAAGGCAAGTAGAATGGTTCTCTGATTGCACTTGAAATTGAAGTGATCTCTGCCCAAGAAAAGTTTGAGCACAAAGATCCGTGCTTTCTGTAAGTTCACAATAGGCATTTTAACAGAGGGGCAGTTTTTACAAAGAGCTTAGACGTCTCTTGCAGCAGACCTGTGTAAAGGTTTTTTTTGTTTTGGTTTGGGTTTTTTTGCCTCTGCTTCAGTTTTATTCCTGGGATATAGGGCCTCAGATGGAACAGTTGGGAAACATTTTTGGCTCAGACTATGGAAAGTGGGTTTCCAAGCCAAGTGGTTAATGATTGCACCAAAGTTATTCAAAGTAAGCCTTCATTTGCAGAACTATTAGCTAAAGCTTGACTGAAATGGCATATAGGAATATCCTGCTGTTTGCAGTAAAACAGAAGGTTGTCTGACTTGTGAATTGCCTAACTTTCTGCAGGCTTTCAAATTCAGAGTTTCTCAGAAGAAAGCTGTTAAAAGGTTCTCAGCAATAGATGGGTTGGAATGAGAAACTGCATCTCCAGCAGCTTTTTATATAGGACTGAAACTCCATAAGTCTGATTAGCTTACTTGTTTGAAGAGTGGGAGGCAAGATGAAAGTGATTTTTTTACTCCCCCCCCAGCATTGCATGAAGGTAACTTGCACTGATGGGCCTTTGACATTGTCCAGGCCTAGGCAGCAGAGGTGTTTTTAACTGTTAAACTTGTTCAGAGGCAAGATAATGTGAAAAAAATTTCAGAAGGGGGACTGTGAGGAAGCTGTCTGCTGGTTTTTGAAGATGAGACCATAAGCTGTGAAGTCAGTGTGTTGGCTGCATACCGCATAAATGTAATTCCTGGAGGAAGGCAAATAAGATTAGAATTTAAAACTACCAAAGTAATCCAGTAGTCCCCCACCTGAGGGAGCTTTTGTCCTCTCGTAAGAGGTAATACCGTGTTCTTGTAAGATTAAAAATCTGAAATTAATCCTGAAACTTGTTTTTTAAGCATTAATTTTTCACAATCCGGTCTCCTGCTTGTGTGGTTTGTTTGTTTTTCTTTTCTGCGTATTAACCTCACCCTTTCTATTCTTTCTTATTTATTTCATGAACGGGCTTTCCTGCTTATCTAGACAATTAAAAACCAACAAACAAAAACCCCAAAAGTTCCTAAGCAGAAGGGTCTCATCCCCCTGCTTTCACAAGCTGTTTTGTTCACTTGAATTACGACTAAAATGCTTTTTCTGTATTAGAAAGACCCCAGGAAGACTTCAGGTCTTACCAAACAACAAAAAAAATGTTAAATGGATGAATACCTATCAGACTTGCTCATGTCATACAGCTTAATACCTGATTGAGATTGTACATATGGCTTCTACAGAGATACATTTTGGTTTTGTTGTATTTATTCCATCAGTTCTAGATTTAAAACAATGTGTTTACACCAGAGAATGTACAAGTATGATATATAGTTTTCCCAAGTCTGCTAACCTTGAAATATTTAAGTCACTGATGATTAGTCATGTGAATTTACAGGTTGTAGAGTTTATGCTGCAGAAAAAGAATGTCTGCCTAAATTACATACAAGAATAGCCCATATCTCTAATTCTGGGGCTGACTTCTAAGTTCAGAATGTTTTTTTGGCAAAGGTGGTGTCAATTTTCACCAGTGATCTCTGTAGTTTTGCTATTGCAGTAGACTTAGGCACTTTGAAAGTCTAAGATGTTGCATGTTAATTATCAAGTGAAACAACTTTTAAAGTAGTGCCTTCTCTGCTCAGTGCTTGATTGAAAATACACGCATGCATACAGGCTTAGTTCCAGCAGCATTTCTAGTCCAGGTAGCTTATGAGCACTCTTAAATGAAACTGTTCCTATTTCTATACAACCCAACAGTGAAAGAAGAGCATCCCCGTTATGCTGATGTGCTTGCAAGGCCAAATTCACTTAAATCTATTGAAGTGTATTGAACAAAACTTTGCTTTAGCAGTGTGAGAAGGACTTTTGATTCATAGAAACACTTATTTCTTTGGAACTCCCTACTGTGAATGAGACATAAGGATGCTTCTCCGTAACTTGCTAGTGTTGCCTAATTTTTGTTCAGATCGCCTCAAATGTTCTCATTTGTGAGGGGAATTAATACTTGAAGTTGCTCCATTTAAAGGGTATTCCAGCGTGGAGTAATTCCAACTTTAAATACTTTGTAAGAGTATAAGCAAATGTTTATATTTATATTATATGCATGAGTATCTTAAACTTTCCTAGCCTTGCTATAGCTTTGGGAATAATAGAGCTTGGCATAGATTTGGGAGGATAAGGCAGGCGTAACCCTGAGCCAGTAAAAGACTGAATTTGTTGTTTACTATTTTGTTGTTTTGACACAGTAAAATTATAGTTACAGATGCTAAGATTTCTTTCTTTTTAGAGAGATCAAGAAAAAAGTGATTTGCCACTCCCTGACAGTTTTTCAGAAATGATGGCCTAGTGATAGATAAAACTGGTGTTAGACCTTTTCCTTTTCTGTGTGACTTTGTGTTGGTATGACTGTCAATACATGTTTTTTTGCATGAATCAGGTACCTTCAGTTTAGCAAAGAAAATCAGGAAGATGGTGGCACGTGGCTGTGAGGACTGACTGTGTATATAACACCTTATTTCCTGACTACTTCTGCATACTTTCCAAAAGAATTAGGAGGATGGTAAAACCACCAGTTTCAGGCCATATTGGGATTTTGTGCATGTTCAGGAAGGTGATGAGTTATTGTGATAACTTGGACCAATCTAAAATGTAGTAACTTTGTAGTGCCTGAAATACTGTTGTGGATATGTTGCAACTGGAACTAACTTAGTCTGTATAAAAGATAATACATGTTTCAGAGTAAATAGAAATTATTTGGAAGAAGTT
This sequence comes from Aquila chrysaetos chrysaetos, assembly GCF_900496995.4. Classification (NCBI taxonomy): domain Eukaryota; kingdom Metazoa; phylum Chordata; class Aves; order Accipitriformes; family Accipitridae; genus Aquila; species Aquila chrysaetos. The sequence continues at coordinate 16,856,805 of NC_044029.1, read as the reverse complement.
GAATCAGGGTACAGCAACTGTTCCATGGTAACGTCCTTTTGATAGTTCTTCATAGTATGTTTTGTTCTACTTTCAGTGTAAATGCCGAATTATACTTTCTGAGCAGTATATGAAGTTGTATTGATGTGATTTGTACATATTATTAGCTGTGACAGTCTTCATTTTTAAAATTTTTTTGAAGGAGAAATTTGTCCAACATTTTTCTAAATTTTTAGTGGAACTTGTGAGAATTATTGAGCTACTGCTGCTTGTGTAAATTGTGTGAACTGTAAGCTTGTGTTTAGGTGATTTTATTTTATATAATGCAGTAATAAGTAAATCAAAATAAACAAAAGTTTAATTTTACCAGGGGAACATGAATGTGGCAGCTCTATTCAAAGAAATCTTACCGTCCAGGAGGCAGCTGCGTATTTAAAAGTAAGCAAATGAGGTATTTTTCATTGGTTGTGTATAAGATTTTTGTAAGTTATAAATTGTAAGGCCTGGTTTCATATCTGGTTGTATTGACTAAAATTTGACTTGGTATACAATGTTATTTGGAAATGTTTGGAATTTATGTCTTTAACACATGCTACTTTATGATTTTTATTTGGGGGTGTAGCAAGATTTTGGGGGAGAGGGAAGGTGAAATAAACTGGCTTAATTGCAATGGAAGCGTAGATGATAGTGATTCAATGGCATGCAGTTTTTTTCCCCTTTAGTTAAAACACCAGGGCAAAAATTGAATTGATGGAGATAGTTGACCAACATGAAAATCATAAATTTATGAAATTCAAATCTCTAGAATCTTCTCCAGAAATCGGTATACTATGTTTTGAGACTTAGTAGAAAAGGATACTGTCTTCTTTTCTTTGGGAGGAGAGGTTGACATGCGGCTCTGTGCAGCGGGCCTGACAGGCAGCAGCTGTATGCAGACACCATTCATGGATGCTTTAAATAGAAATGGTGAAAAAAGGCCTTTTTGTTAACTTGATAGGTGTGCAGTATTATGAAATCCCACTCTGCTGTCATTCCCCTGCCTCACTCCCCAAATAAAAGATTACTCTTGCCTTGTCTTGACAGCTGTAGGGTTTATTTTAGCCCATGCTGGTGTACCGTTCAGTGGAAGACTACTTGAAGCTTTTAAAAGGCTGAGAGTATAAGATTTCTTTGATTGGATGGGGGGAGTTAAGCTGATGTGACTTAATATACAAATGTGTAGAAATTTTACGTTTTGGCAAATGTTTACATAGTGGACAAAAAGGGGCAATGTTAAGAGCATCCTGAAGAAGCTACTAACACTGGTTTATGGTTTGGCAATGATATTCTATATCTGCTAAAACCAGTGCATTGTGGGAATACGTTGGAAAAAATGAAGCTGATGCATGATAATTGATGGTCTTACCTATCTATTGTGCCGAAAGGATGACAGTTGTTATCATAACCACTGTTTTAGCTCTGGTAAGAAGCTCAAATTTCATATGAAAATTTGTTACTTTGTATGAAGTCTCATTAACCCTACAGTTCCTCATTTTGGGAGTATAAATATAACTCCTTTGCAGAATTTCAGTGTTCAGTGATAAAACTTTAATATTTTACTCTCAAGGTGAAAATAAAAGTTACTGGTTTTTTATAAGTGCTTATCCTTTAATTCTAGGTCAGTTACATTATGTGAGGTTCAAAGAAGAGATGGAGATAAATCTTTTTGGAGAGTATAATTTCAAATACAGTAGTAACTTCCATTTTTGCTTTTTTTTTTTTTTTTTTCCCCTGCAAAAGAACATGCAAAGTGAACTATGGAGACAGCCTTAGCTCAAATAGCAGTAAATGTTCTATGATAGCTGATACCAACTAATAATAATAATAAAAAAAAGTCAATTTCTACATAGTAATACCAGTTCTTGAACTACAAACACTGGACTATTTGCAAAATATCAGTTAATTTATTTTCCTCAAGCTTCTTTAAAAAAAAAACAACAAACCAACAACAAACCAAAACAACAACAACAAAAAAAAAGACACCAAAAAACCCCCCACCTGAACTGCTTTTATAGGACCCATTTTCAGCTGGCTTTATATCTGGTTTTTACTCTTGAAGTAGATTTTCCATGAGCACCACCTAGTGGCTGAATAATTTTTTCTTGCTGTCGGTTAGAATTATTAATAATAAAACAGTGAATGTGCCTTGGCTTTTCAAACAGTCCTTAATTTGAGGAATGCTAGTAAGTCAGATACCTGCTCATAGCATGTATAGATTCACTTTGTGTAATGAACACTTATGCAAAATCTGAAGAATCAAGAACAAAACCACGTAGTTTTGGCTACTAATCTGTGCAGTATCTGAATTTTACTGTGGCATGATAACTTTCTGGTTATTTATGGAATTATTAATATTTGTCTTTTGACAGAATTTAGATCCAGAATATGAAAGTGTACTTAACACAGCATTACAATGGATCTTGAATAGTGGGGAAGATGTTGGCATAAAGTAAGTGGTCTTTATTTCTTAACTTAATTTCTTCTAACAGAAGGCATCCTTTTTCATAAATACTGTATATTTTTGACTAGGTGTCTCAGCAATGACCCTAATGAGATGGATGTCACTAATGTGACAGATGTGAAGTATCTGGAATCCACTAGTCCAAAGATGTCTTTCAGGTGTCGTTTTCGCCGTGCGTTTGTTAATGTAACTCACAGATTATCAATATTGCTTTTGGGTAAGTTTAATTAAAAAATCAAACATTTTTTGTTATAACTTGTGTTTATGTAAGTGAACAGGGAGAAGTAAACAGCATGTTTAGAGAAAGTTTTTATTCAACCACAAAACTTGGAGTTCCTATCAGTATCTTGATTACAATGCAGTTTGCTTTGCACTTTTGTTGCATCACTGTATTTTCACATTGGTTCCTATCATCTGCTGCTGTAGTCAGCTGAACATACTCATTCTTTGGGAACTCTGCCTTTTTCCCTGCCAAAGCAATACCTTGTGGCTTTCAAAAATTCCAGTTTGAACTGATTTGAAAAAGCAAAATGCTCAGTAAAAAGACATGATAGCCTTAATTTTGAGGATATTTCACTATTTTTCCAGGAACTTTGGAAACATAACTACAGAAAAGATGATTTTCCTAGTTTTAGGAAAAGTTGGATACCCAACATGGTTGTCACCAAAAAGTCTTACCTCTCAGATGATGTTGTGAAAATGTATCTAATCCTTCAGTAAGACTAATTTGTTTAGTCTTTGATAGTTCTCTAGTTAAGCTTCAAATTCTTTCAAGTTTATTTAATTCTTAACCATACTGAAAACTATGCAGCATAAGAATACGGTACAGCTGAATGCATACACTTCAGTCCTTTCCTTGTGGCTGGTTAGAAATATTGAAGATGCAGTGTTCATCTCATGCACCTATTGAATATTTAATACTTTTTTTATCCCAATATCTTAACAATCTCATGCTTATGAGCAGAAGACTTGAGACTTTCTTCATGAGCTTTTTGACAAATCAAAAGAATCAAAGGCAAACTCTCGCAGATTGCCGTCTTCCTGTTAATAGTCAATATGAGGGTTGAACTGGGATGCAGAGATGAAACTCGGCATCCAAGTCAACCACTGGTCTCATCAGTCATGCTGAGCAAATTGCTCCTTGTCTCAACTTTTTCATCTGTAATTAAGGTTAATATGAAGCACCATTTCAAAAATAAAACATTGTATAAATGTTAGATGTATAGTCATAAACTAACACCCATTTTGACCTAAAGTGGTGTCCCCCAGTCTCTTTGATGTATCGGTTAACATTGCCTTGTGATCACTGGTATGCAAACCAAACTATGTATAATTTGTGTATGTGTGGTTTTGGTGGTGGTGTGTTTTTTTTGGTGGTTGTTTTTTGTTGGTTTTGTTTGTTTGGGGTTTTTTTTGGTTTTGTTGGTTTTTTTTGGTTTTTTTGTTTTTTTTTAAGAGATCACGGGCGTAGTGGTGCCCTCAGCTTGAGATAGAAGAAGGAATAAGATTTTTATTTTCCGCTTATGCTGTTGGCCTTCCTAACTAGATTGTCCTTTTGGGGAATAATCTTTAAAGTAATAGAAAAAGAGCATGCAGTACTTTGTTGCAAAAAATACAAATCTGTAGCTGAACTGAAGGAGTCCAAGTTAATTAGTTTTGGCTGGTATATCTGAAGCATGTGACTTGTATATGAATTAGTGAATATTGTGCATTTTTAAATCTTAACATGTTCTAAATTGTCAGTTTATGTGACTTTTGATATGACTTTGAATTTTTCCAATATAATTGTTGTACTGTTTTTCTTCACAAATGGGTAATATTTCAAACCACAGGCATGGGATACCAGGCTATTGTTAAAACAATGAAATGTTTTTCTAAAGGTAACTGCTCTTCAAAGTTTAAGAGTTCATGTTGCTGTGTTAGTAAAAATAAAATATTGACAGTGAGTACAGTGTATTTCACTAGCTTTGAAACTTAAGTACTTCAAAATGTTAGCTAGTTCAGCTAACTTCTGAAGTATGTGCTGTAAACCAATGTTCTAATACTGTTTAAAGAGTATTATACATCTTAATGCAGGTATAGCAGTGGTTTGGGGAGTCTTGCACTACATGAAATACCGTTGGGCAAAAGAGGAAGAAGAAACGAGGCAGATGTATGATATGGTGGTAAAAATCATAGGTATGGCTTTTTGTGTGACATTTGATGTATCTGTATCACCTCTGTATAAGCTTTCAAAGTACTGGCATTAATTCAGTTATGTTTGCTGCCTGTTTAGTTGTCAGTCACCATGCTGTTAGAGTTCTTGGTCAAATGTGTGGTTCATGTGTTTTGTTTCTCACTTTAAAAAAAAAATATCATCCTTTAAACCTAATCAAAGCTTTTGGTATAAAGATTGTAATTTGTGAATTACATCGACATGGCTATAATAAATTTCCATTGACTTGGCAGTATTTTATCTTACTGTTGAAAGCAAATACAAATGCGATGTTTGACTGTAAGTAGGGTGGCATGTTGCTTTCTGTATCTGGTTTTTCAGTGATCCTTAGCTAAAATATCCGCTCCTAAAATGTGTGTTAGTTCTCAATTCCATCCTTAATGGCTTTTCATAGAAAAAGCAGGTTTTTAATTAGTCACTTTGAGCAGCAATTATGTTACTGAAATAGAATGCATAATTCAGTTCTGAAATTCTGCCTTTCTACTTGAAGCCAAAATGTTTTCAGCAGTTTGTGTTTGTAGTTTTTAAGCTCTGTTTTGGGCTGTGTTTTTACTTAAATTGTCTTATTACTTTCACCTACGGCAATTATCGTAAATACAGAGATGGCAGACAAATTGGAGCTGTTTTCTTGTTTTTACCATTTTCCTACCTTTTTTGTTTGCAAATCAAGTTTTGTTGGGGTGGGGGGGAAAGCACTTTATTTTCAAAGGTGACTGTCTTAGCTAACAGTTAAAAGTACCAATCAAGAGTAAGTGCAAGAACTCTTTTCCTTTATTCCAAAGTTATTTGGGGTACTTGGAGGCGCTGTGTGTGGTTAGTTTTCTTGATTTGCTTTCAGCATGGTTAGGAGGAAAAATGCTTCAAAATGCTCAAAACACCTTAACTACTGAAATTGGGAGGGGTCTTCAGAATAGCTGTTCATTGCCAGAATTGCTATTTTTCTTCATGTTTGCATGAACTACGTAGTTACCAGTCTTTCTTATGGTGTCCTCAGATGTTCTAAGAAGTCACAGCGAGGCATGCTCTGAAAATAAAGATTTGCAGCCCTACATGCCGATTTTGCACGTGCGTGATTCTCTAATACCACCTCAGGACAGGTATGTTCTCACTAGAAGTATTGAATTTTCTTATGTGTAATTAAGGAAAAATAGTAAAAATAAATTGGTTGAATAACTAAGTTAATTTCAGTAGGTTGCATAGTATAGTATTTTGGAGATTCTTACTGACACAGGTGGGGGAAAAAACATTGGATTTCTCTTACGTGCTGGATGTCAGCTATGGAGGTTGTTATAATGCTAACTTTGTAATTCTTGCTTCAATTTTTAAGGAGGAAAATGAGGAAAGTCTGGAATAGAGCAGTTGACTTTCTTGCAGCAAATGAATCTAGAGTTCGCACAGAAACACGAAGAATAGGTGGTGCCGAGTTCTTGGTTTGGAAATGGATGCAACCTTCTGCAGCATGTGACAAAATCTTAGTAATACCATCGAAAGTATGGCAAGGCCAAGGTATTGAAGTTTAGTTATATTTTACAAATATAATTGTTTTAATTTCTGCAACTAATTTTTAAACAGTACTTTGTTGCTTGAGTATTGTTACGTGAACTGACAGTGCTATTTCTCTATTATCTTGTTCAATAGACTTTTTCTCTGCATTCAGTGTCTTGTTTTCAAGCAAAATGAGCTTTTCTGTTACAGCTGCTGCAGAAATACAGCAGAGGGCATGTAGCGAAAATGAGTTGCTTGTTCCTTTTCATGAATTTTAAAAAATACTCTTTAGTTGGTCAAATTCTGACCTGCCTTACACTTACTGGAAGTATTGTAATTGGTTGTATCTTGACAGCAGATAAATTGGAGCTTGTGGACTTGAGTTTCCTACTGTTAAGTTATCAGTCAGATACTTAAAGACAGTTTGGAAGAAGAGGTATTTCTTTATTTTGAAAGGGCAACTGCTGGGACAAAAGACTCTTCAGTCAGCAGAACATGGATTTTGAGCATCTTCTAGTAGTCCTTCCTTTCTGTCGTAAATGTTTTTCTACACTGTGCATTTGTATTTCAAGCAAAGCAGCAAAGGTTTTGCTGTAATAGAGGAGGCTGTTGTCATACATGGCTTTTTCAGTGGTCTGTCACTTTTCAGCTTTATCATGGAGCCAAGTGGCAAGAATCCAGTGGGTTTGCAGTTGTCTGGCTGCAGTGGTCATCTTTTCCTAGCTCTTTTTCTTTCTGACTTTCTTCATGTTAAGCTTCAGTGTATGGGGTGGGTCTTTTTTTGTCAGTGAAAAATTGAAGCTAGAGGACTTGAATTCTGGGTTGCAATAAAAAAGAATGTTAATTTCTATCAATGTCTGAATGTGAAGGTAAATGTTTAAAGTGGAATCTTAATTGCCAGTTGTTTAAATGTTGTGACTCTTAAGGAGTCTATCTTGCCTTACACTCTTTTGTAATGCTGTATTATCTCTCCAGTGGGACTGAAATAAATGCTGTGCAGAATCCTAGTTTATAAACTCACCAGCTTATTTTGATGGTGAGGGAGGAGGGAGTGGTTGCTTCTCCAGTTTTTAGTTCAACTTTTAAAATCGGATGTTGTCAAGGTTGTATCATGCATTACTTCCATGGCATTGAACTAGATGCTGAAAAAAGCTTGGTTAAAAAACAAACAGACTTTCTGCTCTTCCTAGTCCCACTTAAAATGAAAATTCCCACTGGCAAGCAACTGCACTCTCATCTATGTTCTTCTGGAGTGTGCTGATTTTGGTCTTAGTTTAACTAATGCAAGAGTAATAGGCTTCCTTCTTTTGCTTTTTACTGGTATACATTTTGAAAAACACTGTTTCTTACAAATATTGTTTCCTATAAAAGAAGGTACAGTTTTAAAGTAGCTCCTTCCGATGTGATTATTTCCTTTCCAAAGACAGACAGAAAGAGCTTCTTTGTGGCCTGGAACATTTATGCTGTCGCAAGCTTGATCGCCCGAGTAAAAGTACTGCTAACATGCTGGTTTTGTCCCAGCCCACTTGCATGTTTTCATAAGTTCTATGTATGCTTTCAGCCCTTGGGTCTTAAATTTTGCTTTTCTGTAAGTTCAAAGCAAAAAACGAACGATCCTCTCTGTAAACTTGAAAAGTTAAATATTTTGAGACATTTTCAGATACTTGTTATCTGATGAGGCTCTTGGTAGTCTTGGGGCCCATTTCTTGCTTGTCTATGCAAAATGTTATATCGGGATATCATTATATACTTCTCAAAGTTATGCTGCTGGTTTTAGCATTATGTTTCTCATATTAAGTCATTTATTGGAAATGAGGGCTGCTTTGTTGTAAAATAACTTGTGAATACTACTGCAGCCTTGAGGTTCTGCAGTCATTGTCTTGCAGTAACATGGCATTCATTCAGCTGTGACAACTGTATTGCATGATTTCATTTTCTCAATATTTTAGTTAGTAAGATGTAAATAGTAAGTTTATTACAAGAGTTCAAGAGCCTTTTCTTCATAGGACATTGTCCATTAAGGATGTGCAGGTGCTTTAGGTGTAGTGCAGAAATGGTGGGTTTTGTCAACAGCTGTGTCTGTTCCATCTCTGTAATACTGTGATGATTGATTTTCAAACACTTAAATTGAACATAGCTTCTGCAAGCTATGTATATTATAAAGCTGAATCTTCTATGTAGTTTATTGTTCAATACAGGCTGTGAAACATGACACTGCAGTTCTGGAATTTCTCATTTACTACTCATTTGCTCTCAGTTTTTCTTGTCCTGTTTGATTGCAGTATAAATCACCCCATAACATTCTGTCCTGTATTAGAACTCAGACTGGATTTTCCTTCATCTGGAAGACTTCTCAGAGTGTGGTAGCTCAGGTTCTACTTTGCTACATGGAATATACATTCAAGACTCTCAATGGAAGAGTAGTTGCCAAAACTTCCTAGAAAGACAGCTACTGTAGTAGCTACTGTTTAGGTGCCATCTGAATTTGAGTATCTGATAGCTACTTCAGCATACTGTGAATGCGGACAGAATAACTTTCAGCTGTGGCTTTTAGCTGTATGTTGCCTGGAGTATATACTTAAGACTCTATGCTTTCTGTTGAATAGGATATTAAGACCTGTCCTGTTTCAGTTCTTTTAATAGCGATTTTCCTAGTTTTCTTGTTATGTTTGTAGTTCAGCAAAGATCTTTGAAGAATTGAAAACGCATGTTTGGGCTCTAACAGAAGGGCATGGAAATAGGGGTGGCTGAAATTACGTAGGTCATTTGGGCTCTGTGTATCTTGGTAGTCAGCAGGCAAAGGCAATTTTCACATGCAAAGGCTCTTTCTATTTTGTTTTCCTTGTTTTCATACGACTGTTGGAAATAGTTCCATTACATAAGTCTCATACTTCTTGCACAGCTGTTTATTTCCTCATGTTAGGAATTCTAATGTATGTGTCACTTTCTTCATTTTTGGAAGTATAAATCAACTGGAATTAAGTTCATCCTCCAGTTTTGATGTTTGACTATAGAAGTTCATAAATCTAAATACTCTTCAGGACTGCTAGGTCCTGAACAAGCTCGGTACATACAAAGTCAGAATGAATTCTTGGTTTTGAATCTTTTGAATAAATTTCAAGGTCTCAATTTTTTTAACCTTCTGAGATCTGGCAGTGCTCTGTAGCAGAGCACAACACCTAGAGTATGTGCAATTGAAGAAGAAAGCCTCTTGACCTGTCAGTGTGTACTAGGATATTGGTAGATGATAGCATGCACTTTAAATAGGGGATCTGTAGCATGTGTGAAGATCTAGGCTCTACTGTCTGTTAGCATCTAGAGTTCAAGCATCACTGTGGCATTTTGTCCAGCCCTTCAGAATGCAGCCTGTCTTTTGACAGGCAGTTTGGGATTTTTTTTTTTTTTTTTTTTTTTTACTGGGTCAGAATAAAGGCTGGTGTATTTCCTTTGAAGTATTTTCTACTAGATACATTAGATGTATCTGAAAAAAAAAATTGATAGGTAAGCTCATTGTAGGATGATGGACAAGTCAGCTGTTTTCAAATCATCGCTTATAAGAGAATTGTCAATTGAAAAACAATCTTGATCATGCCAAGGTGTAATTTAATTAAATCAATGGGGAAAAAAACCCCAAACATTTCTAGTGTGTTCAGTTTGCTTTTGCAAGAACAGATACTATTGTCCTATCATGCCTTTGATAACTGGAGCTCTACAGTAAAATAGGTAGGCAGTGCTCCAATGTAGCTAAGCTAACAGCAATAGCTAAGGTTCCTTGACAGTTCTGGAGATGAGATAAAAAGGTTCTCTGAAGTACCACATCTAGGGTGATATTTCATCCCGCAGCATGGAAGATAACCTGTTACCTTGTGTGAATGATACCCCTCCTTCCTGACTTGTGAGAATATAATCCTTTCTCCATGTTAAAAAAAAAAAAAAAAAAAAAAAAAAAAAAGGCACTGCTCTTAACTATTGCAAGAAAACTCTGGATTTTATGCTTGTTGTAAAATTCTGTATCCATCCCATGCTGGTCTTCTATAGCTGAACTTAACTGTATTAAACCCCAAGTCAACCACACTCTCCTCTCTTAATAACATCTGGTAGTATTTTGATTTCAGTATCTTTCCTGTTTACTGAAGAACCTTGTGTTATGTGGAAGTGCATAACTTCAACATTTTCAACTAAATGTTTTATCTTTTTGTTCTTGCCTTTGATAAGAAGGGTTAGTACTTAATAAATTACAGTGATCTGTGGCTTAACATGAATAAATCTGTTCTTCAGAAACATGGTTACCTATATTTGATGCAAGTCTTCAACCTTATCAGGTGCATGAAATCCACATCTAAAGATCTGTTGGCCTGTCTTACAACCCATGGTGGTGATACTGGGGAATCCCTTTAGCAATAATACAGTATTAATTCAAGAGGTGTAGAAAGCTGTACTATAGTTTTTTAATGTTCATTTTGAAGTCTGTGCAAGAACCACTTCTTCCATTGCAGACCTATTCCAGTCACAGTGATAAAGAGGTTGTTGAAAGCACATGCTTTTAGCTGCTGCTCTTCTTTGAATCTGGAATGATGCAGTCATACTCAGTTTAAGGTAATAAACCAAAGTACATTATGATTGAAATACAAAGTGGCTTTCTTGTCTTGAAGGTGCTCACTAGTCCCCAGGAGGAATTTCTGAAAGTCCTAAAGATTTTCTTGTCAGTGACTTCCTGCACAAAGTTGTCCTTCTGCTTTCCTATTTCATCTCTACCTTTTTACTCTCATCTTGTAAGTCTTGCTGTTGAGACCTATTTAGGAAAAGAAATGGCATGTGAGGTGCTTGCGTAATTATGGTGCAGCTTAGACTGTTGTCCCGCAAGAATGTCTGCTTATGCCCTTACTGTGAGGAGAATATTTTGTATGCCCCACACCAGAGTAAATTTTCAAATAATTGGTACAGTAATCTGAATAGGTTTGTCACTTAAACTTGCTCTTCTGGGGGAGGGGGAGAATTAATTGTTATAGATGTGTAATGAAGTTCAAGAGACAGCAGTTAACTATGCTATTTTGAATTTTGCTGTGTAGGTGCAGCATTATTTTAAACTTGCCCTGTGTCTTCCCTAGCCTCCTCTTTTGGTCCCATTTCTGGTATACATTTTAATGCTTATTACTGTGCTAACATTAATTTTGTACCTCACTGATTTCTGTGGCCATTTTTTTTCCTTATACATAAAAACGTCCGTCTAAGTTGCAAAACTTCCTTTTAATTTACCATGACTTTGAAACATTTTTGAGGAAAAAACAGAATTCATCATTATTTTCATAGCTGTGCTGCCCTGGGCACACTTGCTCTACTAGTATGATGTTAGATTAAGTTAGTAGAAGATTTGTTTTGTGCTGGTGGTGTGCTCTGGCTGAAGTCATCTCTGCAAGCACCTGAGGTATTCCAATCAAAAGGACATGAAGATGATTAGAAATTGGAGCAGGCAAAGCTTGGGTTTTATAGGTACCTACACTAAAGTGTGAATTCCCCATTTAGTTACTTTTGCTATAGCTCAATGGCGTAGCTCCTGCCTTAAATAACAGTATGGGGTTTTTTTGGAGTTCATAAACAGCTTGCAGAAATGTTGATCCTCTGGGCCTAGGGTCTCTGCAAATAACCTCAGCATTCTTTATCCTTGGATTAAAACCATGTGCTGAATAAACCTAGCTATTAACAATCAGCACATAATTTCCTCAACCCCACGCCTTTTCAGGTCCAGGTCCATGACTAGGCCACCCCAGATCACCTTCTCCAGTATGGTGTGGTGCCCCAGTGTACAATATGCTGGTGACATTTCACCCCCCCTTGATCTGCTGGAGCCAACCTACATGAGTAAGGTAAGTCCATTTATTTTTCAATGTTGCTTAGTTCTGTAAAGTTTTTATTGTATACCCTATGTATAATTTTTAATCAAGGGCAAAAAACTTTACAAAACCATGTGCTATTGAAAAAGGACTTGTCCTTAAACTACAGGCAGCTCAGAGATAGATGCAGTGTCACCAGCATATTTAGAAATCTTTTCCCAAGAAAAAACAGACGGTTGTTACAGACGTTGGTGACTTGGACTCTGTGCGTGTATATTCTAATAAGAATATTTTTAGTTATTTAGGGAACTTATAACAGGTTTCATATTAGATTTGGAGGCCACCTTTTCTAATTTCTAGTTGGTAATTGTAGCGTTTTTTGCCTCAGAAATTTCCATAAGGAGCAAGTTTGTCTATGCTGTATCTGCAGGCAGTGAATTTCCTCTTGGTTAGTGCTTGTCTTTCACACGCAGTGTCTTCCACATGACTGAATTTCTTCTACGTGACATGGTTTTTGTGGTCGTGACGTACAGAAGAGCAGCAGTATTCGTGTATTTTGGATACACTTGCAAGATTTTATTTTAAAAGGTCAGCAGTTAGAAGCACAGACCTGTAGTGTCATCTGCCCAAAACTGAGACTTCTAACACTTGGAACGTAACATCTTGAATCTGTCAAGCTTTTCCAAAGTAGGGATTGCAAAGGAGAAGCATTAGCATCAGTTTGGAACATCGTTTTGTCTTAAGATTTTTAATCTTGCGTTTAAACACTTGAATCTACTCATCTCATATCTTCAAAGTAAAACTTCCTTCAAGCCTTGGAAGTTGTTTTACCAGGTTATCCCCTTCCATTTCTGTTGCTGCTTTGCCAGCCCATCTCAAGGCATGGAACTGCTTTATCTGAATCTGAAGGGCTCCTTTATTCCTTTTCTCGTGGTGCAGTATTCTGTTGTGACTCCCACAAATAGAACTTGCAAACTTTAGAGAAGCTAATATTTATTTTAGAACTTCAGAATATATTTCATGGGGTTGTTCAGCTTTGAAAGAGTTATTCTTATTTTTAATTTCCATTTTTCTTCTTACATCTGTTTTATCTTCTGGTGTGTTCCATTTCAGATTTTTGCAAGCTTCTGATCATGTGTGTAGAGCATTTAGGGTTACAAAAGCTCGATCCTTGTAGAGTGTTCTTTGACAGTTGTTACTGCAGTACAGATCCAATACAACATCCATCTAAGCATCTCCCTATTTCTTAGTCAGATGGGCAGTAAATTGCCCCAAAAGTGGAAGAAATGAAAATTCATCAGGCAGTTAAAGCCGAATGGTTAACCTGCAGCTCCAAAAATTTGCTCCAGATGTTAAGAATGTCTGTCTTTTCATGGAGATGTAATGCAAACACTTTCTCTTTAACTCTATGGTATTTTTTTAAATATCCTGAATTCCTTCCATGTACTGTGGCCTGGATATAAGAGAGTGCATTATCTTTTTAAATATAGAAGTTGTAAGTCTGAAAAATTCAGTTAAGTATGGTACATTTTCTTCAGTGCAGTAGGAGACTCTGGGGAACTTAATTTGCTTGAAGCTTTTTTATATGTGGAGGAAAGTATTCTTTTGAGTAAAACCAGAAAGGTATTAATGTATAAAGTTGACACTTGTTAACTAGATGGTATTATGCCTGTCAATAAATACTATTAAATTTATTTTTCTTTGTAGCATTTCATCTAGATAGAAGAAATTCACCACCAAACAGCTTGACACCCTGTCTAAAGATTCGTAATATGTTTGATCCAGTTATGTAAGTAAAACCAGTTATCTGTCTGTATTTCTGTAATCTTTTGGAAGGGTCTGTTTCTTTCCTCTGAGAGGGGTTTGGAAGAAGTGAGTAAACATGAACACCTTAAGAGAAACATGGATTGTAAAAAAAAAAAAAAAAAACCCCAAAAAACCCCAAAACAAACAAACAAACAAAAAAAACCCAAACCCCCCAAAAATCCCCAAACCAAACAAACACCCCCTCCCCCCCCCAACTTCCTCTTTCCTTCTTAACATCTATGAGAAGACATAAATAATCTTACTGTCTGTCCTCTGTCCTTCATTGTCGAGCTTTATGTCAATTCTTGAAGAGTGTGGCATTTAGTCAAACTACTTGGAGCAATGACTGATCTTTCTCCATTAATTAATTTTGTAAATGTTCAATTATATCAGCTGATAGAGGAGACTCAATGTGGCCTAACAACAGACTGTAAGTTTCTGAAGTATTGTTCGGTATTCTGGTGTATTTAGACTGTTATAAACTTGCAGTTTGCATTTAAAAGGCTGAAATTAGATGATTTATTACTTTATGGCAGTGTGACTGCCTTGTTTAGAAGCAAATGTAGTGGGATGGTTTTAAACAAATTAGTGCAGAGTACTGGCTTCTAATGCTCAGATACAATTCTAAAGTAGGTACCATGTATGAATAAGTAAAAAGCCTTGTTTCATGTGCCATGAGTTAAGGAAGAATAACTTTTTTGTAGTCTTTTAAAGCTTCATCCACTCCGCTATCCTGTTATATCCCCATTGGCTGTGGACTAGATCATGTTGGGAGCTGGGAACTAACATGTAGGTTATGCCAGCTAATCCTTTCTAATATTTGAAGCCTGTTTTGTCCCGTGCAAAGAGATACAGGGACTCCAGTAACTCCTCTGAAGCAATTTATTCCCTGATGTGATTGTATAAGGGAAAAATGAAGATGCTATACTGTCTGATGGAGTAAAAGTGAGATGCTAATTGGGACTGAAGAATATGAGGAGTGGAAAATAAAAGCTATTGATTAGAATAGGGAATAACAGGAAGTAGGAAGGGACACCGGAGTATGGACAGAAGTGATTGCAAAGTTTGGACTTATTTCTTCAACTCTGTTTCACTTCTGTTTCTAGCCACACTTAATTATTTAGTTCATTGCCTTATTAATTGGAAAGCTGTTAGCTAATTTAGCTGAGGACAGTGTTATCCCTAGCATAGAGAAGAACTCTAAAAAACTTTCTCAATGGCTTTAAGACTTAATGACTGTTCTGGGTAGAGGCCCAAATGTGGCTTTTTTCATAACTTTCAGGTTGCAGTAGGGTGAGCAAGACTGAAATTTTAGGCATTGTTCTTGAGGCAAATTGATCCTCCTGTAGGAGGATGAAATAAAAGATGAGATTCGCTGAGAATTTTGGGCAAGATCAACGTCCTGTTGTCCTTGCTACAAAGAAGACTTCATGAATTATATTGGTTAGTCTGAGTAGTACTGAAATAAATCCATTCCTGAAGCTTCACTGTAATATTTGTTGTTATGCTGTATTGGTTACTTTATTGTTTCAAAATATTAGCTGTTCAAAATGTCTACTGTTAATGGAACTAGTAACTGAGATGTTATTTTTGCCAAAACAATTTTCCTTTATAGGCTATGTCTTTGCTGTAAACTTCCGTGTTTTTCAGTACTGACCCAGTCTATGCCCAGCAAGTGCATTAAAAAAATAAGTTATAGACTAGGAGTTGTTCTCTTCTGGCGCTTCTCTTTAGCATAATGTCAGCTGTTTTGAACAGTGCAACTTCTAATACATTTGCTTTTTGTAGACCTTTTCTTTTGGAAGTTGACCTAGCTCCGTTACTGGGCTGCTGGATTATTGTTGTAGTGGGATACTTCATCCAATTCTACGTTGCACGCCCCAGGCCATTCCTCTTCCATGAGCTGTCTTGCAGAGGACTGCTGCTTAAGGAAGTACTTTTTATCACACTCTTGGAGTAATCTTAAAAAGAAAAGAAAGAAAAGAAAAAAAAAAAAAACAACCAAAAAAAACCCAACCCCAAAACCCTCAGTACAAGATAAATTACTTTATTCAACTGCTTGTGTCAAAAGAGGAAGGAGGTTTATGTTCTTGTCCAGATCTGGAAGGGATGAATGCCTTCACTGACCACCTGAAACACAGCGTGTACCAGTGATTGAGATTATATGGGCAAATACTGTTTTGATATTTGCCACGGGTGCAAGGTATGCTTAAGAAAATTAAGTTTTTAGCTGCTCTTTTAAGTCAAGCTGTTGTACACTAATGATAAATGACTAAGTACTTTTCAACAATATGCCAGTAGCTGGTAAAAGCAGCCATCCGTAATAGAGGTCTTTTCTCCTGACTCGAGAATCATCTGGGGAATATACCAGTTAATTTTTATTTATCAATGCTAAGTAATCATCTTTCTACTGCCAAAAGTCAGAAAACTTACCTGGACATTGTGAACCCTCAGACCACAGCAGCAGACTTAAACTTGAGTGTATGTTCTCGGCATTTACTGTGCCAGACACAAACCTGTTTTTTAAAATATTGATCTAAGCATTGTTTGGATAAGCCTGTTTCAGTGTTTCTACATCTACCACTAAGTCAGTAAAAAAAGGTTCATAAGGCATGGGTAGCATTCCTGCAAGACTCATGTTGACAGCTAATGGAACATACATGTGCAGGATCAGGGAAGGGCAAGTCATTTGTGTTGGGAGCCTATTTCATTATGGGAGATCCAAGTTAGTTGATAATTCATGATGTTTCATGTCTCAGGTCTGCAAAACACAAAAAGCAGACTAGACTGAGAATGTGCTTCTGCTTGATTTGCAAATGGGAAATGAGCACTTGGCAGTAATGCAGTGATTTCAGTATTTGGGAGAAATACACAGCAGAAAAGATGATTGCCTACTCTTAACAATATGATCTCTTCTTATGGTAGCTGGCTTTCTGCTGATGAATGCATGCTTCTTGAGAAAATTGACATGAGTCCTGGGCTGGGAGGGAATGCACCAAAGTCAAGATTTCACAGAATGATAGAATAGTTTGGGTTGGAGGTGTCCTTTAAAGGTCCTGGCTTTTGCAACTTGGAATGACTTTATTTCCCTAACATCCTGAGCACAGCATGTCATAAAGAAAATACTGTTGTTTACACTGTTAGAGAAGGGGAAGAAGACGACTTGTATACTCCCTTCATTTTGAGCTATCTAGTAAAAAGAAAACACTTTTTTTTCTTCCAACCTGTGTAGGGTGCATCTTCTCCTAACTTTTGCAGGGTTTTAAATTGTAGGTGTTTTCCACTGGAAAGTCTCTCTCCCAGTAGGCACTTCATTTGGATCTTCTTTGCATTCTTGTGTCCCCCTCCCACTTTTGTTTGTTTATATATGATCTGCCTGTGTAAGGGGCATCAACTGGGAAGTCTGATCCTCTAACCAGTCAAGGTCAAATGACAGAAACAAATCTGACATTCCGTGTTGCCAGAGTCCCTCAGGTGTTGTGTTAGTGTCCTGCTCGACAGATTTAAGTAATGTCCATGACCAATTCCCTATGTACATTTATCCCCACCATGTTGTTTTTTTGTTTGGTTGGGTTTTTTTTAATGAATAAGGAGGAAGGTAGATTAAATATTTCAAGAATTTTGGCCTTATGTAGAGAAAACTCTTTAAAACTACCCAGAGCTCATGATAGTATTATTGAAAGAGTAAGTTCATTGTTTTTTGTGTAAAGACTATTCAGGCAGGCTTAAAGGTGTATTAAGGCTGTTGAAATTGTTTTCCCTCGGCTTAGATTTATTGTATTAAGACCAGGTAGTTCCTGCAGTACCTTCACAAAAATACATAGACTTCTGTCTTCTCTAATGATGTACCTAAAGGTTGTTTAGTCTTGACAGTAAAACATTTTTTGTGAAAAGCCCCCCCCCCAAATTGGAATCTGATTTTAACAACTTCTACTTCTGGATCTAGATTGGCATGTAACCTATGGGACAAATGCAGTTTGATGCTTTGTTTGGGATAGTGAATAGCTATTTCGGTGATGAGCATTGTCTGAATAGCTAAAAAGTTCCTTCAGTCTGCTGAAGCCTGACATGTAATGTTGCTTCCGTGGCTGCTGGTAGAGGTGATAGAGCAAAGGGGCAGAGGCCTTTACAGAACAATGGCCAGCCTGTCCCAGCAGCTGAGAGAAGACGAGTTCATGGCTGCTTGCAGTTTCATACAGGAGGGTGATGCCAGGCTGCTGGAAGGGGAGGACAACCCCCTCCCCCAAATACAGATGATTCCTTTTGATTCTTAGGGTTGAACTTTCTAAAGTGGACTGTAGGACCCAATTTACTGACTACTCAAAAGCTAAAGTACTAAATCTGTCCCAAAGGCATTTAACAGAAAATGTCAAGTTACAGAGAAACCAAACTCAGTGGGGAAGGACGAGATTGTTGTGAATGTTTAAAAAAATACTGTGCTTAATTAAATCTTTCATTGTTTGCCTAGGGAAATTGGTGATCACTGGCATCTAGCAATTCAAGAAGCCATCTTGGAGAAATGCAGTGATAATGATGGAATTGTTCATATTGCTGTTGACAAAAATTCACGTGAGGTGACTGTCTTTCTAGTAACATCTTAATGCTTTGTTTATCCTTGTCTGTTGGACTTTAAAAAAACCCCAAACTTCTCTTTCTTAACGCAGGGTTGTGTATATGTCAAGTGTCTCTCTCCAGAGTATGCTGGAAAGGCTTTCAAGGCATTACATGGCTCTTGGTTTGATGGTAAGGAATGGGGGTTTATAACAAAACATGGGTAGAAATGACAGAAGATGGGTGCAGTTGGAGTTCTTTTAAATAGTGAAATGTTTTACATCTAAAGTATTGAGCTGTAACAAAAATAGGATCTTTTTAATAGTCACCACCTGGTAAACTAATTACAGTGTAATGATGTGTTTGTGTGTATTATGTCCTGAAGGAAAATGTAGTAATACTGAACTAGAAGGTTTCTCTTTTCCTATTTCTTTGCCTCATAGGAAAGCTGGTAACGGTAAAATACCTGCGACTAGATCGGTATCATCATCGTTTTCCCCAGGCTCTTACTTGTAACACTCCACTGAAGCCATCAAACAAACACATGAACTCTATGTCACATCTGCGTCTTCGGACAGGCACAACTAATTCTCAGGGAAGTTCCTGAGAAGACTTTCTACAACTGCTAGGACTGTTACTTGCAACAGGAATTTTCCTGTTTGGCTGCCGTCTTCCTTTTTTAGTGCTTTTTGTATGTAATACTTTAATGAATTAAATAAAAGTTTGAACGTTCCAGAAATCTTGTTTCCAAAGGGACTTAGCAATGAGGCAGTAATACTGAGCTGACAAAAAAAGTAAAAGAAAAAAAATTGCTTCAGGAAGTTTTCCGGGGCTATAGTAAACCAATGCATTTAAGTTTTGCATGAGGAATACCGAATTCATTATACATTTGCAGATGTGGTGACTGTATTTTTGCACCAAGAAGTGTTTTTGATAATACAAAAGCATGGAGAAAAGATGACTTCCTGTATTTCCATAGTTTCCTGTGAAATAATCTTGTGGGTATTTTGTAACAAACAACCTACAGTTCCTGATGGTGAATAAGTTAAAATTTCTTTTTCAGTCAATATTAGTTTTTTGTTGCTGTATAAGAATCTTTTTCTGCAGCTTAGGGTATGGGGAAAGTTTAATCTGGCATTAGTGGTTGCGTATAAGTGTGAGGGAAAACAAACTGAATGCGGATGTACTGGGTTTTGTATATAAATGTAAATGCTGGTGGTGGCAAAAATGGTTGTGTTCTGTGAGGATGTCTGCATTGAAGCAGTGAATAAGCTTCCTATTTTATTCAAAACCTAATGTTTTATATGGTTTTGGCTGTACCATGACAAGAGGCCAAATACCTTAAAAGTGTTAGATACAGGTTAAATATCTTTTGTAGGTTTTATATTAAAATACCTGACTATGATTTTTGTGAAAGGTCTGATACCAATTGTAATGAATTCAAATTTGTGAGCAATAAAGAAGCAATTGGCAGATACTGGAAAAATATTTTGTGAAAAGCTGTATTTATTATTACAATTGCCAGGGCTGTGACAAAATACCATTGGGATTAAGTGACTTTCCCAATATGTTATAACTTGTTTTAATGAACGAGTTACCTGTTAAAATTTTAAAAGGTACATACTTCCTTGCAACAATTTTGGCTGATGCAAACAAGAAGTACAGCTGACAGTAAATCTTGTGATTCCAAGCTTGTAAATTTACTAACATTTACCTAGAAGTACAAAATTGTTGCTGAGAAGCTTAGTTGCAAATCTAAGATTATTGGCTTTACTAATCCCCACTTCTACAACAATTTTATCTAATTATCCAGCTGAACGTCCTGTAGGAGGTGAGACTGGAAGCACACCAGTCCCACAAATTTTACTGAAACTCACTTTACTTTGTAGATATGATGGATTTGCAGCATGAACTTGCACAAATAATGCACGTTTTTCTTATGGTTAAGTAAACATGATGCACACTATTCTGCAACAGAAAATCCTATTGTGCCTTACCTTTGTGCTTTTGTGGGCACCATGTTTATTATTGGAGAGTTTGTTAACTGAAAAATTTTAAATCCTCAGTTTTATGTCTCAGATGCTAATGAATGAGTATATATAATATATAATCAGCCATGCAGAATTCTACTTACCAAGGACAAGTACATATTTTTGATGGGTAAGTAGATTATGCCAGGTCTGGTAGATTTTGATGAGTTTTACTATATACATATATGTATATGTATAATATACATGTATATGTATTATATATATGTATATAAACTAATTTTGTTGTATTTGATGTGCATCATAGTGATTTGTTAACCTGACCTTAGTGACCCCATCTTGTGACCTGTTGCAAGAGTGAATGTAAAAATAGTTGTGGCATTTTAAAAGGTCGCCTCGATGCAAATGCATCTATCTTGCTTCTAAACTATATTTCTTGTAAACACTGTACATTTTATTATTGTAATATGTACTATTATGCAGCTTACTTTACCTTAAACTGTTAAGTTGACCAATATCCCTTCCTGCAAGACAGATGGGAATGTGTGTAATACCTGAACATTTGAGAAAAATCAGATGTTTGTTGTAATTTGTCACCCTGTCCTGTAAAAACAAACAAAAAACCAAACCAAACTCGAATTAAAGGTTTATTAGGGGTTTTTATACGCGTCTCACCTTCTAGATATTTGGCTGTCTCTTTGACTGGAATACTTGTTTCATCAGGGGAGTGAGGGGGGAGGTTAATTAATCATAGCCACCTAACGTTTCGTGTGTGTTAGGATTTCAAGCGGAACAGGTGTGGCTGCGAGCTGAAATACCCAACGGAGCATCCCTGAAGCGTCTGTCCCAGGGCCTGCGGAGGAGGCAGAGGTGAAGAGTCTTAGCCGTGTGTTTTCAGCTCGTTTCTTGTATTTCGAGTCCTCAGAGGGACTTTGACAGGCTAACAGAAGACAGAGGCTCTTATTCTGTTATTACATTTATATTACGCTGTTTTAAAATGGTTTCAGTGATGATTTGTACGGAAGGGTGGGGGGGCGGGAGGACCCAAGGAGGGTCTGTATGTCTGTTACTTACATGCCTTTGCCCAGCTCGCTTTTGGCCCCGCCCCGGGCGGGGGGGACTTTAGCTGCATTTTTTTTTTTTTTTTTTTTAAAGATGTGCAAGGTGGGCGTTAAGAGCTGCCTTAATTTCTGTGCCTGTGACGAAGTCCGTCATTCACTCGCCTTCTGGCCGCCGGCCGCGGCCCGCTGCCATGGGGGCGGCGGCGGCTCCCGCCAGGCTGACACCCCCGAAACCACCCCCGCCACCCCGCGGTGGGTCCGGGCGGCGGGGGGCCGTCTCCTCTCGGGCAGGGGAGCCGGGGCCGTGCTCCCTCGGAACAGCAGGAGCGTTATTTGTGAGAAGGCGAGAAGCTGCTCGGCTGGCCTTTCCCCAGCGCACCCCTTCAAGTGAAGGACAGCGCGCTCCGGGCCCGCCGCGGGGACGGGACGGGACGGGGTCCCGGCCCTCGCTGCCGGGGCCCGGGCCGCCCCCCCCCCGCAGCGGCGCCGGGGTCGGCCGCCCGCCCGCTCTGCGGGGCCGGGCCGTGGGGGGCGGCGGGTGTCGTCGTCCGTCCCCCCCCCCCCCCGGCTCCATGTTCATATTTGGCCTCGGCCGCCGGTGCCCAGGAATTTCCCGTCATGCTCCCCGGGCGGCGGGCCCGTCACTGCGGTCCCGGGGGGCGGGCGGGGGGGGCCGGGGCCGCTCGCTCGCTCGCTCCCTCGGGCCTCTCCTCATGCGCGCTGCGCCGCCGCCTTTGCCTTTGCCGCCGCTCCTCTCCGCGCTCTGCCTGGCGCTGGCGGCCGCCGCAGGAGCCGCAGGTAGGAGCCGCGGCGGGCAGCTGCCCCTCCGCCGGCCGCCGCGCCGCGGGGAGGGCGGGCCGGGGGGCTGCGGCGGGGGCGAGGGGAGGAGCGGCCGCGGCGGCGCGGGGGGCCGGGCCGCACCTGCCGGGGCCGCGGCGGGGGCGAGGAGCGGGTCCCGGCTGAGGGCCCCCCCCCCCCCGCCTCCCGCCTGCCCGGGCCCTGCCGGCGGCTGGGGCCGGTGCTCGGGGCGATCCCCCTCGCACGGAGCGAGCCCCTGAGAGGGGTCGCCAGCCCTCCGGCCCGGCCCGGCCCGGCCGCCGCGGCGTCCCTGCGGCCGCCGCAGCGGCTGAAGCGCGGGGACCCCGGGCTCCGGGTGTCCTTGGGTGCAGCCGCCGCTTCGGGCTCGGAGACGAGGTAAATAGTTTCTGGGAGGTACAGCAAAAAGAGCTGGCGTGGTGAGGCAGCGCTTGTCCGGGTGCGTGATCAGGTCGGCTCCGCTGCGGTCGCCTGCTCGGTAAATTGTGCTTCGTTGGTCAAAAAAGGAGCTTAAACTTCACACGGGCTTTCAGAATTTGGTCGCTTTTCTGGAAGGGAGCGCAGTGTGCTCGCTTGATGGGTTGGTTTTGTGTTACGCTACTGACAAACGTAGCCGATGCGAAGAACGAAGTATAATTCGTTTCTTACTGTCCCCTCTCCAAGTTAATGTAGCTGTACTTGGTGCGTCTTCGTATTCCTGGAAATAGAAATGAGACTCAGTTGAGCTTCCTGTAATATTTGACAAACCTGCTATAAATGCTGGCTTTTCTGCTCAAGCTGAAATTCAGTCATCGTCCCCTCAGCTTAAAGACTGTCTGAAGGCGCTGTGATCTTAAATAGGGCTAACTGTTTATTAAAAATGCCAAATCTAATGATGGGTATCTACAGGTAAGGCAAGATGCCTACTGTTACCCAGCGATGAAAGTCAGATCTCTGTAAGAGTTCTGGCCTTAAACACAGCTTTTAGGAAAGTAGAGCGCCTTACATTATATATTCTAAGCTTCCCATTGTTACTATCAAAGTGGTTCTGAAACTTGGCTCTCTCAAAAGATAGATGTCAGAATGAGATATCTGCAGTAGGCAGATACCTTTGTCATACCGATATGGCTTGTTTATGGCAAGCGGTCTGTAAATGGAAGAGCCAGCTCCACTCCCACTATGGCACAGTGCCATTCCTCTGAATCCAGTGTTTAATGCTTAGAATTTGTCCTGTTTATGTTCTTGCCCTCGCTGAATTAACACAAGTGCTTGCCGTCTTCTTTGCTGATGATTCCCAACTTTTTATTGCACTGCTGCATGCCTTTGCAGTTCGTCATGATTCCTCGTCTGCCAAATTTGGTTGGTAACAGTGCCCTTTAGGTCTGATTCTGGAAGTAGTTTCCATGTGGCTTGTCATCTTAATCAGATGTTTGCTCATAGTTTCTAAAAGAATTGCCTGCTTTGCTGTAGACATGGCTTATTTTAGAACAGTATCTCTTAATTGTCTTTTAAATTTTACATAGGGAATTACATATGGTGAATAGCTTAACCAGAGTTACTAAATACTCCTGGAATTCTGAGATGAAAGAAGGTGGGTTTTTTTGGTTTTGGTTTTTTTTTTAAATCAAGTTCTGCACTGATTTCTCAAAACCACTGAAGTTAGTGGAGTTAAGCCATATATAGCTGAGTCCAGAATGTGGTTGGTTCGTCCTTTTCCTGTCTGACGTTCCTTGGATCTTTATAACAGACATTTGAAAAGATCTTTTAGGAGGAAAAAAGAATTCTATTTCTCCCCCAAAAGCACAGTCTTTAAAAATAGCGCCTTTGTATATGGGGTAATGTTTCTATATTCGGTAGCAAAGCCATATGAAGCAGTTGATCCTAGACAAAAATAAAATCTTTTGACTGAATGACCTTGCTTATTTTTCCAAGTGGTGGTAGTTATATGCTCTCACAGCCATTTGGTTAATACAAATTTTTATTTTTGTACGTACCATAAGAATTCCTTACAGCTGTTCGATAAGGGAAACTTGCACACAAGGAAGATATTTGGTCCTTTGCCCTGATGTTTATGAAGGTATGGGAGGATCTTGTTTACCTACTCACGTTTTGTCAGCTTTGTAAGATGATACTTGTTTCTCTATCATTGGAGGTCCAGCCTATTTATTACATTAGAAATGCTAGAAAATGAAATTTCCCTTTTAGGTGCATTGTTAAAGGTTCTTTTGTTACTTATTTTAAAAGATGGAGGAATAGGAGGATGAAGGGGGAGAGAAGAGATCGCTCTGTTAAGCATTTAATCTTCTTAGCCAGAAGGTTAAGAAGTCTGCCTGTCTGCATCTGACTGGCATCGCTACAAGCCAGCGATGCAGTAAAGCCATGCAATTTTGAGATGGCTCTGTTGAGCTGCATAATTAAAGTGAGTGCGTCCTCATTACAGAGCAATTCCTAAGCTACACGCAACTTTATATTAGTCATAGGTAGGGAATATGACCCTCTTTTCCCCTTTCTATTCTTTTTCTTTTTTCATTAAAAGCTGCAGTTTCGGCAGCACTCGGGCTATGAACTTAAGCTGTGGAGGCTTTAGCTGATGGGAAAGTGGGATAAACTATCAGCCTAATTACAGCTTGGTATAGCCCTGATTTGTTTAAGGGTTCCTTTAGCCAAAAGACCCCCAGAAAAATGGACCCTCAAATTCCTGGTGTATTTATGACGGTGTGTTTAGGAATTACTGTAGAATAAAGTCGGGTATGGATTTATCTTTCCCTGAATAACTCTGAAGTTGGTATGCTTATTTTGGAACAGACTCCAAGGCTAGATGGAAATAGGGTGTTTCTTGCTCTGGAATAATCGTGTCCATACATGGAGTTACTTGGAGGCTACTTTCTCGACACAAGCCAGAGGTCTTTAAAACATAACAATAAAAAACCTGCAAGCTTTTGGGGCATTTTTTTTTTTAGTGTCTCATAGAGTAAGAAGTGGCTACAGGTTAACTTCCCCTTCCCTCACTCTTGTGGCTTCTGTAGGATTGTATTATTATGGTTTTGGGTGCTTCATTTGTCTCAGAAGTATCTTAGGTTCTCAGTAAACTATTAATATGTACTAGATTAAAAAAAAAAAAAAAGGCACAAAACTAAAGATTTAAGTCGTCAGCTGTGGAACTTGTGAATATATAACCAACTAGCAGTGTTTTAGAAGTAATTTCCAACCAAGCACTTAAGAAAAGGAAGGGAGCACGTATTGCATCATTAACTTCTACCAGAAGATGAAGAATGTCATTCTGGGTTTTAACAGGGATTTTTGTGTCCTTAATCTGTGAAGATGGTGATCCTTATGTTTTCTCTGAAAATAGGGTAGTAGAATTCTTTGGGAACCCCATTTGTGGTGAGGTAATTGGAAATTATAATTTATCTGCTTAGCTCCAGCCTTCTGGTTCTCATTTAGCAACCTCAGTTCCAATAGCATTATCTGAAAACCGCACGGTCTAGCAACTGGTCCTGGGAATAAAGAGGCTTTTCTCAGTAAGGACTTCAAGACCTGAGGAATTGAACGATACTGGCCCAAAACAGGCAAGAACAATGCTTAAACTTCTAAGGTGCTAACGTGGTTTTGCTGTCTTCATGGACTTAAGTTATAGTTTAGCATTGTTTTGTGATATGATTAATAGCATAAGTACTTCCTTATTTAGGCTGAGCGGTGGAAATTATCGTTCCAGTAAGTTTTGCATTTAAACATGTTTCAGCTTTTGAGTGTTGCACAGACAAAAGTCTAAGGACGGGACTTCTTTAGAGCTCCCCAGTTAGCTCTTTCCTTTCAGTAGAAGCATCTGAACATCGGGATTGATGATTTCCTTGAAATGTGGGCACAGCTCAGCAAAACGTACATAGCGTGCTAAGGCATCGTTTTGTTGGGAAGTGTCACCACATCCAAGAAATCTTACGAGTAACATCATGCATGGCATTTGGAAGTATTTCCCCAGGGGTCTCTTTAACTCTGCGTTCTTCCAAACAGGGACAACGCCTTCGCGTTTCACCTGACGGAAAACAAATCCCTACTACCAAGGAATAACAATAGTGCTGATGGAAAGTAGCTGCCAAATGCCACCACTTTCACTCTGACCGCACAATGAAAATGGAAAAAAAAAATCAACACAAGGAACCTTAGCAGCTTCCTGGGGAAGTGATCCGTGCCAGTCGTCGCCAAAAGGAAACGGCCCCGAGAGCGTTCGGTCTGGCTGAGGGATTGCCCTGTTCTCGTTCCCCTCTGTTCCCCGTGTGCGGTTCTCGGGGAAATCCGCAGGCGAGGCGGTGCCTCCGGCCGCACGCGCCGAGAGCGTAGGTGGTTTGAACCACCTCGAGGACCTGTGTGGCGGGCGGCTGGGGCGAGAGCCGCCTGGATGCAGTTCATGCAGTTCAGTTCGTGCAGCGGGTTTTGATAGCGTAGTGAGCCTGGCTGTGGGTCTCCTGCAACTGGTTCACGAGCAGGCATTGGTTTGATACAAAGTTACAGTACTCACTCAAATCGGCTAAGAAAAATGGGTAACTTTGTACAAGGAGGCTTTGCTGCCTGGGTCAGATTGTCACCATCCTGCTGCTGGGAAGAAGCTTGATACTAAACATGAAGCCAGTGCAAATCTCTCCTTACGTGTCCTGATGATGAGCAGTCACGACTTGCACCCAGTTCAAGCTGAATTTGTACTAGTGAGTGATCCAGCAGCGCACTGATCCAGTCTTAATGATGCTGAAATCAAAGCTTGCAGATCAGGTTGGTTAGGCTTCTGCTCCTTCACGCCAATGGCACTGTCAGTAGCCATGGCATGAGTTTGAGGGAGAGAAGGGAGTAAGACACAACAGACGCGTAGGCTGCCAGCTCAGGGACAGGCAGAAGAGTTGAGGTGGATCAGCCAACTGTGTGAAGTTAAAGCCCTGAGATGCAAATTCAGAAACTCCACAAATAAAGTGATTTGGGTTTTCTATAGCTTTATCATCTCTGCTTTCGAATGGCTGAAGAAAATCTACCCCGTTGGTCAAAGCCTAGTATCTAACTGCTTGCTGTGGGAACTGTACTTCTAGACTGTATCCTCGTTTTTTCCTGGTTTTTTTTTTTTAGGATTAAAATCAGTGTTTCATTAGGTCTTTTGTATATACAGTGGAAAAATACCCTGTGCTGACAGCAAACCTTTTAACATCTCTTTTTGTAAGAGAAACCAAATTGTCTGTGTACATATTTGTTCTGTGTGCTCCTGCTGTAACTTAAAACAAAGCACATGTAAGGGACAAACAAGATCTCCACCGACCTGTGTAGCAAATTAGTGGCTTACTCAAGGAGGGACCCGCTGGATGCTGCTGGCTTCTAATCTTCTGCAGAACCTGTCATCCCTCATCCAAAACCACAAGGCAGCTTTGCTGCTTGCCTCTGAACTTGAGAGAGGTGTTGGATTGTACCAAACTATTTTAGTGGCTGTTGAACTGTGCTGGGAAGGATTACAGCAGATACTTTGCAAGACCCTAAGACTTTGCCCGTGAAGTCCTTTAAAATGTGAAATACAGTAGCTGTCTGGCACAAAACAAGCCTTTTTTGTTGCTCTGTCACGTATGAATTACATAATAGTACATTTTTATCTAGCGACAGTCAAGTAATAACTATGACAGTAATACAGACAGAGTAATAGCTGAGTGATGTAATGCTATTTAAGACAAGATGCAGGTTTTCAGAGCATTATCCTATCTCCACAGTCAGTGTTGTAGACTAAACAAACGAAGTCCTTAAAAATTTTTTGTGGGGATTTGGTTTTCTGAACCACTCTTTTTATATTTCTCCTCTGGACTTTCCTCAATTGTCTCTGTCCTGTGCCCCAAACCAGCAGGGTATTCCAGCTGATACCTCACTGCTGCTGAGGAAAGCAGATTTCTTCCCCAGCCCCTGCTATTATGTATTGTGCTTCTCTTTGTAATAAACTCCAGATTGTCATTTGCTTTTTTTTTTTTTTTTTAATAGTTTCACATTGTTGGCTCAATTTATTGTCACTGTAACCTTGACATCCTTTTCTGCAGTACTGCTGCTGCTCTGGTATTCTTCCTTTTGGTTTTGTGCATTTGAGGATTTCTTTTAAAGTCCAAATGTGGTTCTTAGTACTTGGCTGTATTGAATTTCATCTTACTGATTTTTGACCATTTCTCCAGTTTATTAAGACCATCTTGAGTTCTGCTCAGCTCTTCAGAGTGCTTCCCACTCCTTGCAGGTTGGTGTCTCTCCAGTTTTAGTTAAGACTCCTTGCTGGGTTTTGACCTTAGTCAGTAGGAGAAGTGCTGAACAAGTGTGTTTTTTCAAGCAGCTCTGCACCCATGTTACAGGACCTTGATCCAGAAGGAGGGTGCTTTTCCAGTTTGCTCTGTCAAAAAGTATTTTATATTTGAGATTGGTTGGATTTACTGTTTTCCTCCTGCCTGCAGAATAGAAGGAAAGAAGGAAAGTACGTTGGTTGATGAGGTTAGATTTTGGCAAGTCCGTCCTGGCGGCTTACTGCTTTCTAATTTTCAGTTGCCTACTGTAATTTGTTTAGTTGTCAAACTAAACTGATTGTTCAGTAATTTGTTTCAAAAGCTTTCTGGGTGTTGAAGGTAGGCTTATAGCCATGTAGTTCACCAATCGGTCTTTTCTCCCTTTTTAAAAATGGACATTGTCAGCTTATTCCTGAGCTTTTGGAAAGGCCAGAGCCTTTCAAAAATCCTCCAAGGTGCTTGCTCTTTTCTGAACGATTGCCCCAGCTTGTTTCCCAATTACTGTAGGATAGATTTCCTAACCTGTCAGAGGAGGAAGAGCAACCCCAGACAAAGGTTGCAGACGCACAAGATAGCTCCGTCATCCAGGAATACAGCGATTCAATGTTAGTATGCCTAATTTCTGATAGTCTCATATTTATCCAGCTAAAGCACCTGAAGTGAGTTCCTAAGAGTCAGTAGGAAAGCTTGATAGATTTTGATAAAGTGCTCTCTCAAAAGAAAATGCAGCTTCAGCAGCTTCATTGACAAGATAGTTCATTCCAGAGCCAAGTGACTGTCGTGCTCCACTGACAACGTGCATACAGAGGACTGTCTGTGCAACAGATTTCAATGGTTTGAAATTAGTCACTGCAGCTGCTTCAGATGATTACCTCTGCTGTTTCTTAAAAAAAAATCACTCAAATACACTGCCATTGAAGGTCATCTGGGCAGTCAACCTGTTTCCAACCAGATAATCTGTTGTGTGTGTTGCTTTCTTTGTATTGAGTTACAAATAGCGAAATTTGCAGATGGGCTTAACTGATCATAGTGTATGGTTTATTAATTTTCTTACTTGTTTTGCATAGCAACTACATAAAATTTCCAAACATCTAGCTAAGTTCTGTCTGTGAATATCTAAGTACATACATAAATGTAAGAGAGTGAGAATCTTTCTGCACATACATACCAATGCTATAAAAATACCAAACAAATATATCAGAATTCTAACCAGTAATTCCCGTTTCAAAAAACCTTAAGGTGGACATAGAGCTGGTACGTCCTTTGTCGTTTCATTTGGATAAAGGGTGCTGAAGGCTTGCATGCTCAGCACTGAGATGCGCTGAAGCAAACTGTGGGAGGAGAACGGTCCTGAGCTGGGGACTGAGGATGCCGTGGGGGCATGGCTGAGTCGCTGAGGAATTTCTGATGTGTCAGTGAGTGGTGTGAAATGTCAGGACCAAGAGGGGAAAGAGGGACTCACGATGTTTTAAGCGGAGGATTTCCTTTTTTGGAGCGCGACTCCAAGTAGGACAGAAACAAACTGCATTTTGGGGCAAGGCTTAATGAAGTTCCTGACAGCAGGCTTCAGTGGGGGGGGGGCTGCCTGCGGGTGCAGTGCTGCTGCCTCTGCTGAAAGAAGTGGAACAGATGTCACTTTTAAGAACAGATGATGCAGAGAAAACCTTCAAATTTATCTTAGAATATTGATCCAGATGGGAAGCTGAACTACGAAGCCTTGAAACTAGCAAAAGGCCGAGGGAAGAGGAGAACGAACTTGGTGGCTGCATTGTTCCCCCTGGGACCCTCCAAACGAGACGAGCTGAACTGAGCGGTGTGCCTACCCCGTGAGCCAGCTGCACCGGCTCGGGCAGCCCTGGCATGAGCGTCTGGGGGGGCTCCGCGCAGGATGGCTGCCAGCCCTGGCGTGAGCGTCTGGGGGGGCTCCGCGCGGGATGGCTGCCAGCCCTGGCGTGAGCGTCTGGGGGGGCTCCGCGCGGGATGGCTGCCAGCCCTGGCGTGAGCGTCTGGGGGGGCTCCGCGCGGGATGGCTGCCAGCCCTGGCGTGAGCGTCTGGGGGGGCTCCGCGCGGGATGGCTGCCAGCCCTGGCGTGAGCGTCTGGGGGGGCTCCGCGCGGGATGGCTGCCAGCCCTGGCGTGAGCGTCTGGGGGGGCTCCGCGCGGGGCTGCTGCCAGCGCTGGTGTGAGCAGGCAGGCAGCATCGCCCCTGCCCGCAGGTGGCTCACGGCCGAGGCCGTGGGAGCTGACCCTGGTGATAACTCCAGTATTAGCCCTGCTGTATGCTTGCTCTAACAGAGCAGGAGAAAATATTTATTTTTTTCTTTCCAAAGGTAAGTACTTTTCGCTGTGCAGAAAGGTTTTGCGTGGTTACCGTTGGCTGCAAGTCTAGCTGGTGGGTATAGGATGGGTATTTTTGTCTTTTGCATGTATTTAGGGCTGGGAAATATGGACTGAAAAAAATATAAGTTTAATAAATATCTTCAGTCAATTAAAAGAGGTGGAAGAGACACCGCATTCTGGACACTTGAGGGAGAATTAAAGAGCAGGGAAATAGTCAAAGCAGGTTTTAAAGTAATATATTTAGCTAGAATTACTACTACTTTTGTTCATGAATTGAAAAATAGCTTTAGGATGCCTAGAGGTGCAGGTGCTTGTGTACACATCCAGTGTAAATATATTTAGCTAATTAAAAAAAAAATGCTATGTTTGTGCATTTTTTAACTGCACTGGAATGAAAATAGGAATTCAGCTCACACAGATTCCAAGTAACATTTTTCATTGAAAAAAAGTTTGCCTTTGGACATTTTCTCTTCTAAGAAGGAAAAAGAGTCCTAAATAAATGTTTTTATCCCTGTAATTACCTAAATACAGGTAGATGTACATATAATCCTGGTTATTAAATAGTGGCAGAAAATTTCTTGTAAAGTTATATATTTTTTGCTAATCAACTTACTTAATTATAGCCTAACCAAGTGAAGATTCGTTTTAAGAAAATGGTGTTACAGAAATTTAAATAAAAGTATTTGTTAAATTAATCTACCTTGGACAGTGGTTTAAAATCAAATAACCTTTATGTTTTAATCAAATTAATTGCTGTTAGGATAGAAATAGTTTTCATTGCTCTCTCACTTTTCAGTCATTGACATTAAGTATTAGCTCATCTGATTGTACTGTAAGTTCAAAGAATATTTAAAGTGTAAAGATAAATACTCTTATTTGCTGTAGTGCCTTCTCACTTCTATTCATAAAAATAAAAGTACATCTCTGACTAGGGAAGACTTAGGAGTTTCTGTTTTACTCGACGGAATTTTATTTTGGTATGGATTAGATGCTCTTTTTTTTTTTCAACTGCATAAAGGTTCTTTGGTTTTAGGATGGTTAATGTTACAGTGTGTGAGCCATTCTTTTATGGTTTTTGTGCAGTATCAGAATTTTTTCATGCTGTAATTTTTTAAACTATTTTTGGATAAAAGGCTGAGGTTTTCTTGTATATTCATAAGGTTGCTCTGCATACCATCATGACACAGTCTGTATGATCAAAGGTGCATTTTTAAAGAGTGCTTTTATTCTGTTGACATATGCATAGACTTCTGTGTGCTGAGGATGTTATTTGAAGGATGTTGCTTGAAGGAGAACTCAAGAGACTGTGTAGTATCTAATTTTACGAAAGGGAGATGGCTCCTCTCTGTGGTGATGAGCGGTATTGGCTTTTAGGGAAAGCCACGTAGAAAATTTCCATGTAAGGGAGACTGCTGGGGAGAGATTGGCAGCTATGATGTCTTTAACTCGAAATGCTTTGCTAGTAGCTGGGATGATAAAAAAAGAAACAACCAAGCTGAATTGGCCTGAAATGCAGTTGTGCTAGCTAACAGAGAGATCATAACTAAATTTTATAAACCCCATGCTTTACTTACAAGCTTTTTCACGAAGTATGAGATGGTGCTCAGGTCTGGTTCACAGTCTGATCTGAAAATTATATTTTCTTGTGTAGTAAACTATAAAAATACAGGGAGATAATTCAGCTTTCACGTGGTTTGTGCCGAAGAATTGAATGCTGAATGAAATGACACAGGCTGATGTCTGGGTAGGATGTGGGTCTATGTGTGTCTTTTGCACTAGAGGTTTATTTTTCTCGTAGGATGCGTGGTGTTTATAGGCACATTATGTGCGTATACATGTAGATAAATATTAGCACCAACCACTTTTTCAATTAAAAGAGTTTTAAATATCTTAAAAATCTGCTGGCCATAGACTTACTGATTATTTGTTGGTAATTTCCTATATACAATGTAATAACTCCATGGCATCTGATCCTGCATTGAGGATGCTTTAGTCTGCTGCTGTGGCAGGGAGCGTTGTTTCTTTGGGGTTTTTTATTCCCTGGTACAGGTTTTACTCTGAGAGCTCATGAAATCAGAAGCCAAAGCAACGGCTGAAATCACAACTGTTTTTAGCTCTGATGTGTTCAGGGTCCTTGTCTCCTTCAGTGGACTACTAAGTGTCATTTCTACATTTACTACATAGTGCCTCATAAAAGAGGGTCATCAAATTTAACTCATCTGTGATGCTTCAGGATTCAGCTTCTCCGTGCAGAAGTGACAGCTTCCTTCACACCTCCTGCCCCGCAGCCCATCTGTGCTGTGCGGGACAGGAGTGCACTCTCAGCAAACCACTGCAGGGCTGGTTTTCCTTTCTCTGATTTTAGGAATGAGTGAGGCAGTGCTCTTTTCAAAAGAATGTACTTTTTTGATGTTTAAGGTTGGAAGTCCTGCTAAGTTATACCAGTTCTCAGCTGGAGGCTTTCTCTTTGCTTCATTTTTGTAAGATATTCTACCTAAAAGAAACGGCTCGTATCATGTGTCTATTGCGTATCATCACCCAGGCAAATAACCTTCGTAAGCTGAGGAGGAAGTCTGCTGAGTTACAGAGCACTGTGTAACACAATTTAAAAGAACTCCTATTCCAAATGATATATTTGTTTAATCTTCAAAATTAGTCCTTTTTTTCTTTGACAAGTGAAAACTTGTACAAAGTTGTTTCAGAAAAGCAGGATAGAAATACCCGTTGAAGGGCTTTTGTTCACTGCTAAAAAAGAAAGGTGTATTTCACATTCTGGTAAATGAGACATGGGATTTGTCCTGAATTAAAAATAGAGAGAATAGAAAGCTTGTTAGCCCTGCTGTGTTCATAAGCTTGACAAGGCAAATATTGGTGGAGAGGGAGGGCTATCCTCTTGTGTAGCTCTATCCACAGCAGTAACCCAGAATTTTTTAAACTTTGTTTTTTTCTTTTAGTACTGGAAATGAATTCTTTATTGGTGAGCAACGCAAAAAGCTTTCAGGCTTGCCAGTAGGAATTGTTAAATTAAAAGGTTATTTCCAGAACACTTGTATCTCATCATCTGAGCACCAGAAGCAATTAATTCTTTACCACCGCACTGGAGAGGACTGCCTGGAATGGAAAAGATTAGGTATTTTTCAAGATGTTGAAAGGATTGTGATTCTCAGAAAAGACCCATTTAAGAATAG
Organism: Aquila chrysaetos chrysaetos; assembly: GCF_900496995.4. Classification (NCBI taxonomy): domain Eukaryota; kingdom Metazoa; phylum Chordata; class Aves; order Accipitriformes; family Accipitridae; genus Aquila; species Aquila chrysaetos. Next base: position 16,822,785 of record NC_044029.1, on the reverse strand, counting down.
TTTATGACCATTGTAGTTATAAAGTCACTGCCGTAAAAGGAATGTGCTGTATGTTGGCAGCCTACCAAGTCCAGGAAAATGAAAGTGCAGCTCAGTGCTATTTTAGTGCATCAGATCTGGGAGGAGCAGGAATGGAGGGGGGGGGAAATCCCAATTGACCTGTATTTACTCTCCTTTGGGAAGTATTGCCAGTCATAACTATTGGGAAACAATCTGCAAATGACAGATGTGTGAGCGCTTGCAAGGCTCAGAGACTCTCTGGTTTCTGCCCTTACCCAAGGATCCTCTTTTGTCCCAGGCTTGGGGACTCCTTACTTGTCTAGTCTCTTCCACTCCTTGGGGTCTGTCTGCTTTTTCTTGTCTCTTTGCAATTCCACTTTTCCCATTTCATCTGTTGCCCACAAGGCTTGCAGTGTCTTGTCTCTACACTAATGAAATCTCCTTCCATTTTACAGCCCTCCCTTAAAGACCAAGCCAGAGTCCCTTGAGCAAGGACCCTCTTAACTTTTGTATTACTTAAAGGAGAATTAATTAACTCCCTCCTCCCCTTGTACTCAGTCTAGCACGGATGTCCTCTTCATCCCCACTGTATGAGGCCATGTCCTTTGGCTCTTCAGGGGGGACTGGTACCACTGTCCTGCGGTGTGCAAATGTTAAGTAGCAAAATAAGGAGAATTGAGCCTCGCAGTTCTCTCCTGCATGGGAGCAGTTGCAGAACAGGGAGGCATTAATGCGCTTTTCCCCTTCTCACTTGTCAGGAGGGTACAACCTTCAAAAAACTCTTTGTTTTGATTATCCTCTCATGTCTCGGACCTTTTTAATTTGGTCCCTGGACACACCTCTGGGCTTTAGTTACACCAGCACACCAGCCTCTTTGTTGCCAAACTGGTTTTTCACTAGCTGGAGAGGGGAGCAATGCAGTGGCCAGTTCAGCATACAAAAAGGGGTGTTCCTGTAAGGGATTGTGAGCTTCCCATCTTTGGCAGCTGATGCTAGAGAGAGTGTTAGCTCAGTTTGGTAACTAAATGAAAATTAAATGTAGCTTTTTGTTCTCTGCTCAGATGTAGTGTTTTATAAGTTTAAATCATTTTTCTCTTCTGGATAACCATTCTAATACAAATGCAAACTCACAGGCATATGGAGCCCTACCCCCTTACTTAGCATATTTTTTTCTCAACAATTGAATTCAATGAAATTACCCCAAATTGTGTGCAACAGTTTCAGAATCTGGTTTATTTTCCAAGATTTTAATGGTTATTTTATTGGAAAGATAATCGGTTTAGCCGGCACAATAATCTAAAATCTATTGCGGGAATCTCATCCCTCTTAGACGGAGGAGCAAAGTCTGGGTAATAAAGCTCAGACTAAAGGCTGCACTCCTAAAGAGATCTCTGGTTCACCTCAGTGGGAAACTTAGAAGCAGCCTAAGGATGGCGCGTGGAGGGTGGTTAGTCCCTAAGGCTTTGCTTGTCACTGTGTGTCACAGAGTGGGACTCAGGGTGAGCACGTGAGAATACACGTTCCTGCTACAGGGAGAGCAGTGCTTCCGTGCTGCCTGATCCTTCCTCGTCTTCTTCTCCTGCTTGCTTCTATTCCTTTGTCTGATCTCAAGCTGTAGACTTTTCTTCTTCCTTCCCTACTCCAGCTGTTAAAATGATGAATATAGAAGATACTGCCACTGAAGCTTCCCAGCTAGAATATGAAGAAGATGCATCAGTAACGTTAATAGGCTGGGCCGTATTGCCCCATTTCACAGGAGAAGGGGGTCTGGCCTGTGGGCACCGTGAGGAAGCGGTGGCACCGGGGGGGCCTCCTGCACCCCTCGAGCTTGAGCAGCCTCGGCGTGTGCCATGCTCGGTGTGCCTGGGCAGGCGTGTGCCACCTCCCGCCCTGCTTGCTCTGCGGGCACAGGGACAACCGCTATAGTTTGTGTTGTGAACATTGAATATACTCCTCAGTTAAGCACTTTTCTGTTTCCTCTGCAAATGATCATTCCAGTAAGTAAGGGCCATTAAAATATCTGTAGCTGGATCTGACAGTATCCTAAAGCGTATGCTAGCCAAACTGGTATTTGAAAATCTCTTATGTGTTGGACTGCGTGTTCTGTATTGCAGAAGTGTTTTAGGTTTGAGTTTCTATGATAAATCCACTCAGTTGCTATGGGAAGGGTTTAAGAACAAAATCCAGCATAAGAGAATGTGTAAAATTCAAGAAAGCAAAAAGGATTTGAGCTTCACTGTTTAGGCTCCTTTCTAATGGTAGTACTAACTTCAAGTTTAAAGCTTGACATTTCCTGGTTTTTCACTCAAATATTACGAGGTATGGCAGTAATTACCTCTTTTATCAGGGCACAATGTAAACTTCCTAAAAGTAGACTGGATTGCCATTCAGTTTGCTCATTCCAGCACAAACAGCTATGGAGAGCATGCTTTAATTGCGAGTGTTAAAAGTGAAGTGGGAATTCAGGTCTAATACTTCTGATTTCTGTGGCTGTAACTGAGAAGCTAGTATTGTATGAGGGGGAAAAAGTATATGCAGACAAGCATGCAAGTTAAACGCTACAGTACTTTTGTAGACCTGGAAGGCTAACACAGTTTGTTTCTTTTAGAATGTTTTATGCCTCTTCAATAAGCCTTTGAGAAGCTTATATTTATAATTACGATGTTTGGCTGCATGTTGTTAGCTGTTAATGATTAAAGTATTTTACTCTCATCAGTCTGAGCTTTTGCAAGGTATTTTAATAGCAAATCATGAATTTGTGAAGACACCTGGTTTGCTTTATCAGTGGATGTACAAGCACATGAAAATTCAGAGCCTAAAATCTCTCTTTAAAGGTGAATTTCCAAAGGTTTTGTCAACTACCTTTACAATGTTGTCCTGAATGCTTCAAATACAGTACAATGCATTGAAGCATGCAGTGGCTAAAAATATAATTATAAAGCACAAATGCATATTCACAGGATGTGTGGTTGGTTGAGGGCTGAAGGCTGCCTCCTCGTTGTTCTAGCAGCCTGTTGGGAGGCCAGGACAGAAAGGATGGTTAGCCCAGGTAGTGAGGTGTATGTGTGTGAGGAGAATACTTTGTGCGCTGCAGAGGGTGCTAGTTTCAGGATCGGCGATCTTCTTGGATCGGAAGGGGGAACGGGAACTCTTCCCTTCTCCTTTCTCTGATAAATAACGGGCAGTCCTTGTCCCCCTGCTGAAAAGTTTTCCTGTGCTCCAGTCTCCTGCCACAGCTGGCAGCTTGGTGATGGTTATTGGATCAGACCCCATTAAACATCTCCTTATAAGCTATTGAACATTGCCTTTACCCCCACCTTAGCACACACCATGACAAACCTAAGGCATTTACTGCAAACAGTAAAGTCCCTAAAAAGTAGTAAGTGCAATGCAGGGAGCAGGAGAGACCAAGGGCTTTGGCGTTAGCAGACAATGTGTTAAGGGAAAATGACTAGGGAGTAAGTAACTGTTTAGGTGCAGAAATCTGTGATGCACTGAAATACTTGCTCATCTGGTTCTCTCTAGGCTGCACTTTTTGTTCCTGTAGTGCCCGGTGGTTGCTCTGTTCTGTCTGCAGAGTCTGACTGGCAGCAGCTTTAGGTGAGCAAAAGCCAAATTAAAAAAATCCAAATGCTAAGGCTCAAAAAAATGTGTATATTAAATATTCCACTAAGCTTTATCAGTGAAACACTTGGCTATATGTTTGATTTATGTCAAAATAAATAAATGAATAAATAAAACCTTTGCAAAACAACTGTTTGAACTTATTGCTGGACTGGAGAACCTTAACAAATATTGATTAAACTGTTAATGTAACACTTCAGCAGACTCACAGGCCTTTAGTGTCTTCTAACTTCTGGTTGTTTGGGTTTCTCCAGTGTGGCAATATTTTTGCTCTCTGCTTTTTCCAGTGACACAGAAATTCCTGACAAGAGCCTGGCTCTCCGGCTAGTGTGTACCTGTCCCTAATTGTTTCCTGCCCTCCAAATGGGGCCAGAGACTTGGGGGTGGGGGGAGGGAAATTGGAAAAAAAGTAGAAGCCTCATACTATTAAGGTCTCATTACTGGGGCAAGAAAAAACCTGATTGTTCCCTTAAGAATTTGTGTTATTTTTAAATCTACTTGCAAAGGGCTAAAACTTCACATTTTTCTTTTGAGAGATGGGATTCTCATGTAAGTTTAGAATTCTGGACTGGAGTTGTCAGGAGAAAAACTGAATATGGAAGAACTTAAACCAGTAGTGTTATCAGCTCCTGAGACCCTTGATTGTTTCCCTTACCGCTCTTAAAAGCAAGATGTGATAATATCAGAATTTAATCTCTCAAGTTGTCGCTCCCCCAAAGAAATTTCTCTGGTTGCAGACAGAGGTTGAGAAAACATAACCTGAGTACGTACAAAGTTCTCCATTTCCGAAGGACAAATTTGACAGACCTCCTACATTACTTCTTAACAAATCACGTTTATTTTGGGGCCGAACTTGTGATTTCTGAATGTTTGCAATTGATAATATAGAAGCTTCTGAAAGCTGGCAGTACTTTTAACATATGCCAACATTAGGGTATCAGCATCCTAAAAGGAAGGCTTTCCTGGTGTTACAATGTGTGTCATCCTAGCAAAAGGTTCCTGAAGCCCACCTAATGACATAGTTACTGCTGTATTTGTATGATCGATATTTATAAGATTTACAAGCTACCTCTGAGCATAGTGTCCATCTTACGAGAGCCAGACAGAGGAAAGATCCACGCTGGCCCGTGTTGTGCTAGGTTAAAGAGTGAAGTGTGGTGAAGGGGCTCCAAGAGGTCTGGTGACACCGGCGGACAACTGTGGAGGAGCCAGCGGTGTCCTGGGTGTTGCAGGCAGTGCAGCAAGCAGCACATGTTTAAAAAAAACCAAACCAACCCACCAAACAACAAACCCAAGAAGTGACGTATAAAAGCATTATCCCCTTCCCTGGGTTGTGGGTTTTGCTTTGACCTCTTCATGGAGCATCTGTCCCACCAGAAAAGTGGCACGTTGCAGGGCTGTAAGAAGGATGCGGGGGGGTGACACTTCTGCACGGTGGGAGCGCAGCACTGCAGTACTTGCCGTGGCTCAGGCGTGTGACAGTCGTGTTAGCACGGTGCTGTCCCCAGGCCGCTCGGCCCTGGTGCTGGCGAGGTGGGGGTGCTGTGCCGGCGTGGCTAGGTTCCCTCAGGGCTAAGGCAGGTGCCTCCAGCACCCGCATGGGGTCTTTGCTTCACCTGGAAAGGTCTGGGTGTGCACAGCACGGGAGTTTAAACCACCCGCAAGTGGTATTGCCAGGATGGTGTTTTCTTCCCGTGTTTCTCGTTGTGCTCTGGCTGTTCTTGTTTCATAAATCTGAGACACAAACCCGGTTCCTGAACCCGTTGAAGGCTATGGCCAAGCTTGCATCCGCTGCAGACAGAGCAAAGACCTTAACCTGTCACAGCAACGTTACCGTCACTCTCCCTCAGCCTGTTCTCTGTACCCACGGGGTACAGAGTGGGCAGACAGGGGTGAAGCCCCTCCAAACTGCATGTGTTAACTGTAACGAGTTTGACTTTGCTCTTCGCTTTACAGGCGGTTCTTCCCGTGGTCTGTGAGCTCCCCGCAGCAGGGGTTTCGTGTGCGTGTGTACGGTGCCTTGCACCAGGAGGTCCCCTCCTGCTTGAAACTACCGGGCGTCGCTGGAAGGTACAGAGTAAATAAAAATGGCGATCAAAACGCCAGCGATAAAAGAATAAAATATGTTAACCGCCATAAAGTGCTTTCGTGAAGGCTTGGTTGTATTTTATTGGGCTGTCGGGACCTGTATATCGCCCGAGTCTTCACGAATGCTTGAGACTAAACCACATTTTGGTGAAGGCCGAACCACCCGACGTTTTTCAAGACGTCGGCGTCCGTTTTGCGCTTCGGGGAGGTCCCTTCCTTCCCGCTTCGACGGGGCGCTGGGCCGGCAGGTCGGTCCCGCCGCGCGGAGGAGCGGGCCCGCCGGGCCGGGGGCTGCGCGGCGGGGAGGTGAGGCGGCGCGTCCCCTCACCTCGGCCCCGCGGCTCGCCGGCTGCCCTGCGGGCCTCCGAAGGACGGGCAGGCGGCGCTCACGTCGGCAGCGTGGGCGAAGACCTGGCCGCGCGGGGATGGAGCCGGCCGTCGGCGCCCCGGCTCCGAAGCAGCCGCTCCGGAACGCCGCGCTGCTGACGGTTCGGGCGGGCCGGGGCCCGGCCCTCATGGCGGCCCGGGGCGGCGGCGGGGGCCGAGCGGCGCCGGGCCGCCCGCCGGCAGGGGGCGCCCGGCGCCGCGGCTGGCGGAGCGCGGCTTTGTTCGCCGGGGCGGCGGCGCTTCCGGCCGCGGGGGGCCGGGCGGCGCGGCTGTGGCGCCGGGCGGCGCGGCGCGCAGGTCTCTTGCGGCCGGCGGTCCGCTCGGGAGGGGCTTCGCCCGGTTTTTTTTCAAGCCGCTCCGCCGCACGGAGGTGTTCCGTTCGGACAGGCCGGAGCTGCCTGGCCAGCCGCGCTTCGGCCAGGGGTGCGCCGGTCCCGCGGGCCGGGCCGGGCCGGGCCGGGGCGGCGGGCAGCTTCCCCCGCCCCGGCCGGGCAAACGGTCGGGCAGACGCCGGCCCCGGCGTCCCGCCCCTCCTGTGCTGCCGGGGGCACCGGGGCGGCGGGTGGGAGTCCGGCCCCGCTGCTCGGAGCCCCCGGGAGCCCTGGTACCGGCTTCGGGAGGGCTTGGCTCCGGCCCCCGGTGTCCCGTCATCTGCCGCAGCGAGCGGCGGGGCGAGCGGGCGGGCAGCTGCGTTTCCTCTTGCCCATCGCGGGGTAGATGAACCCGTTAGTAGTCGTGCGTCAAATCCTTCTAAAACAAAATCTTGCGGCTGCCGTCTCTCCGTTTGCTATATTTAAACTGGCCGGAAGATTGTCTCAATGTGTCTCGTGGACTGTTTGCAACGTGAATTGTTTCCTGCCGTTAAAAAAAAAGAAGTCGTGGTTTAAAGATATCTGGCAAGTTTATTACAATGAAGCGTCACGTTCCTCAAACAAGTCGTCAAAAGAACAATTTTTAGCAATGAATGGTTTCCAGCATTCATCGTTCAGTAATGTTGCGCGGTGCGATTTTGTTTTAAATAAAACAAATAGAAAAAGCCTGCACGTTTCATCTGCCCGCCATTCCTGGGTGTTCGAAGCAGGATTCCTGCCCTCTGGCTGAGGTCCTGAGCTCTCCCTCAGTACCTCTGCGCTTGTGACCGCACAGGTTGCTACCCAGAGTTGCTCTCCATTGGGTAGCTAAAGCGGCTGTTGTGAGTGCCCCCTACAAAATTGCCCCCTCCCTCTCGCTTGGTAGTGTAGAAAGTTGTTTCACTGAGTACTATGGAATATATATCAAAATGTTGGGGGGTGGGGGGTGTATCAGAAATGGGCTAAAACGTACTGAGAAAAGTGCATTTAGAATTGTGCTCCCACGTGGTGGTCTCATAAAATTGTAAGCATTGTTTTTTCTGTGAATGTATCGTAACATTTTTGATGTTTTAATTTGTTCTCATCTTTTTTTTTTTTTTTTTCTTTTTCTTCCCTACTCAGCTCTTGCCCCTGTTCTTTGCCTCTGGTTTTGTTGGTGAGGATATCACAGTGATGTCTGCATTCAACCTGCTGCATTTGGTGACAAAGAGCCAGCCAGTGGCCCTGCGAGCCTGTGGGCTTCCCTCAGGTTGAATGGGTGCTGCTTGTTGTGTCATGCGTAATGAAGGCCCTTTTAGGAATGGGTGTCTCTGCTGCAGGAAACGATGTGCTATGGGTTACTCTGGTTTGTTGAAATTTTCCTTTGAGCCAGAAGTTTGTTTGGGGTTTTTTTTGTTGTTGTTGTAAAAGTCAGTGCCTTCAGTGAAGGTTTTCATATCCGAGATTTTAGTATGCTTGGAAATGATGTCTTGTCCCACATATTCTCTCTTAAATTTTATATTATTTTTCTCATTTGTGGCAAAACCAGTGGAATTAAACTGAAAACAATTTATTGAATGCCATTCATAATTTTTTTAAAAAGATGCATAAAAGAATTTAGCATATCAATTGCTATTAAATCATAGGACTTAAAAATATTTTCCAAAATCTTTAGCAGTATACTATAGTTACAGTCCATGTGTCCCTTTTTACTTTTTTATTGTAAATCAAATATGTTGCACTGAAAATTATGTACAAAAAGTGCGCAGAATTTAAAACTTAATTGTTTCATTCCTCTGACAGCATGTTCTTCAGTTACATGACACTTCTCTAAATAAATAAATGGAAACATGCAATTTAATGCCCAGATGCAGCTGCACTTTTCATGTAAGGTCCAGGCTCGGCTGTTAGGCCTGTGAAGGGTGCCATAAGACCCCATCTCCATGAATTGGTTGTATCATGAAAACCTTGGACCCAAGTATTTTGTGTTCTATCACTTAACAGCAACAGTATCTGTAATGTCTGCATAATAATGTCAGTGTGCATGGTTATGTGGAAGAAAATAAAAGCTGCACTGAGCTAATTTTGAACATTACTACGAATTTTCTTGACACCCAAATAAAAAAGATACAATCCTGGCTGATCAGTATTTGAAGCATCAAAAAAGAACCAGCCTGGGTGTTTGTACTATACCCACAACTGGTTCATAAGTGTGCAAAATGTTACAAACACTTTTTCCCAGAGCTGGACTTAACAAGCATATGGAGGTGATGTTTTAAAGATTTTTTTCAGTGATAAGACATCAGTTTTCAAGCTGATGGATTTTTCTAGAGCTGATTACACTTTATTTGAACGAAATCTGAGTCCAATTTTTGCAGCATTTGTGTTCTGTTTCCCCCCACATGTGCACAGAACTCCCATTAACCTAGATAGGACCTGCAAACACATATTGAGGAAGAGAGAGAATAGCCCACATTGTGTCAGCCTGACCTTGGTTTCCTGTTATATTTGCTGCTGAGCCAGATTTAAAATCCTAAAAATACAGGGTAAGCAAATTTCCTTGGCCCTTATTATGCACCTTTTGATGTGTGCTAGCATTGCTGTTGTCTACCTTAAAATGGGGGCACTCAGTCTTCTGGCCATTTTGTTCCTGATCTGAAAAGGAGATCTCAAAGTTGGTCACCTAGAAACACAGCCTGTGGGAGGTTTTGCTATTGCGTACCTGTCTGCAAAGCATTATGTTAGCTATTTTGTCAAATTGTTTTTCTGGCATAATCCAGTAGTCACATTTTGGAATAAAAAGCTCATAATGCTACTATTTATTCCTGTCCCTTTGATCCATAACTGTGCAAACATTAATAGAGTGAGTTCCACTGACTGGCTACTTTATAGAGAGAGAGATAGAGAGATATTTATGTATAATAAACCCAAATTCATCTGCTAACAGTGGAATAATATACAATCACATATCTCACATATTTTAAGAGTAATCTAAATTCTCCAGATGCTTATAACTTAATGTAGGCTTGCTTTGCCTTTGGTTTGGTTTTTTGTGTGTGGTGTATTGAGGGGGTTGCAAGTAAATGGTATAGCATGTATCAAACTAAACATGGGAAGGAGATCTAGAGCCAACATCTGCTTAAATGCCACAATGCACTGTGACTTTAACTTTTGAATATACAGAAAAGACCCCGAGTTCTCCTGAGTTTTTTTATAACGTAACACTTTGAGTTAGTGCTTTTCCCACCATCCAGTTCTGTACGAATTGCAGCCCTGCAACCATACCGCTGTGCTGTCTGCCCACCGAGTCTGGAATGGTGTGGAGTTTGGTCTTCTTCTAATTCAGTGGCAAATTCCATACAGAAGGAGACTTTCTAACCTTCTGGAACCCCTGCCTGCTCAGCGTAAGGCAGCAAAGTGCCAGCAGAGCTGTAAATTGGGCTTTCAAACACAGTTTTAAACTCTATGCAGTTAAATATTTGCAGGACGAGGGACTTGAGTCAAAGTATCATTTCGATTTCTATGCTCAGAATGGTACCTCTGTCCTTCCTGTAAGGAACAGAGAGTACAATGCAATATTTACTTTAATATAAAGTTATAGTTGTAGATCAGAAATAAGTGAATTTTTTTTCCCAAAAGTTAAAGGAATGAAACAAGGTTAGGAAGTATCTTAGAGTAGGGATGACTTTCTGTCTTTCCTTTGAAACGCTATTTTGTAAGCCTGTGCCAGTTGCACTGGATCAGTTGTGCTAGTGAAGTGTTTTTACTTGCTCGTTTTCTATTTGTATATTCGCACCTGGAGTGTGGATCTATTCTTCCAAATTGTATTTTGAAAATAGTTTTTCATCTGAAGGTAGGACTGAATGTTTTGATGCGTGCAAACCCAGTGCACAGTTTGCCCGTGACGTTTTTCATACCCGACACGGTGAAGTCAGAGTAAGAGCAGGCGCAGTCCCTGTAGATGGCACTAAGCATATGCTGCACTTTAGGAAAAGCTTCTCCTTTAGGAGTCATTCATACAGAAAGTACACCCTGAGACCTTATGAAAATTTATTTACAAGTATTTTACAAAAAGCATGAGCATTGGGAAAAATCACAATGATCTGTGCTCATACGCCAACTACTTTCACATTGGTTAAAGGTTTCTTCATTGCAGTAGTAATTACAGCTCCGTTTTGCCTGTTGTGTGATGTTGAAGTGTCACTCCTTGAGCCTGCTTTATTAGAGTTGAGTGCTCTAAATTTCTTTGGAAGTGCAGGATGCACTCAGCACCTGCCAGGATTTAGTTCACAGAAATTAAATCTTAAATAAAACAAACCCCAAACCACAACAAAACCCCCCAAAACTTCTAATGTAAAAACTACTTCAGCTGCTTTAGTGCATACCAACAAGTAACCGATACCAGTTTGATACAACTAACGATTACGCAGATTCCATGTACATATGTTTTCTGTAGCAGACCACCAAACTATAAAGTAAAAAGATAGCTTATTTTGCTTTGCTGTGTCTTTTAATTATTATCGGTTCTCATTTCTTAAAAAAATCCTTTATTTCTTTAACACTTTGAATGTTGTGCTGCTTACATCACATTTTTTGCATGAGATAATTTGGCTTTTCCTCTCCTGTAGATCAAAGAAAATTATGGTGCTTGTAAAATTAAGTAAAAGTAATGATGAAGAAATTGCAGGGGTAGACTTAGGGTTTTTTTTTCTGTATGAAATAATAAAGTCCTAGATAATATTGAATTGTTGTGAAGTGTTTAATTACTAAAATAACTACTAGTAGGAAACCATACTTTTCCAGGCTTAGATTAAACTACAATACATCTGTATGAAGATGGTGCTGGGCATATGGTGTAAGTCTTTATTAAGTAAATATCTATAGTATAGTTTCTCATTGTTTTATTAAATATTTGTTAATTCCAAGTTTCAGTATAATGTCTTTTCATAAAATTGAAATGAATAGCTAGTGAACAGAAAATTACTGGGTCTCAAAATTGGATTTTTAGCAGTACTGTGTTAACATAAAGGATTACTTTTAGGAGCAGATCTTGCAAACAGTTACATACATGAGTTATTCATACGCATTTGTCCCTCTGAACTCTTAGACTGCTCATGTCAGTGAAATTATCTGTGTGTGTAGTGTTTGCCAGATCTGGCTTTAACAACGAAAAGTCTAGAAAAGATCTTAGTCTCTTGTGTTCAAAGTACTGTAGTTGCTGTCAAACTTTGTGTGACTTAAGTATGTCTAAATGTTTCATATTGTATGTTTCTATGTTCAGAGATATAATTTCCATAATGTATAACTTTCCCATAGCTTTCCGTAATGTGTATCACCAAAGATGTACTACTACAGATGTCTGTTCATGTGATCCGAAAGAAAATAATACTGATACGTTGTGTAGCAAAAACCACCTGTATGGCTATGGTTAAATGCCTGTCAATGTTTTCATTATAAATTCTTATTTTCTGGGGTTTATATCTTGAACATAAAAATTTGCTCTGGGTTTAAATATGTCATACAAGGTCTCAGCTGGATGTACTTGTTCCTCAGAGCTGGTTGGAGGGCAAAAATTAAAACTCATTTCTATGAAGCTAAATTAAAAAAAAAAAAAAGGAAATATCAATTTGGAACAAAAATACATTTTTAACTTAAAATACAGTCTTACAAATTACCTAGTTTACTACCTCCCAGCAGTTATGAGGAATTTGATAAATGCTTGAAAAGAGTCTTGGAAACAAGCAGTATGTGAGCACAATAGTAAACAGCACGTGAAGCTGTTCACGTGCCATTATGATATAAATGTCTGTGTGTATGTCTGCCTCCTAGTCATATGATAGTCGAATGCTGTATTATCATAACAGAGCATAACATTATCCTATTTTTGGAATGGCTTGAAAGTGGGTTTTAAAAATTACCTTTCTATATAGCTGTATATTCAATGTTATTCTGTATTTACAAATGTTTCTTTTGTACAATAGTATTCAGTCTAGAATGTCTTACTTAATACAGTTTAGAATGAAATGTATTTGTAGATATCCTGTCGGGAGTAATACTCTTACTGTGCCTGATGCTTGCAAAACTTGGGATCGTAAAGAAGACCAGAAACCCTTTGTTAATGTACCCTTTTGGTTTGTACCCTAGGGTTTGTACCCTGTTTTTTCACCCTTCTGAACTCCTCATTTTGGCGGAGTTTTGCACTCTCCCTCACCTGCTCGATAGACAGAAGGCGCTTGTCCCTGCCTTCTCGGGGTGGAGGCTCCTCAGTGACTCTGGCACTGAGTAGCACAGGGATGATGAGACGTTTCTTCTGCTCCCAGACGGTTCGCAGAGCCAGTTCCTTAATGTGTTCCCTGACGGATCTCTTAAGGTCATTTGCATTCCCTTCCTGCTCCCATAAAGGACCCACCACAAGCCATTTCTACCCTTCTTGCAGGAGTGTTTTAATTCTGGGAGCTCATAAATTTCCCACGTTCCATTCCTGTGCCCTCTGCAGCTCAGGCTTACTGTGTTTTCTGCTTAGTTGGGTATGGAAAAGATGAAGTTTCAGCACTAATGGTGTTCCTGTGTTTTAAAGTTTCCCGTGAAAAGCTACTTTTTTAGTTGCTGGACTGTGTGTTTAAAACAGGAGGTCTGAGAAGTCCTTTAAGGATTGCCTTCACTTTTTTCCCTTCAATTAAAAGCAACCCTTGGCTTTGTCCTTTCTCTGAGGAGCACATGATGAAGGTTGCAGAGAAGAATGTGATGTAAAGGAGAGATGACAGCACACAAAAAGGAAGATTTTGTATATGGCTAAGCTGAGGGAGGGCAAGCAAGAAAAGGTGCAAGATGGGAATGTGAATGCTAAAGTCAGTAAGAGTATGTTGGGAAGTGATGGAGGAGATGATCCAGCCAGTCACTTAGGGGATGTGTGAGCTTGGAATTTGATGGTACATTGAATGGGTCTAGGGTGTGGACCGGGAGTCAGCACCAGGGACACGAACATGACCATGACTTAGCTGTTAGGTTAACCACAGGTTGCTACAGCACAAATCGTGATGTGGGGGAAAACGAGTGGAGAGGAATTGTGTCCCAGAGATGGCTAAGAAGCAGACAATGTTTGTTCTTAGTGACAAGCTAAACGTGTCTCATCTTGTGGTTTCCTTCAGGAGAAGCTGTGTTGGGAAGGGGTGCCTGGCTGGCATATGAAGGTGCCCCCTGCTCCAGCTGGAGGAGAGGTTCTTGGGGGACGGTAGCTGCTGGCAGCCCAGGTCCAGCACTGGCAGCTTTGTGCACTGCAGGTGAGAACTCCCTGCTCAGTGCGCTGGCCTGGGTCAAGGAGTCCCAAGGAGAGCAGAGCAGGGAAGGGCTCGACCGAGTCCTCTTAAAGCCCTTTTATAGGGCTTGACCCCATCTTCCTGACCCATAAAGCATGGCTGAATTTTACAGAAACATAGGGAAGCCCAGAAGGCCCACTAGGGAAAGAAGTTGGCAGTTACTAACCTTTTTGGCTCTTTCTCTACCTTTAGTCCTGAAGCAGGTTGAGAGGGGAGGGGGCTACAGTGTTTTCCGACATGGCCATAGCAGAGCAACAGCTGGAGCACAGTGTGTTCCAGCTGCTCCTGTCTTCATGCTGGGTACGTCCTTCAGTGCCTGGAGATGTGGGATGAAAGGCAACAGAGCAGGCTGTGCCTGTTTGCGTCTTTGCTAAAAGGGTTCCTGCACAGCTGGAGACAGCCTGAGTTTCGCAGGCAGTTAGATCTGGGCTGTTGTGGGGAATTGGAGGCGAAGAAAGACCTCCCCCCACCCTGCTCCTTTCCTCCACCGCCTATCCCAAGTATAGATTGCGGCACCTTGATTCTTGAAACGCAGTGCTCACTTCACAGGCCACACATCACTATTGTGGAGGAAGCAGCAGGAGGATTTAGCAACAGCCTGAATGCCACAATAAGCTACACACCACCGCGGTAACCGCTGGCAAATTGCTGACTTTAATTGTTTCTGCTGCAGGGTTAAACCTTTATTAAAGCTGTGTGAATTAACTTATTTTGATGGCTTACTGAAATATTTTAAATGCAAAAGGTAGCATAAAGCACTCTTACTAAATTCAGCTTAATTCTGCTGTTAATAAAATGCCTTTCCATATGTTGTGCACCCTTTTATTGATCGTGACAGAAGTCTACTGACCAGATACAGAGTGCTCAGTGTCTCTGCCTTTCTTGTTTGTAATTTAAACAAATGTAGTGCATGTGAAAGGTGCTAGGATCATATCAGCAAAACAAAAGTCTCTTTATCTGTTAGGGAGAGAGGAAGAGAAATCCATCATTATAAGTGCTCCCCCCTCCACTTCTGTACCAATAGATCTTGATCTTGTCTTGCCTGGTTTGCATCCAAGAGTAAGGCAAATAGGTCAGCTGCCCCGTGCACTCTGTCTTTGGCCATCTCAGCAGAAAGGGTAACAAAAATGGCAGTTTATACTGTAATGAGCTTTTGCTCCACTTAATTGAAGGCGCTTCTATTCACCAGCCTCTGCTGAGCAGCCACATGCTGCCATTGCTATAGTACTGGTGAAGATGACAGCTCAAAAAGCCCCGGCAGAAGCTGCCTTCACCTCCACTGGCCAGCGCAGGGTGGTGATGGAGTCCTCGAGGCTTATAATTTGGAGAGGCTGTGAGACCAAGACTGTGGCTGGTAGTGACATCTATTTCATTAACGTGAGATAAGGAAGTAAAGTAGACATCCCTGGAGAGGACAAATGGACCTGCTTTTCTTTCCCCCTCCCCCACTACGCAAAACACTTCCATCTTTTGTTAAATGTTTTTTACATTTGTGGGGAGAGGAGGCAGCTTCAGATTTCTCCTCCAGGGAACGTCTCTTCGGCTTGCGTGGCTACTTCAGCCATGTAACCTGCCGCAAAGACGCTTGCAGACCTGCGGAAACAGCAAGGCAGCTTCCGTTCCCATAGATGCTGTCTGGACTGGGACCACTGGGGTTTCAGTACCACTTTCTTTGAAAAGAAAACGAGGGCACAGAGGAGATGCATTAGTTGGGAGTTTGGGCATTTATTTTTTTTAGTGCTTGAGAAACTTACTGTCTTACATGGGAGATCTCTGATGGTGACTCAAAATATATACATTTGTACAAAACATGAACCATGCTGATGACCAGGTGGAAAAAATAAATGTGACAGCTCTTGTTTCTTGGTTGCACGGGAAGCTTGCAAATTTGCAAAGAAAGGGCTTGCCTTCCCTTGTGGCCATGTGACCCTCCTGGGTGTCCAAATAAAGAATTTTTTTTAAAGACAGTTAATTTTGGGGTGGTGTTCTTTTAAGATAGAGCCTGGCTTTGACCCAAAATTGTAACTGTTGTCCTGGTACCCAGCTTTTGGATTTTTAACGCACAATATAGTGGAAATGGTCTTCGCCCCATTACTCCTAATGCTTGCATGAAACTGCAAATGGTATTTCAACAGCGGGTGGGAGTTAGCTACCTACAGCAAGAAAGCAAAGGAGCCATCCCTCAGAGAAGAAACACAGATCTGTTTTTCAATGTGTAAAACATTTACAGGGTTTTTTTAATGATGAAGTTTGGATTTTACTTAAACTTGACCTCCCAACATTTCAGAGTTCTTTTGCAGCATCTATCCTAGTCAGCAGCATGCTTAGGTAATTTAAAATGGCTTGTGATGGGGTTATAAAAACATCTATCATGTCAAATACAGGTTTTGTAAAACAGTGTTTTCCAACTTGTAAGCCAGTAGAACTGTTTGCATCGATTTGCATTTTCAAGAGTTGTTCTTTTTTAAACTAGATGAGCAGTTCCTGCCTTGTTTGCAGTGAGAGGGCACTGTGGCATTCTCCCAAGGCTGCAGACTAGAGGCTGCAGAGAACAGACTAAACAGAAGTGAGAGTTGTGTGTTTGTTTGCCTTTTCCTAAGCAGAGAGAGAGGCAAAACTGTAAACAAGAGGCATAAACTGTGTAAATGAAATTTGAAATAATAAAAATGAGAGATTCCACTTTTAATAATATGGAGTATTAGCGATAGCATATGTGAGGATATTTATTTAAAGAAATGTATGCAAATATTTTTTAACCTTGCAGGATTCCTCTTAACGTCAGTTTGAGATAATTTACCATCAATGACTAAGGTATGACCCACTTATGAAGGGACAGGCTTTGGGAAGCAGAGAGATGTATACTTAGAGCCAGATCCTGTAATCTGATGTACATTTGTAGACCTTTAAGTAGTTGTTGGAGCTATGCATGTTCCCAAGGGTCTGCCCACACAGGTCACATTGCATGATTGGGGCTGGGGTGGTATATGAATAATAAAATGTGCTGGAAGGCCCCTAAAAAACTGCTTGAGCATATTAAAAGAAGTAGTACTGAAAACTAGAAGCCCAATTTATTATATGGCTGTGCTCCGCT
Source organism: Aquila chrysaetos chrysaetos (assembly GCF_900496995.4). Taxonomy (NCBI): domain Eukaryota; kingdom Metazoa; phylum Chordata; class Aves; order Accipitriformes; family Accipitridae; genus Aquila; species Aquila chrysaetos. Next base: position 16,805,950 of record NC_044029.1, on the reverse strand, counting down.
GGAACGTTTGATCTTGCTGTATTTAATTCAGGAAGTCTTAATGGTATGTGCTCAGTGCATGACTGTAATGTCCATTAATGCTAGTGGAACATAAGCATACGTAAAACGGGGAAAATGTATGCTGTGTCTTCCACACAGCTGAAATGTTAATTTCAGGGGTACAAAGCAACAAAACGTAAGAGAAAATCATTAGAATGGTTCAAAAGACTATTTGAAGAAGGAAGGCCATCAAGCGAAATGCCAACATATTTCAGGGCACGTCAGAGACTAATCGCCACCCTCCGGCATGCTGGAGCGGGTGAAGGGCTGAGTGGTGAGGAGTAACGGTCTGCTAACTTGTGTCCATCTGTCTGGACATATCTCGTTGCTAGTTTTCTTGTGATTGCTTATATGGAAGGAAATGGCACATGCCTGTGTTATGAACCACAGATTTGAAAAGGTCAATTGAAATTGGAATTCTTACATGAGGCGAGATGCTTAATGTCTTCATTATCAGGTCAGCACCCAGAAAATACTTTCTGTTCACTTCATTCGTACAGAGGAGGACTCCAGCGCTGAACTCTGAAATGTCTGTAGTCTGCAGGTGAATAGTAAATGGCAGTGTGCATTGCATTGCTTTTCAGAAAAGCCATTCCTAAGCACAGGAATGCCGTGGAGGCTCCAAAAGGGTTTCTGTTGGTGTTTGTTCCACCTTCCTCAGCTTTTTTTTTTTATGTTTATGCATTAAGATTTGTGACCCTGGGCTTTTCTTTGCAAAGCCTTCCATCCTGCTGCAGGACCTGAACAGCTTTTAGCACCGCTGTCACTGATGGCAGAAGGCTGATGGCGGGTCGCCTCACGTGGGAACGCCGGTGCCTGTTTGTGGAGCAGTTGCCTGCGCGCTGCTCCTCTAACGAGCGCCCACCCCAACCAAGGCACCAAGGTGTGCCGATTGGAGAGATTTCATCTGGCCTCCAATCCTGCAGTGGAATGTAAAGGGAATTTTGTCTGTCCGTGTAGGCCGGCGTTCACCAGTCCTAACAGCGGGATCTAGCTGGAGTTAGGAACACAGCTGTCCCGGGCTCTTCTAAAAGTCATTGCCGAGAGCATCACCTCCAAAAAGCAAGTGAGATCCACTCCAGAGTCCTAACATAGATCCAGTGAATCCAGACTCTGTTATTCTCACAGTGTATTTAATTTAGTCTCACCTTTAATGTAATCACACTGATGTCATGCTGTTTGTAAAACTGATGACCTTTTTTCTCTTCTGCCTTGAACTGTGTAATTTGCGAATGAACTGTGAGCCTGCCTTTATGCCTGAGTTGCTGAAGAAGTTTGTTGCCTGTATGGGAACCCTTTCCACAGCCCATACCTGGTCCCGTCTTTGGGCAACCAGACTGAGGAAGGTGGTCAGCCTGCACCTTTGTTCTCTGCTTTAATAACGAGTTTGATAACAGCTGCATTACTAGTGGCAGTTTCTGTCATATTGGGCATATATTTGTGTAGCTTTATGTTGTCCCCTCCCAAGATACAGTCAGTTGGCTTGAATGGTGCAGACATCTCATATATGCCGTAAAGGAACAGCTGAAAAAATGGAAGCAGCCACCCTTGTACTGCAAGTTGAGCACTTTTGTCCCCCTTGCATGTAATTTTTTTCCTAACCGGAGGACTGTATTCCTAGAATCTCGTCCAGTAATTTTCAGGATTCATTGCATTTTATTAAGGCTTGTAGGCTAGCCCTGTTTCAGATAACGTATCCTTACATCCTCTGCAGTCAGGGGTGAGTCTTGCTTTGCCTCCTTGGCTCTTTGGCAATATGGAAATAGTGCAGTCAATTTACTGACGGGTTTTTTTGTTGTTGTTGCTAGCAGTTACATAATAAGTGCAATTAATTGAATAGGGCTGTTCTTGAATGCTGAGGGCTGGACCAAGAGATTCCTTTTATGATTTGTAGTGCAACTATAGCTTTTTGCTGATGTATACTCCACTAAATTACAAACCTGAGAGTCCTTTGTTGGGGTAGGTTGCAGTTTACCCCAGTGCAGTTTGGCAAAATTCCCCTGTAGACATAAATACTTGTCTGTGTTGTAAAACACGCGGTTAATTATTAGAAACAATAGGGAAAAAAATCTTTCATAACACACTTCCTACTTCTGATCTATGTCGTGGCTCAAGTGGCATATAGAAATTTCCTTGTGCATATGGTGAGCCCATTGACTGAAGAACGCTAAATTTCTGAAATAGATGAAAAATTATTCAAGGAGAGTAAAGAGGGAATACTGACCATTCTTTACAACATTCAGTATTTTCTCTGACTTTTCCCAAAGTGAAGTTACGCTTAGTTTGCTTTTTTGCAACATCTAAAGAGCAAATAGAATTTTTTGAAAGAGTAATTGGTAGATACTTTTAAAAGTGAAGAGGTGTTGGTTTGTAAGAGTCTTTGCTGCTCTCTAGACTACTTTTTCATACTGAAATTGTAGATGAAAGACCGTATCTCAAACAGTTTCTTTCTGAGCTGCGTAATGCAACGTAACAATAGCTATTTATATAATGCATATGCTTCCTTTCCCTGTTAGCTATACTTTGAAAGACTTATTAGTCCTAGAGGCCTGCACGTTCGGAGAATAAAAACCTCCAACGTTTGACATCTTTAAATAAGCAACCAAATGTTATGAAGAACAAACCTCACTTACAGTTAGGAAACAATATTTACATTTAAGGTTGAAAAGCCAGGATGTAGGAAAATTTTGCTAATTTGGAAGGTGACCTTTAAGTGCACCAAAACCAAATAATTTGTAAGCTATGGCACAGGGCACATTCTTGCAAAATTTGTGTGAATGCTGCTTTAGTGGTTCTTGAAAGACAAACAAAGAGACCTGGAATGAAATCTTTATCCCTCTCCCAAATAAGATTGAGGCTAACAAAGGCATACAGCAGCGCTCTTTCAAAGCTTGCCATTAAAACGAAGGCTCTGCAGCACAGCTAATGAGATGGCTCAGAGTGGAAAACAATCTGTTTTTAAGAATGTTTAGATCAAAAGTAATTTCTAATCTATGAAATAAAGTCGCTTTTCAATACCTTTCTTTCACTAGTAAAGCTTTTTATGTTTGCACTATTTACTTCAATCAGATGTTTTCAATTTTACTTTTTTCTTCCTGAAAATACTTCCTAGGGTTAGTCGGTAGTGACCAACAGCATTATTCTTTTTCTCTCTCCCCTATTCACCCACCCCCACACATTAAGAAAATGAGAAAAGGAGAGGGGGAGGAAGAAAGAAACATCTTTTCTTAAATGATTTGCAAGCATCTGTGCTGTAAGCTAGTTTTTATGAACACTCCTTAGTAATGACTCAAGGTAAAAAAGCAGAAAAGCATCCAATGTTAGGAAATTGCAATCCAATACCATGTAATTTAAACCTGCCATTGCCTCTCCTGTACTAAATGACATACAGATGGGTAGCTCTGTTCCCTCTACTTTGGGAACACAATTGGTCTTTTTATGAGTGTATATACATTACTAGTAAAAAATATTTTTGTCGGGACTGTTTATTTCTAATTGTACCGTATTTTAATTACTGTCATAATTAGAGTGCTTTTTCCGTGCTGTATTTTGTCAGCTAATTTTTGCAAGTGATTATCAAAGTTATTTGAATATTTGGCAATTTCTGTTACTACTTTGGGAGTTTTCATTCTCAAAAGCAACCTTACTGTTAATTTTTTTTTCGTGATGTGAATTTTTGCACTACACAAATGGTTTTTTTTCAGTAATCCTTATGTACTCCTTGGATTTTCTGTGTGAATGAAGCAAAGCATAAGATGAGATTTTCAAAGGAGGGTAATTTCAATAGCAACGCTAATTTTTACGACAAGCTTATCGTTGAACCTTGTACAGCTTTGTTCATAAAGAAATTACTTGCTCCTCAGGGCTCCTATTCTAGTGCTTCAACAGTGAAAAAATACAATGGTTAATGTTATAAAGTAAAAGGACAAGGATGCAACTAGAAGTTAAATCAACCTTATTGGAATTCTAAAGATTCAGAATTGTTTTCCAGCTACTTTCAAGGGTAATGAAATTGTTGGATGTTGTGGCTGAACATCATATGCCCATTACCGTAAGTCTCCAATATAGATGTCTTGTAAAGAACGTTTCAGCTGTAGTTGGGGGTTTTTTGCAGATTTTTTTTTTAACGGTGGGAAAAATGTTACTTTCTTGTGAATGATTGTGTGTGCAACAGTTTAGTGTATAACACACCAAAGGGCTTTGGCTGTAGCACATTGTCACTGCTCCAGTGGAATCACCTGGCTCTTGAGCAAAATTCTTTTTTAAACTTGGATTTGAAGAAATAATCAGCTGCAGTTCAGCTGAGCCATTCTTCGTGCATTAGGGACCGGTCTGGTCATTGACAAGTGTATGCAGAAGCTATGCTGTGGCCGTCTGCCAAAGCAATTATTCAGGATTTAAGCTAAAAAGGCTCCTTCTCCCATATCCTCTCCCTTTGCAGGGTCATGTAGGGATAAAAAGGACTGTAAGGTGGTCTTTTCCCAGGAGGAGCTGAGGAAGCGGCTGACACCCTTGCAGTACCATGTCACTCAGGAGAAGGGGACTGAAAGGTAAGGCAGGACGAAGGAAACACAGTCCTCAAAACACAGGCATCTTTCTTCTCCCCCTCCTCTTACTGGTGCTTCCTCACCTTCCCCACCAGGTTGTGTTCTCCCCCCCCGCCCCAGGATTTCTGCACTTGTTTACTAACCCCTACAAATTAACACCACTGCAAAGACAAGCATCTGCAGCGCGGGGGCCGAGGCCAGGGGTCTTGTGTGACTTTTTCTTTTAATGAACGCTGCATGTCTTATAAAGTCACTGGGCTCATGTTTAGAGTCTGTTTTTAGTTTACTACAAAATGTGTGGAAGTAATAGCGGTTTAGGTACACTTTTTTTGGAAGACATCGCAGTAAGCAGAACCACGAGGGAAATGGCCCCGTGCCAGGAGGCTGGAGTTTTGAAGGTGGCCATTGTAAGTATAGACCTTTTGGCTGCAGAAAGAAGGTAGCATAATTTAGTCCTTTTCCACCCCACTCCAATTTCTTTTTGAAGCACATGTGGAGAAGGTATTTATTGGCTCATTTGTGGTTGGAATGTCAAAAATTTTCAATAACTGCCCTCACATGGCTTTAGTCACTGGAAGCCAGCCCCGAGTCCTGGAGGAAAAAAAAAAAACCAGGACTTGCTTCCAAGACTGTTTTTAGTGAATAAAGTCTCTCTCTCAGCTGATTCCAGCATGAAGGTAACTTGCCAAGGCCTAGCCGTTTTTTGTTGTCTAATTTATACCACTGAGCTTGGCATAAGGCCCTGGCTTTACCTCTGCTCCGAACGTACTAATGATGTAACTGCGTGTTTTCATCCGTGACCTGAAAGGGCTCTCTCCGCCGCACGTGGGGTCCCGCTTAATCGGCAGCACTCTTCCTGACGGCGCGTACCGGGGGCTGAATTGGCTGCGGAGCCCCCCTCCGCCCCGGCCCCCTTCCTCCTCCCGCAGCCCCGGAGGGGCCGGGGGCCGGGCGGTGGCCTCTGCCGGGGGGCCTGCCTTCCCCCCGGCCCTCCTCGCTCTCGTGTATGGGACCAACAACGTGATTTAATGCACACAAACAATCGGAGATTAGGTCATTCTTAAAAATCCTGTTTATAAAAAAAAATTGGACCTCATAAAAAGGGTGAAAGGATAATAAAAACAAGCTGCCGAGCACATAGGCTTTTTGTTGGGCTAGCGCAGCTGATTCGTATTAGATGAATGACCTCCTAGCCTTTTAGATTGTTAACTTAGAAAAATATTCCCTTAAAGCTGTAATATTGCTTTTCAACTAAAAATATAAGGCGCGCACAGCTTGGAACCGCGGACCAATTATTTCATTTTCAGCTGCCATGCCTCTGCTGCCCCGTCGGCCCGCCGCGGCCCGGCCCGGCCCCCGGCCCCCAGCCCCCCGGCCGCCGGGCGCTTCGCGCCTCCGCCGGAGCCCGCCGCGCCCCGGGACAGAGCGAGGGCAGCGCGTCAGGCCGAGCTGCGTGCCGAACGCCCGCCATCGCGGCAGCCGCGGCTTCGCTCGCCCAACGGGGGAAGGTTCCGGTTTCTCCCTCGTTGTTGCTGCTGTTGTTCCGTCCTTTGAACTGTGGGACAACCGGCTTCCTCTTGCATGATGCGGAACACCTGAGGCACGCTAATGAGGACATTCCCCTTTCCTGTGCCTGCTTTATTTGCTGCCTTTAATAAAAAACAACTGCCAACTTTTAAATCGTGGGGCTCTCCTGTAACACTTTGCTGAAGTCTTAGCTAATTTAATAATTTAGAAAAACCCAAATTCCTTTATTTATTTTTAAAATGTAGTGTTGTTGTTTTCCCAGTGCCTTTGAGGGGGAGTACACACATCATAAAGCTCAAGGAATATACAAATGTGTTGTTTGTGGGACTCCTTTATTCAAGTGAGTATGCTAAATGCAGTTTTGAGATTTCTGTCTCTCAGTTTATGTGCTGTGTTCCCGTGTAATCTTGTGTATATTCCAGTGCTTACGTAATTGTATAAGATAATGTAAGTCATTCAAATTGATAGGGGATAGGAGGGAAGCAATGTAAATAATAATGCTATAGTAAAATCAGCCTTATTGTAAAGATGAAAAGTCTTAGTAAATAAATAAGATAGTAAGATAACGTTCAGGTAAAATAGGTAATTTGACAGAAAAAAAGTAGTAGTAATTTTTTTTTTTTCATATGCAGCCATGCCAGGTAATTGTAACATAGTCTTTCACTGCGCTGATAGATACTGAGTTTTGGCTGTTAGCGTTGCTCACAGGTAGCTTTAAGATCCGGATCCTGGGTGGCGATGCTGCATCCATGCAATGGCATTGTATCTGATAATGGGGGAAAAAAAAGTAGGTGCTTTTTTAGAATTCAAGCAGTTAAGAAAACAAGATCCAGGAAGACTGCATTACTTACTGAATTTTCATCCATCCCAATTAGCACACGTGCAGAGCTGCTTTAGGAACTGAAGCAAGGATTAAGAAAGAAATAATAACTTTTGTGTCTTGCATGAAAAATACTCTTTAGAAGTACTGTGGGAATTACGGCCCTGAATTTGGTGCTAGAAGCAGTGCTGATTGAATTCTCTCAATCACTGCATTGTTCTGCACGGATTCAGTTGTTGTTTATGTGGTTTTTTCTTATTTCTGGCTGCCTGTGTTCATTCTGATGAAGAATTTCATTTTTTTGCTTGTTTTTTCCCCCAGTTCACACTGACTCAGTCCCTCTCCCTTGAAGAGGTACCTTTACAGCAGCGTGAAGCAGGATGGTCAGGATAGCACTAATAATAGAGAAAATTGGGTCAGTAATAAGTTACAAAGAAAAATAAAGTTGATGTAGCTCCAGAATCACCAGATGTGGCAGTGATAGTTGTTCTCAAGAGACTGTCTGTAAAGATGAAAGCAGCACTTCATCTCTGTTATGTTTGATTCCTCTGTTAGGAGGATTATCTGCAGAAACTTCAGTAATAACATGAATCTTTTGAGTTGGAAAACTGATCGTTACGAACTCAGCCAAGGCAATATTCTCATGTCATGTGTTACTGTGGTGCTTAGCTTGGGGGTACAAAGTGGGGATCTAAAGTGTCCATAACCTGGTTTTCTACTCTGCCATTTAGACATTCCCCTGCTTACTATAGCTAAATCTTTATGGGGGAAATCCTGGCCCTGTTGAAGTCGATTCAGATTTGGCAAATGAATACAATGGAGCCAGGATTTCACCTTCTGCCTTCAGGACTGGCTTCGTTTCTATCATCTGCTGGAGAAAGAGTAGGGTTTTTTGTGGGGTGAGATTTGGACAGCAGTAGTTCACATAAATGAATGTGAACAAGTTTCCAGTTACTTTCACAATCCATTTAATATGGGAAAAAACTGCAATATGAGACTTACCTGTGATTATCTCAAGTGTGCAGTATGCTTTGGCGTAGTCTTGACTTTTTTTGAATTAATGAGTTGGATTTCTCTATGTGAAATGAGCTATATGGAAATGTCCGTTTTCAGATTCTCTTTGAGACTCCCCATGGATTTTATGGGAGGAGAGAGAGGGAAAGAGGGAAGTTGTTTTTTATTTTTAATAAATCCCAGACCAGTGGGCACCTGAAAAAAACACCTTGCTGATTGTGTCCCAAGGCTGGACTGGCCTTAGCCCAATCTCCGCAAAGTCTCTGTGTTGCTTTGTGAGCTCTTGCCACCTCTGGTCTACATCAAATTCAGCCAGTTGTTCAGAAGTGGCTCACAAGGGTGGGAACGAATGGAGAGGCTGATAGGGGTCCATCTTCTTTTGTTTACTGACCCCAAAATGTCAGTATATAATGTCTTCCTCAACTAGGGAAGATACATTTCTGTATCTTGGTGACTGCTTCAGCCCAGACAGCTAAAAAAGTGGGAAGGAAACATAGATAAGAGAATGCAAAATGTATGCTATTTGCTAAATTTTTCCCACAGAGTGTAAATCACCAAAGTATTTTCTTAGGAGTAAGGTGGTAGTACAATACAGTGGAAGTCCATTGCCCCATTTAAAATGCAAGTTGTTGGGGGGGGGGGGGGGGGGGGGCTGGTGTTCGTTTGTTGTTTTTTTTAATTTCCAGATAGTCATCTGAAACTTGCATTTCCATTTGTTTCTCATTGGGTGTCCATTAATTTTTTTTCTTTGTGTTGTTGTAATCTGTAAATATATATATTTGGACTATGGACCTGTCAGTTTAACCGGGAAGGAGACTGGAGCTTCAGCAGTAATATTAACAAACTTCAACTTTTAACATTTCTGATTTATGTTGTTTCATTACCATGTGACACACGAGGTCAGGGCACACATGAATTTTACACTCCAGATGAAAGACCTGGGTTTTGGTACGTCTTTAAAACAGAACTCTTGTCTCTATCACAGGAAAGATAAAAGAAACAATTAGGAATTTAACATCTCTTCATCTACCTACTTGTACTAGTGTTATGAGAAACCTCCCAAGCTTTATGGAGAACATGCTTTAACTTTTTCCGCAATCAAAGGTGCCTCACACATAAAATCCACAATCATGCCGTTGAATCTAATTATTCCATCTCTGAACTTTCACGCCAGACAGTCTCCTACATCCCAGTACAGCTGCCTAAAGAAAGCAATAAATGAGAGAGACAATCTGAAGGACCTCCTTTTCTGCAAACCAGCCCTTATGTGGTTTTGCGTTACACTTAACTCCAATCTAGCTGCAGGCTTATGCTAAAAGAAGCAGCCCTGCTCCCCCCACCTTTCTCTAGGGTGCTTTTTCATGGCTTCTCCTTCACTGGACCTCACCTGTTGTGGCTGGGGCACGTCTCGATGCAGTACATTGATCTGATAGAAAACTAATCAGCCAGAGAAAAAACCCTCATGCTTATCAACTACACCTGCTCGTGTTAATTTTTTGTGAGCCACGTTTATCATGGCTGGACAGCCTTTGCAGCAAGGTTGTGTATTTCTGTATCAGTTCACAGAGCCACCTGTGCCACTTGAATCCTCAGCATCTTCTAAGGGCCAAGCGTATTTGCAGAATTGCACCTACTTTAATTTTTCAAGACATTTTTTGTACACTATGCAAAAATACCATTCTGTCCACAGCCATGGCAAGAGGAGCTTAGAATGGACCTGAGTGAAATCCACAACTGGCGCTATTGCCATAGGAGAGGAGCTATTCCATATTTAATAAACCACGGTCATGTCCTTTACCATATGCAGGACTGTGTGAGAAAGATGTGGTATAGATGGGAACTGGGAAGCCTGGGAGAATGATTTCCTTTTAAAAAAGAAATATTATTGTTGTGTCAGTTTCCAATTTTTAGGGCCAAGGAATGAATTGCCAAGTCTTCATAAATCACCCACTGCTGCCTTTATTGCTTCCTGGAAGGAATTCTTGGTAATGGTGTTGGCTGTTCTGAACATGCGCTAGGAGAAATAGCAACACCCGTATTCATGTCATGTTTTCATTTGATTTTTGTTGAACTGTGTCAGGTCTTCTCAACATCTCTCAGACATCCAAAAGCAAATTGTGAGAAAAGCAAAGCATGGCTGGGCAATATTGCAGTGCCATTAGCATTGTACCACTCTTGTCTTCACAACACAAGGGAGGATTTCAGTCACCAGGCTAGACTATACAAGGAATTTCCTTGCCCCAGTGCTGAGTGCTTAATTAATGGTCTTTAAGCTTTCTTAATCTTTATATCCTTTGAGCAGGCCAAATGACAAACCAGCACTGGCTATCTGGCTAGGAGAGCCCATATGAAGTAACTGCTGTAGCATCTCTAATAACATCTAACAGAACTACTTGAGCAACTTCATCAGCCCTGACTGACTCTTAGTGTCCTCACAAAACTTTGTCAAAACCAGCAGCTTCTGTTTAATAACATTTGTTTGCAGTAAGTGGGCTCTCAACAGTGTAGGAATCATAGAATCATACTATTGTTTAGGTTGGAAAAGATCTTTAAGTTCCTTGAGTCCAACCGTTAACCTAGCACTGCTAAGTCCACCACTAAACCACGTCCCTAAGTGCCACATCTACACGTCTTTTTAATACCTCCAGGGATGGTGACTCAACCGCTTCCCTGGGCAGCCCATTCCAATGTCTGACAACCCTCTCAGTAAAAAAATTTTTCCTAATACCTAACCTAAATCTCCCTTGCCTCAACTTGAGGCCATTTGCTCTTGTCCTATCTCCAGCCACCTGACAGCAGAGACCAACACCCACCTCACTACAACCCCCTTTCAGGTAGTTGTAGAGAGCGATAAGGTCTCCCCTCAGCCTCCTCTTTTCTAGACTGAACAGCCCCAGTTCCCTCAGCCGCTCCTCGTAAGACTTGTGCTCCAGGCCCCTCACCAACTTGGTTGCCCTCCTCTGAACACGCTCCAGCAGCTCAATGTCTTTCCTGGCGTGAGGGGCCCAAAACTGAACACAGGACTCGAGGTGCGGCCTCACCAGTGCCCAGTACAGGGTGATGATCGCTGCCCTAGTCTTACTGGCCACATGATTTCTGACACAAGCCAGGATGCTGTTGGCCTTCTTGGCCACCTGGGCACATGGCCAGCTCAGTGAGTCAACAGGCAGTACTACCAAACAGTTCTCATCCAAACCCACATTTTTACTAGGTCTTGTGTAGCTCCAAGAAGCTTGAGGATCTTAAAACTTGCAAGAGTTTCTGCAATTTTTTGTGACTGTCCCCTGGAAAAGGCTGATGGAGTTAAAAATGAGTAAAGTTGTTATCACTGAGCATTGGTTTCTTCTTGCTTCATCATTTTTTGGTTGAAACCAGCTGTCGTTTTGAGTCTGCCGTGTCACTGCTGCATGACAGAGTGTTATACACTCCTAATCATCTCACCAAAAATCAAGATGGCAGAGTGCTCATTTTCCTCGGAGCCATCTAGAATCTGGAGGTTTAACCCACCTCTGAGGATGACCATCAATACGAATACTGCAGTGCCTGCAGTAAAGTTGCTTTGTGAATACAGCCCGTGGCATCTTCACATCTGAATGTTCCTGAATGCTGAATCCACATCTAATCTTACCTGAATGCTGAAAATGTGCTAAGCTGTGTATAGCTTATCACAACTGTAGCATGGGGCTGTCGCTGGAACTTGACCTGGCGATTACTAATTTCTGTGGTGGTTTGGAACAGGACTTTGTCCTCCTGGTCCTCAAGCCCCTTGGAGCAAAAATGGTATGATTCTGCCCTTGGGTGGAGCTGCTGGGCGGCTCTCGGGGAAAGGCTCCTTCCACTGGATGCTTGGCAAGTGTGGCGTAGACGAGCCGCAGTCATTAAAGCAAATGATTCTGCACTCCTAATCGACTCATGGGTAGTTTTTAATATCCTCTAAATGGCAGCTTCTTGGCCGGTGCTGAATGTTCATTTCACTACCCTCATGTAAGCAATGAAGTCTGGAAAGTTTTTTATGTTAAGGAGTAGGAGAGCAAGAACAAGTTTGGAAAACAAAAACCACTTAATCTCATTTTTTTCCTTGATTCACAAGCCACCTGGTCTTGTTTTTTCAGTAGATCAGCTCTGTTGTACTGAGCTGGTTGCTGCCCACAAATGTACTAAGGCACTGTCTGAATTACTGCAGGCCAAGGTCACTGGCTGCGCAAGGAGCAAGTCAGATGAGACTGCCAGCTACGAGCCAATACAACAGCAAACCTGAGATTTCCTTTTGCTTGTGTTCTCCTGGTAATACCATCTCCAGCAGTGAAAACAAGTACAGCAATATGTGGGATCTCACAGTTTGCTAGGCAGAGGACATTTCAACAAGCATCTTTTCCAAAAGGCAAATACTGATGTAGATTTCCTAGGAGAAATGTGTTAGGATTTAAAAAACAAGGAAAAGGGGACTTGAAATGTAACATTTCAAATATTTCAATGTCTCATTGAGACAAGCCTCTGAAACTTTTATGATTTACTTATTGCTGAGCACTGCGGAATTGCAAATCCTTGTTGAAGGTACTTAGAAATAAGAGGAAATAAATTCAAAGATTTCCATAATCCTAGAGATATGTATAGATAACTTTCACTGATTTTACTAAGAATTTAATTGATATTTTCACTGTAAAATTTCAATGGATTCTCTGTAAACTTTTAAGTCTGATATGTAATTTCCCCTGTTTGAAATTCACCCTGCTTTGTATTGACTGTTCATCAGTCACCCTGCTTGGAAGAACTAATTTTCGCCTGGTCTTAACCTACCTTACGCTTTAGTATGTGTATGTATATACCTGACATAAAAATCGGGGAGGGTGGGTTGTTATGGATTGTGACTACAGAAGCTGTAGATTTCTATATTTATCTGTTTATAACTCTCACATTAAAATAAACTCTGGACAGAACTCACCCAGAGAATACTCGCTGACTAACATGATGTTAAAATGCTCTTGAATTTGGTTTTTCATCAATATGCAGAACAGAGATTGCCACAGCATCCATCAACAGTGAATCAATCTTTTTTCTGTAGTCAAGGAAAGCGAGATTAAAAATATGTCTTTAACTAGGCTTCCTAAGGAAGTAAGGCTTACAGCATCGTGCTGTCTATGTCAATCCTTTCCTAATAATAAAACTGTATCATTTAATCTACTTGCCAATTTCAGCCAAATTTGGCAGGGGAGTAGCTATTAAACCTCAAAGATATTAAGTTCTTAAAACTTTCATGCAGTTGGGAGAGAGATCGCATTCAAGCCCTCTCTGACGCGAGACCTGAACAAGAGTTCAACTATATTATTAGATTATACCAGATAATATTATTGTAAATAATATATATATTATTGTATTATAACAGAGAATCCACACGAGGGTGGAAGAGAGAGAGGCATTATGAACGTCCAGCTCTGGGAAGTACCTGCAAGTAGTTTTGCCGCCTTAGACACCACAGGATCTGTCCCCTGGCCACAACGCAGCAGCAAGCCCAGCTTTGCTCCTTCTGCTGCCTGAGGAACTACTTGGTTCTTAACACTCGGGGGCTTCCCAAATTCTCTCGTGCTGCGGGTCTCAAATTCCTAGATAGTTACATCAGGTATTAATTTTTACATTGGAATACCGCTGCGTTTTTCTTTCTGGAAGCTTGCCTTGTTATTTGGAGCTTGGGCTCATGAGTAAGAGCAGTGACCGCTTCCAAGTAGTGGTTTGCGTTTTCAGAAGGGCTATGTCCATACTTGTGAATAAAATGGACAAAAGCCTCTTCTCTGGCCCTAAAGGCAAGTGACAAGACATGGCTTGTGTTTTCTAGCCTGAATTCCTCTCCTCTGAAACAGAGTGGCCGGGTACATCCTGCTTGTGGGGAATGGTCTCTGGCCTGAGCCTCCCCTGCAGCTTGCCTAGGTCCTGTCTGGGAGAGCGCTGGTTCGTGTGAGCACGGTGCGGGCCAACACAGTGTTCAGGGACAGGTTCACAAATGAGCATTTCTGTCCTGGCCTTCATTAGCTTGCTAGCAATGCATTTCTGTCCTGGCCTTCATTAGCTTGCTAGCAATGCTGTAGCCAAGAACACTGATACTCCGACTTGGTATTTACTGTATTACTGGGGGCAAACGGGAAAGAGAGAGGAATGATTTTATTCTGCTCAGTCACCTGAGCCAGCACATGGGTTGGCTTGGATTGCATCGGGAGCAAACTCGTTTTTGATCGTTAGACTCGTTAGATCGTTGTCTCTTCAGCAAACTGCCCATGCCAATATGGAATAAAGTTTTTTGAAAATTAAGATGTACCGAAGCTGCACCTGTCATCTTTACAACTGTAACAGATCTTTATTGAATCAAAGTCCTTTTCAGAGAGGAGTAGTATTTTGAATGTCTGCCCCTGCCAGTGGTGTTTAGCATCCTTGAAGCAAAACCTTGCAAAGGAACAACCTGGTATAAACTGCTAATGCAAAGGTGTAAGAAAGCCAAGAGGAGTCAGTGACTCCTTCAATGTTACAACGAAAGGATTAGAACTGCAGAGCTTTCATCAGGTCCTTTCTGAGAGAGCTGTGGGACTTTCAAAGGCTGTTCCCAGTGTTGGGCTTCAACAAAACCTGAATAAACCTGTTAGAGAGTCCATCAAGAAGGGGGAAGGAAAAAACCAATTGTAACGCAACAGTAGAGGTTCTGCAGTAAGTCCTCTTTCCCCTCTCTTTGGCAAAAGTCCGCTTCACTGTCAAATAGCAGATCTGTGTAAGCTTCAGCTGTAGTGTGTCTGGTCACGCTGTAGTATGTGGCACTGAACAACTGCAGTTCAGTCATACTTTGGAAGGCAGTAGTTTAAAATTCACACTATAGGAACACATGGTGATATCATTACTCTGTTTCTCTCTCAGTAACTGGCAGTCTGAGCATCTGGTTTATGGTGCCTTTTAGAAGGAACAGGTCGAACTGCCCCTCTTTGTAGTACAGATAAAGTGACCATCATATATTTTATTGTTTGTGTTTGATTTAGTTATTTCTGGGATCTTTAAAAGTGTTGCAGCACCTTGTCCTTAGCTAAACCTTTCCAGTAGCTCACTATTTCCTTGCATATCGTGTGTTCGTAGTTGAGCTACTTGGCATTTGTATTGCCATGTGTTGCGTGTATTTGACTCATATCACAGTTGGAACTGGAAAGCACTTTATAAATACCCTCTTGCCCTCTTTATGCATATAAACTCCTTCCCAAAGATATTTATGAGTGATTCCCTGACTTTCAGAGTACTCCTATGGGGCAAAAGTAGAGAAAATATGCACAAAGCTACTCTCTGTTGTGGGTTTTTTTCCACTCTTGATGTGATAAATGATAAAAGATAGTTTGTAAAATCAGTGCCTGGCTCTGTAAGGTGCGTCTTGTTGGTAGGATGCTTAGGTTGGATATCAGACTATATACAATGTTAACAAAGAGTGTACAGAGAAGTTTTTCCTTCTAGTAAATGTAGTTTTAAAAGTATAAAGGAGTCAGAGTGAATATTTTTGCGTGTAGCAGAACATCCCTTTGGAACGTACTTTCAGCATTTAATTTTATCCTATTTATTGGCCATTTCTTAGTTGTATATTTTTAACACCTGTGTGTAACTAGTTTCTGATACCTTTGTCTAGCGTGCTGTCAAGAAAAAGATGTAAATACTGGAAGATCTAGGGGGAAAAGTGCTGGTTCCATTGAAATTGCTGGAAACTTTGTCATTCCTTCAAGTAGTCAAGATGACTTTGTGTTCTTGCAGAGTGCTTCTCTCACATCTGCTACTTGATGCTTATTTGCAATGCCAAAGACACTTCATTATTTTCCTCCCTTTTTTCTGTGCCCTTCTCTAACAATTTCTGTAATACTGTGTCCTAAATTTTGCATTGTTTTCCCAAGGTGACATGGTGGCCATAACGTAGGTGACCTTCCTCTTCTCGATGGCTCCTAGGGCTACCTCCCATGTCGTGTTTTCTTTCATATCTATTCTGCTGTTGCCAGACAAAGTTCTATTCATTTATCACCCCGTATCAGTTCTCGGATTTGTTGTCCAGTAATTTATGACCGTTTGGAGCTTTGGTACTCATTACAGTGCCCAGTGACCCTTGTGACCCTCCTCCCCATGTACTCTCTGCCATCTTGGCCCCTGGGCCAGTTTGTTGATGCCGCAAGTTGCAGTGCATATGTCCATGCCAAGCCATGCACACCGAGAACCAGGGTCTTTGTTTGACCAACTAATACCAAGTATCTAGAATTTAGGCAGAGAGAAGTTGATTGTGCAGATAAACAGACACTGATTCGTATGTCACCTCTGACTATGTAGGTAGTGAGGTGTTGCCGATACAGTGATGAGCAAGAGAGAACAGTCTAGACGGATATACTGCAGCTTGAGGAGAATATTGTAAATAAAATACTGAGTAAGTGGCTTTACCTGGAACTCAGTGGAATTCCTGCCAGTTACCAGCAGGCACTTTTTGCAAGGTGGGGACTTTATCCTGATGGGTGTAAATACCAACTGAAATACACTGCCAAACAGGAGCATGGGCTGGTGCCCTGGGCAGTTATTGGTGGTGGTATTCATGAAGGCACATCAGCAACATACTTTCTTCGTTCAGTGCTTTTGGTGGTACTTTATAAGTACCAATTATGAAGATAAGTTATGTTTTTTCCCTTCCATCTTTTCTCCACCTGAAGGTTATATTTAAGACATAAAAGATTGTGAGCACTGGGGGAAGGTGGAGAATGAGCAGGAAGGGTGAAGGGATTTGTTTCCTTTCTGATGGCTTTAACTGTAATGAATAGTGTGAACTTGTTCATATTTTAAATCGCGATTGATCTGATATTTGTTTGCTGTAGCATAGATCTTTGATATGGGATTACAATGCCAATTATATAAAATATATAGAGTACGTGTGAAATACATCTACACGTACCTGCATGTACAAGCTCATAAAATAAAAGAAGAAAATAAATCTGCAATTAGTTCTTGAGCTTTGGTCATTTATTTTTGAAAAAAGAAGGACTGTAACTTCCCAAAATACATCCCCTCCTTGATGCAATGTAAAAGGATCCAACATTGTACTTCCTCCTTAGAATTTCTGGGGAAATGCATTTTGCTGCCAACGTAACATCCTTTAACAGGTCTCCTGCTGGTCAGACCTTGTGTCCTGCTGTGACAGCCATGACCATGTGTACAACTGATTGTTAGTGGGCAATATAAATCTGATTGGAACATGCCCGTTAATTGGTTTGAGAGCTCGATATAGACAATGCTGTCTTACAGGAGATTGTGTAGATAGGCCTAGTCATAGGGTTAATTCTGCTTGACAGCACATCAGCAGCATCTTGAGAGTAATTACCCAACTTAAGTTTTCCCACAGTTGAATTGAGATCTTCAAAGGCTTCTACATTTACAAGCATTATTAACCTATATCTGAAACATGATGTTCCCACAAGGGCTAATTTTTTCTTCCTTTTATTAAATATACAGGTTATAGGGTTCATTTGCTAAATGCTAAGCCCTTAGAAGAAAACACTACTTGCTAGAAAGAGAAAAATCTGCAGTGCACGACCAAAGCTAATGGTGCATAATGCACACATCATTGTCTTTTTGCAAAGACTTTAAAACAAGTTAAAATTTGGGTCTGGCTCCCTTCCTCTATCCCTCTCTCCCACCCCCCGCTTTCCACTTTTAAGAAAATCAAACCACTTATTCCTATGTGCAGAGTGAGTAAATTGAAGACACACGCAAACAAAACCCTCCTACGATGTTGTACAATTAAGTACAGATCATTGGATACAATACATATGACATTAATGAAACGGTATCTGCTTCAAAAATAGATTGGAAACATTCATGAATAAATTAAATCCTCTTAATGACTTTTCAAAAATGAAAATGAATGAAAACAATATTTATTTCATAGGAACAACTGTGTACCATGATTCACAGCATATAATTTAATCCTGTTTTAAATTTATATTCTATTTTCTACATTCATTTTGTGATTTGTCCTTTAAAATATCTTCTTTGTAACTCCGCATTGT
The DNA here is from genome assembly GCF_900496995.4 of Aquila chrysaetos chrysaetos. Taxonomy (NCBI): domain Eukaryota; kingdom Metazoa; phylum Chordata; class Aves; order Accipitriformes; family Accipitridae; genus Aquila; species Aquila chrysaetos. The sequence goes on along the minus strand of NC_044029.1, from coordinate 16,787,954 downwards.
AAAAAACCCCCAAATACTAAAGATAATAGTTATTATTTGGGTTCAAATGCATTTGAACGCATTAAATATTAACATACAGAGGTAGACAGTCTTGTTAAAGATGGTATTTGCTGCGGGGGAATCAGTCTGACAAATGGCTTTGATGGCATAAAGCAGTTCTTGTAACTTACGATCTTTTTATTTTCTTTTGCAGGTCAGAAACAAAGTTTGACTCCAATTCAGGTATGTTTAGATTTACAGTGTTTTGCTGAATGTACACTATTCAGGTTAATCTCAAAAGAGTAGTTTATCAGTTCAAGTTCAGTTTAGTTTTAAACAAACTGGGGTAGGTCAGTCTTAAAAAGGATCTTCATTTCTCACCCTCTGAAAACAGCATTATTACTGTGAAACATTTGCTTTCATTCCTTTCATTAGTTCCTGTCTCTTTACATTTTCCCAAAAGATGATCAGGAAGATTTTCTTGCGACAGGCTTTAATTGATCCAGAACAATTATAGTACAAATAAATGATAATACAGACTAAAGGAAATGGAGGATTGAAGTGAAGTTTGAGAATGATCACTGCTTTAAAGGAGAATGTTTTTCTTCCTGGTGGACAAAGACATTTCATGGGAATTTGAAGTCAGTGCAGCCTATCTGTCAGGAAACGGATGATTTGTCATCAAATTTTCGTGACAGATGCATGTACACAACGCATGCCAGACCAGTCTGTAGAGCTCGCTTTAGGAGGTTTACCAAAAGGCAGTCTCTCTCAAGTTGTCTTTTTAAAGAATTTTAATGTGTTGTAGGGATTGGGAGGGAAGTGAAGGTCAGTCTAACAGGTTAATGTGTATCTAACAAGACAAAAAACACAGGACAGCAAACAGGGGAACAGTTGGGGAAAAAAGAGAGAACCTAATACCGGACTGTTTTTTATTCGGTTAAATATTCCTGGGTGTTCCTTAAAGTTAAACAATAGTAAATTAAGAATAGGCTGTTGTCCTGAAACTAGCTGAAATGTCCGTTGCCTGAAAAGGTCATTCAAAATAAATTTTTTTGTTAAGATGAAAAAGACTGTTTTAAGCAGGAAACCTGATATTAAGGCAATTTTGTATTTAGGCCAATGTTATCTTCTATATGGTTTGCTTAATGCAGTGATTATAATTGCTTATAATGATAGAAATTTTACAATATATATTAATCAGAGTACGTATGAAATAGCATGTTTCCTTTTATCCCAGTTACAACATGATTTGGGTTTGAAATGTGAGGTATTACGTTGCTTTTTCTTTCCACATTAGATTTTATCTTTGGAACTATATGGGAGTGAAATCTCTAGCAGGAAGCCTTTATATAGCCAATTCCTACGTCTTGTATACTTGAGTCATCTTGCTTCTATGATAATTTTAGTCTCTGAGTTTGAGGTTACTTGCTTTAAATATTGCTTGAATGAACTCTGTGCTAAATTGCTTCTTGGATCTCGACCAAACAGTTTTACGTGGGGGGATAGCTTCACTCACTGTCTGCCATTACCCCCTTTCTTTTAGTAAAGTCACCAAAACTAGGGTGTGAAGCAGAACGTCAAATGTCTCACTTTTCTGTTGAGGGGAAAGTGCTCTCTGCAGAACTTTGATTTGCTTGGTGGATTAAACTACAAACAGTTATTGACTTTCTCTTTTGAAGCAGCTCTCCTGTTAGGTACCCTATTCTGCGTGCCGCTCCCCTTGGCAGTGAAGGCAGGGGCGTGGGATTTCCCAGGGAGCAGAGGTAGAAGATATTGCAGCCATGGCGAATGCCGCCTCAGTAGGTGTCACCAGGCCCCTGTGCTGGGACTCTGCAGGGTGAGCATCAGCTTTTTAACGTCTCCTCTTCGTCTCTGCGGGCTCCACAGGCTTGTTTTCCTTGAGCTTGGGTCCGTGTTCTGGGCACAGTTTGTCTCTTATTTCTCATGTGGAGGTGTTGGAAAGCCCGGCTGCCCCAAGACCGGAGGACTCGAGTTGCTCTCCCTGCCCGGCTCTGCTGAAGGCGCTCGTAGGCACTGTTCTTAGAAGGCCAGAGCTCTGGCCCTGTGAGCGCCTGATGCAGTTTTATCTCCCCGAGAGCACAGAGAGGTTGCAGAAGGATTTGGAAGTAATGACCATTTACGGGAGACCACACAAAAATACATAAATGTAAATGAGCAGTAAAAGACCCAGGATCTTCTCTGTCTCCACTTTTTTTGCTGCAGCCAAGTATTCTCTGGATGCATACCAGAATTCTCTGCAGCAGGTGATTAACATTATTTTGCTGGGTGTAACATCAGCAGGTACCGTGGACGTCAAAGTCCACCGGGGATACAGTATGGGAAGGTCTGGGACTGAGAAATTTCTTAGATTTATTCCTTCTTTTTCTGCAGAGCCTCACTTTCATCATCTGCTTGTGATCCCTTTCCCCGAAATCCCTGGGGAAGTCTTTGGTTGGAATAGTTTCAGGCTTTCCTGTCATGGGACCCTGGCCACCCCCAAGGTGTTTAAGGCTCCTGACCTGGTGATCCACTGTGGATTGCCAATGCGTGCAGCTGGCCAGGCCAGCCTGGTCTCCTGGTCTCATTTTATTCTTTGCCCCAACTGCTGTACTTGGAACTGAGAATTACGGAGGTTTAACGCCTCAGTCTTACCAGTGCTGCCTCTTTCAGCACAGGTTTCAGGTAACAACCAAGAGTAGATGTTAAAAGACAGTGGAAAAAACAGATTAAGCACACAATTAAAATGGCATTTTAAGAAAAAAGAAATCACAGAAACTCCGTAGCCTCAAAGTGCATTTCATGGCCTGCAACACCAAGGCTGAAAAAAACCCTTACTTTTGTGAAAAGTACAGCAGCCTTCCCTCGGTAGGAACAGTACTCGGTTCTTCCACCAAGAAGCTTTTCTTGATAGTCAAGACAGCACACGCACTTAGAGTTGATCTTTTGATCCCAATATGTGAGAGCAGAGGAGAAGTGGAGATACTGAGATCAAGTCAACATGAATCACCCAGATAAAACATCCCTGTTTTTGTTTCCGCACCAAAGAGTTTGCCATCCCTTTCCAGAACCAGACAATAAGCCCAGACCTCCTGCTGCCTCTGAGTGAACCAAGGGTGTAGGCAGGGTGTGGAAGGATGCGTTGGTGATGGCAGAGAGGCATCCTCGTAAAAAAATCTTTTTCTGGTATAGGGGGGGTGCGGTGCCCTGTGTAGCACCATGTTCTGCATAACGTGGGCCTTTGAAGCGTGTAAACGTAGCATTGGTTTTAAAAGGGCTGCTGCCATTTGACACCTATGACTATATTTATGCAACCTTTAGTTCCTTGGAGACACCTTAAGGTATTTTCATATCCCTCATTTCGTTTTGAATTCCCCAGGCTGTGATTCCTGAGTAAACCAATGATCCCGCAAACTGGAACAAACATGCTTTGTTCTCGTTTATCTCATGTTACTCAAAACAGTTCAAGTGTTGAACGTGAGAATGAGGTAATTTTATTCTAAAGCGAATATTTTCTTCCAGGGAGCTGTTCTACAACCTGTCGTGTGCTCTAAATTAACCCTAATGTTAATTCCAGTTAACTTGCAAGTCTAGATGTCCCCTTGTTAAGCATTTATCAATGCTTCTTGTACTTGTCTTTCCTAGAAATATTTGTGAAGTGTTGAAGAATTAAAAGAAGTCTTTCTGAAGCAAGTAGAAAGTCTGTAACACAGCTTTAAAAGTAGACTCACTCTAAATATAACCCTGGAAATGTTGTTCAACACTGAAATATTAGGCAAACATTGTCAAAAGAAGATTAATTTGAACTTGAGTATTAACTTAAAAGAAGGCTGTAAAATTCCTATAGTGATGATCAGGATTTATCATATAAATAGCTATAACATCTGTAGGGGACACACATTCTTCATATCATGACTAACAGTTCCATCTGAGAAACTTCTTTTTCTCTGCTGATTCTTTCTAAGTCTATAGCTGGCAGAATTTCTGTCTCAGAGACCATGGGGTTAGCTTCATGCTGTTAGAAGATCTTATGAAATGAAACAATTTTGCTTTCCTGTCATAATATGATGAATTTCACTGGTTCTGAAAATAGATTTTTTTCTTAAAAAGTACTTGAAAGCGAAAAAGGTTGTAGGAAAAATATTTTTTTTTCTCAAAATTTGTTAGGGAACAAAGTAAACCACAAAAACCACAGCTGAAACAATTTTGTTCCAATTATTAGTATTTTGGTAGCATCTAAAATGCCTATTGTGCTATGTGCTTGGTTAGCAAATTTTAGAATTTAAGAATGTAAGAATTATATTAGAATAATGAAAGATTATGAAAGATTTTTTTTAATTTAGAGAAAAATAGGTCTTCGGGATGCTGTTCCATAACAGGAAGAATTTGTAGGTCTCAAAAGCTGTTGCTGAACACTCTTAATCCCACTTTAGTAATAGAAAAATAAGCAAAGAAAATGCAAATGACTGTCTCAGCATGCCCACTAGTCACCAGGGAATGGTAATGGTGAATTTCCTACTGTCTGCTGGGAGGGCTGGAGTTTTCTTGTGCCATCTCCTGTAACATTTAGTGTATCCTGCATGTCACCGTGGAGGTGAGCCATGTGATATTCAAGTGATAGTGTTGGCAGTGAAATCGTGAAGGGGAAGAAATTTGAGTTTTGTTCTGTGTTAAGAAGAAAGGACAAATCCCCGGACAATACATGTGGCCTCCGGTGGAGTCTCTTTTATTTATGTGTCACTCAGACGGTGGAATGGAGGAAGTCAGAGAGTGCAGGGTGCAGTAAAGTGATAGTCGGGGAAGCACCATGCTGTAGAAACGCATCTGTGCACTGGCAGAAGAGAGAGGAGTGCCCAAGTGCCGTCAGCTGTGTTCTTCAGCATTCGCTGGACCAGCCACTGCTTCTCTCAGAGAGATGCATCTCCAAAACCCGTTCTTCTGTCTCCCTGCTTCTATACAGATCAAATGAAAGGTAGAGATTACCTATGTGGTTTTATATCATGCTTGTGTCAATACTTTGGAAACATTCCAATTAGTATCAGGAATTAAGCTATAATAGCTCCCCATGTAGCTAGAAGCTGTCCTGCGGGACAGCTACACACGAGCTTTTGTTGGATCCCTGCTGCCCCAGCAGTCAAATACAAAGCAAGTCAAGGAGCCCCCGACAGTTCCTGGAATTTCATTCGCCTGCCTTGTCTGGACTCACAGTGTCAGCCAGTGACTCCACAGGTCATTTCTCCTCTCTGCACATTGCTTCTTCCACCAGAACGAGTGTATCCCCATGTCTTCAGCACCGCACGATGCTGCCACGCCTCTATCCCCATCGAAGTTCCCATCCTTTCCTTTCTCACCTCTTGTATTTACTGGTTCCCTTAATGTGGCCCCTATGATGTACTAACTTGCTAGGCTACATGATTCAGCACAGGTGCTAGAGAACAGTCAAAGAAAATTATGAGGTTGGGGGTGGTCAGATGTTTTCCTCTCATAAATTCCTCTTGGCTACACTTCCAGATGTTCAGCAATAGACTTTCCAAACTCTCGCTATCAGCCCTGATTTCCCCTAGCCTGTCATCAGTCCCATTGTATGAAAGTCATCAGTACAACTATTAAGAGCATAAGGAACTCTTCGCCTGAATAAGAGAGAAATGAAAACCAAAAGGCATCTTGAAAGCGAGCATCTCTTTCTGACCCTTGCTGCTAGGGAAACCCAAAAGAAACTTAACTTGCCTGAAACCGTAGGTCCCTGAAGCAGCAGGGTACTCAGTAATACTGTCCATTGATCGATTGGATCATAGGTCTAAATACAGATTAACAAATCAGTTCCTAAATTTTACTGATGTCAGCTTCTTCACCCAGGTTGTGACAGAACGGTTCTTAATTTCTTCTTAGCAAGGTTGAGTAGTTTCAGGAACAGGGAGGAGAAGAGACATTTGGTGTTTGTAACAAAATCATATTGACAAGTTCGTCAGTCACCCTACAACCAGAGTATTTGATGAAAAAACGTAAAAAGATTACTTACAGAGTCTGTAATAGGCACAAGTGGCAAAATTAACTGAGATACTGAAGAATAGGGATGCTCCAGAGTTTTTTGGATGAGGCAAATGACCTCTCCAGAGTCTCTCTCAACTATGAGGAATTATTTCCTTCTCTCTGGCCACCACCAGCGCATGGATTCTTGAAAGGGTGCATGAGCTGGCCCAGAGAGACGGTGGGAGACAGCAACTACATAAACAGAACAGCAGCTCCGATTATCTTACTTGTCGTTACTTGTCAGTGCTATTTTGTTCTTGGCATTAACAACTCTACAAGCAGATTGTTAGGGATGCAATGACTGGGGAGTATGGTCTGTTATATTTGTTCAGCAGCGAGATGAGCGTTTAGATTCAGATGCAAGCTGAACCATCTGTTGAATGTTTTCAGGGCCACACTGCAATGTGACTTGGAGTATAGATGGCTGGGACATCTCGCTGATACATCCCGGTGAACTACGTGCTTGTAACAGCACTGATCGGCAGTAACTGATCATCGCCCTGCTCTTGTATCTCTTGTAAAGGATGGCAAAAGTTGGTCAAATTATTTCGACATACAGAATGATGTTTTAATTTGCGGAGGGCTGATTAAAAATGTTGTAAGCATGCAGGCAAGCTTGCTCACCTAGGATTTTTAAAGGAGGCAGTCAGCTGCCAGAGGACTCCAAAAGTATAACTTTCCAAATTCTGATACTGGCTTTGCAGTTGCAGATGTCTTTTCCTCCCACTTCCTTTGTTCATCTTATTTGTATCTGAGCTGGGCTATTCCTTGCTTTCATTGGCATGATTCTTGTCAGCTGTCAAAGTATTTTAATACGAAGCATGTTTGCTTCCATAAGCTACATCCATGAATGTACCAATGGAGGCCAGCAGCCTTGACTGGACTCACAACAGCCTTAAATCTTTCTGTGTGAATAATTTGTGTAATTTCTATTTTGTAGGTGTTTCTTTGGATAACATATTCCTCCCTCCAAAAAAATCCTGTTTGCGTTCTCATTAATAGGGCAGCTACTTAAAGATGCTCTGCCCTTGTGAGCTAGCACAAACAGTCACTGCGCCGCTGCTGCACGAAGCACTGCCTGTCGGCATGTGGTGAGAACTGTGTGTTAAAGGGCCTTGATCATGGAGCCAGGAGTATAATATCAACAAAGACAAATACAATTTTCTATTTTTGTCTTACATATACTTTAATAATCATTGCTGCTTCTTTCTTGCCTTGCTCTGAGGATCTTGCTGAGAAGGATTTTGCAATGTGTTTAAATTGGTCCTGTAATGAAAATATTTAGATTTAGGTTTTCCGTTTTATTGTCATTAATATAAGCAAATTCATCAGATTTATTTAGGAGAAATTTTTTACCCTTCTCTCTGAGTACTAAAGACAATCTTTTCTATTTTTTATTTCATTCTAAATCGCTAAAAAAGGCTGTCTTTAAGAAACAATTTGGCAAAAGTAGTCTGAAAAGACATGAATAATACATAAATCATGGTTTTATTACATGGAATTGGAAACTGGTACTCAGTTAAATTATAAACTATAAAGTAGATTGGCTGAGGATTTTTTTATTCATCATAAGTATAGCTGCTTCAGATAGGTTTGGTCTATTGGGGAGTTAGTCTATTGTTATCAAGTTAGCAACATTCAGCAGCACAACATCTTTACTGTTCTGGAGGGCTGGATTACTTAACTACAAAAATGTTGTGATTCTTGCTTAGACCTGCTCATCATTGTGCAGTTTTTCACTGAGCAAGGCAACCTAATTAACTTTTCAAGAGCTACTTGCATTGCAGTCTTGTTCAGTGGACAAAGTAGATTTTTGGTGATACTCTTGAATTATCCTACACTTACAAACTTCTTAAAGAGTTTTTCTGTTCCTTTTAAATGAAAATTCATTCAATCAAATTAACCCTATTACAGACTAACTGTGATAATTAACTTTGCCATAGTCCCATATAATTAGCCAAAAATGGAGTATGTGCAAGAGAAGCCACAAGAATGGACAAGCAGGGAGGTTTCTGGTCACAGCTGTGGCTCATTGAGATGGTTATGTAGCTCAAATGCAGCTTACCCACACCATGTACAGCTCAAGTCAGTTGTATAGTTTCATTGCTTTATTAGTACTCTATTCATTTAAACCATGAAATGGGGAGAAAAAAATTGCCTGTCTGCTTTGTAATTTGAAAGCTGAACTATAATTCATTTGTAAGTGGAGTGTTATGGCATTGTGCATCATGTACATACTTCTGCAGAGGTTTTGAAGAATGGCAACACGGGAGGGATACTGTTTAGCTCACTGTGTGGTGCCAGGAAACAAGAATTCTGTAGGATACAAGAATACTTCATGTCTCTACTATCTTCTGGTGCAGAAGCTATCGTCATCCATCTGGGTGTATATAGGTAGCTGGGATGTGCATATTTGGACATAATTTGGATGGATGCTTCATATTTTTAATGTTGTATGGGCATCTGCTGGTTCTGTACCCTGTTCCAGCATGTCTGACAGCTCTGTGACCTTGGGCAAAGTGCTTTTTCCCTGTGCCTTTTTCCGCCTGCCCATTGTCTGTCTAGTTTGTTTACATTGCAAGGCTTTTCAGGGAAAGAGCTGGCTCTTGCTATTGAGCATGTCCAAGACCTAGTGCAGTGGAAACACTTTTTCAGTTGAGATCACCTCTTAGGTCCACCATAAATCAAATCATGGGTGGCCTTTACAAAATGTCTCCTTTTAGACTGAGCAAATGAAGTTCTGTTAGAATGAGTCTCTGGAAAGCAATATAAAAGGCAGCATGGTAAATGTATTCAACTGAATTAGAGTTTTTCACTCTGCCTACACAGTCACCCGTACCACAAAATTTGTGTCAGGGGGATCTCAGTTCTGTGCAGAAGAAAAACAATTCATGCAAATGGTCTTTCCAGGTCCAGAATCTCTCACGTAATTGAATGCGTGGTTTCTGCAGCAGAATGCATGACTGTGGCTATAGATAAAGGCCTGAATTTGTTCGTTAAAGTCCAATATGTAATAATAGTGAAGTTTAAATGACATGTAAATATGATCTGAGGGCTTAGGCATATAGGACAGAAAATACTTATAGAATATAAAACTTCCAAAAGCTCTTGAAGACTTATATTCCTATCAGTGATATGGGTCTAAGACAGCAGGTGTTCACCTGTTTATCATAGGAACATTCACCCATGCATTAATTTCTGAAAAAAAACCCACTTGAATTTGCAAATGTGAATGATACTTAACATAGGAGGATGTTAAATGTTCTGGTCAATGCCAGTTCATGAAATCAGTTTGAATCTTGCAAGATTCTGAGCAGTCTGATCTATTCTGCAGGCCATGAGAGTTGAAGATGCTCCACACTTGTTGTGGATTAGTTCTATGGTGTTTTCCATTATGATGGAAATAATGCTGATTTTGAAGGGAAAAGGAGGTGAAATCGGAAAGACAGTGCCCTGTGAATGCTGAAGAGATCCTAATAATGTTTGTTAATTTATACTGTATTTGGTACAATATAACTTAAAAAGTAGTCTTTTTTTACGCTGTATGTCCCTCCCAATATGCCTGAATTTACTCTGAATCAGTAAATTCCTTGCTTATTCTAGAAGTCCATGTTGAGTCTCCACTCATCCTTCAGGAAAGCTCACAAAAAGATCTTAAGTACTTCCATTCCCTTTGCATTCATTCCCACTCACCTGAAAATTCCTCTTGCTCTCTTTTCTAGTGATTAACAAAAATTTTCATCTCTTATTTGGCTGGAGGCCAAACAGCTGAGGAGATTGGGTTGGGGCCCTTTCTTGATTTAGGCAGTGACTAAGGCTGTACTGGGAAATCAAATGCTGACTCAGTAGTCCTAGACCCTTCTTTGGGTGGACCACTGCATCAATCATCCTATGAAAAGGCATCCCTTGTTCCTCATAGCGCTTGTTATTCTGCCTCTTTGAAAACAGATAAGGTCAAAGGAGGAGAGAGCAGAGTGCAAGGCGGGCAGATTAGTGGCTCCTGTGAGATACTAAAATCCAGTTCCTACTTGGCTTCTTGTGGAGAAGGGAAGTTCTTCTGTTCACGTGATGCCCTACTGAATCAGAGGAAGATGATGAAAAACGTGGCTCCTCAGCTGAGGAGTATTGCCACTTTTTCATCCACAGAGTCTAGTAGCTGCTTCATGTTGGCTTCCCAGTTTCACAGTAAAACCAAATCAAACCAAACCTAACCTAACCAACTCCCTATTTTTGGCTGAGGGAGAATAGCTTAGGATGCTTTCCTTCAGCCGCCCTGGCTCTCCCTTCCCACTCTGGGAGGAGTCCACAGCTTCAGTAAGGCCTGCAACAACTTAAGACAGCAATAGCATGATTTCAGTTGTGACAATCTGGAGGTGCTTGGCACTGCTGTGACCTGAATTGAGCCCAGAGGAAATTTAGAGCTGTGTAAAACCATTGGGACAAGCACCACACTGCCAGCCTCATCAGCCTCTGTGATAGAGGAGAGGGCAAGACCATGGCATTCAGTGAGTGGGTGCCCTGCCTCAGCCCCCATACGTGATGTGTCAGCTGGCTCCTTTGACTTCAATAGCTTATCTGTGGGAGAGTCCGCAGCCAAACACCAGGCAAAGAGGCCTGCTGAGGTGGTTTTTGCCTGTATGCCTTGATGAATTTAACAGGACAGGATGGTTATGGTCAACACATCCACTCTTCTTCTCATTATTTTCTCACTACCATAAAGTACATTTTCCTGTTTTGGTTTTAGGCAGTGTCTCATTAGGCTAAGTGCATGTTGTCCAAAATCGCACATCTTCTGTTTTGATTAGCATGGTTTATGGGGTTATGAATTTGAATAAGAAAGAGATGCAAGCTGGTTTTGTTTCTTCCCTCTGAATTTGTCAAAGAGAAAAAGCCCCTTAACGTCTTTTCTGTACAAGATGATGAGAACGATGTCATACAGTATTAGTTGAAAATGGAGGAAATCTGTTATTTGAAAAAAATTATCTGTTTCATGTCATTAGACTGTACAAACTAGCCAAGTGATAATTATTAATGACAGAAGATTCAATAAAGATTAAAATATTTCATGTTTTTCTTTCATTGATGTAGCGCTGTAAATTTATGGCCAGTCAGAAACCATATGAAAGATCTGTCAGCTTTTACTATTTCACATTTTAGTCTCTTATCAAAGCTGATTTCAGGTTTTGTAGTACTAAAAGTAAAAGGAAAAATGCAAGATGCTTTTATCTTTTGTTGACTTAATTTAGTGGCAACCACAGCCTTTAAGATGTAACGCTAGACAAGTTTGTGTCATACCACTGCAACTGCCACTGTACGTGTGAACACCCATCTGCTTAGGATTAAGTCCTAAATCAAAACACCAGTGAGGTCTAATGCTGCTAGTTTGTCAGACACAATTTGCACTGAGTTTTATGCGGGTAAGGACAGCACGATCAGGTCTTAAACCAGGCGACAGTGAATTAAGTTACAAGGGCTGAAAGAGTTTCTGCAAGGAAAGAATTGCATCCCTATGCGATCTGATCAGGAGTCTTAGCAACCTTGCTCTCCATTGGGGGCTGAATTACCATTCTCTGTTGTTTGGTATACCATTGTCATGCCCGCCTGTTGTTCTTTACAGAGTAAGTGGTCCCAGCCTTTTCATCAGCCATGGTCCAGGTATCTGAACAATCTTAGATCTGTATGCCCTTCTCCAAACACCATGCCTACCAAGATCACAAAATCCATCTTCTCAGTGTTTGGTTGTTCTGAATAAACCCTGGAGCATCTAATTTAGCACTAGTCTTTGCTCTTCCTTACTAGCTGTGGCAACGGAGGTGCTTTGATTATTTGTGTAATATCCTTTTCAGGTTATCTCTCTGTCTAGCTTTCACACAATCCCTGTGTGTCTGTGGAGAAACAGTAGCATTTCATTTGGAGGGATATTTTATACAAGCTATTACCATACTGGGGGGAGTGGGATCATCTTGGCTAACTGTAACTACCTACCTTAATATAGCCCTCTGAGCTTCACCCAGAGTCAGCTGGAAGAGATAAACATCCTCAGAGACGTTCATCCCTTCTGCTGGAGAAGTCTGTCTGGGGATGCACTGAATCACCCTTTTGAGTGCCCATCATCTTTAGAGTTAGGCATGTAACTTTGACAGCTGAAATTAGGAGAGATTATCTCCATCTGGAATGGATGTGCAGAGAGCAGGGGATGAGTGGGTGTGATCCCCAAGTCACTGTCCACAGCTGCCACTGTGGAGGCGTAGTAGAAAAAATTCATAAAGTTAAGAGGAGAGCTACACAGTTACTCTCAAGTTCTTCTGCTGGGTGTCAGTAAACCACCTGTATGCAGAGCTTGGGTGCAGCGTATTTATGGAAAGGATGAGTTTACCTGCGATTATTTTAGCTCTGTTTCTCCTTGTATGCATTTTCATTTCCTTTTTCTTTTCCTACCTTTCTTCAAAAAAAACCAAATCTGCTTATGTGTCTCCAGCTACTGTTACCCCAGAGAATTGGAGCTATTTTCTTCTCTGTCTCTTGAATTATGAGTAAGAATAGTCAGATGTGAAAAAGCTGACAAAATGTGTTTTGTAAAGAGATCATTCACCACTGTTCATCCATTCATGGGCAAGAAGAGAAATATGTAATTGAGAGAGAGATGGCCTAAGAGTAATGAGAGTGAATCAAAAATGTTGTAAACATACTAAATTTAGCTTCAGTCAGGGCCCAAATATTAAGCTGGTCTTTAGCATGTTTCAGAATGCATGTGAATTTTTCCAAAAGCTTAGTAGGCAGAGATTTTGCTGGTTTTATGTCGATATTCTTGAGCTTTGAGAAAGTCAAAGTCTTTTAGTCCGTGTTAACCATTCTAACCAAGTTAAGGATACCTGACACAATAAATGCAGATGCGGAAACTGAAAGGTGTATTTTTAAAACATTAAAATTTAGAAACAGAAGCGTTCTGTTTCTGCCTCTTACTTTTCAAGGAGGTGGTCATGAAAACAGAATTCTCCTGTTTATATTCTCATTTAAAAAGTGTTTACCCATAAGATTTATGGTTTTTGAAAGTGCTCATATACTCACTTCCATACTACTATCTCCCCTTGAGTCAGTGATCTTTTTTTCACTGCCACACACTCTATTATTTAAGGGATTTAAATGGAGTCCCAGAAACATGGATTTGCAGAGGGGTGGGATTTGGAATGTCAATTGTCAGCATTGACAGAATATCTGGAAACAGATTAAGACATATTTAGGTTGCAGAGTGGTGGAAAAACATGCTTGTGAATAAAAAATCTGCTGCGTAAAATACTGTGTTGAGGGCATTAGGGCTCTGGAAACAAGTTTAAAAGGCAAGAGGGGAAGATACAGCATTTCACTGAAATTTCACCCCTCTCTGCTTTCAAGGACAGGAAGAAATCCATGATTGAAAGAGCACTGTCAGAGCTGGACTTTAGGTCATGAGTTAGTATTAGTGTTAGACTGTGGCAAACTGAAGTTACATTGGCCATTGCTTTCCCAGTTAACTGGCTTTGCTGGAGAAGAGAATTATAGAAGCTCTCTTTTTAAATTGTTCTATTTTCTTTACTATCTGCATGTCTGAGACTCCTCCCTTGCCCCACAATGATGGCGTATCTTGGGCGTACCTGGATCTGTGTCTTTGTGGCAGTGTGACTAAACAGGGCTGCATTTTACTGTTGAAGAACAAACAGCATGATGTTGAAACCTATGTCGGCAGCTGCTTTCACTCCTTTGGTTCCAGGTGTCACAGTGTAGACCATATAAAAAGTAAGTCCCACTCCTAAAAAACAGAGAAATGTACATAGCAGAACTGTAATCTTAACACCCTTGCTCTAGTCTCTGTAAAATTAATTTCTTTAATGATACATTAACATAAGTTTTCATGTTCCCCTTATGCTTTCTCACACAAGGAAGGTCTGTGCCCAAAGGACTTCCTCCTGGCCAGGATGTGTAACACACCAGTGGGACTCCCCAGTGGGATATGCCCCCTCTTGGGCTCCTGTTTCTGTGGAGGAGGGAGTGAGTACCTGACCACCTCCCCACCTCCTCTGAAGACTATGCACAAGTCCAAGCTTGAGACCCATGTCACCAGTCACTTAGGGTACCCATCAGTATGGCACCCAGAATGGCAAGGCAACTTGACTATATCTAGGTGGGAGTGAGGGCACAGACCTTCATCTAAATGCGCTTGGCCTTAAAGTGATCTGATCTTCTTTCACCAGATCAAGAAAGGGGTGGATCATACAGAGACTCTGTCCATCCCTCCCCCCTCTACCCTCCTTTCCACAGCAAAGGGGGTTATTGGGAAACTTCAGAAGCTGAAACTCATGAGATTTCCACTGGCACTTTGCCTCTGAGAATGTTTTTACTTACCCACAAATGACTGAGCTTTAATGAGTTTCTCATAATTTGTACAAGCAGTAACAGTATATTTCTTTCATTCCTCTGCCAATAGTTCTTGCATATTTTTTGAAATTTTCATAAACTGTATTGGCCAGTGCCAGGCTTAAACCTTGCACAGATGGAGGTGGACAATAACATTACAATTTCTAAGTAATCAAATGTATTACAGCCTGCAGTTCCGCTTTTGCATTTGGATCAGAGTGTGTTACTTCATTATTTAAAACATAAAGGTGCTCTGTTAAAGAAGGTGAAAGAATAAGGCAGAGTGTTCTTCAAATTCAGAAAGATTAATAAACGAAGGGCATTCAGTGTCATCTTCAGTGCAATGTAAAGAATAAGATTATCTAAGTTATGCAGACATTCTACCTTTAATTCAGGCTGTATTTACAGAAACTTCCCACCCGTATCTCATTAGTTCAATGTTATGGTTTATTTGTGCAAGTCTGTTTTAAAACTAATGAATGATGGGGAATTAGAGAGTTACAGCAGTGATAGCAGGTATTTAAAAAAAATTCAAAGCAAGAGTAAAGAATGCTGTACTCTCAGGAAATGAACTGATACTTACTGAAGCTCATGCAAATATTTAAATGATCTAATAAAGATCAGTGAATTAAAAAATAAGAAAAATAGTCCCATAGGATGGGCATAGAAAAGTAGATTGTTAAACACAGGGATAGCAGAAAGATATGCTAGTACAAAGCTGCAAATAAAATTATTGTTTGCCCTGCTCACCCAGTTTACATATTTGGATGGATGTATAGCCTTTGCTATACATTCTTACTATAGAAAGAGATAAAATGTTCAAATAGAGGAGGCTAAAGTTAGTCCCAGAAGCTGGGGTAGCCACAGCTAGAACTGTGAGAACAATAGGATTTTTTATTTGGGGACCAAACCTGTACATGGAAACAGGGTTGGGGACTTGTGTGTCCAGGAAAGTTTGCTTTAGGTTGGCAAGCAGAAATAAAAGATTTTGGTTTTTTCAATGTATTGAACTGGGGCAGGGTATATACCCCTCAGATTTTTTAACATAAATTGTTATTGTAAAGCTTTCAAACAAAGGCTTGAACTATATGCTTTCAAAATGAAGAGTGGAAAACAGTTGAGCTATTTGAATTTTGTCAAAATTCTCCAATTTTTCCAGTCAAAATTTTTTGCAAAATTTGAGAATTTTTCTGAAAGTTTTCTAGACCCCTAGAGACTGTGGTTTAAGGCAATTTTATTATTTAGAAAGAAACTAAAACCAAATTCCCAAACCTGCCATCAGCTCAAAACTTGGGCCCCATTTAATGGGATGCTTAAATACTGGTACCCACAGTTTGGTTTCCTTGGATTGGATTGCACAATCAGCTGGCTGTGACAGGCTTTTTTTCGGTGCTGCCCTGGTACAATGCAGCTGAACCCCTCTGTGACCCCTGGGAATGCCAACAATAGAGATGATCATTGCACACACAGCTCTCCAAAGGGTGATCACTTTGTTTCAGGCCTTTCTAGAAAACGATCCATAGTTTTGCAAGTATTTTAGACTTAGCATTTCTTGGGGTGTAGATTAAAAAATGTGTTAACTGGAGTAACAGTGCGAAACAAGTATTACACCGAGTGATAGCAGTGCTGGACACTAAGTACAGAGGTTGAACATTGAAAGTTTTGCTACTGAGGCTGCTTTGAATACAACAGAGTAGGAATTCTGCCTCCTCCCCACTCCACCTCCCCCCTCAAAAATACACCAAATCAATGGGATGGTGCCTTCTGCAAACAAAACACCATCATGTTTCATGTCAAAATGTACAACCGTTTTAATCTGGTTGAAGGTGAGGCTCTGAAGCTGATGTCAGATATGGCTTGTACTGAAAATCTGCAGGTCATTAAGTTGCCTGCAAGGGAGGGAAGTACGTTTTTAAGGTCCATTTTGGAATGTGGGTTGGAGGTCCTCAGGTCCTCTAGTTCTTGCTCTAAAGCCAGAAGCTGCAAAGCTTGTTTGGGTTTTCTGTGAGATGCTTTATGGACTGTTGCTTGTGGCATGGGAACCAAGTCATTTTTCAGAAACTGATTGTGCTGTTGGCTCCATTCTTTTCCTGCGGAGATTTGGACCATATTTTACCTCTTTGGTTGTTTTATAGGAAGGAACCCTATTGAGAACACCTGGAGTGATACAATTACAGCATGAGCGTTTAAAACCATGGGTATGCCTCAGCTTCCTGGGGAGCTGGGAAGAAGTCAGGGAGTGCACGAAGATTTTTTGGGCTGACTGCAAACCGTTCAGAGTACTAGATACCCTTCAAATTTCAGTGGAGGTTTGAGCTTAGAACAGTCCCTTTTAGGCAACCGAAAGCAGACATTTTCTGCTAAGGCTAAGAGTGCTCCGCAGCCAGAATGTGTGTTATTTTGGTTGCAATCTAATGAACATGTGAAAGGTATAGAGGGAAAACCCAGCAACCTCCTGCATTTCAGTCCTTCCCCGTCCCTCCAACTTCCATTGTTGCGATGCTGCTAAATCCGCTTTGCCTGCTCAGAACTTAAGTAAACAGACATTGTACTTGTGGGGAGTTATGCAGCATTTAAAGAAAGGTCTGAATTTGTTGAATAGAGTTGGATCAGTACTGGGGTAGCTTGGTGTCAAAGGTTAGATTTTGTTATATCCAAGACAGGGTTGGGAACTGACATACTGTAGCTTTTCTTGAGTGATCTGTTTTCTTAAGTGCTCACAGCATGCTTAGAGAATGAGAAGTACAGGATGTTTCAGTCCCTTTCCTGGAAAGTGCATCCTCTGCTACCTGCCTTCTGAGAAAAGATTTAGCCCAGATAATAACCCAGGTAATTTATTTTAAATTCTAAATTCGCATACTTTGCCTTTTGTAATGCTGAGACAGAGGAGATCTTTGGAACAGAGGGATTACAGGCTTATTTGAATTATGAAGGCACTGACCTCAAGCAGCCTTTTAGCCAAATCTGTTGTTCATGTGGTCAGCTTATAATCACGTTTCTGTGATATTAGTGCAAAGACGTAGTGTCGATGCTGAGTTCAGAGGTTTACCTTATTCTATCAATCAGGGATATCACAGTAAGTCATCCCCACACCCCTTGCCCTGTATTCTCACTTTCTGCCTTGTGTTGCCTCCAGTGGTTGTTTAACCTCTCGGTTAACCGATTCAGCTTGCTAGCCCAGAAAAAAAGCTGAATCATTTTCTGCTGGTTTAGTGAACTGAACTTTCTCCCCACAAATGGCTAAGCACCAGAGCAGGTGACTGGTGAGCAAGCAGCAGGACCAAGACAACTGAGAGCAGGGACAAGAGAAGGGCAGGAAGCTGATGGATTGCTTCAGCCATCTTATGACACCTTCCCCTAAGTCTGCCTTGCTAAAGCTTCTCCACTTTGCATACAAAATATTAGAAGTTGATTGGAACAAAAGCCTCCCGTGCATCTCCCATGGGACCTCCTGACCAGCAGGTTACTAGCTGTTCTGGGTTCAGAGGGTCTTTGGTGAAATGGAGACATCCCTATGAAAATGTTTGCTTCCAGCAAGCAAGCATTTCATGTTTCTTTTGTTTAAAAACCTGTTTTTATGGAAGATTTCGTACTGACCCCTTGTCAAGATTTTGTATTTTGCCTTCTCTCTGAAAGTCTCTGTAAGACTTTCCTTTTAGAATGAACCACAAACTCGTCTTTCAAACCTAAACAAAAAACAAGGCTACAGTTCCTTGACTTCATGGTCCCAAGCGCACACGGCCTGAGAGGAAGCTCAGACACACAGTTCACTGCCTTTTTGAGTGAAAAGGGAAAGAAAGAAATATTTCCTGTAGCGTAAGGAAGAACTAATGAAAAGAAGAAAGTGGAAAGGCTGAAAATGAGACGTTGGACATATAGGGTGTAAAAAGCATTAAATCAAATTAAAATCTAATTAAAATCTCGCCCTGCAGCTACTTTTCAACTTAGCTATTCTTGCTTACTGTCAGTTGGTCTGGACTATGTTTCTGCTGGCTAACTTCTGTTTTGTTAACAGTACTTCCAGTCAAGCCTGACCTACCTGTATGTCCCCACTTGCTTCATCCCAGGGCTCCCTTGGCAGAAGGTTTGGCAGTAAGGAACCAAATAAGCAATTGTGTGTAAGAGGTGTGAATCAACTTTGCTTCAGTAAATTCAGAATATCTTGCAAACTCATTTGGTGCTATTTATGCAAGGTTTCAGCAGAGTTTACTTTTGAAGTAAATATTAAAGTGAAATGAGGTCCAGCGCTGTCTTTGAATGCAGAGCATTATTTTACACCTCGTTAGGTCTGTTTTTCCCACTAATACAACAGTGGCAATTGGACAAGTAAAAGACTGACGGGATGAACAAAAGTGGTGTTCCTGTCCTGAGCATGCCAAATCCGTTCTGTAAATGTGGCATTAAAAAAAACAAAAAGACCCCAAACCACATGGCAGAAGTCAGGCCTCCCAAGGAAAACCTGCACTACAGCAGTATGTACAAGCTTGTGCATCTCTTTATTTAATGTTTCAGACCCTCCTTTCCCTTGACATTAGAAGGATCATTTGTCTGTGTGCAGCTAATTTGCTGTTTTACTTAGATTTCCTCAAGGAAATATGCAAAAGAGTGTAATTGTGGTTGGATTTTTTTTTCTGCTGTTGAAAATTTGAAGCTTTCATAAATGTTGAAAACAACTTCATCTTGTTACTTAGCAAGGCTCTTAAGTAACAACTCTTATGCTTGTTTTGGGCCCTGCTGGTCCCAGCACAAGCTTATGCTGCAACAGTTACCATGGGGGAACTGTCCCAAGCATGTGTCTGAGATGCCCTGTGAGAGTAAATTGTGTAGGGGAGGAAACCTATCCTTACTCATAGCTCCACACAAGCCGCTGACTCCTCGTCCAGAAAATTTAAGAGTATTACAATAACTGATAGTATCAAGATTCCTTTTTTTAGGAGTATCATCTAGCGAATGGTTTAGGTGATACCTCCCATCACTACTTGCATCACATCTCTGGCATCAGCTAAGTGTGAGTAAACCAGCATGAGAAAGGAGCCATGAAATGTGAGCTGTTCCACACAAAAATGTGCACAGCTTTCACGGATGCATAAATACTGTTGTAGATTTAAGGATGCTCTATTTTGACCTAATAATGACAATGCTATGGCTTTTGAATACCCCTTCTTTTTATTCCTGTAGAAGCAGCTTTGCAGTGCTATCCCTTCATACCCTGTTTTCCTTGCCTGCAAGAGTAAGATTTAGCTGCTGATACAGGATTCTAAAAGGCTTGGGGATAACGGACTGAATTAAACATTCCTCTTCCAGCTGCTGCTGTTCACAACACTTTTGACAGTTAAAATACATCACACATTCTCTTGTCTGTTTAATATAAACAATTAGTATTTTAAGTAGAGTTCAGAATCAGCCCCAAATAGGAGGATCCAGACAGGCAGTTCAGATAGGAAACTAAGGAGTATCCTAAATTTATATAAAAGTAGTTTGCAGTCAGTTCAGCCTATGCCTAACATACTGTCTACTGCCGCACATTAGACCATGGAAGCTAAGAGACCAGTGGCTTGTCTCTTGGGGATGAAGGTTTCATTTTTAATCTCAAAATCATTTTAGCACAACTTTTTATCTGAAATATTTAGTATGAAATATAAAATGAAGGGGGGGGGAATAAAAATTAGAATAAAGTATTTTTGCTTTCATATAATGAAACATTTTAGTTAACCCAAGATCAGTTTTGGAGGAAAGCTTGTTTAAAGAGAATTGTCCTTTTTCTTTTTTTCCATTCTGGAATGAAGACATTTGAAATCGTGAAACTCATTGAAACAAAAAAAAAATCTGGCTTCTCTGTAGGTTTACTTCCTTCAAGCTGAAGTAAACCTGAAGTAACAGAAGAGCTTTAATGCAAACTTAATTGTAGTATAGAAGCAACATTGTGAGAATAGTAGCAATCTTTGTAGTTTTAGGAATTCTAACATGATCTCTGCAAAGTGCAATTTGCTAAAATTTATTTCCTAAATGAGAGAATTTTTAATAAAAAGATTGTAAACTTAAAAAGCTCCTCACTCCTTACGAAAGGCATCCAGGATGCAGTACTATACATACGTAAAACCCTTCTTTTTTGAGTCTAGACGATGCATGGCTCCATAATGGAGAGGGGGTAACATTCTGTATAATACTGCTTCACACAGGTGGTCTTGAAATTCTCTGCACCTAAATTCTCTGCACCTAAAGATCTTGTGGGCACGAAGATCTCTCTGGAAACCTCTCTGACAACTTTTCCATGTCAAAAGCTAAGCATGCACCTCAATGTGAAGCTGGACCAGGACTAGGTATCATTTAGGACTGAACCCTCCAGCTACTAGCATGGGTACAATATCTCATAGGAAGCATTTAGCCTCACTTCAGCTTGCCGAGGAGGAAGCTACATTTTAGGTTATAAACTTCACATCAATGACCTGCCCTGTATTCCTTTGCAATGGTTAGTGGCTTGATTGCACTGGGCCCTGTAAGGGCCACAGTAGTGCAAATAATGAATCATAAATAAACAACTTCCCAATTTTGCAAAAGGAAGCCAGGCAATTAATTTCTTTTAAATTGAGACTTCATCTAAAATGAAATAGGGCCCTCAGACCCACACGGCAGCTTCTGCAGCCATCAACTCAGTTTGCACCTTTAAAGAAAAAAAGGAGCAGGGCACAGGGAGTAAAAATGAAAACAGCTTCAGGTTGTTCAATTTCCTGTTTGTTTAAATTTGTTCTTCCTGACATGCAGATTCATCACACTCCTTTCCTGGTGACTACTTCATTACATTAGTTTAGTTAGGTATTCAGAGGGATTTTTATCTTCTGACTCATAAAATTCTTGTATTCCCCTAAGAATTTCCTGTGTCTGACTGGAATTTTATGTCTTTGTAGTTTTAGCTGGACTTCTTGAAGAAGTTGCTTTCTAAATGACTCTGCTTTTGAGGTCTCCAAGTAGCGTCTGAGGAGCCAGCTCAGAGCCTCATTCCTGCTTTTCAGGAAAACTGATCCATGCCAGCACTTCGCCTCTTAAAATTTTAATCAGAAAATTATCTTAATCTTTTTAAACTCTTCCTTTCCCCACAGTATTTCCCCCTTGCTGCCCATGCCCTTTCCAGGTGTCCGCTTCATAATATTTTTGTCCAATCCCGAAAATGCACCCTGGTGGCTCAGAGTGCCGCCTGCAAGCCTGTCCCATCAGGTTTTCATCACTCACTTGCTATAAAGCAGAGAAGCTGAGGTTACGAGTATATTGGACCATTTAGCAGTTGATGAGAAATGCCTTTGTATATCCCTTCCCTGTCTGTTTTTAGTCCTTTCTGAGGAGGGTGAGAGCCAGGTTAGGCTGGAGCCCTGGTGTGTGCTTCTTTGAAGGGATCAGTGAATTGAAGGTGATGCTTTTTGACATGTGAGCTCCAGAAATGTATGGAGCGATGGTAGTGCCAACTCGCCTGCTCACACAGCAGCTTCGTCCGCCTTCGTTTCCCTCTCGGCGCGAAATGGCGGCGGTCGGCTGCCCTCGGTCATCGGAGCTCGCTGGTACCTTTGAAATAAATGGCTTTGAACAGGAGGAAGCAGCCGACAGAACGGCACCGTGCCCGTTTTCCAAAAGTCTGGGTGAAAAAGCAGGAAAAAACCCAACCCTGGTCACCCGTTCCGGTTTTAGGGTCTTTTCTCCTCTCCCGGATCCCGGTGTGTGGCTGCGGCGGGAGCTCCTCGGCGGGTGCCCCACACACAGCTTTCACCCAGCCGGCACGGGCACGTATCGGCAAGGTTCCTCTCCCCGAGTCTATTTGCTTATGAAATCGGCAGGTGGAGACAAGAACAAGGCTATGCGCTGCCGCCGCTCCCGCCCGCCCCGCCGGGCCCTCCCGGGCTCCCCCGCCCCGAGGCAGCAGCCGGCGCTGAGGAACGGGCGGGCCCGGGCCGGCCGCCTGCCCGCGCCCCCGGGCTTTCCCTGCGGGCCGGGCCGCTGCCCGCGGCCGGAGCTCCGTTCCCCGTCCGTCCCCCCGCCCGGCGCCTTTCCTGACCCTCGCCGCAAACGGCCCTTCCGCAGGCGGCGGGAGCGGCGGGGACGTTCCACCTCCTCCTCCCCCCCAAACGCCATGGCCCGCGGGCGCTTCCTTTCTCTTCTTCCTCGCTCGCCTCCCTCCAGGCTCGTCATCTGGGAGATGCCCGCTTCCCGCGCCCCGAGGGACGCCCCTGCACGCCGGGCTTGCTGGGGGGCGTCCGGAGCGCGGGCACCGCGCGGTGGCCGGTGGCCCAGCGCTGGAGGCGGGGGGTCTGCTCCGCCTGGGCGGCGGGACAGCGGAATGGCGCAGAGGGCCCGGGGGGACACACGGGCGAAGCGGCCGTCGGCGTTAGGGAAGGGCAGCCAAAGGGCGTCCACGGCTGACGGCGCGAGCGGCAGCTGCGGCTGGCCCGGTGCTGTGGGAGGCACCGTGTAATGGAGACCAGTCCCCGTGAGCGCGGAGGGTGTCCGTGAGGTGCGTGAGGACTGGGTGCCCGCTCCCGGCATCTTGCCTCTCTCCAGGTCTCTCCTGCGCATCGGCCCATTTCCTTTTGCCAGCCGTCTCCGAGTCTTCTCATATTTCTCCTCTTGCTTATTGCATCAGGTTTCTTTTCTAAGCCAATTACTCCTTTTCACATATTTCTTTACCTAGAATAGCATAAAAGAAAACAAGACCCTGAAGTGAGTTGGATGTTTATAAACCGATATTATTTGTCTGCAAAAACATGTAGTGAGTATAATTGACTTCCACTGTGACCATTCGTACTGTGCCCAATTACAAATGCTCTTGGCTTAGGTTGAGAATTACTTCCATGTCTTGAGCGGTTTGTGTACAGTACATTTGTTTTAATTATTTATGCAAGTAAAAAATAAAACAGAAGGCTAATCCAGAAGAAAAAGGAAGAAATCAAAGACGTGGTCATGTAAGGAATGGCACAGGCACCGGCGCAAATAAGAGACCTGTGCTGAGCTGATGTGCGCAGCAGCCATGTTAGTGCTTGCTCCGTCTTTGGGAGATTCCAGAGGCAAGCTGGGCTTACCCCAGCAGAGCGTTAAAGGAGAACAGCTCCTCATGAGATCGTTTTTAAGTAGTTTGCTGTTTCTTTCTGAGGGCTGTGTCACCAGCTACATAGTATGGCTGTGAAAAGTTTACCTTTGAAATTTTTCTTGAAAGAAAATACGGGGTTTAGCAGAAAGGGCATGCTTTGCTTTAGAAACCGTAACAGAAAGCAAAACAGAAGGTGAACATTATAATCTGAAATATGAACTTTTCCATTTCAATAGTTTCAGTTTTCAGAAGTTTTCAAAGTACAGCTGAAGTTTTCCATAGAAAACTTAAAGGAAAAGGAGTGTGTGGGAGTGTGTGTGCACACGTATATTGTTTTTGTCAGGCTTTTCTGTGAAGAAAGGTCTTTATTTTCTAGTCAGCATTATTACCCACCTCCCTTTGTTTGCATAAGAGGTTGTTAAAAAGATTTAAACCTCCGCCCCAAACCAACACTAACTCCAAACAATCTAACCCCGCAAATCATTCCTTTTTTCTTTTAGGATTTTCTGTAGTGCCTATAGCTGTTGCATCCTTTTGTGCGTGACAGCACAGTGTTCAACCGCGTGTTGTAGAGACAAAGTCTTAGGCAGAGAGCAGTGTAAAGTTACCCTGGGTACCAGGTCCAGGGTGGCAGAATTACCTCAGCAGTCTTTGCATAAAGCTGCAGTGAGTAGCTTCTGCACTTCCCAGGTGAAGCAGGGCTTCATGGCAAGGTTCCTTGCAGGGCTTGATGAGCCTGTAGCTTGTGATGAGATGTTCCTGCACTGGGATGAAAATCCTGCTGTGGAAATGTATCTATTTTAAGGACTAGCTTAGTGGGTAAGCTGTAATATGAGCAAAGAGGAGGGTTTTGCTCTCTACCGCTTCATGATGGCATCCGAAGGTGCCATACCCCACCTTCCTGCAGAGTCTTGTCTTGTGGCCAAATGGCCCTTGCAGCAGACCTAGTGGTTTGTGGCTCATTCTTCACCCTGCTGTTCAGTACTCTATTCTGTCAACCTTTGGCAGACATTGCCATCTGCTAACTGCCCCAGTCTTGGCCCAAATCCTGACAAAAGCTTTCCTTGATGTCCAAGAAAATTATGTCCCTTCTTAGTTATTTGTGACCAAGTTCCCTCACCAAGACATCTCATTCAATATCTAAAGTAAACAGAAGAAAGGGGGCCTTTGTCTTTTTTTGGTTTTAATCAGTGTAATAACTCTTTCCCTTGTTTCAGAACTTTACAACTGCAATGAGAGCCTGTTTGTCCAGCTGTAATGAGGAGGGTGCTTGTCTGCTAGAGCACTCAGTGCTGGAGGCACTGTAGAAGGAGGCTGAGTAGAAGGAATATAACTGCAAAAGGAAGACAGTACAAGCTGGGGGTTTTTTGAGTTAAAAATAATTCTGTCAGAACTCCACCTCTGTGGTTTCAGTTTTAGTGTGTAACCGAGTTCTGGCTGTTCTTTACCAACCTTATTTCCCAGACATGCATAACAATACTACAGGAAAATATTTCAACAAACAAATTGTGGATGTTCATTACTTGAAACACCCCATGACAAATTTTTCAAATATGTACTTCATCTGTGACTGCTGTTCATTTCAGTGCCAGATGCTGATTATTACAAGGTTGCATTTGCTGGGTTTTTTTTTTACTTTCTCTGTGAGCGCACTGCATTAGGATTCCAATTTTGTCAAATCACTTCCATTGTAAGGCCTGCCAGCTCTACTGCTATCCTGATTTACTCATCCTATATGAAAGCTTCAGTTATTTTAGTGGATTGCACAGGTAACTCATAGGTATACCGATAGCAAGATATTTTGCAATATATACATTTGTTTCAGCAATACTGCTTTTGGAAGGAAAACAAAAACATTTATTCGAAGTTGAATGCTTTGGACTGAGGTTACTAGGTCAACAGTAAATTTTAAAAACTATTTGAGACACTTCTTGATGGCATTTTAAAATTACAGCTTAAGGTTACACTGCTTCACATGATTCTGGTGCCTTTGATGCTGAAGATCTACAGCTGACTTATGTGTAAGATATATTTTTAAAAACATTAGCCATGATTTAAAGTAACAAGCAACACTGTTCAGATGAGGGGAGAAACCCATCCTTTGGGAGGAAGTGAGTTAGGTTCAGTAGTTTTGTTGAACCTGAACCAAGAAAGAAACCATTAGTAACTCAATCTTTCTAAGACGACTTGAGGAAGATCCCAGCTCCTGCCTACCCGTTGATTTTAGCAGCAGCCCAGACACTGGAGATGTCAGGAGTGTTACAGAGCAAGTCTCTAAAACAGCCGACTTGTATTTAGCAGTATTTTAGAGCACAGTGAAAGGACTAAGGAAGCAGCTAGGGCAACGGCGGTATCGTGATACAGTTATTAATTGCTAAAGAGAGCAGGCCCCATGCTTTCATTGCTCAAGAGACATCAGGGCACTCCTGTTCGGAAAAATTCAGATGTCAAATGAAATTGTAGATGCAACGTTTCAGATCTCCCTTAACAATCATTTTAAACAAATATAACCTCCTCCCACTAACAACGAAATAAATCTGGATTGCATATGCTGTTTCATAGTAAGTTATTTTGATGCTCAGAGTGCTGTAGTGGAAGAAAACAAATACCACCTTTATTTATGGCTTTCAGTTTTTTATTTCCCAAGTGAGAAACATAAAGAAAAAAAACAGATGACGATTGTCTCATAAAAGCTGCTATTAGAGGTTCAATTGTTTTGTAAAATTCCCTTCCCACACTGTTCTGTCAGAGTGGTATTTGCCTGCTGCGGTAGCCCAACTGTGCCGTTAGATACAGGTAGCATGTTAGAGATAAGCCTTCTCTTTACTGTTTCTTCCAAAATTAAGCTTCATTTTGTCTGTGTCTTCCCCACTGCCAACCTAGCTACCACTCCGACACTCCACATGTTCTGCTGAAAAACAGTACCATGTCGTCCTTCTTATATCTGGATGGTTCTGGAAAGGACCGACTGTTTTCTTTTCAGTGGAATACATATCTAATGTAAAGTCATTTGCTGGTGAACAAGAATGTTTCTGTGCCCGATTCTGTTTCTAGCTACATTTGGGTAAATTAGATGAACCTCCACTGAAGGTAGTATTACCTGATGGTAAAATACTTGTAAGTAAGAATGTTTGTTGTGCATTCATCATCATGGAGATACCATGAAAAATAACCCAGGATGTTAGCCAAAAAAAGCCCTATATCTGCATAGGCATTCTACATAATAGCAACATGTCACTTTGTAGTTCTACATTAAACTTGTATGTGAGAAGTTACAGCTGTGGATGCCTGTGTCTTTCAGATTCTGTTTCAATAAACCTGTGAGAAAGAAAAAAGTGAAGGCCCTTCAGCTTTACAACAGTTTCAAAGCAGAAGCTTTATTACCTTTTTTTTAATCCTATACACTTTATGTTTTTACACAGACATAGCTTCTCAGTGAAGATAAATGATGAGACTCTCCCTTAAAAAGCCTTTGGGTTTTCATTAATCCACATTAGGTTAAAAGGGAATCAGAATTCTAAAAATACAGCACATCAGAGAAACAAGGTATTTCTTAGGTCAAGGTCCTCTTTTCCATCTGGTGCCATTTGGTAGTTCTAACATCTTCCATATCCCCCTACTTTTCCATCTGGTGCCATTTGGTAGTTCTAACATCTTCCATATCCCCCTACTTCTCCATCTGTAAATAACTCACTGAAGTAAATGCTTGGAATAATTACAGCAAAGAATGATAAAATGCAGGCTGAACTTAATCTCTTTGGGATCTAAAATGAAAAACATAACTACAGACATCACAGTTATTGAAAAACTATGGAGGTCTCCAGTCGGCAGGTGTATGAAATGGGAATAATGTCAGAGCATTAGATGCTTTGGGATTGCAATTGTGCTGTTCAAAAAAATGTCAAAAGGAATATTAGTTCAGGAGAGGGGAAAAAATAGCTTAGCAGGGCTGATTTTCAAAAGCAGCCTGCCGTTTTGCTTCTGCAAATAATTATAGACTCATATTTTAATGGTTAGATGTCTAAGTGCTTGCATCCATTTATTAGGAAGTTGGAGATCTAACTACAATAAAATGTGTGCAAACTTGCAAAACTGGAAGGAGGTTTGAGATGCTTCTAAAATTGATCAATCAATCAACAGCTGGACTGCTTTCCAAAAGTTTATGGGGACAAAATGTCTTTCTTTTTTAGTTTGAGGCCAGCATTGCCCCAAGAAAAGAGTCCTGGAGTAGCCCACGAGATAAGGTTTTTTAGAACTTCCTGGGTTAATGTGAAAGAAACTATGTACTCCTGCTGGGGTTTCATATCTCTACCAGGAATGCACAAAGGGGGCTGGACTGTAGGCACACCATTTGCTGTCACTGCCTTACTCAGGCATTACAGCTACTTCAGCATCTCAATTTAAGAAGGAGACAAACTGTTCCATTTGTCAGCTGTCTGGGACAGCTGTGTGCTGGCTGCCTGTGTTGTCGTGATACCCAGCTTGTGCCAACTGCCTGTATAGGTGCCCGCCTTAGGCAGCTCGTTAGTAATACAGACTCCCTCAGGTACCTAGAAGAGGAGGTCTGAAAAGCGAGAAGGAAGATGCCTCTTTTGAATGATTTGAAACTCCATGCCCGGGGCTGCAAAAGCAGCATCCAGCATAGGTTACCAAAGCCAGCCTTTCTCTTCCTCCCTGTTCTTCACTGTTGCTGCCCAGGGCTGTACCTGGCCATCTCTGCTCTGAAGAAAGCACTCTTTGACGAAGAGGCATAAACTGCTGTCTCCTCTTTGCCAGAATAGGGACCATTATGAAAACCAAAATATTTGGTTTTGGTGACGGGGTATGGGGTGAATTTTAGCAACGTTGTGCAGCTTTTGCAAAATATCTGGGGGATGTCCCAGAATGAGGAAGAATGGGACATGACTCAGTATGTGTGACACCCAGCAGCATAAGATTCTTTCTATTACTCATGCAGGATGGACCGGAAAAGATCTGTCAGTAATGTTCAGTTTACACATGGTTTTCACTTAAGTACTTGACAGAAGAAAGTTTCATTGCTTTATTTAGTCTATTTTAGATCCAAGAAAGGATACTTGCTATATATCTGAAACACTATTCATCTCTGTGGCTGGCTTATTAACATACCAGAAACTGGCCCTTAGGACATAGCGGCCTGACTCCCATGTAAAGGGTCATCAGAGTGAGCACAAACACAACAGACTCTTATTTTAACGCCCTTTTATATTGCCAGTGTGATGCAAAGTGGTTGTGAAAATAAGAATGAGCCCATTTTAAATGTCTATAGCGTGATAAAAATTGCTGTTAGTGTGTCATACTCTCCCTCAAACTAAACTTTGCATTCAAGGATAAATGTATTCACAACTCTTAGCTGCTGTTCACACACACACAAAAAAGTGCAAATGTCATTTGAAGTTGTTCGCTCAGCTGGGAGACTCCCCCCACCCCCATCTTGTCTCCTGCAATTACCCTTTGCCCCTTTCCTCCAGCAGCTATTTCTTCCTAGCTGTTATGTTTTACCATCCTTCAAAAGACAGCGGCCCCGCTCCTGCTGCCCGCCAGATGTGGTGAGCTCCCCCTGGCAGAAAGTCTCAGCCCCGGGGTTCGCAGAGGGTCTCCTCCCGTCCTCAGTCTCTGCAGTGCTAAGGGTGACTGTTCCTCTCTCTCACCTCAGCAGAAGAGATCCAAAATGGTCTTCTTCCCCCCGATTCCTGCGGGAGCATGCCCTTTCCAAGTAGCCAGATAGCCTCCAAAGGCAGGCTGCAGCTTTAGTGCACGGCTAAAGGCAGTCCGAAATGTAGAGCGAGTTGGCCATTTTGCAGCCTTACCGCAGGAAGGAGGCAGGTGCTCAGGAGGACAGGAGTGGAGGAGCAGCAGCCAGCGGGACAGCAGGAGAAGTAGCCTGGGGCTTGCAAAGCGGAGGCCACTGCTGGGTCATTCACCACTTACAAAGACAGAAGGATCGTATGAAGAGTCCACAGGGGCCTCTTGGCTTTCTACGTCACGGGGAGTTGCCTGATGTGCAGGCAAGCAGACAGCTTCTACAGCTTGTTCCTGGCAGCTTTTGAAGTAGAGAAAACGGCCAGAGAAGGCTTAGCAAACTATCAAATGGGTTTTCCACTTTAGCTCAGGAGAGAGGAAATGAAACAGCAGAGGGGGATTGATTTTCCTGGTGAGTTTGGCTCATCAACTCAATGAGCAGTTCACTTGTCTTCCTCTCAAGGTCAAGAGAGTGACAGTGTGCCTTGCTGTGCCCTTCAGGACCTTTTCTGTCACAGGGTTTGCTCGGTTCTCAGTCAACCCTCATGGAGTTACTGGTTTGTCACAGTAATGCTGGTGCCTGGCCCGCCGTGTCACTCGGGAAGAGATGGCTTGACTGAGAGTTAAAAGTCCACCCTGTGGAGGCACAGTCTGCTTCCTGGTCCCTGTCTTGGGGACCATATGTGGCAGTGGTGGAGCCTTTGGAACATGTGTCATGTGTAGCATGAACTGACAGCCTAAACTGAAGTCACTCCAGTTGGGTACAAAGGCTACTTTAGGAGGAGCTTGCCTGTTTATATAGGTTTCAGATGACTTCATTTTTTAAAAGTGCATGGAGTGCATCCAAAGCAAATAATTTTTCTGTGGTGAATGGGAAGACCAAAAGGAAAAGTCTGGAGAAAGGAGGATGGATGGTCTTTCTTTAATGTCAAAGCTGACATAAACACATCTCCTCCAAACCCTTCTCACAAGATAATTTTCTCAGCAAGACACAGATTGCTTCAATCTCTGTGGAGCAGCCTTTGAAGCTTCCCCCTTATTGCTGTTATGGAGGAGGCAGGGTTGTCTTTGAGAATTTCTGTAGCACTGAAGTGTTCCTCCTCCAAAGGCTTTCACACGATCAGATAGTTGGTTGCTCCAAACAGCTCCCTCTTTTGAACTTCTTTGCCATCACACAAGGGCAAACTGATACGTCTGTTTTGCAAAATTATTAAATTAAAAAAACTAAAAAGGCTTCATTAAAAATACTCTGACCAGCTCTATGTAAGGCCTCAATTTTCATTAGACAGAGGCCCAGCTAAGAAGATGACGAATGGTGTTGGAAAGGAGCCACCAATTAGGAGACATCAATTTTTCTGTCAGCAGGATAACCCCTTTTGCAAAACTTGTCATATGTTTATTCCTTTTCTGTTTGTGAAGGTATTTGTTTGGCAGGGATATTTTGCATGAGGAGAGGAATTTCTAAATTGTTTTTTTACGGTTGTCACTGCTGCACTGTTTTGAGTTCCTGTCTTGTGGGATATTTTCCCAGTTCAGAGTTCTTGCTCCTCAGTCTGTCTGCTGTCTGTAACGCTTCCATTTGCAATACTTCAGGGGAAAAAAACTACTCCACTTACTCTGCAGTGAGTTCTGGGGTGGAAACACTTGTGATGGTAGTAGGCAACTTGGGAGCATAGGACTTGGGGCTTCTAGTGCCTTCAGGTTGCAGGCTTAGGAAAGGATGTTCCCAAAAGGAAGAGAAATGCATTTCTGAGCATTTCTTTCTTAAAAATTTATGCCTGTTATGCTTGCATCCTAATAAGTGTTCTTCCATATTTAATGGTTTAAGATACAACTGAAGACATATGGATTTTTTTCCAGTTTACACACTTCCTTTACCCACATTGAGAAAACTTGATAGCTTCCACACCTCCTTTTACTGTATAGGAAATTTTACTCACTTTACTTATGGGAAGCTGTATATATCCTTTATTTGTCTGCATGCAGTGATTCACAGCTGCTGCTGTGTTTCTTAATAGCTTATTGCCAGTCATTTATGAAATCATCAGTAGCAAATGCTTAACAGATATTAGAAGAAGAAACAAGGAAGTTCTGTATACATGGTCATGTGTGTAAGAGAGAGCAAGAGCTGCCTGTGCATGTTATATTTGGTAAGAGACTGAATGAGAAGGACGGATAGCCGGTGGGATTTCAGATGGGCACTGGTAGATGTTGACATGACCTTACAGCCTATCAGGTTCTTACGTGGGAACCCAGCTTCGGGAAATGGAGCATATGATGACAGGTTTTTGAGGGATGGCTGAAAAGTTACAGCTGTGTAATGGGTATCTACTGGGACACTGAATAGACCTGCGTTGTTTTTTACCTGTGTTGTGCAGAGGGGGAGACTTGGCATGGAATAGTCAAAGAGTGGAAGGTCATTATTTAGATGATAAGTGGCCATTACTGGTAGATCCGGTATATACCTTGTCATCATCTGGTGTCAGGTCATGCTGCTCAGCGCTCAGCTAGCAGCTGTCTTGAACATACGTGTTAATGAGTGCAATTGTTTTGTCCTGGATGCAGACCACATGCAGACCATCTACTAGTGTCTAATATAGGAATAGTTATGACTCCACCTGTCCACCTGGCTGATCTGAAGCACTCTCTACTATTTTGAAATTAGACACAGTAGTAGTCATCTCACTGCCTCTAATGTGTGATGGGTCAGTGTCTGAGCACATCCTTCTGCCTGTGACCATGCCTTGGTGAAGGCAAAGGTTAAGGCAAGTTTTGGAGCTCTGAATTGCAACTTACCAACTCTTTTATAAAGTACCTTTCCACTGCAAAAGCAAAACCACTTGTGTTCCATGAAGTCTCACTGTTTGTCTTCAGGGTGGAATTTGTGTTTTTTTAAACTGATGGTGAGTCTGAATCTGGCTTACCTGAGCAACCACCTTCGTGCCCAAGCTAAACTGCTACTGCTGCTTGTGGTGGAGTGCAGGAATCTCTGTTGAGATGGAAGATGGGCAACTAGTGGCACCTTAGTCCTTGCCTGTAAACAGCTTTGTATGTAGGGGGGAAATTCTCCAAAGTACCTAAGTGATTTAGGATCTAAAATCTCCATTTCAGTTATTTCCAGTCTCTGGAGTGAGATAAACATTTTTCAAAGTATGATTCTGTCTTGCAAGAGCAATGCCATCTGCCACGAAGACGCCCTCTTTTCTTACTTACCTTGTTCCTCTTTTCCAGGTTGGCCTTCCTTCTATGATGTGATCAGTCCTGATGCAATTACTTTCAATGATGATTTCTCCTATGGGATGCATCGGATTGAAATATCCTGCAGTCAGGTTAGTTTATAGTACACACGGACCATTCCAATGACAAAGGCTGCAAAAATCATTACAGCGTGCTGTATTTTCCCTAAGATTTGCAAACCTTTCAGTTCCATTAAATAGTAATCATTGTGAGAGAGCACAATGGGTCGTAGGTATAACAGCTGGGTGGAACAAGCTGAAGGCACAAAGGGCTCATTGGAATGCACGTTGTTGTCTCATGTGAGATTTAACAGAGCAGATGTAAAATGGTTGGACTCGGTCCTGAGTCTACAAAAATTGTCTTCCTGAAGAGAGTCCCTTCAAAGGAGCTCCTGAGCCTGAACCTGGCCGACTGACTCACACGTGAGCAGTTGAGAGGGAAGTGAGAAGCAGTGGAGCGACTGTCTGTGTGCTGATTCCATCACTGTGCATTATTGTGCAGCCATGCTAACTCATTCCCAACACTCATTCCCAGCGCAGTCCTAATGGCTGCCTCAAACAATCCCATCTGCCATAATAATGAAGTCAGTAGTCATTTGAAACATGCCCAAATTTTCCGTTATCTGTCTTGTTCTACTTTCTCTTACGCTTTGTGCTGCCCTCCTCTCTGTGAAGGGAGTGGCATAATCATTATCTAGCAAAGGGACAAGCAGCTGCATTGGCGTTTGGCAGACGTACCCAGCAGCTTGCAGTCCTCTCGTTCCTCATGCTCAACCTCCTCCTGAGAGAAGCAGCAGCTTCATTTGGGCAGTGATAATTTGCTGTTCTCTTTCCTGACAGTATTGGTGGAGGGTTAACCGATTTCACCCTGACAATATGCATCCTTACTAGTCAGTTAGTCCTCATATATAAATACTCAGAGTGAGTTAAGTTTCTCAGAAAGAGGCAAGATTGTCTTTATGGAGAATCCATTAACTTCAGTCTGGATAGAGGGTTTGGCCCAACATGTTAATGGCCAAATCAGCATGTCTGCTAGTATGTCACGTGTACTACATAATTCTGTAGTTTTTACATTGGTGATATGCTTTAGAAGATCCATTTAACACTTTTTGGGAAGATCCATTTCCCTAAATTTCCTAGCAAGGTAGCAATGGGACTGCGGACTGGGAATCTTGTGCTTCACCAGTGATGACTGGCATAATCAAAAATGCAGCCCACTCCCTTCAGCTGTGCTTAGTAGGCCTGAATAGTGCTAAAATCAGCGTACTGCCAACCTGCTGAGCTTGTGTCTGCTGAACACCCTTCAAGAGATGGACAGAGCTCCTGGTTTCACCTGAGAGAAGCCCAAGGCAGCTTGTGGTCAGGCCAAGGAATCTGGGAATGTCGTTTACCTGTTGCCAAACAAAATAGCGTTAGCAGATCTGAGACTAGCAGTATTAGCAACAGTCACATGCAGACACCATAAAATTAAAGCAAAACCAAAACCTGAATTTAAAGCATTAAGAAAAAAATGCGACCAAGGATGCTATGTAATCCAATTGCAACTTTCTACCAGCTACTCCAACTTCCTTGGGCAATAACCCCACTGATGATCAAGTCACGCCAGAAAATAGCTTGAGGAGTGGTGAGCATCTTTGCAGCCACTGCTCAGCACAGTCAATACCGCCGCATTGTGTATCCATAACAAAACCATTTCCTCCCCTCCTTGGAGCCCTAGGAATGTGAATCACACATGCAGCTGCAAAAAAATGCAGTTTTCCTGCAGCCTGGAAAGCAGTGGGATTGATATGGCAGGCCTTGGTAGAACTGGAGGGAAATACCCTCTCCTACACCCAAAACCTTATTAATCTTTTGCAGATGAAAAAGTAGTTGTTTTTTCTTTAAAAGTCCTTCCACCTGTCTGAGAGAATAAAAAACCCTCTCTTTTAATGTTTTCCATTATAGAAAGCAAACACTGGGGGAAAATTGCTGTGATATTAATCAAAAACATCCATGGGATTATCCTAGAAATAACTTTCACAGTTTTTTGGAAACACATCACCCTGGATGTATTTAAAAGGTCAATGATTAGTGACAGGTAGAAGTTAATTACAAATGCATTTGAGGAATACTGTAAAACTGGTTACATCTCTCTTTTTTCTCTTTCCTGCTTGAGAGTCCCTTCCCCTGAGGTCTCCCTAGCTATTATTTGTACCTGTACAAATCAATAAAATTCTGTAGTCACAGAAGTACTGTTTGCACATTGATATCTTGGACTCGGCTACAGCAGCTGACTGCAAGCTGCTTTCCATGCCTCCCAGCAGCATATTAGAACCAGGAGGCTTGGGAGATCCAAGCATACTGACAGTTAGCAGTGACCCCCCCCTTTCCTGCTCCCAAACACATACTTCAAATGCTTTACTCTAACCATTTCACTGTCCCAGTGCATTCTGCCCAATATATGTATGTGCAAGGCCGCAACGATGATTGTTTCTTTTTGGGATGCTTTGCAGACATGTATATACATCCTAGAAAAATGGTCGGTACCTATTATGTGTGTGGAGGACAGTAAAATCAATTCATCCTTTGTACTCTCAGCTGAGGGCCAGGTCTCTCATACTGTGATACAGAGGATTGAATTACGTTTCTTTTCAGGGCAGATGAGTTATAGAGTCCTCTGCAGAGAGAATCGCCACATAAATTTTTCGTGAGGGGTAATCTCAAAAGGTAACAAATTTTGCAGTAATCCAATCCTGGTCTGATTCTGCCATCACAAGAAGGTGTAATGAGACTACCTTGAACTCTCATGCAGCTTCTCAGGTTTTGTGAGGAAAACCTTTTTGATAGATTGTCTTTGTAGTCTGTATGTGAGTATATTGCTCCTGCAGACTGTTTCTCTCTACGGTTTCTCTTGTTCTGTTTCTGTCCAGTGGAGAAGGAATGATTTATCTTTGGTTAAATGTTAATCTGGAAAAGATCTGTTTAACACTTCTAGCCAGGAGGTTTTGAAACATTCTTAGTTGAGATGAGATGATTTAATTAGGATGCTGAACATTTAGAAAAATACTCTCTGTGGGACACTTAAGTTTTTTAAGATTTTTTTTCTCCCAAGGTATGGAAAAGCTTTATAATCAGGTGAAATGCCTCATTGTGAGAGACCCCACTCTGAGAAACAGCTCAGGTTTTCTGCCCAAACTGCCTAGAAAAGGCCTTCAATCTAAGGGAAGTGAAATTAAGTAAGCAGTGGAGAATGGAGGAAGGGGTGGCAAGACAGCAATCTCTCAGGAACAAGACCTGAAGCTTTGTCTTCTCTAGTTCCCATGCAACTTTCCCTTCCCTTCTCCTTACTTGCCATGTTTTGTCTTCCTTCCTTACAAAGCCGAGCCACTGCTGCTTACCCCAACTCATCCATGCCTTTTCCCATTGCCTCTGGGAGCTCATCCTGCTGATACCACGGGCTAGAATTTGTTATTGGGGTCCTTACTGGGCTGCCGTGGCTGTTCCAGCGACTCTTCTGCAGGAGCCGGCAGCCTGCCCTGGGATGTGGCTGCCTGGATGGGACCGACGGGTTTGAGCGCTGGGGCTTCACATGCCTGCCTGCCCTGCGCCCGGAGTCAGTGAGAGTTGTTGTTTCAGCTGTCATTAAACGAGAAGAGTTTCTGTCACTTCTAGCTGGTGTGAGAGCCTTTCAGTCTGTTGAGAGAGTTTAGCCTGAAGCCAGCCAAGACTTTACCTGCTTCTGCAGACACCCTCCCTACTGCTTTGGTGAATTAAGGGCCGTAACAGCAGGAGAACATTAGCAACACATTAACTGCAGGGTAGAGATTTGCCGTCACTAACTCATTCACGGCTCGGAATAATCAGTATTGCCTCTATGTATTTGGGACACTATGAATTAATTAAATGTTAAGAATAATTTGCACTCTTTAATTTTGGCTGTCTGACTGTGAGCCCACGAGCAGCTGTGTGATCTCAGTTACATCATTCCGGCTCTCACTGCGATCAGCTATTGACTTGAAAAGCCAAGGCTCTTTGGTAAAGCAGCATGACTTTCCTGTTAAAGATAAATATTTCTCCAGTGCAAGGTTTTATTTTTGTATTTCTCATGGCAGGCTGTAAAAATGAACTTGTGGAATTTAAGTGACTAATTACAAGAAGTTCTTATTATCCAGATAAGTTGTCAACCATAATGTGCAGTGACAGTAATCCTAATTTTTGAATAAGGATCAACTGGATCAGCTTCTTCAAAATATTGTACTCTTCCGTAAAGCAAGGGACTGGTACCTTTCTTACACACAGGCGCAGTAGTGTTCACCGTGAATACCACTGTGAGTATCTGAGGCTGATTCATACAAAACAAAAGTGTCAACACACCATCTGTAGTTTCATATTCCTTACAAAAAGCAAATTCATCAGCATTTCTATTTATAATTGCTCCCAGCTAAAGATTATTCATTCAGAAGTATTTTACATAAGTTCACTACAGGTCTTTTTCAGTATCCTGTCCCTATCTCCTATATACTACAGAAAGTAGTATGAGATGAGTAGTGGATGAGCTCCATCCCCTGCAGGGGCGAGGAGCAGAGGTGTACCCAGAAGGACCCTGATGCTCAGAAGAACGCCAGGATGTGGAAGTTAAAAAAAATGAGTATGAGGGCATACTCCAAAGAGTATCTTCACTGCTTTAGGTCCTTGTCAGGATGACCAAGGGGTTTAGTGTTTTCTTACCGAGGGGCATAACAGATGGCTGCAGGCTGAGGAGAGCCCAAAGCTCAGGCTGCCCCTTTCTTACACAGCTATCCTTCCAGCAGTAAGTGAAACGTGGGCAGTGCTGCCCTCACCACTGTGTTTTTAACTGAACTCCTGCCATGACATCATTGCAGAGACAGGCGGCTTCTCAGAAATAGGAGCCCAACCAAACATACGCAGTGGCACAATGGGAAACACCCAGGAAGTTTGGGCTTGAAGTCTTAGGTGCCTGTGGTATCTCAGAAGATCATCTCCCTGGATCACTCTTGCAAATAAAAGTAGGTTGTAAATCCCACTTGAAAGGGAGATGCAGGCACCAGTGTGCTTCCTTGGAAGCGGCTGCTAGTCATTGCTTAACACCACGGTGATGCCGTCAAGCTGCACAGAGACACAGTGATACTCTATTGTGTTTTGTTTCAGTGTGGTGCTCACCTGGGGCATATTTTTGATGATGGACCTCGCCCAACTGGCAAACGGTACTGCACAAACTCTGCTTCGTTATCTTTCAAGCCAGCAGACAAAAACAACGCCGGAGAAGGCAGCGGTAACGCCAGTCCTGCCCAAACAGGCAAAGCCGAGCTGTAGGATGAAACAAAGCCTGCGGAAAACTGCGCCGATCCCACACAGCTTACAAGGAATGTTTTCTAAGTTGCCTGCTCTCTTACATCCTAAGAATGTTTAAATGTATGAAAGCATTTTGCACCATCCTTCCTATTCCTCACCTTTTCGGAACTGAGGCCTTGCCTGCCAGTGCATTTACTATATAATTGGATTGAAAAATGTGTTGACTGACTCCACAGGTTTTCTTTTCCTTTCTTTTCTTTGAGATTGCTTTGGGGAATCCTTAAATTGAGAGGCTTTGGCATGATTAGTTATTAGTTTCCTCTTAGTGCTGTGTTACTCTAGGTTTGAACACTATTCCTTTCTGTGTGGGAGACGGGACTTGTGTTTATCTCCAGTCTATAGGAAACTTGTGGGCATAAGAAAATCCTGAATTCCTAGCACATCTCTGCTTTGTTCTGACTTGCGAGGCATGCAGCCTTTGGTCATATGTATTCAGCCATCTCCCAGCATCAGCCGCACCCTGCAAAAACTTGTAGTTATGGCTGTTCCTTCCCAACTGAGAGAGATGGATGAGATGTAAAGCCCATCCTTTGGCTAATTTACTGCCAAAATTTCAAGGGTGTGGTTGAAAGGATGTAAACATTGTCTCAGCATCTATTTTTCCCCTTTGTTTAGTATTTAAATCAAGGTTTTAACTAGTAAGGCTCACTTCTGTGGGCTACTAATGAGGCTTTGTCTTTTTGTGAGGCCTGTTCAGCAACTGTAACTCAAATCTGAATTAAAGTTGAAATCTGCAGGGGGTAATTATATGGACAAGTGCAGAGATAAACTTGAGAAGTGAAGTAGATGAGGGATGACACTGGGCTCTTTATCTTGTTGGTTACTACAAAGATTCAGAAACACAACAGTTTCTGCTTTAAGGGAGTTTAGGATTGAATGTGGCAGCAGGAAGAGGGAGACCCTCCTGAAGTATCCAATTTTAAAGATTAGCTGGTCTGGATGCATACTGCCTACAAGGCCACAGCCTTTAATTTGTGCAGTTGCGGTGTAGGACATGAGTGAGGGGGTTGGTTTAAGAAATGAATTTGAAAAAAGCCTGTCAGAGCTTCAGAAATTTTCATGCAGCAAGATTTTCTGTCCTATAAGGTGTTTTTCACAGCTGCTTTTAGATTTTGTTGAATAATAATATGTCTGGAGTTGTGCATAATACTGTTCTTTAAGCTATACTATACAGTATTTGCTAACACCACTTTGCCTTTAAGCATTGAGAGACTTAATGAATAAAGTATTTACTTTTATTAGCAAACTTTGTGACTAACATATTTGGATCCAATTTTATTTCGACCAGGAGCAAAGCAACCACTGATTTTTATGGAAGCAGGATTGAGGTTTTTATATCAGTGATAATAAACATATTATCTAAAGTACAAACATCCTTCAGTTAAAATATAGCTACTGTAAAAGCATACAGAATGGTCAGAATTGCCTTGTTTTAGCAACATAAGAAAGACATGAAAAAAGCATACAAAACGTTAACATCGAATAGATGCAAATAGGGATGATAAATATTTAGAGCTAAAACACTCAGGCTCTGCTGTAGCGAGCACCTACTCACATGAGTATTCCCCCAGGTGTCACACAAGGAATTGCTCATCGGCTGCAGGAAAGGTTGTGCAGACTGACTTTTGGTGTTTCAAGGCAGTCAAGTTTCTCTTGGTCCCATTGTTTTTTAGCAATTTCTTCTAGAAGGACTGCTTTTATCCCTTGCTTTTATTTAAAGAAAAGTAGGTTTTCTCTACCACATTTTCTGACATAAACATAAAAAAGGCAGCATCTATAAAAATGTGGTACATAAATGTGGTTTAATTCCAGATTGCTGTTGGATTTAAGTGTTATCAAATTTCAGTATATTCCTGCCTTATGTTAAAGAAATATATTGCTTAAACTTCAGTACGCAGTAATGTATGCTGTCCTAGAGGAGATTTATTTTTGCAGGATATGGAGTGCAATGAAATGAGTCAATATGGTGAGGTGTATGTGATCTCTGGGAGTTAGACCATTTAACATAGGAAACGCATTGTTCTCGCTTGTGCGCAAACTATACCACAGTGCAGTGCAAGGTAAGACAGATTTCCTTTTATTGCTCTTGGAAGATGCTAGTAAGGGCTAGTATTGAACCCTCCAAATTTGGTTCAGTCTGGTTATGATCATGACAGAGGAAACTTGGGAGCTGAGCACAATGTATAGAATAATAGGAGAATATTTCTGTATGTTTAAATTTTGCACTGTCTAGATGCTTATAAAAACTGAATGCAAACTGTGTAGAAATAGCAAACTATATTTTATATCTCTATTGTTACTCAGATGTTTAAATAGCATACCTTAAAATATCATGTAAGTCACACGTTATTTATATATACTATATATATATATATATATATAAAATTGCACAGGTTTTTTATATATATATATGTACACACACATATATTATCCAAGTATAATTTTAGCCTTCGGTACCTTTTTAATAACTAAGACCTTTCCTTAAGAGGGTTCAATACTTTTAAGAAATCAAATATACATTTTTCAAATTAAATTTGTTTTCATATATTTGTTGTACACAAATATAAAATAAATTTCTTTATAAATAGTTCTGTTCTGCTTCCTTATTTATCTGTTCTTATATCAGGTTTTTGCGCCCCTAGCTGCAGCATGGCTTGGGGAACTGCTTT
Source organism: Aquila chrysaetos chrysaetos (assembly GCF_900496995.4). Classification (NCBI taxonomy): domain Eukaryota; kingdom Metazoa; phylum Chordata; class Aves; order Accipitriformes; family Accipitridae; genus Aquila; species Aquila chrysaetos. The sequence continues at coordinate 16,747,467 of NC_044029.1, read as the reverse complement.
TACTTTGCTTTCCCTTAACTTACTGTGAATATTATATATCCAGCACTTTATCTCCAGCAGGTTTCTGGCAGGGGCACAGCACTGCAAGGTACCAGGTGTCCTTGCACTTACCTGCTTTAGAGAGAGTATCGCAAGCACCCAAGCCCAATAGAGAGGGGAAATGTTTAGAGAAAGGCTCAACTTTTACTTAGCAGAAGTTTTGGCCACTTCCAAAAGATGCGGTGTGGGATGTGGTGAGTCGCAGGCATGCCATAGGAGACCTGCAGTGCCCAGGCTCAGTCTGCAGTGGAGTAACCTGGCTGGAAAGTTGGTTTCTGTCAAGGTTTCATCTCCAAGGATGCAGGTTTGGAATGCCCCACAGGCAGCAGGTTAATGCCGCTCAGTAGATCAGCTCTGCAGTGGGTTTTAAAAGATTAGTGCGATGGAGGGGAAGAAGTTGCAGGCTATTTTCAAACCAGCTTCCATGTTCGTGTTTGTGGGAACCAGGGAGTTACATCAAAATTAATTCGCTTGCCAATTGGTCTCAAACATTGCAGAGTGTCCTAGGACGGATGACACACTGAAGACTTGTTTACAAGTTTAGTACAATCCCTGTTAGTCCAAAAATTAATCCCTTGTAGCCCTCTGCCTCCCACCCATCCACTGTAGTTCCCTCTCAGAACTGTAATAGTTTGATATTTCTGAAATGAGGGACTGACTGGTACTCACTAAAATGAGATGCAGGGCTCGACGCCCCGTGGTGGCTTTGCCCTCCGCTCCCAGCATGACCCGGGCAGTCCGTCAGCACCCAGCGGTGCTGTGCTAAGGCGCATCTTCGGCGGCGTGAGGTCCTCTTGCTGCTGCTGGCCGGGCAGCAGAGATGGGGGACGGCGCTGCGCTCCAGTCCAGCTCAAGGCAGGCTGAGTTTTGCAATGCATGGCATGCAATTGTGCCTGAGACACTTGTGCACCCCACTGCTTCAAAACCAGGGAAATTTCTAGTAAGAGACGCTCTCCCTGCTGCTCCTGCTGTCCCCCAGGGTGCCCTGGCCACAGGGTGGGAGAGGCAGTGGCAGCAGGATCAGCGACACGAAGCCAGTTAACAAACCGCTTTGTGATTCTCTTCTTGTTGTAGCTATATGGCTTTCATATATGAAACCATATAAGGCTTAACCATAAGCCTTTTTCACAAGCTCTGTCAGCTCTCATACATTAAAAAAAATACAGTGTGTTATGTGAACTGGTTAAAACTGGGGCCTTAGCACAGTGGCTATAGCATTTATTGCCCACGTGGATGGTGGTAGGCTGACATCTGGATTTATGCGGCAAAGACATCGCTCCAAGAAAGGAGAGGGAGCTTGTTGTGAAGTAATGCATTGGCCTCTTATTTGTATTCGCAGGTAAGTGGTGTCTGAAGGCTCTGTCATCTCTCAGGATAAAAGGCAAGATAAAACTGAAGTGCACAACTTGCCTCCGGTGGCCCAACACAAGATAGTGATAATAATGACCCACTGGATGGGACCTGCCCAATGTACCAGCGCGAGGCATGAGACCTTATTGCCCTCTCAACAGCTGACAAAGGTGGAGCTTTCTGTGGCACTAGCGAAGCTCCGTTGTATTTCCTCTTCTTCCTCACCCCAAAAATGGCTCAGTTAAATAAGACAACATCATAAGTCAGCATTTCTGTTGGGGTGACACTGAAGAACGCATTGTCACAGACATGATACCAAGCGTGGATGTGGATGTTGGTACTCTATTGATTGTACTGAAAGGTGTCAGTCCTAATTCACTTAGCCTTGTTTTGCAGTCTGTTTACCCAACTGAATTTCCTAAGCCATGAGGTTAGGCCTTGTCTAACAGAATATGTGATGTATATTAATTTTTCTTACTGTTCAGTGTGTTACAAAATGTCTGTGGTTAACATCAGTGCATGGCCAGCAGTCCTCTCTGCTCCTTCACTCGTGGTCTGGGAGGGTAAGCAAAATACATGATACGGGCTACTTTTCTGGTCCTAACGCAAGAGTTTCAAAATCATGCCCTCTCTCTTCCCATTCTTGAAGGAATTTAAGGATGAAAACAAAACAGATGTTTGCACTTTCCAAATTAAAATCAGTATGCTCTATACCCACTTGTTTACAGAACAAATGGGAGAGTATTCAGTGGCACTAGAAGCAAATTCATCAGCTTCCAAATTCAGTAGAAGAAGACAAAATGTTGCTCAGCTCATTGGCAAACTGAACTAATAGTTCTTGTTTTATTGACTATTAAAATGAGGCCACCTACAGGTCCCACAAAAAACCTGCAAAAATGTTTAATCCTGCGTATGTGAAGAGCTGCATTCCAGTCTGGCTTGCTCCCACTTTGTCACAAAGAGAAGGCATAGACCACAGGGCCTGACTACACTTTTCAGATCAAAGCCATGACAGAAGTCAGCAACTGTATTATTTTTACAGTCACTTTTTTAAAAAAAAGTGAGATAATGCTTCCAAACGCACCCCAATCAGTGAAGTCACTGAAATAGCCGAACTCGGAGCAGCGTAGGCACGTGATGTTCTGAAATCCTTATACAGGCCACCGGTGTAATATTAAATGCACTAAGCAAAAAGGTCTCAGTTATGTCCACATGTTTTTGGGATCAGGACCTGCTTGAGCAGCCCAAATTAAGCAGGAATAGTACACTCGGAAACCTTCCCCAGAGACCTCCTAGGACTTGTAGCCAGACTTCTCAGACCTTTCGTGTAGCCAACATAGGCCAGCAGAAAAAGAGAAGCGGTTCCAGAAAAGAAAAGAGAAAAGGCTTCCAGTTTCAAACTCCTGTTTTATTCACCTCTGCTTAGACAGCTTGCAAACACTGAAGACATTTCACTCTGCAGATGTCTTCGCCAGCGCATTCTGATTTGGTGCTCTTTATAGTTTCAGTACAGATGATACCTGCGGTCTAACTTCTTTTAGCCAGGAAATTTTACTGCCCTAATGCAACAGATCTGTTTCCATCCCCTCCATTTTCAGTTGCTGCAAGGATTTTCTTCTCTTTCTTTTTTCAATAGCTGGCATTCCAGATGGTATATTATTATTTTCTTTTCACTGTAGCCTAAAAACTGTCTGGACTGCGGCTTCACCTTGTCCTAGACCCCGTAATTCTCACTTCTTGTCTGCCCAGGTGGAAGATGTACTGGCAATATAAGAACTGTGACAAATCGTGTGTGCCCACTTGCTGGGAAAAGTAGCAGTTCTCTGGAAAAGCAAATAAAATACGTCTTTATCGTCCTATTAAAGTGGACAAGTTGATTTTGTGTGTGGGCTAGTTAATTTTCATGTTTTTCCAGGCTGCCCTAAAGCCCTTCTTCTTGCAGTCTGGGTATTGTCTCCTCCAGTTTACAACTTTATTATTGTATGTTTCATACAAACACGAACATCTGGAGAACATCCTCAGGTATAACTGCTGGGCAGTGCAGAAAATATCTGGTGTGATCTGAAACAGGTTTTTCTTCCCATGAAAGTACACCCCTGGGACTAGGAAACTTAGAAGGTCTGTAATGGCGTAGAGATCCTTTCACCTCCAGAACACCACTTCACATTTGGCCTGGGTCTGTAACAGCCAGCATCCCTGGTGATTTCTTAGCTGTTCACTGTGTTTTTGTGAAATTAGTTGGTGCTGGTACCGGTTCACAGAAATCACTGTGGCAGTATCCCTGAGAGCCTCGGTGATGCTGCAGCTGGTGAGGAGATTGAATTCTCGCTGTAGGAGCAGTCAGTGCTATCCAGAGAGCAGTCAGGAGGTGGAAGGGTAGCTGGAAGGTGCAGAAGGGGAAAGAGGAATTTGCATTTTGCCCCTTGCTATTTGCCCCTCCCATTCGTCTTAAATTAGATGGATTTCCACCATGGCACTGTGAGAGCACACTTAACTCAGGACCATTAAAATAACACAGGCTTGTGAAACCCTGTAAAAATGGGTCTGAATTCTTAACTTTGTTCCAGTATCTGTGTGACACCACTGACTTCAGTGAAACAACGCTACTATAAATCTGAGGGGATGGAAGGGACTAAGGTCAACTGAGAAAGATTCCTCAACATACCTGAGATAAAATATTTTCAAGATTCATTGAAAACTTTCTGTGGAAATAGGATGCCTTTGGAAAAATCCTCCTCCTCCAATAACTAGTACAGACAATAGGAATCCTAAAAATGGTCAAGCAAATTCTCAGAACAAAGGTCTGTACCAGCTGAAGCAGAGTGCTGCTGATCCCTCAGTGAGACAGTCCCCCAGCTGCATCCCTGCATGCACGATTACTTCTCCGTGTTCACACCTTCGTTTACGTGCTGCAGAGGATACTTGCAGTCACAGTGCATTCATATACCCTTGCTGCTTCAGCCCTGTTGTACAGGATTTTGAGAAAGGTGATAATTTTATCTTGTTCCTAGTTTTAACAATTTCTAGGGAGAAAAAAAAATCCGAACAGGTTTTTTTCTGAAGCTGAGAAAATTCTAAGCAGTCCCTAGAATTTGTTGTCTCCATGTTGTCAATGTCAGCTTTGTGGGCTACCACCAGTCCCAGCAGTCACCAGTGACCATGAATTCACTATTCTCTGTTGATAAATTACAATTTTATCTTTGTTTGGCTAGGGTTTTTAGTAGTCTGCCAACTCAAAACCATTGCCTAATATATCATTAGAGGGCAAATATGGTCCCATGTATGTCTGTGGCGTGTAGGCAGCTCCTACCAAAGTCTGGGCATTCCAGAATCCTGCTGAGGAAGGAAAGCAGAGCCCCAAATCATTTAGACTGCAGATTTTTCTTTTCAAATAAAATATTTTTTGTTTTTCAAGGTCAGACACTTGGGGCTGTTCAGGTCACAAGACGCCAGAGGCTGTTTACTTTGGAAAACAAGGACAGCAGTGGTGGGAGGTGGTTTTAGCAACACCCAAATCTAGCGTTTTAAACCAAACAGCAGTCTGGCCAAAGGGCAGCTTCACTCATCCTTACTGACACCATGACATAGAGGGAGAGCGTCCAAGAACTGACTGACGTACATGCAACAGGAATAATATTTGGTATTCTCACTTATGAACTCAAATACCTCAAAGCATGTGGGAGATCCTCAGATGAGAGGAATAAATATTTTGCATTGACTGCAGTCAGTGTTTACAGTGGAAAGTGATTTCTTGAAAGGCTGAGACAGTGCCCAGTAGTGGGTTATATCTAAAAGCGTTTAGGTCATAGTGGAGCTGCACTTTTCCTACACCCAGATGCCAAGTGGGATGGTAGGTTTTCCTCTTCCCTTTGGGTATTTTATTTCATCTCTCAGTTGGGTCAACTATTCAGGCTATAGAGATTTCTACAAGCCAGGTTTCCTTCTAGGTCATTAGTGGAAAAACAGAAGAAATGAATCTTTGAGAAGTTGATACAGAGTGGCAAGAAAAAAAACCCGTGTGAGATGTTCCTACTATTAGTAGATATGGAAGCACTTTTATATACAGTTTTGCTTCCCTTCTGAATTGTACAGCAGGGCTGAAGCTGATCGAGCAGGATGCATAGCTTTGCTTCTTCTTGCTAACTGGCCAAGCCCGCTCTTTCTAAGAGTACAGGGCTTGTCATACCCACGGACAGCTCAGCTGAAAAGGCAAGGTCTCCTAGAATCTCCTCTGGAGAAACCACGTGTCTCCAGCCATTTCCATCCCTAGCTGGGTGGCCATGCATGAGTTTATAACACTGCTTAAAAATGTCTGTGACTTTCTGTATGTGGATTTTTTTTCATCCTTGCTTTTTCACCACAAACCAAAATTGCCATAGGTAACTACTTTCCTTCTGTGAAGACATTTGTTTCCTGTTGACATTTAATTAGAAGATATATTCTGTGGGTCAAGTTAGAGGGCAAGAATAAAAGTCAATTTTAGATGATTCAGCCCATTCTTAACCAGCAAAATGGTGTTTAGAAATGTTAAACTGCAATAAAAATCCCCATCTATGTGGACTTACCTAGAGTTTCACAACAGCAGTGAGGATAGGGCACAGAGCTTCCTATTTCAAATGTCTTCAAAACATCCCTTCAAAGAATCTCTATTAGGTGTTAGGAGTATAGAGCCTGTGGCATCCAGTTACACAGTTTTGACCATTTAAGAGAGGTGAGTAAAATAGGGTCAGTTTTAGAAGAGTACTGTGAATGGATTACTGTTTTAGCCCTGAAAATACACATTTCTTCCAGCAGTGTAAAAGTGAGGGGGGCGTTTATGCCACCAGTGTAGGAAACACACCTCTCTTTTCTCCAATGACTGAACTAAACTAATGAGAGCTATCAAACTTGCTAATGACTGAGGGAAGGCCTTTCAGTGCCTCACACTGGTAAAACCTAAGTGTGTTCTGTGGTGTTACTTCCGAATGACACCAATGTGAATGAGAGGAAAATAGGATGCAGCATCAATGTAATGCGATAGTCCACGTACTCTTAATGGCAGCGAGTGAATCTGGAGAAGCAAGTCCAGCAACCCCGGGAGAGAACCACATAAATTGCCAAAGGTACGCTCCGTTACCTTGAGCCTTAACTAGTAGATACGTTTCCGAATTAACTACATTTTAAACCACTGATGTTCCAGAAAAAGGAATATGAACTCGGCTGCTTTCTCTAAGGAAGGAAAAAAGGGCAAAATGGCAGAGCTGAGCCACCGGTCCTGGGGACCATCCTCGAGCCGCGCCATGAGGACAGGCGGGGAACTGCTCGTATGGGCAGATCCCAAAGGTGAGTTGCCGACTTCTGCTTTCCATACACTGGAAATGGGCGGTGCGTAATCTCAATGTGTTTGCCATTATGCAAAGAAAAATCTGAACTTGATTCTGCTCAATCAAACAGCTTGTCCTTCTCAAGATCCGTGGGCCGGGCAGTCAGCTGCAGGAGGTCTGCAGGAGAGTGAGCCTGGGATTGTTTACAAGATGATACTCAGGGATGCCTTCAAATCAGCTGAGGCAACCACTGCTTTTAAAACACAGACGTTAGCTAAGAATGTTTATATTTTGAGAGTAACAGGATAACTTGGGACAAAATGCTCACCTCGAGCTCACAAAGTGTTTTCGTGCCCGAGATTGTATTACAGTTTAGAAAATCCACGGCAAAGTCTCCAGGTTTGTTTGAAGACATGCATGAAGAATTATATGGTGAAATGTTTCATTCTGGCTGTGAAAAAAGTTAATTCAAAACAACTAAAATGTCAGCCATAAAGATGTACAACATTTTTCAGGAAGCCTTGTCCACCCTGAACAAATGTTTTCATAAAAAACAGCCTGCCCGTAATAATCACTGTTATTGAAAAGACATCCCAAGGTTGCTGTATGGAAATATGTTAAATACGTTCTGAAATTCAATCTAATATAATTTCAACATTAGAGCTCATTCATAATCCTGTATTAAAAGCCTATGCAATTTTCATGAAATATGTCTGTCTGTGTAATCATGAATGCTGAATATTGTCATGGCTTTCCAGGAATTTTCAACCTCAATGCAGAGGAAAGAAAACTCTTCCAACTGGACTTTTACACCACTGAGAAGAAATAACAATAACAGCTCTAAACTTAAAATAAACATTTCTGGAAAAATACTATCTTTTAAAAGAGGCTGTAGTCTGAATTTCAAGCTACTAGTAATACGACGCAGAGGCTTCGAATGTGCCTATGGTTACAGCTCCTTCCTTTGTGTGGTACTGGGGACAAACAGCCCCAGTAGGAAGGAATATACTCACGCCTAGATTTAGAAAGTGATCCCTTCAGATGGAGTTCACTTAAACCCCATAAATATTTCTGTTTTGAACCCCGAGTTTACAACTGGATGTAGCCGTTATGCTGGTTATCAAGTCTTGCCAATCCTTTCTAATTGCACAGCACCACAAATGCATGCAGCATCATAGGGGGTGGAAAGGTAAAGAGAAAATTTTCAGCATCACCATACGTCTGATGTGCTTGTATGAGTACACTAGCCACTCGTCATGAATTTCTTTGTGTTTATAATTTTAGAAAAGCATCGAAGCCTATAAAGTAGTCCTTGCACACACAAAAGGGTGAGGAGAGGGAAAATTCTGCTTCTCTCTCTAATGTTCCTATTCACTGATGGCTCTTTGATATTTTTCCCTTTTATGAGCAACCTTTTTTTATTAGTGGAATATTGCTGGTTCTGTGGCATAACTTTAAAATGATAGGAAAAATTATACAACTGGGATCTCAATTATTCAGCACAGCCATTTTAATCCTTCATGTTATTTGATCCAGTACAAGGTAATATACGTCTTATTTCCAATTAGAATACAATTCTCACTATATTCATCATCTATCGATGTCTGCTTTTCCATTTGCCAGAGACATGAAAGTCTGTGATTCAAAGGGTGCCATTCAGACTACCCTACTTGTGGACAATTATATAGTGTCAGCAAGGCTGCGTGTAGGTTTGATGCCTATAGCCCAGGGCAGCTGGGAGCTGCTGTGCATTTTCTTTCCTGCAGAGTTTCTCACCAACTGACAGCATATTGCAGAAAAGGTTCCTCCATTCCTCCGCAGCCCTATGCCATTTGTATGAGCAATATTGCAGAGCCCATTTGTTTGAGACTCCTCAGCTGCATGTGGCAAAAAGATCACTTCTCACGCCTGAGGGCCTTACCCTGCAAACCCCTTCACAGTGCTGGGTGCTCTGTGACCCTGTGCTTTGCTCTCCTTGCTGTCCTGGGGGCGAGGTGGTTGGTGGACCAGGGATGAGGAGAGGAGAGGAGAGGAGAGGAAAATGGGAATGGTGGTGGGTGAAACAAGAGTGTGGCTCTGGCCCATCACTGGCTGCCCATCGCTGGGTGATGCTGGTCCTGCACCCCTCCTTCTGCCCCGTCCCCCCGCTCCTGCCACTCCCTCATGCTGGTAGTTTTATATTGGCATTGAGCTGGTTTAGCTTTCTGAAGCCACAGAAGACTAACCCAGCAAAAAAGAAGCGGGTAATTTGGACTGCTGAGGTGAACTGACTGAGTGCAGGGTGAGATGAGCACTGGATCTGGCAGCCAGCTGCAGAGGGAAGGAGGAGCAGGGACTGGGAGGACTGGAGGAGGGGGATGGTGGGGACCACATGTCACCCCCTAATGGGAGTGACAAGTTGCTATGCTGTAGTATGTAACTTCACTGCTCTGCCGCTCTTTCCCCATCTATATAAGTAGCTAACAAACCCCTTCTAAAGCTTGCAAAATATCTTGAAAGATATCTTGAGAGCCTCCGGAGAATGGAAAGCTGATATTGACTGCAAAGCTGAGTGTCCCTGCCACGAGTTGGAGCAAGACACATGCACTCAAAACTTATCCCAGCTCTATAGTACCAGGTTAACTTGATGTGAAAATTCTTCAATAGTCTTCTGGCTTCAGTCATTCATATCCAGATGGTGCTGCCTCGAGGGGGCCACGTCACAAAAGGACTCCCAAAAGCCGCAGCTCGGCAAAGATTTGCACTATAAACTCCCTGTAGTCCAGCCCACCCCTTGCATAGCCCGTCGTTACTTGTGAACCTGCGTGGGTGTCAGCATCCACCTTGTGAGCATTTGCTTCCATTCTGTGCTCACGGGAAAGACAAAGTCTGCTATCTACTGGAGAAACTCTTCAGAAATTTGTCCCTCTGAGTTAATAGGTGTGTGTCCAGCTTGGCCAAGAAGCACGGAAGACACCTTTGCCCCACGAAACTGTGACAACCACCTTGATGCACTTAAGAGATTTCAGGCAGACTGTCCCTCTCTCAAATTTTAGGGTGCCTTTGAAAGTAGGTTTATCCTTGGTCTTTTGGTAGCATAAGTATGCTATAGAAAAAGACGAGACAAAGACCAAAGCTCAGCAGCCGAGTACTCACAGCCATGTCCTGGGTTGGGAGAGGAGAGGCTCTGTGCGCAGCGTGCCTGTGAACTTCGAGGTGAGGGCTGGAAGGCAGATGACTTTAGATGGTGGCAGGACTCCTGTGATGCTTCCCTGGAATTAGAGGTTGGCCCACTCCCATTTCTTTGGTTTTCTAATGTGCTGAACTCCAAGCACGATTCACGCAGACCTGAGCTGAGAGCAAAGATATAGTACTGAAATGGACTGGTGTTTTCTAGGTCAGTGGGTAATCTTGAGTTAAGGAACCTTCCCAAAAAGCTACTCCAAAGCCCCTTAGACCTGGTGCAATGGTGGTAAACAGTGCCCTTGGGGGGGGACCAGGTCTAAACTGAGTAATCATACAAATGCCCACCTCCCTGTGTACAGTGGGCTTCATTCTCACACTTCCAAATGAACAGGCTGCTTCCCGCGTATGCAGCTGTCAAAGTGAGATTTTTTTTTTTTTTAACTGTTTCCATCTCAAACCTTGTTTCTTTGTCTGTGTCCAAAGTGTCCTGGCAGACAACCAGGTTACTGTAAAATGATGTTGAGAAGATGGATAGGGAACAGCAGTTCACTCTTTCTTATGGCACAAGAACTAGAAGGACCCAGTGAAATTTTCAGACAGGAGGTTTAGTGGAAGCAAGAGACAGAACCTTTCTGTACAACACAGAGCTACTCCATGGGTCTCAGTGCTGCAGGATGTTATGGGGATGCACAAGCACACATGATTCCCAGGGGTTAGGCAAAATTGTGGAAATACAGGTATGTACTATTTAAAACCAGTGGTACAGGCACAAACATGAATTCAGGGATATCCTAATCCATTTATTGCTGGAAGCTGGGAGTCTATAGTGGAAGTAGAATGAAAACTTTCTTACAAATGTTCTTTAAGAGGCCACCACTAGCAATGACGGGAGAGTGGAGGCTAAGTGAGATGGCCCTGGGAAGCTGCTCAAGTGTGAACATGTGCGGCAGCTCACGCTGGCATCCCGTGTGTGTGTACATACGTGTACACAGGCAAGCTCGCCTTCGCTTGCCCTGCAGTAACTCTGCCCATTCTAGACCCTCAATCTCACGCATGTTTGCGAAGAGCCAGGGTGAGGACATGGTTGCCTTGTCCTCTGCACTGCCTTTCACCCCAGGAGAGGAATGTAATTCTGGAAGATGCTGACCACTGTTGGCTCTGGTGAGCTCTGTGCAAATCTTGCTTTGAACTGTTTTTATCAATGAATGTTTTTATTCCAGGTGGCAGATGTTTGAACTAGTCCAAATGCATGATGCTTTGCAAAGGTGTGGAAGGGCATGACCCCACAGCTCTGCATTTTTGTAATGATTTTCCAGGGCCCTCTTTAAAAACTGTCCCCTTGCTAATCTCAATAGATAGTGAGCTCTAAGAGTCATGCTAACACTGGAAAAAATTTAATATCCTTAGAGACAGCTTCTTGCAGGGGCTTTTACAAGTAGATCAAAAAGCAGATCTGTATATTTTCACATAAATGTTCGAAAAGCATTATGGCAAAAATACTCTTTTTTAACTCTAGTGGTAGCGAAAAGGGCCTTGATAGCTTGAACATTACATAGCATTGGCATCCTGCATGTGGTGATTACAGGACAGAGAAACTCCAGACTCTGGCACCATAAAGCTTTTCTGGGTGCAGCTCCACATTTACACAGAGAACACCTGAGATTTAACTTAACGATTGTACTGACCAGGAACAAGAAATTTCCCTACAATGATGTAGCCAGGCTACCTGCAGCCTCTTTAAAGCTGCAGGAAGCAGCCACATCATTTCAAAGGCAAATGAACACATCCCTTAAAATTGCAAATCCTACAAAAGCCTCTGCCCAGCAGAAGGCAAAGGCAGCAAGTTGCGATGTGCTGCCATTTCTGCGGGACGAGTGATCGCTGCTGCTCAAGGCATCCTTTGGAAATGCTGCCCGGGAACAGACGTCCCGGGAATGGGTACTAACAAGCACTGTATTTGTAAAGATGTTTGGCATTTCGCTTTTTGCAGAGAGTTGGGAGGCTGCCCTAAGGATAAGTGTTTCTTAGTGAAGACCAAAGGAAAGGGATTCCCTGGGTTAGGCAGAGAACAAGGATGAGCACCGTGGGGAGAGGGCAGTGATCTCCTACAGTATTTGGTGTACTTAACTTGTGGGTCCAGACCTGGTGCTAGCATCTCACACCTCTATGAGATACAGTGCATTGAGAAGCAGAAGGACTTCAAAACATATTTTAAATTATTTCATCTCAAAACATTACCAAATGCGGATGCTCTTGGGTATTGAGCTGAATCTGTAAGACTGGGGAGGAACACAGGGAGAAGGGAAGAAAATTAAAGGCCATACGAACAGACGGACTCATACTGTTTATGTAGGAGGAAACTGAGGCACAAAAGCAGTTATGAACCATCTGAGGTCAGCCAGACAGTAACGCTGAGAGTGGGGAAGCTTTAGCTTGCCGTCCTTGCTTTAGTCCCCAGACATGCATGACCATGCAATGGGAGACCCCCCCCCGCTCCTGGCTCTGGATGCTGGCCTTGCTCGCTCTCTACTCGAGGTTGAGCAAGTGGGTGCAGCCTGAGCTTAGAGGAAGGGCGAGGAGGGAGGTTGCAGGGCCAGGGGGATGTGTGTAACTGGTGACAGCACTGATGGGCAGTGGGATGGCTTTGGGTTTTTAAGGTGAGTATGTGTGGTGGGTAGCAGAAGTTACCAGAGGTTAACTATTCCAGAGGGGACCGTCAAACTGCTGCCATCATGGACTGTGACTTAATAGCAATAAGAGTTTTACTTCTCACCCAGCAATGCCAAGTAGGCATCCAAGGGGTTGAGAAAAAGCAATATCTTTACTACTCCACGCATGCCAAGCCTTTCCACGTCCCAGTTCGTGGCCTTTCCCCATGAGGCAGGCGTCCCTCTGCCTGTCCTCTGCATCTGCGCTCAGACGTTGGCAGGGTGTGTTGGCTGGTCCAGGGTCACCAAGCTGCAAAGAAACACGGTCTGTCAGGTCTGGAGCTATGTGCACGCTTTCATCACATGGATATGCGTCAACATGTCACTTTAAAGTAGTTCAAGTAAGAGAGATGGGGGAACAGATGAGGAGGAGGGAGGCAGGAAACATGTCATAAATCCATAGCAAGAGGGACTCTGAAGTAAGAGAATTAAAGGCTCTGGAAAACACATAAAAATCTGCCATAGAAAGGGCACTGTCAATGCATCCTGTCAGTGCAGTTTGCTTTTTATTTCCTAGTGTGCAATATGATATAAAAAAACCATTCACCTCTACTAGATGATCCATGAAAGCCTGTATTTGACATGAGATTTATTTTTTGTATGAATGGACTTGGCGTTTCCAGACGCTGGTGAATATCAGTCGCCGTCCTGTAAAATGAGGCCACCAGCACCTGTGGTCTCCCAGGGACTGTCTCTTCCAAGTGCTGTTCTTCACACAAGGGCCACTTCGTTTTGTTTCTACTTTTCGTTTAAGTAGAGCTGAACTGAGGAATGTAGAGTTAAATAAAAAATAACGGAGAAGGATCAGACTGAAATAATTCCCTGCCCTCCCTAATCCCACTCATGCAATCATCAGATATGTGAGGCTTTGCGCTTTCTCATGTTGCTATTGTAAAAAGCGAGAGAAAATTTGAATCCACTCAAATGTTACAGAGAGTCTTAAATACTACAAAGAGTTTCTGTAGACATGTGTCCCACTGCAGGGATCTGAAATTCCCTTAACACCCAGAATACTAAGCAGTCTGGGGATTGTGATTTTAGAAAGAGATTTGAGAGAAGGGAACATCCTGGCTTGCCTAAAAATGACTGGTGAGGGGAAAAATTGCCAACGCAGCAACCACCTATCTCTCTGGCAGCCAACTGTATTCTCGTTCAGCCATCCCCGCCGCCTTCATGGGACTTAACTTGTTCAACACGGGGAAAAGGACTCCAGGCTCTGGCTGAAAGACTCGGCGATGCTAGTGAGTGAGGAAGAGGATTTGCACTGTGTAACCAACTTTAAACATGATGAAAAATAATTTCTCTACGAAAGCGTATGAGCTGGGACATCCCAGCCTGAGAGGGGGACTTCCTCCTGACAGCCAGCGTGCCCCCCACTGCACCACCTCGTCTTACTCCTCGGCCACACTCTGCAGTAGCGAGGACGCATACCGGTAATTCTGGTGGCAGTTGGTTGTGCTAGGGTTGAATCTGCATGGCTCTGATCCGCTGCATCTGCAAGGTATTCTTACAGTCCTAACGGTACGCCATCGGGACGTAAGGGAGGAAGAGCCCACTGCACCTGGGCTTCCCTGTAGGGACCCACCAACCGGACTGGAAGCGCACTGCTCCCTTCTCTCAGCCACCCATCTTACCTTACTTTTCTCCTCCTAGTATGGTTTGAGAGCTATTGCTGCCGAGACTGCGTTTTCATTTCTTCGGTTTCATTGCTAGCCTATGCGTAATGTATTAGTGGTGTGAAATGGAGAGGAAGGAAATAGAGGGGAAGCACAAGGAGCAAAGTAAACATCTTCAGGGAGGTAGAGACCACACAGAGAAATGCTCACTCACCTTTTTGAACCAGGAATTTAACATCCTTCTGCTTTGCATGACAGTCCTGCGTGCAGCACTGCTCTTTCGGGCTTTGCCGGGCGCCATGGAGGTTGCAGAGCCCTGTGAGTCAGGCTCCCAGGCACACGTCCTTCATTGGACCCAGCCATGTGGGACCTGCTTTCAGCTCCGAGGCATTTGAAAATTACAGCCGCATTTCTCTCCAGATGAGCAGGCTGTTACGTATGGAGACTTTGGCTGTCTTTCCCCTGGTGATGGGATGTTAGGAGGAGTCCTTTTCTGCATGCGATGGCTTGGATCCTGCCAAGAGTGAGAGTAGATGAGACAGCTTCTGCTTACGGCCTTCTGGGTGCCGAGGTGCTGTCCGTCCCACAAAATCCTAAAGTGCTGGGAGAGCAGGCAGAGCATAACAGCCCCCGTTGTTACATGCCGGACCACCAGAGTCACAGCGTCCCTGTGTGCAGAGGGACCCACGGGGTCTCCGTCCGCTGCTGCAGCGAAGGACAAGATCCCAGCTGACGTTTCATTTGGGAGAGCCGGCAACCCCACGAGCCCCCAGGCCGGCTGAGACGGGGCGAGCACCTCCGGGGGACGCACGGCACGACCACACCGCAGCCTTCACCCCCCTTCCCTGGCGTCTTGCCTGGGGAGGGCTGCTCGTGCAGCAAGCCTGCAGTCCTCTGCTTCAACCAGGAGAGCTGCAGAGGTCGCAGCTGGAGAAGGTGTGCTTGCAGGCTGGAAAAGGGCAGGGGTACCCAGTGTGTGCCTTCGAGGTCTTCCCGGCTTCCTCTCACCCCATCCACCCACTCCAGGCAACAGGAATCTTTCAGGACCATTGCTCAGTCATAGCTGGGAAATGGAGCTGAACAGTGAAAAAACCACAGGGCTCCTCACCGGTAACCAGAAAAGCAGCCCAGCTGCTTTCTAGGTTGGATGGGACCCTGGCGCTCTGAATGTGAAGGAGCTGTGAGGAGCTCGAGGTGGCTCCGGGCTGATGTGCCTGGAGGTTAAAGCCGGCTCTGCTCCTCTTGGGACTGGACCCGCATCTGCCATATGAACCATGGGGCTTGGGGCTGCACGGCTGCTGCCTGGCAGTTACTTGAAGGAGAAGAAAGAAGCAACATGGTATTATTGATTGTTTTGCCTGTTAATCAGGAAAGTGGATAGCTTCAGTGACCATCAGCAGAGTAACCAGGTACAGTGCGGGCCACTGCTACGGAGCTACGTCTTTGTGGCCTTATCCAGGTTCATTCTGCATTTCCTTCTCCTTGGTGTACTTTCCTTGGCTCCACACACAGAGCTGTGCTTGCGGGGCAGTGCCGTAGCCTGCAAAGGCACAGAATGATCCCAGCCGCTCTGGGCGGGGGCTCGAAGCTGCTTTCTCCTTTGCCAAAACTAGAGCTGTCCTAAGATGCTGCTCTGAACCCTCCTGCCTGCCTCCAACGCTCGGCAGGAGCGCTGCGATGTTGAGGAGACCCCATTTTTGCTGCATCACAGCTGGAGGCCAGACAAGCAGCAGCAACACTGCTAAAAATCATCTTTGCCTTGAGCTGGAGGCGTAGGCCATCATTTGCCTATTTTCCGGTTCCCTCAACCTCCTAATTTTGCAATGGCTACAGAAGTGCATCTGCTTCGGTGTTTTCTGGACAAGCTGTGCTCCCTCTATGGGAGAGAAACAGGAGATCTCGCACGCAGCCAGCCTCTTTCCAGCATCTTAAAAGCTGCTTAGCCAAAATTTCGCCCTGATTTTGTTTCTTCAGCTTTGGCAACCTGATTGTCAAAGTAGCAGCAGGTTGCTGCTGTGCCTGTGCTTCGGAGAGGAGCGCCCGCCGAGTCTGGTGTACGGAGGCGGTGGGGGCTGCGGTGGGCGCAAGCAGCCCCACCAGTGCCTTGTCCTGGGCCAGCCCCTGACTGGGGCAGCCCGGTCCTGCTGGCCGCGCTCTGGGAGGGCAGAAACCAGCCCGGGGCCCCGGGGCGTGAGCAGGCTGCGGGGCTGGGGAGGCACAAGGCAGATAGCCGGGGTGGAAAGCGCAGCCTCTGCGGGGGCTCGTGGCTGGAAGACGAAGGTTTCTGCCTGGCGAAACAGCCGTGGGAGTCACGCGTGGCAAGAGAGGGTGGTCTCGTGCAGGGACCACGGTGCAGAGCCTCTGGGGACACGGTGGCAGCGGCCACCCCGGCCCCCCCAGCTCCGCGGACAGCCACAGCAAGGCCCCCATGCTGCCGCTGGCCAGGGGGTTTGGTGGACATGAACCACAGGAAGAAAAGGATTTTTTTGGAAAGAAGTGCAGAAACGTGTGCCTCCATCACTGGCCTCACCTCCTAATCCAGCCCCCCGAGGCGCCATGTGTTTTTTTGGTTATAATGTGCACTAAACAGCATATGTGGATGTCCTTACGTACGCATGCCTGGTTCGTGGCTCCAGCGTAAGAGGGTCTGTGGGCAGAAGAGGAGGGGTTAAGCTGTGTAGCTCCAACCATGCCGCATCCTCAGGGATGGGCTGCCGGGTGCAGGAGGAGTGGGGGGGCCATTCCCATGTGGGGCTGGAGCAGCTGTGGCCGAGGGTCCCGCCGAGGGTCCTGCAGGGCTGGGGGGGGTGTTTGCCGACTCCAGCCCCCAGCCCCTTGGCATGCAGCCCAGTCCCAAGAAATATAAACCAAAGAAGCATAAACAGATGATCACATGAAAAATATATCATGATTAGCCAGATAGATCCCAAATGTTTGTTCTGTAAACTGCAGCAGGCAGCACAAGTGTTCGCTGCAGCTGTAGTTTCTCATCTTATTTGTGTAAGTGTGCCATTAAGCTTAGACATGGGCAAAATAATCTTTCCTTGATTCTCACTTAAGAAGCTGCTTTAAAGATATGTTATATCAATGTTTGATTCGACCCTTTTGTGACTGGTATTATACTGTAAACTGATTCTCACTTAATAGAAAATCTTTGCGCATTTTTTCTCCTGGGTTACTTCCTTTTCCCTCTGAAGCCAGTAAAGTGGTTTGTTTTGTGAATGAAAGCTGGATGCCTTTAGCAAGATGGCATTAACACTGACCTCTGCTCATGCATTGAATTCCTGCCCAGCGGGAGGTGAGGTTGGAGGAAAGGGTTAGTTCATTGATGGTCAGAACCTGCTGAGCGCAGGGCTGTTAACCTGCCTGGAAAGGGAACCGCTCAGAGGGCTTTTCCCTTTCTTGGATTAGCCCAATGAAGCCATCCTTCTCTCCCTTTAGTTTTAACCATCTGCTGGAAAGATGGCTCTGATTCATCTCAGCTTGGTAGAGATTTTTTTTTTTTTAATAAATAAAATGGCAATAAATTGGGGGGGGGGGGATACACTTTAATTTTCCTATTGCTACTGCCTGTATCAGAGAAGACTATCTGAATTTCACAGCATGAAACATTTAGCAAGGACATTGCAAAGAAATCAAAACCAAACTCCTTCAGCCATTTCCTAAGACATTCAGCATGTTTTATGCTATTTGGATTCTAAAACACATCCTGGAAGAAGGATAATCTGGAAAAGAAAAATTTTGTGAAGCTGATTGCCAACAGCATCTTCCGACAGCTAGTGCACAAGAGCTGTTCTGAGGGAGATGGGGCTACAATTTACGATGCTACTGGACTCTGAAAAGGTATTGTGTAAAAATAGCAACTTTTCATTTGATAGTTTTGTCTGCTGAATGTGGTGATAAAACCCGTAGTCTGCTTTTTCAGAGCTGGAGAGGACCCAGAGTGCAAGTCAAAATCCAGAAGGTTCACACAGCACAACTGGAAAACATGCTGTAGGTTTTTCTCTCCTTTTTATCTTCTTAGTCCTTCATAGCCAAGGCAGCATTTGGAAAATCAGCTGTGCCTGCGCTCATTTTTACACCATCAACAGATTCATTAACTAATCCTCCTTCTCCTCCTCCTTTTTCCCCTGCCACTCTGGCTACCAAGTTGCTTCAGCTGCAGGTGGAGGAGTGACCATATTGAAGGCAGAGCAAGATGTCCGTAGTCCAAGCTGAACTGTAGCCATAGCAATTAGAAACACAACATCTTATTTTAGCTCTCCCACAAGTGTCAGTCAAGAAGAAATCCATTAAAGTCAGTGGAATTGCACCAGCACAAAGTTGGTTTCATTGAGATTAGGCTCTAACTTTGGTGTCTGTTTTATTTGTAAATTGAGCAGGTAGAAGCCACTGGGAGATCATTAAATCGGAACTCAACAATTTTCATTTCCACTTGTTTTTTTGAGTAAAACCATACTTTGTTATCCTTGCCAGAGTCTACAAGGACTAGTTTGAACTATTCTCACCAGCTAAGACAACACTTCTTCTCTATAAGGTGAGCACATTGAATAAAGCTTATCGATGTAGTTGTTTCTTTTTCTTTTAATTCACCTCGTGACCTTTTAAAATTACTTTACTCAACAAAGGACAATAGGGCCAATCCAACTCCCATTAAAGTCAGCAGGAGTCTTTTCATTGACTTCAGCTGAAGTTGGGCTGGGCCCAATAAGACTAACTTTAAGAGTAAAAAATAGCAACTCATATAGAGCTTTATCTTGCCCCCTGTGGCTTGATAACTGACCTCCCACCATGTTCGCTGTGGCAGGATTGGGCCCATAAAGCCAAGTAAAACTGTTGCGGGCCTAATCCTATAACCCAAAGCTTATAAACTATTTGCATTTCCTCTTTTTAATCACACAGGAATATTTGAGAAGTATTCATGACTTTATGAATGGGGAAATGCTTCCAGCTGAACGGATTGGTTTCATCTTTGGGTTGCTTTGTGCCCCAGAGTTTTCCCTTTTTGAAATAGGAAGATGACAGGGGAAGGGGCTCAAAGATGACGTCATGCACGTCCCTCGGCTTTCCTGTTCCACCTACCCACACAAGCAGTGTCCCACCAGTACCGTGCCAAGTCACCCCAGCTCCCATCCTCTGCACCACTTGCTCTCCCAGAAGAAAGTGCCACTGGTCTCCTCTACCTGCGTGTCCTAAAGGGAGCAGAGCAGCACCCGAAGGGGTTCGGCTGGGCCAGGGTGGTGATGTGGTGGCCTGTAGGTCTGATGGGAAGAGGCAGACTGGATTTTGTTCTTTGTTACACCTTCGGCCTGACACTCTAAACATTTGTTTTCTAAATAATGCTTAAAATATACCCTAACAAGAGGAAAGTTCCACCAACTACACAAACTCTCAGTCTGTTTTATGATGTGGATTTTCCAGAGGCTCTGGACGTGACACAAAGCTGATGTTTTCCTCTTCGTTGGTTTTTCATGATGCTCTTTTCCCCTTTCTTTCTAATTACCTTACAACAAATCGACGTGGAAGACTCCATCTCTAGCACACTGAATTGTTTCTCCACCAAGAGTAGAAAGGTCATTTGGCAGGTCTTTGAATTGCTGTTAAAATTACCACCTACCGTAGGTGCTTGTATGTTTTATTCCGGAGACCCTAGATCACAAATTTTCTCTAGGTTAAAAATAAATCCACTCACTGGCATCTGTGGAGAACATTTTCCAATGTCAGAAAACTACCCCGCTGTCAGAATAATTTGTAGCAGCCACCCAGGGAAAGGTGGGCTCGACGCCGCAGCCACGCTGCGAGACAGGACGCAGCGGTACTGCAAAGCAGCAGATGCTGTTTTTCCCTCACCCCCGTGTCATGAACCCTTCTCCTTTTTCAGCAGAATCTAAATTTACCCAGTCCTTTAAATATAGATATATAGTATATTGGAAAGAGCTCTCGGATATCCTCGGCTTCTCCCTGCACGAGGAGGAAGAGCCCCCCTGACTCCTGACACCGTCAGCCGTGGTATTCTCTGTGCTCGCCCAAATGCGCTGCAGCATCAACATCAGTCACTTCAAAGAGCTCTTTCATGTACCACATATTTTTTTATCCAGAAGGCCCAAGCGAAAGGCAGATCTGGCTGAAACTGGCTTTATTCGGCTCACCACTTGTGTGGCCCCTTGGAAAGGTCTCAGAAGAGTGAACAAACTTTCTGTGCGCTTTCAGCAAGCAGGTGTAAGATATAAAGCTTTTTCTATCACCTGTTGTTAGCAGTGGAAGGTAATTAATGGCTTTGTGTTGCTCTGGGGAGTGTAGGTCCTACCGAGTGAAGGATTCCTCCCCCGTCTGCAGTACAGAGAAGTCCTGTTCTCTGGGTGAGACAGTACAGGGAGACGGGCAGTTTCCATTCCTCTCTGCTGAGGCTCCTGCTTGTGTCTCAGGAGAGAGCCTGCGGATTGTACCGGAGCAGGGCATGCCATGGCCGGACGGGAAGCATGTCCGGCTTCACAGCTGCCCACCCCAGCCACCGCAGAAACGTGGGCTGTCCCTCACGGCACCCACCTCTCTGCAAGCAGCTGGGACCACGTCCGACTTCATCCTGTGGGGAATGCTCTGGGGAGCTGTCTGTGGCGGGGTCAGCAGCGTTTTGATGAGGACAACCTGAGCCCATTTCAGGAGCCTTCACGCAGGGAAGCCTGGGGAGATGTGCATGCCTGTCCCACCAGGTCACCCTTCCCAGCCACGCGAGTGGTCATGGAGCGAGGGATGCTGCTCTCCGACCCTGCTGATGCCCAACGCAACAGCTGGAGGAGCCAGCCTAGCGGTGCCCCTTTTGGGGAAATCTTTGGCTCTGCATGTCTCAGGTGGAGCAGGCTCACGGGAACGTGCCTACACTGCATAGCAAAATCTGCTCTCTGTGCTGTCAGATCCTTACTGCTGCCACAGGTTCAACAGTGTAGCTCTTTTCTGCCTGGTTCTTACTAACTTTAGGGAACAGGCACCTAATTCAGGACCTCAATCAATGTCAGCTCCTTCCATCATCTAGTTCACTGTCTGAAAGAGCCCTTGCTCTCCGCTAAGCACAGAAGGAGCCTGCCAGAAACAGGCATCTGATTTCGGCAGTTAGTTAGATGCCTAAAGTCAGTTGGGATAAACCCAGTCTACATCCTCAAAAATCACTAATCAAGCCTTTCCCTAATTTCTTAATCTCCTGCAAACATGAGATCTGATTAAAAATAATAGCTCACTTTTGGGGGAATCTTCTGATAAATTCATGAGAGCTGATGACGTTGCTTAGCATTCAAGTGCCACCTAAAGCAACATTTGTTCTTAATGATTTATGTAGATGCAAATACTCTGGCAAATTCTTTGCTCTTGGATTTCTGCAGGGAGAGACGAGCCAGAGACTGCACTCTACAGTCAACCAGAAGCCAGAAGAGAAGGGAAGGCACATACCAGATTTACTGCATATACCTTCGTTGGCCAAACAAGGCAGGCAGCCAACAGCCTATTCCATGTAGCAACCATGGCTTCATCTTGCTTTTGCAGCCAAATGAGAATGGTGAGGCATATGGCAGGAGGTTATCTTTTGCACTCTTGATTCCTATTACAAGGTTCAAAGTTTTTTGTTTACATGCTCAAAGAACAGAAGCCAAGTCTCTTCATGCTCGTACTTACTTGGGTACAACTAGCAAGAAGGTTTGTTTTTCTCATCTAGAAAGCATTTGTCTGTAGCCAGTCACTTATAAAAGACTTTCGGGATCGTTTTTTCCATTTCTCTGTTCTTTGAATATTAAGCGGCAAGTAGAAACTGATTCCCTAGAGAATATAATACTTTCTGCTGCCACAGACTGTCATGTACTTACCAAAAACATTGATTTCCTTTGGACCCAAAGATATTGCCATTTTTCTGATAGATTGAATGTGACTGCATATTTCCAAAATATACAAAGGTGGGACAACCACAAATGTATAATTAATGAATTGTTCTGGCCATATTTACTACAGAAGTTATCTGAGCCTTGGCTGGAAAACATATCCATTCTGGTCTGGGCCAAGTGCATGCCAACATGTAGTATATTTTCATTAAGTTACATAATACGAATGTTTTTAAGAATCACTTGTGTTGCTCCAGTCTGCCTGCCAGAAGTGTTGCTCAAATCCATTCCCTATTTAATCGTGAAGGAATGCTGTTCAAAAGATTTGGGGTCAGAAGTGCTCAATAAATCAATCCAGATACACTCCTAATGAGTGGTGAATTAAACAGCATTTGTTTTAAGATCAGAGGTCCTCTTGGGAGATTATTTTTTATTGCAAGCAGAATTGCTCACTTGCAGGTATCAAGAAGCTGGGAGTTAAGGCCTGTTAGGAAGGTCTACAAAAGAATCTGGATCTTCTTTACTGAAAGCATGTGATTATGTCCAGACAACAATGATAAATAGGTGAGATTCATGTCCTCCACTGGAATACCCAGTTTCCTGAATTAAGGAGAAAGAAAAATTTTGTGGCTTCAGCTGGGATTAAGTTATTCTGCATTTATATCTCCAGGTTCTTGCCTTGCAGACCACCACACAGGGATTCAGAACAAGGAGTGTGGAGAATAGAGCTGAGGTGGAAAGGAGGTGTTTGGAGTCCACGCTGGCCAGCAGGAATGGCAGCTCGCTGTGACTGCTCAGAGCAGATGAGGCTGTCCTCTGCAGGGCTGGGCTTCTTCCTCTCCCGGGGGAGGAAGGCAGGAGAAGCCAGGACTTTTTGCCACCTCGAAGGACAATGTGCAAAATTGCAGGCAAAATGTTTGAAATGGAAAGGATTTTGCTTGCTTGTAATGTCTATTTCTAGACTTCTATGTTTTTGAAAATTGGTGTTTTTTCAGAGCCTTAGAAATGAACAATTCCAGCTTTCTGGTCACTCTCTAGCTTCCCATCGGCCACCCTTGTCTGAGCAGGCCAGCAGGCTCACTTGTGCATGGAGGTAACAAGTGAGTATAAAATGTCCCCACGCAGCCTAAGTAGCATGGTGTGGCTGCTTTACGCAGCAGCAAGTGAGAGTCCCTGAACAAGCAGGAGAGGATCAGGTCCCACACCAATAGCTGGGGAGCCACACTCCGTGCTAGGAGAAGTTAAGAAACCCATGCATACGAAAGGACCTGACCATACATCATCCTTCTATATTATCAGGAAAAGCGTAGCCAGTTCCCTCTGGTGTCTGGAGAAACACAGATCCTTCCTGTTTGCACATTATTATGTTTTTGTCACACATTGCTCATTACAATTTCATTTAATTCTAGTTTAAACATAGAGGCTGACATTCCCTTTCCTGTCATAGTTCCACATGTGGACAGAAATGCCCCACAACAGAGTCATGGCAGGGGACAGATGGATGAGACGACTTCCAGGTGAAGGATGTGGGTGCAGAAATTGGAAATATCCTCATAAGGAACAAGGGCTTTGAAACTACAGTTTCCACAGAATATTTAGCAATCCATGCTCTGGAACTCAATTATTAAATTAAAAAAAGGTTTTTTAAAAAAAGTGACTTAAGGCTAGTGTGGGTCAAAACTTGGCATTTTCTTTCTGTGGGAAATCCTGACATTTCCAGACAGTTTTTGTTCTGGATTGGAACAAAGCCTAAAAAAGTTTTACCTTTCCTGTAGTAATGAAATTCTGAAAATATTATTTTGTTCTGGGAAGCTCAAAACATTGTTTTTCACTTTTTCTGAAACCAAACGCAGCAGACATATGCTCACCGTGGGGGGGCTGTCTTCTCAGATGGCTGCCAAGTCTGAAGTGCGGTGGTGTCAGAGGAGACTCCGCAGCATCCCCTGGGCTGCTCGTGTGGTGTGGTGCATAGAAACCCCTCAGACCCATTCTTTCTTGGGCCTCCAGACCTGCCACGAACCCTGCTGTGCAGCAGAGCCTGCGAGCTGTGGCTCTTGACCCAGAGCTGTGCTGCCTGTCAGGTGCTGCCAGGGGACACCGACCCTACCAGGCTGCCAAGAAAGCTTCGGCCTGGGGACAGCAAAAGTTTCCACAATCAAAAAAATTTTCATGAAACATATTGGTTTTGACATATCACCATTAATCAATTACCAATTCCTGACTAGTTTGGAACCGTGTTGGTTTGGTGGGCAGTGAAGCACATTATGGGGCTTGGACACTCGTAGTGGTTCTCATACCAGTCACCCATGGGAGAAGGGAGATATATCAAAGAGACTAACCTGTGCAGAAAGGAAGAATGAACTTCAAAAGCTCTGAGGTGATCCTATGGGTATATACAAGCCCAGGGAATGTCACTGATGGAAGCGTGAGTGTGCAACTCGTATGGGACAGGAGAAGGGCTGAAAGATCTAAAAAGTAGTCTGGGGCAGCCACATTAGTGTTTAGGTTATTTATGTTGGTTAGGCACCTACATCTTTCCAGTGTTCTAGATCTCACCTCCTTTTGAAAATGGGATTTGGACTCATAAGTTATCTGGGCACTTTTAATAGTTTTGTCTCAAATTAATAACTCTTCCAGCAGTAACTTCAGTATTTGCACATTCCCTGTTTTACAGTGGATATTATTTATCCCCACATATGTCAGTTCACAAGGACAGACCATTCCGAAAAAGATGTAGATTATTATATAGCAGTGATGGATAGTTTCTTTATAGAAACCACTTGCATGTGAGAGAACAAGTGTTGTGCATTAAATACATTCCCTGTATTAGGCATACATAGAGTTCATACCTGTCGTTAAAGTAAAAATCCAAAGACAGAGGGAAAGAGCAAGAAAGCTCATGAAATTACATGAGATATCCACATAAATACCAAAGAAAACACCATGATTTTTGTTATTACAGTGAGCACCTATGGAAGTCATGGTGCTTGAGAAACTTGGCAAATGGGCTGGCGTGCCTGGGACTTTTTGTTCCTGTACTGAAGAAAGATGAAAACTCTGTGTATTGAGGAGTTAGTTACTCATAAAGCATTAATAGCTGGAGAGGTGCCAAATCATTATTTTTTTTCTGGAAAGGGTATTAGGTATTATTCAACAAGATAAGATTTTCTTTCCATGTGTCCATACCAGCTCAATATTGGAAGACGAAACACATACCTAGAGGATTACAGGACCAGAAAACACCTTTTCCAGGAAAACAAGCTCAGTGAATCACTTCAGACAAAAATGTGTTGAAATGTTAAACAAGTGCTCTCTTGATTTAATGTTCTTGTTAATTATAAAAAAAAGTTTTATGAAAATGGAGACAAGTTAAGACTGATATTGTTTTATAGAACTAGTATTTTTAAGGGAAACAATTAAACTGGGCACATGACCTCAAACTATTCTGAAAAAGGGGTAGAAAACATACTAGGAAAAAATTGGTCCTGTATTATTTTCCAGTGACTGAACAGTCAGAATTGTCATAGCCTCGTGTCCTTGGTTTGGCTGGGATAGAGTTAATGTTCACAAGAAGCTGAGAGGGGCACAGCCAGGACAGCTGACCTGAACTAGCCAAGGGGATATTCGATACCATATGACGTCATGCTCAGTATAGAAACTGGGGGAGCTGGCCAGGGGGGAGGAGGGATCGCGGCTCGGGAACAGACTGAGCATCGGGTTCCAGGTGGTGAGCAATTGCATTGTGCATCACTCACTTTATACATTCTTTTATTAGTATTATTGTTATTATTACTTCTTCTCTCCTTGTGTTGTCCTATTAAACCATCCTTACCTCAACCCATGAGATTTTAGCTTTTTCTTCCCATTCTCCTCCCCATCCCACTGGGGAGGAGAACCGAGCGAGCGGCTGCGTGGTGCTTGCCGGCTGGGCTTAAACCACAACACCTCATGGTTTCTGCTGTGGGCCAGCTAACAAAGACACAGCTTAGTAGACCTCCAGCTAGCAGAGTTGTTTTCAAACTTGCCAGGGTTTCTCTGGACAGGTCTTGACCCTCAGAGATGGTGCAGCTTGACCATACCTTCAAAATGAGACTCATCCCAGTGCGGAGGTCCCCCAGAGACCCTCCACGGCATGGGATTCTTTAGTTTACAATGCAAGTGAGCTTAGACGGTCACACAGGCTCTGTGCAGTGTCCCTCATTTAGTCTTTTAAAATTATTATTAGGGTCCTTCACACGATGATTCTGTTTCCTGAATTCAGTGCACTCACGAGGTTGGGGGGAACGGGAGGATTCTCTGTTTCCTTCCCTTCTCCCACAGGCTCCCTGCACGCATATATGTGTGTGTGTGTGTGTGTGTGTGTGTGTATATATTTTCACATGCATATGCACAAACTGGGGGCTGGGAGCCTTAAAAGGGCAAGAGCTCAGTGCTGGTGGCTGTTGACAGGACAGGGAGAAGAATAGCTGATCCAGGAGAGCTCCAGACAGACCCCTGCCAGCGGCGGAGGAGGGTGAGGAGCTGTCTGCACCAGCTGGGATTTCTTTGCCAGTTACAACCAAATTTGGGAAATTCTTTTGTAAAAACTCTTTGCCTTTAAAAGTTGAGAGAAATGGAGTGCTTGTGTCCCAGAAGCCCCAGGGGCCAGCAGAGGTAGGAAGAAAAGCAAGATTTGGGCTCGGTGAGTGTGAGGAAAGGGGGAGAGTTTCTGGGAAGGAATATCTGACTGCACAGATATGTCTCTAAGAGACGCTGTCATGTTTCTGCTCCTTATTTAAAAGAGCTGGAGTACTTTGGGGCTTTTTTTGGACAGCGAAGGGGTGGTGGAGAAGACGAAGAAGTCTGATGGCAGCAAGTATCTGGCACGACAGTGTTGAGGCTGAATCTAATAAAAATAGAAGCATAGATATCTCAGGCTTTTCTGCCAAGCCATAAGGGTGTGATTACTTTGCTTGGAATATGCTGTAATCTTCCCTGAATCCACACATTTCAGGTGCAGGAGAGCAACTTTCTCCATAGTTTTCTCTGAGTCTGGGCAGATTCACCAGATTTTCCAAGCTGATGCTTTATTGTGTTTCCCTTTTCTGTTTCAGCTCTTCTTGTAAAGCTCTTTTATTTATGCCCTGCTAAACTCTGGTAAGTAGAGAGGTTAGTCCTTCCTGCTGCTTGACATGGGGCATTTAGTTTCCTGGGTCTCTGGACAGCAAGTTTAAGTTGGTGACACCGAATTTTGCCAGCAGGAAATGAAACCCAGCCCATCAGACGGCCAGTAAATAATTGCCGAAGGATTGCATGAATATTCAAGCATATATGGGCATCTTTAGCATGTAGCCCTTTAATCCAGGGAAATAAGCCAACACTACCACAAGATCACTACATAAATGAGTATGTTTTGGTCTACATATACTTATAGGGTATGTACCGCCATGTATTTAGACAGAAAGAGAGGCAGGGAGAGGGCAAGAGTAAACTCATCTGTGGAAAGCCAAATAAGGCAAGATAAGAAATGCAAAAGCCCCATTACACAGCCTTGTGCTGTCTGGTGGCACAGCAATTACATCCCAGCCGAGGCTGCCGGGAGCTCACAGGCAGCTTCAGCAGCAGGACCGGCCTGTTGGCTTCCCATTAGAAGTCCCCCCCCCGCAAAGGCATAAGCATGTAATGAAATCATTGCTACCAGCAGAAAACACCCTTCCCTTGGCCAAGATGCAGGGCACTGATGTGTCAAGGCACCTTCCCAAGCAGCCGCAGATGGTGGCCTGCCCTTTCCAGCCCTCCCTCCCCTGCTTCGCCTCCCTTGGGGAACGCCTCTGCTGCCACTCGGCTGCCGGCAAACTCAGGCAGCACAGACCTCAGCCGCTTGGTTGGCCCCACATGGCTCTGATTTCCAATTCTGCACAAGCAACATCCACCAGCCCTGGAAGCCAATTAGAAAGTCTGTAAAATGCCGCCGGTTACAAGGCAGTTTTCTGCTGAGTGCATGGCCTGGTACTGATCACTATGGGCTCTAAGCCCAGGCTTTTCTTCTTTTGCTTCAATTACAGGGCCTTCAAAGCGTCTTGTGTTTTCAGTTGCGATTGTCATCACACTTCAATGCAGCATGTGCCATGGCACGTGCGTGAGCACAGCTGGGTTTCTATACAAAACCAAAGATATTTGCTTTACAGGCCTGTACATACAGTCCCCACAATCTGCCAACAGCCAAATGTGTTGGGCTACCATTTCTAGTGGAAGATCAAAGAGTATGTTTAAATGCTTCTAATTCAACATCCAAGTAACTACAGACAGTCACAGGCAACGGGGGTGGCAGGGGAGATGGCGAAAGGAAAGGAGGTATTAAAAGAGCGTGTTTGTTGGGTGTACACATGCAAATTTGGCTGGCTGTGCAAAGCCGGGTGGGACACACGCTTTTTGGGTACTGCACCCAGGAGGGTGTTCCCACTGCCCAGGCTAAGCCCCTCTTCCCACTACGTGCCCCCTGGGCCGAGCCACGGACCTGGGCAGGTTGCCCCGCGCTGCGTGCAGGAGAGCCCATGCCACCTGGCCGGGGAGCAGCGGGGCTCGCGGGAAAGGGCAGATGAGCACACGGTCTCCAAAGCCCACCCACGGCACTTCGGTGCACGCCGGCAGGGTGGGCAGCCCCTGGACCTGCCGCAGCTCCTCCCGCCCCGACACAAGCGAGGGCAGTTTCGTCCGTGTGATGAAGACCTAGCTTCCCGTTCCTGCCCTGCCTGGGCACTGGTTTGGGCCTAGGCAGTGAAAGAGGAGTGTATTTCTGGTTGTCTGGTGGGAATCACCTCTCCTTCTTGCTCCGTGGTTCCTCTTCAGGCAATGGGAAAGGTTTGGCAGAAGCCAGGAAGAGCCGAGGTGTATGAGCAAGCAGACACTTAGATGAGAGAGGCTGGAAGCTTTTATCTACTCGTCTTGCAGTCTTTCCTCTTTATGGCTTTGTAGCAGGAGAGGGAAAATCTGTTTCCCGTGCAGTAAACAAAAAGCACCTGAAAATGATGACTGGAGCAGATCAAAAAAGCATTACATGGAACAGCCCCATCTCCTCCCCTGCCCCAGTGAGAATGTCACACGGGGAGGTAATGATGCTGAAAATGACCTATTTGTTGTGTTCTTTTTATGTCATCCTTTCACTTCCATAAAATGAAGCATGTGTAATGCTTGACTGACTTGTTCTATTTTTTATAATACAACAAATGATGTGTAAATATGAGTGCATACTACAGCAAAATCTCCAGTATGTGTTTACTGGTATTGACTGGTATAACTTATCTAAAAGTTACAAAATTAGTCAAACTTCCCAAATTCTAGTGTATCAGAGTGGCATGTTTCAGTGGTCCTGACCCAGCGCTGGAAAAGCCACACAGACCCCAGCTGCAGCTGCAGGTGTGTCCTGCAGGAGAGGACTCTGGTTCCTGAGCTGCGGAGATGTTTTGGTGCAGGTGCTGAGCCGGCATCTTCACGGCACAAAACTGCTGCAGGTTGGGAGCCGGCGCCAAAGCTGGAGTGGGTGGTATGGTGAGGGGACACCAGCAGCAGTGGCAGAGTAGGAGCTCTGTGAGCCGTGGCTGGGGTTTATCCTCTGTGGCTGCAATCAGCCCCCGGTGGATGTGGCTGCTCCACCACAGAGCTACACAGAGCAGCTCAGCTCTGGTGTTCTTGAAAAGATTATTATGCTATCCCTGGTTTAGCTGAACACACAGCATCTGCCTTAACTTTGATTTTTCTTGGGTTTGCTTGGTTTGTCCTATGCCTGTGATGTTCTTTAAAAAGTCTTTTTCTCTTTCAATGAATGTGTACGGTAGCAATTTATCAGATCAGAAAGGATTTACTTTCTTCTTTCTTTAATGTGTTTTAAAAACAAAATGTATCTCTCTTCTTTTCCAGGGTTAACATAAGAGACCCAATCTTGTAATAACCCTGTTTCCTGGTAATGATGTAGAACAGTGGACAGTGGTATGGAATAATTCTTTCCATACAGGAGTTATAGGCTGATTTCACTGCCGGTAGAAAATACAGGACTGTAGGAATTATCATAGCTTTAACCACTTCTCCACGGTTTGTGGATTTTCCTCTGATATAGGATACTGTACACATAGCTGGGAAGTTGCGGCTAGATACAGTACCTGTCAGTTTGAATTCCAGCAAACAAGTTGTAACAGATTTATGGTGTCTCGGTAAATGACTCCTTTTACAGAATATCTGTGCTCACAAAATAGGGTATAATATCAGTCAAAAGCCCCAATTCACCCTCTTTGTCCAGATAATAGGACTCATCCAGAAGCTAGAAAGGGAGGGAGAAGGTGGTCACTCACCTAAATATTGGAGCTTTCTCTCTTTAGGCCACCACCAAGTTTATGGGATATCTTTTCATGGACTGTTCATTCTGACTCACTAATAATTTGAATTAAACCACCAGAAATACATCAAATTGACACTGAAAAGCTGGTGGCTGTCTGCAGGTATCAGCAAACAGCTGGCTGTTTTGAAAGCAGTGCTTTTGTAATGGGGATACCCCCTCCTTTCTCTGGGCTGTAGGTACACCCAGAGTCCCCCAGCCAAGCCTCAGGACCTGCGCTGCCCACGCAGGTGATCCCGCCCCACAGTGCTGCAACGTTGGCATGGACTGGTGGAAAAGTGGGAGGATATCTTGTAGCCAGGATGGGATGAACCAAATTCCTCTGGCTAGTTGGCTGCTTAACTGCACTGAAGCTAGCATCAGTTAAAATACAACCAAAACATCTTTAGCAATCTGGGCTTGAGGATCTGGGCTCCTTTAGAAGTAGCTTCATTCTTCTGCCCAGAGACACCTGGGCTGTGTATGCAGCCTCTCCTCCCTGCCACAGATAGACATTTGGGATCAGGAAAGCACATTTCATAAAAATGGCACCAGGTAGTGCCCTGCTGCACCCATGGGCTCAAAGGTCTGTTGGCAAAGGGGACGCTGCTCCGCACTGGACCTGGGGGTTCTGCTTCTGCTTTCGTTTCCTGAACCACTGGCAACAGCAACTGCTCAACAATCACATCTATTTTTCCGATTTGTTTTGTTGTGACTGGTAAAGCAACAGTAAAATCAGCTGCAGTTAAATCAGATTTTATCTTAGTGGCATGGAGAGAGAAAGCTGCTCACGCTTCATTAGCAAAGGTTGATTGATTAGAAGACATTACTTAGTTTTCTTTGTCCCACTGCACTGTCTCCTGACATGCCAAAGAGAAGCTTTGCAGCAGACAAAGGTCCTTCATTTCACTGTCAGGTTTTTCTCTTGGTGGTGTTGAAGAAAGGCCTGATACCACACCAGGAAGGAGGCTGGGAACAGATGTGCAAGATGTGTGTGTTAGCATGAGCTTGTGAGATGTGTGTGTGAGATGTGAGTGTGCAAGATGTGCATGTGAGGGTGCAAGGCGCATACACGTAAGCATGCGAGATGCATTTGTCTGCACGACGCATGTGAGGGTGCAAGATGTGCGTGTGAGGGTGCAAGGCACGTACACGTAAGCATGTGAGATGCATTTGTCTGCAAGACGCATGTGAGGGTGAGTGCACTGCGGCGGTGGGGGCAGCAGTGGGGCAGGCGGCCGCAGACGGGACCCGGGCACAGGGCTGGCATCAGGGGCACGGGGAGGCCGAGCTGCCCCTCGGTGCAGGAGAAGCACCTTCCCGAGGCAGTGCCACTGCTCGTACCCTCTCATCCACCTCCCACGGCTCCTCGTGGTTGATTTTCATCTTGCGTTGTGCAGCTGGAGTCCCGGAAGTCAGCTTTTTAAAGATGCATGGTGATGAATCAGCTGTAAATTAAGCACCCTGTTAGGATATGATCATAGGCACTAAATAAATGACTTCTCAGTTGGTCCTCTGGAATTAAATTAGTTAGTTAACTTAGGATATTTTAAAACAAATCCTTACTGGTTAATGACCAGATTTGGTTTGCTCCAGTCATCACCAATTGCTGGAATAGAAAAAAAAAACTTTAAAGATATGAGTCATGAGAAGAGCTGGGTTATATCACTAACACATAGTTGACAATATTTCCTGCATCGGTTCACAAACCGCCAGGATATCCCTGGTGAACTATACACAGTCCATCGCGCTCTCAGGGGGAATATGTGTGCTGTCAGTCATTGGCAGCATAGCAGGGTAACCAACAATGAAATAAAAGCCTCAGCGCACCCAACGGAGGTTGCGGGATGCTGGAAAACTCCATGAACAGCTGAAATGCTGCTGCCGAGCAGATGATCCCGAAATTGAATAAGGCACTGGGATGCAGAAGGCTGGCTCGTTTGTGTGAAATCCTGTGCTAGCCCCTGGGAAGACCCCCTGCATCCTATGGAAAGGGCACGTTTGGTAAGAGAAGAAACTGTGGGCTCATGTCAGCATTTCAGATTTATAAACAGAGATTTGGGAGACAAAAATTCAGACTGCACTTAAATGCATTGAAGTAGAACAGATTTCTGGAGAGAAAGAAAGAATAAGGGGAAAAGTTGAACTCTAATAGAGCTACAATAACTTTGTAGCAAACTGCTCATCTCCACTTTTTTAAAAAATACTGTTTGCAAAGGTAAGTTTGTTTTCCTACAGTGACACACAGTGAACATACAATATTCCAAAGATTACCTACTGACTAATAAAAAGTGAAAGTTATGTTGGAAATGCCTTTTTTTTTTTTTTTTTTTTAGGTTCTTTTAGCAGAACAAAAATTGTGATGAAGAAAGTTTGACTTGATTTATGGCAAACCACTTACTAGTCCAATAACGTTAGCCTCTACATACCCCTGGTGCTTTGCAAGAGGTTTTGTCCCTCAGTGTCCAGAATTAACCATGGTTGGACTCCTGGCCCAGCCACCTTCCAGGATGCCCTTGGATCTCATGGCAATGAACGGCTGTGCTGCACCACAGGAGCTAACCCCTCTGAGGAGGCTAACTAGAAAGCAGATCGGTTTTTGTGATATTCTTTCTGTTTAGAAAAGCAGGATTACATCTCCTGTGTAACACAAATACTGGGAGAAAGTTCTATCTTTTTTCTCCTAGCAGATACAGTAAATGAAATGAGTTAATAAGATTAAAAAATATTCATCAAAGTTGTCCCATGTGGTTCCTTCAGGTTCTTTCAGAACTGCACATTAATACCAACACAGACCACAGGTTTTGTTTGCTTATTGGGAATAGTGTAGTTCCTCTCCAAGACTCTTGTACTTCTCTTCAGTAAGGTACCTACATATGTCTTTGCTGATGGAGATCTTAAAACCCTTCATCCTCCACACAAGCCTTTAAAACCCAGAGAGTGAACGTGGCCACATCAGTACCAACTGTGCCTCACGTGAAAGCCCACAACTGACTCCATTGCAAACAAAATCTTATTCACAGGAATGTTCATGAGAAAGTGAACAGGAAGGTTCACTCAGCTCCACCTTTTAAATGAAGATTGACAGCAGATATGAAAATGGCTTTTGTTTCCAATTTCATTCCATATGGTTATGGAGTGGTTGCAGGATCAAGCTATTTGTATCTGAAAGGGAACATTCTTTCTGTAGATACGAAACATCCAAGTATTTGCAAAACTTTAAGAGAAGTGAATAATTCTGTTTTTACTACCTTTTCAGCTGTCCTGGAAATATAGACCATCCTGCACTAATGAGTTCCATTTCAGGAGTCTTTTTTGTTTTGAAAAGCAGATGCAGAAGTTCAACCTATAGCCTTTCCAGATAAGAGAAGGAAGCATGCTTTTATTCACACAAAGATAATATTCTGTCAATAATTTGCATATGGATACTTTGCATGCGTAATTACATGCCTGGGTCATCAGTGGTGTATTTTGATGTTGGATATTCAATACTTAGTAACTACCCAAGTGCATTTATCTTTGCACTGTATCACTATTTTCAACCTCATCCTAATTGGAATCCTTTAAACATGATTGTTAAAAAATGTATTTTATTAAACAAACTGCTGTACTCTAGAGGAAAATACAGTTGGCTCTGGGATGAGGCACTCGGTTCTGCAGAGATAATGAAAAAAGTCTTATCTAAATTCAACTGGATTAAGATAAAGATATGTCAGTAAATTGAATGCAACATCCAAGACTGGATCTCTGACAAGAAAATATATGCAATTTTATGACGCTTGCTATTTAACGGAAAGGAAAATCTATTTGCAATTTAGCATGAAGGGGGAAGAGCCCTTTACCTCAGAGTCACCCTCTGCCCAGACCGTGCTCCCAGCCTCCAGATTCTCCCACCGCTTATCTCCTCCCGCTCCTCTGCCCACCTTTCCCTCTTCCCCACTGACTCTTCACCTGGGGGCCAGAGGGAGCTTCCAAACTCTCCTGCCTCCCCTGAAAGTTGGTCCTGAGGCTCTTTGTGATGGGGGCAGCAGAGGGAGAAATGCGGGTGGTGAAAGGCGGTGGGAAGCTGTCAACCATGACCATGGTGCTGAGAGCCTTGGGTATCCCAGGGGGGTGCAGGATGAGGAGAAAGGCACCCAGGGCTGCAAGATGCCGTGAAGCTGCTCCCTGTCCTTGGGGACAGACGGAGAGGCTGTGTGGGCCTGCTTGGGGTGAGACATGGGGAGGGGGACACTGGGTTATCCCATGCATTGGTGCTTCTCTTTCTGCACAGAGAGGCAAGAAAGGAGTGGGGAACATGGGAGGTAACGTCAACGTGATGAAAGGAGGGATGCTGGGAGGCATGCTACCGTGGCAGTAGGTGGGATGAGCAGCCAGACCTGGCGTTCATATCAGAAGGTGACTTTCATGGCAGAAATGTTGGTGTTAGCAGCTGGCTGCAGCACAACATCGCGCCGATGGAGCCAGCAGTGAGTGGTGCAGAAGGGAAACCGAGGCAGCGCCAGAGGTCAGCGCCAGCTCCAGAAGGACCTTTCCGTTCTCACCCTCAGTCAGTCTGACTAACTATACCATGTGAAAATGTGGAAGAACAGTATCTGCTCCTCTGTGACCCAGCCAGGATCCAGCCCAGCCAGGCTTCTGGGTGGCTGCAAGCAGCAGGCCGGCAAGGCGGCAGCCCTGCGGAAGATACCGATGTCCCTGTCTCTGCCGTTCCTGAGCCCAGCCTCATTACGCCAGCCTCATTCCCCCAGCTAAGCGGGGACCTCCGAGGAGTTTCATGCAGCTTTCCCTGGAGAAGGTCCGCCAGCCGGTCCCAGCGCTTCGCTGGAGCAGATAACAGTGTCTGGAAAGACCATCGTTATCTCTCGTGCCGTCTGGAGGCCGGGGCTCCCTTCCCGTCTGGCCTCCAAACCGCGCTCGGCACTGTCTGCTCACAGCCACGGCCGCCACCGGCGGGTCGGGAGCTCATCTCCCACCTCGCAAATCCCTCACTCAAAGCTACCATCGCCTTTGCTTTCTTCACTCTTTTCTCTTCTTTTAAAAAGAGAAGTGACATAAATTCACTCTCGTAATACGCGTCAAGTGAAGACCATCCGCGTTACAACGCGCTCCCTTTACGAGAGATGGAAATAGCTCTGGCATGAGGTAAAACGATACCCATGGGAGAAGGAGATCCGCGTCCCCCTCCCAGCCCCCTGCCATTCCCACAAAAGCACTGGCAGGCTCCGGAGCCAAGGGCTGGCCCATGTGGACCCTGCATACTTGTGCTCTGAGGACACGTTTCTTGGCGAGCAGGCACACGTATGCCGCATCCCAAAATGGCTTCAGCCGGTGTGGTGTGTACAGCCCTGAGCGAGGAGCCCGGCAGCCCGGGCCCTGCCTGCCTCTGGCCTCCCTCACGGTGAAGGTGGCACAGGGCCTTTCTCCTCTCTCTTTGCTGACACAGCACGGCCTTTTGAGAAAATACACCTTGGAGGTGTCTCACAAGGGCTGATATTAGCTCCACCTGAGGAAAGTATTTTCAGCACTCAGTTTCCCAAATATTTGGTTTCCCGGCCTTTTTGTGTCGCCTGAGGTGGGCTGCAAGGCCGTCCCAGCTCCAGGCGGGGTGCGGGCAGCCGGAGCTCCTCTTCCCAGGGCTGCCAGAGCAAGGCTCCCTTCACCGACTGCAGCCATGACACCTACGCCCGGAGCCTCCAGCAAACAGCTGAGCGCAAAGCCTCAGGGGATTTGTTTCGTATGACTTTAACAAGTAGGTGGCTGGCCAGCTCCAAGTCGCCCAAGCTCCCTATACAAACACTGCTGAGAAAAAAACCCCATACTTTGAGAGGTGTCCCGCAATCCTTAGACTCCTTCTGCTGTCTCTCACGCAGGACCTCGACAAGCGCCAGGCCATGATGAAATCCTGACCGCAACTGAAATCACTAGGTTAGCCATGGGCTTCAGCAGGACCAGGATGCCACCGAAGCAGTGGATGCGGCCTCTCATGGTGCACATCGCTTATGGCACACGGGAGGTGAGTGGCAAAGAATACGCAGATTTGAGTTGCGCAGGCCGCTAAAATACTCACCACCGAATACGAGTGTCTGCTCAGAGAATATTGTCATCTGCACAGTTTGCTAATGCTCACAGCCACTGTCAGCACCCCTTCCCTTCCACTATTACTTGCTATGTTACTTTACTCTTGTAACGCTGCTCCATACAGAAATCTCCCTAATCCATTTCAGGCAGGCAATGGGTACCGGCACCCCCTCGCATTGCTCGGTTGTGCTAGTTCCTGAGGATTACAAATGAGGGCCATCTGTAGTCCCTACTATTTGTGGAGATGAAAAGGAGCTTAACTTAATGTACTTTGGCAGAGTAATAGGGAAACATCAATCACAGGGTGACATGTTAGTTCATATGCACCAATAGGCTCATGTTTGTAGCTGGACACGTTAAGTGGATCTGTTTCTTTAAAGACGAGTCCATCACTTACAGACAGGCATTCGGAGCTCTAGCATACAGGACACTTTTAAGAGATACTTGATAAAGAGCTTGAAAATGTGAGTAGTGACATGAAGCTAAACTCTGGCTCATTTTCTTCAGATTCCCTATTAATATGAGCCTCATAAAGTTGAAATTGGGGTCACTTGGACAGTTATTTTAGCTAAAACAGATGGAGTTGTGGTGGCTGCTCCTAAAGAAGCAACTTTTACCATAAGTTACCACACACTGTCTCTGGGATAAATATATTTTCCTGTGCTACCTCATCTGGGATTGTGTGGTAATTGCTGGACCAATGCTGATTTTTTAATGGTAACCATGCTAATAATTTCCATTAAAAAACTATTCTGAGGTAGTTCACGGCAGTGAAGAAAAAAAGTATTTTCCTCGCAAATGCCAGAATCAAACAGTTTCTTAATTTATTACAAGAACATAAAAAATGAGCATCCTCTGAATTACTATTTTCCCCTTGTATCAAAATATCCTGCATGAAGAGGGATTATTAGACCCCCTGAACTTCCCTTGTAAGTAGAGCACAGTTGTGCGAACAATTCACAATGAATAATTTATTGGATGAAGTTCAGCACTTTTTTGACTTGTGAACTCTTCAGGAGCGGTTCAGGACTTCCTTGTTATTGATGGTTACACAAAATTTTTCACAAATTTCTTCAGTAATTCCATCTTCAGGTGGTTCGTGAAGAATTCATTCCCGTTACTTAAATTCAAAATTAATTTTGCGTCAGGTCAGCAGCGCAACTCAGGTGAGGTGACTTCTGTCCCTTGAATTCACGACACATAAGATTATAGATTCATTCTCATTTTCTGCTATTGGATATGCAATTTCTAAAGAAGCAAAATACTTGACATATGTAGGAACTAATCAGCTGAGGAGCAAAGTTGCTGTTTGTTATCACCACTTTTAGTCATGTTTATTAGCCTACAGAGCAACCAGGACTGAGGCCCCCCTCCAGCAGATGCAAAAAGGAGGCGGTGGGAAGTCCATTTCCCAAGGAGCTTATGGCTGCAACCAGGACCACAGGTGAGGAGGTGAGGAGGGAATGATAGCAGGAAACATCATGTTAGGCTATTACGGTTATGAAAGGTGGTAACGTAAGAGGGGGATAAGTTATAAAGAGAGAAAAATGAGAAGAAAAGGTATATCAGAGGCAGAGGATTGGGGGAAGAGGACCAGATGTGGAGTGAAGCTAAGGTAAAGAGGTCACGATGAAAAGGGAAGGATGATTTCTCTTCCCACCTAAGCATCAGCCATTACTTGCCAAAATGAAGCACGCAATGGGAGCTGCCTCTTTCAAAGTTGTTTTCATCTGGGGATCAGGAAAGGGAAAGCCCAACAGCTCCCAGCGCTGCCAGGAACAGCCCAGGCAGGTGCTGCTGGAAGTGCCCCACAGCTTTGCTAATGCAGCTCAGGCATGACTCAAAAAGCCCCGGCCTTCATTAACCTTGCAGTTCCTCGAGCAAGGCATGCTATTTGTACTGAATAGTGCCAAGTTCTGCAATGAGAAAAAGATGTAGATTAGCCCAGAGAATTCAAGCTCACTTTGGTTTAAAGCAGAAATGAAAGGAGCCACGTTTGTGATTGAAACCCAGTCAGCTCTTGATCACCTGGGAGCAGTGCATCCAGATTGTGGATTAGCTGTGCCCTGATAAAAATATTCCCAGTCATCTTCCCCCCTGCCCCCTGCCCTTGATGTTCATTCTTCATCATAACTTCATTTTTCAAAGCTAAATATACTAAATATGTTCTTACAGTCCAATTTACATATGTTCTGTATTAGTCTATTGAGAATAACATTGCAAGTTGACTGGACATGGAAAAAATGCAGATGACTTCAGTGGACAGTACCAGTGACTTTTTCCTCAGTGCATATGGAGGTAAAGGCTAGATACAAACAGCAACTGATTTCTATTAGCTGGCTGAAAAGCACTGTGAGCACTTATTAGCTTTCCACATGCCCAAATGTCAGCTAAGAAATCACTTCTCATTGAGGCAGGCTCACAGCGCTGTGAATTCTGAGCCCACCATAGGAGGATGACGGGATGCACTTACAGTTCATTTCTCTGTGGTTTTTCTTCCAAAAGTCCTTTTGCAATGGGCACGTAGTACAAAGCAGGCAACCGCTAACCTGCATCTGGTAGACCCCAGGGAGGTGATGTTGGTGCTCTTTGAAGCTACCAAAGGCAAATAACCGCAGGATGGAACCTCACCAGCTGTGTGAGTGACAGTGAGGGCAGTCATCACGTTGCTCTCACCAGGCTGCTGAGTCAGGACCAGGGGCACAGCAGGAATCATAACCAGGTCCCTGTCCTCACATCCACACTCATGTGGAGCCCCGGTAAGGCTAAGGGTGGGTGGCATGGCGCGGCCTGCCGAGGGCCAGACTAGCAGTCAGCATCGGAAAGCTAGCAAAAAAAAGCAGGCTGTGAAAAGGAATTGGAAAATAAGGCACATCTTTAACTGAAAGCCTGTTTTTGAGGCAAACCCAAACTGTTTTAAATCAGCTGGATCACAGTATTTAACAGAGAGCAAATATGGATCTTAGTAAGACACCAGATATGTAGCAAGGATACACTTTCCAGGTGCAGTAATGTGGGGTCAGTCAGAAATCTATCAAAAAATGTCAAACCTGATAAAAGGGAGAAGCTGCTATAGGTCTTGCTAACACAGGCGAATGATAAAATTGTAGCAGTAGAATGTGTCTTTTAACGGCCCATCAAAACACCAGCATTCCTGGCTTTTTAAAAGCAATGTTTTATTGTTTCTGGAGAGGATCTGGAAGCACTCTCTGAGTTGGGCTGAGATTTAATAATGGAGTTAATGCTGTGTGTTTGGGCTGTCACGGGGCTGAAATGTCAGGGATTAAGTGGGTCTGCTCTTTCTGCTCCTCTGTTGGGTTCCCTATGCTGCACTGGGCATCCTTGGAGGACAGTGTGACCACTGCAGTGAAAAGCTGCTGGTTATAAAGGGAGAAGGTTATCTGACTGCTGCATGAAACTAGGACCATGCACTATCTACTTTCCAGCTAGTTTATAAATATTTTTAAAAAAGTGCCCCTGTTCTGTCCCCTCACCAGGCTTGCAGGGCTGTCCTTCATTAGCATTGCAGGAATTAATAGTAAGTTTGATATGATTTGGCCTCCCAAGTAATGCTGTGAAACTCACTTTCCGCTGCCCCCTCCCTCCTCATCTTTGTGCGCCCAGCCCTCCGGCCAGGGCTGGGGGTCCCGCTCCCCTCTTTGCCCTCTCCTCTGACTGTGAGAGCAAGTGTTCAGTGCTGGGCTGACACCCTCACCCTTTTTGTTATGCCAGGCCCTGTGCTGGCCCCAGGAGCTGTGTTATAAGGTAGGAGTGTCTGCTGCTTTTTCCAGTTCATTAATTCTGATCAGTTCTGCAATGAAGAAACGCAGAAAATGGTGTAAGATTTACAGAAGCTGGGATATCTGCTGTATTTTGTTCCAGAACAGGTCTAAGCAACATAACTGAATGACCGTACTTATGCTCCTAACGTGTCTCAAATATTGGTCTTATTGCCTTCTGCTGAGTTTTGAAGTGATGATTTACCTGACATGTGCCACAAGCTAAGGTCTGCTACCCGCATTTCAGCTGACGTATCTGAGTCACATCCCTCCTGATGTACCAAAACTCTTAATTATAGAGTCTTTCAACCCAATGGGACAAATTCGGTGCCTGATCCATCAACATTTTTTCTAGACAATCTGTCATGAGTGAGATAAGACTTTGCAAAGGAGAGAGCAGAAATGAGAACGGAAGGAGAATGGTAAAAAGAGAAAGATGCTGTAAGAAGGAAAGGAAACCTTTCAGGAAACAAGATATATTTAAGTCAAAGGAAAATTTTAGCACAAGAACCAATGGACATTAATGGGTCATGAAAAACGCAGTCTGGAAATAGGAAGAAGGAACATCAGAGAGATGAGGTTCTGAATAGTCTTTTGTAGGAATAACAGGAGCAAATAACCCCTTTTTTTTTTTTTTTAAGAGGGAGTTGTTTTTTTAAGAGGGAGAGGGTTTTAAGAGGAGTTTATGAAAGGGATTACTTAGTGTGATTGCCTATGACACTGGGAGACTAGACTAGTGATCCAGGAGTCCCTTTTCAAGAGTCTGAATGGCACTTAATGGCAAGAAGGAAATAACAGGAGAAAGAGTCAGAAGTAGGTAGTGGATATACTTCTCTCAAATGGAAAGAAACAACTTTGGGGGCTATCTTGTGTTTAAAACACAATGACTAAAACTGTTAATGACTGATTTCTGTTGTCTTTTCAAATGTATATTCTTTACCTGTGAAAGGTGCAGCCAACAGAATTTCTTTTCCTTTTGGGGAGTAAATGATGTGTTCCCAGAACAGCCTGTGTTAACAATCTGTTTTAGAAATGAGGGGGATCCAGCAGTTGTCTTCAGTCTGGACAGAAACCTACCGATACAGGGACTTCTTATTGCTAATCTTAGATCAATACAGTATCACTTGCAGAGATGGGAATCCAAGAAACGCATAGTGCATACAATCCAAATTTGTATCAAAATGTAAAGTATCATGGGATGTGCTTATACTTTGAGCGGATCTCTACTTCACAAGAGACAGAACCTCTTTCTTTTTTTTTTATGTTCTTTTATTTCCCTTTGCCTACCAATGACGGTGGTGAAAACTCCTTTTTTCTTTCTCAGATACAATTACATGTGCTGGGCTTTTTGCTGCTTCACAAGACGAGGCGCAATGGCCAGGTGCAAGGCCATCCTGCACGGTCATACCTTTGTCCCCTTCCCCGGGGCAGCTCTTCTACTGCATTGGGGCCACCTCTGCCCCAGAAGGACAGAGGGAATGAAGCTTGCCTCTAAAGAAAGGGCGATTTTGGAGAGATGACGGTGAAACCCACCCACAGAAAAAAGCCAAACCCAGACCTGAGAGCGGCAGGGTCTAATAAGTGCCCTGTGCCAGGCTCCCGGAGCTGCCCTGCCCTGGGGCACTGCAGGCGAGGCTGGGCAGAGGAGGTCCTGGGGGAGGCGGGATTCTGCCTCCCACCTCGCTGGGCTCTGCCTGCCCCTCACGGCTGGTCCCAACTGCGGTCGGAGGTTCCTGGCTATGGCCGGCAAATGTCCACTGAGAGCAGGAGACAGGCTACGGCACTGTGTGGCAAATAAATGACGTCAACACAGATGTGGTTGCTCTCAGTGGTGTGTGGGGAGAGGCTTGTGCCATCATGAAGCCAGATCACGCACCACATCATACGCGTGTGCAGAGGCACACTCAGGCTGGCAATGCTGATGTCAGCAGAGGGGCTAATCTCCCACATCCTCCCTCCCCAATTTACTCACAGCTGAAGAGAAAGACTAGCTTGGGGGGCAGCCTGCAAAGCCTCAGGAGTACATAAACACAACGAAGACTGTAACAGAAACCACGTCACATCCCAGCAGATGTTCCCCAGCGAGGTCCGTGGGGAAGCGCTGTAGGCCGGTACAGGTCCTGGTGTTGCTTGCCTGCAGGAGGAACTGGACGTGAGTTTAATCCATACAAATCTCAGACTTCATCAGAAATGCTTGTTATTATTTGGTTCCCAGCTTTCGACATATACAATCCAATTACACAAAGTTGTCATCTGTAATGTTGTGTCTCTCCATTCTTGCCCTCACCTTCTTAGTATGCATCACCTCTCTTGACAGCAAAAGCTGTGCTTAAAAATCTGAGGGAATAAGTGTCTCTAGGTGGAAGGCTGCTGAAATTGCTTGAAATTTATTTCTCATCATTTTTTCTTAAGGGAAAAAAGAAGACGGCTTCCCCAGACACTGGGAAAAATCAGACTTGTCAGTTTGACTTCACTGAAGGGGAAAGACTCCAAAACTGCTTTAAGGAATCAAATAGGGAACACTTGGAAAAGCAGAGCTTGATTAAAGACAGCTAACATCAATTCAGGGAAAGGACATCATGCCTAACTAATTTGTTGGAATTCTTTGAGGAAATTACTGCCCTGGTAAGGAAGGGGAAAGGATATTATAGACTCCGTTTTTCAGAAAGCATTTGACAACATTCTCCACTGTTGGTTAAAATGTCTAAGGTCTGAAGTCATGGAATAGAAGGACAATGAGCATATTGGACTGAAAACTGGCAAAAGAGGAGGAAAGAAAGGGTAACTATGAATGGGAGCCTTTCATTTTATAAAGGGGGATGTAAGAAGGATCAGGGAAGAAACCACATTTTGAGTTTGAAAACAAGATTTCCCAAGGTTACTGAAGACACTCCTGAACCTTGGGAAATACATTAATTAATAATGAGGAGCCATGCAGACAGATGGAGAAAGGAATGTTTTGTGTTACCACGGTATCTTGGAAAGCACAGAGAAAGAGGAAGACTTTCTTGACTGCTGTGATAAAACATATCTGTCACAGTTTAAATTCCACAGACACGGGAAAAGACACAGAATTTCACACTGCAGAAACTAAAGGTGGCCCACCTTTCCCTTCTTCATGTTAATGATTACTCCCCTGCACTTAAGCCTTCTTTTTTTAAGAATGATCTTACCACGTGCAATTGCACACAAATGTTATTACTTAGAGTTTTCTTGTAAGGCAACAATTTCACTTCAGGTTAGTCTTATCTCATTAAATAGGAAAAATAGTTCTGCTTTTGAGCCTTTGCTTTGGAAAAAAATCCCAAAACCCTGCTGCTTCTTCACACTAAGGGCTTGTCTATAATCGTGTACACTGAAGCATGTGTTGAAACACATTTTAGCCAGTAGATGTGGTAACCCTGTCCCACACGGTGTAAGCTAAATCATCAAAAGCTGCTGTTGTTCCTGAGTTAGAGTACATGTCTAGTCTGACCTTGAGGTATTGGACCAGGGAGCAGGCTTCAGCCTGGTGTGTTCATGTAGTTGCCTCTGGGCCATCAGCATCCACCTGCTGCGGGCATCCGCACTGATCGAGCTCAGTCTGCCTACATATCCCATTTACCCTTGAGCCAGCAGCATCTCGGGAGTCCTGTAGCCTTGACACCACTGCAAGAGACTACCAGAAAGGGGTAGCCCTCTTCGGTGCACTTCAGCCTTGGCCCACAGCTAGCAGCCCTGCCCTTGGCTCTGTGCATGGTGAACCACCAGCACTAAGGCTTGCAGAGCAGCCTCCTTCACTAGGAGTTTACTCTAAAGTGGGCACACAGTCTCTGCTGCAGGTATGGTCTTCTTCAGGGGAGAGGGAAGGCAGCAGCACAAGGAGTCCTATGCCTTAAGCCACTGTGCAGTTCACCAGGGGATGCCTGCCAGGTTCCTTAAACTCGCTATTCTCCCCTTTCCAGCATGGCTCACCCCATCTCATGCTCTGCCTGAAGGAAAAGCAAGCTGATATGTGTGTTTAGCTGTCAGGTATGGTCCCTTGAACGTGTTTTCCATAGACCATTTGAAAGCCATTCTTTTGCATAATGCCACCTTTGCTGCTAGGGTATTATGGGCAGGAGCACTTCACTCTCCTGATTACACCGTGCTTGGAGAGGAAGCAATCACTTAAGTGGTGTGATTAAGACTGCTTCTGATGGGCTTTAATATATGGGAGAAGGTACCTTCTTCTATCAGTGAAAGCATTAAGCTAGGAAGCTTTGTCATACACAAAGAATTTATTTCAGTAATAGAGCCTTATAAGCCTCCATTTTTCTATGCAAGTTGATTTAGTGTGTGCCCTTGGAACCAGCATGTCTTTCTCTGTTTCCTCTCTTTCCACTTTGAAGTAGAAAAGGCACTAGTGAATTTTGCTTTGTTTTGTTTGGTTTTTACATACCTAACTGACCAGAAGGAAACAGGATATGCAGCATTGGCATTACAGCAGGAAAATACATAAC
Organism: Aquila chrysaetos chrysaetos; assembly: GCF_900496995.4. NCBI lineage: Eukaryota > Metazoa > Chordata > Aves > Accipitriformes > Accipitridae > Aquila > Aquila chrysaetos. Next base: position 16,702,736 of record NC_044029.1, on the reverse strand, counting down.
TTCATCAGCACGTCTTACTGCTTGTCTTCTTGGGTAGGTCGTCTTCTTCCTCTTGTCTGCTGCCTTTTCTTGACTGTATCTGTCTGGGGATATTTATATACCTCTAGGACGGAATTTGCCACCAAAAGAAGTATTTCCCTGCTCCTCCCCTCCCTCCCTGGCTCCATTTCTCACTTGTTTGAAGCACTGAACACCCTTGACTCCCAGTTCTCACTCTAGCGGCTTGTGGTGACTTCTAGTAGATTTGTATTTTTTGCCTTTACTAATTTTCAGAAATATTCCTTCCCTCTGATTTGAAGCATCATTAAATTCCACAAGCTTCAAGCTGGCCCTTCTGTCCTGCACACGGAAACAGTTTTCTTCATCACTCAGAGCAGAAATAGCAGAAGTTGGAGATGTGACCCTTTTGGACACGAAAATACAGCTTTTTTTGCAATATGGTGGTTCTCTCAATGTTAGTTCCCTTATAAGCCAAAAAAGTACGTAACGTAGGAAATAAATTACTACGTACAATTCAGTAATATCTGCAAGTAGAAATAGAAGACACATTTTATTTTAACTCAGCACCTTTTGCTGCTAGGACAAAGGCTGGGCTAGAGAAATTCTGAACATTAAGCCTATAACCTTTGGAAACCCATCTCGTCTCAGCCTTTCCTCTCTATATTAATTTTCTTCTGATGTTTTTTGGCAGCCTTTGCAGTATTTTCTCCACAGATGATACTGCAGCTCCAAGCATCTTATGGGGAGGGAGAAAATCTTTTCAAAGACAATGCTAATCTACTCTAAGCAGATCTCCCTAAACTATTCGTTATTAATTTCTGCTTTGTCAAAAGGTCTCTTCTCCATGCCCTTGGGCTGATTATTAATAGACACAATAAGAAATTTATAATCCCACTCTAATTATTTTTTGTTTTCGGGCAAGGGAAGGGGAGAGGGTTGTGTATTTTTGAACATTAACTGTTGTCCCTCCTCTTATCAGGTTAATTGGGCTGTGCTAATGTCTGACTGGATATCCTGCCCAGAGGTGATTTAAAAATGGCAAATGTCATGATTTTTTTTACTTAATGCTGGAATGTCAGCATTCTCATATAAATTATGGCAGTTGCTCTTGTCTCAATGACATAGGTATTTCTTCAACATGTATTCTTGGATAAACACCTACCCAGCTATCAGGAACAAGGACCACATGATTTCACAACAACAAAGAAAATAATCTTCTACCAGCCTTTTTCTCTGGCCCTGTAAAAGCCCGTTGGTAGCCAGCCAGGTTTAAAGATGTCACCATCATGCTTGCTTAGCTCTTCAGGGCTCTGCCTGGCATCTTTTCAAAACAAATCTTGGAAAGCACACAGAGAAATGCTTTCTTTCTGGAGCCCTCTAGGTCTTCCTAACTACACAGTGGCTGCCAATTGCAGCTAACAGGGCTCTTGCTCTTTTTTTCCCCTTTCCCCCCTGTCTTTTTAAGTATCATTTGTCCCAGCCCAGAAGGGCTTGCCTCTGCCCATCCTAGACCCAGCTGCAGGATGCGTCACGGGGAAGAGGCGGTTTTGGGATGGGGGCTGGCGCGGGGTGGCAGCAAGTGTGGTTCCCACAGCTCAGGGTGCTCTGTGAGGGTTAGCGCCTACAGTGTTGACAACCCGTAAAACTCAAAGTCCTTGAGCTGAGCAAACTGATAAGCAGTGAACATGGCAAGACAAAATAAGAAAGAAGGAGTAGTGATTAAAGAGGTGGAAAGGCTGCTTTTGTGATGAGGGTGTCACAAGGAAGGAAAGAGCTTTTGGTCTGGGAGAGATCATTTCTTGGCTCTCTGGAGGGCAGATAGCAAAAGGACGGTCTTTTCTTTCAGGGCAGTGGCCTTGGAAGGGGTTCTGTATGGTGAGGACCCGATGGGCAGCAGGTAAAAGCAGGCACCTTCACGGACATTTAGGGGTGGCTGTTGGTTGAGCTCAGCAACACTTCAGCTCTGCTGATAACCCCATCTGCGCAAAGGGCAGGATCCAGCGCTCACTGGGTCTGGCAGCAGATGGATAGCTGACATTTAAACACTAATTGGGGTGGGACTCTGAGCCACAGACTTCATTTCTCCTGTCAGAGACCACTGCTAAATGATTTGGCAGCTTTTAATTTCTTAGCACCAAGCAGCACTTTGTACAATACTCAAATATCTTTCATGACACTTGAGTTTGTTTGTTTGTTGCTGTCAGGTTACCTCTTCTTCAGCAAAGGAGGTCCATACTTCTTATTTCAGGTTTGGCTATTTTCTCTGTTTTGCCTCTGAGAAAGTCAACCAGGAGAAAAATGTTGCAGTGACTTGAAGGAGATCACGCACGTAGATCTTGCTGGGAACGGAGAAGGAGACTGCATTGTGCTTGGTCAAGCAGGACAGTTCTTGGCACTACCAGAGTACCTCATGGTATTCCAGATCTTGTGGATGTGGGCCATTCACTATTTTGCCTGTATTCAATAAACTTCTGTTAATACTGTCCAAATAAGTTCAGGGAGCTTTGGATGCAACATAATATTAGATAGATATAGAGCATTCGCTTTTGCGAGCTCTTTGTTATGATTTCAGAAGATTAAAGCTTCACGGTATTTCTGAAATATACCTGGCGGAATTATTTCCCATAAGCTAAGGGAGCAGAAAGATGAATGTCCCTTCCTCATGCTCGGGTTGGGATAATGGATCCAGTGACTTGGCGGCTGGGGCTCCCACAAGAGTCTCCTTGTTCTCATGTCCACCAGCTCTCGGGTGGCAACCGGCCCTGGGTAGCAGCCACCCTCTGATGCGCCCTGAGAGATGCCGAGGGTACTTGAGAGCACCAGCTGAAGCCTGGAAAAGGGATCTGGAGAGAAATAGGGGAGACTAACAAAATGGTAGGAGCTGGTGTGTTTTGTGAGTTGTTTTAAATAAAGAATCCATTTTAATCCTACTGGCCTCTTGCCTGCTTGCTTCATTCAAAATAAAACACACTCTCCAGAAAATGGTTTTACACAGCCCAGCCAAGTTTCTGGTAGAGCACAGACCCCAGACATCCATAATTCATGAGCAAGGAAGGGTGTGGATATTTTGTGGGAACCGGACCCTCCGTGAACAAGATCATTTTCATTTGCTGATTATGTCGTGTAAACAATATGCTTTTAGCATTCAGAGGAACAGAACTGTGCATCTAGCAAAGTCAAACTGTTGATTCGTATGCTGGAAGGAAATTAAATTAACCTGAAGCCGATGAGTTAACAATAAATATTAAAAGGAGGAGTATGTTGTCGTTCGAAGTTTACTTTACCAAGTTTTAATTTCTGCTATGTATCTTTTACCTGTTGAACAACCCAAATGCAGTTCAGCTTGCAAAATACTTGCACTTTTCATTATTGTGGCTTAGATTTGCAATGCTGTGGCAAGGTTTGAGTGTTTGAAGCCATTCAGAATGTTTACAGTTGAGAAATGCCAGTAAGTAAATAGAAATGTCTCGCCAATTTATGCTTGACAGAATGGTATAGCAAAAAGGACACAGTGGATAGCCATTGGTTTTCCTCATGCTCATGGTTTTTGATCCTAGATGCTAAAACCTGATCCCTAAGATACATAAACGATACATAAAATCCCTATCATCTGTCAAGTACGATAGATATTTTATTGTACCTAGCTGGTTCTCAACACTATAACTAATTGCCAAGTATAGTTATCAGGTGTGCTGCACTTACACCTTCAGAGCTCTAGGTGTCAGATCCACAAAAGCACTTGAATATGAAATTTTTACCCTAACTCTGTTAGGCATTTAAATCTCAAACTGTCATTCCCAAAGCTTATTTCTCAGGTCTCACCTAAACCTAAAGATGGCAGGGACTGTGACCACTGAAACTCTGCCCTTCACCTCGCTCAGTGGATGCCTCTGACGTGCGTAACCAAAGGAGGGGATGTCTCCCTGCAACCTTTTTCCCAAGGTGTGGGAGGCCATATCCTGGCCGCAGCGACCCGTCTTGCAGAGCTCACCCCACAGGTCCGGCCCCAGGCTACACAACCCGGAGGCTCAATCACTTCAGCAATACCGGTACCGTGCAGATGACTCAGTGAACCGAGGTGACTGTCACTCCATGAATCAAAAGCTGACATAGGTGAGGGGCAGCAATCTCCTATGATGTTTCAGAAGCAGAATATTTGCACATCCTGTTTTCTTAACATCCATGTCATGACTGATAAGAAATAAATATAGGAGCAGCTTCATACTGCAGGCTATCATCCATGTTTCTCCAAATAGGGCCAGGGTTTTCTACAGAGGCAATTGTATTAGGCTTTTGGGAAGACCCTTAGAGTGCTCTAACTGTGTACCAACTACATGGATTTACACTGAGAAATGCTGATGCCTCACCTGAAAATGCCTTATTGAATATGAATGCAAAACCCGCTGGCTGGCTCACATCCACAGGCAGTATTTGGCTATAAACAAATCATCTACTTCTCATACAAGAAACCCTGACAGACTGTTGGGATTGCCTACGGAGAGACCATCAGAGCAGCACTTAAACCCTGGCATGTGGTTTCACGGTCATTTTGCACCAGCCTAAGCTGCTGACCTGCCCGGCCAGCGATGGCAAGTGTTGGCAGAGGGGTGGTCCCGGGAGCAGGGACCTGGGGTGCAACTCCCCCTCTGACACCAGCATTGCCTTATGCTGATTTAAGGGGACTGCGAATCTCCATCCTTAGGGCTCAGCACTTTACGTTCCAGAAACTGTATCCAGAAGGAAAGAGAAATCATCCACCCCACCTTATGGAAATGTATGGAACAGAGCAACAGGCTTCATTCATTCCTGGGTCTTGATAGACACTATGACAGAAGCCAAAAATGTTTTGAGTGCCTCCAAGTTTATTGTGAATAACCATGGTGCATAGCTTACTGGGATGGAAAGACACCATGACAGGCTGTAAATTTTGTTGGAACTCTACATATTTAGCTTCCCTGGTAGTCACCCGTCCTTGGGGATACACTCATTGAGTGTTATCCTAAGAATCCTAAGGACAGCAGGAGGAGCGAGGCCATGGGAGATGACATCTCCTGAGCTGCAGAGGAGGCTAGCATCAAACTGGGATCTCATTCTCCAGTCGCAGCCATGGCCAGCGCAGGGCATGTGGCAAGGCACACTCATGGCCACAGGCACCCTGCTTCCTACAGCAAGAGATTTATTCTTTTCCCATGGAGTGGAGGCTTCCCTTCCTCTTTGGTGGTAGGACATAGGGCGAGCAGGAAAAGCCACCTGAGCAAAGAGAACTAGAATGCTCAGAAAAACACATTTACAATGGGACCCTCCCAGGGTTAGCATTTTTAGAGATAGATATGCAGAAAAAGAATTAAACAAGGACAAACACAGCCATGTATGAAAGGCGGATTATTTATACAACAGGCATTAGGACCTCTGTGGCTGGGAGTTAAGGAGATTACAACCACATGAGAAGGCTAACCTACTCCTGTAAGAGCCATGAGCCATTTATTCAAACAGAATAAGAAAATTAGCTTCAGCTCTCTCCAGTCTGAAGCCATTGTATTCACCAGCAAACTCCTGAGTGAGGGAGATAGATTGAAAAAGAAAAGTGAGCAAGGAAAAAAAAACCCTATACCTTACAGACATGCACATCGAGCAGGGGTAGAAGTGGTGATTTAAATCATGCTTGAAGCCTGTGGTGCCTTATTACACACGGGCTAATAGGGAAACAGGAGAGAGAGAGAGAAATAAGGTGCCCAATTCATTGGCCCAGCTGCAGGGAAAGGACTCCCCCCACCTGAGGGAACAGGAAATTCATTTTTAAGACTGCATTGGGGATCATTCAGCTGGTTTTAACCCCAGTCCTTTGGGTATTTAAACTGCTCCTAGACTGGACATTAAACCTTATATGGAAAAGACAAATCTCAAGTTTTCAGGCGGTAGACAAGAAGCGTCTGAATTTTCACAAGATAGGGATATAGGTTGTACCTGAAAATATGTGTATGCTGGCACCAACACTAAATACGTCTGCACAAATGGGGGAATTGTATGGAGTGACCTATTTTGCATTCAGAAGTGTGAAATTTCCAGCTTGCCTCAATAAGAGTATGCTCTGTAAGTGTATTGCAGAGGTTTGGGACCAAAACCGGTGCACAGCACAGTGTACAGGGTCATAAGTAGAAAGTTGGCTCTCAACCCTTGCGGCTTGGCCTGACCTAGAGCTGACTTGGCCCTCATGAAACTCAGGATGTTGTGAGCATCCCGGCCCCGTGGTCCCCCCACCAACACTTGATAATTTGTGCTCTGTGCAGGGGGGGTGTCGAGGCGGGGGGTGGAGGCTCGGCCAGAAGTACATATAGGAGGGAGCCAGGATGCCTGGATCTGACCGCTTGCTTCAAAAATTTGCTTCAGTCTTGGCTTCTCCAGCTCTCACTTTTATAGCTCAAATCCCCAAAGTCCCTGCTCCATATTTACTCCTTCCTTGGCAAAACCATGATCAAATTAGTGGAAGTTTTGACTGAGGAGAAGCAAATTTATACCCTGCTCCTTGGCCACCTGAGGATATATATGTGCTGGTGTGAGGAAGGGGAGGGGGAAAAGGGGACAAAAGGATCATTCACGGTAACTCCCAGCCCAGATCCCACAGTCGCGGCGGTACAAGGACCGGTCCAGCCAGCAGCCCCCGCACCACTGCGAGCACAGACCCACAGGCTGCCCTGAGGCCGGCAGCCTGGGTGGTTTGGCCAAGAGGATGGACACACACTCGGTGCCAAGGTCTATCTGTCTGGCACCAACCCCCTCCATCGCCGCGCAAAGGCGGTGGCTCTGGAGGCAGCCACCTTCCCAAAGCTGCTTCCTGACCTTCTCCTGCCTTGCGGCACCACGTGCACTTCCCAGCCTTCAAAGAGCCAGGCTGGCACAGGGTGGCCCGTGTCACCCCGTGGCTGCTGGGGAAGAGGTGGTCCAGCCACACGGGGCGGCCCCAAGCCTCACAGGTTGGATGGTCTTGGCTGTGCCTGCCAGCCATCTCTCACGCCCAAGCTGACTCTGGCAGCACCAACCGCCCAGGGGTAATGCCAGCTTAAAGAAACTTCACAGCAGGCCCTGTGGCACAGTGGGCATGTCCTCTGTCACCTGAAATTGGAAGGAGAAACAAAGAAACTCTCCTCTGTCTGAGTACAAGCCACATTTCCTCAGGTCGAGCATGGCCAGTGAAGCAAAGAGGAGCCATTTAAAAGCCGAAATGCTGCATGCAACTGAAATCTGTGTTTTTTCAGCCTGGGAGCCAAGAGTTTCTAAGTGTGTAAAAAGTGATGAAGCAAAGCAAGTTTATATGCGCTGCACAGCCATCTACGCATGTGACATTTCTAAAGGGGTTTGCACATCTGCTGGAAAATGTTTGGGGATCCACAGATTGCAAAGAGCTAAATGAACTCTCAGCCTTCGTTAGTGTGAAGCCAGGCTGCTCGGGGCCGGGTATAAGAAGTGCTTTGTGCATTGAGGCATGCTTGGGCCAGTCGACAGATCCCAACATTTGCAGTATCGTGGCAACCAGTGTATCACTTGCATCAACCTGTACGGCACTCTGCTGGGTCCCAATACACAAACCTCACACAAATATTTCAACATGTTTGGAGCCAAACTCTAGTCAATATATGAAGTCATTTCACCACAGCTTTTAGCCAATAGGAAAAAATTCCCTACTAACTTATTTTTGGAGGTTAAAAATAGCATTTGTGTGAGTGTGTGTGTGTGAGGTTAGTAAAAACAGAAATGAGAAAGACAGAAGCAAGGGTATAGGCCGTTAGCATTTCTGAGCCACCTGGAGCTGGTCCCCAGCTGGGCAGGAGGGCTGCCTTTCCTTTTCTTTGGACAAGCACCCTTTGTTTGGTGGGACTGGATCAGGGATGGAGAGCAGAGGGCTTGTCCCGCCAGCCCCCCCAGCTGCGCTCCTCTTCTCTCCATGGGCACGAAGCACAAGCAGGGATGGCCCACCATGGGCATGGACCCATAGTGTCCTTGAAGAGAAGCCAAAGCAAGGAAAGGACTACCAGGGTGGTGGGGGTGGTGGCACACTGGGATGTCCCCATGCGCAGGTGTGCAGTCACTTGTGCTCCCCGGGGCAGGAGGAGCAGATGCCTCTGCTTGCCCCTGCCCGCCTGTGGGGTGCCCTGGCACCCCGACCCTGCCCGCTGCACCCGGGGGCGGCCGGGGCAAGCCCATGGCTCCACCAGCAGCAAACCTCTTCATGTGGGAATATCACAGAGGCCTCCAGGCAATAAATTTCCTGAAGGAAGATTACACTTTTTGGCAGCCCACTTTTTGATGTTGCACTTCCACTGCAGCACTCTGCTTTCACTTACTGTGTGCAGTGTGTGATGTGGATTTTCATATAACGTTGGTGTGCTCGGTTTTGGAGTTGTGCGGCACCAGATGCTGCCCGTGGGCCCTCACATCTGGTGGAGGTATAGTGGCAAGGTCTGCGGGAGCTGCTCTCCCGCAGATGTGCTCAAGCTCTCACAGGGTGTGAAACCGCTCTTAAGGACAAGATTGTCTTATGAGCCACCTCTTGATCCCATCTGTAATCCCCCAGCCATCAGTATGACGACTGCTCTGTTCGCTCATGGCTAAAATAATACTGGAGTAATATTGCTGTGCTTATTCCTGCCTTTAATGTGATGGCTGTCTGCGCGCATGATTGCATCCCAAAGCATTTCTCTGATCTCAGGGGTCTGCAAATGTTTAAGTTAACAATGAAAATAAAATATTTTCCTTATCAAAAGCTTGCCTTTCTCATGAACTGTGCTGGTGTGTCAGAGGGAGACGTGGAAATCCTCGCTTTCTCTGGTTTCTGTCTGGTCTTCACCCTACTCCTTCTGCCAGGCCCCCTTTCCCCGACTCTCCCCCTCCCCGGCTGCCTGTCCTCGCTTCAGCCTCTCACCCCTACTCCAGCCTCATGCTTCCTTCTCAGGGAAGGAGGGAGACATGGGGAAAAAGGTGTGCTGGCTCCTACACTGAGTCATTCTTCGGTCAGCCTCCAGCATACCATGACTGTGCTGGTCCTTCCACCCATGTACCACAGGTTTTCTCCAAACCTGTGGGCAATAGGACTGCCAAATTTTGGCTACAGGGTAGGGTGTGGAGGGAAGGAGCAGTGTCCCAATGCTGTCCTCCCCTGTCACCACTCAGGACAGTGGTGCCGACTTTACTCCTGGGAAGGTAAGAGAAAGCTAATGCTAAACTGCGGCTTTTCTTTATCTTTCAAGGTCCATATTCTGGATTCCAAACAATTGTGCTCCACAGAAAAATGAGAAGAAATTACCTGTGCCCCTGCCCAGAAGACCACCTGTGAGATGTGCTTAGATTTCTCGGCTCCAGCTCATGTGAGCACTAGGTAAGTTATTAGAGTGTAACCCCGGTGTATTTCAGAAGAGGCAGAGTTATGCTGCTATACAAATGATAAGTGCATTCATTCATCCCATCATATAATAGGCAGAACTAACGGATTGCTGTTGGCTTTCATCCACAGTGGGTAAAGGTGGTGTTGAGGTGCAGGTCTGTAATCTTTGACAAGAATTGCAGTGCTAGTGGGAGAACAAATTACTTATACTGAGTGTGATTCATGAAAAGGGGCCACTGCATGAAGGGTGGAATGATTTGCATCTCCCCTAAAGGGCTACCAGGTGTGTGAATTTTAATTTTGCAGATTAAATGCAAGGGAAAGTCATGGGGTTCTTTCTAGACTGAAGTCAGGAGTACATGGGGACAATTCACTGCACAGCGTAGGGCAATTTTCCATGGGAGGTGATGTGACACAGTTTTTCACTTCAGGTCTTGCAAGAAGAGCTTTCACTGATCTCACTCGCCCTGCTGGCCCATCGCTCCTAGGTTAAGGAAATCAGGAAGCAAAGTGAATGGTGCAAGGGCTGCCCTGTGGACCTCATCTTTGATAACCATGCTTCCTCTTCTTGTCATTGGAAACAAGAAGAACGTTGTCTTTGATCATGGTCTGTCCTAACCTACTGTGCCCTTTTTTGAGTGCTGCTTCTCTGTCCTGGCCCAGCACAAATGGGGAAGCTGCTTGTAGCAACAAAGCAGAGAAGAGGTAAAAATGGCCATGACCTACCTAGGCCTGACTTTATTCGGTGAAAAAAGTCCCCCAAACTTGCCAAAACTTTCTCATCTACCATAGCAGGAATAATCCTGGCCCTCCAGGGCGCTTCACCCTTCCATATGTGCCCCCACCTTCTTCTCCTCTTGCCACAGTAGAAAGGGACCTGCCCTGGTCAGACCTGCTCCTCAGGATGTCAAAATGTAAGTATATTTGCACTCCTGAGAAGTTTCTCTCTGCAGTCTGTCAACATCGGGATCCTTGGAGAGGAAAGATCAATTCAAAATTTTAAATTATATACTAACTAAAACCTTTCCTAGGTCTTTTGTCCCAATAATATTGGAATAGAAGAATTTTACCAGCTACATCTCCTTAGCTGCGCTCATAAAAATGCACATTCCGACAAAAATAGACATTAAATTCCCCAACTGTTACCATAATTTCCCTGGCATCCAAAAGGCATAGCAAACAGATGAGATTTGTATGCATTTTAAAGAGCAAGAGGTGGGTAAACATTTGGAAAGTGTCTACATGAGCAAAAAGTTGAACTCCAGTTTTCCAAAGGGACTTTAGAGCTGAGTTCCTCTGATTTCCAGTGAGACTGGACTGAGATTTGAACATCCTTGAGACTAAGACTTAGGGTTTAGCTGTTCTTATGCATGCCTCACACACCTCATACCTCAATGACAGCACGTTGAGCCAGACCCTCTCCGCAGTAACCAGAGCAGCACTTGTGTGTTTCATCCGCTGGCTCTGCTGGGCAAGTTGCAACCTCCCGCAGAGCAGCTGTAAGACATAGCTCAGGAAAGAAGACTCTGGAGAGCTTCTCATTCTCCTTTCTCAGATTGTTTACAATTCTGGGGAACCTCCAGAATGGGGCAAAGATCCTCATTCAACTAGAGAATAGTATGTTGACATGGACCACCTCTGCACAGACAAACTGTAGGGGCTGGGTTTTGTCTCTCCTAGCTCTTAGCCATGTGCTAATGTATTAGCTTCCTTCCACCTTTCTCCCCCATGGATATTTTATGTGATATTTACTATCTCTTTTTAGTTATGCACTGAGGCTCCCTTTTCCTGAGGCATTTCTCATGAAATTTGAGGTAATATTGGTGAATTTCCTTAAGGCATTCTACTCTTCCACGTGGAAAATCTTGGTGTCTCAGGCAGGTCAAGGTTTCTGAGGTTTGCTTGCTTCTAATGATCTATTTCTGGCTTTGCCAGAGAGCCCGAAGCTTCCTTCCCTCCCTTACAATGGCGACGTGGGTAGCTGATCTTGGGGAAATACCTATCATACTTTTTTTGGTTCCTTGTGCTGTTAAGTTGGTTTAGTCTCTCTGGTGGTCAATACCACAACCTTAGTCTTGCTGTTGAGTCCATCTAGATAGCAAGTGTAATGCCGCTACTCCTTTGCTGTGCCAGTGCCTTTCAAAACTTCCCCAAATATCTCCTTTCTGCTGTAGCCTGTCAGCAGTAGAGGAAATCTCTAACTGCTTCTGCTCATCCAAAGCCCTTGAAAGTCCATGAAAAGGCTGCTGTTGATTCTTCATAGGGTTGAAGCTTGGCCTTGAATGCCTGTGTATGCATGTCTCCTGTTTACTGCAGGGACGGTAAAAAATATGAAGGGTATGCAAACAACTCTTCAGTATCACAGAACAGTGAAGCTTTGACATAGAGACTTTTCCTCAGGAGTGCAAAATACTTAATAGGGTGGCAGCAAAATGCTTGTGGGTGCATTGCTGTGTCCTTTTGGGGGAGTACAGTCATGGCAACGGCTCATTTGCAAACAGAACTCTTACGGGCAGGCAGGAAAACCACCAAAGCTGTGTTGGTTTACATCACCTGAGAAAGACCAGGTAGATCCTGGACAAACTGCTTGCACGCCTTCTAAAGGGGGAGAACCCTGCCTTCTTGGGGTTTGGTTCATATCTGGAATTTCCCTAAATTCCACTCACATGAAACAAATAACTCAGAGCTCATTATTTCCTTAATCAGACACTAAAGTCCCTGTTTATTTAAAGCTCTGCAGAGATAATCGGAACTAATCATAATATGTAATACAAATAAAGGCATTCCTCCCTTAATAGTAGGAGCAGATCTAAGCCAGTTGTTCTCTAACTGAACTCAGCTGGACTAAGATGAGTTTTCTGTACTTGTAGTGATTGTTATTCTGTCACTAAAGGGATAATGGGAGGAGATACTCTTGTTTTACAAGGCAATAATTGGGTTTGCAATGGAATAAACCATGAGGAAGAAGTCTGAGTCATTTATCTCAGCAAGTGGAGTGGATTATTCCTGAAGATGAGGCATTCTTTCTGTTCTACAGGAAGGGAAACAACAGCATTTATATTATCAATAAAAACTATAGTCACCCTTTCCAATCATACCTTACCCTCAGATGCATTTCCCTGGGCTTAACCTGTACATGTTTCCATTAACAAAAATGAGGAATCTCTTCAGCAGCTCTCCCAGTTCCATCCTCTGCACATGTCTGATTTAGCCAAATGTTGCACAGAATAAACATAGTTTTTCTTTTCTTTTCCCTTTGTGCTCGTAGCTGCCTAAAGCCAAGGTGAGCTGTGAGCTTCAGCGCTGAGTGACCAGAACACCCATGATATCTGGGAGAGCACTAAGTTGCTCAGGACTCCAACGGATACTCAAGGGAGGCAAGGAGAAGGTTAGATCAAATGGAGCCAACATTTGTATAAATAAACATGGGGAAAACCTGCCTGATTTGTTGCTTCAGAGATACACAGAGGGAAAACTCTTTTTACTGAAGTAAAACCAGAGAGAGAAATTCAAATGCCCATAGGGAATGCTGTTCTCTTCGCAAACACTGCCATTGCTTATGATACTGCAGTATCATCATGGAAGTGGTAGCATTTCAGGTGTTGCCCTAGAAAAATGGAATATGTCTTTCTTAACAGGTGGAAAGGTTTCCTGGATCAGATCTAGCTCAAAGGCAGAAAAGGCTTCGGTGTATAATCTTAGTCTTTGTGTTGATAACCTGGGGAGCCTGACTCCCCAATGCTTTGCGTATGCATCATGAGCAGGGCACAGGGAATATTGCCATTGTCATTCAATGGAGCTAAAAGTACCTTCACTGACTTAAAAGACATAAAAGACTTCAGATATCTCAGGAGATCCAATACCTTGGAAGTAAAGACAGAGGTATAGAGAATATAGAAAACTGCAAAATAAAAAGCTGCTGCAAATCTTTATGAGGAAAGGCAAACCTTCTATTGAAGAATTTATTTCAGTAGAATCAAATAATCATACCATTACTTGCAACATCTGAAAATGGCTTCAAGTACAGGAGACATGCCACCACTGTAGTTCAGGTAATGCATGGGCAACAGGGACAGTGGAGAAATCATTTTCTGTCTCTGCTGCGTCTGTGGAGGATGATCTGTATTACCCTTTAGTACATATATTATCACAGCTCTCTGCTTTTGTGTAGGTTGTAGTTGATGCCATGCACCTAGTTTTCACACACATATTCATTACATATTCATCAAAGAGCCCTGAAGGAAAGATACTGTAAATCAGCATCTTAATTAGCTTGAGGTCTGCAATGGAAAGGGGGGAAACCTACGCACATGATATTGACACCTCTTTTACCAGCTTCATGGAGGTCCCCTCCAGAGCCCACAACTGGAAGGAGACACCAATGAGGCACTTCATTCATTGTGCCTGATAACTAACAAAATGGTAGGGAGGCTTTCCTCCATCCTGAGCACAAGATTGCTCTGGGAAGGTGATTTCTTTAGCTCAAATGGTCACAATGTGAATCAAATTGTCCTCTTGGTTAGCTACTGGAAATCAGTTTCTCCTGCTTATTGGAAACCAGTTGCAGTGAAATGCAAGGAATATTATTTGCAAAGATATGTTCTAAGATTGAGAGCATGTCTTCACGCTTGTGACATAAGCTGAGCATTAACTTCATGTCAGCACAGCTTCGGTCATTCCTGCTTTGTTATTCCCTTTCTAGTACGGTCACATACAGGAAAGGGAAGACAAATTGGAGGTACAATGAAAGGCAGATGAAGTGGTTATTATAAATGCGTTCTACATCTGAGACAGTTCAGCTATGGAAATGGCCGTAATGCCAGTAAACATGATCTTACAGCTATAAAAAGCTACTGGTTTTTTGTTGTTGTTGTTTTTTCCAAAAGAACCTACATGCATCTTCCAAAATTACAAAGCCGTACCCCTAAAGTTCAGAGGCTGTAATGTAATGTATTTTTTATTCTTTAAATCTTTAAAATATAAAAGTGGCAAAAGACACCTACCCAAACCCTCTAGGGCTAATATTCAGTTGAATAACTGCTGACTTTTATACATTATCCATCCACAACTGAGCTTGTCAACTGGATTCCCTTTATGGTCAACAGAGTGAAAGAGGTGCTTCCACAGTACAATTTATCTCATCCTAAAACATATATGTAACAGAGGTCAAATAACTCATACACTACCGATTTCTTTCCACTGACTGTAAAGTGGATCCGAAGCTATGTCTACATCAGACATCACATGGAGCAGTAGGAGCAGCTCAGTAGTGCAAAGCAGCTTGTGCAGAGGACCTGACATCCACATTTGGGGCTTTTTTTTTGGACTAGCTCTAGTCTGCTCCTGTGGCCTGAATGCCCATTAGCAGTTGGAGCGCATTTGATGGTCCTCTGGAGATCATTTCCTGGCTTAGCTTCCATCCAAAAGGAATCCAGTGTGCACACTGAGAGGACTCCACAACACAAAGTGTGAAAAATGGTGGCAATGAGGAGGTTCACTTCAGAAGTGCTATCCAGATACAGCTTGAAACACTGATGTAGCTGCACCCTCAAGTACTTACTAGTTAGTCCAGCAGTCAGCAAAGCAGACATTTACAATTAGGTGACATGAGTTTCACCCTACTTGTCTCTAACACATCTAAAATATCTCAATAGCCTCTTCACAGAAAACAGTGATCAACCAGCAAACCAGTCTCCCTGTATAAATTTCATCTCCAGGACCAAGAACCTCTCCTGTAGTTTTTCTGAAAAGCAGAACCTGACAATATCCTCTGAAAGGTGGTGCCCCTGCAATATTTTGTTTTGGAGGGAGGGAGTCATGAAGAAAACAGGACTTTCTCCAGAGCTTTGCATCACCTGCTCCCCTTCGCTTCATATAGATTAATGTGCAATCAGGCTGAATACCTTGATCCCAGCAATGCAAAAGGGAATAGTAGCAATGTGTGCCTTTACAAAGACCAGTAAATGTGTCTTGCACATCTAGTGAATTACCTAAAGCTCAGATTTTCATAGGCAATTTGCACATGGGGTTTACTTCTCTGGTGGGCTCAAAGGACCTGAAAGCAAAAAAAAGGGTTTCCCAACGAGGCACGCATGTTCTGAAATATCAGCAAGGCTAATGCTACATACAGAGGAAAAGAGTCCATTCACAGTTCAGTTCTTATGTGAATTTTGGGATGTATGGCTCCTTTTATGTCAAGCACTTGTATCCATTCTCCATATATTTACATCTCCACTTTAACACTATTGCAGAACAGCCTATGGCATACGTGTGGAACAGCACAATGCACAGATGGCTGTGCTTTTTTCCCTTTAATGGGACATGAGCAGCAAGTAAGCTATATAGGCTGTTCACGCCATTATATATTGCCTATGCTATATAGGCATGTATGCAATATACCATCACCTCACCACCCAGCAACAGCCTGGCACCCAATTACTGCCTAACTCTTACTGCATCTTTATAGGAAGCCTTTCTATAAAGATCTTTTCCCACTATGCTTTGCTTATGCTGTTGCAAAGCTGGCCCTTAAAATTCCACACAGATGTGCAGCTGTGGTCCTGAAGTGACCATTTTGGGATTGGCTGCTGCCATTTCTCCCTCTTTTCTAACCAGCTGGTAAGTACATTTAATATGTACTTAACATTTAAACTTCTCCCAGCTCTATCCCTTTGTTATTTCTCAGGGGTCAGCACTTTGTACGGAGGCAATGTGTCTGTATCCTTTGCATAGAGTACCAGCGGGTCAGCACCCAAGGAATGACAGATATCTTCATGGAAGAGGTCGGTGGCAATCATACCGAGAGAGCCTGTGCTTCGGAGGTTGCTCTTGGCTGCCTGAACCACCACAGCTGCGCTGGCATAAGGGAATTAGCCATTTAAAGAATACAGCCAGCTTCTCCTTTGCGTTCTGGACAGCTAGAAGTGGGTAGATATACCTTTAACTTGAAATATCTTCAACATCTCCCCAAATATTTCGCAGGAAGCTGTTCATGGGGGAGCCCCAAGATACCTGCAGATGCATGCTGCGCAGGGATGCAGCGCAGGCGATGCGCCTGCCTGCTGAGGTGACTCCCGGCAGGCACCTCTCTGCCTTTTCAATCTTTCTGAAACCCAGGGTAGCCTGTTTTTCAGCAGCACAGGAGGTTTTTCAGGAGTGCAGCCTCCCGGAGCACAAAGGCTCCCTGTTGCTTTGACAGGAGGAGGACTTGTGAAGAAACAGAATGTGGGGAGACCTCAGCAAATTTTCTTTCCTTCAGGGCCTCCCTCCGCCAGCGGTTTTTTTCCAGTGTCAGGGTACTCCCCGTCTCCCTTGGCCACCCTCTGGAGAAATGCTGAGCACCTGCTATTTCCATTAACTTCAGAGCGAGTTGCAGGTACTCAACACTTCTCCGCGGCGACTCGTGGACATCCATGGGCACTGTGGGCACTTAGCACCTCACAGCTGGTGTGGGGGGGATCAGGCCCTGGGAGAGGTTCGGGGGAAGTCCACGAGAAGCTGTAGGACACATGTACTTCTGTGAAAGAAACTAAAATTGGGCTTTTCCAAAAAATACATATGCAACTGAGGCTCCAGGGATGTTGAAGTATTAAGGAGTTTGTAGTACTTTCTTGAAATTCACACCATTCTGTTGATGTAAAAAAGGTCTCCTGCATATGAATTTTAAGAGATCTGACTGTGCTCTTCAGAAGGAGAAAACACACAATACCATAAGTAAATATATAAATCAGTTAGAGAACCTAGAGATTAAAGATTAGGTTCATAAAGCTTTATGTCCCATATATGGAAAGTGCCAAAAGTTGCTCTTAATGACTTTGGAAAAGCTATGTGCTTTTTCTGTAGTCCTAGCTCTCTTTCCCCTTGTTAGCAAATGGTTTCATTCTACAGTTGAAAAACTCACATGCCAAAAAAAGGGGGAAAAAAAGGTGAGTGGAATTTAACCAAAAAAATAATAAAAGTCATTCATGGTTCAAGTGTTCAGCCTAAGCTATATTTATTCAGTTGACGTTTTTTCCAAAAAGACCAATGCGTAAATTAATGTGCACATGGGCAGGTCTGAATTATACCCTGGCCATTTATAGTATGCAAGGTTTTATATGACTTTTTACTCTCTTGTTCAATAAAACAATAAGTAGTTATGCAGCAGCCAGAGGAGCCAGTGATTCATTTACTTCCACGGGATGCCAAGAACCTTCTTAAGGAAATACACTCACCAATATGTAATGAAAACTTTTTGTACTTTCTGTGGTGCTTCAAGGATTAATAGAATTTCCAAAGACAAGAGATGAATGAGATGCAGTAGCAAGCGCTGCAGATGCCAGGTTTGGCCCAGAGGTGACTGCATGCAACTCGGCCGTCTCTGAAGCTTCACAGCAAGTGTGCTTTGCTCACACTGTGGTAAATACAATCAAATGCCACTTGCCGCCAGATGATTCATCCTGCACAGGCTGCTCGATTCTGCTTCTTCGGCTGATTTTGTTAATGTTGTAGGAAATGTAAAGTAAAAGCCCGCAAATCAACTCTGATGTGGATAATAAAGTGTGCTCTGCGTGCTTGTCTTCCTCTCTGACAGACACAAATTTTCCTGTTGGGTGGTTTTAGTGAGCGAAGAGGCAGTTGTGTTCTGGGCTGAAATCAAGTGCACCTCTAGGCCACCAAATATCAAGTTTTTCTTGATCTGCAAAGGAAACAAGGAATCAGCCTTGCTGATGGGTGGTCAGGAAAACAAGCAGACTGGTGAGAATTGCTCGAGATGAAGTGCTAGAGACCTGTGCCGCTGGATAAATCCATGCTGAATACACTTGCAGGAATGCACACCAATCTCAACAGCAGTATATGAGAAATAGAAACATTACAAAGAAATGCAACATCACATAAGCAGCCACAGAACAGCAAACATACCAAGAAAGACTAAACAGACTGAGAGTCTCCAACTAGAAAAAGATGCAGCTGAAGGCAGACACAACAGGCCAAAAAAACAAATAAATCTTTCCAGGCAATTGGGCAATTTGCTGCCTCAAGGATGTTGTGGTGACTGAATGTATACACAGGTTAAAACCAGGATTAGAACAAGTACGTGGAAGTCTATTGATGGCTACTCCACAATGACTGCCCAGATGGACATTCAAGGTCAAGTTGCTCAGAGCAACCCGATCTAGTTGAAGATGTTCCTGCTCATTACAGAGGGATTGGACTAGGTGACCTTTAAAGGTCCCTTCCACCCTAAAACAATCTATGATTCTGTGATTCTATGAAACCTGCAGATAAAGATGTCCCTCAGCCACTGCCTGGAACTGCAGAGGTTTCATTTCTTGTGATGTCTTGAAGTACCCTTTGCTGGCCACTGCCAGGTAAGGTGTTCAGCAGTGTGATGCACTGCAGCAGTTCTCCTACTCTTAAGCAACAAATGCAGGACAGGGGTGGAAGCATTGTCATGGACAAATATTCTGATTTTTCTTTAGATTATAGCAGCAACGTAATAACTGATACCAGTCAGACACTGAAATCTTTGTAATTCAATAAAGAATTCATTTCAAATAATGGAAACCCCTAACTATTCTTCTGCATAGATACCAAAATAAGGTCTAGTAAATAGTGCGAACTTTTGGGCATTGCCAAAGTATTTTCTCTGGTTAATCATAGCTCTTGGCTGCAGTTGAGGACAGTGAGGGAAGGGTGTACTGAAGAAACGTGCTGCCATTAGCATTACACCAAACAAAATCCGAAATGTGTTTGTTTAGGGAGACTGAAGGGAAGATGAGAATGGATCAGTGTAAAGATGCAACCTGCTTACCCTGAAGAGCAAGAAAAGCAAACAGATTGCTGCCCACGGTAATCAGCAGTCAGAAGGGTCTCCATCCACTTACTCTCCTGTACGTATATGAGAGCAACACTCAGTTGTACTGATGTGGCTTGTCCAAGAGCCAGAACTGAGGGATTCCTGGCCCCTAGTCCTATGCGCAGGACAGGACGGCTTTCCAGTCTCCTGCTTGCTTGCTTGCGTTCAGAAGTGCTCATTCCCAGGGGAATGAACCCAGACTTAGGAATTCTTTAATATTTTTGGACTCCACATATTTCCAAATGGACCTGGAAAATAAACCAGCCTGCGGGTGACAAATCAAAGATTAAATTAGGTAAGAAAACCAAATAAGTCACCTCCAATCATACATGCAAATGGTAACTTGTCACACATTAAATTCTAGATGTCAGAAAGTAACCGTCGCAATCCAAGCGCGCTGCAACTCCCTTGGAGAGCCGAGTGATAAATCTGTATCTTTTGCAACAGATGAAGCATTATCATACCCTGGAGACTGACTGGCTCTGCTCTCATGGCAGTCAAACAAGGAGCCAGTGACCCTGGAAAAAGTCTCGTACTGATCATTAACAAACAGCTGGTAACATACCTGTAAGACTTGTTTAATGCTTACTGATAAATGCTAATATATATTGCTAGCAAATTCTCTGAAAGGAAGCCAGACCTTGAATGGACTGTTTCCTGCAGAGACAGTCTGACTGGGATTTTCATTCATAGACCTTTGAGGTTATTCCAATACGTCTGACAGTGCTATACACACCAGAGCTTCATTCTTCCCTCTCCTACACCGTGTATATCAGAAGTAACTTCCAGACACAAAGAATTCTCACCAAGGAATTGTTGAGATGTTGGTATGAAAAAACGTGGGGTTTTTTTCAAAATTAAGTCTTTTTTTTTTGCTCAGAGTTTTCACCTGTTTCGTATTATATTTAATGGGAAATCCATTTGTTTAAAAATGTTTCTGCTTTTCATGCTTATGGTAAAATATTTTGAAAATAAAATTTTGTCTATAAGCCAAAAAAATTAAAGAAAAATCTCTTTAAGAAACTAAGCAATGTTCAGGATTCTTTCTCAATCTTTTGGCAAGGAATCTTGAACACAATGAAAATATTAAATTATTTTCTTGTTGTTTCAATTGACTTTTCAAGTTCTCTCATCAAGTCTATAAGCTTGCTGAAGTCAGAAAAGTTTTAATGGTATTATACACATAACATTGCAGTTTTCCCACATATTTTTGGATTTGCACATGACTCACCTCTCACTTCACAGCATCCCCCATTGTCCCCACTGGTGACTTAGCAGTCTCACAGAGAAGGCAAGTGGACTCAGAGCATTAGAGGTTGCTGGCCTTCAAGGCAAGCAGTGTTTGGCCTTTTTTTGTGATGGGGAATAGACCAAAACTGACAGTTTTATCATTGAAATGATTTTGAGATCCACTGGACAAATCTTCAGATGATCCCAGGGAGCTGCTGGCGTTCGTGTTGGAGTGTAGTCCTTAGGGGATGTCATCATAACTTAGATTCTCTACGTGGCAACTGGTATTCTGTGAATTCCATGCAAGCTTTGTACCCATGTTATTTGAGAGCATTTGTCCATCAGGCTTTGACCCATGGTATAGAGGCCATTGATTTTGAGATCTTCCCTGAAATGCCACTTCACTCATGACAAGGCAAATATTCTTCCTTGCTCTTAATGCTGTGGTCAAGGTCTTTCAGTATGGCCTTATAGCATAACATCCATTTTATTTTAGTAATTTATACTAGTGCAAGTTACAGAACTGAATAATTGAGATTGGAAGGGACCTCAGCAGGTCACCTAGTCCAACCTTCTGCTCAAACCTGCATCAACACTGAATTCAGACCTGGTCGCTCAGGGCTTTGTCCCATCAGGTCTTGAAAACCTCCAACTACAAAGGTTTTGTAGCTTCTCTGGACAACATCTTCCAGTGCTTGACTCTTCTGGCAAATGATGTAACTTATTCCTCTAGCAAGGAAAGTGGTTCATCAATAACTGTGTCCATTCATATGGGAAACTTTTGACTTGTGAACTCTATACCATACCCTGTTGCCTCTCAGTTTCTGGGAAGTCATTGGCATTTAAGGGGGGATGTGGAGCATTCAGATTTCAGCCTGGAGAGTAAATGGCTGAAGAGCATCTTGGAATTTGATCATTTGTTGGACTTTGCAGGTATCTGGCTGGGGAGAAGCAGGGGACATGACTGAAGCTGGGACATAGAAGTGGCTGTAGCATTATGTGGTGTATCACCTTCTATAGCTACTTTCTATAAAGTGCTATGAATACGTTGTTAATGTTCATTTTGTAAAAGGTCAATTGGCTTTTAGCAAGTTTTCTCTTTTCTTTTGACTAGGAGCTTGGGGTTTCCGTGGGCTATTGCTATGTGTTTGTGTTCAGGTCAGCTTCTGGTGGGGCCACCTCTGACATTCTTACACCCTGAGAACAACCATTTGTAATTCTCTCATCTCCATCAGTTACTTAAGGCAAGTGCACATGTACAGTCATTATTAACACACTATTTGCTTAAGGCAAAACACTGGCTATTTTAAAACACATGGACATTTCACCCATTCCAGAAGAAATCAGCTCTTTTTGTGGAGTTCTTGCCAGCTGCAGCCCATCTTAAATCTCCTATTTTGGAGAAAGGTAGTGATTCTTCCACCTCAAGGGATGTTGGTTCAGATGCTTTTCCTTCATTTGGTCTTTCTTTGGAGTCAATATCATGCATGAGAAGCTGTAAATTGTTTCCTGCTAACGTAAGATCAAAATCTCCAAGCTACTTTGCCTGTGTTGGACCTCTTGGCAGCTAGTGATATATCTGATCATGGACGGTTGCTCTAGCAGCCAGGGATAGTGCTGTTTTAATTGAAGCTGCTCTCCGGTGGTTCCTGCCCTTTCAGAGTACTGGAATACACTCCTGGTGATGGCTGCTTGGACTCATCGCTGAGGACTCTGAAATATGGGTCAGCTTTGCTGTCTGTGTTCTTTAAAGTATAGCCAGCTGGGGAGATCATTATAAAATATCAGGTAGAGTATATTGACAATACTCGTCTTGTATTTCATGTGGACACTGCAAGTTCAGTCTAAGCTATGGAGGAATGTCTGAATGTTATTGCTTTTTGGCTGCATTAGGGGTGTCTTGTCCGCAGCTTTGGAAAGACAGAAATATTGTTGCTGGATATACTGTCTTCTTGGCTAGAAGGGACTTATCTGGAGACTGTGAATCAGGTTAATAATACTGGCACCATTTTTAACATCTCCTTGCACTTGGAAAGCCTTGAGTTGGCTATAGAGTTAAAACGTGATTTCCAGCTATGTGCTTTGCCTAAGTAATTCCCCCATTTATCTCACAACAGCCTGGAGAAGCATGACCCTAGAAGCTGGCTTATAACTTATTTACAGTACTCATGGTCTTCCTGTCCTGTGACAATATTCGGTGTAATAGTGTCTTTTTTATATTGGGTACTTTTTAAGACACAGCGTATGTGAGCCTTAATGCTGTGTAAATCTCCAGCCTGAAAGTAGGCTGGTTATATTCAGGCTTGTGAATCAATTTGTCCACCATTTAGTAGGTTTTGCAGTCACAAGCCCTTTGGCATATCAGTAATCTTCCAAGAGTGTGTGATTTCCTCTTTCTGAAACCTAGCTTGTTTTTTCTCCCCCTCACATTAAGAAAGGCTTAAAATGTGGGGTGTTTTTTCTTTCCCAGTGATGAAATTGTTATGACCACTGTTACTGTTCAATCATTTATTTCTGTTGTTTTTATTTATACATCTGCTTTGGCATTTTTTTTTGAGATTGGAGTGTCCTTTAATTATGACAAAAATGGTGTGGGAACTGTTACTGAGTTCCCTCCTGGGTTTTGGAGAGGATAAGTTTGCAGCACTTTTTAATGTTGTTACTTCAATGCTGTATTTGTTTAACATTCACTCCTAAGTATTAAGTCTGGCTTTGTCTCGCACCTATTCGGGGGCAGGGGGGGGGCCTCTATATACCTCGGTGATTTCTCAGGGTATACTTATTCTTGCCTGACTGAACACATCTTTAAAGACCTTTTCATACAGTTGCACTCATGAGTTTTACTATAATGGTATTACTGCACCTTCTTTTCTCCCTTTCATGGAACGTCTTTTCTAGAGTGTTTTTTTTAAATCATTCACTAACACCTGTGTCACCCCCTGACAAAAGGCATATGCCCATTGTCACCTCTTCTCCAGCCCGAGCAAAGTCTACCTGCTTTTTCCCATTAGGTCATGGCCCCTGACCCTTTTATCAATTGTGTTGCTGGATTTTAGGCTGCCCTGGTTTATCACTAGCTCTTCTGAACCAAGGGGCCCAGAACAAAACAGACTACATGAGTTATGCTCTTGGAGTCAGTGGGACTGCTGGTGTGACTAAGTGCTCACCAACATGAGCCAGGGTCTCATGCCTGAGTCCTGAGCTGTGAAAAGGGGAATGCTTTATGTCACTGATTTACTCAGGTTCCCTCGGAACGTGTCCAAAAATAGCAATTTGCTTTTTTGCACAAAGCATCCTGTCATGCACTCATGATTAATTTATATACCGTCACTGCCCGGGTCTCTTCATTACTGCCTTCTAGCTGGGGTTCTCTCGTCAGGTATGGTATTTCTGCCGATATTATTTCCCCCCAGCCTCCCGTCAACCAGAGTAATAACTACAAATAAGTGATATTGCCCATATTGGCAATCCTGAAAGAAAACTCGGCTTTTGTTTTTCCTCGGAACTCTCCTCTGCGTGCGGAGGTCAGCTTTATGTGTTCAAACACATTTTATGGGGAAGGCAGTGGAGCACAGCACGGAGCGGAGGCAGCGGGGAATTGCTCCCAGGTACTTGGGAAGTTGCACATCGATGCCTCTGCTGAAAATTACCCCCTCCACCAGCCAGTGTGTCACTAGGGCTCCGCCGTGATAATGCACAGGCTTACGACCTGCAAAAGTCACTGCTGACCTTGGGCCAAACCAGCCTCCTGGGAAGGAGCAGCAGGAGTTTTGTCAGTGACTTCAGTGTGAACGGGAGCGGTCCTTTCTCTACGCAATCGGTTTTCTTCTCCAAGTGCTGTATTCTCCCTACACTATTTTGCTCTAAATATAATAAAGGGCTCCCTGTTGCTACGAGTAGCACCACTCTGAATGGAAAGTGCTGTTAGTCTTGTTTATTTTGGCTACAACGGTTGCGCTCCGTTGTATTACGGCTCTCCACGACTTGTGTATGTATTATTCCTCGACTCATTACGCGTAAGCCCCAGGGGAGGTGCAGGGGCCAGACGTGATCCACAGATGTCCACCATTCCCCCAGTGCCGAGCCGGCCGAGGAAAGCCGCCCCGGTGCTGGGGCTGCCGCCGTCCCTCCCCGCCGGCCGCGGGATGCAGGTCAGAAGTGGCCGTCAGGCGTCCGGCGGGTCGCCGACGCC
Source organism: Aquila chrysaetos chrysaetos (assembly GCF_900496995.4). Taxonomy (NCBI): domain Eukaryota; kingdom Metazoa; phylum Chordata; class Aves; order Accipitriformes; family Accipitridae; genus Aquila; species Aquila chrysaetos. The sequence goes on along the minus strand of NC_044029.1, from coordinate 16,678,100 downwards.
GTGCTCGGTTGAGCAATATTTGGGAGCTCTCGTATGCTGTTTATCGCAATTACCGCTGGGCAAGCCCTGCAGAGTTTGGTTTGTTTGAGCTACTACAATCAAAGCCGCGGGGTTCAGTTTTCAGACGTTAGCGCTTGAGCAACCTCTATATATTTACTTGGAGGTTCAAGATCTATTAAAAGGAACCATTCCGCTCTTTTGTCTCCTGTAAGCTGTATCACATTTGGCAGGAATGAAAGTACAATGGTTTCTTTGTATGTAATATATTGCCTAAAAAAAGGTATGTGATCGGAATGAGAGAGGTGCTGGCTGCAGTTACTGCCCGACTGGAGAGGGATGTATTTTCTCTGATGTAGAACAATTGTGTAAGCTGAAGAAATGGTACAAATCAATTGACTTATTGCACATAAAAGTAAAGTTTGTACTCACAACTCTTTACTCACATGACAGATAACATCCCAGTTAAAAGAAAGCGCTTTAAAAATCCAGTGCACATGCCATTATCTATCGTGGCTTTCCTTCTATTTTTATTGCCCCCCGCCTTCCCATTTCTTACTTTATTCTGCATAGTGAAAATCAAAATCAGCCTCACTTTTTACAAACAAACAGCCTTGTGAGAGATCCCAGCACTTGGGGCTCACAAAACCATACTCATTTGTTTCCAAATTATTTTTTTTTTCCAATTCACCTGTAAAACCAAGAAACAGTTGATTTTAAAAGTTCAAAACATCATTTCTCGTGAAATGCACATTCAACAGCATCTCCTACTAATCTTGACTATGAAGATCTGAATGAGAGCCATACAGATGAGGAAACCTTTTCCTTTCCTTTAGAGTCATGTTACATTTCCACATGCAATTGCAGGATACAGGATACTGGGACTGGGATAATAGATTTAGTCTCTCCTTTAATATTTAGGGATTCTATTTATAAAGGAGAGATGGAGTATGGGACAGAACTAGATTATCTCGCTTTGTCAAAAATGGACCATTTATTCATGTTAAAAAAATACCATTTGAAACACTACTCTTTTCAGCACTAATAAAAAACATGAATTATAAATATTAAAAAAGTTCTAGCACATGACTGATCGTGTCATTTCCTGAAAACAATTCTCCTACAGCAGCTGTAAGCTCTAGGTCACCAGTTTTGTCCTGGTAGACTTATAAAATTATGCAGTAGTTGAGCCATGACTGTCCTACCCCAAACTGAAACCACCTTTTCCTTTCATGCTGAGCACTAGTATTGTCCTTTTCAGCATGGGTCCCACCAAAATAATTTTTATCAGCTATACCAATTCAGAAAACAGATGGTATGCATTTTGGCTAAACATAGAACACTTCTATATAAACCAAAGTTAAAATCAGTATAGAGAAATATTAAAATTGCACTCATTAGAGATAGAGTATCTTCTAAATAATGATGTTGAAGCAGGGATCTAATGAAATCTATGAATTAAGTTTTAATTTCTTATCTTTATTTCATCCAGCTTCAGTCTCCCTAGAACTTAGTGTCTCAAGGGCACAAACTCTGAACTGTATCTGTAATATCACCATTTATCTTTTGGGAAGTTTCTAGTCATTTTGCAAGAGGGGAAGCAAAAAAATCAATTCATTTTATTGAAATAAGAAACATACCTCGCCGAACACTTATTTCTTTTACAGTCTGAGTTATTTTGAGAACCTCAACATTTTAAATACTGACATAAACTTTATGGACACATTTTTGTTGAATATTGCTTACAATTCATTATTTCTGAGTTGATGAGACCGTAAAGTTTCTTTTCTCAATGTGGGTGTTTGGGTTCTTCTTTCACTCTTGATATCTTCCTGGAAACTTTATTCACCTTTAAAATTCAACCAGTCTTTTCACCCCCAACTTTCTCATTGATTTGTTCCTAGAATAGTTTGTGTCTGATCTGGTGTATGGACTGAAGTAAAAAGTTATTTTCCAGGCTATAGAACTTCTGTGACAGTAATATATGATCCATGCATTTTCTACTCAATATTTAAGACTTTCTAAATTCTATCAGTATCAGTTCCTTTGCATTTTCCCATCTGAGCTGCCATATCAACCCTTGCTGAGCTCTCGTTTCACAGCATCTCACTGCATACTTTAGAGTTGGCAAGGTCTTAGCTTGCCTGTGCTAACATGTATTCATGAGTTGTGGTTCTTCTTACTGATTTCAGATTGCCAAACAAAACCAGCATAGCACGATCCACAATAGTAGTCAATATTCAGATCTGGAGATTACTCTAATTGCAGCTATAATTATCTCTGACAGTGTACAGGCTGACTTGCAGCAAACCCTTCACAAGCATTTGTGTCACCTACATACTGCAGATATAATTGCCTTTCATTGGATAAGTCAAATCTTTATTTACCACAGCAGCATGCCACTTTCCTAGAAGCTTCCTAGAAATACCCTTTACTACTCAAGCAGCACAACAGGACCTGTGAATTTGACTTGATGCTTTCTCAACCATTTAAAAGTCCTGGAATCATATTCTGACTTCAGAAAAACAGTTTAAAAAAGCTGCGGTCAAATTCTTCATATTTTCATCTTGTTCTGAATAATGGCTTCATAGGACAAGTTCTTGCTGGCAAGATAATATATTGTACTTAGCATTTTTATTAGAATCTTCCTGTTTTCTCCCTTCTTCTGAGAGTTCTGAAAATGAAGTATGTCACCACCATTCCTTGCGGTCTTTTGAAGAGTATCAACAGCTCCGTGATGACATGGGGAAACATGGTGCCATTCAGATTTGTCTCAAGTCTTTTTCCAATTAGTGAATCCAGACTGTGTGAAAGCTTCCTCTGTGCACTTCATCAAAAGTAGTTTGCAAAACGGTAGCAACAAAGTACACTATCCCCATTAGCTTCAGAAAAATAGGTCCACTGAAAATCACAAAACTGGGATAAGCATAAAGGCAGGCTTGTTTTTCTGAAGTCATGCACAGGGAGAGCCCTAAGTCACAGTTGATGAGGTGTTTAATAGTGTCAGGCAATTAGCATTTGGTTCTTGTTGCACATGACACTGGAGACATGTCAATCCGACGAGCTAAATTTGATCCACTTGTTGTTGAAGGTCTAGTCTCCTCCTTTTTAATCAGCCATGGTTCAAGTGATTCCATTTTTGCAATTTTAAAATCTATACTTCGGGATTTTTCATTCCAGTCAGTCACTGATCACTTAGGAAGAATGGCACAGGATTAAAGAATTAGACCCACACAATACCGAAACAACTAGCTGGCCCCTGGCTTTTGTGTAGCCGCTTGTTCTGCCTAAAAGGGTCTACAATGCGGCAGATGGGAGAAAGGAAACAGCCTTCACCTGATCTGTTCATTGCCCAGAAAACAATTGCTTTTATGCTTTGCTTATATAACCCCTGCTTTCCTGCCTCAGCCAGCGATCCTGACAAGGGCAACAAGACAAATAAGATGCCAGTTGGCGGCCCCTTGACCCCCAGGGCTAATTGCGCTGGGGTCAGAGACTCCACGATGTCTGGCCTCTCCCCTCCTTTTGTGCAAGGAGCTCGTGGAAAACCCACAGGACAGCAGGGAGAGGAGCAGAACCACGGACAAAGCTCTGGAAACCACCCCAGCGCATGGGCGGCTGGGATCTGCACCCACCCCGCGTGGCGCCCGGTGAGACCAGGTTGCTCCTCTGCCACGTGCAGGAATGTGGCCACCAGACACGGAGCAGCCCAAGTCCCTCTAAACAGCAGCCCCCTTTGCTGGGACCATGCTGGGGAGGAGCCGGGGCCCTCGGGTCCCCCCGGCACCAGGCGCACGATGTGCCCAGGAGGGCGCGGAGGTCTGCAGACTGGAGCTGGCGAGACCGGGTCGGTCCTTTGCTTGTGCAGCTCTGCCCTCCCTCCCTCCCTCCCCACGGCAGCTCAGAGTGCCTCTGCACAGGCACCAGACCCAAAACCACAGAGAGAAGGGACGAGGAGTCCTTGAGCAGCAGGCGAGAAGGGTGGCTGGTATCTTTTGGGAGACGCGGTGGGCAGCAGCCAGCTGGGCTGCGGGAGGAGCGGCGGGAGCTGCGCCTCAAGCCGGCACACAGGGTTTGCTTTCACGCTAAGGGAGCTCTGCTTCTGGAGGCATTTCTTTCCGGGGGAATAAAGGAGTCGGTAGTCATCATGTGAAGAGATGCTGAATGCAGCCTTGTCTAATAAAAACTAGGTAATGACCAGACAGCCAGAACCGTTGGAAGGGTATGTTAATCTAATGCTGAAGAGGACAAACAGTGAACTATCGGAGAACTGTTCCTGCTCTGACACTCAGTATAAAAAATAGATGCGTGGTTATATATAGCTATATATATGTACATATACATATAAATAAATGTGTGTGGCTTGGTTAATTCCAGTCTGCTTCTCAAAATCAACAAACAAAAAAGGCTGGGTAAACCCGTGGCTGGGTAGGAACTGCAACAATAGAAATGGGAAAGCCACACAATAGACTGAGTAAAAGATGGTTCAGTCTTCTGTTTGGAGACTTTATTCTACACTGAAAAAGATTCCAGTTACAGTCTTATATTAATACAATAACTGAATAAGGCCATATCTACATGCACTTCTAGACTGAGCGTTGCTAGAGACCAGCTTGGTTTTAGACCACAAGAGTTGCAGAAGGCAGCAGTACATGGTCTCTGAAACAACTGACAGAAAACCCGGAGAAATTTGTGTTCCCTTTCACCAGTAAGGCAATGAATGAGATGCAGAAAAGAAGCAGCAGAACACGGTCATTCAAGAGGTAGTCCAGTCAGTCACTGTCTGTAGGTGAAAATCTGTGGAGGGTACAAGATGATACGTGGACTTTTTTTTTTTGAAAGGTGTGCTGAGGTATGGGTGTGTGGTCCCATAGCAAGGAATCCCAGAGGCAGAGAGTGTGGGCTGGTGTGACAGCTCATCCAGCCCCCCAACCCTTGCTTACCTCCTGGAGGCTTTCCTGAAGGAGGATGGATTACGGGTGGGAGTGAGCAGTGATGTGATTCTGGCTGTTCTGGTGGGCTGGATCTGGCCTGTGGGTCACCATTTGGCCACCTCTGGGGTACAGGATCCCTTGAGTTCCATGCAAGCCCTATAAATCTCTGAATTTTCAGTCAAGCACCCAACATGACACGAGTTAGACATAGCAGAATGCCACTGGGAGGGATTGCTGTAGACAGGTGCAAGGGTGTGAAGAGGACACAAACCTCGTTACCATCATCTTGCATTGCTCGAAGAAGTGGAGACAACAAGAGAATATAAATATCTGTCTCAGTACATTAATGCTTACACCACAGGTACCAGCATCTCAGAAACAGTGCAAAGGTAAGTGATTTTCTAAAGTACACTAGGGAATCCAGGACTTCTGTGATTTCATTTTCACTTCTAATAATGGAAGTAATCACAAAATCTTACCTGCTAAAGCACTTCCTAGAGGAAAACAAATCTTAATCCAGAATTGTTTCCTAACAGTTATTAGACGCTCAATGTTAACAATTACTAGATGCTTTGATCAGACAAAGTAAGAGTGAAACCTACTGTATAAGTAGATAATAACAGATGTCTTACCTGGGCATAACACTAAAGGCTACAAGTAAAAATAGAGGCTTTCACAGAGATTTAAACAAGGAAATGAGACTAACACAGACTCTTAGTAAACCTTTTTTTTTGCCTTTTTTTTTAATATATATATTGTTAAAGAAAAGGCTGTTGTCACATCAGTAGCAAGTGGCTGGACTAAGGTCATTTAGTTTACTCTGTAGGGGATTTCTATGATGTTATAAAGTGCCTGCTTATCGTGTCACCTTGTGCAAGATCAGGCATCAGATTGAAACACGGTGCTGTAAGTTACCTGGCTGTAAACTGCTGTAAGTGGATATCTGTTGAGAGCAAGGGGCAAGTTTGTTGCAGGGAAAACTACTAACAAGAGCTTGTGAGGAGTACACGGCAGGTGCCTTTACATTCTTCACTCTGCTGCTTGACTTCCCTTCTGAAAACCTGCTCTTTGGTCCCCGTGGCATGTAAATGACTCCACCTTAGGCTCCTGCACACTTTCCTTCCTCCCCAGCATGGTAGCTCCTATCTTCCCCCTGTGACTAAGTCATGCTGCCCCAGGCCATGGCTACCTGGGAAGCCTGGCTGGTTATTTCATAGCCACGGAGGATGTGTGAAATTTAAAGATGTGCTTCAAGAAGATGGACAACATCCCCTCAGTCCCCAGCTGCAGACTGCAGGGAATCCAAAGTGCTTTTGGTGGCCAGAAGCCACAAAAAAGCATTTATTACCCTTCCATGGGCTTGCTGTCTGCACTGTACAAGTTACGAGGAAGATATGGGCTTCCATGAGCTATAGCTCACACATGTGCTGTGCACATACACACAAATAATGATAACAACGTATATATGGTACATGTAAATATAGCACGCTTCTTTGAGACTGGTGGTGGTCATGATCAACCCTAAACCTTAGTATATGTTTCAATTTTTAATTCATTCCAGAGCAAAAAAGGAGATCTATATAGAAAAATGCTGTAATCTGTAAAGAGGTTCCTGATTCTTATCTTCAGGGAGTGGAATACCACTACAGAAGCAAAACTGGACTCTACTCTTGCCTTTCACAGTAATTTATTACGCAGCCTTGGGTAAGCTGCACAGAAAGTGCCCTCACCTTTTTGTGCCTGTTTTCTCCCACAGCCTTTGACTTACCCATAAAACACAAGCTTTTCCCAGCAGAGGCTCTGTGCTCCCACCGTATTGTACAATTTGTGGTGGTCTTGTTGGCATTTCGTGATACAAACAGAGTAATTTGACCCAGAGTAGCTCAGCGGGGTGTCTGTTCACAAATGCCTGGGTAGTTCACATAGGTAGAAGCTTGATGCAGGAAAGAAAAGTTCAGGATGAGATTACTTCTTAGTACAAAAATGAAATTCTCACCTCTGCTCCAATCCCTTCGTACAAAAGGGTTGCACTCAGAGCAAAGGCGATCTGACTGGTTTGGGAAAGAGCCATTCTGGGTCGGGAAACACGGAGGCAACCCCGTGGGAGCATCAGTGCCAAGGGCATGTCAGAGACAGAGGAGGTGACGGAGTGTAAAGAGAAGGGGGACGCAGCTGCGAGGATTTCAGCAGCCTCTCCACCCCTTGCATCCAACGGGAAAGCTGCTGCCACTCTTTAGGAACACACCTGGTGCCATGTAAATTTTGCCAGCGTAACTCTGCTGTCCCCAGAGCAGCCCAGCAGCCAAAGTGTACAGAGAGACGGCGTCAAAAAAGCTTTTGTTAGCTGTGTGTTGTGCTGCTTAGAAGATGGGTCTTACTATCCAAGCACCTGCAATATTCAAAAAATAATCTAGGGAAGCAATAAATTTAAAATATCCCCCAAAAGCCTAAGGTTTAACAAATATATGGTCTAGTTCTCCGCTTTTACCGCTTCCTGTGTGGCTGCAGCGAGGCTCTTGGAGTGACTCCCAAGCCCGGTCTGCGTCAGGTAGACAGCAAACACAAAGCAACATGAAAGACAAAGCCATTACACAGTTGAAAATGCCCCTGAACTTACTCTCCAAGCGCACAAAGCCACCTGCTTTCTCACTTGCATCACTGCACTTGTGTTATGGAAAGACTTTGAACTCGTGTCGAGTCTGAGCCTGAAACCCTACACAGGAAGCTTAACTGCTCAGCCCTGTCCAATGCTGCATCTCCACAGAGAAGTGTCGTCTGGGAGCCTCATACAAAACGTTGCAGCACGCCCTGGTTCTTCTGATGGGAAAGGGATGATGTGTCTCAGGCCAGCTTTTAGTTTCAGTCACTCCCGTCACACTGAGACAGGTTTGAAGCGCAGCCCTCTTCTGAGGAGCGGCAAAAATAACACTTCTCAGGAAAAAGAACCCTTCTTTCCCCAAGAACTCTGCTCCCTATTAGGCGCTATTTTATGAATTTTGTTAAATCTCATTGCAATATTGCCTTTCTTTTCAGAAAGTTGTGGGAACTCAGTTAGCTCCTTTACATATTCAGCTGACTGAAGTTAGAGGAGCTGCTCTGCAGCACAGGCGTGAGTCCAGGCTCAGAGACAGCCCGTGGTCTGAGCCCTGTGGTCCAGAAGGCATCCCCAGGCATCGGGACAGCAAACATGAGGTCTAAAGCCTTTCCACAGCCAATGCCTGGGTCCTGAGCACTCGCACCAGGGCCTGGCTACTGCGCTGGATCCGGCCATGGCATTTACAAGCAGACCTTCACCTTTTGTATGAGCAAGATTGCCTGCACGGTGCCTAACTCCATCCACAAATCCCTGCAGGGCTCACCTGGGGCAGCAGTGCGGGTGACTGGGAGGTGATTGATGCTGCAGGGTCAGACCTGTCACACGAGGCAGAGCCCCCGTGCTGCAGGTCCCTGGGCGATGCTGGCCATGCAGCATGGCGCTGCAACCACGGAGGGACGATTCCTTACATCTGTGCAACCCCTGAAACACATCGGAGCTTACACAGGCGTAACTGAGGCACAGTTTGGTCCTCATAATCTTTATTACTGATGATGACGGTGATGATGATGTGTGAGAAGGAAATAGCGCAAGCTTGACCTTCACGCCCCAGGGGGAATTTGCAGAGCTGGCAGATATAAAACCCCTCAGCTTTTCACTTGTGAACTGAGCAAATTTGTTCTGGGAATCATTAATACATAATGCCATTTTGAAGCCAGTTTTTGGAGTAGAATTGCACATTTGACTATCCAAATCCTTCTGTCATCCCCACACAATTCTGCAACGGGGCTGGGACTGAAAGAAGTCAATTGTACTTCAGAAATTACAGGCAGCCAGTTTAAATAAAGAAAAGTATCTGCTATTTGGTGCTTTCCATTCATAATGTGATTCCGCTCTGTTAAAATTCATTAGGCGACCTAGATCCTGAGAACCCATTCCTGCAAATTGCTGAATGCTTCCTGGGAAGTGCTGCGAGCTTTTGACTCTATGTAATGGGACTTGAAAGAGGTCAGCCCTGGCCAACAACTGTCCCTTACGTCTCTTCAAAACACCATGAGTCTGTTCCCTTTCCTCGAGGTGATGTAGCGCCAGCCCTAATGATTCTCAAGGAAAAGAAAAAGCAAAAATACCAGACTTGAAGTTAAAACTGAATGAATTCATGACCTCTTGCACAAGCCCACAGTTAGGTCGTGCTCCAAGGAAGTCCTGGACATGAACTGGCAAAGGACTGCAATCCCAGCCAGGTGTAACAACTTAGAGACCAGCCTCAAAGCTTTTACTGATGTGCCTAGTCTTAGCACAATCTTTACTAATCTTTACTGTCCAAGCTCTTTCCATCAACTTCCATTGTACTTTCATTCTAGATGAAGACCTAACAGCAGATAGGAGAGGACCACAACTCATCCAAATTGGAATTTCACACAGCATTTGCGTTTTTTGCACATGAACTCTACAAACACTGAGGGGCTTTGATGTGCTTGGAGTGCAAGCTCTCCATTCTTGTACTAACCCTCCTTCATTAGAGCTCTGCAGACATATCCGCTCGGCTTGCAGAAAGGAAATCATGTGACATTTTAATTTACCAAGGTTATTGTACTCACTCTGTACTCAGTCTAAAATTAAATGGAGGGAAAAAGCCTGGGCTGATGCTTTGCTACAGATGAACGGTTAAAATCACAAAATGTCGGGAAATGCAAAAGTAAGGTTCTAACAGCAAACTGTAATATAGCTGCTCATCCTCCGTATTTTGGAGTCTATGTTTAAAAAAATGTAAATAATTAAAACTTTGGGCTTTAAAATAATGAAAACAGGAACTGAAAGCTGTCCCTGTGTGGCTGAATTAATATTCTCCTTGAACGTGTAAAGCCAGTGCAGGGTGCATATGACTTTTGCCAATGCCGCCTGCTCGCCTCTTCTGCCTTCCCCTCCCTCGCAGCTGAGAAGCAAAGACTGCCACAGCCCTAGTGCCCCACTCACCATGTAGGGCACAATGCCTTATTTCACTCTTGTTTTCATGTGGAAGCTTGCCTTTTACTTTGGGTTTGCTCTTTAACTACAGCGCAATTTCAGAAGGTATGTAAGTGCGTGTCTCTCCTCAAGCCCATGAACGGTGCTGCTGGACGCTCCCGTTGCTGAATCGTAACTTTCCTGCAAGCTGGGAGATCACATCTACCAACACCACGCACTTGTTCTACCTGTATGGTTTGATACAGAAGAATAATGCTCTGTAAAGAAACTAATTGCAGTCAGCCCATGGAAAGAAGTTCAAGATTAATATTTCAGCTGGTTTTGCTGTAGCAGCTTTCAGAAAACCACTTACCGTGGGAAAAGCGGGGCTTCTTTTTCTCTGCTGTTCCCATAAGTAAAAAAAGCTGAACAGATCATTCTGCAATTTTAAAACTAATTGCAGTAACTGAGATGGACAGTTTCAGCCCAAAAGGCGTTTTTCAGAACGTTACAAGACAGTGGAACAATGGAGTTATGATGGAAAATGTTTATGAATCTCAACTGAAGTGACCATTGCTATAACACTTTGTGAGGCATTATACTTCAAAAGATCAAAGAGCAATACAGAGCTGAAAATATATTACTGTCTTTTAAAATGGGCTTGTAAGACTTAAACGTGAACATTTAATGTTGGTCTCTGGGAAAAGAAAAGAAAAAAAAGCAACACACAAAATATAATTAAGATAATAAATGAAAGGCCTTTCTTTTCATCATTTCTATAACTACCTTAAATATCTGCTGGAAATGATTATATCAGCACAGGCTGGACTGTATTAAAATAATGAAGAGTGAAGTTTTCACTGTGTTCCCATTTAATCATCACCTCACAACTTTACATTTTAATGTCTGACCTTAGGATATCCTCTTCCACTATCACATTAAGAATGTTGAAAGGAAACAGGAAGGGCCACAAGGGCTGTAGTTTCCTCAGAAGAACAGTGGCTATCAGCCTAATGGATTCTGAATTTCTCAGACAAAGAGCAGCAGCGACTCAGCCCACAGTCAGTTATCAAATGTTCACACAATACGAGCCTTTCCTCTAATTAACAGAGTTGCCTTCAATGAGGGCACTACCTTTTTTTGCATTATGTTACTGGAAGAAAAAAGATTCAGCTGCATGGTGGGACCTAGTCTATAAATAGCCTGACAAAATGCAGAAGACAAAACAAAGTCCATTTAGTTGCTTTAAAAAAAAACCCAACAACAAAAAAAAACCAGTAAAAAGGTAGGAAAGAAGACCTGCCAAAACATCAGGAACTGCGTTTGACCTGTTGCATCTCCTCCATGGTTCAAAGCCTAGATTTGAAGTAAACTCCTGAAGTCAGTAAGCAAGTATACGGCAGGTTTCTGGATGTCATTTCTGTAGGGCGAAGCTGAACATTGCTGACTGGAGTACGGGTGGAAAGGCAGGGACTGGCTGGTCTTCTGTAATGAAATTTGTAACATTTCCAGAGGGGCAAGGGGAAAGGAATTATAATGGATGAAAACAGGAGACAAGTTATTAAATGGAATCCTTTCAGCAAACAGGCTGACGTTAAAACTGTGTGTTCATGTAGGGGGTGAACAGGGAGAGGAGGGTGGCTCTCCGTCATCATACACATCATATAGGGCCAAATGGCTGTGAAATCTCAGATATTGTCTTAAAGCAGTTCCAAATGTGAGAACTGTGTTTGTTTCATGCAAACCTAGATGGATCCTACTATCTAATATTACTTACATGAAATCAGTTTAACATGGTTTTCTCAATGAGAAATAGATGAGGATACATCCTGGGAAAAAAAAAGTGAGGAGCAATTTCACTTTCAACAGCCCCTGAGTTCAGCTGCTTATGGGAAGTGCAGTGCAAATGAAGCTGGATGGCCGTGAATTTTTGCAGACAGGAGGAGCTACAGTGTGAACTATGGACCACAGTACTCAAGTCCTGTCATTTTTAAATTGACTTTTCTTTGGTAGTATCAGGATGTTTGTACTACATTCATGGAACTCCCTCTGGTGTATAACTTAACACATGAAATTTCTTGCCTTATTCTTTACCAAAGAGCCTGTGCATGGAGGAGCTGCTTTCATGACAGTGCAGAAGATGTGTGATGTGTGTTTCTTTTACAAAGGGAGAGAATGACCCTGGGTCAGATCACGGCCATGGTAGGGCTGGGAACCAGGGAAACATCTGTGTGACGTGTGTCCATTAGTCCAAAGTTGCAAGGGTCACTTCAGGGTTGGCTCTGTGGCCCCACCAACAAAGGTGCCAAGCATCCCTAGTCTCTCTGCTTTAAACAGGACCCCTACCTGAAACAGCTAACAAAATTTAGCTTTGAAACCAGGGTATTGAGGAACTAACTGGTGTTTTACTCATCATCTTTTCTTCACAAAGTTCTTTCCTCTGTCCATCTTATATTCAGTTCCTAGAAAAAAGGGAAAACACCATAAAAATCTCAGTCTTGTTCATTCCCAACCATGAACCATCATATGGAAAGAAAAGGCAAGTGTGTTGTGGGTGAGGGCTGGGAAATACATGGCTTTGCAATAAAAGCCTTTGTTGTGGTAGGGTAAAGATATAGGTGGATGGGCAGCTTGCTTTTGATTTTTCTTCATAGGTAGGTGGCTCAATACCCAGCTGTTCATTCTCTTTTCTTTATTCTTTTCTTTATCCTTCCTTCCCTTCCCTTCCCTCTCCCTCCCGCTCCTCTTTCTTTCTTTCTTCCTTTCTCTTTCTTTCCTTTCCCCGCCCCCCTCTTTGTCCTTTCCCTTTCCTTTTTCCCTTCCCTTCCCTCCTTTTTTTTCTTGAAGTGGATGGTATGGATTTTTTTAGATGTACGTAAAAAGATAAATCAAGTAAGGGACTGCTTTATTTGCTAGGTAGCAGTGCAATGCTCCAGTCCGCACAATTTTCATGCTCAGTAAGGCAAGGCTCCCCTAAAAAATGACTGGAAACAATGTACCAGGCAGAAGAAGGTCTCTTTTTGGCACTCTCTCCTGTGATAACAGCCTTTCATGAAGCCATGTTCTTTGCATATCATACAGAAGGAAGGGAGGTGCAGGGTTATTTTAAAAACATCCACTAATTAAAAATGAAAGTCTATTTTCTTCTGCTTACTCTGGCATTTGACTATAAATAAACTAACAGCAGAGCAACTACTGGATTGAAATTTCCCTTCGGTTCACATGCTAGCATGGAATATCAGAAAACAGATATTATTTATGCTCCGTATTATGTAAAAGAGTGACCTCCTTTTCCCTCCTTCCACATTACATACTGTAGATACTCATAACAAAGGGCGTGCTGCAGGGACTACAGGGTGCGTGAAGAAATTAGGTTTATTTTTATTTTGCTGATAAGCATTTGGTATGAAAGTAGTTTTTATCTCAGCAGCTTTAGGTCACTAAAAGCTAACTATTTCAGCTCTCTGTTTCATCAAGTGTGCCTCTGAGGAGCAATTCATCTCCTTTACCTTAGAAACACTGTTTTGTGATAGACCTTCCTTTGGTGGTACCCTGTCTCTTGCTATTGACCACAGACAGTCTGAACCTGGGTACCTAATTTTTTTGGATGGCTAAAGTGAAATGAGTCTTAATCCTCTGTGTCTTTCCCAGTTTCCGTGCCTAAACCATAAAAAAACCCCTTCTTCCTACAGCAATAGTCCATTATGTGACAACATATACTGTGCACCCACAAACACATTGGACTGAACTCTGCCAGCTCAAAACTGATCTTCTCAGAGGATCACAACTGGTTGATCTTCTACAACTTGAGGACCACAGCCTCAGAAGGGATCTGGGTACCCAGCTCCCAGAGAGGATGATACCTGACGCTGAGTCCTACCACTCAGGGCAAATTAGAAGTTCTGTTTCCTAAGAAGCAACTGTTCTCAATTTTAAAAAAGCAAAACAAGTAGTTTTTATAGTGCCCCAAACATACTATTTTACTCTCCATTTTCTCAAAAGGGCTATCCAATTTTGCTTGAAGCAGTTCAGTCCAACACTGGAAACACACATTCCAAAAAGGTGATGTTTTAACATAGTTCTAAGTATCTGAAAATGAGCTTTCGGGATGAAAGCACATGTGTAACTTCATCTGGGGGAACCAGTATGCAGTCTTGTAGAAAAAACAAACGGTATAATATTTTATGCTAGACTTTTAATGGCTCTGTAGGCATTCCCACTTGTCTGATATAAATGCAGCACAAATACCATACACTTTACTTTCGGTTGTTAGAGATAACCATGAAGGGAGAGCTCATTCATAATTTCACTTTATTTTAGTACTTCCTAAGTTTGAAGTCATTCTCAATTCATTAAAAGGAAAACATTCGCTTCAGATTTATGATCCCCATGCCCTTTCTCTCATTCACAGAAGTATTCACATTAAAATCACACGCACTCTGTCGTTACATGACTGACGTTCTTTTAACAGGGTGGTAATGTCCTGGCGGGCCAGCTGCTGAACATAATGGCAAAATTTTCAGAAAAGGCAAAAGAATATCTCTGTTAAAGAGAGGTGATATTGCCGAGAAAGGATGAGTGCCGACAGTCTCAGGGGAGAAGCTTTTAAATCTCATTCTGAACTCCAGCCACTGCGTCCCTCGGTGATGACATTGGCCCTGTCATTTCATTTCTAAAATGCTGTTGGTTATTTCTGACCAGTGTCTTGTGGTAGCCCGGGGTCTACCAATATAATGACATTGGGTATTTTCGCCACTAATTTTGATTTTCTGTGTTTTTTGGAACAGGGACTAAACAACTGTTTAACACTGAGTAAGCCCTGGTCCCTGCCTTGTGCTCCAACAGGCTGCAGCTACATAAAGAAGGTACTATATAGTAATTGCAGCACTAGCGGGACTCCAACAGCTCTTATCGCTGACAGGAGTGGAGCTGTGTGCAAGGGTAGGAAAATGTTGCAAATGTTTCCTACTCTAACCAATGTAACTCCATTTCGCCACCTATAAAATAATGCTCACTTCTTTCACAGGGGCATTTGGAGGATTATTAGTTGGTGTCTCTCTGTTCATCACTTTGCAAATGTAAAGCACTATGCAAGTGTTATTATCGAAGGGCTGACATCTGTGAAATACAGCGTGTATTTTGAATTCTAATTTTAAACCGAGGAAAATCAAGTAAGCAAGAACTGACCATGTGTTAAAAACACTTGAAGCCCTCTTTCTTGTAACTGTTTATCTACATTTTTAAACCTATGTTTACATTGTAGTAACAGCTGTGTTTAAAGGGGACATGACAGAGCAGACTAATTTGTAAAGCTAAACTTGATTTTGAAGGAAAAAAAAGCTAATGTTTGAAAAAACACTTCAAAAGAAGACAAAAATGATTAAAATAGACATAACCATTTGTTTAAACTATGACTTTCTCAAGAAAAACCAGGCTAATGTAAACTGGCCCATGCATAGTCCAAGCAGCTGTTCTGTGTAGCTGTTACACAAACCCCTGGTTTCAGGGAGGGATAAAATTAAGACAAAACAGGTCATTCTCAATGAAGGAGCCCAACTCAGGACTGGATTACAAACCAAATGTGCATACACAGGTGAGATTTGCCCCAACCTGTCAGAAGAAAGCAGGCCAATTTTTTTTTTACCTACTTGCCTTCAACTGCATTTTAGCCATGTGTACCGTAAGTGTCTGGTGTATTTATTTTTGTCCACACCTTCAGCAAACCCAGAGCCAGCACTGGCTGAGGTTAAATGAAATTACTCCATTTCCTACTGTAGGCAAAGGCTTTCTTAGAGGTTTTAGAGAACTTATTTCTAGGATGTTGAAATGCTAGTGAGGTAAATGAGATCTATGTTTCATGGAGACTACCAGGAGAGATTTTCTGTCTCTGGTCAAAGCAGTGGGAAACATTTTAATCACCTGTATCATCATCATGCTATTTCTGAGAAAAAATGCTTTGTAAAGAGGAAGATGTTGTCACATGCCCAAGCACTAGTCATACTACTAGCATAGCATTAAATCTATCTTTATAATCTCATTTGAATGCCCTTTCATAAAACGTTTTCTGTTTACTTGATTCATCTGCGGCTTTGTAAGCCGTGTTATCTTCGTAGAATACAGCTGAACTGAATGAGTCAGGGTGGTGATATCATGGTGGTGATATGACTCAAGTGGGTCCTAAGTCAACCTTAGAATCTTTGGAAAATCGGAAGTAAAAGCTGGAAGCAGAGAATGAAGCGCACAACAAACCAATGCAGGGGTAGAGAGCAGAAAAATGAGGGTTCACGCTAACCTGCTCCCCTGAGGAGAACAGGTTTATTTGCCTCTGGATCCAGACACAGATAGTCACTACAATAACCCAGCCCGGACAGGATGGACGCAAACATCCAGGTACCCACAGTCTCACCCAGCTTAAGGTTTTGGTCTCGCTCGTGAGTTTTTGTCAGCTCCCATTGAAGAGGAACGGAGGTCTCCCAAGCGAGGTTCCCCTGCCGTAGGTCTGGGCCAGCATTTCCTCTGGAAAGCAGTCGGCAGATGCTGTGAGGACCTCTGACCTCCAGGTGTCCTGTCAAAGCCAAAGACAGGGAGGTGCGATCACGGTGCAGGTCCCCCTGTTCAGGGTGCTTGTGGAAGGAAAAGCGGTTACAGCCGCTACATCCTCAGCTCTGGAGACGGCTGATGGTCAGTTCTTGCCACTGCACAGCCCTCAGCAGGCTCTCTGGTCTGTCCTGACCAGTGACCACAGATGAATAACATGCGACCTCATTGCCAGCTTGGCCCACCCCCCTGGCAACTCTCCTCAGTAGGAGCTGGGTTATTGCCTTGGTAGAGAGGTTTTCAAATAGTTTTGACAATTGCAATCCAAATGCAATGGGAATGAGAAGGAAGTTCTGGGGGTGGCTGGACGTAAAGCTCACTGTGGCCACCGAAAGCTGGTATGGCCATGCTCAGCGGTACTGCTCAGGGGTATCTGCACCTGCACCCTTGGCTGTTTCCTTCTCACAGCCTGCTTTTGCTTAGGTCTGTGCCACTGCTGGCTGGAACTTTACTCCCAGGGAGGCAAGAAGGCAGGGGAGGAGAAGCAGCGCATGTTCAAAATGGAGCTGCCGGCCTGGTAAAGAGGCAAGCTCACTGAGAAACAGTGAATTGCCTAAAAGCATTTTTCATCAGCATTAGTGTCCAAATATGCTCGTGTCCTGAGTCTTCATTTTAGTAACAAAGTCCACACTGAGATGTCAGTGCTTGCCTTAAACCTTTTTCCTCCAAGCTGGCTGCTCATGTTCCCAGCATGTTCAGTGGCTCCTTGCCCTTCTCTGTCACGGGGCTTCAGCTACACTGGGGGGGTTACCCTTCATTGTGAACATAATTTGCTGAATGGAAAGATGGCTCTTGTAGTTTGACTCACCTGGTAATGAAGCTGTTAACACTCCGGTAGGCACAAACGCATGCAAAGGTAT
This sequence comes from Aquila chrysaetos chrysaetos, assembly GCF_900496995.4. Classification (NCBI taxonomy): domain Eukaryota; kingdom Metazoa; phylum Chordata; class Aves; order Accipitriformes; family Accipitridae; genus Aquila; species Aquila chrysaetos. The sequence continues at coordinate 16,660,731 of NC_044029.1, read as the reverse complement.
GACCTAGCAGTGTCCTCTACCCACTTGGATGCAAAGACAAGGCTGGCTGGCTGCTCTACTTTCCCATCTTTGGTGGTACATGATGATTAAAAGGCACGTTATAGTTTTTCATGTACCCTGGAGCAAACCATGGCGTTGCAAATGTATTGGAAAATGGCAGCTGGAACAGATTTGCCCTGTCAAAGCAGTACAGAGGAGTACAGTGTAAGCGTAAAGCTTGTATCTGCAGGCAGGTACTATTTTTTTCATGACATGTTTCCACAGTGCTTAGCAGAATGAGCTCCATTCCTCCGAGTATCTAGGAAGTCCCATGGTGTAAATAATGCTAACAGGCTATGGGCACACGGAAATGAGGAACATTTTCCCCATCCAGACAGTCTGTTGTAGCTCAGTGTAATCTGCTTCTGAGGGAGACTGTGGCTATTTTTAAGACAAAATGATGTTTTTCTTGGTCTTGTGTTCCAGCTAAAGACACTGTAATGGAAAGGTGATAGATTATATACTCAGTTAATGGACATCCCGCTGCAAAGCTTCCAGCAAGTGCAGTCTTTGTATAGAATACCAAGGGAAATGTTTTCTAAATTCCAGTTGTATTTATTTACTGCTGGATCAAGAAGAGAACTGTATTGTATTATTAACTAGTTCCCTGGATTCTTATTTTCCCACGGAATGAAAATGACACATTTAATTTCTATAGTTTATTTTAAATTTAAAATAATTTATAAAGCTGAACCTGCGGTTTGAGGGTATCCATAACAGTTCCTCATTTCAGTGCAATATTTGAGTAGGCAAGTGCTAAAAGAATACTTTATATATATATATATATATATATATATATATATATAACTGAACAAATAGCAGACTATAACTCACTAATTTCAGTATACTAGGGACAGTTTCATCTACAGTGCCAAATTCTCCTTCTGGCTGCACTAATATATTTATATTTATTTCACTGGCTAACTGAGTTTATATATACAAATATAACACACTTTTCTTTAGGTTAGGTGAACATATATAAATACCTGACCTGCATTATTTCATTTTTTACATGAATTTTTAAGACTGAAAAGCGTCTTCTCAGCATGAGAAGTGATCTCATTTGACTTTAGATCTGACCCCAAATAGGAAATGGAATACTTGTGGCCTGATACTTAATGCAGTGTGTCTCATTTTCCAGGTGCATACATCTGGTCTTTAATGGCCATTTTATCAGGACTGCATCATTTCATCTTGGTCCTTTCACCACAAATATTTGATTGTAATAAGATCTGACCGTGGGATGTGTCATCTGTAGTATTGACTACATAGAACGGCTTGGGTTTACTATTTCGCTCTTCAAGGGATCCCATGTGCTGTTAGGGATGACAATTCTTTCATGGCAAAACATTGCTGACAAGATATTGTGCAAGGAGATTTGCATGACCAAATATCCTGTGAGTAGTCCAGCGGTTAGGATAGGAAACAGAGAGTCAGGATAGCCTGGCTCCATTCCCACTTCACATACTGACTCACTGCGTGACCCTGGGGCAAATCGCTTAGGCTGGAATTTCCAAAGGGTGAGATGCACCGCTCCCAGGGAAAGCCAGGCAGAGCTGGGTGCCCGACTCCTCTACATCTCTTGGAAAGCCTCAAGTGCCAACCGTTCGGCACCTCAGTTTGCCCGCATTAATACAGGGACAAGGTTTATAAAGCTATTTGGGTCCTCTGGCAGAAATTGTTTATTAAGGAAATGATAATCATGGCATAAATATGTAGCCTTTATACCGACACATGCTATTTGGTAGGTACAAGCAGATGAACAAATCATCTCCTTTGCTCCTTGAGAAATGCAGTGTAGTTTGTTCCTGTTCTATTAAGAGGATTAGTTAAAAACACTTAGGGATTCTCAAACCCATGTTTCCAAACGTAGTTTGCCTACAAACCAGCAGCTACAGGGCTTCCATGGCAGTAGCAGCTCTTGGTCCCGCGGCAGCTGATCCATATGGGCTCGGAGAGGCACGGCTTCTTCTCTACTGCATCACTAGACTCAGTCTAGGACCCAACACTGTTCTCCCCCGCCTCATCAGACCATGACCGAAAATGTACCCGGGCCCTCTCATCCTCCGCTCTCCCCCCCTCCAACCCATGGAAACGCCAATCTTGTACCCTTGCTGTTCACCCAGTCAGACATCTCAGCCTGCATCTTTCCACCGCTTCCCACCTTGCACTCTCCTCTTTTATCGCCCTGCCCCGCTTTTATGTCCTACCAGGAGATGCAGGTGCTGGCACTAGTGGGGTTTTTACAGAAGCCACGAAGGCAATAAGGTGTTGCTGGTCTGCTGCTGGATGCATGAAAATGAGCATGTGAATACGCTCATGCCAGAACTTACACAATTATCTCCACCTACACTGCTGGAAGCTGTCTGCGGAGCTCGCTCCAAAGCAGCTTGCACATCACCAGGGAACCACGATGGGAGGTGGTCCCTGGTAAGCCACTGGGTTTGAGTGGGCACACTGCTACAGAACTTTTTTTTTTCTCTTAAAAAGCAAACAAAAAATCATAATATGGGAGATTTTTACACACAGGGTGAATTTCAACCAATGTTTTTGTTTGGAAATGGCAAAAGAGAAAAGGCAACTCTTCAGATCAAAGTGAAACCCCGTGTTTTAAAATTTCTGTTCAAAGAGAAGTACTGGGCTTGAGAGGGCCATGATCTTTTATATTGTTGATGTTTCTAAGTTTCTATTGAAAAATGTGAAAATGCTCTCAAGAATGGCCATTGTCTAACTGGAATCTGTGATTGTAATGAAACATTTACATTATCAGCCAGCTTCAGTTGAAAATGTATGACAGGGTCATCTGATTCAGCACTGAGCTTGCGTCTTATTTAATTTGGGAAAAAAAAATCTTAAAAAAGAACAAAACTAACAGGGGCCCAAATCTTCCATGAAGGCAGCGCAGCTACTCCAATTTACACCAGCAAAGGGGTAAATCGACAAGCTGGGAGCTTGCCTACCTACGGCATCTGGTGTCTTCCCCCGTCTCTAGCTGTGATTCTGGAAAGACACGGGTCTGTTTTAAGACCCCTGCCATAGCTGCCAGCCCTGTGCTGACGTGTGGATACCACGGTGGGTCTAAGAGGGCACCAGACATCATGTTTACGCCCGCAGCCACTTGCTCCCCTATGGTGAGTTTGCTATCTTGGAGTCTTGCCTAGCTAGAGAGCAACGTGGAAAGGCGTCGAGGTCTTCTCACTAGTGGCTGGGAGACTGAGTGTGCTTGCATACATGACATTGTTCAGCCTTTGAGAGAGACACAAAGAGAAAGGAAAGGAAAACGTTAAGGTGAACAGCAAAACAAATGGAAACAAGGAAGCTTGGCTCAGCACTGAATGCCCTTTGCATGAAGCCAGGCAGGAGCGCAGAAGGGGAAGGATGACGGGGGGGGGGGGGGGGGGGGGGGGGTGGCGGGTGGAATTTGGCACTGAAATAACTTTTAGCTCACATAGAGTGAATTTCCTTTTATCACTAGTAGCCTGGGTCATGGAGACTCAGAGGAAACTATCCCATTCCAAATGTTTGATACTGAATATATTTGGCCGGCTGCTACTTCCAGATGTGAGTGGATCCAGTTTGTGCATTTGTCTGATAACACAGTTTGGCCCCCATCTTTGCTCTCGCTTACAAGCCCGGAGTACAAGCCAACCACCTGCTTGTTGCCCCAACTGCTGACCCACGCACTGCCGAACATTCTTCTGGTACATGTCGGAGCAGCTTAGAGGCTGCCGTCACTTGTGCCAACGCTCGGTATTTCCAAGGGGCTGCTACCGCACCTGGCTCATGGAGATGCCAAAATGCCTTCAGACTCATCCCTGTTATCATGACACTTGCACCGAGATGGCAGCAAGCAACATCCCTCTGCCTCCCAACACGGCACAGGCAACTCCTCCGCTCGTTCTCCTGCCGCCAGCTAGGTCTGTTCTAGTGCGAGCTTGGAGTAACAGAGCAGCGCAAATTTGCCCGAGATCAAAGATGATCTGGCCTCATCTCAAAGGTTATTTTTTTTAATCTCCGCTTTATCTGGTTACCCTGCCCGGCAGCTTTACAAGGCTTGTGAAGTCATGACCAAAGAGAAGCTGAAGCTCACTCGCACCCCCCTTGCTAGCGTGCTGCCTCTATCGCAAGCCGTCCAACAGCTCACTCCTTTGGCTTTGAAGAAGACTCAGCTCAGCCAGTATGAGGGAGGTGACTGGGCCGATAATTTATTAGCGCTGCAGCTGTGAGGCAAAGAAGTTGAGAAAACAGTTGTGAGTACAAAGAAAGCAGGGGGAGACTGGGTGTACTCTCCAGATAAGATTAATCCAGAATTTTACAAATTCTACAAATCTCTTGATACAGCAAACTCAACTCCTCCGGCAAAGATTTGATGGAGAGGGAAGCATTCTTTCTACTGGAACATATATATACACGTTTGCCGCTGCTATATTTGCTTGTTTGCAAAGCACGGTGGGCTTCTCCAGAATTTTTGGTGTCTACAAGTAAAAAAAAAAAGAAAATTGTTGTCACAGGTTATGACAGTCCTTGGAGAACAGCTTTATGACGGCGTTTTTGTGACACAGATAAAACCAAGCAAATTAGGGAACAGAGCAACTTTATTACATTCGAGGTCTTGCAAACCTTCCAGTGCACGTGGGGAATTTGTTACGCTGCTGACGACTTTCACAACTGTTTTTTCCCCAAAATTTTGTCTTGTATTGTACAGGCTTCTCAGTTCATGTGTTTGTTTAAATCTGCTGCGTGTATTAAAGCAAAGAGGTGGTTACGGCTGCTTTTTAGCATCCGTGTGGTAGTCAGAAGACGAGGACCTCAGCTGCCCAGCGTAGCGGGTTCTCTCGCTTCACCCCTTTTTGCGTGTTTGCGTGCGCGCGCGCGTTTATTTTGCGTGTCTGTTTATACAGGGGAAATCAGGGAGACCCGTTATGTCGCGAGCGCGAAAGCCGATGTGTCGCGAGCGCGAAAGCCGTTATGTCACGAGCGCGCCTCATCGGCGCGCACACGAACGCACGCCGGATCCCGCCAAAGGCCTGCTCGTGCCGGTCCGCAGGCGCTCCCGCGGGCCGAAGCAGACGTTTTCTCTCGAGTCCCTTCTGCCTCCTGGCAGGCTTTCCTCAACCAAAACCCGGCCGCAGCGGGCCGGACCTGCGGGTTCAAACCTGCCCCGGAGGCCCGAGTCCGGACGGCGGTTCCGAAGCCCGCTTCTTCCCGCCGTGCCCCCCCGCGGCGGCCGGACCACCCGCTCCCCCCTCACGCCGCGGCAGAGCGACCCGCCGCCCCTCCCGCTCGCCGCGTCCCGACGGCTTTTACCCACCGAGGCCGCCGGGCTCACACGCCGAACTCGCCCCCCCCCCCCCCCCAGGGTCGGGCCGCTAGAGGGGGACCGGGCCCGCGCCTCAGCGCGGAACGGCGGGGGGGGGCGGGGGCACGGCAGCCGCCTCCTGCCCGGGGGGGGGGGGGGGGGGGTAGGTGCCGAGCCGGGCAGAGCCCCCCCCCGGCCGCCCCCTTTCAGAGCCCCCGGCCCGGCTCTGCTGCCGGCGAGGGGCTGCCCGCCCTCACGCCGGGCCCGGGCCCGGGGGCGGGGGGGTCCGCCTGCCCCGGGAGGGCCGCGCTCACGCCGCTGCCCGAGCTCGGCCTCCAGCCCCCGGGGGGGGGGGGGCTGCGGTCCGAGGTGCCGGCTCTCGGTCGGGAGGCGCCTGGAGACACAAACGAGACCGACCCCCGCCCCGCGGGAACCTCCCGCCTCCCCCCGGCCAGTGTCAGTCACCAGTAAGTCGGGTTGAAACACTTTAATGTTTCTCCCAGCTAAAATAAAATATTAGCCGCCTCCCCCGCCCCCCGAAAAGTATTTTTATTGAGTCCTATTCCGCGTCGGGATGAAGACACTGAGAGCACCGCACAAAGAAGTCCCTATATATCACCCGGTCCGGTAGTCTAAACAACTGCGCTGGAAGTTTTCCAGCCTTGCCCAGTCAATGACCACAGACGTACTTGGAAAGCAATCATCATCATCATCATCATCATCATCACCACCAGCGGCAGCAGCCGTGTGACCCGGCCCTCCTGCCCCGCTCCTCCCCGGGAGGGTGACACGCAGGGACGGGCGGCTTTGCCACGTGCGCCGTCAGGGGGTCGAGTGCGCGATGACCGCACGTGGAGAGCCCACGACACAAGACAGAGGATGGGGTTTCATGGCTTCGGGGGCTAACTCACAGTCCTAGGAGACTCCTACAGCTCTTAAGGAACCACACTCGGCCGACTCCTAAGGATTAAGTTTATAAGTAATCAGCTATTAATAAGATTCTTCCATGTGTGTCTTTTTCATGGGAACCTTAGGAGAGACTTCAAGAACCCTCCAGAAGCAGAACCTTCCGAGATGAGACTCCGATGTTTAGGACACTGGATACAAGAGAGGAAGATGATGCCCCATCCTTCCAATAACATACAGTGACTATTTGGCATAATAATAGACCAGTTAATTAATTAAATATACCATGCAGCAGTAAATAAATGGATGGCATTTATTGTTCTACGCACAGGACTTGGTTAGACTGCAAGAGAAAAATTACAACAGCAAAGATCTAGGCCTGTGTCTCAGTTTCCTTACTGATACATAGGGGATAAATCTGCAATACTCATCTTCCTAACAGATTTATTGTAAGACAAAATGTATGAATTTGGAAAATGCATTTGTATTTTCAGAAAGTGACAAAGAAGTATGATGTAATGTATTCCAAAAAATCTTCCGTAAAACAGTATAGTTGATGTACCTAATTTGAGCTGACAAGTTTTGCATCGGTTGTCATACTTAATCAGCATATATCAACCATTCTGAAATGTAAAGTGGCATAAACAGCAACTTACTCCTAACTGGTATCATACAGATATTGGAAGTAATAATACGTTTAGATTCCTTTGGCTTTACAAGGCATTTAGTAGTGATAAGAACAAAGAAATGATAAAGTTGCAGGGTGAAGCTATGAAGTGTCTGGTGGAGCTGTTCATAGCAAACCTTTTATTTTTGGAAACTATCCTGCATAAACATTGCACCCTTAACGATTATTCATGCCCAGGTATTTAGACCTGAAAATTGCAATAATAGCGTCTTATGTTCTTTGTTTTTTTCCTCTAGGATAAATGGGGGTGTGTTTGAATGTGTGTGTGCAGGTGTGCACACGTGCACATGTATGTGAGCCAGTAACATCGAGACGGTGTCTGAAGCTTCTAGTGAGAAGGACAAGTTCAACAGACAAGCCTTACATTTTGCTGTCATTGTTGCATGGCCTCTGACCTTTCTTACCTTAAGTAGAAGGAATTCATTGGCCTAGGCCATGTCTGGTTCCCATGAAAATGAGTCCTTCCATGTACACATTCCGGCTTCTGCTCACACATTTTGGAATGAATTCCTCCCTGCAGAAACGCTGAGAATCACATGAATGCATCAAAAAGCTGGTACCCCTCATTTGGAACAATATCGAATCACAGAACAGTTTGAGTTGGAAGGGACCTTTAAAGGTCATCTAGTTCAACCCCCCTGCCGTGAGCAGGGACATCTGCAACTCGATCAGGTTGCTCAGAGCCCTGTCGAACTTGACCTGGAATGTTGCCAGGGATGGGGCATCTACCACCTCTCTGGGCAACCTCTGCCAGTGTCTCACCACCCTCATCGTAAAAAATTTCTTCCTTATATACCTAGTCTAGATCTACCCTCTTTTAGTTTAAAACCATTACCCCTTGTCCTATTGCAACAGGCCCTGCTAAAAAGTCCCTCCCCATCTTTCTTCTAAGCCCCCTTTAGGTACTGGCAGGCTGCTCTAAGGTCTCCCCGGAGCCTTCTCTTCTCTTCTCCAGGCTGAACAACCCCCACTCTCTCAGCCTGTCCTCATAGGAGAGGTGTTCCATCCCTCTGATCATTTTTGTGGCCCTATATGCAGCTGACAGTCTTAATTTTGGCACCCTTTTTTTAAAAATATAATGTTTTATTTTACGTAGCCCTATATCAGAACAATATCTACAGTAATTCAACAACCTTAACTTGCAACAGACTCACTTCATCCCATATGAAGTAAAGATAACAGAGACCTCCCTGTTTCCTACTGCGTGGCTGTAAATATTGTATCCAGTATTTCTCTACCCCCTCTAGACCGCATGTCTAGACGTACACAGCAGAAAATCCCTTTTTGAATGTATTGGACACCACTTGGTGTGGCTGCTGCAAAATGAAATTTGCCCAAAATTGCTCCGTGTAATCAGTATCTTGACACTCCACTGCGTATGTTATGGGATTGTCACAAAGCCTCTGATTTCATCACCCCACAATGAATGTGGTTGCAGCAAGTAATCTTAATACCCAGTAAAATTATTTTACAGACATGAAAAAGCTCTCTTCCCCCTGGTATTGAGGAATTTGTGGGTAGGGCTTTGCAGACTTGCAATATTTAAATGAAGCTTATAGACAAAACAACAGATATGTTAAACACTTCTAATAACATGGTCAAAAACCACATGGCTCCTCTCAAAGGCAATCATGGAATTTAAACAGCAAAATAAGGTTCTCGATTAAGTATGGAGTCATAGGGGGAGACCTTATTATATATAATTACTTGTAACACACCTGAATACTTTTAACACAGAATCTCATTACTTTAAATAGTTGCATTTCTCCAAACAACAACATAGATTAGCAAACAGATTAGTGTGTTTACTCAGCTTTAAAACAAAGCATTCTCTGAAGTCAGTGATGACTGTCGCTTTTTATGCCACCCTGTTTTTCACGAAATTGTAGAGCTGTGATCCACAGCAGCATAATTTTACTTGAAAGAAAACATCAGTATTTTGACCATTTTGTTCTGAAAGTATTAACTGTGGTTTTCATGTTAGCCCTTTTGTTTTTCTTTCTTTCTCAGCATCTTTCCTTACATCTTTGGTAAAGCAATCGCTAAAACATTAAATGACCCTAATAAAACCTAACCCAGGTTCAGAACTTTCCTAACAGACTAATTCCAGTTTGTGACTTCACGGTAATTTGGAAGGAGCTGTATCACGACTGGTAGGAACATCCCCCCACCCACATACACACACACCGTTCTGCCCGTGAACATGGGAGCAGAGCTGCCCCTGCTGCCTATTTCTTTGAGGTCAGCCCAAAGCTCTGTCCTTCCAATGCCCCACTCAGTAAACTGCATTTTACAATTATTTCCTTTGCCTTAGAGGAAGTGGAATAGCAGCCACAGGTATCCTGGCAAAATCCATGAGAAGGTGTATGTTAGAAGTAAAAGAAGTTATCTTCAGAGAAATATCATGTATGGCCCTCAGGATGACTTCTGCAAACCTGGAAAAGGATTCTCCAGCCGGGTCTCTTCTGGAGCTTTGCTGCTATGGCTCTGCTGGGAAGACTTTATAGCCCAGTCTAGTCCTAGTATAACACCCCACTTACTCAATTAAAGGGCTTCTCAGCCATTCATCCTCCCAACGCTCCTGAGACACATGGAGTTCAGCAGCGTTACTCATGCGATGCCGTTGGAGAGACAGGAGAGAAGGAGGATGATCTGCCCAAGACCCGCAGCCGGCCCGTGGCAGAGCCCAAAGTAGATCTGCTCCCAGTTTCTGCTCGCTGTTCCAGACCTTTCTTTTTTTTGGCACACCCCCAAACTCATCCTGCGGTTCATGAACCTTAACAAACCCTTCAATGAAGCTTGCCTGGATTTTGGATTCGTAAAGAAATTTGAAACCAAGGCAAGGCTTTGTGTTGGTGTGTGCTGCGCTGTGAAAATTTCACATGCCTGTTTTTCACCCCACTTGTTCAGCCATAATAGCACGGCACAGCGGGTCAGAAAACTACAAGTTTTACTGGATGGCCCGGTTTATAAGAAGAAGGTGGTGAGAGCGGCGGGTATAGAAAATGGGTTTTCAAGAGTTTATGAAAGTTACCACTTCCTTTGGGAATCCACATTCCTTGCAGAATCTATTCCTATTCCCACCCATACAATCCCTTTGTTTTTACTGCAGTGGTCCTGTGTATCTAAGAATTTGGCACCATGTATTTGTTAAGAGACTCTTCATGCGTAGTTTGAATTGCTCATAAAATCCTGTTTTCCGCAACCTGTATGGAGAAATACAGAGTAACTAGGTTAACTGAAATCAAAGGAAAGCAATTTTAAGTCTTTCATAAAATTTTAAACAAGAAACAATAAAGGGCTCTAACAATAGTGGTTTTAATATGTCTGTGCTGGTGCACTCTTGAAACCAGTTTGCAAGCCAACCGTGAAAATGTGCAGTCTGAAACATGTTTTCTGCTTGCACTGAGGCAACCAGCCTGCTAATCTTCATCCCAAATGTAGACATATACTGTAGAAAGCGCACAGCCTGTGCAAACTCTTACTCAGCACAGTAGTCCTTATTTATTCCCGTGGGGCTTTTTACTGCTACCACTACAGTCTATAGATTACTAGATCAGTGGGAGCAGCGTTAGATCGTACATAAGCTCAGGTCCTACGTTGTTGTTCTGAGGAGCAAGAGGGCACAAGAAGCTCTTTTACTTTCCCTTCGTAGCCTGTTTGCGTTGTCGTTTGAGGAACAAAGCTCACTGTCAAACCGCCATTTTAAATTTTATTGTGCCTCCCCAAGCTGTGCTAAAATGGAAGGTAAGCAATCTGCCTCAGTCACAGTGTTGCTGTATTTTTCATTTTCTCAGTGCAGCGAAGGTGGTAGGCAGACATCCGCTTTCAGATCCAATTGTGCTGACCGAAGAATCCACCAACTCTGGCTGCTTCACACTTCCCACCATCTGGTCAGCACTCCCCAGTTCTGCCCGCGGAAGGACTTGCGGGAGAGTTTAGGCAACCCACGGCAGACAACGGCTGCTGGGAGGGCTCAATGCACTTCAGCAGCCATCTGACTTGAAGGAGACTCTTTGTATCCCACTGCTTAGCTCTTTTTGTTAGCCATATTGGTTGGTCTTAAAAAAAAAAAACAACAAAAAAAGACACCACCTCACCCTACAGAACTTGCAAGAACGTTGCTTACGTTCTTACCCACTGCTACAGCAACATTATACACAGGTAGGTAGGTAAGTGGGTAAGTAGGCAGATAGATAGATAGATGATGGATAGATAGATTTTTGTTGTCCTGTAAAGGCACAGTCTTAAAACAAAAGCTACCGCACACTTACACAAGCAATCGCATCTCCTCACGCTTTTCTCTTAATCTGTATGTAAACATCCCAGAACAGGCTGGGGTGCACAAACTTTTCTGTCTAAGGAAGCTTGTCCATTTTCTCCACCTCTGCCTTTCAATTTACTGAAGAATTCATTTTCCACTTCTTCCCCAGAATACAGCAAACACAACAGGGAGAAACGTCTTGCCATTAAAGGGGGTCAAAGTAATCACTGGAGATGCACACAGTTCAGGTGTGTTTTGATGATTCTGGCATGAAACCCATTGATCTGACCACTCCTTTTGTCCTGTTTTCATTCTTCATGACATACGTCGTGGATGGTTAGCACATTTTGTTTCAAGTTTCCTGCTCCCTTATTTTATCTCCTCCCTTGTATGAACACAGTAGTTACGAGAAGATATTTACCATCCATACGTCGCCCCTCCAAGGAGAGCACATCAGGCACAGCTTTCAAAGGCATACAACATGAAACAGTATATTAGAAAGTTTACTTTACTCAGAATTGTTTGTTGATAATTTTACTCTCTGAGATCTTTCTTTAACAGACTATTTTTGACAGGCACCTTCACGACAGCTCTGCAGCATCTAAACTGAACTGAACATTCTGCTGCATAAAATGAAAACCACAATCAACAGCAGCAGGACATCCCAGCAGCCCAGCAGATCAAGGAATTTTTTTCTTAAATCTTAGCAACTTTCTGACTCCAGAGCCATATTTTTATTTTCTAAGGGTATCTCTAATGCTGATATTAATTTAACTTCAAGCATTCAGTCAGTGCACAAACCCCGCTCTTGCCAGTGAAAAGACATCTGAAACAACATTTTCTGCAAAAGGATAATTAATGCAAAGTTATTACAAGGCTTGTTCAGAAACGGTAGCATTAACCACAAGAAATTTTAAGTGCGTTTCTTTTTTTCTTACAAAAGATAAAGGTTGCACATAAGTTGACCCATCACAGACACAGATTATGATTCCCAATTCTGTATTTTTGTTTTAATTATGATTTTAATGTGACTTTTATGAATCACAATATCAGAGCTGACTGCAATGAATAGGGACATAGAGGGCTGTCTAAACCCTTATAAGTGTGCTGAAAGTTTCTTTTGTCTAACACACCGGCTAACTTCTTGATTAGATAAAGACCTAAAAAAACTCCTCCAGTGGAGAAGATGGCAATCAAATGTGGAAATCTTCACTGTACCGAGCACCCTGGGGTTTGCTAAATATCTGCAGATCTGCTTGTTGTAAGTGACAATGTTTATGCTTGCAAGTGAATTCCAAGATAGCCTGGCTTCCTTGGGGTTTAATCTCAGCCTTTTTTTGTTTCTCTGATTAGTTGGAAACTGTAGCAGGTCACCCCGGCTCTTTGAAGAATGCAGGGTCTCATTCCAGGGTGAGGCCCAACAAATTTGTGAATGAATGAAAAGTTAATTGAGGAAAAGAGTAGAGCATACTTCAGTCATAGTTAATTTAAGCAAAGCTGATAAGTTAGTAAATAGAAACACCAGTGTATTCTTTCAAGTAGAATTTTTGCTCTTACTGATATCTTAGGTGCTGTTTCTCTGGCCCTTTTAAAGATTGGTGCTTGTCGTAGACACTTTATTATCTAATCTTCTGCCCAAGAAGAGATTCTGTAGTGTTGAGTAATTACAAATAGATTGAGCTCTGTTAGAAAGTACAGTTACAAAAATAAAAGGAAAGCTTATGCCCTATAAACTTTGTGATTTATTTTTACTTTATCTTCTTAAAAGAGTAGGTTGGGTTTTTTTAGTAACAAACATTGTGGAAAATAACATGAATGTCATATGTCATCATTTTTTAGGAAGGTGAATGAAACTGTTGAATCCTTCTGGATCTTTATTGTACTAGAAATGTCTTTTGCAACCACTTCAGGATTATGGTAAAATATAAAAATGTAATAACGGCTTAATAAAAGGCATCTATTAAATTTAAAACTGTTATATTAAAGCTAAAAACAAAATGCAGAAAACTCATATGCAAGCAAATGAAAAGCAGTCTTTCTTCACGTGTAAAGAAGTGGAAGAGAACGCTGTATTTTGCTAGAGGAAAGCTGCTTACCTTAAAAAGCATAACTGTGAGCTATGCAATGAAGAAAGGAGAGCGGTGAAAAAGGCAAGGGCCACAGGCAGCAGCTTTTAAAGCCTCTATAGCAACATTTTTTATGAGTCAGAGAAGCCACAGCAAACAGCTGGAGATGGAATCAAACATTTCTTCAATTTTAAATATGCTTCTGACTTAGACAGAACTTGCCACCCACACATCTGAGAGCACCCTGCCATCACTAATGAATTTGGTCTCCTGCAGTCCTCAGAGGTGAGTGTTATCCTCACTCGGTAGATAAGGAAAATGGAGCAGGAAAAAGTCAAACGATTTGCCATACGTCACGCAAGAAGACTGCAGAAGAGTTAAAAATAAAAGATAGTCTCAATAAAGGCAGAACGAGTGAGGCTGTGGTACAGTTGTACTGGCAAACCTGAGAGGGAAACACGCTTCAGCGCAGCCGTAGGTGCCCGAAGTTGAGGACTGGAGGGTGTTTCTGAGCTCCGCTCCCATTCTCCAGACCTGGCTTCAGCGGGGCTGAGATCCTGCTCCCAGGTGCTGCAGAGTGACACTTTGCGGAGTGGCTTCAGGTTCGACACGGTCTCTCCCTGCACATCAGCCGCTTGCCTGTCCAGGGTGGTGACCATGACACAGATCTATATAAAGCATTGGAAAATAAGGAAAAGCAAGAGGTCTTAACTCCTTAGACACAGTACTGAAACTTTGTGGATTAATTTGATTCTATTTCAGGTCTAGATTAAGCTCACTGAATTGGATTTTAAAATCATAGACGAAAGAAATATGAGAGTCCAATTCATGGATGTCCCATGTACAAATTTTGCAGGTTCCTAATGGAGCCCTACATGAGCCCACGTCTTCTTCCTTTCCATCTCTAGCAAAGGGAATGACTGCAATTCACACGCGGTCTTTTGGTTTCCCCTGTGAAGAGGTGGGCCTGCTGATGTGAGTGACTAGACGTTGCCCTCCATTGCTTTATATTTGTGTATGTGCATATGCACAAGCTAATCTGCAACAAAACTTTATTTGGGGGTCCCCTCAAGCTAAAAACATTACAGCTGCCATCGCTTTTACTAAAAGAGGAGCCATCTGAGCCATTACAAATCCAAATCCTAACACATGACGGTGTTAAAGGTGACAGGTACAAGTCCACTGCTTACCTGTACACAACAGCTACCTGATGAGTAATGAAAACCTTATTTAATTAATGTATAATCATATAATAACACTTGCAATGTGTTCTAAAGATATCTACACTGGCAGAACTGGTTTCAGGGATGTGAGAACAGGCCTGAGCTCCCAAGCCTAGTTAGGCAGCAGTTCAAGACAGGCAAAGCTCAGGAGGAGGAGGAGGAGGGAAGAACCTGTGCCTTAGCCTCTGCTCGACTCCACCCTGCGTCTAAGGCACTGAGTCTCCAACCGCACCTTACCACAAATCTAAGTGACTAAAACCCTCCCACACACCCTATTTACTAAGTTAACCAGTTTAACTTTTGTGCTTAAAGGATGCTGGACACAGAAGACATTGTTAGTGCTGTCAAGGGGGTTACAAACCAGCTACTTTGCTGCCCCGGAGCTCAGCTGAAGCAGGTATTCGTCTTACAAAAATAGAAACAAGAGTTGCACTCTTTCTGCTGATACCAAGACACCATTATCAGCAAAATAAACAGCAACTGATGAAATGAGAAGCTAAAGTTTTAGCTGCAGGGACAACTTCTAGCAGCCTTAGGTCATGTTCTGTTTCAATAATTGTGGTCAGTCCTACGCATAACCGCAACTAACTAGCATGATTTTAATCATTTTTCACCACAGATACAAAGTACAAAGGTTTGTTTAAAAATATGCTGATTAAACGAGGAGTGAGCCCGCTTCAAAAGCCTTTTCAAAATTGCATACGTGGGTCCAGACCCCCCCAAAAAAGGCACCTGAGAGTTGCCTGATGCAGTGTTCTGGTGTTAAGCCCCTGCACTCCGGAGTGCAACGCAATACACGTCTCGACTACGATGCTTGCTGCTGCCGCTGCCCCAAGGATGCAGGTTCCTCCCCGGGGACCCCGCGCAGCCCATCGCCCCGCGCAGCCCTCCCTAACCCTGCTCGCCCTTCACGCCTTCTCCTGAAACGCAAGGAGGGCTCCCCTTCACCTGGAGACCTCAGCTTCCCTCCGGGCGGCTGGTTACTAAGCCGTGGTGCCAATATGCTGCCCTGTTATGGTTAACCTAGCGGAGGTTAGTTCATTTACCCAGGCGGGGAGAGTTAGGTTTAGTCCCTCCCTTACCACGATGGGGCTTACACCCACCTCCTGCCACCCAGCCTCAGCCCAGCCGAGAGCAGGAGCCACCAGGGAAAGGCTCCGGCTTCCCCACCGTGGCGCGGGCAGCGTCCCGGCGACCAGCTGGGACCCGCTCGGGCTGTATGTTACCCGCTCGCCAGCCAATTCAAAATAAGTAAGTGCTTCTAGAGCCGGGGACCAGAACATGGTGCTCTTCTGTCTGAAGCCCATGAGGCTTTTATACCTTCCCCTTCCTCTGCTGTGGCTGCAGATGGCTTTTGTGAGAAGCGCGGTCCAGGTGGCAGGCGGTAGGTGTGTGCCGGCCGGGCAGAGCCCTCCCGAGGAGCAGCTGCTTTAATTCACCTTTTGGCCGTGTGGCTGGGACCCCAGATGTCGGCGTGGAGGGACGTCACCGCAGCCCGGACCGGGCAGAGGTTGGGCAGCCTGCAGCAGCGGCCCTGCTGCCTCCCCTTCCCCCCGCCCCCTCTTTGGCCCCCAATGGCTCCAAATGAGAAACTCGGGAAACCCAGGTCCTGGGAGTGGAACACAAAGCACATGGAGGAAAGATGCTGCGCTCATGTCTGCCACTGCCTTTTGCTCTCCTTTTGAAAAGAGGGAATCTTTGGAGGCTTTGTTGTATTGCCCTCTTTCTTTCTCCTCTCCTTTTAAAGGTTTAATCCTTATTTCCATAGCTTCCCTGCTATCCACTGCGTTGGTGTGTTTTTTCTCTATAGCTGGAGAACGCATATTTTATTTATTATAGCTTAAGACACTCAACTTTTAAATTGCAAGACCTAATTTCCCTTCAATTTTATTTCCCTTCTAAACTGCCTTCACCCACCCCATCCCCCAGCTGTGGCAAGGAGTGCTGCTTATCCTGGGTCCAAACCGGCTCGGCTCGGCTCGGCTCGGCTCGGCTCGGCTCGGCTCTCGTCTCCTCTCCTCTCCGCTCCTCGCTGGACTAAGGCGAGCGGGAAGCAAGGCAGTGGGGGCAAGGGGCACACAAGGAAAGGACGGATCAAGCCCTGCGTGCAGAATTCAAACAGAGACCCCGCAAAGAAGCCAGCTCAATTTAAACTTTGACCTTTTCCCTCTCTCTGCTGTGATACACAACAGGCACTTACCAAACCCAAGCTGGTGAAATAACAGCCTGTTTTGTTTTGTTTTGTTTTGTTTTTACTAATGATGAAGCTGTGCCAGAGGAAAAGTCAATCTTTTCGATCTTTTGTAAAGCCAGCAAATGTCTCCATGTTACCAGTTTAGCTATAGGTGTGAAAAATATTTACAGGGTTCTATTTAAAACTAAATAAAAATAAAATAAAAATCAGTGACTGAGTCTCCTTCCACCCTCAAAAATAATAAACCATGCCTTCCATTCACTCTTCTTTGAAAGTTTTCTTCTTTTAGGCATAGAAAACTGTAATTCCCCCTGGGCAATGCACTTTTAGTTATAGCTACCACTTTGTTTTTTGGTTTTAATTACAGATTCAGTGCTTAACAACATTATATTTTAAATTAGTTGAGTTCTCTAATTCTTTTAATTTCTTTTATTTTTTAGGTCTTTTAAAAGTCAACAGGATAAGTCTTTTACGTCTCTCAGTCAGTTAAGGAAAACAAATGCCATTCCTACTTGATGTTCTTTAAGCTTCAGTGATTTTGTTATTTTAACATCTCTTAAAAGTAAAGAACTTTTCAAGATGTCAATTCTCCCACCAATAAAGTTAATTAAAATGTACATTTAAATGAAAGAGATAATTAATTCACACCATTCCATTTGCTTATTACTTGACAGTCAGGGTGTATTAAAAGCTCAGACCTGTGAAAAGAAAACACAGAGAAAGAGGCACAAATAAAACAATCGGCATCAAAATATCATTTTCTGTCACCATTTTCCTATGTTCCTATAATAAAACTGTCAACTGCGTGAAGTTATTTTCTGCTTTTTATGAGCATGGATTATCCTCACTTTCCAGTGAATTAATTTCACTGACACTGTAAATTTTTGTTTGTGCTCGTTTTTCTTTTTAATTTTAGAAGTCATGATAGTTATGGCTATTTCTATATTTAAACATCCCCCTCACCCACCCACACCCCTGAACGGCCGCCTGGACTATCAGTAACTTTTTCCAGTTAATTCTGTATAACAAGTCAGTGTTTCCTTTGTTTGAAAGGTGACTTCTAGAACCACTCACTTCCAAATAGGAATAATACCCATTTCGGGGTTATTATTATTATTTTCTTTACAAAAAAACTGAGCCGTTTGGGATTGTGAATGGAATGTGTTTTGTTTCAAGGCAAATAAATAATGTTTGTGGAAAGTCTAATAATTAGCAAACCGCTCTTTTCTTGTGCAGGGGGCTGTATTGATTGGGGCGCAAACTCCCTCCGGTAAAGCTGGGCAGCGCTGGCCTTTCGCTGGCCGGCTGACTAATTCCTACGCATCTACCATCACCAAAAGAAAGGCACAGAGAAACAAAGTCGGTTTTGTCAGCAGCTTTCTCGGGTCCCCCTCGGCTCTGCCCGGAGGCACCTCCTTGGTGCGGGTGGGCACGGTGCTGCTGCCCGGCTCCCAGCTGCCCCCCCGGCGCTCCCAGGGCACACCCCGCTTTCCTCCCCGGATCCCCGAAGGAAATCCACAGCTTCCAAGAGGCTGAAGCCATGCCCCATGTGTCCGCCGAAGCCTCACTAGCAGCCTTCCCATCCTTGCAGACGGGGGAAGCAAGCCCCGGTAGCTGAAAAAAAGCAGGGGGCAAAGCATCACTTTTGTCCAGAGCATCATGGAGAAGCAGGAGTTGTCGCTTTGGTGTTTGGTAGGTTGCTTATTTTGGATGGAGAGAGAGGTTTGTGCAGCCCACCTGGGAAAGCAATACAGGTGATGAGAAATCTCAGCTTCCGCAGATCTCCCCCTTCACCCCCAAAGGCAATCGGATAAGCCCTCCCCGGGCTGCTTTCCAGGGAAGGACAGGCCAGGTTACGGAAAAGTGTGGGCTCAGCAATGGCCAAAACATCTACCTAAAGCCTCCTTTATGAAGCTGTTCTTCGGAAGCTGTGAGAAGTAGCTAAGCTGAAGAGCCTTTGTGGTACGAGCTGTCTTTGGCAGTGTGAACACAGTCGATCTGTTCTTGATTGCATGACTGGCTAGGAAATTTTGACTGCAAAGACTCAGTGTGACTGTCGAGAAAAAAAATGAGTAAAGTACAAAGGCTATTTTGGGCATAATAGCTAGTCATTCTGGACACTAAGGAAATACCCACAGACACACACATCACAGGAGGTTACATCTATGGAGATGCTATGATAGCTTATACTGTCTCACAGTTTCCATTAAAAAGTTCTGTTTTCAAGGATTTCATCATCCACCCGTAAACATTTACTCTGGGGCAAAACTAGACATAAGGTGTCCCTTGAAAAATGGGAAGAGAGCTGTAAAAAACCTACTACCCAAACCAAGTAATTTGATGCAAAGATAGTATTTTATTAGTAAAAGCTCTAACAAAAAATGGTTAGTAGTAGAATAACATAATTGTTTTCTGCATCTATACTTTCAGAGACCTTCAATATATTGTATCCTTTTGATATTCCACCTCCCATGTGGGATTTTGAAAGCATTCACAAACATTAATTATTTCAGAGTTGTTGTCAGATAAAGCAGAAATTATTCCGGTTTGACACATGAGGAAACCAAAGGCCAAAGAGATTCAGCTTGATAAAGGAAATAATGGCATAAGATGACATGAGTCCCAGTGTCACTAATTCTTTAACTTCCTTCTTCTGAGCATCATCTCCTTCTTCAGGTACAGATACGTGTCTCCTTGCCTTTGCAGCAGAAAAAATAAAGACAAATTCATTTGATTTTCATTACAATTTAGAACAGTACTGCAATAAATATGTGCTATATCACCTTTGAGACCACTGTACTCAAGGTTTTTGTCTCTGCAGTGAATGACTGACCATAACAAAAATAGATGTATTGTCATCCTAGAACATTTGAGCTTTAATCTTGAAAGCGGACAGAGTAATGCATTAGAGCTGCCAAAGCTGTGCAGGTTACAAGGGGCAAGGTGGTATCTGTCCTGGGAGGAGCTTTCCCACATTTACCTAAGTGGAAGCACCCTTCCACTTAGCACGGGTTGTCAGTACTGAACATCTTCAGAAACATCAATTCATTAAAAATTAAACAAAACCAAAACCAACACAACATTTCCACCCTGCGTGATTTCTTTTGAGTCATTAGGACACATTTCTCTCACCTTTGCATGCTTTTTTTCCACAACATAGAAAGGGATCTTGTGCTCCCTGATCTCCGCACATAAATAGAAGATCATTGGGCTCTGGGAGCTGGAGCTTCAGAAAAAAGACCCAAGTACTGGAGATGGGCAAATAGGAAACATTACAGTTCCACTTCAGATGGGCTCGCAACCTCAGATGCTGCTGTAAACAATTTCATTTCTGTCAAGCTCGCGACCCCACTTGTAACTTCTGTGACCCCACTTCTGGTCATGACTTTTAGTTTGAGAACTGCTGCTGGAGATACCGAATTGTTTATTTCAAACACCGTGCTCAGAGCTGCTAACTGCTCCCCCCCTGCCCTGCAACAAATGAAAACACCAGGAGTCGGACTCCAAGAAAGTTGTGAGATGGAAAATCTTTCAATATGGTCATTTAGAGCCTTTTCTTTGAGCCTACCTTTCTGTTTTAACACCTCCTCCCCTTCTGCAGGATGCATGCATGACAACTGCAGCCCCACTACCCGCCACAAATTTACAGTAAGCAAAGTAACGGTGACCTCCTCTGGAAAAGCTCTGGTAAAAAAGAAACGCAACACAGAAGCCATGTGCTATCTGATACTGTTGAGAACTCACGGCTTTTCCTTAATGTAGAAATTCCCGGTGATTGATGCCAGTCCAGCCCAGCCCACACCTTCCCCTTCCCCCGGCTGAACCCGCAGTGACTCCCTTCGCCAAGAGGCTCTGTCCGGGCCCCTGTTCCCAGAAACTGCTGGGAAGGGAGCATGGGGCTGGAAAGGTGGCTGCCCTGGCTCCCAGCTCCTAAATTTGGGATGGGTGTAGTTCCCACATCTTTCCAAACAGCCAGCCATGTGGTATACCTGTAGAGACCTTTTGTCCCCAGCTTTCTGGGGCATTATTGGGATCAAAACTGGGCCGGTACCATTTGGTGGAAGCGAAGAAAAAGGGAACCAGAGAGAGATCTGTTTTTCACAGGAGAAGGAAGATCTCTCTGCGTAAGAGCAGGGGTTGGGCTGTTCCTTGGTTTCTCTCTTTCCCTGAGCGCTGGCAGCCTGGGAAGTGGTGTAACGGGGCAGGAGCTAGTGAGCAGCCTGGGAAGCCTCCCCATGGGCAGGCTGCTGCTAATTAGAGCCAGAATCGCCTTGGCTCGCCAGCTGCCAACACCGCAGCACGTCTGAGTGGCGTGTGGCCTTCGGTGCTTCTTTATGATGCGTAAAGAAACCCCGGAATGGTATTTTTCTTTCAGCGCTAGAAATTCAGGTGTTGTCCGGCTTGGAAATCTCCCTGGCAACCAGGGAGCAAGGGGAAACAATGACATTACAAGAGCCAGGAGAGTGAAAGCCGAGCAACTGAGAACCATTAGCAGAGTTGCCAACTCTAATGGTTTTCCATATAGGCTGGAGGATTTCAGACCCTCTGAAGGGTTTGGAGGGATAAACTGGGTCTGGAGCTGCCCTGAGTGGTCCTTCCCTTTCTCCCAGCCGCCTCCTGGGGAAAAAGTCACCCAGAGGTGCTCCAGCTGCATCCCTTTAAAGGACCAGGTGCCCAAGGCTTTGCTTTCCAGCTGCCTATTCTCCTGCTCACCACTTCACAAGAGAGGGGATGCAATAGCGGGAGGCATACAATAAGTAGAACTAAAGAAATAATGGTAGCTAAGATAGCTGCTCAATTAATGAGCACACTAGGCTAAATGATGTTTGGAGGAAGGAAAGATAATTTTGGAGGCTGCAGGGATGAAGGAACTTTGCGCATGAAAATTAACCCATATTTATACAAGAGAGGAGTGCGTAATTACATTTCTGTGTAGGGGCTGGAGGAGTTCCTGGGGAGGTAGCGTGAATAACTGTAGTCCATCGTAACAGTGCTCGCATTTCCAGCTCGCTCTGCCAGTGCTGTGGGTAAAGTCGGGAGTTGGAACTGTGGCTGTAGGATACAGAAACTGAGCTAGAAATGGGTTATCTTTCCTCAAGGTCGCAGGACTGTGCACAGCAGCACTGCCCGGGGATTTGGGGTGAGTGGGGGTGGGAGAAAAGCAGCGAGTGGTTTCTCTGTGGTAAAGCACAATTTGCTAATTATTTCTTACAACAATGCCGTGAAGAACTCTTGTTTGAACAAGTAACCACAGTTCTGACGTATTATTCCAGGGACTTCATTTTGAGTTGTAGGTACCAGGCCTGATCACCACCTGGTCCTTGTATTACGATAAGTTCTTCCGACTTGCTTCATCTGCCATGTTACAGCCGTTTCTTTGTTTTGCTGATCAAAGAAATACTTATGGAATGGCAACTATTTAAATATGGAAGAAAAGTCTAGGATAATGGTAACTCGGTGGCGCAGACCCCGTAAATGGAGTTTTAAGTCAGTTCTGAAAAATCTCCCCTTGCTTTTCCCTAGCTATTTCACAGTTGCTCTGTATGTTAACATGTTCCACACAGGGGTCAGCAGTAGTTAACCATAATGAGGTAATTACAAGGTACATTGAGTACAGATGTATGTTAAGGGACATACATTAAGGATGTAGACTAATGGTGCTGTGGTGACAGCAAGTTCAAGGCTTGTAGTAATGTTCTGTACATTGAATGCCTTTAATATCACTTTTTTTTAAAGTAGGGTTTATCAGCTTTGTTTTTCCTGACTACTGTATGCATTACCACGCATATATTTATCTGTGTGTGCAGAAACTAATGATAGAGGTCAGGGATGTCAATCTAATGATGCAAAACAGGTAGTAGGTGTGTTTGTATTTTTCGGTCCAAGCTTTCTTTGTAGATTTAAAATGACCCCATCGCTGTTAGAATGAGAAAATACGTTTTTGTAATCTTTTCACGTGTGTGATTTTGAAAAAATAGCTGCAGAATAGGTGAAGAGGAAGCAATAGGAAAGTTGCTCAAGTGAAACAGCTGCACTGGCCGCAGAGAAGAGGAATAATGTGTGAAAGCAATTAAGAATGAAGGCTAAACATATGTTTACATCATAAGCACAGCTCTTGTAGATGTCTGAGCTACCTTAAGTGAGGTAGTGTGGGTTCTCCTGGTAGGAGGCATGCAGCAGCTGTAAAACTGGCTTCAGGTTGGCTAAGGCGCTACCTTGGGGGG
Source organism: Aquila chrysaetos chrysaetos (assembly GCF_900496995.4). Lineage (NCBI taxonomy): Eukaryota > Metazoa > Chordata > Aves > Accipitriformes > Accipitridae > Aquila > Aquila chrysaetos. Next base: position 16,637,828 of record NC_044029.1, on the reverse strand, counting down.
TTAATTTGTGCTGAACGATGCACTGCTGTGATATTCCAACTAGCAACACCTGAGCTGGTAGTTTAATACCAGTCCCCAAGCTACAGTGAAGTGCAGCTTGTATCCCTACAGCACTAAAGGCACTGAGGACAAATCCTGAATCCTCTTTTGGAGAGAATGAGGAACCTTGCCAAAGGTGAAGGATGTCGGGTTTTGAGCACTGAGGTGAAGTAGTTGTGCTTTGGGTCTTGGGATGGTTCGGTGTCGATCAGAAATCTCGCTCTGTAAGGATGTTGTGTAATTGTATTAATATGCACCTAACAATAAGATATTATCATGAAAGAGTAACAGAAAAATCTCATGAGGATATTGTGTATTCAGCGTGAGGTTTGAATAGTGTGTTGTTATCAATACAGGAAGTCCCAGGCTTAAGAAGGATAGTAAAACTATTGAAGAGCTTAACAAAAAACATCCAATGCGCTGAAAGAAGGTGCAGTAGAAAAAGCAGCATTCTGGTATTTAATTAAAAGACCACCACCAAGATGGAGGACGTGTTTTGATTAAACCGGCACCCTTAACTTGGGTGTTTTCCAAACTGTGTGCTTAACTTTACAACTTGATTCAACTGTGGTATCACTATCTTCAGTAATACATAATAGAAATTGTGTTATGCCTTACTGACAATTAAATCGCTGTAGGGAGAATGAACCTTTGCCTAAACCAACGTAACGGAGTGAATTTTGTGACGTGGGTACCCATTGTGACGCATACACGCGAGTGTACGCACGTACTAGGGAGGTGTAATTACACTTATATGAACGCACACGTTTAAAGCGGGACTCTTATTACCTTGCTAATGCAATTATCGGCATGAAACTACCGTTTTTAGTAATACTTAGAGACATCATCCAATTACACCTGCCTTAACGTTTCAAAGGGCGAAACAGCCAACAAAACCCCAAACCCTGAAGGTGAACGGAGCGTTTCCCACCGCGTACGGAGAGTATTTTTACAAACCGAAGGGGCAGAAATACCCGTTTCTTCTTAAACTGCAGCTTTTTCTTCAAGCCAGCGCTCCGAGGGCCCGGGAAGCGGCACCGAGGGCCGCCGGCAGCGCTGCGGCAGCCCCGTGTCCCGCGGGATCGGGACGCGGCGGCCCGGCTCCCGGCTTTATCCCGGGAAGCGGCAACCGAGGCGTTCTGCAGGACCGGGCCGGTCACAGAAATCGCTGCCAGCCCCCGCCCGCCGGGTTCCGCGGTTCTTTTCTTCCCCCCCCCCCCGCTCGCCCCGGGGCTCCTTGGGCGGAACGCCGCTACCGCCGGCCCCTCGCTCGGCGGGGGGGGGGGGGGGGGGGGCGTCGGGGCCGGGGCAGCCTCCGGGGCGGAGTGCCGGGGGGTGGGGGAGCTGAGTCAGGGCTTCCTATGCCGGTCAGCGGCGGCACGGCGGGTGCGGCCCGGGGGGGGGGGCGGCCCGCCCCCGCGGAAGAAGCCGCGGGGCGGCCGGGCCCTTAGTCACCGTCCCCGGAGCCGGGGGCGCGGGTGGCTTCCGAGCCAGCCCCGCGCCCCGGCGGCCGCCCCCTCGCAGCCTTGGGCGGGGGGGGGGCGGGCTGTCCTTCCCCCGGGCGGGTTTGTGTGTGTGACACCGCGGCCGCCCCCGGCCCGTCCCGTCCCTTCCCCCGAGCGGGGCGGAATCCCCCGGCCCAGCCCGGGGTGGGGGGGCTGTGGGGGGGGGGGGGGGAGCCCTCGCTGGGTCTGCGGCGGTGGAAGGCAATCGATCTTGTTTAGGAGCTGGTGCGCAGCTAACACTTCCTGCGGTAATTTGTGACCATGGCTATTGATTGTCCTCGTCCCGTTCGCCCGCCGCCCCGACGCCGCGCAGTCTGGGAAGGAGGAGCCCGGGCGGGGAGGGGGAGGAAATCCCCCTCCGCAGCCGCCTTCTTTGGGGGTCCCCGCGCCGCCGTTTCCCTTTTTCCTCCTTTTTTTTTTTTTTTTTTTTTTTTTTATGAATGGACTGGATACCCGGTGACACATTAACCGCTTTTTCTCGTTCTCGGAAAAAGCCAGCCGGCGTGCGACGGGTTCAAACCGAGTTTCAGCAACAGCTCTCCCCGCTCCACGCCGGCGGGAAGAGCTGTCCGTGTCCGTGGCACCGGCCTGTGCCCGCCGCTCCCCCCCCCCCCCCCGCGGGCCGGGCCGGCGAGTCCCGCTTCGCCCTGAGGCGACGGGGGGGGGGGGGGGGTTGGCCGGGGTGGGCGAGGCGGCGGGTCTCGGTGGCCGGGAGGCCCCTGCCCCGGCGGGTGGCGGGCAGCGGGGGCCGGGAGGCCAGCTGGAGGAGTTTCGGGGCTGGGGGCTCCCTCCCGGCGGCCGGGGAGGGGGATCCCCGCGGGCTGAGGCAAGGTCTGGGACCTCCGGCCCTGGGCTGGAAGGAGCCGGCGCCGCTCCCCTCGGTAAGGCACCCACCACCTCCCTTTTACCCTTTTAACCCCCCCCCCCCGCGGCACCCCCGTCCTCCTTCCCCTCCCGGTCCGTAGACTGTCCCGGCGGCAGTGACACACGCACACAAAGCTGTTTACCAGAGACAAAGGTAGAGGCTTTGTGTGTGTCCCCCCCCCCGGCCGGGCAGGGTGACACCGGCGGGCTCGGAGCCCCCGGCAGCCCGGGCAGGAGCCGCTCGCTTTGCGCCGGCACCAAACTTTTGCCACTTGCCCGTGGTTTTTTTTTCATTTATCCGTGCTCTAAATGTGCCCCCCCCCCCCATACCCTGCACCCATTTTTATTTTTCCTTGTTTCCTTTTAAAGATCGAGACGGTGCTAGTCGCCCTTCGTTCTTAACATGATTCATCTTCGTAACCTTCCCCCCCCCCGGCTTTCCTAGGCGAAGCGGAGGGCTTGGGGCGGGGGCTGCGTGTTTTCTGAATGGTGGCGAGGAGGAGCGTGGGGAAAGGGGGGATCTCTTGCTGCTGTCGAGCTGGCTGCCCCGATCGTGGGAAAGTGGCTGCACGTAAAGCAGCAGATTCTTTGTCCCTGTTGTTCTTCTGTAATCGATCTCACTTCAAGTCGAGGGGTGGAAAACTTCAAAGGCAGATCAGGCTGTTGGAGGTCGGGGCAAGAGCACAATCAGCTCGTAATGCACCCGCTTTGCCTCCTCCCCCTCTTACTCCTCCTCCTTCAGGAGCGGGGGGGTTGGGTGGGCTGGGGGTGAGGGGAAGAGCCCTCCGATCTCTAAAGTACATCCAATCAATAAATAAAATGCAGACTTTGTGGAAAGAGGGAGAGAGGGAGGGAAAAGGGTTGGGAGCGTTAATGTACCCGAGTCAAACACGCAGGCTCCCGACTGCACTTTTTCTGTCTCTCCTGTCGTGTCTAAGTAGCGGCGTTCTAGTTAGAGATGGAATAGTTGTTTGGTCCCGTGTCCGTCCCCCCCCCCCCGGTCAATTTTAGGACTGTACAGTTTACAGTGTAAGTCACTATAGAAGGAAAAAAAAAAAAAAAAAAAAGCTGCTTGGCACCGGCTGAGGGTTGTCCTTCGCAGCGTGCGGTACAAAGCACACTACCACGGCGTGCAGTTTTAGCGGGGGGGGCACGGAGGATGCCAAGACAATACTTCAGCGCTGGGGACATCTGGCACTCAGAGCCAGCTGCGGCTGGGACTGGGGTCCTGTCTGCTAAGGGGGGAAAACTACCTCTGGGGAGGGGTGTCCCGAGTCACGGAATGTGCTCTTGCGCTAAAGTACCTTGCATTAGAACACCATTTTGGTAGACTAGAGTAGAAAAAGAGTGCAACTGTTTTTAACGGTGGTGTGTGACATTTTCTAAATAAAATATTTGGGATAAGATGTCAGAAAACTGCACGCAATCAGCTCCAGATCCACCCCCCACCTGCCTATCACGATACCTCAAACTTTTTAGTACTGTGAGAATGTTGAATTTAACCTTATTTGATCAATGATTTTGTTACTTTATACTGCTTACTGGTATGCCTTGATTAAACAATTAAATATTCTTTGATTGTATCATACTAATTTTTTTCTCTCCTGCCTAAATGTGCAAAATCGGAAATTACTGAATTTGGTGAGTAACTGCTTAGTAGAGTTTAGGTTCCTCCCCCTGCCCCAGTTTGTGCCCATCTAACAGTAGACAAATGCATAAAGAAGGTGCTACCCAGGCCTATCTCTGAGCCTATTTTGGGATTCCCTCGCCATAAAAAAAGCCTGGTAGCACACAGCAGGCATGCAGCTGGAGCAAGCTATTTTGAATGCTGGGTTGTGCCAGCAACTATAATTTAGGGTAGTCTTGTGGCTGCTGTACCTTGTGACAGGAGCTTGATTAGCCTCAGACAGAGGAGAGGTGAAAAGATAACTGCAAGTCAGTTTGGCATCTCCAGTACCTTAGGTGTCAGCTGTGTTATGCTAAGGACTGGCCATTAGTCATTCTCAGAGTTTTTGAGATAAGTAATAGTATTTTTTTAATAAGTAATAGTATTTTAGCATTCTCCACATACATAATAACCCTTCAGATATCTTTCCACTTGTACAGTCAGCAATGGTCAGCTTCAAGTATTGCAGTAGTAAAATGGTTACTTGTTATGTGTGGCCACATAGTACAGGTGGAGCTTATGGCAACACCCTGTGCTTGTTTATGCTGGGACATTATAAAGGCCATTTCCATTTGGTTGATTGTAGCCTTCCAGTTACTCACCTTTTACATTGTAATTTTCTGTCTGGTTTCTTTCCCAGAGTGAATTTTTCAGGAGCTATTTCAGAAAAAATGATTCAGGTCTGTTTAAATACAAAGAAAAATTGAAAATGCTAAAAGCACTCACCCATTGTTTTACATTGTAACTGTATTCTCAACAGGGTTGGTTTTTCAGTGTTGTGGGGTAGAGAGTTAAAAGTAGGCAGGAACCTGGGTCAATTAAGAGCAAGCTTTTTAGTGAAATACTTGTGATCACTGGGGCTGGATTTTTATCAAATGAATGGGTTATTTAAAAAAAAAAAATTCCTTACATCCAATTAACCCAGCCCATGCTGGCTAAGAGAACTATCGTTGCATTGTACATTTGCCCATGGAATAGGAATCGTATTATAGGAATAGGGCTACCATACATCTGATTTTTTTCCCCTTGGATGACAGCTCTCCTTCCCCTCACCCGCCCTCTGGGTCCCATCTGGGTAACCTTTTCATAATTGCACTCTGTGTTTTAAAATCTCTGCCAGAGTGGGAACTGGGGCTTTTTGGTTTGTTTTCTCTCTTTCTCTTTTTCTTCTTTCTACTTTGTTTTGCTATAGGGAGAACGAGACAAGGGGTGGGCTTGGTCCTGTGCAGTATCTAATGAGAGAGTGGTAACAGAGCACCGGGGGAGAGGCAAGCAATGCAACGGCAGCAACATGGAAGCACGAAGTGGAACAGCTTGGTGCGGTTCCAAACCTCAGAAAGCGGTTTGGAGGATCGTACTTAGGAGAGAGGATGCCCTAGGTTGGCTTGATAAGGAGAATAGTGCTAGTGCTTGCGGGGTCTTTGGGCACAGGGAAAGTTTGGGGTAGTGTTCCACCAGGCTGGGAAGTGTTTGGGGAAAGGTACAAGAGGTTGGGGTTTGACGACATCCTCAAACTTGGAGTTTGAGGATCTCTGAGTCAGGAAAATTTAGGATTGTCTCCCTGGGCACTTCTAACAAGGACTTCAGCTTGTGGTAAGGAACACGTTCAGGGCTGCTGAATGTCGTCTCCCACCTTAAAACAGGACAAGCAGTAGTGGTGGGCATGCCATATGGATCTTCTACAAACCTGCTGCAGAAACAGATCACAACGCCTACCACTACTGTGATACTATCGAACCTTTTAGACACAGTCAGTAAGGTTTGAGGGACTGTAAATGGGAAATATAGCCCCTCTCCAGCTCTCTTTCTTCCTCTCCCTCCTTCCATTCCTCCTTTGTGGGACTCTTCCTTACTAGGTAATCTTGCTGGAAGAGGAGGATTTATCCCTGGGAGGCTTCATCCTCTGGTAGAAGCTGCAGGACAATGTATGCTGAAGGTGCTGGGAATTCATCTTTGCACCCCTCCTACCTCCATCCATATGCCCAGCATTCCTGCTCTAGCACTTTGCGGAGGGTAAGGAGAAACACCTTAGCTCAAATAGGGAAGAGAAAGGGCATCTCCTCTGCCCCATCGTTAAGGTGGAAAAGGTGTGGGAGTAATATCCAGAAGGCTTGAAAAAAAGGAGAGGAAGGGGCACAACAGGGCTGGTTGGCGCAGGGTGGTGCATAGCGTGGCACAAGCTGAGTATCATGGGTATTGTAAGATTCCAATAAGATCATCCACCTTTTTAGGCTAAGAAATTTAAAGTTTTACCACCATTTTAATATTTGAATACATTCTGAATTATAATGCTAGTGACACCTGCCCTTTGTCTATTTGTCAGTATACACTTAAATCTGAGGCTGAAGTTCCATCGGTTTAGGGTTTGTTTTTTTTTTCCCTTTTTCATGTTGCTGTTGAGTTTGGACATACCTCATTTTCTGTCTCAACACATCCTTACCACACTACTGTTGGAGAGGAAGTAGTATTCCCAGATGAGAAACCACGGCAAAGAGAGACTCCGAGGAAGTCTTGATGAACATGCACATTTTGAGGTGAAACCTCAGAGTCCCCCAGCTGTAAAAGCACTTCTACTCCCTCTCCGGTCTACACTGAATGCAGACTTACAGTGGGACCTGAGCTCTCCATTACTGTGCTGTGGTACAGTGATCTCTTACGGCACACAATGCAGGAGAAGCTGCAGTGCAGAGCATCTTTTCCTGAGTACCATGCATGCAGCCTTGCACCAAAGCTATCCCATGCATGTGTCTTGTCGATCTTTTCAAGACAGTAGTGTCTGTCTTTCCAGTCCTGTCCCTGTTAGAGATAATTCCGCTAAAAGGCACTTCTGACCTCAGACTCTGTGATGGTGCTTGTGGGCAAAGCTGGTTAGTTCTCAGGGAATAAGATGAATATATTCAGCATAGATGGTCAAAGAAGCTCAATGGTCACCCTGAAAGTGACCCTAATAGACTGATCTTGGCATTCAGAAGTCTCTGGTGTAGCTGGGAAGTGAACCCAGACCTCCCTGGTGCTCCTTCTGTTTGCTAAACATGAGCTTTGCTTCACACTTACCAATACCACCCATTTTGTTTCCCTCCTTTTTTTTTTTTTTTTTTTATTCTCTCCCTTTAGCACTTTTCTACTCCTTTTACTCTTCATATTCTGTTTTCTTTCACTTTTCAACTTCAACTTAAAATGCTCTATTTAAAAAGGTAGGGGCCAGATCCTCAGAGCCAGCCAAACCACACATGATGCAGGCCCAGGGTATAGGGAGGGGGAAGGTGGCTCTAAGCCATTTTTCATCTCCCTGGATTCTAGGTTGACTTGATGCCAAAGTGGCCCCTGGCATAACTGAGAGCAGGAATGGTCTAAATTACACTAGTTAGAACAGTTCCCAAGGGCCTATCCTATGCCACTTGCTCCTTTCCGCCTTGGCCACCTATGAAGGCCTCCTACACTGCCTTATTTTGTGCAGGGATTTCCTACATCAGGGAATGCCCAGCTGCCCTATTACGATACAAAGGTGATGGAGAATCATTCCCTAAGCATTTCCAGTATAAATAAAGCAATTCTGTTAAAGAAAATTACAGAACATTAGAATTTGTCATCTTAATGACTTTGCTTGAACATCACATTTTTCCTTCATACCTTCTGTGTGTGTTTGACAAGGAAAGGGCTTGTTTTTAATTAGGCTGTAAAGTCTTCAAGGTGTGGGGGCTGTGTAGGTTGAGTAAAGAATGGTCTGGAGAACAATACAGAAAATGTTTTATACCATTAGAAAAATCAGATACTTTTTTCTTTGATGAGAATATTGCCTGTGGTTCTAGTCATGCCATTTCCACAAGGAGACTGCCAGTATGGAGATGTGACGTAAGGGTTGGAACATGGGAAGACTGCAGTGAGACTGAAAGGATTGGAACCAATCCACTCAAAAGACAAGTAAGGGAAGTTATAATAAAAAATAACTAAATACAATCTTAGATTTGACTGGGAACTCTCTTTTACAAGGGGCATTTCTAGTGAAAGATGGCAAACTGAAAACCAGCCCAAGAAAACTATTTTCTTATACAAGGAGGTATTGACTGTGGCACTTGAGACTTTACCAACATCTTGTGGTGAAGAATATAGCAAAATATTCCAAACATGGTAACAAGAACATCCCCTGTTACAGTTAATGGTTTAAAAGATGCGTAGTTTGCGTAGAGAGTAAAAGCTTATGCTTCATAGTTCATTATGGCTCATAGTTTAAGACAACTTTTTAGGGGTTAGAATGCAATTTCATGAGGGCAGACTATCCCATGGCTACCTAGAAAGGATTTCTAGCAGCTAACTCTGAGGTATCTTGTTCCACCGGTTGACACAACTTCCTGGACTAAGCAGGTCTCGGGTATGATTCTGTATTGCTGCGCGTATGCAGAGAGAGGGAGGGAGAGGGAGACGGAGACTTGGCTTTGTATTTGGGGAGATCCAAATCCTTCTTTGGGACCACTGAGTGCTCTCACGTTATAAACAACTATAATTTTGATCACAACAAATATAGTCAGAAGGCAACACTAGGACATAGTGGAATGCCAGCTGAAAAAAGAAGAGAGTCCTAGAGCTGAACAGGTTATCTTCAAAATGTGTGGGAGAGTTGGGTTTTTGAAGTGTCTGAGGGCCTGGAGTAACCTTTGAATTTTAGTTACCATCCAACAACATCTTACCTTGCTCTTGAAAGCATTGTTCTTCATACCCACATCTTCTACCTTCATGATGGTAAGTTTCCAAAAGGATTGTGGTTTGGTCTAAATTTGGCAGTTTTAGTAGAAAGCTTTGTTACGCGCTAGTGTCCAAAGGAATTAGAATTTGAGCTAAATTAACAAACCCAAGTTAGAATTGGCTTTGGAAAGACTCGTGTGTTCCTGAGCTGCCTTAGCTGTAGCCAATAGATCTCTGTCCTTCTACTTGTGGTGTTACACATACCTTCCACCTGTATTTTGGGCACACTAGGTACCAAAGCTGGAGCTCTGGTATATATCCTGTGAATGTTTCACTCCCTGGCGTTATCGGGAAGTCATACAGCCTCCTCACATGGAAAGCTCACTCAGAGTTGAGGAGAAAAGTTAGTGACATTTTGCTCCGTGTCTTCCTGGAATGATTTGTTTTGGAGAAAGGGATTTGCGGGTGGAAATGTGAATTTTGAATTCCCTTTGCTTTCTGACCCTGTCTACAGATTGTGAAGATTTACAGGGTTGGAAGGTTCTCTTGTATGTAAGAGCTGTTCGTAGGAATGACTGTTGTTCTGCCTTCCTGTGCCTGACTGCTTTAGTTAAACAGTGTTTGCTGGGAGTCCTAGGTACAGGTAGAGTAATGGCCCCTGTGAAGGAACATCTGTGCAGTGAAACTGCCGCAGCAGATATCTCCTTTTGAGCAAGGAGAAGACGACTTGTCTGCTGAAAGGATCCTCTCTCATACTTGTTTGCTCAGAACAAATTACTCAAATCAGTTGAGAAATGAAAGATGTGTTTTCCTGTCAGATACAAGAGAACTTATTCCTTGAGTTTCTTGAGCTTCTGGAACTGTTGTGTGTCGGAGAGTGTGGAACGGCAACTGGATGATCAGACCCTTAAAGGGGTGTTACTGTCATCAGACGTCTTCTGAAGAAATAAGACGCAGATCACATCCGTAGGACAAATTTTTCCTTGGTTTCCATCTCCAGGGGTGGTCTTGTGACCTGAGGCTGCATTGCATTGCATTTTGCTTCACATTGTCAGCTTTGAGAAATTGGAAAAATATCTTCTTGCTTGATGGATCGTTTGTCTAGGTATTAAGCTACAGGCAGCACTAGATAGCTAGTGTGCAGACTTCTTGCAGGTCAGTCGGTGTTCAGTTTTAATTCAGTTCAGTGAGATTTTATTGGCCTGACAAGCTACCCTAGCACATGCACATGCTGAAAGTTTAGCAAAATCACACCTACTAAAATTGCCCTCTTTTATAGGGCAATTTGTGAAGCACTGGTAGCACTCAGGTGGCATGTTACAGTGTCAACAGAGGCTTTCTGAACTTATTGCTGCCACTGACCAATAAAAGCACTAAGACAGACTTGAATAACTTCTATTTTTCACAGATAGCTTAAACAATCATGTGATGGCACTTTCAAGTACTGAAGTCATTCTGTCATGCTTTGGGGAAATCTTAAAAAAGTTAGTAATGTTTTGTGACATCTGTGCTGAGCTATCTGGGTACAGTATGTCAAATCTGCGGTAAGACTTTGTGTTCTCCTACCCAAGGAAATCACAGCCCCCTATAGGCAATTTAGCCTTACAATAGATTTGACAAATAGATACTGTTCTAATTTTATAGGGGCAGAAACTGAGTTGATACGATTTGAGCAAAGTCTCATTGGCTGTCTGTAGCAGGACCCAGAAAGAACCTAGATCTATTTTTAACTACAGGTTCAGAAAAATGGTAAGATGAGGTCTAAGCGAATTGGTCTAACTGTCTTGAGAAAGATGGATTTTGATGGAAACATATCAAGGTATCTGAACTAGGATTCACTAATGTCAGGCTGATATAGCATCTCTGTCTGAGCTGGAAGCCTCTTTGGATGTCTAGTTCAGCTGTGGATATGCAGTCAACAAGGACTATAAGGAAGAGCAGAACCTACAACCAGTACATCACCAGGGTTTATTGCATGTCTCAGAGGGAGATGGAATAGTGTTGAATGAATAGTCTTTAACTTACCAATTCAAATTCATAAAATGGAATAAAATACTTTACATTCTAAAATGGAAATGTGTCATATAGATTGGAGAAGGAAAAATTAATTCAGCAGGAAACTCCAATATTTTGATGTGTGTTTTCATCCTGGGCAGGGGTGAGATGTTAAAACCTTTACTGAAGAGAATTTTTCCTGAAAACTTATTCACAGTATCAGAATACTTCACTGCAACACTTTCAATCAACTCCAGACACAATCACATCATTTATATGTGTAACAAAAATGAGGGACATAACTAGGTTTTCAGTCAGTATAGATGCCAGCATTTGCAGGTGCTGGATTTGTTTTTCGGTGTCAGTTCAGAATGTTGGTATCTGCATCACTTCTAGTTAACTGCAGAGCCTGAGTCTGGGGGCAGTTCTTTCAGCTGAGAACCACTTATTTACATGTGAGAGTTACATAATTTTGTCTGTTAGGTATGTGACTTAGACTGTGGGTTTCATTAACTGATGAGCTGACATCTCTTAATGATGCCTGAGAAGCCCTAAGGAGGCTATGAAGCTGGCCACAAAGGGATCTTCCCATGCCAGATGAATGCCAAGGTCACCATCAGTGAGTGACTGTGTCAGCTTGTGCCGGGGGTCAGACTGCTACAAGCCCCATGTGTTCCCTGGAGGATCTGAGCTCAAATAAACACACCTGCCTGGTCTTGAAAACTCAAATCTTTACAGTACAGTAGCACAATCTATGATTCTAGCACAGAGGAATATCTGATATGGTCTAGCTGAGTGCATATTGTGGCATGTGGGAAAGGTAATGCAAAATACTAGGAAGGATAGGGCACACTGGTAATAGTTAATGGCAGCTGCTGATTTTGCCTTTCACATATCAGTTTTAATTGCATTAAAATTTGTTCTGAGTCCCAGTGATTGTTCTCCTACTGGTGGCTTCATCACTGCGGTGCGGGCATAGCCACTCACACGGATGAGTAGGTGTGTACCACAGCTGGCAGGGTGAAATAGCTGAGGGAAAGAACGGTACGCAGAAAATCTTTTAGAACGATAATAAAAATGAAGTAAGGTGACATTGCTTAGTTCTAAGTATCCATGCTTTTCACAGTTCTAGTAGTTGCGATTTTTTGGATTGTGTTCTGGAGGAAGGAATAACTTTATTCTTTTGACTCTTGTGACTGTGAGCAGCTTGACCAGATTGACTGATGGCAGTGGGAATACTTGGGGGAGAAGAGAGGGTCAGGATCAGAACCATGCAGAAGTGTCACCATTTGCAAGGACTTTGCCCAAGCCTCACATTGAAGCGTTGCAGATAAGAACTTGGATGCACCGACAGCTGTACGTGAACATTTGAACAATGTCTGCCTGCAGTTCTTGACTCAGGCCAGTGTGGTTAGTCCTTTGCCTTTATATGCACCAAATTCACCCACAACATTTTTTAGATATGGAAGTATTACATGTGGTTAGTAGCCAATTTGCAAATATTAAACTTCCCAATTGTTATTACAAAAATGGTTTTAGAAGAGGCTAATCGTCATTATGGACTGGTTTTATAAAACATAAACCAGCTAGTTTTCAGCTACAAAACAGCGCCCACACCACTACTGGCTTCCAACTTTTAAAATGGCCAAACCAATGTTCTTGAAAATGTGCTGAGATGAATTTGTACTTACTTGGAAGCCTGATGTAGAATCCTATGCAGTGTGACAGGCAGCTAAACCTCTGTGGGATGGGAGAAAATCCTGTGTTTTAATGGAATTGCTTGGAAGTATCCTATAGCGCTGCTCTATTCAGTTTTAATACAGCTTTGCGTTGCTTCCTTCTTCCTCATTCTTCTGAACCCTAGTGCAGAGACTGCTTCCAGACGTTTACCCTCACACTCGCTTAGTCTCAAGTGAAATTACCCTTGTGATTGTTCCACATATATTTCTTGTTTTATACTGATCTTTCTAATCCTGCACTCGCTTTGTCTCCCTTGCACCATCCTCAGAAAATCACTGTCCCCCACTGTCTCAATGTATTTTCAGCCTTGATACTCTTCGCTAGTCTGTGGGAACCACAGTTCCTCCCATAGCGATGCTGGTCCAGACAGACAAGCAGTCTGTTTTCCATCCCCATTCAGATTCTGTCCACATACATCCACCCTAATCTTTTGCTTATCTAATGCAGGTCCTTTGGGCAAAGTCTGAAATGAGGGTAAGAACTCTGTGACTGGAAAGGTGCCAGCATGCCTTCCATGCTATAGTCATTTATTACAGATTTTAGAATGAAATTTTCCAGCATATAATTATAGAGAGGGGCAGTGTCCATTTATTAGAAGTCCCATTCTCTCGTCTATCAGTTACAGGTGTTGCTGGGTAATACTACTGTAACATGCACCTGTTATTCCCATTTTTCATGCTATGCCTTTTCACTCGTAATTCTAGTCTCCTTCTCAGGCCCTTGTGAAATTGTACTCAAATGAAAGCCACAAATGGTGCAGTTTAACATTGCTCCACAGCCTGCGTACAGCTGAATGCTCACAGAGGTTTACTTCTCGCTAGAGCAACTGTCCTTTTAGAACGTTGCCTGTTCTTGCTCACTGCTAAACAAATGGCAGGCATGCTTTCAAAAGAAATGAGCAGAAAATAAGCGTCAGCATACTGAGGTGGCTCTGAGTTGCTCTGATGGCTTAGGGAGAACGGCCACGAGAAACTAGAAGGGCAGAGTGGGATGCTGGAAGGTGAATAAAGGGTGAAGAAGAAATGGTATTAGGAAAAGCTGTTGGTTGTAGTCTTTTCACTGAATACGCATGTGTAGGCACTGAAAAGAATGTCATTCCTGCCAATACTCTATGGTGGTTATCTTCCCCAAACTTCACAAACTGATCAACATCAGTTTTTCACATAGGAAACAACTAGAAGAGCTATTGCTGAGCATTGAATAACCTGGGATCTCAGAACCTGTTTCCAGTTAGTGGGACTGTCATCCTGCCTTTTCCTTCAGAGACCCAAAGAGTGAGAGAGAGTCCTGTGTTCAGTAACTTGGGTTTTACCGACTCAATAAAAAAATATATCTTTCCTGGGCTTTAAAGGGTAGTTAGAGCTCTCCATTAGAACAGTTTTTGACAGCAGAATCACAGAGAAATGCAGATGGTGGTTGGCAGCTGCTAGCCTCATGATAGAGTGCATTTGTAATGATGGTAACTCATTATCCATGTAAATATAGCTTAGCAATTTTTAAGTAAACATAAAGAAATCTGAAAGAGAAGACTAACATAATACATTCTGTAAGAAGAAAGGACTAGCTGTAGTAACTTTTTTCTTTCTAATCCTTGGGTATGAGCTGCAGGCTGTTACTCTGCCCCAGCACATCTGTGCATATTTAGACACTTTGGTATAATCCATGAGAAAAATCTTGCAAACATGTTTGTTGTTTGAGGTTCTACCCTACCACTAGAATATGTTAACTAGTTAAAGTGAAGCCACTAATTTAGATTGTTTATAAAGAAGTTTATTGTTGGTGGCTTTTGTGGAACACATTAAGTGTATAGATTTCAGAGGCATGATTTTTCTTTAATTGTATGAAGCTCTCAGGTGGAAAAGAGCTTCTTAAGTTAATGTGGTCTGGTTTATTGCCTTTAAAAATTTTGTCTGTCTGGTCCAATCAGTCTCTTGTCACTGTGCAAAAGTGCGATACATTCCAGTTACGTCAATTACTGGAGTATGAAGATGAATATAAAAGAGATTAAGATTCAGTAAATCTACAACACATAGAAATATGTTACTGTCTGGCTGCTGTCACTTTTACAAAATAGGTAGAAACTGGAAAGATTATGGGGATATAATTTCAGTAAATTCACTTATTTTAGAAGTCTGCAAGTTGGGGCAGCCACCTGAGACAGCTAAAACCTCAGTGGAGCAAAGAAGCAGCAAAAATATTGAATACTTTTAATGTGAATGGGTGGTTCCTTCCCCATGACAAGAAACATTTACAGTGCTCCTGTAAATCTTCCCAAATGCTTCACATTTTGCTAAATATTTATAAGATCTTCATGGGGCTTCACGAAGGTTTTTTACGAATGGCTCCTGACTTAATTTTTGTCTTAAGGACCTGCCCTTCCTGGTGCTTATCCTCCTCAAATTCTGTTGAGACCAGGGATTGATTACCCTTAGGTTCTTGCAAGACTGGGCCCTATGAGAGAATTTCTTTGATTAGTTAAACTGGTGCACTAGAAGTTGCTGAATTGTCTCCCATTTTGCTTTCTATTGGTGGCCAGTTACTGTATCGAACTCTCTTTACAGATTGGTAGAAGCACATGAGAGTCTATCAGACAGAAATTGTCTGGTTGCCATGAACTGTATATTTAGTTCTTGATTATTGGTTTTTTTGGCAAGTGGAAAGGAAGCAGGAGTTAGTGATATTTTGTCATGTTGCTTTGCTCAGATTATAGGAGAGAGATGGTAACTGGGGAATTGATGGCAATGATACTGGTTGCACTCATAAGCTTGTTGTCTCAGCCAGGTTCTTCGCTTAGTAAATACACCAGATAGCTGCTGCAGTGTAGTTCAGAACCTCAGAAAGGCCCAAGCCATATCTAGCTCTTCTCCTATATTAGTTCGCGTTTTTATCTTTAGCTCCTTTCCATTCCAAGTGGACTTAAAGACAGACTTTTCTAATATGTATGTAAAAATGAGTTTGGTAACTTAATGCAGAGAAAATGAAAAAGGAATGAAATCTTTGAGAATTGCTTGGGTTTGTTCTTTTCTGTACTGTTAGTACCATCTGTCCAGCTTTGTTGAACTGTATTAAATAGCATTTTAGAGCTGGAATAAAAAATTTTATCCACCTTTGGATAAGCTGTAATTCCCAAGTATTTGAAACCCTTATTACTCCAGGAAAAAGGAGAGTTCTGTAAAAGAATTTCTGGAGCTATTGATGGTTTTGAATTATTTTCCATGAGAGAGAGACTTATGAAAGGTACAAGACTGACAAATAATCAAAACTGAACTAACCTGTTCATCCTTAGAACACGCACAACACAGGCAGCAGCTGTGGACATTACTTCACCACTAAGCTGCCGGTATGTTCATACCTTGCTCTGCGGGGAACACGATTGTTCACTCTCTGGTGTGCTTGTATCTTTAGCCTTGCTTACAGGGACACCAGTGATGATCTAAGTGAGCTTGTCCATCAGAAGGAGATAGAAAATTAGCCGTTTGTCTTAAGCTTTTAAACAGCATATCTAAAAATAAGAATTAAAATTATCTCTTTCGAATATGTAGCAGTAGTATATAGAAGAGAACATTAAATGTCATTCAAAGATTTAAATCTTTGAATTATCTTGTACTTCAATACCTCTTATAAACCAAAAAAAAAAGTGCCTGCATCCACAAATAAAGCTTTTTAATATCTTCATACACATGCTGCCAAAACTAAGACAAAATACAATTTCTGCTTTAAAAAAAAATCCCATGAATCACACTTACTCTAATGGCATGGTTGCTATAAAAATACATTGATAAATCACAGGAACAGCCATTCCCACTCAGACCAAAGATCTATCTGGTTTGGTATCCTGTCCCCAACAGCAGCCAAAGCAGATACACAGGGAAGGATGTAAGGGGGAGGACATGTCTCCTGGCCTCCAGTAACTTGCAGTTCGTGGATTTCCTGTGTCAAGGGTTGTGTCTTTGTGTTTAAAAGTCCTCATTGGATTCTCTCCCCTATTAATTTGTCTAATAAACTTTTATCATCCACAGTGTCCTAGGGTGCATAATTCCACAGCGCTACTACAGCACGTGGAGAACCACCTCTCCTTGTTTTCAATCTGTAGACAAATGGACTGTTCTTATTTTCCTTCTCTTTGCTCCTTTTTGCTGCTTCTGTTCATTTCTTGCACTGTACTGTACGTAAAGCAGAAGTCAATCATGCCAACACTTTCCTGGGCTAGTTTTTTTAAAACTCTGTCGTTGCCTTGCAAAGGTCCTCCTCAGTTAGTCACTCTCATGTTATGAAAGTTTCTCTGGCTTAATTTCTTTCTCTTGAGGCAGGTTTTCTACAACATGGTTTGTTTAGGGAAGCTTTTATCTTGCCCCCATTTTGGGGGTTCTAGAAAATGATCTCTGCTGATAGAAAGTTGTTGTGCTCACTCCAAGACCTCAACACTGTTCATTCTTTCTGTTCTGTTCACCCTGGTGCAGGCAGTGCCCTGAAAACTGTTGAACTTTCCTCAGACAGATGCGTTCTTCCATGTCTCTCATCCACACAGGGGTATGCTTAGTACCTGCCCGCAAAGGTTTGAAGTTTAGATCTGATGCCAGTGCTTTACATTTCTATATCAGAGTGAAAAATGCCACTAGCCTTACTCAATTTTAGTAATTGTATCAAAAGTACAAACTTCCATGAATGCTATTGAGACAGGAAAACTCATCAGCAGTATTTGGAGCCTTCCCTGTTGCTCTCTGTTTATTGTGTCACCACTTGGCGCTTATATTAAACAGGTTTGAGATCCATCTCACCTATTTTGGTATGCCTGTAGTGGAGCCCTCTACAACTGAGAGTCACCCTAGGCTCCATTTTAGGAGAGAAAGAAATACTTTCAGAGCACAATTCATCAACATTATTCGTGCTGTTTACTTTAGAACCAGATTATTTATACCTTCTTTCTTTCCACTGACTAATAAAGCTGTCTCAACAATTAAATCAGTTAGGCTTGCACATTGTAGGTATCTACAGTTGGTTAGGTGAGTTGTGATGTTATGGAGGAATTCTTTAATATTCATTTGTTGTGGTTGATGCAGAAAACTACAGCATCGGGAGGAAAATGGTGGTTCCCATGTTCCACGCTCACCAGTCTTTAGAAAAACATATGTAGAGAATCCTGAGAGGTCCAACTCATGGAGGAACGGGCTGTCACTGGCAACAAACAGAAAATGTATAAACTCAAGATCTATAGAAGACAAACTGTAATCAAATCAAGCCCTTCTTCATTGGAAACCATGGATTTCATGTATACTTATTTGAATTTCTCCTCCAACTCAGATGCAATCATGATGTAGAAATAGTACTTCTCTCCTTGGCATCCTCAGGGGAGTCCATGGGCTAGTCCATGGGCCGCTGTTCTTCTGCTGGGCTTCTTCCTTTTCTTCAAAGCCAGTGGAGTTCTAAACCCATAGTAAGTTTATCACCTTCACAAAGGGTGCTTGACAGTTGCCACACTTCGGTTTTTTTCAGTCTTGGAAAACTTACAGTCTCTTATTAAAAAGGTTCCAGGAGTTTGGTATCTATGGAATTCCAACCTCACTTTCAAAGGAGGTGCTGAAGAATTGGGGCTTCATCTTTTTCATTTCCTGTCCCTGTTTTTCTCTTTTGTTTACAGTTGGTATTTCTAGCAAAAATGTTTGCATGTATTGTGCATTCAGTAGCGCCTGCCTGAGTCTGCAAGTAGCCCCTAATAATAGCACTCGGAGAAGTAAACTGCTATGTTCATCTTCTCCATAGAGTTCTCCAGATGGTCTTGCAGCTGAAGAACATGTCATTTGCTCAGAACCCCACAGAATTCAATCTTTGGCTGCGTCTAGACAACAAGGATTGAGTTTTCAGTCTTACCATACTGGAATTTCTTGCCAGCCTTTTACTTTCTCACAATGATAATTGATTTTATTGTGTGCTTCAGGTATTGTGCTGTGGAACAAGGGAGTTGAGAATCATGGAACCATCTTGCAGGAGTCAGAAAGTCAGGCTGGAGAGCTAGACTGTGGAGAGCAATGTGAGATGGAGGTCTGAGGGAAAAAGCCATAATGAACGTGATGAAAAACCATACATTGGCGGTAGAAATTAAGTTTATGTTCATAAGGGTACTGCTATCAAGACTTCCTAGTACAAAATTTTGTTCTGTTGTGCTAGAAAGTATGCAAGGCCGTGTCTGAGTTTGGTTTGCCCTCCTCTATGCCTTCTGGTAGAGGACAGCATCTGGACCAGTGTTTTGAAAGGGAAGTCACTCATGTTTCTGTATCTCTTAGCACACTCCTCAGGTGTTTGACTCTTTCAAACCTTCTAATCATGTAGTAAAACATTTTAAAAGAATATATCTAGCCAAATAGGTGACTGACTCTCAAAAGCAATTGTTCTTTGCCAGCAATGGCTTCAAGTTCAAAAATCTCAGCCATCTGCTTTCCATCTTATGTATATTGATGTTATTTTTTATTTAGTCAGCATTTTATGGGGCCATTATAATAAGGGCAAGTCTGGGTAATTAAAACTGTATCATGGCTTCATGATCATTAGTGGTAAAACACATCTGTTGACACAAATTTTTTTTTTTTCTTTCTTTTTTTTTTCACTACTTCAGCTGCTTTGGAGATTCTGATGCTTTTCTTCTGCGACATCGGTTCAGTAGTCTACTGTACTCTCAGGGCTGGTGTTAATGTTAACAAGGGCTGGCTGCAAGTGTGTCAAGTACTTAGAAGAAAAACGGACAGGGCCATGTGAAACCACAGACTGCTGCCTTCCCTGTTTCTGCTGCTTGGCCCTTTCTCTGGAAAATAGACATTTTCAACTACTCCATCTTCCAAAATATTTTAGTTACAGCACAGGAGCAACTGTAATATGCTGTGCTGTAATTAGAAGTTATTATTTCAATATTAATATAGAATAATGCAGCATGCAGGTTTAAAAAGTGATCTTTTTCATATTAAGCTGGCGAGCAATAGTCACCTTGGACTGCTAGGTTTAGAAAGAGTACTCTCATTCACGCCCACTGGTAACCCTTGATCACTACCTTTTTTCTGTAGTGGCTGCTAGGTGAAAAGAGAGTGTTTTCAACCATTCAAAAATGGGAATGCCTGATTATATGGGCATGTCTACTAAACTGTCTTCTGACCAAGTATTCTGGATAATTTATATTTACATTGGGGAAACATTTCTGGCCTAACCCTTTTCTTTAAAGCTCTGTTAACCAAACTAGTACAGTTTTGCAGAACTCATACTGGTCAAATGATGGGCTTGTTGACATTTCTGCAGTTTTGCTGGCAGCACTATTCCTTAAAAGCAGTTCAAACCAGAAAGTATTTTTTTCCTTTGTGATTGCACCTATGGCTTTGGAGATGTGATTTTTATGTTTTATATTCTGTAACCGACATTATAGTCCTGGGAGGGGATTAGCCTGATGAGATTCTTGGGACACATCTGTGGTGCTGTCCAAGGAACAAGATGAGCTGGCTGTCAGACTCAGACTCACCAACCGTGCTCATTGTGACCTCTCATGTCTGCCTGAAAAGGACACTTCAGCAGAAGTCCCCGTGCCCTCTGGAGTCTGCAAGCACTGTTACTGTCCAGTTTCTGTTCATACAGCCTAGCTCCTGTGCATGGGGCTGAGCGTGCTGTAGCCCTGGTAGGCAGTAGGTACCCACTCCGTGGATGCCTTGAGCTGCAGGATAACACCCGAGAGGATAAGATCTGGCAATGTGGCTGATGGTGTGTGGATAACAGACCTCTCAATACTCCGTCCTGGGTTTGAGCCTCCTTTTTACCCTACATCATAAGCATAAGGTGGTTATTTTCACCTTACTCAGCAGCTAACAGACCTACCTGGTTGTACCGTACATCCAGGCAGGAGGGGGAACAATTTGCTAGTGCTGTGGAGAGAAAGGGCAGAGGGAAGGAATTTTGGCTGTGACCATCCCTTTCACCAGAGGTGGTAAATGTTAAAAAATCATCCAGAGTGAGGGAAGAAGCCTGAAGCAGACACATGCTGTAACACAGGTCTTCTGACAGCTGTGATTTCTGGTGACAAATAGAAAATAGACAAATATGAATAGACCTGCTTTTAGGAACTCTTTGGGATTGAATTGGAATTGATTAGTAGATTTTTGTCCTGCACAAACTGAATGTCCCTTTTTAACCCTTGCGTGTTAATGCTCAAGCTGGTCACTAAGTAGCATGGAAGTCCCCCATTGACTTCAGAGGAAGGGGGATGGAAAAAATTATGCAGCAGGATGAAACCCCATCAGTTACTTAGGGTTTTAAATACAGGGCTTGTCTGTGTCTGTTTTCCACTGTGTGTAACCTGGTGACAGTGGTTTGCCGGGTAGCTTTCTCTAGGCTCTTGAAAGCACATACATTTTCCCTCCTCTTGTCCCTCAATAGAGGGTGCTTTCTGTGGATGTAGTGGATTTAATTATTTAAGCCTTGTTCATGTTCTGGTACTTTATAGATAGCTGTACCTTAAATCTCTCACTAACATAATGTGAACTGGGATTCTCAACGGAAGAAATATGCAGACAATATGGTCACTACTGTAACACCCCTTTATTAAGCTGCAATTGCAATTCATGAAATCATTGCAAAATAATAAAAAAATGGTTGGAAGATAAATACCATAGATACAGTCCCTAGAAACCACCTCTCACTTTAATTGAGAGCAGCTGCAATATTGCAGAAGCCCAGGGAATGTTGCAGTTCATATTCTCCCTCCCTGGCTCTTTCTAGGGGAGCACAATACGTTTTGACTAACATACATCCTGGCAAGTTTGTATGCAAATGTTTCTCTTAAATATAAAACAAAATGAATTTAAAAGTTGCTTGCACTCAGGAATCCATGGATGCTCTACAGCTTCAGAGCCAAACAGGCTGCTGTTTTCCCATTTCCTTTGTTCTTGAAAAATTGCCCATACATTGGGTTGTGCCTTTAAGATTTCCAATTGAATGGGGCATCTGGGAACTCAAGGGAGCACTTGCTCTGCCAAAAATTTACAAGCAGAAATAGAAATGAATTGGAAAATATATATCTGTTATCTGGTTCATCTTCCAGTTCAAAGGTTTTGTTTGGGCTGGTCTTTCATGTTACTTCTTTATCATTACTTCTGGAAAAAAACGCATGAAGTCATACAGTGCTCCCAGAACTCCTATCTCTACTGAAACAGGCATCAGAGCAAAGAAATAGTGAGAACCTGGTATTTTTCAGTCCCACTTGTATAACTGATGAGAGACTGTAACATATCCTTAGTCTGAAAATACTCCCGTGTGTGTTTTTGGAGGCAGAAGACAGGTATTAAGGAACACAGAGACAAACAGCTTAATAGCCCAGGTGCATAACTTGCACTTTTAAGTCATTCTCCCCCCCACACACCCATATAAGCCATTTGATTTTCCTGAAAGCCAAGTCAGATGCACAACCCAATATAACCATTTTAACAGCATCAGGTCTGCCTTTGTGTACCTCTCCTCTTGCTAGCTTTAAGGATTGACTAAAGTGAGTGCAATTCTCTGGGGGAACTATCAAGGTTTAGAAACCTTCAAAACAATTGCCAACCAAACGCATTAAGTTCCTGCCAATGAATAGCTCAGTCAGCTGATCTAAGATAGATTTTATAGTGTATATATGTAGAAGAAAACATGCAGACAGCAAGACAGCATCCCAGGGTGGAACACTGCACATCATGCAGAAGAAATCTGTGAGAGTTAAGCTTGCAGGTTAATCTTTGTCCTGTGCACTGCACTGGCCATTTGAAGTGTATGCCACATGTACTTTATTTGTTTAAAAAATACGTTGTTCCTCCTTACAAGATTTTTATAAACCCTAATAAAGAATCTCTCCAGATGGTTCTGGGAGGGACATGGGTAACATTAATCAATTTTTATTTTCCGAGGAGAAAGTGAGGCACAGCAGCTGTGTCTCTCACCCAAGATCTCCTAGAAAGCCCGAACAAGAGAAAGCAAAAGAATCCAGATCCCCCTTACTCCAAGCCTCTCTTCCTTCCCCGCTAATATTCGGTCTTCCTCTTTAATATTTCAGATTAGCCATACAGTGTGTAGGGAAAGGGTTCATAATGAGATTTTCTTCTGTGGAATTTTTCCAGGGTTCCACCTAGACATGGCATTTTTATTTTTATTTTCACAGAAGGACTCTCCCTTCCCCAGGCCCCACAAAAGTTTCTCTGATGGAGAGATGGGACAACTTGGGAGGTCTGTGTGAAGAACTACATTTTGCTGGATACACTCCTGCTGTTAGCAAATTGCTCCAATGGGAGGACCAGCCAACTAACTCAGTCAACCTACTAAAATGGATTCCCTATTTTATAGAGATAGATCCTCTCAGTTAACTCACATGTTAGATTGTAAAAAATGAGAGAAGACAGAGCACACACTACATGGGGAGAGTAAACAAAGGCTAATGGGTAAGGTTTTGTTGGTATCAACAAAGGTTGGTACTTCCCTGTTTGCTCTTTGCTCTGCATCAGTTTTCATGCTTTCCCAGTCTCTCTTGACTGATTCTGATTTTGATTCTGTAAACATAAACCTGTCAAAAATTTCTACAGGGAGCAAACAAAGAACTCCTTGCAGATTATTGCCAGGATTGTCAAAGGAAAAAAAAAGTATATGCAAACCCCACAAAGAATTCTCAGGAGACCCTCATCGATGTTTGGATTTAACCTGAGCACTGTGAAATGTGAATCCGCTGCTCTTTACTGCTACCTGTACGAGTCGGAAACTGCCCAAGCAATTGGAAAACTGGTTCTGAGTTACAGGCTTTGACTGGATGTTTCCTTCAGTCAGCTTTGGCAGCCTATGAAAGAATACGGGCTTTTGGAACAGCTAGTTCATCACATGAAACCCATACTACAGAATTGTATTATTTCTGCTGCTGTCTTCGAAGACAGGTCTCTGGTTCTCCCTCTTGTAGTTCATGAATACTCTCAGTTGGCTAATTTTGCTCTTGTTAGTTTTCTGGCAGCAGTACTGTTACGTCAGTGAGTTTCTCACAGTGTTGGATAGCTTTTGAAAGCTGGTCACATTTTTTAAAAGAGCAATGGGTAGTTACAGCTGTGGGGCTTTTTTTTTTTCCTTTATTGTAGCTAGTCAAAGCAACTGGTATGTCAATCAAATCTGAAGTCTGGGCTGTAAAGGCAAGAGAGCGGGGCATAGATGGGTGATACGTTAGAATGTCTGTCGGATGGGAGATCCAGCAAAGGCAAATGACAAGATAGGAGCTGTTTATTGTGTGTCTTTTTACAGGCTGTATGCAATAGTGAACAATGCAGGGAAGACAAATAGGATGCTTCTGCTTACTCTCTCAGTGTAATTGAAGGTCACTCAACTGCAAAGGGAGCAAAATATGACTTAACGTGGTAAACAGCTTGCTAAAGGAACTGATTGCTGCAAGTTTCAGACCGTGAACTTCGCACGCACAAAGCAAGCAACTAGATTGTTACAACCATGTATATTCAGTTTAAAACAGTAAACAAAGAATGAAGGCTGTAGAGAGACAAGCCCTCAGCTCGTGAAGCTGAACTTACTCTAATGGAAGTTATTAGTGGTTGGTCTAAACAGTTAATTGAGCACAGGCAGCATTATATGCCAGTAAAATGACCTGTAGCTTCCTTCTGTTTGCTGTAATGATCCGTCATCAGTTGCTGACATTCTTGGAGATGGGATATTAGACTAAACACAACATTGATCTGATCGTTGTACTCCACATCAGGATGCATGCTCCTCAGTTACTTCCTGCTATTTTCAAAGCCGTGGTATGGCACTTTGTCAGTGTTTCTGGCAACCCCATTGAACAATGGCAGCCTGGATGCTAGCGTGTTATGGTTAGCTCTATAACAAGTTCAGCTATCCAGGGCTGGAATTGGGTATAGGAGAAACTAGTCAATGTTTCATCTCAAAAGCAAAATAAGGAAAAAGGAAAAAAAAAAAAAAAAAAAAAAAAGTAATTCCAGATTCTTTGTCACAACTCTGTGGGAAGCCCATATTCTTGCATCTTTAAGTCATGGCGGCATTTTTATTGTGTTGTTTTTTTTGTTGTTATACTACATTAACTGTACCACTGTATTAACTGTATAAACTCTGCCAGATTGTAAACTAGCTGTAAAATCATACCATGCATGACAAACAGATATTAGACAATATTATTTAAATTGGTCTTGATTGTTTTTTCAGTCACTCTCTAAAGCCGGTAAGTCCCAGTCTTGTAAATCTATCAGAAATGCTGTCTGTTCTTACACAATTTTTGCGTGCCTAGCAGTCTCATCTCCCAATTTGGTTTCTCAAATCAAAGACTCACTCTGTTGTGTAGGAAAACACCTTCATCTCCTTGTTTACCATGCACCAATGCTTGTTACAAGATGAAACCATTCTGCTGTTCTAGAGGTGGGTGGCTATGCTATATTTTATTGAGAAAAAAGCTTGATACAGAACTAGCATTGTGTAATAGAGTATTATTTTTAAACATACAACAGTATGGGCTTTGGATCAAAAGATGAATACGAACTTGCAGTATACCAGCTAAGCTTTGTTAACTCATATGTGGACCAAAAAATAGGATTTATATAAAGGCATGACATTGGCTTGTTACTCAGAGGAAAAATCCCTGTTACAGACCTGTGTAATTTCAGACCTTGCATGGAAAAACCCAAACTAAATAAAATTAAATATCTGCCTATTTGTATCCCAAGTTCCTTGGGTGGACAAAGGAAGGGGACTAGACTCCCAGGCTACCTTCAACTTGCAGACAAGGGCAGCTAAGCCAGCACACCTTTGTAAATGCAAGCTAAATGACCTAGACTTTCTTTTGGGTATGCAGGCACCGCTCTGCCCAGCAAGACCTAAAGAATTTAGATTATTGGTTTGGTGTTCCAAATGGTTCCCAGATGCAGAAGGCCAGATCCAGTGAGGACTGCGGTGCCTAAAAGTTAATTCTCACAACACCAGTCTTTTGACACCTGCTCCTCAGGGCTCTGTGGTAGATGCCTAGGCTCTCTCCGCAGCAGGGGAAGAGCTGGGTTCCAAACCAGCTGGCAAGTTGAGCTGCTCTAAATGCCTGGAATTGACCAGTTGAGAAGTCTGAAGAATGGAGATAGAGCTGTAAACCTTCTCCCCAGTGGATCTCATTCAAGGCTGCAGGAACTATTTCCATTCACTCTGCATCTACAGCCTGGCACTTCTTGAAGAAGGTTGTCAGCATCCTTTCTGTCAGGAATTCAACACAGCTCATTTTTCTTGTGAAATGAAGCTCCAGTCCTGGTGGCCTAGCCGTCTTGCCTTGGGTGTAAGAGTGGGAGCACACACCTCCGACACGAGATCAGGGTCAATCCCCAGCTCTGCTGGTGGGGACTCGCACCCAAGAGAACTGCCTTCCAGCGGGCTGCTTTGACCACCAGGTTAAGGGCTACAGGAAGGAGGGAGAAGGTGGGCTTTCTCCGTTCCTTCTGTTAGGGTTATGCCATTGCAAAATGTGAATAAGAGTCTAAGGCCAAGCATGACTTTGTTCTAATAGTTAAGAAAGTTCCACTTGCTGCTTTCAGTGTATTTTCTGTATTTTGGGTGAGGACTACTTAACTTCACACTAACTTAGGAATATGAATGGTCCTGACAGACAGGACTCGGACTCAGGATTTCTCTCTTTGTGGTTCTGTTAAAAGAAGAGGATGGTTGATACTGCATTTTTCCAAGACATCTCATTCTATCAGTGTTTCACATACATGCTTCATTTCTAGCCCTGATTAAGGACAGCCCTGCACATCTGGGAAAGCAGAAGTTTCAAGCTTTTCCATGGCACAGATAGAGGTGTCTTATTTTTTTCAGCTAGATGCAGCCGAGCAGAGCTTTCCAGGGCCACATCTCTGTATGGAGGGTTAGTCTCTGTTTGGATTAGATCCATGTTCTTTTTCAAATCTAGGCTAGTATCATGGAACACTGGAGTGAGTGAGGCTCCTTGGCATGCCAAGTGCATGGCTCTGCGGCAGGCTAGCTATGGTTCTGAAAAACAGCTAGATCTGAAAGCAGATCACACGTCAACTTGATCCATACGTGCAAACTTGCACTGGCATGTGTATATCCATGTGTACCAAATATTAATCAACAAAATTAGACAATGTTCAAAGCTAGAGAATTAAACAATAGTAGGATTGTCACCTGGCTTGCCATCTGCTATAATATTCATGCATGTCAGTGAAATGTCTTTTCTATTCATATGTGTATATCTAATTGTCCCAGTATGAATCAAAATGGGCTAGGAAGAAATAGAGTGTAAGGAGGCTACAATTATCACAGTACACTCACTTTATGTCCCATCACGGTGCTTGCCCAGTGTTTTGGAAACAAGTTTTGAACAGCCATGTCCTTTGAGACCAGGCACAAGTATCTTCATAAGGGCCTTCTACTAGAGTGTTCTGCTTGGTGTTTCATGCAAATATGTAGAAACACTTAGAGTTCAGATTTCTTAGACTTTTACTCTCTTTTGGTTTCACATTGCTCTTCAGATACTAAATAATGATAGGCATCATTATAATCAGAGGGACAGTACTGCTCTTCTGTTGGGTGTAAATCTGGAGCAGATCCATCGATGTTGGAAGTTTTACCCTAGATTTGGTTTTGTGTACATGAGAACAGAATTTGGACCATACATCTTATTTTTCTTTTGATATAATCCAGCGCATCCGGAAACAAGAAAGCCATATCAAGCCCCAAATCATAGAACTCAAGTTTTTAAAGATATCAGCTTTCTTTTATGATCTGGGTGGCCTTCACCATGTCTGGGAAAACATGAGCCCAATGGCCCTGGTAATGCATCACCTGCTTTTTTTCCAGACTGCTGTAATCAATTTGTCTTTATCCACCACATTACCAAAAGATACTATTAAAATTCATATCTGTGTGTTCTCCCCAGAGGGTAAACCATCAGAGATCTCCAGGGTTTTGGAGGTTTTGTGGAGATGCAGAAGGCTTTAATTAGGTTTAAAATAAGATCAAATTTCTTCCCTACAGTAATTTCAGATACTTCCACCAGATTCCTGTAGGGCTATTTTGCACTCTGAAAACTTGATCAATCCTCAACCCCACAAATTACAGCTTTTGTTTACATTTTCCTAGAACATCAAAGCAGAGGAGTGTTGCCCTTAACCAGTGTTCCCAGGCTTAAATAACAATGTTTCATTTTTTTGCTTAAAGACTTGTGATGATCTCTCCTGTAGACCCTGGAATGGTTAATTTGGGAAGCACAAGAATGCATTTGGGCCTGAAGGATCTTAGTTGCACTTAGGATAATCTTTAAGATACTTGGTATTCTTTAAGAGCTGAATCCTAAGGTTATTCCTCAGGCAAAGCTGTTGAAACAAATGGAGTTCTGCCCAAGGAATGAATGCATAAGAACCAAGTAAAAACTTTACATTTTGGCCTCAAGATCTCTTCTAAACTGTCAGGAGAGACACAGTATTGTTTTAGCTCAGGGATTTGTTTCACTGCTTTATTAAAACCCTTGGCATTACAGTGAAGGAAGGAGACTCAGTTCTTCTTCCAGATGCCTCTCCCTGCAAAGCATAACCCCAGAGAAGATGAACATCCAAAAGAATATGTCTTTGGGCTACCATTCCCCTGCTTGTGTTTGAGGCATCTTCTTTCAAAAGAGCATCTTAGGAAAGCAAGCAGCATTCCAGAAATAAATAGAAATGCAAAACTGATTGGAAAGGGGGAATACATGTTAGTAATAATCCTACAATGAGAACTGTCATGAAGAACCTACTGGATTCTTAGAGCAGAGCTGCCGATAACTCTGCACCTGTGTCTGGCTACTCATTTACTATGTTCTTCTTGTCCATCATGTCCCAGAGTGTCGTTCTATGGAAATCCATGAGAACACTTGATTGCTTTTTTTGTGAGAGGCAAATCTTAGATTTCAAACACTGTAAAATTTCTTAGAGGAAATGAGTCCATAGATGTGGTTTGGCTTCTCTAAGACTCCATTTTAATAACTCTTTATATCTCCTTTTTTATTACTTTTTGCAACATCATATTTCTTGTATCCAGCAAACGTCTCTGTATTGTTCCATTGTTTCCAGCGTGAACAAAAAAATGTACTTTCTATAACTGGAGTCCCTACCCATAAACACTGATCGCTCGAATCCCTTTTTGCTTCATTCATACTGTTTTCCACACTCTCCTGCTCTAGCTACTACTGGATTCTACATCTATCCACTTATAATCTAAAGTTTTAAATGACAGCTAAATCTGGAGCAACCGTAGGCATTGTTCCAGGAGTAGCTAATGAAGCCTGAACACACTCTCTGTGGGTGTTGGTTATCCTTTAATTCCCCTCCTCCTTTTTGCTGCAAACAATCCCACATTTGACTTTCCCTACCAAACAAAAAGAGGAGTGTTGTAGCAAGCCTGGAACAGTACATGTTCTGAATGGCCAGTCAATCATTTGTACCGATTGGATAAAGGGCTACTCTCAAATTTAACATATTACACCTGAATTCTGTCCAACTTGCCCTCTATTGGAGCAGTCATTTAGATCCCTCTTATTTACTTGTAGGAGCCTAATTATTTTTGAGACTTTGACTGTTTCTTCAAGTATGGTTGAAATTGATGGATTGTTTCTTTAGAAGAACAGGCTTAACATGATTGCTGGTGGTGTACCATCCGTTTTGCAGAACATACTAGGGGTTTCTTTTAAAAGCATACAATTCTCAGAAGCCTGTCCTCCCCACAGAACAAAACAAATGATCAAATCGTGACATCAAAAGCAAATTGCCTTCCCCAAATATTCCAGTGCTCTGCAGTCTTCCCCACGCTGTCTCTGTATTGAGACTCCCAAGTCCCTGCAAAATTAGTAGAGCCTTGCAGCTTGCCCTAAATGTTAATGTAATAGGGGTACTGATGCAATACAAGTATCTTTCCAACAGCACCTATCTCCAAAACTAAGATGGCTTCAGCTGATCTTCTCTGCTGACTGCAGCAGCGGCAGAATCCTGCAAAAACAGATTGGTGGCCGCTTTTGGATCAAAACTGAGGCCAATTTCAAGTCTTTGTTCCTAGTTTCATCAGTTTCCCTCTTGATTCTACTTTTTCAAATCTATGCGGCCCTATACAACAAAACAAAATACAAAGTGTCCATATATTCAGCCTGCAGATGAGAATCTGAGAAGATCTGGAGTACTCCGCATTCTGTCTAGCAAAGCACATAATCTCCTGCTTAATTTTAGGCATGTGACAAACCCCACTGAAGAGAGCAGAATTACCTACTCAACTGAGTCCTGGCCAAAGTACTTGGCCCATGAAGTATTGAATTCTCAGTGAAGGTAAGCTGTCTTGGTTTGAGTGAGATAGACCTTTGGAAATAGGAGAGTATTATATTCCATGCAGCTCTGTTATTCCATTATTTAGTTATGCCAATTAATGTATGAAAGTTCCACCTAAATTTCTTTACTTCACACAAAGTTCATGCGTTTAGGAGAGTGTTCAGTCTGTCAAACAGTAAGAATTCCAGATAAATATATTCTGTTTTAAAGGACACGAACACTTGAAATAAACCAACGTTCAAACATCTGACATCTAGATATTGGGGATTTACTTACAATTTACACTCCAAGAGTCTTATTCCACTCAACGGAAGCTTCTGTACTGATGTTACTGGGCAAATGTTACCTTATACATTGTCAGAAATCAAAATAAAGTTACTACCTGTTCAGTTCTGATATGGATGTAGCACCTGTTCTAACTACTCTGTTATAAAATAATAATCTATGTGAAACTGTGACTTATATGTTTCTATTTAAAACACTTGTTACTAGACTCACAGAAGTTTAAACATTTGGCTTTAAGGGCAAAGAAGAAAGACAGTCACTTTCTATTTCTTAAACTCAGAGTTCAAATTTTCATTGAGATAGGTATCTTTATGGACTATACATTTAGACACTAGAGACACATGGTGTATGTTGCGTATATTTTACTGGTTCTTGTTTGGAGTGGCTTGCTTTTGGCTATTCTGTACTGAAAGTGGAGCAAAGTCAAGCAGTTAAATACATGTTGCTAACACCCACTTCCCGCAATAAAACATTTGTCTTTTTCCATAAATATGGAACATCATCCTTTAATGGGTAGGATAAACAATACTCTGCCTGGATCTATGTTAAATTTCTGCTATCCATTTTAACCTATCAGGTAATGTAGAATTTTATGCCACACGTGAGCTGAAAATCTCTAAGGCATTAGTTGTTATACATACTCAATCACATGGAAATAGACCCTAGAACTGCCATTGGACTGCTGTGCATCAAACTGCTGTATGGAAAAGCTATTCTGGATATATTAAGAGGGTTCTAATGTGTTAATATGTGCTTTTTTCCTTTCATCAGGCCTGGTAGTTAGACCTGTGGTACTAAGGTAGCCAGACTTTAAAAGTGCAAGAAAAAAAGTGTGTGAAAAATATTGTCGATAAATCCAAGTATTCTCATCAATGGAATAAATTAAACAAGTTTCTGTGTTATGCTTGATATGCCTTTCTCAGCACCCCCGACCACAGCTGTAGTCCCTTCCCTCTCCTGTCCCCTCCCTCAGTATCCTCTGTCACTCAGATGCGTGTGTGGTTAACCCAGCTCCCTCCATGACCCTGACAATCAAATGGACAAGAATCAATGTACCTTGTGTCCGATTCCAAGCTATATGTATGTTTATTGCCTGACCAGCCTGAGCGTACCCAAAGGGGTGGTGACAGACAAAAAAAGGAGGAGGACTGCTGAGCTCCCACTGCAGCTTTTCTGCCAGTGGAGGCATCTTTACCTTTTCCTGTTAAGCTCAGATAGCATTTCAGTTTTTTACTTCTGCTGGAGTGATTTTGGTGTCTGAAGTGACCCTAAGATTCTGAACTAAGTTAAAAACTGAGGATAGAGGTCTCCTTGCTGGAGAATGTTGCTGTTACGGAAATGGTTTTAGGTGCATCCCTCTTTCTAACACGTGATGGCTTGGGTTCAATTTTTGCCAGTTACTTTATGTACAGGTCTGGATTATAGCATGGCATTGAGGAATTTGGGAGATTTTTCTGTTTATATTTGAGGAGGAGTACAGAGCTGGATGGGCTTCGTGAATTGCTAGCGTTTCAGCTCTTTCCCTCTTGCTAGGTCTTGCAGATTGACTGATCAGGGAAAGACTAAACTTTGAAAGACTCCTCAGGGTAAGGACTGGATGCTGAAGGTGCCACTGGACTCTGTAGTTCCCTGGACTCGGTCTGAAGGGATGGGCCTGACTCATTTTGGAGCATTCCTATTTGCTACTTTAGCTTTTTAGAAACCAGTCAGGACTGCCAGGTGATCCATACTATGAAATGCTACAGAAAAGTCTGGTAGGGCTGACATTAAAGGTTAACTTCCTTTGCCAGTGATCTGAGTAACACTATCCACAGCATGGCAACACTATCCTCAACATTATGCAGATATGTATCTTAGATATGTAAGATAGACTAAATTTGTCCTACCTTAACGCTCAACTAAGAGGATCTGATAACTAGGAAATGGTGATAGAGATTGACTTCAGATAACCAGCTTAGAAAGAAAAGCTGACTAGTACGTGGCATTTTTTTTCATCAAAGTTCTTGCATCAAAGAAACTATATTTGCTTTTCCTCACTGACCAAGTGAATTGCTTAGCATCTGCCAGAAATAACCTATATGCAGGCAGAGGGACTTCAATCCATGCAGATCCTGGACAAGATGATTTTCTGAGAAAGCTTTTTGGTGAAAGATTTCTTCAAAGCCAGCCCTGGAGCTAGTCCAGGAGGGCAGTCTGTTCAGGAAAGCAAACCCAAAGAAGAGAGAATTAAGAAGGATGTAACTAGTGCATCATCTCCTGCCCTTTCTGCCCATACACTTGAGTCAGTACTGAATCACTTCTGCTGTGATGAAAAAAAAAAAGAAAGAAAATAGTCATAAGGAAAGAAAGTAACTGCTTTTGCTTTGGGAAGCTCTGGAGATTTTAGTGCCATTCCTTGTTGAAAGCAGAGGCGGGAGTGGCGCTCTGAGGACAGGCTACAAAGTTTGGTCTAATAAATGTGAATGGATATACAGGGCTTGATTGTTCTTTCACACCAATGAAACTCCATGGACTGAAGTCAGGCACGCTAATTACACAATATACTTCTGTAAACGATTTGTAACTCTGGAGTGGCTGAATTGTAATATAACCTAAGGCACAATGTGAATGCGCACCCCTGGTCCCTGAGACATGTGTTAATAGTAACACAGCTTGTCATCATGTGTTTTTAAATTTTTAAATCTAAATAAAATATAAAATTGCATGTAATACGTACTTTAAATGGCAGATGTGTAATAAACATCTCTATTTATGACAGACTTGGGCAGCAAAACATAATGAGGTGTGGTTCTGGTACAAAATTTTGCTTCAGGTTCACTTTGTACTTTTAACCACCCCAGTTAATTACACAGCTAAGATCATGCCCTGGAGAGTTTTAATTTTCTCGTGATTATATAATGGACTCTTACTAATATCATTATTCAAAAAAATAAATAAAAGGCGAGGAATATTTTCAGACAGAACTTCAAGTACGAAGATTTGTTTAAACCTCTTTTTACTAATTCTGAGTCACAACCCAAAACATTTAAAGATGTCTCTTTGCCTTAGGTAGCCGCACAGCTTTTCCTCAGTGTTTGCGCTACCGTTTCTCATATATACTATTTTTGAATGACTGCCATTACCCTAGTTTCTGTAGGCAAGAAACGTCTTCATCTTCATAACGGCCCTGGAAGATAGGGAATG
The DNA here is from genome assembly GCF_900496995.4 of Aquila chrysaetos chrysaetos. Classification (NCBI taxonomy): domain Eukaryota; kingdom Metazoa; phylum Chordata; class Aves; order Accipitriformes; family Accipitridae; genus Aquila; species Aquila chrysaetos. The sequence continues at coordinate 16,604,532 of NC_044029.1, read as the reverse complement.
TTTGCATCTGCCATTTCCTGATAGGGCGCAGGCTTTTTTTTTCATTCTTGCTCAGCTCGGTGGGAGGTCGGCATCCGAACGCCTCCACGGAGCTGGGCGTATGTGGTTTGCCCAGGGTCGGGCGGGAACGAACGCTTGGCTATGGGAGAGGAGGAACGAACCTCCATTTCCTGAGCTCCCGGCTGGCGCTGCGAGCCCCGGGCCCTCCTTCGTGCTCCGTATACGCGCCCTGGGAAAACGGACAAAAAGCGATCCAGTTATCAAAGGAACGGGGCGGTTTGGAAACACGATGACCGCGTGCTGTAGGAAACAGGTGCTCGTCCTACGGAGCGCGGGCTTTGGTGGCAGACGGGACGATTTATCGGGCCCGCGGCCTGTTCCCGGCAGCCTTCTTCCCCGGGTACCGCTCCGGAGCGTACGGGGAAGGGGCTGCGTGTCGGATGAGTTGTTCTGGCAGCCGCCGCAGCTCCCACCCGGCCCCAGCCCTTCCCGATGGCTGCCTGGCCGCTCTCCCATCGCGCGAGGGTCGCGCGTCTGGGACGTGACAGGCAGATGACCCCTGGGCAAAATGGCGGCCGGGAGCAGCTGCCATTGCCGGAAGAGTTCATTGAGCTGGCGGCCAGCTCTCCTCCCCGTTCCCGAGCCGTCCCGGGGAAGGGAGGTAGCGAGGCGCGGGCTGAACCGATTCTGCCGCCCTGGCAGCGGCCCCGTTTGCTGGAGCAGCTCCGAAGCGCGGAGCGACTTACCTGCGCGGGCGTGCAGCGGGGCCGGCGAGCCCGGGCGCCGCCGCGTCGCTGCTCCCGCTCCCGGGAGAGGCCTCCCGCCCTGCCGCCGCTGCGGTCAGCGGTGCGGCGTGCCCGGCTGCGAACCGTGGGCGTCTCTCGGATCCGCGGGAAGCCGCTGGAAGGTTAGGAGGACTGCCCGCAGGAACGAGCGTACGCTGTGCCGCTAGAAGGAGGTGGGCGTAAGACGCGTAGCAGACCCAAATCCTCAGCTGCTGTAAGCTGTCGTCGCTTCGCTGGCCGGCCTGTATCTTTCTGCTCCGTACTAGGTCCTTTTCCTCCCCCCAGGGTTCGTTTTGTGGACAAATTTGTTTTGTTTTAGCCGTATTACGGTGGTTGTAAGGCTTCAGCAGGCGACAAAAGATCTTAAGGATCTTAGTTTTAATGCACACTCACAAAATAGCCATTCCTTTGAACGAGAATGCTGATTTTAACACCTTTTGGAATAGGGACTAAGAATTTACTGTAATGTAAATAATTTACTACATACTTTGTGAAAGTAAGTATAGTGGAAAATTATATTTAGCCACTAATTTCTAAACTGAAACAGCAATATACTTCTCTGGTGTAATATATTTTCCAGTCATGTGCTGAAGAGAAGCATTTTTTTCAGCTGAGCTCACTTAAAGTTCAAAAGATAAATATATCACAATGACAAATTGCAAAATGCTATTCATACATTTAGGTAAAAATCGTTCCCTCATTTGTTTGTATTTCACATAAACTGTATTACTGTTATTTCCAAAGAAAATAGAGTACAAAATAATTCTGATTAAAAATACAAGTATTGTTAATGGACCACAGCAGAAATTTATCTTAGCTTGTGGGGAAAAAAATTATAGAAACTAAGCATACTCTCTTTGGGTGAAATTCATTCCGGCACAAAATGATATCCACTCAGCCCTCTGAACTGCCTAATCCCCGAGTCAGGGCCCGACAGGGTGGGACATGAGTGGAATAGTTAGTGCAGGGGTTTTTGCATCTGTTCTGTTCTGGGTGGTTGAGAACGTCTCCACATGGGAAAGTGGCCTGAATTTATGTCACTGGCAGACTGTGTTAGGACTTGTCCACGAGGAGAAGTTAAAAGAAATTTGGGAGCAAATTTGCCATGCACCCATGACTCCACACCCGCAATGGTGAGGACGCTCAGCCTGCTGTGAGTGTGAACTGGTTTATCTGACGGGCTGTGAGCGAAGTCACACTTGCTGTGCACAAAATCAGTCCACGTAGGGAATGAACATGCAGTCGGTCGATGCTGCCCGTTTGCCACTTAAATGCATCCTCCACGGGTGGAGTCACAGGCAAGAGTCAAAGGTGTGCACTGGGACAGGGCTACTTGCTGCGTTTTGACCTGGGCTCTATCCATATGTTATGATGCTGTGAGTAAAGTTTTTTGTTTGTTTTGGTTAAAGCTTATGATTCGTCAAACGAAGCATCAAATCCTTCTTTTCCCCTAGATCGCTAACTTACCCTACGCGTGTACATTCTCTGTCGGGTCTTTAGCAGGTAATGAGCCTTTAGTGTAGTGAGTAAGGACTTTCAGATGGTGCCTTGGTTTCGCCTTCATGTAGCTTACCATTGACTAACGTGTTGTATGACTTGGGTCGAAGGATCTGCCTTTAGAACGTAAGTAAAAACGAGGAAATGTGACAACAGTAAGCCCAATCTTTTAAATTATATAGCAACGAAAGGTGAATGAGTCATTTTATTGGTAGAATATATATAGTAGAGTAATATGTTGGGATCAGAAGTAGTATTTACCACACATACAATGTAATGCACTGGAGGTCTATAATTTCACTGCTCGCTCTTTTTATCACTTTTATGTTATCAGTTAAGAAATCACTTATGGAATTAATATACCCCGATTTCTCTTTCCAAACAATTATATGCACCCTGCCTCGCTTCCAACACATATGCATGTTCTCTCTTTCTCACACACACACAAAGGATTCTATAACAACAGGACCATTATAGAGAATGATCTAAAACATGTGGACTGCAGCCAATATTTAGATATGGTATAGTAAATTCTGGAAGGTATAAAAAGGAAATAACTGAACTCATTGCAGAGAAAAATGAGCCAGTCTTACGTTCTTTTAATCACAGAGTTTCATATAAAAACATATGCAAGATACTGAGCCTAATATTGAAGGGAAAAGGGGCTAAGGGAGAGGAGAAATCCAGTTCCACTGGGACTTGGGATGGGAGTTTTTTAGCATTTTTAGAAGAACCTTTCAGGAGATTAAGGCAAACCATTTAAGCAAAGATATTAATACGTTTACCAAGAGGCAGGCTGCTTGTGTGACAACTGTGACCTGAGAAGGTTGTCATGCATCCCCACAGCTCAATCTGAGCTAAAGGGGTAGCCAATACATCGCTCCTTGCTGTCCCACCTGCTTTGCAGGCAGCTCAGTTACCCTGCCCGCTCCCTCACTTTGTCCAAAGGGATCCCTGGGAGAGAGAAACAGCCACCGCAGCAGTATCGGAGATGAAGGAAGAGTGAGCCAGTTCTTTTCCCCCTTCTCAGAATACCCAGCTGTATCCAAGTTTCCGCCCAATCAGTTTTTGCTCAACATCCCAGCACCCTGAGCAGAGCCCTGCGGCTCGCCTCTGGAGCTGGGAGACTGTGCACAGCACCTCCGCTGTCTCTGCCCCTTTGCCGTTTCCCCAGGCAGGTATGTTGAGCCTCTGTAGACATCGATAGGCATATGCAGTTGCCTGCCATTCTGCATGTAGCTGTGTTCTGTATTTGCATAAAATGCCGTGCATGAATTGAAACCTGCTTGTCATTAATCAAGGGCTTTAGTGAGCTAGAGTTTTTCACTGAGGTTTTTGCTGAGCCTGGACTTCAACATTTTCACACTTGCGAACTGCACTGAAAAAAAACCTAACCGCCGGCATCTGTCTGATAAATAGTTGTTCAAAAGTATAACAAATGCAAAACAACACTTCCTTGTTTCAGTGTTGGACAGGGATGTGGGAGAAGGATAGAGAGGGGCTTTTTAGAAGTATTAGTCTTACTCAAAAGGGGGTGACACCCCCATTTCACAAGCCTGTTTCATAACTGCTTCCTAAAGCACACGGGAACAAGTGGGACCGATTCTGCCAACTCTGCTCATTTGAAATAGACCTTCACTCCATCAGAAATCAGCTTGAGTCTTCACAGTGCTGCTCTGCATAAATAAGGCTTTACTTTACTTGTCAGCATAAAAAAAGCAAAACTGGTGGTGAACAAGAATCTCCAGCCATAAACTAAAGAACTAGACCTGCATTAAGAAATTAAAAACCAAACCAAATTACAAAGTTGCCAGGAGTGAAAGGGCAAATTTTGTTTTGAATTAATGGAAGTATGAATCAATGAAAAAACACCACCAGACAATTGGCTCTTCCTCCACGCATCTACAAGTCCAGAGCTAGTGAGAACTAATGAGCAGAGGCAGCCCTATGGAGGTGACAGGAACACCAGTTTGCTGAGATGAAGTCTACTGAGTATTTCATACAGAAATACAAAAAGGACCTTCTGGACTGAAAGGACTGTAAGAAAAACCTCATTATGAAGGGTGACAGCCTAGGTGCATAGCTGTTGAGGTGCAGCGGAAGCCCGTTTTGTCCCATAAGGTGGCTATGTTGCATTTCTAGGCTGCTTTTAGGTTGGAGAATTGTTACCAAAATAATCCCATGTGGGCTGATTCCACTGCAGCTGCACCAGGGTTAGCAACAATGGGAGCCTTAGTATAGACAGCTTTCGGCTCCAGCAGCCGTTTTCAGCACTGTATCAGTTAACCCTGCTCTGAGGAGGGTTAATTGACACAGTGCTGCAAATGGCTGACGAGATGAAAACTCATATATTATGACTCCAAACATCCCTAACAATTGTGCAGCTGCATTCATATTAGCAATGGTGGGAATTTGGAGGAGGGAAGAAAATTCCCCAGTGCAGACAAGGCCTGAGAGTGAGCCTCAATGTTCTTTTCTGGGTCTTGTTTGTCAGTCGCAGTCATGCTTCCCTAAAGCATTCTCCCAGCCATCTGCAGATTGCCGATTCTGAAGCAGCAGCCGCTGTTGGTTCCCCCAGTTGGATGACAAGAAGTGAGGGGAAGAGTGGCGATTCCCCCTGGCCCGTCTGGTAGGTGCACTCAAGGGTCCTGTGCCTGCTCTTCTCGCTCTTGTACCCCCAGAGACCAGAGGGAGTCCATTCAAAAAGAACCAGGGAAAACAAAAGTACTTTTCCCACAAATACGGACAATACTTGCAAAGTGTACTTCTCCTGGGAGGACTGGTTTTCTAGAAACAGAATATCAGGATTCCCGGCTCCTTGAGTACCCATCATAGCCTTTGACTACGTAAAGATCTTTGGCTGCTCTGGTTGGCCACAAAAGTGAACTACCCACCCAGTATAGGACCCTTCTGGGCAGGGTAGCCTCTAGCACTGGTAGGCCAAGAGTGTTCCTCTGAGGCGCTCTCTGAGGCAGCGCAGAGCTGTACGCTCCTTGAAGAACTGAGGAAACGGCAGAAAAATTCTCCTGAATTTCACCATCTGCTCTCCCATCCCTGGCCGAGACCTCTTTCAAAGTCAAACCGTTGCTGCTCCCCCCGAGCTAGGGCCTTAGTCTTGCCTTATCACTATCCCTTCTGAGTAGCTCACGCTCCATGAGAACTAGGGTGGAGAAAACAGGACCGCCCTTGAGCAGAACGGAGGGTGCCCTGACTCTGTGCGCTCTTACGTGCACGGTGAGCAGGCGCTGTAAACTCGGTGACACGCTTCCAATAGCACAGGCTGCACTGCAGACCTTCGGGGAAACACAGCAGCTTGGAAAAAAAAAAAAGTTCTCTCCTCGTGCAATGCACTACCAGCTGAGACCATCTGAGCTCCCGGACTTCCACAGGTGGGAGTTAGTTATAGTTACGTATGGGTTATGTTAGGTTGCTGTCTGTAGGTGACATCTCCCCGTGATGGTGCACGGCATGAGCCTGTTGATTTGCAGGGATGAAGAAGTGAGCAAGGGAGGGGGGGGAGGGGGGTCCTTGTAATCTCCAAGGCCTATTTAATCTGCAATTTTCTGTCTTTCTAAAAGATACTTTGCTGCAGCCTGGAGTTCTGTGTTCTGATGCAAAATACTATCGCTGCTGTTAGACTGCACAGTTTAAAAAGATCCCCCCTGGGAACAGAGGCCAATTAACCCTCTCCAAGCCGTCACACTGACTACTGAGTAACAAACGGCCTCTTTATAAGTGTCCCGGGTTAGGTAGCAAAATCTCCATCTTACTTTTGATTCCCTCCATCTTAATCTTGTAGGCAGTTCCTCTAATTTCTTTGGAAATTTACTGAGTTTGTAGGCTCGTGGAGAGTGGAAACCAGGCCTTATTTTATGTTTATAGATTTCCTACCCTATTATGAATGCTTCCAGGAAAAAAAAAAATAAAAGCACTGACAATTAATACTTCTGTTGATAGACCAAAGCTTAAATCTCAGACCAAAGCTGGCGGAAAGTAGGTCATCTCTACGCCAGTAACTTTGCAGTATTCTCCTCAATGAATTATACAGTTATATTCACTGGTGTTTGCACTGGATGGAGCAATAATCCATACTGTCAGAGGATGGATTGGAACAGTGGAAGGAACAGTTACCACATCTCTTTCGGGAAGGGATCTGGAACAAAACCAGGAGCTGTTTCTGGCTTCTCAGCTTCCACCAGCCACTTGAGGAAGTCGGGCTTTCTGGGCTTGGGATGCCGTGTGTTGCTTACCTGTGTTAAGGTACTCTGGATATAAATGATGTAAGAACGAGTTTTTGGTTTAGTCTAGACAGGTTTGTATCCCCAGAGCTGCCATCAGGAATATCATACTGGTTCGTAATCTAAGAACTTTTGGTTAAGGAGGGAATCGAGAAGTTTCAAATAAATGAAAGACCCGTAGTTGTTTGGACGTCTGATACCAATTCTTGTTACGATAGTGAATCTGTAGGCAGCCATCCCTAGAAAGACCCAAACTCTGTTGTGCTGGGCACAGTGCAAGCGCCAAGACCTTTCTTGTCCACAACAGCTTTCGAACAGGGAGTTTAGGAACATTGCTCCCCCGTGAAGATTATTTGCTTATGGCTGTATGTAGAAAATCTCTGGGCTACGGTACTGTTACTAGAACTACTCAAGGGAAGACTAATGGAACTATTAATAGCCCATATAGGATGAATCTGTGGAGACGGCAGTTTTGGAGCTACAGGCTTTTAGCAATTGCATGTACCACTTTCTTTCAGAGAACTGGATACACGAATATGCTTCAAAGAGATTAATGGATGTCATAAAAGTTATTTGCTGCTACGCTTTAAACTATAGACTTTACAGTCTCCGCTTGGAATCCTGATCTCATACAGCAGCTTAATCTTTTGATGTACAGAATGGACGCAGGGCCCTGCGGATTTCTTCACGGTGTGGCGGGAACTGAGTATTTTACGAAGCATAGTTGGGACTACAAGACTTTTCTGATAGCTGTGAGATTTAACAGGTGGACTGTGTCCATCTTCCATAGCTGGTTGCTTTTGGGGATGGGAGGGAAGCAGGCTTTGGGAGGCTGGTGATTGGATTAAGAACACTTTGGGAATATTTTCAGCCTTAAGAAGTGCTCTAGGATTACTCTTTCCTTTAGCCCATCTGTCTGCAGTGTACTTTCCCTATTCCACAGAAAATAACTCAGCTGTCTCCTCAGCACAGTCCTCGCCCGTCAGCGATCGCCTACGTTTGACCGGAGTCACTTTTTGCCCGGTGATGTTTCTTTACTCCTCTCCGTCGAGAGCGAAGAATTTGTAAGGTGTCGAGACAGCTGGATGTATCTCGACAGCCGGTGCGGGAAAGCGTTGCGGCGGTCTCCCTGCCCTCCTCAGCACCGCGCAGCAGAACGCGACCTTCCCTCTCCGGCGCGGGGCTCTCCCGCCTCCCTCCAGCCCTGCCCGGGGGAGGAAGGCTGCGAGGGCACAGCCGCGGGGAGGGCTCGCTCCCCGCCCGGGTCCCAGCCCCCGAGGGAGCCGTGGGGCTGGCGGAGATGCCGGCCGGGGTCGCGCAGGGAGCCCAGGTGTGAGCGTTTTCTTCGGGTGGCGCACAGACCCCGCGGTCCCCGTCCCCCCCCCCCCCCCCCCCCCGGCCTTGGCGGCCGTCTCCTACCCGCGGTCTGCGCGGGAGAGGACCGGGGCGGGAGGCTGGGAAGGACGCCCTGCGTGCGGGCTGCGGCAGGACCCGCAGAGCCCGGCCCGGCCGCGCTCACGGGCACCGAGTCGGGGCAGGGCTCCTCGGCAGCGCTCCTTTCCCCCGCGCCCGTCCCCGGGGAAGCTCCGGCCCGCCGGGCGGGCGCACGCCGCCCATCGTCTCGCCGTCCCCGAGCCCGCCGCACACCCCGTACCGCCGAGCGCGGCCCTCCCCGGCCAAGCGAAGGGGCCGCGCTCCCCTCCCGCCCGCCGCGGCCGGAGCGCGGGTGGCGCCCGGCGGGCCCGGCCCAGGGGCGGCCCCGGCCCGGCCGCCTTTGTTCCGCTCGGCGGCGGGGCGCCCACGTGCAGCGGCGGCACCGCGCCCGCGCAGCCCCGCTCCGGCGGGGAGTGTGTGTGTGTGGGGGGGGTACCGAGCCCTCTCCCGCCGCGGCGCTGGGCGGGAGCGGCCGGTGGGACGCGGGCCGGGGCGCCGAGACCCCGGCCTGGCCCTTTAAACCTGCCGCGGCGGCGGCGGCGGGGCCCGGCCGGTGCGGGACACGTGAGGCGGCGGCAGCGGCGGCGGTGTGTGCTCTGCCGCCGCTGCCCCGGCTGCCGGGCCGCTCGTGTTTTATCTGGCCGGCCGCCAGTCCCCGGCCGCTGGGTTTTTCGGTTTTTCGCTCTGCCTCCTCCTCCCCTTCCCCCCCCCCCCCCTTTTTTTTTTTTGCACAGCCCCCTCCCGGTTTTTCCACCCACGGGTAAAGGTGGTTTTTCTTTTCTTTTCCTTTTTTTTTTTTTTTTTTTTTTTTTTAAAAAACCCTCATCCTAGTTTAGTCCGTGGGCAGGACTCGCATAATAGTATTTCCAGTCCCGGCAGCTCGCATCGCAGACACGAACCCAGGACCGCCCCCCCCCCCCTTTTTTTTCTCTTCCCAATCTCCCAAATCGTTTTATTATTATTATTATTTTTTAAATGATCGCTCTTTTTGCCCGCTGCTCCCGCTGCTGCCGAAATCCCCGTCTTCCCAGGGTGCATGCTTCTGGCAATATCGTGCAGTGTTCTCAGTCCATTTTCAGTGTGTCTTATCTTAATTTGTCCTGATCCGATCTAAGCGCGATAGCCACCACTTGCTTTCAATTTGTAGGATTTTTTTCGCCCTTCTTGGTTTGCTCCGACTACCCTCGGAGTATTTCCCTCTCTCCTTGCATTTCCAGGGTCGCAATTTACTCTGCCTTTTCTTCTTCTTTTTTTTTTTTTTTTCCTCCCCGCTTTTGAATTGCTTCACGTTACTAACCATTCCTAAATTGTAAGAGAGATTCATTCCCCCTCCTCTTCCACCACCACCAGCACCACTACCACCATCACCTCCTCCTCCTCCTCCTCCCCTTCTCTTCTCCTTTTTGGCAGCACCAGGACGTCCGGTGTGGTGGTGGCAGCGAGCAGCAAAAGCAGCAAGAGCTCGTTTTGCTTCCCCCCCTTCCAAGGTGCTTTGGAGAGACTGGTGTAAGGCTGAGCAGCAGAAGTCACGATGAGTGCACAAGGTGAGGGACCCGGTCAGCCTTCCACTGCTGCCCAGGAGCAACCTGCAACCGCAGAGCCTCAGAAGAGAGGACGAGGCAGACCCAGGAAGCAACCACAAGTCAGTATCGTATAGATACGTAGAGCCGCAGATCTATAGCGGTGTAGGCATGTACATGTACGTATTATGCTGCAAGCGAAGGAGTCCCGGAGCCGGGGCGGGGGGCTTTGTTGGGCGCTGCTTCCCGGCGAGGTGGTTGCAGAGGCGAAGCGAGGGGCTTCGCCGGGGGGGGGGGGGGGGACGGGGGACCGGGGACCCCTCGCCCGGGAGCGGCGGGGGGCCGCGGGGTGCTGCCTGCCGCCCAGGGACTTTCACTATTGTGCAGGGAGCGAGCCGGGGCTTTTCAATGTAAATGGGGAACATGGAGCAGCGCGGCTCCGACCAACCAGCGCTCGCTGGGTCATTTCGAGCTGATTTTGAAATTGCGAAAGCCAGGAGCGGGGAACGGGGCTGCTGTCTCCCTCCTCGCTCAGCCCTCGCAATGTCTCAATCTGTGCGTGTGCGTGTGGCGGGTCCCACCGGGGGCTGCTGCCGCCTCCGAGCTTGACCAGCCCAGCCCCTGACTGCCCCTAGATCCTGGGCTTGGGGGAGAGGAGGGTGTCTAGAAAGTCGCAAAGGTTTTTTTGCTTTCCCCCCCCCCCCCCCGCGTCCCCCCCCTTCCCCACCTCCCCCCTCACCCCCCTCGTCGTACGCAGAGAGGTGCCCCCGTTGCCGAGGGAGGTGGGGGAGGTAGCCGGAGGGGGCTTGCCGTGCATTTGCAACACCTTTTGCCTTCGCTCCGGCGCTTTCCCAGGCAGGTCGAGGCGGGGGGGGGGGGCTGTTCCCGGGTCTCGGCGCGGGGAGCGGAGCCCGCCTTCCTCCCACCCGCACCCGCAGCCTCCTCCCGGGCCCCGAAAGGGACGCGCCGGGCTCCTATTTTTGACTGGCAAGACCTGAACCCGCGCTAAGGTTGCTCGATCCGTGCATTATTTCCAAACCAGCCCCCCCTTTTCCCTTCCCTTCCTCTCCCGAAGTGCCATTGTCGCATCGCCTGGAAATGCCGAGCTGCGCTCAGCCCCGCCGCCGGGCCAAGCGGCCCGGGAGACCCCTGCGCTTTGCAGCCCCCCCCCCCCCCCCCGCCCTTTGCAGACTCCCCCCCCCTCCCCGGCGCCACCGAGGGGGGATTCCGCCCGCGGACGCAGCCGCCGAAGCCGGCAGCTTGGCGGGGGCAGCGCGGAGTTGTTCGCAGCCCGTTCCGTGCCTCCCTCGGAAGTCACGGCTGGGAAGTCGGGCTGCCTGCGGAGCTCATTTTAAAGGCAGCGGCTTCCGCGGGCTTTAAAAAAAAAAAAAAGGTTTGACTCCCATTCATTTAGCATCAGCCCGCTGCCACCGGAGCCGGCGAGGGGCTCCGAAACCGCCGAGGGAGCTGAGCAGCAGAGCCCCGAGCCGGGGGAAACCCGGCTGCTTCGTCCCCGTCCCGTCCCCCCCCCGTCCCCCCCCCCCCCGCGATGTGCTCCTGCAAACTGCCCAGAAAGCCCTTCTTGGAAAGCCATAAAAGCGAGCCCCTGCCTTTCCCGCTCTGCCTTCCCTGCCGCTTCTTCCCCCGGCGCGGCTGCGGGCTCTGCCCCCCGGCCCGCATCGCCCCCCGCGCTGCCCTCGCCCAGCCCCAGCAGCCGGCACCGGCCCTTCCTTCTGCTTTTTTTTTCTTTCCTCCCCCCTCCCGTAGCGTTTGAATGTATGGAAGAGAAAGAAAAGTGCGTCTCCCGGGCGGCGCGGAGCCCAGCTGCGCAGCCCGGGGAGACTCGGCGCTGGGAGCCGGGGCGGGCGGGGGGACCCTCGCCGGGCTCCCCGTCACCCACCCGGGAGTGCGAGCGCTGCGGGCTTCGGGGCTGGTTTAAGTTAACAAACTGCGTTTAATTAGTCTTTCCACATCCTGTAATCCGAATGAAATGTATAATATTTAGGACTAGAGGAGTTTTATAGTATTTATGATTCACTGAATAAATATTTGGAATCCGAACTCTTAGTAATTCGTACCCATTTTGAAGGACTGGTTATTTACTGTCAGGCAGAGGAGCTAGTTAAGAAAATAGCTGAAAGAATCAGTGTTACTGTGGAGTCGTTTTCGAGTTGGGTTTTTGTTTCGGGTATTTTCTTTCGTCGAGTTTTTTTGCCTTGCCAATGCTCGATTTGAAGAAACTTTCACGTTTGCACTTTAATACAAATCAGTTGTGTGGAGAATAGGTGTGAATATAATGCCGACTGCAGAACAACAGAAAAAAATCCCTCCCAAATATTTGTGCCCTTGAGAGAGAAAGTAGTCTAAGCTTACTTTACAGTTTTCGAGTCGTTAACTATTTTTTTCCCCCCAAGTTTGTGCTAGAAACTGCATGTGAAAATTGTATCTTGCTATAATGAAATGCAATTGAAATTAAATGGGTAACTATTATTTTTTGAATAATCATTCTTACATGAGGGAAATCAGAGCCATCTTCTTTTAAGAATGTGTTTTCTGCTATAGCTTACGTGGTAGACCATGCAAACTTTTCCAAGTTTTTTATGCAATTACAAGGGAAGTTAAACTCTTATTGTGCAAAATATGTTTTTCCTTTACCTCGAGTTGTTTAATTTTTCATGTTGCATTTAAAATACTGTGTTATTTATTTATACTGTTAATTCATGATGTTTTAAGTAACTTCTCAGTTATAGTTTATCCTTCAGATCTGGGTTAGTTGTAGCCTCTCGCCACAATAGCGTGTTTTCCTGTATTTAGGAACCAACTGGTGAACCATCTCCTAAAAGACCAAGAGGAAGACCCAAAGGAAGCAAAAACAAGAGTCCCTCTAAAGCAGCTCAGAAGGTGAGAGATTATTAGAGAGAGTTCCTAATGCTGTTTCTTCATCAACTGGTAGCAAAAAATCCAGTCATTTAGGCTGTGAAGTGTGGGCTTGGAACCCTTTTAATAATGGAAGCTACATAAAGCATGTATTTTGCCTTTTTAAGATTAGAATTAACATGCTGCACGAAGACCCTAGGTACAGAACCTGTAAGCTTTGCTTTTTGAATAGTGTACAGATTAGTGAAATAACGTAATGTATTTGATCTATTTACTGAGACCTCCTATATCTAGTAAGGGAATCAATATTAAGGATATTATTTTCTCGATTAAGATTTTTGAAGGAGGAAGATTAATTTCTTGCCCTCTTACAGTCGTTACTACTACAGACCCAATCTGTATATTAAAGCTAAGTGTTTTGTCAAACATAGGTTAATTAGAAGTAAATCCAATTATGTGTTGATGGAAATGAGTGCATATATTGAAATTTACAGCTTTAAAATGTGATGGTAAAGTAAACTATGAGTTACAGTAAAAGCCTACTATATCTTGTTTCAAAGAGACTTTTACTTGAAGTGCTATTAGTCTTCTGAGCCACTACTTCTGCTTGGTGATGGGAGCAAACTTTTGTTCTGGTGGTTCTGAATGCGTTTAGCTGTAGGAGAAGCTCCCTGAAGTCACTGCATTTAGTGCATGGACTTTACATCACAAATACAACGTGAAAATGTGACTTAATTTTATTTGCATTGGGGAAAGCTCAGCGTTAGAAAACTGTGCTATGGAGGCAAATAATACCTTTCCGTAGGAAATCTTTTAGTGAAGGCAAATAGTTGTGTATAGGCTTGAACACAAACACGGGAGTTTTGTTTATGTTGATGGTTACACAGCAGTTAGCACTAATTTACAGGTACTAAATTGGAAACAAAAGCTTACAAAATCTGGTAGTGAACTGTAGTGCTTAAGTGTATCAGTGTCTTTTAAGTAGATCTGTGACAAAATGTGTGTGGAAGGTATTTGTGGCCTCATCTAATTATGGTTCATTTTTCAATATGCCTATGGTACTGACCATATTAAGTTTGATAGTTTTCAGTGTTATGAATTACTATAGCAACTACTGATAAATATTAAATTATTAGGGGGTGACTATGGTTTCATGTCTGTTTTGTTGTAAGTGTTCTCAGCATTTGTTTGAGGGATGTTTTACAACTCTCTTTAAATTTAAAATTGTTTTTTACATTCTGAGCTGGAAAAAAGCAGTATATTCTGTCAAGAAGTTCATGAATTAGTAAAAAATGCTTTACAGGTTAAGTATTTAAAATATATCAAAGGTACTCTGCAACCTAGTGAGCTTAAAATGTTGATTTTTTTTCTTTATATAGTAAAAATGTTCCTCAGATTCACTTTAAAATAGTTTAAATTTCACTCTTCAAAAGAGAGAGAGCAGTTTTTTATTAGTCTAGCAAATCCAAATGTGAGCTTTAGTATTTTAAATATTACTCTTAGGAGTGTTGGCTTTCCTAGGAGAAATATTTGTAATAAGATTAAATTTTAAGTAATGTGTAGAAATGTGTTTTAAAAAGATATTTCTAAAAGAAATATTAACATTATTTCATTTATATGAGTGATTTGGAAATCAGTATAAATGGCAAATAACTTCAAAACATTCATATATATGTAGATATATCAAATCAAGAGCTTTCCAGATGATTCTGGTACACGCGGTTGTTTTTTTTTTAATCTAATTTATGAACTGAGCAATTTCATTGTAACGTTTTGATTTTCAGAATGCATCAAGTTACTGCTCTAATTAAAGCAAACCCTTTTGGGTGTTGATAATGTGAAAAATTGACCCACGATCACAAGTCTTTTTTATCATTAAAAAAATGTTGAGGGGTACGTAATTATAAGTCTTATTTGTTTCTAGGCTTGTAGATAAAGTATATAAATATTTGATATATCCTCTAAAACGTAAAACACCTATAAAGCCTTAGTAGAAGAAAGTCACTGAGATCACATTTCGAATAAATATTTTAGCTCTTTTTCCAAATTGATAATTAACCCTGTCTAAAATGGTTCAGCTTCTCACCAGGCATCTCAAAGTATCTTTTTATGTAATATTAATTCTGATAGTTTTCCTAACAGTAATACGAATGGAAAGGTTTTGGCACTGTAAGAAAGCTTCATTTGGTGGTGAGGGTATCACCTCTTAAAAGAGCGACCTATATGTTTGATTTTGCGGTAAACATGTTTACGCATACATATGCATACATGTATTTATTTAAGGTTTTCTAGAGCCTGTCTCAAGTCTCAGAAAGAGAGCTGGCTAACTTAGCCTAAGCCCCGCTACATGTGAACCAGCGTACTATACCACGCTACTGGAAATTGCTGGAATTTCTAAAGAGTAGTGTGTGGCCTGTGTGTTCCAAAGGGACCTCTCTGAAATGTATGAGAGTGTTCACAACATGTAAGATAAACGCTGGCCAGGAGAACCCACCGGGCAGCCATGAGAAGGCACTCATGATTAATTGATTGGGTGTTCTCTTGCAAACCATTACACATCACAATTAAAAATGTATTGCACAAACTGGCAGCGAGTTAAAAATACTCCAGAACTGGGACTTTGTTTTGTTATACTTCAAAAAGGAAATACCCCTAAATCAGTTGAGGGACAGTTTATCCTGGAATCATGGTTGTGTTGTGTATTTAAAATTTCTTGGTGCATGGGATTTTTTTGTTGTTTTTTTTTTTTTTTTAGCTTTCGGAGCTTGTGTTTGGTCTTAGTAAACTGGCCTTGGGGCATCTGAAAACAAACTGTGCTTGTTAGGAAATTAGCAATGTGAAACTTGACAATGCATACAGAATGTTGCAAGACCAATTGGACAGCTAATAATGTGGCAATTACTCTAATTTTAGGTAATATGCCTTTTTTTAAAAGCCATGCATATCACACATGCCTAACTTGTTATAAACCGGACACAAAAGGTAAACTGCATTTTATAGAAAACCAAACCATTTCTCAATTGTTTAATTTTCAGGAACAGAAGGAACACAACGTGTTAGCAGATGAGAAGAGATAGATGCAAAAAGACTCTTAATCATCTTGTACTTGAGTCCCCACAATTAGGCTGTTATTGAAGTCTGTGTCTTTAAACAAGTCATTCTGTTATTCATTTAAAATATTTGTAAAAAATTAGCAAAAAAGTGAAGATTTTATTTTTTTTCCTAAAGAACAGCTAGTTTTGTGGAAAGACCCTTGTAGGGATGTTCCTTTTTAGTTTCCCGGGTGTTCTGTGGTTGAGTTTTATTTGTTAGGCTGAGCTGTGTTCCCAGCCCGTCGCATTTCCCTTAAGCATTCAAGGGCTTTTCTTTGTTTAGCTCCTGTAGTTGGGCTTGACAAAAATACTGTATAGGCATAAATACTCTCCTGTTTGGAAGGAGGAAACACAATTGTGAGGTTAAAAAAAAGGAGTAGTAGCTACTATGTGTTCGTCTCAAAAGAAAATGTCAAGGGATATCCCCGGAATACCCAAAAGTAAAGGCTCTGTAGTAGAATGCACCTTCAGTTTAAGTATTTTGAGTTTTCTGGTAGTTAGGATGCAGTGAAATTCACTGCAAATACCTCCAGATCTTGAAATATTATCCTCTGAAAACCAGAACTTGTGGTACTGTGTGTGACTGCTCTTACTACTGTCTCTACGTTACATGGCCAGAGTTTGGTATGTAGAAAGGCATGTCCCTGAGTTAAGCAGTCCAAAGGTAAAAAAAAAAAAAAAAAAGGCGCATGTGACCAGGACTCTGCCCTAAATTGGTTCATGAAAATCTATTTGGCTTCTCCATGCTTCATTCATTCTCACCAACACTAGTCATTACAGGCTTAAAGGGAAAACAAGATCAGATTTATCAAGTGATCGTAGCATGGTTATTGTACCTAAAAAATAAGAGACCTCAAAATCAGGCGTTTTGAGCAAGATGGGAGAAGCAGGAGAAGACTGACGCCTGTTTAGAATTAAAATGGGTAAAACAGGACATGGGAAGTGTGATATTTTTGTATCTAGCCAATGCCTAAGTTTCTCTTAAGAGGGTTGGTTTTTTTTAAGAAAATAACTTTTTTTTAGGAGAGGGGCACGTTCCTGGGCAAGGTCTTTTGACAACAGTGATCTTACTCCCCAGAACTCTCGGTTATTTCACCTGATTTACAGCTCTGACACGTTTTATCTGAGGTCTCCAGCAGATCATTTTGCAAAGTGGATAGAGTTCTTCAAATTTGGATTCTGTTGCATTTGAGATCTTCCTTGACAATAGATAGATGCCCAAAGAGCACTTTACAGCCGTTCAATTATTTATACTTGTCTTGTCTTGTTAATTGCTTTCAGTAGTACAGCCTGGGTTTCTGTCTGGGCACGGCACATTTATGCAAGGAGGAGGCAGAGCTGATGGGCAGTCAGTCCCCGGGCTGCTGACAGCAGCTCTTTGGAAACAGGTTTGGATGGAGGGTTTAGGGGAATTGCAAATCTGCCTGGGGACTGTTCGCTCCCTTCCAGGCGGCAGTGACTGGAATGCCCATCTTTCTCACCTGAGACAAAAGAAACCCCATGCACTTAAAAGCGAGTAAATCTAGTTCTGTTCCTAAAACGGGACATGGCAAAAATGATGTGTTGGTATTATTGGTTATGAGAAATTTCATAGTTTTTCATGAAATACCATAAACTTGTGTTTGATAACATACCTGGCCCGCCTTTAAGTTTGGTGATTTCGTGTCTTAGCTGTGTAGAGCAAGATCACGCCTCGTAGCGCAGCACCAAATGGTAAGAAAACCCTGGCCAAACACATCTCGGTTTCAAAAAGCGCTTTAGAGGGTGACGGCAGCAGCTTCCTTCCCGACTGAGCAGGTACCGACCGCTGCGCGTCGGGTGCCTGGGAACACGTGCATCTTGCTGCCCAGATGAGAATCCGTCTTCCCTCTGGGTGGCTTGGGGCTCTCTGGATTTGTTCCGAGCTTCAGAGGCAACACTTCAATTAAAGCAAAGAGCTGACAGACTGGCATGTTTCTGATTATGCAAATACCTGTTTCAGAGGAAAGGCAATGCTTAGGCACTTACGTGTTCCTTTTCTTATTAATTACTTGGAAATTATATGGAGAAACATTGAATTATTTGTCTGATATGCAATAAAACCTTTCTTCAAGCGCTTAAATTAAAAGACAGTCTTGTGCTGTTGGAGAAAATACAGGCTGCGTTTGCAAAATGCAAAGTAAAAAAAATCCTGAGGGGAAGAGGGGGAATATTTTCCTAAACTTCATGTCTTTATCGTCACCGCTGGCCTGCCACTGCTCTTTTTGGGTGTTCCAGAAGCGTTTTGTCTTTCTCTTCCCTTGGAATGGAGATAAAAACGTCCACTTTGGAGGTTCTTGTCGTTCATTTTCTGCAGTTTAGTCTGTGGAAGCCTTCCTATTTACTTACAGAATCGCTCTGTACCGAAACAACGTCTCTGGCATGCCCCGCTGTTTGCTCAGCTCACCTCTGGGGAAGATTTGGTTTTGATAAGAACTATGGAAATGTTATTCTTCTAACATGAGGTGGAAATCGTATACAGCAGGAATATAGTGCCTTTCAATCCGAGGGGTCCCCGAGCATTTGACAAACTGATACCCGCACTA
This sequence comes from Aquila chrysaetos chrysaetos, assembly GCF_900496995.4. Taxonomy (NCBI): domain Eukaryota; kingdom Metazoa; phylum Chordata; class Aves; order Accipitriformes; family Accipitridae; genus Aquila; species Aquila chrysaetos. The sequence goes on along the minus strand of NC_044029.1, from coordinate 16,586,525 downwards.
GCCAGCAGGAACACTGGCCACTGCTGACATGGACCTTCCTCAGGGTAAAGCGTCGCATTGTTCGTGGCAAGCGGCCACGCTGCGTGACAGTTTATGGCAGGAAGCAAAGATTAGTTATTCAAAGAAATCTCTCATGTTCTCTTTCCCATCAAACTAGATTATATGCTGCCGTTAAACTTACCATTTGTGTCAGGTTTGTAGGAACTTTAATTGCGAGACCAAGGTAGTTTTTGTTCCCCAAAAGGTAATTTTTTTTTTTCATAGAGTTTTGGAAAAAGGCCTTTCCTTCACATGCGGTAAAATACAGAAGAAAATAGACGGCGTTTGTGCTTTCATAACATGTCAGGTGTTGATTTGTTATGAACAATTTTAAGCAATATTTTCTTTTAAGAGTTGTGGCCAGTGTTTTGTGAAATAAACATAAATGCAGGGGGCTACAGCTTGTCAAAACTAAACTACATCTTGTTTTGCATCCTTCAGGTTTTAAGGTATAAAGAAATGAACACTTTAAAAGGAAACAAAACTCTGAAATAGACAGCTACGGTGTATAGTAAATGCACTTTAACAAGTATTCTCATAAGAGGGTTTCACCTTACATGTAACGCTGGTATAAACGATTAAAGAGCAAGTTTCCTCTTTTAACAAGTCTGAGTGATAATTTTGCCCTTTAGGAGTGTGAATTTTATTTTTCACAGTTTTCTTCTTGGTGAGATATTTATTTCAAAGTAATTGCATTTAACTCGCAGGGCAGTTTTTTTTTTTTCCAGAGATTCCTCCACTACTTCCTCAGCTCAAGTTCTCTTTTAGAGGGATCCGCTTTACAGAGCATTAGGTTACAGTATATGTTACAGAGGTTGACCAGCAAGTGATTTATTTAATGACACAGTTGATTTCTAAGGGCAAATCAAATACACATACAGTTAACTAGAAAAAAAGCAATTCATGGAAATGTGGAATCACATCTACAGAGTGTGTACTAAAAGTCTTCATTCTCAGGGACTTTGTATGTGGCGAGTCCTGCCCTCACTAGAGCTGGTGGCAAAATCCTCATCACCCTCAGTGGGACAGGATTACTCACTTGATGAGGTGTATGCGTGGGCAGAGCCTACCTAGAGAAAATAACCTGCAATTTTCATTTTAAAGCCTGTAAGTATCTTAGTGTAGCGCGTAAGTAGTAGTATTTACAGTGTCACGCAGTGAATTAATGGAAGAGTCTGTTAGAGAACCTGTATTTCCTTTACACAGAGCTCCAGGACCGACTGCCGGGCTTACATAAATATAGCTGTCACTTCTAGGGCACCTTCCATGGTGTTGCCTTAACCCCAAAAAGGGAAGGTGTGTTTTGAACCAGCCAAAGGTTTGCTTACAGCTTAAGGATGTGCTCTTACCTGGAAAACTTCATGTGAAGTAGAGGCGCTATGTCCCAGTATGAGCGCACGCACGCGTTCATGGCGATAGTCTGTCCAAATCCATTTCACGCATGAACATCGTGAGGCTAAAAGAAAGAATTTGGCTGCAATAAACCGCTTTGTTCAGGCTTGAAGCAGGCTGTATTTTTCATTTAGTATCTTCAGGTAATTTCTGACAGCCTGTGAAAGACGAGGTTTGATGGTGTTGGGGTTTCTGGGGTTCCCACACTGCCCCTGGCTGGCGGGGGCCGCGCTCCCCTGGCCGTACTGCGGGCACTGGGCTGCTGGCTTTGCTGGGGCACGCTCCTCTGTGCCCGTGGGCACGGGGGGGGGATATCAGGGCTGGGGGCACCCGTAGGCGCGGGTGAGGCGTCCCCGGGCCACAGTGGCTAGGAAATGTCAGAAAAAGCAACATAATCACGCTCCGCCGAAAACCCCGTAGAGCGGGAGGGGGGCTCGGTGCCACCCAAGAGCTATAGTGGTGGGTGATCTTACAGTAAAGGAGTTCCTAGTTACTGAGGCAGTTGAGCAATGCTGAGGTATAAAATACGTTGCGTTTCTTTTCCCTTTACAGAAAGCAGAAGCCACTGGTGAAAAGCGACCCAGAGGCCGGCCCAGAAAATGGGTAGGTATTTCACTTCCAGTCGTTTGATTTATTTGCTGTGTTATAAAGCATGTTATAAAGTCCATTCTTCAAGAGAAGAATTATTTCTGCTTCATTTGTGAAAAAGAACATCCATCTTCTGTGTCTGTTTGTTCTGGTGGATTGACTAAAGGGTTAAGATAGCAGAGGAGTTAAGCACAGCTTCCTACCTTTAGACTCTGGTAGTTTGCTCAAGATACTTTACTATTAAATGTTTGCTGGGAGTGAATATTTATGTGTCTCTTATCAGCATGAAAAGAGGCACAACTCTTCCTTCAAAAGAGAGTAACAATGAGATAACTTGTTCAGTAATTGAGTAACAAAGGTTAAAGGGGCACTATCAGACATCAGAAGGTGATTAAGAGAGGTGATAACATTCAGACGTAGTGTGCGCAAGATAAAAGTTTAAAAACCGAAACTTTGTCCTACATTGCCTGGAAACACAGCATATTTTCCTTAAATCCAGTGAGAAAGAACAAAAAACGAACAGCAGGATATTTGCATTTAGAATTAAGTTTTTCCATTCTGGGCCATTCATGCCTCATATAATTGTAACGACTGGTAATATGTTTCATTAAGTTCCCTCTTTCCCTGGCCATTTAGTCTGTAGACGTGGCTATCGGACACATGTGGTTTGATTCTTTGGGCATGGAAAGATTTCAGTCTCAGATACTTGAAATTCTGTGTTCTCACTGATGTTTACAGCTGATGAGTCTGCCTGGTGCACCTCTCCTCTGCATGTCTTTCACTTACGCGTACGCTTTCAAAAGAAAAGTGATGGGGACGTCACTTGGAAAACATGATGGGATATTAGAAGATAGTAAGGTGTGGCTGTGTGCTCCATCCCACGTTAACATTTCTGATCTCCCTTTTCCAGTTCCCTTTCCCTTTTTCTGGTCAACGTTTTTCTTTAAAATACTTTTTCGAATCCGTCGTTCCCCATCTCAGTTTTGCTCCGTTATTTGACTCTGCCTTCTCTTTCCTTTCTGTGTCCTGTCATTCTTCCCTCCTTTTGTTCAGTTCTTCTGCAGAGTTGTTAATACAGCTGTAAAAGTATATGCTTGCAAAAGCTCCAACAGCACCAGAAGGTACTTAAAACTGCAAGCTGGGGTTCTTCAGAGTATCAGCAGCTAAACACAGGAGAGATGGCTTTACCAGTCACTTTAAGAAATAGTTCTGTAGCGTTGTCCAGTGATAAAGTACCCCAGGATATTGCTGTGGAGAAAACAGACTGTTACGCACTACATGTATTGCTTACGCCTCTACTTTTTAAGGCAGGCAGATTTCGGGTACAAGAAGCGGCTCTTTGGCATTAGGAAACAAGGTGGTGTATTCAAACCTACCCGTGCTGGGGATCTTCGCAAAGGCAGCTTGCAGAAAGCAAACGCCAAGAGCAGTAAAACATGGAGCGGTTGCTGTCTGTTCCCTCCCGTCCACCTCGGAGCTTGCACGTGCGGATGCCGAGTGTTACTTGCTTGATCCTCACCTTGGGTGCAATCCCAGGGGAAGCAGCAGAAATAGCTGGTTTATGAGGGTCACTGAATTGGGAATGTGTGATAGATGGGGGTGGTGGAAGAGCTCTGCAAAAAGGGGAAATGCAGCAGTCTGAAATGGTAAAAGAGTTTTTCTCCCAAGCACTCATAGTCAGAAATTAAGGTGAGTTTTTGGTGAAAAGGGCTAAATACAACGCTTGTGGCATCTTTTAGGCTAGAATGTTTTGTATCTTTATGGGGAAGAAAGAACGGGCAGCATCAGTGGAGCATTAAGTTTAGTATGGGCTGTTTGTCCAGTGAAGAATCCGATTTGCGGAAATGGGTATTATTGGTTAGCTAGTAGGCATATGCATTACTTGATTGTGAGACTGATACAACAGCTCAACTCATTTTTTTGAAATAAGGCAAGTTTTCAAACTCAGTATTACTTTGCTGTTGTGCCTGTTGAAAGCACAGTCTTTTTATTTGCTTATTCCAACGATATGATTGCTTCTTGTGATTTTCAGAGATAACGCTCCTATCTCCAGCTTGCCTTGAGATAATTCTATAGGCTGTTAGAATTATATGTGCCTTTTTTTCCCTCTCTTTCTTCTCTCTTTCCAGTTTAAATTAGGTTCACGGGTTCCTCCTTTGTGCACGATGAAATGGAGAGTGATGTTATATTTTGCTCCAGAAAGAAATGTGGTTAAATGATTATAAGCCATTATGGTGCCAACTATAAGCAAAGGTAATATTTGAAATCAAGGGAGGATTCGCCCCAAAAGCAGATAGCACAGTATCATCCTTTCCATTTTGACATCCAGCACGTACTCAGAAAACATCCCTTTTTATCACCCAAACTTCCATTAAGTCCTTAGTGATTATTTTCTTCTTTAATCCAATTTATTTATATATTAATCCTTAATTATGAAGGTTCTGTATCAGTGAAAGTAAGGAGTGTGTAGGGTTCTTTTTTGTGGAGAGGGCAGAATTCTATTTGGCAGGTATTTTCCTAAGTTTGTAACCCTTTTTTCGAGTCTAGAGGTTCTGTGTCATATGTTGTTCATCAAATTGTAAAGTATTATTTCTGCTGTTTCCTTCAATATGCAGACACAGAGACATATGAGCTAACAGACCACTGTAGAATTCCGGTAGCTGGTCTTTCTGCCGGTTCAAATTAAGTATTTAATGTTTGTGATTCGCAATGTATTTATTTATATATTATTTTTTAGAGGAGAAATAAATCTTTTTGACTAGTATAAAACTGGGAAGGGGGAGGGAGACCCCAAGTGAGGAGGGTGAGTAGCCCAGTTTATCACAAGCGTGTGAGACATCCAATGATCTTTTTAATGCAAGAATGTGTACTTCGCAAAGTTGTCAAGGAAAAGAAGACCTTTGTCAGCAGAACAGACAGTAAAGATTGACAAACTCTTCTGAAAATAAAATATTCGGCTACATAGAAAAGCTTTCCAAATGCGGGGAGCTAATTGAATAAAAATCCTGATGATAACAAGGATCATGCAGGTGGTAAATGAACATATTTGGAATCAAAAACACAGTGCCTGCTGCTGTAAAACTCATCTTCACTGTAGGTCGCTGCACGTGTGTGAAGCGCATTGAAGGCTGTGAGTCCTATTAACTGGGAGGGAGGTAAACCTCTTCATGACCTTGGTACTCCTTAATTTTAGAGGTTTTAATGCAGGAACATTTTCTAAGCTCTTTGGATGCAGCTGCATTAGTGTGTTAGGTCAAATGAGGAGTGTGCTTTGGAAATGAATCTCCTAATTGTCTCCACTCACAGTGTGCACTATGGAGCAGTCCCTGAGCTCGTGGGCTGGATTCCTTTTGAGGGAAACCAAATTGGATCCAGTAGGCATTCACCCCATAGGACTAGGCTGGGATGAAGTAAAAACCTCTTGAAAGGTGCGTGGTGTGGACCTTAGGTCCTCAGCACCAGCCTTTTTTTTTTCCTGCTGGTCCACATTGTCTATGTGTTGTAGACATAGCCTTTGATGTTTGGAAAAGGCAGATGAAGCAACCTGATTCTTATTAGCAGAATTATTTTATGTAGCATAGGCATAAAGTCAAATTCATAGCTATGGAGATGCACATTCCCAGAAGTCAGTGGAAGGTTTGTCATTGAGTTCATCAGTGCCAGGTTTTCACCACTGAGCCCTCATGCTGCTGCTTGTGGAATCAGCAAAACGGTTTTGCCAATGGCTTCACATAACCCTGTGTAAAGAGCTCATAGTCAAAGCCATTTTATTTTGTTTTGTTTTTTATTTTATTTTTTTGTGTATGTCTAGAAGTTGACTGAAAGGAGGGGTCTGAAGGGTTAGGAGTAGAGCAGGAGACTGAATAATCAATTATGCTGTTTGTTCCAAAGAACTGCATTGAAAACCCTTGGAAATTTCATAGACTTCTGGTGCTCTCAGGCATCAGTTTAATGGAGAAACCTGAAACCCAATTCTGAAGTTGATGCTTAAAAGCCTATTTGTGTTTTATTTCCATTGTTTTTGTTATGTCTTTAGATAGACTTTTGGCATTGTCTGATTTCACCTCCACATTGTCTAACCTGAACCACAGATTCACTGCATGGCATGGCAGAGTTGCTCAAAAAATCAAGGAACAGTCCAGAGCTTTTTGCAGCTTTGGGCAGGACTGTGGTGGGGAGGAGAGATGGCTGGTGCTGTGCTATGAAACTGTTTTAAAGGGTGGAAAGATGCAGTTCTGGAAGCTGCATGATTGTAACAGCAGAAGAGAATCGGTGACTTTCCAAGTGCAGGGTGCACATGAAGCACCCATGTAGCCATCTTGTCACTGATGCCAGGTAACAACTGGGACTTGTTCAGAAAACCTCTCTCTCTTTCAAGAATTTTGTTTTCTGCTAGATAATCTAGGTAGCACATTTCAGGTTGGTAGAAGATGAAAGATAATCAGAAATGAACTTAATTTCCTTAAGCAGGAGCTTTATCTGATCCCATCATGATTAGCTAGACATTATAGTACTTTTGAAGCTCAGGTTTTCCCCTTTTTAATGACGGCAGAATTTTACTTTATACTGAAAGTTAGTTTAAGCGGTGCCAAACCACGTTTAAAAAAATCATTACAAAAATGCTTTTTGTTCTAGTAACTTTTTCCTCAGATTATTTCCCACTGCAGTTTTGACATAGCTGAGATATCAAACCTTAAACATGGAATTCGTGAGATGTTTCTATGTCAGTAGTCCCAGAAGGCCTGTGTCAGGGCAAGGAATCCTAATCCTCGTTCGCTTGTAAGATTTTGAAAATAAGGTTCTGAATGTTGAAGGAATACATATCACGAGAACCTTGTTGGCTCAGAAGACCCATTGATGTTTTGAGCTATTTCTTGCCCATAATGAGTCTTTGCAAACCGTTATCTAAGCAGAAGTTTCTGTCTGGTAGTGCCATGCTCTGTGATGTGAAGCCGTTTAACCAATTGTGCTTATTTTTCATGCAGTGCAGTCATTTTTGTCTCATATGAAGTCATAGTCTAGGAGGTGCTTAAAGTCACGCAGGCTTCTTCGCTGCCCGGTGGAGAGAGAAGGATGCTCTGAGATCATAGCCCATCCTGCCTAAAAAAGGCTTTGTTACAGGCATGGTGGATTCTTGGCTGGAGATGGCAACCTTTTGCCATTGGGAAGGACAACTGAGATAAGTCCAATGCGAGTCTTTTTTTATTGTAGATAGCAAAAGCTATGTGTGAGAGATCCCCTGCTTTGCTGCCGTGGTGCTTACCAGTGCATTCCGAAGCTGGGCTAGAGATTCCATTGTTACGAGGCAATATATTTGTTTGAATGAATTACTTCATGGTCCCTTTTGAGCAAACCATGATTGAGGTAAAACTTAAATCACGTGTATTGGATGAGAATGAAAAAGGAAGTTGCTATGTATGTAATTATAGAAGATTACACAGATAAAAATTTGGTTTCCCGTACTTGGAAAAATAATGTCATTTCAGTTACTTTATGTCTTTCCAACTTCTGACTGCAGTATCTATGGTGTTCCTGTTTCGTGAGAAGCACATCATGAAAATTTGCACATGTTGCTGTTATTTTAATCTTCCAAACTACCTTACCTTCTTTGTGAAGGTCACTGATACTATTTTGTAACATGGTAATATAAAATACCTTCTTTCATGGACATGTTTTACATCTGTGTGGGCAAGACTGTCACCTGGGAGGGGTCATCGTTTCAGTTGTCTAAAGAGCTTGAAGGGGCTTTTATAATTACAAAAACCAGACTATTGAGCTCTCTTCTTCAGAATTCCTAAACTTAAGAAGTGGATGAAGGACGTGAACTGAACTCCTTAAAAGCTTTATGCCTGTACATTTACTTTCCGGTTCAGATGATCTGTAGAAGAAATCATCTCTCAAAACCTGAAAATTTTGACAAAAGCAGTGACTGTTGAACTTTTCTCCTATGACTAACGTATTTAATGCTCTTTTTTTGCCATTTTTTGTCCTTTTTTCTATTCGACATTCTGGGAAAGGGAAAAAACATCTTGCATGCTTGTATCACATGCATAAAAATTCACTAAAAATATGGTCTCTCTCACTTGTGTTCAGAGAGGTATGTGTCTTCAGTTCTCTAGAAGCTTGTCTGAGCAAATAGTGTCCCTCCTTGGAATCTTGAGTCCTGTTTCTTGTTGGTATAAGTAGATGTGGCACCATTTATTTCAAGTGCAGGTCTTCCTGTAGGCCACAACAGAAAATTTAGCCAAATTGTTTCTTTTCTAAAATAAATCTATATTACTGAAAGGATATTTCACTCATTCTCTAATTCACTTCCACTTCCCTTAAGGAATATTAAAAGATACCCAGTTTACCTAAAAAATAATTTGACTTTAGCTGTCATTTCAGAATTCTTAAAGGCAAATCTTTTATTCTGTTTGAGGTCCAAAGAGGAAATTTTAACGGGCAAAAAATGCAGAAACTAAAAATACAACACCTGGACTGAAAGGTAAATTGAATTTCTGAGCCGTTTCTTTTTTATGATCTCAGATAATGGCTGTTCAAGAACTTTAAAAATTAGTTTTCCATTTGGCTGTGTATTTGTTTTTGTAAGCCTCATTGCCCATTTTACGTACAAGGAAACTGAGCACGGAGGCTGGTCGTGGCAGCATCAGGAGGCATTTTTTGCACCTGCAGTGTTTGAATTCTCAGGTTTGTTGCTAGTTATCAGCAATTGTTCATCCAACTACCTGGCAGAGAAAACCTATCGGGTAGTGGAAAGTACAGGCACTCGTTCTTGCTCCTACAATTCCATTTTCACCGTTGAAAATGTTATGAATGCAGAAAGAGAAGCTGGGCCTCACCTCCATTGAAAATGTACTCCACAAGGTTAATTGCCTTGCCCAAGGAAATCTGTAGAAGAGCCAGGAATAGAACTCGGATTTCCTGGCAGCCTGCCCTGTGCCTCAGCTCAAGGCCATCCTCCTTCAGTAAAGCTTGCTTGCGAACAGGTTGGATGAGGGAGGGAAAGGCGCTTTTCAATTCTGTATCTTAACCCGATACATGGGTTTTAGCTGTTTCTGTAAACTCAGACCTGGGTATCTCAGTATCTCTAGCGTATGTCTAACTGGTGGGCAATGAGGGGTATGAGTAAGATATTAAAAAAATCCATGTATTCTCTATAAACAGGATAGAGTGGAGAGATTTGGGACCAGAAGGGTTTTGAACCAAACCCAAATACAAGCCTGAAAGGTATTTGATGTGTATTGGTGGTATTTTCTCATCTTCGTACCTTAATTACGTATACAAGTCCGATACTGATCCAGTAAACAGCAAATGTAGTCACGAAACCTAAGTGCCTAGTTCCTTTGAAGGTTTTGGATGTGGTTACTCCACTTCCCAGGACTAGCCGACTTGAGCCATAGCCGTGGGACAGGGCCGTTCCAGGTCACCTCAGCCAGAGACGGCATTTCCATTCCCTGACCTCTTCAAAGGTAGTGGTGCGGAGGGAGTGAAACCCCAGGTGCTGAAGTGGGATCCAGGACAGAAGATTTGGAGTCAAGACTTCTAGGTTTTCTTGTAATTTCTGATTATTGTGCAGCTTATTTAACTTATCTGTGCCAAATTCTGCTTTATACTGTGAGCCCCAGTAATGCAGTAGCCTTACGAGAAAATACCATGTACTCTCTGCCAGTGATAGAAAAGGGCCATCTTACAAATGGCAGTCAGTCCCCGTGTGGGTGAATTTGCTCCTCTCAATTAACAGTTGTTATGATAATAATTAAAGAGGAGTAATACTTTTGGCTTTGCTCTGCATTCCTTACTGACCCAAGCAGGAGATGTGGATGCCGAAGGAATGCAGGGTTGATCCTCTCCTGGAAGGGTTGGGGAGAGGCTAGTACTGTGATAATTAATATTTGGAAAGTGCTTTCAGGTGTTTGAATGAAAGTCATTACATGCTCTAAGTGCAAGTATTGTTATTTCCTCTTCCTTAATCCTGCAACTAAGCCTCACTTTAAATTGCAGTTCAGTATTAGATTTTTGGTATGAGGCTAGATTTTCAGTAAGAAAGTGGGCTTCTGTCAGTAAATAGCTGCAAAATATCCTCACCAGGAGGTGGCTTCTAGTTTTGTAGCACATAGAGCAAGGAAAAATACTTTTTGTATCAACGGTAATGTATTTTATATGTGATTTAGTTAGTATGATGCATTCTTGCTCTGCTATCTTGAACTTACTTTGTGCTAACCAATTTAAGACGCAGAGGGAGCATAGTTTACAATGGCATTTACAAGTGCACCTGTTTTTCTATCCCAAGACCTATCTGAGATATTCATCAGACTACAAAGGAAAAACAAAATAAAAATAGAGGGACAAGAACCTGACTGAAATTTGAAAACTGTGACTTCACAGGCTGTACTGTTTAAATAGTCAGATTGGGATCCGCAGTTCCGTGGTTTGAAGATGCAGCGGTGACACTGCTGCTGAAGGAGGAAGAGATCTTTTCAGGTCTGAGAGAATCCAGGTATTTTCAGTCTTCAGGGGAGCCCCGAAACGGGAGATGCTGAGACCTGGGAAGATGACAGACCGAATGAGAAGGCTGTGTGTTGAGGGACACGTAATCGTGGGGTTGAGGCTGATAATGCTGATAGCGTGCTGTTTGTTCTGCAGTCTTTTGTTGCTCCCTGTTCAGAATGATTCTGATCGCACAGAAAATGCGGACCAGCCTTGCTGTTCCTGGAGGCTGGTGATGGGCTATGATTTCCTTCTTTGCAATACTGCGAGGCAGGGAGGCAGCTTCTCTGTTGTTTTGATCCTGCAGCGATTTCTTTCTAGGAAGGAAATCTTTCTGCTGCGGAAGGGCAGCCGCTCGCCACCCTGAGCTGACAGACAGGAGGAGGAGGTGGGTTTGTTTTCCCAGCACAGGCATTGCTGGGTTTCATCCCTTTTCTTTCATAGCCTGACACTGTGGGAAGTCCATTCTGCCCAAGTTGCGTGCTGCCTCACTAGAATTTTAGGAGCCTGTCCTGGACAGGGACAGATGATACCATCTACCTGACAAAACCCATTCTTACTTAGTCTGTATACAGCCAGTGCTGTGAAATAGGTGCCTTAGAAGGGCTGCGGAGAGGGATCCATTCGTCCAGCTTAGGTGCTTCCTGCTCCTGCCGAGGTGATCCACTGAGCTTACTCTGAATCGATGCATCTGCCCCTCTGCTCTGGGCACGGGGAACCAGAAATGCGGCGCTTCTCCTCGTGCTGCTCAGGACCGGTTTCCATAAGGATGGACACTTTGTGGAGGAGGACTGTCAGCCCACCTTTAGTGTAATAGCCTAATAACTGAAGCACTGAGCGACCCCAGGGACTGCTCAGCCGGGGCTGAGCCTGCGTGCCAAGAGAAGTGGTGTGCTGTGAGCTGGTCGGGGTGACAACTCTTTAGACCCAGGGCTGCTTTTCAGCCATGCATTTCAAAGTAGTGGGGCCACACGGGAGAAGAAGAAAAGAAGAGGAAGCCTGGGCTGGTGCTTTAGGCATCCATGTAAAGATCTGAGGTGGCATCCCGAGGGCTGCTTTTTGTCTGATCTAAAACGCAGGCGTTGGAGAACATAGGGTGGAACCCCACTTCTGCCTCAATTTGAGAATGGGCCTTAACTAATACTCAAAAGATACACTTTTCTTCTTGTTTTTCTTCTGGAGCCTTTTCTCTGCATGGCATTTCAGCTTCTAGAGAAGGGCTGGAGAATGCTTCTCATCCAGGAAAGCATAGGAGCTGGTGATGAGGACACTTGTATAGGAGGTGTGGGTTTAAATCTTCGTCATATTTACTAATGGGCAGCCCCCTGCGAGCACTCTCACTCCGAGACACCGACGTACAAGTTGGGGATGAGCACTGTGACCGGAGCTCTGCGCTGCCCCGACCCTACGTAGCTTGGGAGGTTTCTCCGGAGGCCGGAGCTGGCTTTTGGGTGGCTGTTAGCTGAAACTTGAAATGGAAGGAAGTGTTGGTTGGGAGGTAAGGCTTGCTACCTTAGACTAACAGTTTTGAGCATGTTCAGCTGATTAAACTTCACTCTGCAGAGGGCTTTGAGGTTAAGTAGGGAAATACTAGGCAACTGAGGAGCTTGCAGAGATAGGCAGTTGTGGAGAATAGGTGGATCGAATCCCACCCTAGAGAAATCTCTGCACACGTAAGACATTATTTGTGTGTTTTATAGCATGGCTGCAAGAATTTTGCAGGCAACAGCTTGCTGTAATCTATTTGCACGTGATTTTAATTCTTTTTCTTACCAGTTCAAATGGTATTGCCTGTTACTATTGCAACTATTGTAGGGTTTCAGAGGTTTTTTGGCAGTTCAGTTATGTATCTCTGTGTGCTATTTCCATAGCAGTTTTAGGAGGCTAGTAATGCATAATATACATCTTTTATTCTGCTTTTTCTTTTTACTTTCTAAAAATAAACTTGCTGGTTTTAGTTTGTTTTATTCTAGTCTGTCAATCCTGAGAACTGTTGAACTGTGGAACTGCAGGGTCAGACTTTGGCGCTGCTTAATGATGATTTAAATAATCGTACTGATGAATTACACTTGAAGTAATGTATTGCTTGTGTATCTGTATCAGTGTCAATGAGAACAGAGTCTGGTCCGCAGAGGTTGGTTTGCTTTGATTAAAATTGATTTACCAGTAGTGGCAGTCTCCGTTCTGGAGCCTTTAAGATTATCAGTGAATTGGCAAGATTTAAGATTTTTACATCCTGTCTGATCAGAGTAACTGCTGGGAGCTTAAAAAACAGTCAGACTGGTAGTTCCTGTATACAGCAGAAATCATGACTTTACCCAATATATTATCCTAATCCATTTTGACTGTTATATCAATTACCCTATTAGGCAGCAATTGGAGCCTTTTACAAGACGTAATACAAACACATATGTGAGCTTCACTATTACGATCTTATCAAAGTTGCATTGTGTTAACATGTTCTTGGGGTTTCCTTAGTATTCACACAGAACCCATTCATGCTCTGGCTGCTCCTCCTGCATTGTTTCCTGTTAATGATGCTAAAGGCCTTGAGAAATCTGCCTGGGGACTCTCCTTCCACAGACAACTGTCTGTTTGGGTCTTGAAAAAACGACTCACACAACACATTGTCAAAGTACATACAGTACTTGGATCACAGTATTAAAAATGCAGAGGAGACAAGGCGCTCTCTGCCATGGCATGCACTCTTGCATTCATTAACATTCATTAACATTCATAAACTATGTGGAGGAGGCAGAGGTGTATGCAATTTTTAAGGTGCTTCTTTTGCAAACTTCGCATTCCAGTCAGGGATGACCATTCAAGCATGCAACAATTGTTTTATCGAGCTTTATCTGTAAGTCTGATTGATAGATAGGTGGACAAATGGTCTGTCAGTGACACACGGTGCCTCTGGTCAGGTACATCGGATGTGGAGCCAGGAGACGAATGATAAAATCTTAGGCTTGTTGAAGTCAGTGGCCAAACTCCTAATGACATCATTTGCCTAGATTTCAGCCCTTCTCCATGTGCCACTGATGTGGTGTATAACTGTGTGTAATGGTTGGTTATAAGCTGTACAAATTGTGCACGTAGCCATGTTTGTGCAAAACTCAGGTCCTTTGAGGATGAAGGTTATACATGTCCAAGTTAGGCACCCGGTGAATGGAAACTTTATGGTGACTACCACTTAGCAAGAATAGTATTTGTATCTAGCTGTGAATATGATAAATTTATTATTTACATCAAGAAGTTTTGAGCACTCATTGCATGAGTAGCAGGTGGGCTAGACTTGTACAGAGATGCAGACAGGAGATTTTTATTGATTTTTTTTTTTTATTACAGAGCAACTTGTGTGCCATATAAACAGTATTGCTTCTTAAAAAAGTAGAAGTTTTTTCTTGTTTAATCACTTTAGTGGACTATTTGAAAGCTGGAATATGGACACCTCTGCACTTTAACCTTCAGCAAATTTTTCTAAGATACACAAAGGTTTTGAAAATGCCTCAATGATCTTGCTTCTTTCATGTTTCATTAAGGATATGCTCAGCTGTGGTCATAGGTAGATACATACTGAGGGTATATTACCCACCGAAACAAATTCTTTTTAAGGCAAGTCTGTGTAAAGTATTGGCTCTATTGAAGTGAATTCAGTAGTAAGACTCCCAACTGACCTGGTTGGAGTTAGGATTTTCTCTCCAAATAGTTACAAATGGTGATATATAAATTGGAAACCCTTGCTTAGTTATGCTGACAAAAAGCCACTGATTATGGTTTTGAGTAAGGGAAAGAATTTGCCCTTTAATCTGCAGCATATCTTCAGTGAGGAGGTTTTGTGCATCGTACTTTTTGTTTAAACTAGATCAAAATTCCTTAGGTGAAGGCACTATCCATTGCACAGAGAGCAACAAAGAGAAATTATGTTATAGTTGAAGTTCACACATGCACACTAAAACGTTTCAAAATTATATACTTAATAATAATTTTGCTCCAAGCAGGAGCTACTTCATCTCTTTCATTGCTCATTTCCGGAAGCACAAGGTCTCAGAGCCTCTGCAGACAAACCAGATGCCACTGGTTTCCAAGAAAGAGATTATTAATCCTATCCTTCCAAATCACTAAGAAAGCTATTTAAGGGAGAAGTTAGAGTCATCACGATCCTTTTAAATAATTATAAATCATTGTGGTTTGCTCTGCATGATTAAAATTTCAAATAGTTAATTAAATAATGTCCCAGAGCAAGCTTTGTGCATTGCAAATCTCTGTACACCCTTCTTTACACCCCCAAAAACCATTATCTGGAGTGTCTAATGACTGGGAGGCAGAACTCTCTTGATTTATTTAGCTTCCTCATTTTTTGTTCACTTGTTATTTTTCATAAAAGTTTTTAGTGGCCTTATAATAAAAAGCCAGGGGAGTGATTCTGTCCTTCCTTTGCACTTTTGCAGTGTGAGCATTCCAGACACTTTGCACAAGTACAGAGGCAGGGGGGAGCTGTAGCCGCATCCGTTCTCAGTTTGTTTGTCTTCTCCAGGTCGACGTTTGAATACTTAGCTTGCCTGCTCTCCTCATTCAGGGCTACATAAATGTCATGGATAGAAGGTTTGAAAAAGTTCTCATTTTGAGTAATTTGAGCATGATAGGGCGGCTGAAAAATTGAAAAGGGCGTTTATTTAATTAAAAAACATCTGACTGGATTTATTTGGAAGCTATCCAACAAAACAAATATCTGGTCCGAGACTAAATGTGAGAAATTTCAGGTAACCTTTGAGAAGGTCTTGCAGCAAGGAGTAGAAGACGGACAAAAAGAATGAACCTAGAGCCCAAGTCTCTATAGGACTTGGAGCAATGGGAAATTGTCACTCCTGGGTTCTTGGGCTGAATCTGACCTCACCGGCGTTCAGCTCAGTTGTGTCGCATGCACTGATATCAGTCTTCAGTGCAGGGGGAGAGAGTGCCTAAGTTATCCATCCAGCTCTTTGTTTACATGGCTGGGGGGGTTCAGTCATGGCCCCTCTACCTCTTGCAGTCTAGGAGATTGAAAGGAAGAATCATTTTTCCTCTTTCAGAAACAAAAATGATGCAGAAGGCTCTTTTGTTTACAGCAGTCCTGCTGCGTATCTCAAGGTTCAGGGTAGTTGTCTTATGTACCTGGCTTAGCTTTGGGAAGATGCGGTTCAGGAGGTTGCATCCTGTCTCCCTTCCTTCCAGTTTTCCCTGTCAAATTCCTTTTTTGGATCCTATTGCTCAGGTGGACACCTGGGGATCTCCTAGTGACTGGTTTATTGTGGTTGTCTTTATCAGGGAGGGAATAGCCAGACCCCAGAGCCAAAAGCCATGTCAGCGTGAGGACGAGGGCAGAATCATGGGAAGTTTGAAGGCAGTTCAAAATCACTTCATTCCCTTCATATCCGGCCTTAAGCTGTACGTTTGATTTTGCACTTCCAGAAAGCGCAGCAAAGCATTGGACCCGCAGCATGTGATGTAAACTGCTGCTGACATGAAGCTTGGCCCACGCAGCACTAACACCAAGACCGAGTTTGGGTGGCAACACATCAGCACCATGAATGACTTATGAATGAAACAGAAATTTTTAAGGGGCATTTTCATACTTGGCTCAAGTGAAAAGTAGAGAATATTATTTATGCAGATGGAAATGTCCATGCCCAGTGAGGTGCAGTGTTGTCTTTGCTAATCTCAGATATATTTGTATTTGAGTGTGGATTTTCTCCTTCTCAGAGGTTCTCCTTCTAGTCGGTCTGTCAATGAAGTCATAACCCCACGATTGACATCATCGTCTGTAATCATGGAAACTATTGCGATCTCACAAATTCAGTTTTATAGCAGTCTCTGAACGATGGGAAAATGAGCTGTAAGAGAGGAAGTTGCTGTTTAAACTCAAATATCTTTGGTAATTATCAGAAATAGAGAACGTATTAAGACATAGTTCTGTAGGGCCAAATTGATTCTTGGTGTAGTACTGCTGAAGGCACTTGAGTTACCCCAGGGAGGAACTTACCCCCTGTGTCTGGAATGACTTGATAGCAAACATGTGAAGAGGAAGTGAATTTATGCTCCAGTTTAATATATTGGAAAGTTTTCCCTCGTCTGAAAGTCTTTCTTTATCTCTGAATTTCCTGGCTTTTGTGGATTTATATTAGATCCTTAATGTTATTTCAATGTATTTTTTCTGGTGTTTGATGTCTTTCGGGTTGTTTTTACTGGGGATATAATATATATATATATTTAATGAAAGTAAAAGCAATCTTCCATTGAGGAGGTCACAAAGCTTTCATGAACACTGCGTAGCTCCTAAGTGCAAAACGTCTCCTTATTTCAGATCTGTGGTTGTTGCTTGTGTAGATAAAGCATTCGCTTCAATGAGAAGATGCAAATATCTCTTAAAGAACATTTTAGCACCTGTTTTCCAAAGTTAAATATTATTGTCATTTTTAATTCTTTACAACAGAATCACCTCTCCAACTCTATATGCAGAGTGCTTGTAACCTCTTAAAATTAATGATCTGCAGTATAGAGAGAACAATACATTATGCTTGTTGAAACCTTGAAAAAGAATTATTTTTGAGACGTGTGGAAAGATGGGATAAACAATTACATGCTGTACCTATGTGCAAGTTGCTCGCCCTTATTCTGCATCAGCATTCCCCATTCTAAGCCTGCTGGGAGGCACAGATTACGTACAAAGTCAGGCCATGGGGAGTGGAGGCTTTTGAGGATGCAGGTGAACGGAGAGCGTCATTTGTGCCCTAGCCAAATGCCTAACAGAAACAGAACTCCGTTGTCCCCCGCTTGCACAGGTCTGCTGCGTCCCTGGCATTTCCCCCGTTATCTAGTGGTGGAAGGGGACAAGGGGCAATGGCCACAAGTTTCAGCAAGAGAGATTCCCACGGAGCAAGGAAAAAATTTCCACAGTGGAAGAGGATGAGCACGGGACATGCTCTGCAGAGAGGCTGGGGAATCTCCCCTTTCCAAAAGTCAACCAGAGAAAGCCTAGACCAACCTGATCTAACTTTCAATTTAGAAGTTAGCCCAGCTTTGAGCAGGAGGTTGGACTAGATAAGCTCCAGGCACCTTCCAAACCAAATTTTCGGTGTTTTTATGCTATACCTGTCAATGTACGTGAGCCTGTTTTATCTTAAATCTTTTAATGACTGGGAATGTCGTCCAAGTGAGTAAGTTGATAATAGGGCCCAATTTATGCACAAATTCTTAGTTGATCTGTTGGGGATGCATTAGGTTTAAGGATCTTCCATTAGGTTTTTATGGAAGTATTCAGTAAAATATTAGACTTGGTCACGGTGAAGCCCTTGTGGTGCATAATATAGCTGTGTGCTGGGTCCCTCCCCATCAAGCAGAAGCCTGTCATGAGTCTGTCAGTTTTGCTGTTGCTCTGTTTCTTTTTCTCTGTTTTACCTGGGAGGGGAAGGACAAAAAGAATTTGAGAGTGGCCAGTCTTTGAAAAGGATTCGACTGTGCTAGGGCAGCTCCTTTTGCTGAGCAGCTGGGTAGAGTAATTTGTTGTGGAGCTGACCAGCTTTCCTGGTGTTTCCTGATTTGCAGTAGTGAAACGACAGGTATTTGAGTCCCTACTACTTAGAGGTTTTCTTTTGTGGCAGATCAAGCCTGCAGTGAATAGTAGAGTTGCCCCAGCTTTACTTCAGCTGCCCATCACGCTCAGCAGTAAGTGAAGGGAGGAGGACAGAGGGCCCTGGTCTGGAAAGTCTTGGTGGGAGCCAGGTGGCATCCCAGCCCTGCATGTGCTCTTTGCTTCTAAGAGGAAGGGATTTTTTCCCCATTATTAAGTGGATTTTTAACCCTTGTACAAAGAGTCTGCTGCTCTTTATCTTAAATCACGAAACAAAGGTGAAAGGCAATTTCATCTGTGTTTCTTTTGTGTCACCTAGAGGAGCAGAGCTGGGGGACCAAAATCTATCCAAGCGCGCTGTGCTTGCTGCCGTAGCTTGGGAAGGTGGGAGAAATAGACAGCAAGGCTCCGTCCCTGTAACCAGCCGTAGAGGTGTTGGATGCTTGTGCTGTTCTTGTTCCTCTGCTGCACTTGCTGTTCAGGTATCCCGTGTCCGTGCAGAGACAGGCTACGCGCCTGCGTCTGTCGTGCAAGGGAGGGGAAGGTAGTCATCGCTTCAGGGCGTGGGAGTCGGCACGGTTAGACGCCACGCTTGGTGATCCAGGAACCGTCTGGGATGGAGTCAAGGCACGGTTGGCTCTGGGATCCCGGTTGCCCGCAGCGCTCGAGGCCTGTGGCGTGGAAGGGCTCCCGGCCGCGCAGAGCCGCAGCCTCCCTCCTCCGCTCTGACCTCACCTGCCAGCTGCGGCCCACGGACGGATTTGCCAGCCGGCCGCTCCAGCCGGCGGCCGCCAGTCGCGGAGGAGGGAGGCTGGCGGGGTCGCTGAGCTGCCGGGCAAGGTCCTCGCTCCGAGACGGACCCCGTCAGGCAGACGCTTCAGCCGCGGGGAGTGCCTGTGGCCGCCAGGCCGACCCCGCGGCGGGCCGGCCTCGTCCCTCTCCTGTGCCTCGCTGCGCCCGTCGGAGGGAGGGACCGCGCGACCCTGCGCGTCTCGTGGTGGCGACGCGTGAGCGGCGGTTACTCTGCTTGACGGCGCAGCAGGTGGGAGCCATCGGGGGTTAGTTTCAATTAGTTTGATCTGAACTCCGTTGAGAAGGTTAATTTTATCACTGTGACAAATGCATCGTTTTCCAGGGGAAAAAAATATCCATCTATTAGCCACAGAATATTTATTTTTTTTCTGTGTTGAGAAGGGAAGAGACGCACAAGGTTAACAGTAGTCTGAATGTAAGGTCCTGTGTTCTAGAAGTATCCTACCGAGACACAGCAAATATATTCACTACCAGTAGACTTTTCTGAACGTTGCTCCCGAACCAAAAATCACGAAGTAAATTCTTCTGTCCCTGGTCTGTGACAGCATGGTGTAAACGTATGTCATAGATCGGGTTTGGGGGAAAGTTTTTGTTTCCTTTCTTTTTTTTTTGTTTCTGTGAATAGTTGCAGGAAAACAGCCTCTTTGTTTTTTAAGAGTTCATCTGCTCAATCTGTTTATTCCTTACTTGCAGTTTTACTAATCCTTTTTTTTGTGACATCATAATCATTTCCACTTTGTGAGGTTGTAAACAAAGGATTATGACTTCAGGTGCAGAGTGAACAGACAAACTCTTAAGAAACAGGTTTTCAGGCAAATGACCCCATTAATAAAAAAATGAGAGGGAAGGGGAAAAAACCCCAAACACATGATGTGCAGTACCGATAGAGGCGATTCAAGCTGAACAGTTGTTAGGATTTCCTGTAAGGCTATAGCATTATTTGAAGGCAGTAAAAATACATGAACCTGTCAGAAATGAGTTCTTCACATCTCTATTAGAAATGCTGAAGTTGCTATTTAAAGCTGCTGTGTTTGTCAGAAAGAAGTTACCTCCTGACTTGTGTGTTGTTTCCAAACAACACAAACCCCCGAGGTATAACTGTTATTGAAAAAGACACTGTTGATTCCTCAAGGACTTTGTTGCGAGCATGATCCACGTGTAGCTGACAGCCGCGATGAGTTTCTTGCAAAAGCTTCCTCAGATTGTAGGCAGCGAATGTTCCTGATGAACTCAGTGGCACGCATTCGCTGTCGGAGTGACACGGTTGAAAGGATTTTGCCAGGAATAATCTTACCTTTGATGCCAGAAGTTCCCAAATCTTGTTGATGATGTTTCCTACTTCCAGCTTCACTTTTGGGTTTGTGGCTGTTCTTTCACTTCCACTGCTTCGTAGTGCTCATAAAGCCCCCTTGAAGGAGTCCTGGCATTCCCCCAGGTTCAGGAACACGTCTGCCTTACGGCCTCTCCAAGTGGGTGGGTTTTTAATTCCTCCCCAGTACAGAGGAGTCATTAGTGCAAACAGGACAGTAGGTGCAGGACTGAGCCCCCAGCAACCAAATGGTTTCTGTGGCCATCCTTTTGCGTTCCGTATCTCTGTAGTCCTTGTTCTTCTTCCCAGAGCACGTTGCTGGGAAAGCTTACAAATCAGAGCAGCTCTGGGAGCATGTTTCTTACGCTTCTTTCTGGCTGCTAACAGAGGTGGAGGTCTGTCTGTGCCTGTGCTTTGGCCTCGGTTCAAGGCTCTCTGCAGAGTTCATGGCCCTGGTTCACTTCAGACTGGTAACTGCCGCCCTGCAACCACTTTCTATCCCTGTGGCAGCGACCTTCTCCCCGCTCCCACCTTCCTTCCCAGGGCATCTTTACCAAAAAGCACCTGGAAAGGGGTAGCAAGTTTATGGAGACTCTATTAAACGGCCAGCATCTCCCAGTGGAGCTTTCCTCTCTCCACCTTTGTTCTTCAGCTTCCTCCCGTATCAGACCTCAAAACAGGATTCATAGTTACGGACATGTCAATTAATAAAGTTGATAAGTTATGGTAGGTCTTGCCTTATTTAATTGCATTTGTGTTCTTCAGGCATCTTTGTCTTACTCTCATTTCCCTCTTCTGATAACGACAGGAGGGGTTTCTGTGGGGGCCAGTCATTCTAACTCTAAATGCTTTCCAAATTTCCTTTCCCCTTTAGTTTCCCACGGGCGCCATTTCTTAGTTTCTCAGAAATATTTCCCCTAGGATTTGTCACTTTTTTTTCCCTAGCATTTCAAAGTTTGGACAGGGACTCTCTGCTTCCTGGAGTTTTAATAATTACATCCTCTGTGCCCAGCCGTGGCCTGTTAATGGAGTCATACGCACTGGGTTTCATACGGGAATTTTCTGCTTGCTGCTCCCGAGACAGCAGAAAGGTTTCTCACAACTGGTATTGGAGTAAGAACCACAAACGGCTTTTCCTGGGCAGCGGCACTGGCTGGGAGGGGTTGCTGACTCTCGATCTGTCCACCCTGAGGACGCGTCCGGTGTGAGTTTGCTCGTTGTTTTGATGAGCTGAGAGGAGAAGAGGTAGAACGGTCCTCCTGGGGAGCAGGGCCTTTTGTGCAGACCACTTTAATCAGATTTCTTGCGTAACCTTATAACTGTTTGTCAGGATGGTACCTTTCCCCTTTTGAACGTTAGGCATTTTTAGCAACTCTGGCCCCAGTACAGTTTCTTCAGGTGCTTGAAAATTAGAGTTGTGTGAGGGTAAACGTACTTGGCAGAAGAAGTTTTTAGGGTTGTTGCAGTGGTACTGACATTGTTTCAGGGATGTGGATTATTTTCAGGCCCAGTGGGTAGTACTTACTGAACTAGGGTAGATGTATAATTGAGGTGACTAACCACTTTTCCTCATGGACTGATGAGTCAAAATGAGAGGTGATCAGCCATTCCTTGAGCTGCCTATGTGGTCCAAATATAAAGCCACGCCGTGAAGAAAGGAGAGGACTGGTTGTAAGGTTCGTGTTTGATTTCCCTTCCCCCTGTTAGCCTATCGCGTTTTCCTTTTTCCACCCTGGGCCGGGTCTTCCAGCCTGCCGCAGGTTGCTGTAGGCACCTCTTCCCAGTTCTCTTTCACCCAAGTAAACCCAATGTAAGGGAATGGTGCTCTTCTTAGAAATAGTTACCCTAGTAGGTACTGCTTTGCCTGGGCCGTGTAGGTAAAAGAGCAAATCCTTCAGCTTGGTGAGGAAATGCGCAGATATCAACAGGTAGTGTCTGCTGAGGTTTTTGCGTGCAAGAAAGGACAAAGAGGATAAAAAGAAAAGCTGTTGCTTTTATCAGGTACCTAGAAAAACCTATGGTTGTCAATGTATAAAGGCAAACACACACTCTCCCCATTCCCAGTCCGTGCATGCGCCCAAAGCACTCTGCAACCCCGCTTGTAGTTGTTGCAAAGTCATTCACCTTTATATGTGCAGAGCTGTATTTTAGCTGTGATGTGGGTGGTTATTTTAGTCTCAGTTTCACAGTAACTATACCTGGAATGATTACACCAGCAGCAATGTGAAACACGTTAATGCAAATGACAGTGATGAGTGGCGTGGGCTGGAATCCTCTGTACCCACACGTCCGTACCCACAGCCCTGCTGCAAGTCGGGGCTTCCCGCAGCTGGGAGTGCTTAACTCACAGGCTTCAAGTAAATAGCTTCTCTTTCATTTTGAGCCCCGTAACATCTCTGCTAAAAAAGAAACTGTCTTTCCCGCAGCTTGTGGGGCTAGGCTTGGAGACAAACACATTTGCGAAGAGGTTTAAACGTTAAAAAATTGAGATTAGGTCTCATGTTCTGGGTTTGATTTTTTTCAGCCTCTCCTTAGCTGCTTCTCTGTCTTAAATGAGTATTTTATTCCATTAGCCTTGGTGAAGAGTACTTCCAGAGGCTAGTGGGAATGCATTTTGGTTAAGTATTCTTCAGTTGTTACATATGTAAAAGCTCCGTGGCCCGTGAGTACCTTTTAGTGTATTTTTGTAAGTTACAAAAATACTTGAGGGCCTGCGGTCATTTTGTAGCACCTGAATAACGCCTTCGTCTGTTGGAAGGAGGCGTCAGGAGGCTGTGAGTGGCTGTGGTGAGGAATCGTGGAAGGATCAGCCAGACCTGATTTGATCAGAATGAGATGCTGAATGAGAAATGAGGGAGAGAGCGCCTTTGTGTGAGTTGGATGCCATCTGAGAAAGAACAGATTGGCCGGTATGTGGCTAGTGAGGTCCTCTGAAGTGCCTCTATTTCAGCCATTCCTCTATATCCATATACACACAGACACACATACATCTTTTTAAGCTGAAGAAATTCCAAGGCGAGAATCTTTCACTGTAAATAACAGAAACAGAAAATACTAGTAGAACATAGAAAGTATTAAATTGAACAGAAAATTAAATTCTATTAAATTGTATAGAAATAGAAAATAATTGTATAGAAAATAAAATAATATTGCAGTTAAAACTTTTCAATCCTAATGTTTGTAAGCCTGAGATTCAAGTTATATTTGGAAAAATTCAAGTTATATTTGGAAAAAACCCCGCAAACAACCCAAAGCCCCACCATTTGCTGTTTCCCAAAGCTTGGAAAATATGCAAATGCTTACTTAAGGTCAATCAACTTTATCTCCTCCTGATGTTCCTTTCCTCACAACCAGAATTTTAGTGACAACCTTTTCTGCAGAGACACTGCAGTAGTGACCCCTCATACTAAACCCCTATTTTTTAATAAGTTACCTTCCATTATAGCTCTGGCAGACATCAGCGAGGACAAGATTTTAACCTCCGCAGTGAAATCACTTGGTTTCTTTTCTCTTTTTAATTGCGATTTTTACTTCATCCTCGAGTAGCTTGACTTTGAATCTTAAATGGGTACCGTGCTGTCATCTGGAAAGAGCCGGCCAACTCTTCTGACTCCTTTTGCAGTGACGGAGTCGCTGCGGCAGCTGGACGTTTATGCCCAACTGTGTGGGGAACGTCCTCGGGTGTGGAGACGGAGCTGTCCGTGGGTCGGGTTCCCCTCGCGGGTTGTGAGGAAGGCACCGCTGGTTTGTACCTGGTGGTAGCAAAGTAACTCAGTTTCATATTTCTCTGCAAAAAAGGAGTCCGTCTCGCTCCTGAAGTCACACACAACCCGACAACATTTATCAACAATTACGTCTATGTCCTTAGTCGCAAAAATGTTGTATCTCTAAAGAGAAAATTATGTGATACAAATCGTTAAATTATGGGATAATATATATGGAATAAATAATACGGAGTGCTATCTACAGAATATATAAAATGTATGGAATGTGCTAAGAACAATGTTTAATGATTTGGCAAACGATCTCACTCTCCGTGCATGCAGCTGGGGCTGCATTTAATGTGGCGTGTCCTACATGTGGCATTCAGCTCCCTGTGACTTTTCCATTAAGTTTGCTGACATGTGTGCTGGTTTTCTTGAAGTGCTTAGGAAAAGGAAGTTTTGCAGCAACTAATCTCTTTCAGGAAAATAATGATAATGTACCACTTTACAAAATAAATATGAAAGGTAAATGTTTGGTGGGGTTACTGAGAAGAGTTAAGGTTAGGGAGATAATCAGAATTGTACAATCCTATCTTTTACTTGTTTGCATGTTTATAGTGCTAATTGCTGCATCAGTTTTTATTTTAAAAATTGCAAGTTGATACACTGCTTTAAAAGGCTTCAGCTTATCTTACCGAGCAAATGAGCAATGATACACTTTCAGGAATACTTGTTAAAGAGTCATTTCCTAGTACCACAAACCGAGGAAGTAATTTTAAATGAGTAACTAGTTGATTTAATAAGTCAGCTAATGTACTCTTTAAAGGAATGGAAATAATTTAATATCAAACTAAAATATTTGATAAAGAACCTATTGTACCTTCATCTTTCAGGCTCGACTCAAGTATTTAAAATCTATGGAAGTGTTTTCTGTGACTTTAGTGTGGGTTAATCAAATTTTTACAAATACATTAAACAATTAGACTGGTTGATCCTTTACAGCAGGGTTCTTACAGGAGATTATGCAGATAGATGGTAATTTTGACCTTTATTAACATTGCCTTCTGTGGTGGTCAGTGGAGATTTGTGAATAGTCATGAGGTGCTGATGTAGAATTGTCTGTTTGCTATTACCACCAAAATGGCTCTTTAGTACTAGAATGCAGTTAGCAGAGCTAAGCAATAAAAGCTGTTTGTTCAGCTAAAGTCCAAAACTTTGATTTTAATATGTTTGTCTCTTTGGTTGGGTTGCAAAATGTTTTTGTATTTAAATTGAAGATGACAAGCTCTTTTACATGAAAACCATTTCCCTTCCCTGGGACTTCCAAGTGTTGCTCTTGCCTATGTAAGTGGCGTTTGTAGGTCAGACAGGAGAGGCATTGCTGCATTATCTTAGCTTGTTGCGATTAAAATCACCTCCACATAGCAGTTACTGAATTTTATGGCTTTTAAAAAATTTCTTTTTATGTATTAAAAATCAGTATAGCAACAGTAATAGATGCACTAGTAGTAATGAGTTGTACAATGAAGACAGAAAACCCCCAATGGATATGTAGCTGGTTTTCAGTACTTTTTTTTTTCAGGGATTTTTGCTGCTTTCTTCCCCAGGAAGGAATTTTGTACGTGTTAGGCGAGCAGGGCTGAAAATTCACTTTCATAGAGAAGTCATTAATGACTGATAATGATTATAGTAGAAATTGATGTGGCTATAGAGTTTAATTCGTTTCTTTAGCAATTTTTCTAAAGCAGGTAGCAAATAATAGAAAAATATGTTCTTTTTAAGTATCCTTTATAATGCAGTAGCAACGATACAATGATTTATTAAGTATACTAGGATTTGTTTAGTTTTTTTTTTCTTTTGCTGCCATTGGTATTTTTTTAACAGTAATGAAATTCACGATTCAGAGAGTTTTGTAATTAAAGGTTTTTTTTTCCATTGGCCTTGAGAGTCAATATGCAGAACAGTATCTGAAATGCTTATGGCTTTATGCTATAAAAGCTGTTAGCAGAGGTTCAGCACTTTCGGCACCTTTAATATAGAGATGAGCAAGGACCCAGAAAAAATTAAAAGATAAAGGGGATGTAATAGGAAAAACTGAACAAAGGAAAATTTAGATTGGCTATCAGGAATATTTCTAAAAAAGCGAAATGTATTAGGCCATGGAGCAGACTCCCAGGGGTTGCACTGGAAACGCAATTGCTTTGAGTCACTTCAAGGAGAGCTACCGAACTGAAATGAAATTGGAGTTAAGCTCAGCTGCCTGCTGATCCATGGGGAGCTGAGCTGTGGTCAGCAGTGGTCCCAGCAAGCTTACCTGCCCCGTTTCCCCAGTGCCTTTTGCTGCTCTGGTGGAATCCAACCCCCCCATCCCAGATGCTCTCCTAGAAGCTGGCCAGGTTGCTGGGTTGGTGCCCCAGCAGCGGCAGCCCCCTGCTTTCCCAGCCGGGGAGGGTTTCCACAGCACCATTTCTCAAGGTCTGCCCGAGCCTCCCCCGGTGTTACAGCTGGGACTTTCCGCAGGTGATGCGAAGCCAGATGGCCTCTGCAAACACTGATCGCCCTTACTCCTTCTCAGGTTCGTGTTGTCCCGGAGGGCCAATCCTGACAGCGGTACCACGTTCTCTTTCACTCGTAGAGACGTATGGTCTCTGAAAGAAAATGGACGTATACGAGTTTCTGAATATAAGGCGTCCTGAGATGCCCTAGCTTAGAGACCTAAGCAAAACAATGAATGTCCACACATATTTCCCTGCCTCAGTTTCTTCTTAGGTTTATGGGGAAAGAGCAAAGTCATGGGAGACGTCTGTGATGTCCTTTCTGATGCTTCTGTTCTCTTCTGATCCATGGAGTCACTTTCTTCTTGGCAGTGAAATTTCCATCTGCCTCAGCTAGTTCAGCAGTGGGGCACTGCTTTTTCCCTCCTTTCCCTTTTCCCTCCTAGGAAAGTGTGCTTCTCCTTCCTGCTAAAGCCTCCTGTTCACGTGAGTCCTGTCCCTGTCTGCCTTACCTTCTTTTTAAAAGCTTTTCCCAACACCTAGTTTCTTTGTTCTGCTTTTTCTTTAGACCCTGGGTTTGTTCTCAGAAATCGGAAAAAATCTGATTGAGAAGAGGTAGAGTGAGAAAGAGCATCTGGCAGTGATTGTGGACAAGTCGGAAAAGCTCACAGACGGTGGGACTGAGCATGCATAAAAAGAAAAGGGGCAAACAAGAACATACTTCCAGAGCAAGAGAGGCTTTTATTCGTATTCTTTAGACAGTTAAAAACCTGAGGATAATGTATAAAAGTAATCAGCATCATACTTGGGGTTGCAGAGACACAAACGACTCTTTCCTTTGTGTCTTTGATGAGGAGACCTAGCCCTCGGGTGTGAAGATGGGATGATAAAACAGGATCGAGTGGTGGAGATTTAGTGTGAGAAAGAGGAAGAGAGAACATGCAGGGGTAGTGTAGAAGGGGCATCACAGAAAGGAAAAGAAAAAAGGCAAAGTGGATGAAAAGGAAAGAGGAAACAGACGCTAAGGACAAATGGAAAGAAAGATAGGCTGTAATCTACTGTACAACAGAAAAGAAAGGAAAAGTGGAGCAAAGCCAGAGAGGGTAAGAAAAAGCAAGAGATTACGTTGCATTATAAAAAAATGTATTAGAAAGTTAGTGGGCTTTCCTGCAATCAGTGGGCTAGATGAGGCAAAGAGTCTTTCACAGTCCAGACTCTTCTGGTTCTGTGACACTACAGAAGCAGAATGAGGGAGGGGAGCTCGAAGAAGGGACAGAGAAAATAAGGGTTTGAGTGGCATAAAAAAGGCAAAACTCCAGAGGAAACCTCAGAGTTTATACTTGCATATTTACATGGAGAGTCAGCGGAGCTCTCTGCTGTGTAAGATGTTACCCATTTGGGAGGCTGTACTGAGCGGCCCTGAAGACAGCGCTCACGGGCTGATCAGGAGCTCAGTGTGGTCAGCAGAACTGTCCCACTCGACGTTGGCTTGTTTCCCAGAGTCTCCAGACCACTCAGCCCAAAAGGCAAATGCAAAACTTTTGCCTTTACAATTTGGCGAGTGTTTGTGAAGCAAAGGAAATAGTCATGAGCGTGTTTTGCCCACTGACTTGCCCTCTGACTAAAATGTTGGTGTAGGAGGAGAACTCTTACATAAGAGCAATGAGACAGAATATTTCTGCTATTAGTGTCCATGGTTAAGGGGAGAAGGAAATAACACAGAACTGGTTCAAGCATCGTCACCCAGCAAACTCTGCGCACTAGGATCACTCAAGGAGTATTTAGATAGCATTCCTATCTTAGGTACTCAACACTGCAACATACTTCTGTCCCTTAATAATACCAGCTAGAAAGGCAGCTACCACTAAAAGTCCAGATACTATTTTCCAGTTTCTCTTTGTTTCCTTCTCTTTGGGTAGACATGGGTTGATTCTTTGTAATGGGTTTAACCCTAGTGGCTACCAGATAACCAGCAACTGTAAGCAAGTTGAGGTCTCTGTAACTAATCAGCAGTTGCTAAAACTCGGACATTCCTTGACCATATCTGGTGTGCTGTGAGTTTCCAACTTCATTTGATCAGTAAGTTACTCTTCATAGTCTTTCTGGAAAGAGAACTGTATCTGTGTTTTCACGTCCAGGCTCTCCACCCACTTGTGCCATATGTTCCATTTAAAGTTCCAGGACAGGAAGTATAGTAGAGATACCTTTCACTTTTACATCTAATGACAATTAAGTGCTTTACATTGAGTCAGATTTTCAGTTTCCCAGTTCCAGCGTTCCACAGATGGGACTTTCACTTAAAGAAAGGGGAGCTAAGGAAGGCTTTGCCTCTGTGCTCAAGAGTGTTGATTTTGTAATTTTCCTTCATTACTATCCAAGGCAAAAACAGGCAAAATGCCTTTTGTCTGTTGTGGATTTTTATTCCCATGGAAAGATTTTACAGGCAGAGTCTAATGTTTTCAGAGAATCTAGAGGTCTGTGTTACTGTGACCTTTTCTTATGCAAGGGTGCTAAGTTCTATGGGCAGAAGCCAGGTTGTAAGTGAGTGGAGTTAGAGAAGGGTTTGCACAAGATTTCTTAGCTGCAGAAAGCTGCAATAGCTCCACCGACTTACTACTTTTTATACTAATTGAGGATTCCAGCATGCTGCACTCACTATTTGAAAACATCTTGTATAAGTTGGAGTAAATCATCAGGAAACTGAAGAGCGGCAACGCTGAGGTCTACCAAGGTTGTAGTAGGTGCTGCCAGGAGAGTCACTAGTCAGCTCCCGTAACCATGCTTCATATTTTTAAGGAGTCTTGATGTCAGTGCAAGGCATTGTGCTGTGTACAGCCCAAATATCCTGTAGAAGGATGACTGTATCTGACTGTATATGACTATATATCTGACACATATGACTATATATGTCTATCTTGCATGCTGTTTGCCTTTTATTCTTTTAACCTATAGAAGATAAAGACCTGAGGATGATAGACCAGAGCCTATGATGCTGTTGAAATCGCCAGGAGCTGAAAGGGAGTAACTCAGAGTAGCATTTGTACCAGACTCATTGTCTTCATGCCTCATGTAGTTAGAAGAAGGGGAGGCTTCACTTTTATTACACAGGTACACATGCAAGAGACACCGCGCAGTGAAGTACAAATAGGCAAACAGATCTTAGGTGCATTTGCCCACCTTTTTTTTAGGTTTGATAATCCGTCCGTAATAATTAAGAAAAGGTTTGAAATGGCCAAGCATAAAGTAGTACTTGTCACCACATAACATTTACAACTTCACTAAACGTAACCGCTATGTAACAATTATGAACCTAGCTTTTGCCACTTTGGGCATCACACCTCTAGCTCTATTTTAGTGCTGCTGAGGATGCTTTTATCTACAATTAAAAACACATTTCTAGTCTGTTTTTGAAAAATGGCCTTCCTTTTTTTGCCTGCAAATTTGCTTCAGGAAATAATTGTGGTTGCCATTTATGATACTTAGAACACTAACTACCTGATCACATCTACAAATTAGGCAATTAGACATCTAAGAACTAGAAAATGAACCTGTGAAATAATCCTCACAGGTATTTCTGGAAGCAAAATTCCAACCAAAGATTTAATGAGGTCAAGCTCTTTCAATAACAGCAAAAAGCCCAGCGCCTCTAAATCAGTTTTCTCACAAAATGGTTATTGCCACAGTTTTTGCTAGGTGAATGATGATACAAATACTTGATTAATCTGGAAAAGCAATGACCTAAAGCTGTGATTAACAGTATTGACAAAAGCAATACATGTGTAGAATATAAATATCTTAATGAAACTAAAGGTATTAATTAAAGGTGCTGGATAAATGACCTCTGAAATATTATTCTGCATGCAAATAAAAGTTTGCTCCTAGCCAGAAGAATTGCAGGTTGGCCCACGCTGCTCTACCAGTTTGCCTAAAGCTGTTGAAGGGTAGATTTAAATACAGGCTCTGGAGTCTTTTCTCTGAAATCCTCAAAAATGTATACTTGAACAGAGGAATAATATTAATGAGGAGCTGAAGCCGACGCCATAGACTCATCTAATGTAAGCTAATCAACCAGTGTTTAAAGCCCAGCAATACTCAGTCACTTGTCGTTGGGTCTGCACATGAATGCACGATTCGAGAGCAAAGAGCTTTTTATTGGTCCTTGTGAAAAGGACCCTCAAATTATCCTATATAAAACCAGCATATATAAAATCCATGCAGTCATACTGGGCAAAAATGTCCTACTGAATCATCCTTGTTCTCCTACTTCACTGTAATTTCTCCACAGTCACATCATAAGAAGGAACAACATAACACTGAGGTTAAAAGGGAATTAAAAGGAAGAGTCAACAGGGTGAAGTGACTTTCACTCGGCAGGAAAACTGCTTGCAGACATCTTAAGTGTTCAAAGTATGTATATACCAGCTATCAAAAATACTTCAGAAGGATTATGAAAAGGTTGCCATTTTTAAGGAGATGAGTGGAGAGGACAATTTTAAATAAATAGTCTTCAAAAAGTAGAAGTCATGTCCAAATGAAAGAGAAAGGAAAATATGTTTATTTTATGGCATGTTAAATGGGAAGCATTGATGAAGCAGGCCTAAAAAGGTGCTGAGGAACAGCCTGTTAAAGGCTTGGAAGTACTAATAAAAACACTTTCTAACATGCTGGAAACAGGAGGTCATTGAAGAGTCTGTAGAGGCAATGAATCTTGAGCAAGTAAAAGGAGAGCTTGAGTAAGGCAAGGCCACAGGGGTAGAGACATACGAATTCTAGGCATCTTAGAAGAATTTAAGATTTCCACACCAGAACCTTTCTTTACAGGGAATGATTTTTGGGACCTGTCTAATGTTGAAATGCAGATGAAGCAGTTTTCAGACATATCAATAAATCTGTAGTGACAAATTGTCCGGACCAAATACCATTCTCCAAAGAAGTCGGATCAATCCGAAATACAAAATTTCCAAACTTCCTACAGCAAAGCCTCAGCTGTAGGGCATAGAGTAGGTGGCTCAGCCCCTGAGAAGGTGGTGGCAGCCATTCTGACACCAAGAGAGCTCCTGGAACTACAGGCTGGTAGGTCTGATCCCCACACCGGGCAAATAGAGATAAGCCGTGAAAAAGAATAAAATTGTAGAGACTTGGGTAAGTATAATATTGATAGGAAAAATGAGTAAAAAAAAAAAAAAGAAAAGCAGTAAGCTTTTTTAGAAAGAAATTGTCTGTGACAAACCTGTTAGAATTCTCTGAAAGAAAACTAGTAAGTGTGTGGCTAGGGCCAGTTCAATCAATGTGATGTGTCTGGTTTTCCAAAATAGTTTTTTTCAGTGTTACTCATAGAGTTCTTTAAAGGAATTAAGTGGTCAGGGAATGTGAGAGAAGGTCCTCTTCTGGGCTACTTTGACAATGGAGAGGAGATACCGGTATGCTTCCAGCAGGAATTGTGCTGGGATCTACGCTGCTCAAAATGTATGATTTTGAAAGTAGGTGTGCGAAGTTATGAATTGGTGATCATAAAAAATTAGTTAATACTAAAATGGATTGTGGGCACTTGAAGAAGGAACTCATGGTACTGAACAGCTTGGCAATGCAATGGCAGGCGACCCTTTGTGTCGCTGTGTTCACAGTAATGAGAAGAAGCTCTGCCTTCACAAAGGTGAACTCTGAGTTAGTTACTTCCAAACAGGAAAGAGAACTTGGAGTCATGATGGATAGTTCAAAATGTCAGTTCTGTGACAGCAGTGGTCAAAAGAAGCGAATAAAATATTACTGATTGTTAGGAAAGGAATAGAGAACAAAACGTAAGATGTAATTCTGGCATAGATAACTCAGTGGCGCACTTGGATTTTGAATGGATTTGAACACAACAAATAGTAATGGACCTGAAGAAATGCAGATGAATATTAGATTGTTCAGAGGTACAGAATTATTTCCCCACAAAGGGAGATAAATAGACCAGGTCTTCTCAACTAAAAATAAGAGAGAACCGAAGAAGAAATATGACAGAGACCTATAAATCTAATGAATTCTGTATAGCACATGAATGGAAAATCATTATTTATTGCTTCTCAAAATATAACAGCTAGAAGACCAACAGAAATGGTTAGGGTAAAAACAAACAAAAGGAAGTATTTTTTTCACACAACACAGTTAAATTGTTGAGCTCATTAGCATAGAAGTTCTTCATGTCACATGTATAAATTAGTTTACAAAACTGTTAGACAAATTCAAAGAAAAAAGTAAGATACAGAAAAAGGATTTTTACAGACCTTATACAGAAGGTATTTTTAAACTCAGCAGACTTAATGCCATCTCCCACTTCAAAAATGCAGGAAGTGTCATTCCATATTTGTCATGTGTATTTTTCCTCAGCATCCATTATTAGCCCCTGTCTGAGCTGGCAGTACTCTAGAAATAGATTTTTATTCTGACTCACTGCAAGTGCCCTTAAGGTCTTAATTTCTAGTTCAGTATGCTTCTGTATTATAGTTAATATTTCAGTAGTAAGTAATTTCAGCTGAAATAGCAGTTCCAACATGTTCTACAATAAAGTACGTATTTTGATGGATGTAAAGTATCTGGGACCCCTGGACTGGAAGTGTGTCTCCAACTTTAACAGCTTTTTACATGACACAAATCAAGATTATAATTTCTTTTTTATGCAGAGAAACTGCAGTTATTCCTGTGCGCTTTCTGTCAGTTCTTTACCTGCTTTTGCTATGCCAGTATATGGTAGTATGCTGTAGGAGAACTTTTCTGAACACTTAATAGAAATACTAGCATTTTTAATTAACATGAGTGTAGGACAATTTGTCCCGTTACAGTACATCTTCAATTCCATAGCAGCATATCTACGTATCTGTTTCCATTATCATACGTATATATACCCATCTATATGTGTCTGCGAGAGAGAATAACCCTTAGCATGTTACAAATAAGTTCTGTAGGTGAAAAACTTTTCATATTATACCCAAACATTTCCAAATGTTCAGGGTTAGTTATACATAATGAAGTGTACTTATTAGTCAGATAGGAAGAATCACGAACGTGCTGAATTTCGGGTAGTATTGTGGTAGAAGTTACATTTGGATTCACTGAATTTCATCGCAGTATCATGAGGTGAGACGTAATGAATACAGGCAGAGCAAGAAAATCATGCCGACTGCACTGCTCTTCTTTATGGTTGGACTTGATGATCTTAAATGTCTTTTCCAACCTAAATGATCCTGTGATTTTATTCTTCCTCCTTGGAACAAGAAGAACAAAAAAACCAACAAAAGAAAGCAAAGATACGAATTAAAAGCACCCTTCCAAAATGACAAGTCAGATACACCGGTGGTAGAAGTCTGTTGAGTCAGCTGACTTATTCCAGAGGTGATTTTGCCCAAACAGAATTCCAATAACACGATTCAGGCCCGAATGCCCTCAGTGGGCGGTGGGCGAGCTGCCAGGTCCCCGGGCAGACGGGGTAGCGGAGGTCCCTCTGCGGTACCTCTCCTCCCGGTCTTACAGGGCGGCAGCAGCAGCAGCAGGAGGAGGAGGAGGAGGAGGAGGAGGTTTCCCTTGCACGGGCCAAGTGCTGCTGGCAGCGAGGACGGTAGGGAAGGGTGGGGGGAGAGCGTGTCCTGCAGTACTGCACAGTTACTGTCTCCACCTGATTAGAAGGGGTTTTTTTTTACTTTTTCTCTGGTTTATGTCGGTGGAAGATTGCATCAAGTAGAGATGTTTTCTAATATATTCAACCAGTACGGACTCTTTAGCCCCTATAACATTTGAAAACGTAGTCTTTACCTCTTGCAGCCAAGTTTGAGCGCTTCCATAAAGGTTTGTGACCTAAGCTGGAATAGATACAAGGCAGTAATAGCCCCTTTTATAGTCAGCAAAAATGAGATTCATTGTTTTGCTCAGAGAAGTATAGAAAGTCTTTAGCACATCCAGGAACAGCATCGAAATCTCTCCGTCCTGTTCCCTACAGGTTTGTTCCTCCTCCTGCATTAACTTCTGCACTGTAGACATGAAGCCTTTAAATAGCGATTTTTGAAACTGAGCACATGTTAAAAGTAGATTTATATA
This sequence comes from Aquila chrysaetos chrysaetos, assembly GCF_900496995.4. NCBI lineage: Eukaryota > Metazoa > Chordata > Aves > Accipitriformes > Accipitridae > Aquila > Aquila chrysaetos. The sequence continues at coordinate 16,552,019 of NC_044029.1, read as the reverse complement.
GTATTTTATGGAGGTTCCGGTCAAAGATGGGGGACCAGTTACACATTTTTTAAAATATGTTTATGGTCAGGTTAATTCAAGCCATGAAAACACTGCCAAATAATGCAGTGCCTGCCTCTGTCATGTTAGTGTAGCCCAAAGGTGGTTTAATTTCCCCATTTGTTTAACCCTCTGGAGAATAGCAGGTGTTAAAGTGGACGTAAAAATCTACCGAGCGTGCAAATCTATCTGGGGCTCTATGCAGAGACAATGTGATGACAGTGTTTCTGTTTTCACCACAAAATTCCACTCCAATTCCAATTTAGGTCCAGTTACTGAAGCTATCAGAAGAGAAACCAGATCCTTAAAGCTCCTGCTCCTTGGCTGAAGGGGACAGTTTAACAGCAGGAAGACCATGTTACCATTTGACAGATCCTGGGTTTCCCAAAACAACTGGAATGTCATCAGGAGCAATTTAGAGCAGCTCGGGGCAAAGGCGGGTTTCTGCAAAACTAATTTAGCTGGGCCTGCATATGCAGTGCATGATTCCTTAATGGGAATTTAAGCAGCTTAGTTTAAAAAGCAAAGAAACCGTAAACAAAAATAAATCCTCGAGAATACGTACTTTGCATGCTTAGCATGAGTCTTGGAAACACTGGTAACTCGGTGAAACAGCCACAGGCTGTATTTTTGTTTCTGGTTAATCTCTGTAGATCTATAAAGAGAACAAGGTAAGACCCACATGGCTGTCCCCAGTTTTGCCTTATCTCCTCTGCTTCTGCAGAATGAACTTCTGGGGAAGCCAGAGGTCCTGAGGAAAGATCGCAGCTGAGCTGATGCTTTGCAGGGGAGGACCGAGACTTGGTGTGCGGCGATACCAGTGCAGGTGTTTCCAAAATGTGCTCTGTTCTGTATGGTCACGGGAGAGGCTTGCACTCAACGAGCCAGAGGAGGAGAGGGACGAAAGGGATGAGCTGGCACCAGGTTTCAAGCCACGGCCATATGGTTTATCCCCTGTCCTTGGGGCAAAGTTATGTGACTGACACTGGGAAGTTGAGATAGCAGCAGGCTTCTTCCTCGAGCTGTGTGCTGAAAGGGCACACAGGATTTTTAGGACGCCTGAGTTCATGCTATCATCAGAAGAGCATTGCCGCTCTCCATTGAGTTGTAAAGGACAAAGTCAGGGTGACTTCGCATGTCCTGCTTGACCCTCACAGCAACAGGAATTGTTACTTATCCAAGCAGCTAGGCCGGTCATTAGCAGCCTAATTCTATGGGAATAAAAAGTTTACATATAAATTAGTGGACTTGAGAGTGTTAGTGAGCTCCCAACTCCAGATGTGCACCCCAGCCGTGTTGCAAATCTATGTCCAGGCAAGACCCAGGAGCGGACCAGCCTCCCACTCTTTCCTCCCCCAAAACGCACACGCTTTTCTCCGTGCAAAGGAAACCAGAACGCACGGGCCAGAATGGAGCTGCGGCGTGCTCAAACCACATCTCTGACCTGGACAATTCAGCTGCTGCTCAGTGTAGACGCAGCCAAAGGAAACGTCAGGTCTCCTCCAGCCTCCGCTGAGCGTTCCTCAGCCATCCTGGGGGCTCTCCTCTGCCGGCCAAAAATGAGGGCGTAGAGGGTGTGAGGAGTTAAAAGGAGAGTAGGACTGGAAAAGACACACAGGAGAGTAAAATGGGGAACTAAAGGTGTAGAATGAATTTCAGGTGAAGAATCAAACAGAGCAGAGCTCTTCGGCCAGGAGGGAAGATGAAGAAGTGTCGAGGGGGTCTCCAAAATCAGGCGTGGCATGGAGAAAGGGAGATGTTCACCATCATTGTTCTGGTAACAGAACTGGGAGTCATTTAATGAAAGTAGTAGCTGGCAGGTCTGAAAGAAACAAAAGAAGATGCTTTATCACACAAGGCATATTGAAACCCTTCCTTACGGGATGTTGCAGAAACTGAAAGTTTTAATGGGAATTCAAAGATTAATTGGACAGAATCAAAGAATGTGATTTTTATCTTGGGCTATTCAGTACCAGAGCTTAGGTTCAGGAAGTCCCAGAGCCATAAATCATTGAAAACCGAAGCAGCATTATGGGAAGTATCGCTACATACTTGTCTTACTCATACGCTCTTCCCTAAGTGTTCCTCACTGGCAACCACTTCAGAAAGGATACTGGCCTCGATAGTCTAACTGGAATGCTCGTTCTCATCTTTTTAGGAAAGAGGTAATGGAGAAGAGATAGCATTTGAGATCTGAATAATGAGGCAGAGATTTTACTAATAACACGACCCTAGTAACCAACTAAACAAGGCATTACTGTAATTAAACAGCAGAGGATTGAGCATACCATATTACCAGTCACTTGTTTTCATTATGAGAGACCTCTGCAGCCCTGCTCCAACTGTTCGGAAACTCTGTGAGGTCTCCGAGCTCCAGGTGCCGAGTACTGTCAGTTGTCAGTGAAGTCCTTCTGAGAGCATGGTGAATTCAAATTGGCAACAAGCAGGATTAGGTCATTTATCCCTCTTCCCCCCAGATGAAAGTGCTTATTTAGGTCACATGGAAAATGAGTTTCTCCTTCAACAGACATCACAAAATTAGTACATGATAAACTGCGTACAGGATTTTGTTAAATATTACTTTTGAGCTGTAATTTTGTTAGGTGGTCAGTTGACTTTTTTGACACTATTTCAGAGGTGGAAATTGGTAATTAATCGTACTCCATCATGGGTTTATATTAAAAACGTGCATTCATTTGCTACACACGTCTGCATTTATTTGAGTAAGATGCTGCAGCAGAATATACCTGTGTTAGGCGCAGGACATAGTGCTCATGATGGGAGGCTATTTACAATTCAGCCCCAGCCTGTGACATCTGCTTTTTTGTCATTTGGGGCCTTTCTTGACCTGGGAGGTTTCTGCCAAACTGCACAAACTTCACTTGTTTGTTTTATGAGGTGAGAATAAGCAGATGCTAAAGAGCATTTCCGCTTGTAATATGTGCTAAGACCTTGTGCCGTTGAGGTGAAATGGATTAACATACTGTCTCTGTTAGGTAAAATTCCCTCGGTGTTCTTCAAGCTTGATATAAAAAAGTGATTTAATAGAATAATGGAGCTGATTTGGGGGTTTTTTAGGCTTTTTTATCTTTATGTGGTAGAGATGAATAATTTCATAAGGTCTGAATTACAATTAAAAGGCAAAAGTGAATTAAGAGTACAATAAAATTACATATTTTACTTGAAAGGGCTTTATATTTTTGTAATTGCTATAAGCTGGGCCAGCAGACTGTAGAGCAGATAGAGACAGTCAACACTTTATAAGTAATGTAAAATGTAAAGGTATAGTAATAATGTAAATATCGTTTCTGTTACTTGGTGTTCCTCTACTTTGTCCCTTAGTTGTCATTTCTCTTAAAACTTCGAAAGCTTTCTTGTATAAAAACTATAGATGTGATTTTGAAAAGCTCCTCAGTGCCTCCTGTATGTAATTTCTGTAGCTGTACAGAAGTTTTTCTAAAAGAGAACGTATACACCAGGCTTCATGAGATTGGCTGGGAATCATAAGAGACTTAGAAGCTGCCTTCAGGATTTTGAGCTTTTCCTTTAAAAATATGGTGATGTATTTTAATATTTTCATATATGCATTTGACTCCAGCATCTGAGAATTTAAGAAACTCACCAAGTATCACAGGACACGTCATGGAACTTAGTGCACCTACCTCAAGGTGGTAGCTCCCAGCCGTTCTTCTAGCAGCCTTCAGTGCCATCCTCCCTCCTCTTCAGCATCCCGTCCACTCCCAGTCTGGCCCGTTGCTTCCGTAACCTGCCTTGCTGGCTACAGTAGCCCAGCTTTCCTCTCTTCCTCCCGTTCCCTGCCTCTCCCCAGTCCCACCAAAGTGGCACAGAGCTCAGCCGGATCATGATGTCTCGGGGAATGAGCTTGGGCTCCGTGCCACGACTCACCTCTGTTGTTGCCGTACCTCACCCATGAGGAATGCTGCATTTCTGGAATGATGGTTTTGACTGGCATAATCCAGGGGTACTCCTATCCATGAGTTTTTCCAGGCTTAGATCCATGCCCGGAAGGACTCCTCCGGTCAGTACAAGTGGCAAGGTGAATATCAGAAGGGAATCTTTCCCATTCTGCTAGATTAACTTTTACATAAGAATCTCCAAGGAAGACTTTTTCCTGTCCCGTACGACATGGTCAGGAGACTGCAGCAGTTCCAAACAAGCCATTTCAACCCAGCATATGAATTACTTGAACGTTTTGGTATGTTGTATAAAATATGTATTTAGGGCAGGGTTGGTTTTTTTTTTTTGAAACATATCTGTGCATAGTTAAAACTGCTTCTTCAAACATGTGGAAGTCTGTCCATTAAAGATGGAGGACCACGTCCTGACTCAACTGAAGCCATTTTACGAGGTGGTGAGTAAGCTGGAGCCTCACACAATGCCAAATCTGTCTCTCCCCATTTGATAGGAAAAATGTAGTAATCCAAAGCCATACTAAGATTTCTCATTACAGAGATGTCGTAGCTTTTTTCAGTACTCTGCAGCACATTTGCTGGTGCATTACCAGTTATTAACACAAGCAGTAAAAGTTTATCTGAAAAGCACCATGCTCCATCAGTCAGGTATGGTATCTCTTCCTCTTTACCGTGTTTCTTATTCACTAGATGGCAAACATGGCCAGCTTAGACTCGGCAGATCCAGCAAAGCCTGGTTGCCACAGGCTAATAGCAGGAGATACGGTGGCGGTTTCTTTTCTGCGGACACGTAGGCAAGACAGGGATACACAGATTTAGTGTACCTGTTGCAACTGGCATCCCAATGGTATGTATACTGGTGGGGCAGGATGTCAATGAGGTGGATGATGGAGCAGGAGCAGTGCTGGAGTGTCTGCTGAGTAGTGCGTCTCCTGAGCTGAGGTGATGTAAAATAGGAAAAATCCATCCATGGTGAAGACATTCTCTGCACTAACGAAGCACCACGTCAGGGTTATGTTGAGGAGCTGCAGGCAGAGCTGGATGCCCCAGGTGTAGAACCAACCAAGTTTTTCATACCAATATAGGTTAGTGCTAAGGGACAGGCTTGGGCAGGTACGACAAATCCACCCTGGCAGGCTGTACGCCATTATTTCCTACGGCCCCGTGCCTCGGGTGCGAAGAGCGGTGGGGGATTGTGGCCCACGGGGGCCCTTGGCTCCGGCGGGCGGATTGCCCCTCTGCAGCCGTTCTGTGCTCACTCCCCGGAGAGCTGGCCCGATGCAGTCCGTGCAGGTCTCTGGCCAAGAAAAGGGTCCACGGCGTGAACCGTTTTAAACGCCTGTTATTTTTCAAGTGGCTGGTTCAGTGTGGCATCGTTAGTAATACATGAGAAAGTTTGATGGTGAGTCACGGGTGGTTGTTCCAGAAAGTTTGCTCCCTAGGGCCGGAGCTGGGCTGTAGATACCAGTAATAGCACACGGGCTCTTCCAGAGGACTACCCAGTTGCTGCCCGCAGCGCTGAGCACCTCCTGCACGTGTCCTGCGCCTGCACAGGGCCGGGCACTGCCGCTGCGCCGGCCGGCGTGCATGGGCAAAACCAAATTGAGGAGCCCCTAACTTAGGGCAAGGCTAGGCATGCTTCCTTTCAGTCGCTGCCTGGTAAAGAGCCCGTGTGTGGGCTGAGCATCTTAGACACCTGCTTGCCATTCTGTCTGGACTGTGAATTTTTACCATCGTGCATGTAATTTAGCATGAAACAATTCTGCTTTGAATTTCTTCGGTGTCAAGCATCGTGTGAATTCTGTCTAGAAGGCATATTGTCCAAGCAAAGAGCGAGACATCTGAATCCTTGCACACGCAGAATATGTACCTGCTAAGCTGCCTTTTTACGACTGAATATGGTGGTCATTATTCTTTTATTTTCCCAAACAGACTAGCTGACTAGGAGATCGGTGTTTCTTTGTAGAAATGGAAGATATATACCAAAAAGCATCCAGACATGGTAACCTCTTTTCTTTTTTTAAACATTAGTATGATTTTAAAAGAGCCAAACCAATTAATTTTGAAATATAGTAAAAATCATTTGCTCCCTGGCTGACAGCTGTGTGCGCCAAGTTCTGCTCAGTGAGCCAGTTTTACAGCCAGTTGTAAACTCTAGAATATAGGGGTTTATAATGGAAACTGCAACTCTGCCTTCACCAAGGCTGTGCAGAAACACCACTGTAATATCCATTTAATTAGATGCTGCACAGTTATTCCTGGTAACAAAAGCAAAGGGCATGCAGCGTTTTAGCATCACACATACTGCTTTTATTTGGGATACTTGGCAGGTGAAAATCTGAAGGGGAGAGCTAGAAATAGAGGCTCTAAGCTGTTTGAATTCCCTCCTTGCAGCACTGGTTTGTGAAGTGATTTATTTGAGCTGCAGCCTATAGACCATACATCACCTTCCTGGTTGGCTTTGTTGGCACCTTGTCACATTCTTGCGGGCTTGAGGAATTCATTGTTCTTGTTTGAACTGATAAGAACAAAAAAGGATTTTCTGCCGGAGACCTTGGGAAAGGCAGAGGGGGAGGAATGTTGACATGAAACAGCAGGGCTGCACTTTCCCAAGCCTTTCAGCCGGCGCAGCAGCCCGCATTCTTCCCTGGCTGGGGAGCCCGGGCTTGAGGTGCGCTGCGTGCTGCTTTGCTTGCCGCTGCCCGCAAGCGTGCCCCGGGGTGGTGGCGGAGCGAGGAGGGAGCCGGGTCATAGATGCTTTCGGGGCCCAGGGTAGGATTGCTTCGAAGGGAATCTCGCATAGTGGCAGGAGATGATGATCGCCAAGAGGAATGCGAAACGCGGGGTGTCGCTTGATTTGAGCCAGCCCTCCAAAATTCACCTCCCTGTGTGTGTGCCTTTTGGGAAAGGTGCCGCCCTGATCCGTCTTCCTCTGCTGTATCCTTGAACGCCCAGCTCAGGGAGGTGGCCTAAAGCTTTTGGTTCCAGCTGTCAAAGGAACCGCTCCTTGAAGGTGGAACGTGTAATGGATATTGAGAGCATCCCTTTACTTCATACAGGCTTGGTTACAAGCACTGTTACAGACGTAATAGCTCATCGCTGTGCTGGGGGTCACTATCTTAGATGAAATCTCTAGCTGGGCTTTTTTCACATTTCCTCAACATCATGCAAAAGGTGTGGTTTTTTGCTCCTCCTGAAAGCACAGAAGGTCACCACAAGGGCTTGAGGCTTACAAAGATGTGCCGGTATGAACCATATTGGTACTGATGAGCAGTGAGCTACCAAAAGTACCAATTAAAGCCAGAATTTTTGCTGGAGCAGACAACCAGCTGCTCTAAAGGTTTTCCCCTGCTATGTGCACAGTGGAGTGTTTTGCTCTTTTTATGCCTTCCAGGTGCTTGGCGAAAGGAGATCATTGCATCGTCAAGCTCTCTTGTTGAGAGGACATCAGAAAGCCCAAACAGAGGCTGTTCTTGAAATAATATCGTCTCTCTTTGTAATAATAATAGTAATAGAAAAAATAGCTCTTTACCTTTCCAAGAGGTGCCAAACTTAAATTTCAAAATGCTGATGACAAATAGATAGGCTTGTATCATTTTTAAATTCAAACAGAAACAAGGATGTTGGTCGCAAGGGGCGGGGGGTGTAAGGTCAGTGCATGGCAAAGGATCTGACCAGAAAAGTCCTTCGTTTCTGCTTTTGTGGTTATTTTTCTTACCATTTAGGCTACTGATCTGCTGATTACAGGCTACATGGTGTCTGCAGGACTATCTAGTGTGATCCATAGATACAACATGCTACTTGGCAGTACAGCCCAGGCTGATGGAGAAAGCAAGGGTTTCCCTCTCCTTAGTGCTGTTGCCCAGTCATGGGGAAGGCTGGGGACCGTTACAGAAGACAAAGCTCGCTCTCAGACCCTTCTCATTCATGCTGTATCCTGCAGGGTCATGTGCCCACAAGATGCAGAAAGACTATGTGGTTATTTGAGTAAAAAAGGAATTGTGCCCACATGCATACTTGAGACCAAAAAGCATAGGATTAATTCAGGCAGGATATGGTGAAACGAGAGGAGAAAACAGCAGAATCCCGTGTTTACTGCTGTGAAATTCTGTCTTGATGTAATTCTTACATGTTTCTATTGCCTCAGGAGTTTTACAGATAAGTTTTATAGCAGATGCTGACCTGGAAGTATCTCAGGGCTGCCGAGGCAGGAACGAGGAGGGAAGTAGGAAGAATCAAGACGAGCTCCTCAGTTGGAGCCAGTGGCCAGCATCTCTCTGGGTTACTGCAGCCGAGGATACAAGCTTGCCGGAGCTCCCCAGCCCTGCCACCACCCAGATGGGCTCCAGCAGAAGGGGAGCCAGTCTGGTTCCCACCAGCACCAGCAAGGCTCTCACCACCACCCTTTCTCCTACACCCCGGCCATCCCCTGCAACGGGGGGTGTAGCAGAATTCACAAGCTTTCCTTATCTTGCACATGGGTGCCAAGAGAGACTGGCTGGCCAGGTTATACAGCTGTATATAACCCGGAGCCAGCTCTGACTGAACCATCATTGCTTAAAGAGCGGCTCCTGCCTGGGTTTCATTAAGACAAGAAAGACTCCTTTGCTGCTCCAAGCAAGGTGAAGTGGCCATGGTGAGGGGTGGAGGGTGTGTGTACACGTGGATGCTCGTGATTGATGAAGCTGCCTGCTGACGTAACAGCCGCCTTTTGGTGGTAGCTGGTGCGAAATAGCCTTATAGCTCAAATATTAAGGCTGGCCTAACAGTGCTTTTCAGATAATACAATTTGTGTGATATAATGGACGCTTGTGTCTACATGTGGGACACAAAGCCAGAAGAGATGAGTTGGGATTTAAATCAGCTGCTCTCACCCAAGGAGGTGGCTCTCACTAGACCAGGTCGCCCGCTGAGCCAGGGAGCTGTCACAGGAGGAGGAGGGAGAGGTGAGGCAGCAGCCAGGGAGGAGAGAGCAGGCATGATGTTGTCCTGATGTTGACAGGACAGAGGGGAACGAGTGAAGTGGCAAAGGATGTCGAGGTGGTAGTGGCAGAGAGCCAAGGTGATGTGGCAGGTGTGCTTCAGTTTTCATCGTGTGTAAAATAGGAATGGTAATACCAGTCTTCCGCTTTGTGTAATGTTTTGAGATCTTTAGATGAAAAACAAACATATATTTTACTAGCACACGGGACAGAGGAAAACCTTTCTACCTGGGAAGGCCTGCTTCTAGGGGTCCAGAGCAGTTCCTTTGGGGTTGGGACAGGTAACGCCATCATCTACCTGTTGCTTAGACCACAGCAGTAAAAGCTGTAATATAACATTCAGTACCTTTTATTGCCTAAGAGGGGTTCACATTTTGACTTCGTTGCTACTAGTAGTGGCTGTTGAGAATATATACAAGGATAAAATAGGAGGTGTAAAGGGTGAAGTACCAATGTGTGTGGATGTGCACGTGTGTATGTGTAAGCCTTTCTTTCTAATATGTGAACCAGCTTATGTAAGGACAAAGATTGAGACAGGCTTGTCGGGTTTTTAAGTCAGTATTGGCTAGTCTATTGGCAGAATCTATTTCTGCCTGCAAATCTTGCCTTGCTCACAACCTGAGCTGGTCAAATTTACAGTGACCGTGGCATTTCACACGCAGTGTAAGAGATGCTATTCTCTTGGCAGCATGGCATCTTCTCCTTGACATCACTTGGATAGGTATAAGCATCTTCAGCAATGGCTGTCAGAGAGTATTAGATACTAATTTGGAGGCAGGTGGAGTTCATGGTACACATGCCCCCTGCACTTCTTGGCTTAGAGTGCAAAGTGCTGCAAGGATCGCCTGTCTGATCGGAGAGCTCTCGCTCACGTGAGTGTTCCTCCTGAAGTGAGGGCTGCTGGCTCAGGCACTGCCTTTGCAGGTGTTTTGCATAGTTTTCTTTTCAGATGACCCCACGTTGTCATCTGTTTCTCCAAGTCCAGCTCCTCTGACATTCACGTTGGCAAGCTTGCCAGCTTTGAGCTTTGCCTTTTCTCCAGCGTGGAAGCTGCCCTGCTTTCCAGGGCTGAGCTCACTGACAGTGTATCACTGCTCTCTGCTGGAGAAGCACTGAGCTGGGCCAGGCCTCTGCATCTCCAGCTGTTTGTCAGGAATGCAGGTGTGATGGCCGAACTGATAACCTCTGAGCCTTCAAGAGCAAACTTCACGTACAGCTTATTCCTCTTCCCCACGCAGCGCAATTTAGGGTCTTTGTTGTGCAGGCTGGAGACAAGAGTTTTCAGACGGAAGATGAGAGAGATAAATACGGTGATGCTGGCTGAACATAAACATCTGTGGTCACTGGACTCACTCCCTGATAGTGCAGGGTAACAGGCACTGGTGTAATTTTCACAGGTTTCTGCTCTAGCCTGGAGTGATTTCCTGATTGCATTTGCAGTCATATAATGTTCCATCTGTAAAGTGTTTCTTCTGGTCAGATGCAATGCCCAGTTACGAGTGTATTGTTTTTGTACTCCAGGGGCGTAGCAAGCATGAAGCCCTGTGAGTTCATGCTGAGAGAGACTTGTTCCGGTCATCTTGATTAGATTTTGGTAGTTGCAGAAGATAATCTGGCTGTTGCATTGAGTCATTTTTCAAAGATACAGGCAAATGATCGGGTCTTCCCCACAAAATGAAAATCATTTAAAATAGTCTCTCCCACTTGAGCCCACACACACACAAATACGTATCATGTACATGCACACATGATATATTTTCTAATTTCGTATACTTTTGTAGCTCTGGCATCTTTTTTGCTTGAAAACAACTCAAACATAAATCAGAAAAAGGCAGCTTTACAACAGCTTTAAAGTGCTATTATATTCTGCAGCATTCCAAGTGAGTTATTGCTGTGCTGTCAAAGAAAACAAAAACATTTGGGAAGGACTGTTTATTTTACAGTGGTTGACCAAAAGTATGCAAGTGGTTATAAAAAATGTAGACAGCTAACGATGGGAGGTGCCATTGCTCATTCTGTAACCCATTCACAAACCTTTGACACTGATTTTAGATCACTAGAGATAGAGCTAGGCACTTCCCACAGGAAAACACACACACTTTCAAATCACTCAAGTTATAAACAAAACACACCGTTCTCCCCTCCCTCACTCCACCCTGATCCTTCTTCCCCACCCACCCACCCAGCCAAGCAAAAAGCACAGGATTTCTGTATGCGTAGTGAGGCCTATTCAACCGTTTCTGTGAACTGTTTTCCACTATGACAAGGTGTGACTTGTAGAGCTGTATTTAAATTTGACTTGTCTTTCAGAGAAACCTTTTTATTAAGGTGGTACCATTTTTGGTGCTATAGGGTACCATTTCCTATCGTTAGAGTCCCTTTGTATTGAGCTCCCCACCAAAATTGTTGCATGCAATTTGAAGGTAAGTCAGAGTCTGTATGCTAACGTGTTTGTCAACATCTTGGAAATACGGCATGCGGTTCTGGTCTGCTCATCCTAGGAAGAAAGCAGTAGAACAGAAGGTTGCTCAAAGGGTGACCAAAGAGGCTGCCATATGAGTGGCTACCCTGTGATGAATGACTGAGTGAGCTGGGGCTCTTCATCCTGGAAGAGAGACGATTTAAAAGAGTCTACAAAGTCATGAGAGGCATGGAGAGAGTTGGTAGGGATTGGCTGTTGACTAGCTTTTGAAGACAGGAGTGAGTGACTCAACTAAAATCAGTAGTAGCCCATTTCAGAACAAGCAGAGATGGTTCCTCACACTGCAGGTTGTAGATCAGTGGAACTCCTTGCCACAGGGCGTTGGATGCTAACATGTTAGGAGGGTTCAAGGGAAGACTGGAGAAATTCATGGAAGGAACATCCTTTGAGGGTTACTAAACACACACAGACTGCATCTGGCTGAGGAGCCCCCACAACTTAAAATAACCAAAGGCTTGGAGAGTATCAGGGGATTATCCTTTCTCTGTGTGTCCCTTTTGTAGGCATCTGCTTACAGAAGAAGAATACAGGGATAGATCAACATCTGTTCTGTTCTAGCAGGACTGTTCCTGTATACATAGCGTAAGTCTAATAGTGGAGATATCTTGTAAGTGCGCTCAGCTTCTCTTGCTTTCCCTCTTAACAATAGTAATGCAGGCAGGAATGAATTCTCGAAGATGCTGAACACCTTATGCTGAGCATTCTTACTTTTCTGTATGTTCTTCTTATATGAGCACCATGCAGGATCAGCCTCCAGTGACAGGACACTAAAGGCTCAATCTTCAGCGCCATGTTGATTTCATTGGAAATCCGCCTGGATAGGGGACCAATCCTAAGACAATCTTAAATCCTTTGGTCAGGATCCTCATGAGCTGAGTGCTGACCTTGGCATCCTCAAATACACTTCACAGTTACCATCATTTAATAACATCAGAGGCCGTATACATGTCTTCAGTGAATCTAAACATCAAGTTGCCTGTGTTGGTCTTTCACAGTAGATGTCGTAGAAGCTCATACTGAACTTGAGCATATTTATTCTGGCTTGAGTGGAAGTAGGTGCATTTATCAAGCGGATGCCGAGCCCACCAAAGTCAGTGGAAAGCTGGCTTTACTGAGGATTAGATCAAGCCCTTGGTGCTGCCCTCAGGTGCTTAGTGGTCTCCCAACGTGCAGACACCAAATTTAGTACTTCAGGAGAGTGCATGTCTTCCTAGATGATCTATATCAGTTGTCACTGCCCAGCATGAAACACTTCACCATCCCTTTCTGCTCAATCCCTCCTGCGACAAAACATCTGCCAGAGGCTTTTACAAAGAAATAGGAATTGTGATTTTTATCAGATGAGCCCATTAAGAAATGGGAAATGGCAGAAGAAGAAAGAAATGGCAGAAAATTCACCTCTGATTTGGGAATGATCTTACATTATATTTCCTTGCTCTGTGGAGTCCCTGAGTTAGCCATCTTGCTTTGCTTGGTCACAGTGCAAATGTTGGTTGGGTGGGGAGGAATCCTTAAAAGCAAAACAGTAATAGTCATAGTAACAGTCATGGTCATAATCATAATTTATAACAATCATAATCATAAGAATAATAATTTAGGAAAAAATCCCCCTGCAAGTCCTCATACTCATTGCAAAGTGGTAGAAAGATTAGCCTTGGTCTGCCCCACTTTTTAGCTGCCAATATCCTGCAGGAAACTAAAAAAGAGAAAGAAAGAAAACTGTTAAAAGAGTATCATCCACCCACTGCCATACTCTACATGCCGAAACGCCTGCAGGCTCTGTGCAGTTGTTAATGAAGATCAGTTGATGAAGGAAGCACGTGAATCCCAGTGAACCTGCCTTTCATAAATGTGCCTGGATTACTGCGTCACTGCTGTTGACACATTTCCCTTCCCTGTAGGCACACACCCTTTCCCATGCGTTCCTGCAGTGCATGTGAGTTGGTCTGAGGAGTCCTCCAGCTACACCCCTTATGTGGAATTTCATTAGAAAGCCAAGGTGGGGAGTATCTGTGAGCTGCTTAACAGCTGATCGGTCCTTTTGCCCTCTATTTACTACCCTAGTACATCAACAGTGCCAGAGAGTGTACAGTATTACCTTGCACAGCTACATAATTAAAGCTATCTTCCCTGACCAGAGGGAAATAAGCATGCAAAAGCCTGCTGCTGTTTGCCAAAAGCAACCTTACTCAATGGGAGAGAGAGAGATGTTTTGTGCTTGGTCTTTTTGCTGCTTGTATTAGAATCATGCGCTGCTATTTCTATCTGTTTTGCCAGTTGGCATCCATCCACCTTTTCTGTTCATGCTCAAGCAGCCAGGAACACTACGGCGGGAGAGGAAGCCCCTTCTCATATGTTGCTGGCTGAGCTGCCAATGGCTTGTGTTTGTAGTGGATCCAGCAACAAAACAAAACAAGCCCATCAAATCAGCTGTGTTCGCTAACGAATAGGACTGCTGCATAGTATTGAAGCAGTGTCCCAGAGCTTCCCTTCCTCTTCAGTCGCAATAAAGGCATTAGATTTATTTAATGTCCAAAGCAAAAATGGGCATATGCTTCTCTAAACTTGAATAGCTATTTTGTTAGGCAGCAAAACACCAGAAGGAAAACCCTGAGTCACTACTCAAATGTAGGTGGAGGTGAATGAACCTGGTCTGAACTGATCAAGTTGATTAGACGGTTTAATTGAGCTCTGGTACAGCAGAAAGGTAGAAATCTCTTCTGACCAGGGAATGGTAAAAGCTGCTTATAAACAGCCTGCAACGACAGAATCTGAGTCATTAACTTGTATGTGCAGACAGGGTATACACTTACGTGTCTCATGCCCAAGTTACAGCCACAACAGAAATACTTTTGTAGGGACTGAACAGTAGTTGGGAGAAACAGAGCGGGTAGAGAAGCAAGAAAAACAGCCAAGTAATTGAAAACATCATCCGGAGAAGTAGCCTACAAATGACATTTGGGATGCTGAACGTGAACTGGCAATATGAATACAATTCTTACCAAAAAGCTGTTTGTCGAGGTAGTCATATTTCGGGACTGCTTGATGTGAAAGGATACACTTGCTGATAGAAACAGGCTTATGCCAGCCTTCCCCCATGGGAGTGGTACCTACTGATGCTGGGGCTGAATTCTGCTCTTGGTGTCTCACTGAAAAATGATCTTTCGGGTTTTTTTCCACCCCCTCATTCTCAACCACCTACTTACATGGTCACCATGGGAGTCAAGGTATACCCAAGGTGCTGTGTCCTATGCTAACCTTAGTGGAACCACATACTAGCTTTAGTTCAAAGACTCAGATCAGTCTGTTATGTTTTCTGAAGCAACTTGCTATCAAGAATGATGGAAGGGAATATTTCTAACATGAATAGTGCGGTCTTCTTGTAGTCAGACGCCTTTATTTCCAGAATTTATTGGTGCCTGCAAATAGTGCTTTCTCCCCTTAAGACAGAGGTAACAATGATTTATTCAGCTTTCTGAAAATTCTAGACAAACAGAATGTAATGTAGTCAGGGAAAGTTAATAATCATTTATTTAAAATGGAGTGACCTGCATTTTAAATAGTCTCTTTTTCTTCTGAATTAACTGGTATTTTTGTTCTCAGTCCAGAGACCTCTGATTGGGGAAGTACTTTTTACAAGAGTGAAAAATTGCGTATATACTACGGATACCACATTGCTGATGTGTAGAACTCTTGGGCATTGTATAAAGGAGAGTGCTATTGTCCCATTTAGGAAATTAGGCAGCAGAAAGTGAATTGGTGGCATATTCCAACTCTTCGTTCCCCGCCTAATAGACTGCTGCTTCTATTACCCATAAGCGTGTTTTAGGAGTTTAAATTATGTTATAGGTACATAATATATTTTCCTATTGGTTGCAAGAAAAATAATGTATTTTGAGAAGTTTTATCCTTCAGCTGGGAGGAAAGAGTATCGCGAAGGTGTTTCAGAAACCGACTATGTTTTCTCAAAGACTGTCCTTTCTCTTACATGGAAACTTGCCAGCGGTTTCTGCCTCGGCTCCATACTAAGGAGTACTTTAAAAATGGAAAATCTAGTCAACGAGCTGCTCAACACTACAGAAAAGGAGCAAGGGTTGACCCCGGGCGTTTCACGTGTTCTTATTCAGCGTCTGTTCCCCGCAAAGCCCGTCAGAGCTGTGATAGCCACGGTGTGCTGTTCCGTAGAGAAAGTTGGTGAAAGGAGTGGGACCGAGGATCCGTTCTGCCTGTTGGCTGACCTGCGGTAGCCAGCCACGTGTGTGTCGTTAGCCTGCTGCAAATGGAAGGTAAAAGGCATCGCTTAAAGTGCTCTCGGAGAGCGAGCATGTGGTCAGTAACCTGACTGGGTGCCTGTGATTCCTATTTTGAACTGACCGAGAGGCAGTGGGTTGGTAGTTAAAAACCTACCTGAGAGAGAAGGTTTAAGGCATAACCAATGTGGGAATGGGCTTAGTAAAAAGGGGGTTAATTCAATGTAAATTGGGAGAAGTCAGTCCAAGCTTTTCATCCTACCGTTAGCAGGGTTCTCGGCATAGCTGCAACGTCTCGGGAAGGTGGGCATTCACTTCTGGGATGTCCCTGAGCCCGGGGTCTCTGGCCGTGGGAACACTGTGTACACAGAACAAAGCGCCAGAGCTCTGAGATTCCAGAGTTTAATATCCTTTGGGGTGCTTTTCCTTCCTTGCTTTTATGGACAATGAATAAACCTGAGAGAATAATATAAGTCTAGATTTACTGTACACTTTTTAAGTCTCATATTCTTTATGGCACAAGGTAAGCTGTAAAAGTTCAAGGTTTCAGCTCTGTGTAAATCAGCATAGAGCCATCAAAGAGATTGGGACAGTGCTTGCATATAAGGATCAGGGCATAATGTGGAAAAAAACCCAAAGCTAGTTCTGTATTATTCAGCTAGAACCTTTTCACTACCTGAAAGGAATTAAAACCATCCAAGATAAGTAAAGCTTTTCCAGTGGCAAAACGTTCATCTTCATAATTTTTCAATCATTTAGAAGCAGACCAGTATCTGTAAGGCCAGGTGGAGATGCTTTTAGTTGTGCCTGAAAGAATGAACCTTTTACGATACTGAATCTCCAGTCTTGCTCCTGTGTCTAGTGTTCTGGGCTGTCACAGCCATTCTTCTTATGAAAAGAAAATACCTTCTTTAAGATGTGCAGTGATTTTTGCACAGGTAAATAATATCAGCACATTATATGAAAAGCATTTGAAAGGCAGGATGCTTTTGTCTGAAAGCTCTGCATTAAAGAGTTCATGGATTTTCCGTTATTTTATTTTTACCGGGGCTACTCACTGTATTCTTTGTGCTGTACGTACTCAATAGCAGCTAGTGGGTGGATTCAGCTGATGACGACTTGCAAGTGCTACGCACTGCCTTTTTTTCTTTGCTTAAAACCCAATTTCAGGATTTTGCATTGTCATCCCTTAGGGCAGTTCCTGCGTGCCTTCTGCATAAAATCAATGCTGGTAGCAAAGGCCCTACAGAAGGGCACAGAACCTCTTCTTCCTCTCCGCAGCTGAGGTAAAAACCTTTGTCAGAGGCATGGGCTTGTCAGCGTGGCTGGCAGGAGGGCTGGTGGCTGGGCAGCTCAGGCGTGAGGCTGAGAGTGCTGCTCTTGCACCCTGCTGAGGGTGCTTGCCGGTCCTGCCAGATCCTACCAGTCCTCACCCTAACCCTCTGTGACGGGGCGGGCAGCTCTCGGAAACAAAGGGAAAACTCCCATCCGTGGCCCTGCATGTTTTTGTACATGCCAACTGCTTGTTGAATTGTCCAGAAGCTCACGTGCTTTGACTGCAGCATCCCCCCCTTCACATGTAAAGTGTATTTATTTATTCTTGCCTCAGCTGCAAGCGTGAACTTGGCACACAGAACAGCATTAAGCGCGATTAGCCTCTTTTCTCGCCTTTTGCAGAGTGAAATGATGTGACCTGCGCGCTCGTGTTCCTCAAGCTCCTCTCAGTTAATAACCTTTCTTCTCACTCTCCTGTCCGCCACGGACGGGGGCCCTGATGCTACAGCCTGGGAAAACAGGTTCTGATGGAGTTAGGTAGCCTCGCAGCGCTGCCGCGCCGGGGTCTCGTGCTGAAGGAACGTGCCCGGTTGGCAGCAGCCTCGTACCGATCGGCTGCCGCGGGACGGACGGGTCAGGAGTGTGTCGGGGGGTGGCAGGAGGATGCGGTGCTCGGCCACCTTGCAGCGCTGCGCGGGCTGCAGCGTCCAGCTGGCCCCGCGCATCCCCCTTCCCCTCTGCCTCCCTCCGTTTCGGCTGCGTGCTTACTCCTTTTCTCCTTCTCGACCTCCTCCACCACCTACCTGCGTGGTTAGCCCCACGACGGCAGGTCTCTAACGCTGCGCCTGCTTGTTTCCTTGGAGGGGAAGGAGGGAGGGAGGGAAGGATGGAGGGATGGAGCCCCGTCTCTCCCGCTGACACTCGCCCCGTGGTCTTGGCTGGGGGACAGCCGCTGCTGGCAGCTGCCTGCGAGGAACTCGCGGTGGTAGCAGAAGAAAAGAATTTGGCAGGGAGGTGAGCCACATGATTGTGATTCATCCTGCACTCTTGAAATGTGGCAGGAGGGCTAGGAAAGGCTTCGGGTGCCAGCACCGAGAGCAGAGACACTCACGTTCAAACATCACATTCTTTTTATAGTAAGGCATGCCTCATAGGAAAAATATTGAACTTGGCCTTCCAGGATGAAGAAAATAGGCCCAACTGTGATTTTACTGCTTGAGTCACTCACTTAATCAGTTACTGGTTTCATGTAGGAAGCCTTCTATTAGGCTGACTTGGAAAAATTGTTTTTAATTAATTAATAGTGACACCGAGCTGTTTTTCAATTTGCTCAAAACTGCTTTCGTTTGTAGTTCCCTTTGTGTAAAAACACTCCTAAGATGCCATAATTCAGAAGAGTAGTCG
This sequence comes from Aquila chrysaetos chrysaetos, assembly GCF_900496995.4. Lineage (NCBI taxonomy): Eukaryota > Metazoa > Chordata > Aves > Accipitriformes > Accipitridae > Aquila > Aquila chrysaetos. Next base: position 16,533,655 of record NC_044029.1, on the reverse strand, counting down.
CCTTAATCCAGTCACTTGATGTAACTGCCTTCTAGATAGGGCTCTTTTTTTTATCAGGGGCTGGAAGTTTGCTGGAAAGCTGAACCAAGTTGTACTGGAATCCTGATGGCTTTGTGGGCCCGATTCTTCCACCTTTCCTTGTAGAGGATGGCCCCTTAGCCCTGGGTTGCGTGCGTGTCCCATTCACATCCCACGTAGGAATGAAAGAAACAGAAGATGTCATTTAAGGTGCATGGACGTGCGGGACGGCAGTTTCAAGACCACGTAACAAATCGATTCCAGCCCAGCTTAAAAATTCTGGCTTTCCTTTCGTAGGCTACCTTGTAGTGAAAATCCAGCTTACCAAGACCACCTCCTTAGCCTTCTTTCGACCCAGCTGCCTTGTCCGGCAGGAGGTGGTTACAGATGCAGTTGTGGAAGTGCAGTTGGATTGAGGAACACCGGTCTGCGCAGCCCCGCACGCTCGCAAGGCCCACGTTGGCTCAAAGGCTTATTGCTTCCCATGCACCATAAATCTGCATCTGCATCCAAAAATGTAGAGGCCACAGTGTATGGAAGTTCCTCTTCCTCGCCGAGGGTGTTTATGACAGATTTATATTGATGGCAGCAGTGCACCACAGCCACAGACTTCTATTATATTCAGGCTCTCCTAACTCAGCCCCTGTTTCCTGTTGGAGGTGAGACAAGGTCCTATATGAACGAGGGGTGAAATTACAGCTGAACTTTCTAATTGCTGTTAGTACAGGAGAACCTTTAAGAAACAGAGCAAGACCTTTTGTGTTCGGAGCTACCTCTGCCCTCTCTTCGCCGGTTCGCTTTATGCTCGGTTCACGTTTTTCCCCCTACAAAAAGCCAGTAAATGTGTGCCTGTATCTCTCATTATTTTTACAGAGGGTATGTGAAAAGAAGGTCAGAAGTGCTTTAATTCTTGAAAAAACCAGCCAGTTTCAGCTACCCAGAATCTCCAAAGTGTATACAAAAACACAAATGCTGGTAACTGTTATTTCAGGCCTCGGGCTTAGACGTGATAAATTAACGTTGTCCAGATTTCATTTAGGAAACAGTGCTTACTCCTGCACAGCCCCATTCGCATCCCGATGAACTCCGGGGCGGCTCGGAGGGACAGCCACCACATCCTCCATCTGACCTTGATGGTGACGGCTTCCTCCTGCCTCCCGCACTGGGGCTGAGCGGCCGAGCCGGGCTGCGAACACCGGCCGTGGCTCGGAAAGCCGAGCAAATGTCAAGTTTAGCTCTGCCAGAGTATTCTAGGAACAGATACTCCTTCATCCCGTCGTCCTTTCCCTCTGCCCTCTCCCTGTTTCACTGTGACGGCGGCGGAGGAGGACTCCTGTGTGTACAGTGCGGGCTTCAGAGGTTCCTGGCGTCGGTGTCTTTGGGGCTTTGAGGAATCCCATCATGAAGCTGCTCTGATAAACCACCATCCTCCTCCTGGTCTCATGCTGATTTGGCACACTGTTTTAATTGGAATAATTCCTTCTCAATTCCAAGTCTAAATCGGGAACCAGAAGGAGGCAATGCTAGGTGGTAACCAGAAAGAGGCAGTGGCAGGTTGACCCTTTCTCTGTCCCCTGTAGATGTTCTTACTTCTTACGTTTGTTGGACAAACGTCCATTTTATTTAGCTTGCTGTTGTGGGATCTGGCCACTTTGCCGAGAGACCAGAGGAGAAGCGGGTCTCCCACGGACACGAGCAGTACCTAACTCCTTGGAAGAGACTATGGAAGAAACTGAACCAGCCCCAGAAGTCACGAGGTGCCAAAATGCCTCCAAGCTGCCTTTCCACTTCTCTTGTCGTCTGTACCGGGCTCTGAATCTAGGCCAGTCGGTTATTTCTTGCTTCAGTCCTTGTTTCACTACAGGATTTAATGGCTTAGGACTTAATGGTTGTTTGCAGTGGTAAATAACTCCGCCTTTGATTGAAAGGAGAGTTCAAAATCTCCTGAACCGAATCCCCTCTTTAAACAGCCAGTCTTTATTTTTTCCTTTAGAGCAGGAATCACCGGGGTGTTACTGTCTGTGTTTGCCGTGATTCACCCATCGGCCACCTCATGCAGGGTGGTTTCGTGCCGTCCCTGCCTTGAGCCTCTGCGTCACCCCTCGTGCGGGAGGTTGTGCTGCTGGCTGAGCCGGGGCGTCTGAACGGCCAAGGTGTCTGCTGCTGGATTATCACGGGTTTTTTTGGTCTGACATATTATTGCAAACATCTGTCTGTGCCTTTAGGTTCCTAAAATATCTTTAAATGCCTGGGTGTATGTGTCTTTCCAAAGACACAGAGGAAGTCTGTGGTAGAGCAGGAACTTCTCCCTGGGGGAGGGACCCTGACGGTGCAGAACAGCGAGTAAATCAGTACGTTGCTCGTGGACGTTTTTGAAGGGAGCTCAAAACACTGGCTAGTAAAAGGAGCATGTGTGAGATGATGTAACGCTGGCTTGGGAGGAAGAGCTCAGGGCTTCACACTGCTCCGTGGCAGCGTGACAAGTCAGGCTTCCAGGGACAGTCATTTACCCTGCTAGCCTGGATTTTAATGGATTATGGCTGGAGTTGTTACAATCCGTTTGGTGGAAAACAAACAAACAAACAAACAAACAAACAAACAAACAGATCTGTAGTTTTAGGAGCCTCTTTTAAAATGTTAGCCATCTGCCGGGCAGAGGCTCAATAAATCAAGACTGCAGGAGAAGGTTAGTGCGCACACGTGTGTTCTGCAGGCTTTGCATACTTCTCCAATGACCAGTTTTCTAAGTTGATACTTACTTTGCAGAAGATGCTCCTAGGATTTGCGCAGCTGATGGCAATTAAAGAACTATGCTGGAGAGACATATGCCCTGTTTGGAGGGAATTTAATTACTATTTCTCAGCGTATTTCTTTTTTAACTATAGCTAACTGTGGTTTGATTGTCTCACCTTGGAAGGCACTGAATATCTGCACTTCCCGTTGTATTTAAGTGGCACCGTAGGTATTGTATACCTTCGCTGGAGGAATGATGTATCTCGAAATCTGGTGTTTCGCTCAGTGTCCACATTAAGTGTGGGCCGGGGTGTGGGGTGAGTGGCATAGCCCTTCCAGCCTGCCTGCCTTAATGCCATGTTTTTTTCTCAAGGCCCCGTTCTCAGGGCATCTCACCCGTGAGAGCAGTTTGGTACCTTATTCTCAGAGGAATCCCGTTGAAGAAAACAAGCCAGCGTGAATGAGGGTGAGAGACTCCAGCTCTCCCTTTCCTGACAGAGAAGGAGATACTGTCCCAAGTTTTGCAGTCAGTTACAGCGGCAGTGCTCCCATGGACATCGAAGGAAGCTAGAGCATCTCCTAGCCAGCTCGCTTGGGAATATTCAGGAGAAAGCAGAACCTAGGTGTTAGCAGAAAGCTTCGGTTGCTTTCGTTCCTTAGAAAACAGAGGAAAAGAGCTCTTTTAACATTACTGCTTTTTTAACACACCACTGCAAAACGCGGTGGTGCTCTGCACAGCCCCGCTTTGTTTGCACACCCAGCTCTTTATCCCTTCGCTGCCACTGCGCTGCTGTGTGAACGTAAATCCGCTTGGACCAGTAAAAGATCATTTAAAACAAATAGTAAAATGAACAGCATTTGCAGAGCAATAAAGGAAACACCTTTGCAAACAATTCACACCTGTTCTGAAAAATGTTAGAGTATCAGTCTCCGAAGTTGCAAATAATATTTTTATTAGGTTTCAGATGCACGCACACAAACAGATGCAGCATACACCCATAGATGCTTACAGAGCCTGCTTCCAACTGCATGATTATTACTTCACTCCTTCGTCATCACAGCAGATTCTTTAATGCGGGACATAAAATAAAAGTCATTAACAATGTTTATGAGGAAGCATATTGTGTTTAAGTGCACATTGTGAAGAAAAAAGGCATTAAGATTGTTCAGAGCATAGGAAGTGAGGAGGGAAGGAGGAAATCATGTTTGTTGAATGTGTTTATGTGAGGATTACATGCAGTTTATGCAATTCAAGATTTCAGAAGCAGATAAGATGATCTAAATCAGCCATAAAATCTGTATCTGATTTTTCACACCAAAGAAATAACAAAAACTGGTTTTGTTTTCTCTGGAGGAAAACAGAGGGAAGGAGGCATAGGGCCAAATTCTGATCTCACTTTTGCTGGTGTTCGGTGAAACTGTTGGAAATATGCTGGATTTACACTGATGTAAGCAAGATTAGAGCCTTGCCTGTGGCAGACAGAACATCGCCTCTGTGCGTTTAGTATGGTTTGGGGCTATTTTAATACACAACCTATTTTAAATTCATTGATATTGCTGTAATGTAGTTGACAAGGTCATGGTAAGCAAATGTGGACAAAAGTTACAGAACAATTTGCAGATTTAATGTAATTTTGCTGATATTTGGCTGAATTCTTTGGGTATCTGTAATTTTGCTAGTTTAAATGTGTTTCTTACGAACGAGTTCTTAACTTAGAAGAAGTAAAAGAGCATCCACCACGTGAATCTGAAATGAATCAACACCCACATGTCATGTCCCTTTCAGTTGCTAAGTGACAGCTTGTCTCGTCCGATCTTGTGAATTTAATTTCTGCCTGGATGTGTTTATACTCTCAAAACGAATCTATCCAGGAGAATCTTTCATTCTGCAGCACAGTCTTAGCCGCTGCTGCATAGCTCATAGGTGATGCATATTCATTTGGCACAGACACTAACAAGGTGGGGTGAATCAGAGACGGGGCGTCAGCATCCTTTCTCCACCGGCTGTCCGTCCATTCTGGTGTTTGGGTGCATTTCGTCTATTTTACAGGCTAAATCTGAGGTCAAATTCTATACTGCTGTAAGGTGGCGGAGATCCTTTTATTTCAGTGGATCTGCAGCAATTTGCACTGGCTGAGAATTTGGCCCCTAAAAGCTTGTGTCAACAAAAGTTTTAACTGGGGAGAAAGCAGTAGAAAAAACTAAGTAAGTAAAGCTCTCACTGTCGGGAGACATTTCTATTATGTAATCCTAAAATAGTAATGTTTTGAGTATAGCCCATTCGGTCATCCTAAACAGAATTAGTACAGTTGGGAAAGAGGGGGAGGTGTGAATGTTTCAAGGAGGTCTTTGAACGTTTTCTTCAAATGTTCATTGCATCTAAGATCCCATTTTTTGTGTGCCTTTATTTGCTCCAGAATACCGCTGGACTGCCAACAAAGGAGGGCCTGTCCTCCCAGGAATTTTCTGCATTCCTCTCTGGAGTAGGCATTTTTCTCAGCTACAAAGGCCCTTTGGCAAATTCCCTCTAATCATTGGATTTACCCTGGGCTCTGATAGGTGCCATTCATGAACTTGGTCTGCTGTTTGATGGGGCTGAAGCATTAATGGGATCTTTTCATGATAAACAAAACAGAGTAACATTACTGGAGGAATCACAAAGCTGCTCTTGTAGGGCAGTGCGGTTCCTTCTCCCTCCGTTCTCTCTCTGTTTCTCTCCGTTCTCCATTTTCCTTTCCTTTTTTCCTCATCCTTACCTAACTTTTATGAACATACATTCTTTTTTGTCTCTGGGACCGTTTTTAGTGGCAGATCTCGCCAGCTCTGCTCACCTCAGGAGGCAGTGGGCTAGCTCATTGCCTGGGCTCGGCCGCAGGAGATGCAGTAAACCCATACAAAAACTGCCCAGGAGATGCGGTGAACCCGTACGAACTGCCCAGGAGATGCGGTGAACCCGTACAAACTGCCCAGCTTTGCCAGCTCAGTGGCTTCTCCAGGAGTCTTACTCACCATCAGAGCAGAGACAACCATGGATCCCGATTCCTGTCTTCCCTCCCATGGGTTTCATTCCCATCAGTGGGTTTCAATCCCATCAAGAACTGGTGTTCAAACGAGGAGAGGAAGGAAAAGAAGTTAAGGAAGGACTCACCTTGGTATCAAAATAAAAGCCAAAGTTGCCTCTGCTTTTAAACTCCATTGGTAATAGTGACTTTGGAGTCTTTTAGACAACACATGTGCAGGGTTTCTTTCTCTGGTAACTTTTAAAAAAGTGCTATACTGTCCTGGTAATGGATATGTTGTGAAAAGCAATATTCTGAACTCACAGAGGTAATAGAAAAGTATTTATAAAAAATAAGCTTAGCAACCAAAGGTAAGACAGAACTGCATCTTTTCTTTGAAGTTGTTCCTGCTCGTCTTTGTGGGGTGTTGGGATCCAGTAAAATGTAAACAATACAATGCTCTTTCTACCAACACTCCTTTCATTTAAACATCTCACACGTCTTCTGATGAAACGTCACACCAACGGCTTGGGTGAGCAGTATAGCTCCTTTTGAAAAACCAAAAATTGCAAGATTTTTCTTAAAAAACCCTTTCATTTTACAGTTCTGAGTTTGAAAAACAATACATTTCCAACCAGCAGTTTCAAACCAATTCATTTTCACATTCACCACTTGATTTGTTAAATCATATGCATTTGAAGCTGATAATGAATCAATTAAGTAAACATAAACTAGTTGGTTTTATTTCCAAATTTCCTAAAGCCAAACGATCTTTTTCCACAAAAAAAGAATTTTTTTGCTGGAATTTCCCTCTCCAAAATGAGAAGAGGGAGGAATCAGACAGAAGGGAAAGGAGCATGTTGTCTTCATGTGCCGCACATAACTTCTCACACTTCCATCCTGCTGAACAACACTGTGTCTGGAAGGTGTCGGGGGAAAAGCTGGATGTACTGCGAGTATGTTAGAGAGCTCTTCTTAGACTCATACCAGTAGATCAACAGGCTACCTGTGAAGGTGTTGCAGTCCCAAACTCCATTTTTTGGTAACCTGGAGAACTCTCCTCGCTCTTTAGGTAAGAGCCTTAACCTTAAGCACCTAATGGGATTGTTTAGGTTGGAGGAAACATAAGAGATCTACTGTAATTGGGCCTACTTATAGTTCTTTTGGGGAAAACTCCCCAAATCTTCCTTCCTTCCTTCATCTGTCCATCTGTTTATGCGTCTGCCTATCTTGGTCTCATTGCAAAGCTATTGGAGAAGGCAGGGCTTTTCTAATGTACTCGGAGACGGATAAGGCTGCCTGAGCTGACAGTCACAGGAGTGGAAAGCCCCCCTAGATCCAGCTGACAGCTCTGAAATGAGAATGAATGTGAACAAGTGAGAGGAAGAGGTTGAATCTCTGACAGATTACGGGAAGAACGGGGTGAGAGTGGCCGTGGGGGTGGGGAAGCTGACCAGGCTTGGCTGGCCTGGACATAATGGACAACTTGGTGGGACAACTGCCTTGGTCATGCCACAGCCAGGACTCGTTGGATGTATTTCACCGGCTTCCAAGTGCCACGTTTCCAAGCTGATAGCGTGCGCTTGTGGAAATTTGGCAGCTACAGAGGGTTGGGAGAGTACAGAAAGGAGTAGAGGCGCTTTGGCTTGACAAAAATTCAGTCTCCTTAACTGTAAGGGGACACAAGAGAGGAATGACCTCAAGGTCCCAGAGCCCCTCGGCTCTTCCGTATCAGCTTCCAAACCTGGAGTGCACGATGTTTTATTAACAGATGCTATAACTATGAACACTTACTTGGCACCAATCACTGTGGTGTCCGAGGACGTTCGTGCATTTTAGTGAATTAATTAGACATATTACAGTGTTTAATGCCCACGGTGGGAGATGCAGCCCTGGGCCATGTGGACTCAGAGTTGCGTGGTTTGAGTGGGACACATGATTAAAGGATGCGTAGTCATGGTTCCAATCAGTGCGCTGACAACTTTATTTTGTATTTATTCTCTTTTTAAATTCACCTTCCAAAACACTCATTGCCAAAAATACCACAGGGATAATGAAATAATGTGAAAGCAACTTTATGTTCGAAATTGTATGTTTCGTACCTCCCGAGAATATCTTGAATGGTATAGAAATTAGAGGTACCTTTAAATAATGGAGTCTTTTTCTCAAAGACTATTGGTAAAAATGAGCTTTGCTGTTCTCAAAGAACTAGTGCTATAAAATGCCAATCATGGTTTAATTGTGATTCAGTATGTTAATCACATGTGACAGACTAAAGGTCTTTGAAGTCTAATTCTTGATTGTGTCTAATAATCTGGTTTTTTATAGTGCTGAACTTTAAAGCACAGGCCTGCAGCTAAACTGATGCAGGCAAATATAGTCGTGCGGTCACATTTAGCAGCGATTGAAGGTGAAGTCCTTCCAGTGTTCACTTGGAGACTAGAGTCATAAAGGGGTCACCCCAGAGGTCAGTCCCCAGCCACAAGCTCACGTTTTCTGCAGATCTATTTCCCATGTATTTGACTGAAAAAGGGTAAGAAGAACCATTTGAAAACTCTGGTGACTCAAGTAAAATGCTGCCCTTCCCATCGAACATAGGAAATTTTGGCATGAGGAGGGGGAAGGCTGTGCTTCCCTGTGCCAGATGGCCTCTTCCAGCTCACTGGAAAAAGACGTTGGACCTCTGCCTCTGCTGGATGGAGTGAACCAGCAGATAGATGAGGGTCTGCTGAGGGTCTTCTCCATAGCCGTACCCTTTGGGTGATTTGATTCCTCCAGGTGAAAAAGAACTTGGAGAATACCTGCTCTGTATGGGAGATAAGATTTACACTGGAGAAAACCTTCTGGCGTTATAGAAAGAGCACGATGACAATTGTCTCCTTAGATCCCAGTGACGCTAACGGGTTGACATCTTCTTCAAGGGAAGAACAGATGACAGCACACGTAAGTGCCTGTTTTGGACTTTATTCCAAGATAAGAAGACAAAAGACACGCAACACTTACTTCGCCCCCAAAAGATGTCCCTTACTGCTCATTGCTTCCCTCCTGCCCGCGGCTGCTGCGCAGATGGGCCGCGAGCGGCCGTGTCCCACTGTTGCCATGAGCTCACAGCACCGGCTCGCCTTTTCCTCTCCGTTGCAGAGGTGTAGTTCGTGAGCAATAGCAACTGAGTGTGAGGAGATGCGTCCTCTCTGTTCTGTGCAGGGCTGCGATTACAGCTGCAGCAAAATTTGAGACGCGCTGGCGTGGGTTTCAGCTTGGGTAAGAGTTTACTGGAACTGGTTTGGAATTTTTGAAGGACTGGGTTTTTTTCATCCAGATACACTAAATTGTTTTATCAGAGATTCCTAAGAGGAAAGGTGTGTTTCAATGAATTTCCCATTTCAGTTAAAACCAAAAAAAGTTACGTGTCCTTTTCTGGCATTTTCTAAATGAAAAGGTCTGCTTTTCTGTTTGAAATATGAATCAGTCTGTGATCAAAGCAAGCATGAATGATCAGAACTGAGTACCGATATCTGAAATGAGAAATTTCAGTTGATTCATTGTGTTGGTGTTTTTGTTTCATGAACCTTTTTTGATGGTTTTATTTTTAAAGGACTTTTAATTAACTTTTCTTCCTCAATCCTTGAAATACCAGCTGCTGGGTCAAACAACTTCCAATTCTCTGACCCTTAGCATGGCATTTGTCAGATTGCAAGGCAAAGTTGCTCTCCTTTGGTTGCATGTCAGCAGCGCGTCCTCTGTCTTGGTTCATGTGGTGGAACCAGAGCTGTAGCTGGAAAGAAAAACGTGCTCTTTGATGGATAGCACCATGGTCTCTTTTAACTTCAAGAGCCAACTTTTCAGCCCCAGCAGCTTGGCAAGCAAGCCAGTCTGGGGGCCAGAAAGAGCGGTGGTATCACTACTGTCGTGGTGGCTGTTGTAGATCGTACACCTTGTGCAAAAATTATGCAACTTGTCAAGTCCGTTTTAGTCTTGAAAAGGAAACACAGTCTGAAAAGTTCTCACAAAGTAGGGAAAATGATTAGCACTTCTCGTGCTAAATTCTGCACGAGATCTTCCAGGAAGATAGTGTAGCCTTTTATGTGGAGTTATAATAACCTCATAAAACTGATATGAGGTTGATTCTTCACTTGTGCCAGAGCACCAGAACTTGGCTCACTCACCCTTTGCGTTTTCAGTTCCCACATGCACATGAGGTATACATTTTGAAGAATGAAGGCAATTGATCATGGGAACAGCTTGCTTAGGGGATGTGGTGAATTCTTCAAGACTTGCAGTCTTTAAATCACAATTGGGTGTTTTTCTAAAAGATATGCAATACTTCAACCTGAAATTACGACGTTGATGCAAGAATTGCTGGGCAAAGCTCTGTGCCTTGTGCTGCGCGGGAGGTCAGACTAGGTGATAGCAATGGCACTTTCTGGTCTTACTGGTGTCTGTTGGGGGTGTTCAGGGATTTATTAATTACTACGACCCGTACACTGTGCCTCTGTTCACTGTTTTATTCAGTTCGCTGTTACCATGAAGACTATTCACGTTGCTGTCGTAGCAAAGCAAAACGTCATCCCTTCCAGAGCTGCGTGCTGGTGAGAAGGGGCTGATTGCCCGGGTGGTACGAAGCGGGTGAGGTCCCTGGAGGAAAGAGGACAAGTCATCCCGGCTGCCCGTTGCCGGTGGAGGGCCCCGCGTAGTGGAGCTGTAGGAAGATGTCCCCTTCGAGATCCAGCTGTGCCAGTGGAAGAGGTCGCTGCCCTTGGCTGCTCGTCGCAGCCTCCCGGCCAGAGGTGACCGACCTTGCCCAGCTGTGGCTGAGCGCTTCCTCATCTGCTCCGAGCGAAATCAGGCGGATTAGTTCAGTCGGTTTAAATGGTTGATCTGAGCGAGCCTGGCTGCTTTTGTCTGAAGGGGATGGGAAGCCGTGCCCCAACGCAGGCCGGCGGCAGAGCGGGGAGAGCGGCGGCTCTTCGCCGGGAGCAGTGCCGTCCTCCTGCGGGAAGAGGATGCCTGTCCTCGGGTTCAGAGCTGGCTCCAGCTTCCCCTCTCCGCTGCCCGGTTCCCATCTTGGAGACGGTCTCATCGGGAACAGATGATTAGACTCCTTATATTACATATCTAATTATCCCGTGGCACGAGACCTTTTGTTGCCGTATTTGGACGCACCCAAGCCCCACCTGAATTCCACTGTAATTATCTTGACTGCACCTCTGCCATATCGAGTCCGGGTTACAGGCACATCCTTTCGAAAAGGATTTGTTGTATTTACTCATCTAGGAAACAGAAGTTCACGTCCTATGAGTTGTACTGGCCTTGTTTTTCCTGCTCATTTTGGGCATTACTCTGCCACTACTGCAAAAATCTGTTTAACTTGTCAGCTCCTGGCAAGCAATAATTGCATTATCAGCTCTATCAAGTTATCAGCGAACCTATAAAGCAGCGACTTTTCATGAACCCCTATGCCTTGCAGCCTCAGTGCTTGCAAAGCACACATGAAAGAGATTGCTGTGCCTGGCATCAGTACAGACTTGTGCTGAGACCGGCCTCATTTAGTGCAAGTTTTATTACCTGTGGAATTTAAAAAGGATGTTCAGTGTAGCATGTCCAATGGGCAGGAAGCTTAGTTTGCTTGATTTTTAACTCTGGGTAATATCCAAATATTTTGTTGTACAGGAACTGCTAATTTTTGTTTAATCTTTTCAACAGCTACTGAGCCAAAGTCAGCTGTAGTCATAACCTCAGTAAGGAGGCTGAGGGCTTGCGTAGCCAGCAGTGATATTCTAGATTTAAAGGAGTGTACTCTGGTCAAATGAAGAGGGAATCTGGTCTAGCATTGGTAGTTTCTGTTGATTTGAAGAAGGTGCGTTGGTTTATAAAACCTGCTACTCTGTGGGAGGAATTTGAGGATGGCAGTCTTTGAGAACTGACAGCAGCCAGTCCACGCTAGTTTTATTTTATTCCGAGCATAATGTTAGTTGGCATGTGATGAGATCAGAGTTTCTATTAGATGTTAATTGAATTTATTACAGCGGCTGGTATCGCTTTGGTGGAGGTCCTGTCAATGTTTCCATTATAACCTTTGTTTATTAGTAATAAAAGCCATAAAAATTCTCTCCAGATTGAAATGTAGTGCACAAGTTCTCAGCCGAGATCCAAGAACATTTCTCTTTTCCTTAAAATTTGAAGGAAATTGGTTTGGCCATGGTTTAGTTAGAATAAGATGAAAATAGGATTTTGGCTGCATTTGGACATATTTTACATTTCTTTCCCTAAAACAGAAACAAACATTTTATAGGCAATAATTTTCTTTAGTGTTTTTATATATAACAAAATTAAGGAACCAGACAGTAAAAAAATTTTGCATACAATTTGACTGGCTATCCACATGTGAAAATATGGCATAATTCTCCTGAGCAAGAGGATTCTGTTTTAAGGTTGGCAGTGAGGGAATAGGGATTGTTACGCTCTGCAAGTAGCATGTAGGCATCTCCTTTTTAAAAAAATACACCTACAGTACAGGATTAGATCATGGATTCGCTAATCTAATGTCCTGTGTATAGTAGTCAGCACCAGAAAAGGATACAAACAGCCTCCTAATAGATGGTTATTAACGAAGGAAGCCCACGAGGAAAGATTCAGTCCGGCTTATGGGCCTTTAATGGTTGTCAGATGCCTTGAAACACGAGGATGTAGATGTAGATGTCAGATGGCACTAATCAGCTTTTTCGTTTCTCTCCATTCTCCTTCAGTTCCTATAGCTGCTTCTGCTAATTCGATGTAAATAAAGGGCCCCCGAGCAGGACGATGGCCCCGCAGACACCTCGTGCAGCCCCCCCGAGCACTCCCTAGCTGTGGGCAGCGGGGGACTGCGGAGGTGACGTGGTCTAACCCCTGGGAACGCAGCGGCGGACTGGCGCCCAGACCTCTCGCGTCTGCAGGGCGCTGTGCTGGAGAAGGGCGATTCACGCTCCCTCGGCTCGCGGCGGCCGCACTCTGATCACCCGCGGCGGGTGACACCCTGCTCCCAGCACCAGCCGTGCCGGTCCCGCTCAGCGGCGGGGGGCCAGCCCCAAAACAAGCGGCCTGGGGCTCGGCAGGGTGCTAAGGGGAAGGCAAGTCCGGCTTCTCACAGTTGGACTCCCCCGTTTCTTGGTGGCAGGCTGCTTTGGGGGGTTCTTCGGAGGAGAGAGAAGGACTTTCAGGTGGAGCTTTTGTAGGTGTTGTTCGTCTGTAACATCCGCTAGATTCAGCTGGAAACTCTGGGGTTGTTTTAAGATACAAAGGTGCTGTCAGTGTTTCGCAGCCTGTTTTGCAGAGGCCAGTACTATGCATGGTCTTTCTTTTAAAAACTGTTTGGTCAGGTGAATTTAGTTCACGTGAAAGGTGTTAGCCTGACAGTCCTGGAAATCAAAGTCATCTGATAATCTGGATTACATCATTACTGTGTTACCGTTACTATCAAAGCTGCCTGGAAAAGGTACTAGCCCCATAATTTCAGTGAAGCGGTCACGTGCTGAAGTCCTGACTGGGAGGAACAAGAGAGTCTTAAGCTTGGTTGCTTGCCCTTGGTCTGTGACTGCTAACGAGAGCTCTGACGAGCAGCAATTGCAGCATCCTTGCCTACGGAGCCAACGGCTGCTGCAGCGGGACTGGGACAGCCCCATCGTGTTTTGCACCGAGACACTTGCTGGTTTGGATGACGCACGCTGTATCTTTATTGAGGTTTTAAACTTTGGTGCTGGAAGCTGTGTAGCCTCTCACTGTGCTGAAGGAGCGGCTGAGATTGGTGTGGATGGCCGGCACCGCGCTCCTGCCCTCCAGGCAAAGCCTGGGCTGGGCTGTGCTGCTGGAGCACTGCCACTGCCGCCCCGGACAAGCCTGCAGGGAAGGGGTTAATGGCCCCGTGATCTACGCTGACGTGATATGGCGTACGTGGCACTTCCCAGAGGTTTGGTAGGGGTTTTTTAATGCAAGTCCCTATGTTAAGCATAGGCTGCCAGATTAACATTTCGCTTCCCAGACGGCTGTTGTGTCAGATGCGACAGAGGCTCATGCAGAAGTGATGGAAGGATTAGAGCGCAAACGTATGTTCCTTAGGGACTTTGGGAACATGAAGTGACCAAAGGAGATCTTAGAAGATAAGGTGGCAGAGGCTGTTTCAGGGTGCGTAAGCATGGCTGCTCAGATGTGCTGGAATTTGGTGCATGCTCATGAGAACATCCTCCGTAGACACTCGCGGCATGAGAGAAACTCAGTGTGGTAATTAAGCTGTTTCTATGAGCCAACAGGAAGCGGGGGAAAGAGTCATTATTTATGCATATTTCTTAGTGTATGGGAAGTTGTCCAGTACAGTAGCAACAGGGGCTTCATACAAACTTCGAACGGTGCTGCAAGCCAGAGAGATCTCAGTACTCTGCTACACTGAGTGCCTGGGTTGCTCCGAGGGGCTCCGAGGGGTTCCTCCTGGAGCTCCTCATAGCAGAGCGCGTCTCCTCGCGTGACGCCAGCCCGTTCTCACCAGCACTGCACCGCTGGAGTGAAACCTGGCGGATCACCAGCTGCCAGGCGTCGGTTTTGTCCGGCGCATCCCCCAATGGCTCACGTTTGGCTCTCAAACGCATCACTATTCTTTCCCTGTACACTTGGAGCCCACAAATCCCATCGTTTAATGTGTGCTAACCTCCCCTTCGCTCAGGTGGCGGAAGGATAAAAACAGGGCACACGGGGGTCCGAGTCGGTGAAGTCTCCATCCAGGGACCTGCAGGCCATATTGAAAGCCAAAATGTGCTGGAATTGAGAAGGGTACAGGTTTCGGGAGCGCACAGAGGTGTGCTGTTATAGCGGGGTATAAAGCTTTGTTAGATAGTGACAGGGCTATTTCTGTTGAAGTGTTTTTGTCAGGAAATTGGGTTTCAGCTGAAAATTAAATTTTGAGCTGAAAGTACTTGCTTGCTTCAGAAGATTTTGTCTTTGTGGAAAACCCCCAGATGTAACATTTTATAGTCCACACTGAACTAGCGTATCAGTAATCAGTTTTCCTATGAAAAGCTGCTGTTATCTCTCCATCAGCGCGTGGAAGTGTGTGGGGAGCGGGGTGAGGTGGCAGAGGTGCATGTGCGTTTCCCAGCCTGCTTTCGGGTGACCTGAACCGAATCCAAATAGTTCAGAGGTGTGCCGAGATATGCAGCGTTAACCCATTCACGAGTTTGAGGAGGAGGGAAGGGAGGAGGTACTTCCAGAGATACCACGCTCATGTGAACCTTGCGGGCCGTCTGTTGAACTGGTGTAAATTGGTCTGGCTCCATTGACCTGGAGCTATGCTAAGCATGCATTAGGGGGTCTGATGCATTCAAGCAGATCTTGCTTTGTTTGCATTCATTCAGAAATTGTGCCAGTACCCAAAGCATGACGTGAGCATATCTTTTAGAATTTAAAAAATATAAATCTGGCGGACTTTGAATGCGCTGTATTTTTTTTCCTTTGTGTTAGTTATTTACGGCACTGGAAAGTACAAATTAGCGTGGATCCCAAGGAAGCGTTTGATCTAAAATAAGGAAAATTCCTTTAAAGGAGAAACGTTTAAGGGGCTGATTGTTATTTATTTTATTAAGCATATAAGGGTTGTTTGGATTTGTGTCCTGCCTATAATTCCTGTGTTTAGAGCAATGCTGATGGGAAAATGGTATCCAGCAATTTATGAAAGGTGATACTGTGTCAACAGATAGGCAGTGGGTTAGGACATGTGACAGTAATCTTCTACGGCATTCAGAGCATTCAGACCATATGCTTTAAAACATCAGTAAAATACATGTCAGAACCACTTCCTCCCCGTGCCCCCCTCCCGAGGACCACGGCAGGGGGGGGGACGCTGAGGAGGGGAGCCGGGAGGCTGCTTTGCAGCCCGCGGTGCTGGGGTGCTCTCTGGAAAGGGAGCGGGCTCGGGGGGAGGACGCAGCACCTTCTCCCGCATGAATGAATGAAGGAATGAAGTTCAGACGTGCGAGGAAGCGAATGGAGGAGGGCAGCAGCTGCGTGACGTTAGCAGGACGCAGTGGACTGGTGTGGGGTTTGCTCACGAGTACGTACTGACGGCTTTTTGGACGGTCTTGTTGCAGCAAACTCATGGAAATAAATGGTGGACACGTGGCCGTTGGCTATTGTTTCTGCTCCTGCTTTTCTGCACTGTCCTGGTTTTCATCTACAGGTTGTAAGAGCTTGTTAGAAACACAGCACATCTTAGCATGTATAGTTCGCAGAGGGGATAAAGACTAAAGAATGGTAGAGAAAGATTTTTTGTCTTTGGAGGCTAGCATTGGAGAAAGATTTTTTTTCAACTCGGCCGAGGCTCGTTGTCAAGACATCTCATCTCTACCCGCTGCTTCTGCTCAGTGAAGGCAGGGGTTGCGGGTACAAACTCAAGTCACAAAACACAAGAGAATAATTTGGGAGCCCTTCTGAGTGCAGGTACAAGCTGGGGGATCGCGGGAAACCCCCTTTGTACCTCTTTGGCTCAGCCTGGAAAGCTGAAAGTTCAGACAGGAGGAAGCACCTCAAACCACAAATAGACTGCTCTGTTCATTTGAAGGTAATGGGCCAAAACTTGGTATTTTTACTCAGGCAGAACTCTCACTGAAGTCGTTAGGCAGTGTGTCTGGAGACGGGCGGCAGGTCTCGCTCTGGAGTTATTTATTAGGACCAGCATTTCTGAACCTCCTGCTGGTAGCGCTCATCTGCCTAAGAAACAGACTTCTTGGGAAGGGAGCGACAGGGGAGACCTGTGTGGAGGCTATAAAATGGTTTACATTCTGTATTAATATTGATTTAACAATCATAAAAGGAACATAAATGTTTAAAAATTAAACAGTTTTTTGTTTAAATATTAAACATTGGCATTTCTCCTCCTCCTGATTTTTAAATCAGCCTTGAAGGGGGCTGGGGCTGGTTTACAGTCATTTCTTGCCATCCTTCCTAGGTCACTTTTCAGTAGCACAAAAACTTCCAGGCAGGAGAGGGTACCAAACAGCTAATTGTAATTGCAAGGGTTATTTCCAAATGTGCGTCACTGTTTATTCCTGTTGAGAGGTGTTCCTCACCTTTTGAACTTTCTGACTGCCAGCCTAGGTCATCCAAAGTGTCACGCAGATTGATATTTCTGAGTTCAGCACAGCGTAGAGGGGAATAACCCATTCAGGCCTCCTTGAAAGATCAGCGACGGCTTCTTTACTTGAATAAGGGGTGACTCAGTGTTTTATGAGCATCTCTCAACACAGTCATTAGTTTTATCAGTCTGAAGTTTTAAAAGACAGCCCTTGTGCAAACAGCCTCTGAGTCAGTGCCAGCTCGCAGCTGTCTTCTGCCAGCAAGACCTCGCCATCGCCCGACTGCTAAATCCAAATACCTGGGCAGGACTGCCGGAGAGGGGAAAATTCTCCGCTGGTTTGCGATAGTCCTCGTGTCTGGGAAAGGGCATGGTGACTTTATGCCTCTTTGCTTTTCTCTTCTTGGGCCAGGGGAGCAAACGGAGCTCATGCAACTTGGGGCAGCTTTGGAGCTGCTTGCGCCAGTGCCGCATCCGCAGCTCGGACCCGCTGGCTTTCAGCCTTGTCCCCGCACCGGGGCAGAGGAGCCTGCGTCACCCCCGGCTCTGCCGAACGTGGGGTTCGTTCCCCGGCAGCAGGCTGGCTTGGCTCTGGCCGTGCAGCTCCCCGGCGTGAGCGGGGCTGGAGGGTGACTCGGGGAAGCTGTCGGTGAGCGTGCTCCTCGGCTGCCGCCTCATTCGTGCCCTTCCGTGCAGCCAGCCAAAAAGAAAGTTTCCTTTAATCCAGCCAGTAAGGCTCGCTGCCCTCCCTCAGCAGCCTCCAGTGCTGTTGCTTGAAATAGAGATACGTCTTGAAACACACTCATCATAAAAAAAAAATCGCTTCAAGGCATTCCTCCCAGAAGTGAAATCTCTGGGATGTGTTCGGTCAGCCAAGAAGAAACTGAGCAAGAAAGTTCCCACAGTCACGCTTCCTCCTGAGCCGCAGAGCTGGATTTGGACAGACCTCCGCAAATAAAGCCATTTTTGAGCACGTTTGTGCCTTCGGTCCAGTTGCCTCGTGCTCGCCATTAGGTGCGATTCTGGGAGAAGCGGTAGGCGGCTGTGAATACCCCTCTGCCCCCGACGTTTCGTGCAGCACGCGCTTCCCGACGCGTGCGCGAGGGGACGTGACGTGCAGCCTCGCTGCCGCTGCTGCGTCCGCTCGAAGCGGGTCCTCTGCTCTGCGCTGCGGGGCATGGCTCTTCCCCGCCAGCGTAGGCTTGGGAGGAGAAAACAAAACAGCCAAAGATAAGTTGGAGTTTGAAGGGCTGGGAAGAAGGCTACTAAAGCTTAACGTACTCCGTGTAGTGTAGATAACGCATCAGAACTGGGCAGGATTGCAGCTTCCCTCTAACGGGTCTCCTCCTTCCTGCCCAACCCCTCAAGGCTGTGCTGAGAAGGCGAAGGGAATAAAATTGCCGGAGTTTGTGTTGGTGGCCGCCTCAAAATGCCTCTCCGGGGAAGAAGCGCTGAAAGGCTCAAGTTTGCTTTTGGGATATTTGCTACAGCTGTTGGGAAGGTCTCAAGGCTTGGGAGCACCTAACTGGGGGCGGCTTTCCTTCCCCTGCCGATGGTCCCAAAATGCCGCGTTCTCACACCCAACGAATAAAAGGTTAGAAGGAAGACGTCCAACTCCCTGCAGAAACCGCGTTCGAGCCTCCTCTATTCCTGCAAGGGGGTAAATCCTCTGGCTGCATCCACCAGCTCATTCCTCAGTGCTGTTTGCAGAGGGTGGAAGAATGCGCTCAGGCAGCAACCCAGCTCCGAAGGAGGGCTGGCCGAGCAGGGGAGACCGGCGGAGAGGCTGAATCGCTCCCATACTCCTGTGGAAGTGACAGGGAGAGCTGTGTGTGAAGCACGCTCATGTTTCAGGAGCAAGTTGTTTGTCTTCTCGCTCTTGATTGTTAATGACCATGAAATGCTAGGGGCAGGCCAGCCAGGACACCCATTCCCTCACTTTCTAGCTTTCAGGGATCCCAACACTTTGGGATAATGAAATAAATGTAGGTTGTCAGTCCAAAATAATAACACTTTACAAAGTGGAAATGCAAATTTCCTGCGATATCCCTGAATAGCAGGTGGTATTTCCTGAGGTATTGTTTCTGACCTTCAGGGAAATTGATATTATGAACTGACTGAGGAAAATGAGTACGGTATCAAGCTCCGGCAACTGAAGTAAAACAATGAGAGGATAGTAAACTGAGTAAAGCAACAAGCAAGAGAAGGCTTGCATTTTGTATATTTGTTGCTGGGGTTTTTTATAATGCTGTGGGCCCTGGGTGCAGTTAAGATGCAGCAGCGCTCTTTTTACAGAAAAGGCAGTGGCAGAAAGGAAATAGGAGAAAACGTTTAACATTAAGTTCAATTGCTTTTAAGGGTACAAGCAAATAATATGGAATAATTAATAGTATATTAAATAAGTAAAAATTAGCTGGGTGACCAGTTAACTAATACTTGTATATGTCCAGCAAAGCAGACGAACATTCACTCGAGCTTCTAACGGTGAAATCGGGAGCAAACACGCTTGTGTTTCTGCTAACTAGATTTTGCTTTGAAAATAGGACAACCTGTGCTTGGTTACCATCAGGCAAAAATCACAGTTTTCATTCTGATTTTATAAAAAGGAGATGAGCTATTAAGTTTGCTGGTCTACACTTCATGCAGTGTCACTTGTATCTCGTTTGAGTGAAAGCCGTGCAATGTGATCTTACGTACATAATGCCGTTTCCTCAAGTGTATTCAAAACCAGTACCTACCTAAAGCAAAGACCGATAACTGATTTTAAATTTCTTCTGAACAGGCATTGCTGCATATTCCTACATTATATATAACTTTATAGCTGAAAGACCTATATAATACCTTGCCTCACCCTGTAGAACCTCCAAGATTCATTTTCTTCCAGTGCCGCCGTCCTGCGCTCTCCCGTGTGCAGTTGCTCTTACTCATGCTATCAACCCTGTGGAATTGAGTTGGATTCACTTCTGAGAGATTGTTAAACAAATCTGAGATTTCTAGTTATGTGCATCTGGTATTAGCGGATTTTGTGTCAGCTCCTCTAATTTTCCTTGATGATAATTTACTATTTAATTTCTCTGCAGCACATGCGTGCATGTTCCGGCTATGTAAGGAAATGCTTGTGAAAAAGAGACCGTCTTGGCAGTATTTCTAACAGACATACTAGCTCTCCCTTGTTAGACTAGTGACATCAGTATCTGACCCTTGATTCACAGATGCTAAAGCCAGATGGGACCGTGTGATAATCCGATGTGACCTCCTGTGCAGGATGGGCTGTCGGAGTCCATCACCAGCGAAGGTCTGCTACAGATTGCTTAGGATTATGGCCAGAGGGGGATTCCTTCCTATGGATGGCATTTGGGTGCAGGTGACAAACTCTCATAATCTTTTGAGTCGTATTTTAAAAAGGGGGATTGTTGTAGAGGTCTAGACCCGTTCCAAGAAACCTGCATTCAGTAATATTTTTGACACCGACATGTTCCGTGAGGAAGCATTTCACCTCTCTGGGCCTCTTTTCCACAGCCCACCTTTTGTCCATCTTCCACGTTTGGAGCACCCATTCTTCGTGCGAGGGGATCAGCTGTGCAGCATCTAATGCAGGGACACTAAATTTCCCTAATTCTCCCAATGTTGTATGAAGCTCTTGTTGCCCAGAGTCTTTCTGCCTCGCTTGCTGGGTTCATTGCTTGTCTCCCCAGAGCTGTGCAGTGCCACGGGAAGACAGGAACGGAGCGAGTAGCTGGGCGAACATTTGCTGGGCAGCCTGGAAGTGTCAGCTTTGGTAGTTTTTCCTGTCTCCAGTAGCACGGGATTTGATTCCTCCCAGTCCCACTGCTGGCTGGGGTACGTAGTCCAGCACGATAGAGCTGTTCGTGAGCTGCCGGAGAGCTGCAGTATGTGAGTGCCCGCAGGCACCTGCCGTGAGGTCCAGCTCGCAGCTGACAGAGTCTGAGAATTACCTGGGGAGCAGCAGGGGCTTGTTGAGAATTGTGTGATGTTTTGTGCCAGGCGGAATCTGTTCGGGGCGGGTAGGTTGCTGAACTTGATTTTAAGAATGAAGGCTGATCAAAAATTAACAGTCTTAAGGTGTAAGTCACCTGAGTGCATTAGCACTAAGTTCCTCTCTCAAATCTATAAAATTTAAGGACATAATTTCTAGTCTTGAGATATTTAGTGCACAACTGAGTTACAGTGTCCTGGCTGAGCTTTGGTAAGTATTAGTGACTACCCATGCACAGGCTGCTAGCCTGTCCTCATTGCTAAGTACTATTCCTTCACCTTAGTAAAATACGTGTAAAGTGATGCTGTATATCCTCGCATCTGAAGTAGGCTAAAACCTGTATGTATTCTGTTACTGCTGCTTACCTGGCAGCGACTTTTAAAATGCCTTTAAGTCAGTGAGGTGTTTGTGTACTTAAATCATGCAGAATGCAGTAGCTCACCAATACCTCAATGGAAAGTTGTTTGTTTGTTTAGTAGCCACGCATAGATTAAATACTCAGCGTGATTCACATTTTAGACAACAGAATTCAAGTCACGAAATGGTCATGGGAGGAGGATTGCTGTATTCACAATAGTGGGGTTATGATCTGAGGTTCTGATAAATATATCCAACACAAGCAGTGTCCTGTTCTCTTTGTAGACTAGTGCTGTGTAAGGGGTGTGTGTATGCCCACTGGGCTCTCAGATTATATAGGCTACCTGGGAAACAAAATTAATACCGCCAAGGATACCTAGCTGCTGTGCCGGGATGCACTTTTCTCTCTGATTCACTTAGGATGAATGCCTCTGCATGGTACTCAAGAAAACTGTCGTTGGAGGTGTTATTTTTCAGATGAGATGTGAAATCAAGGCCCTGACCACTTGTGGTCATTAGCATTCCCATGGCACTTTTCAAAAGAGTCAGGGTTTTGACCCCAGTGTCCTGGCCAAATTCCAGTTTGGATAATTACATCCTTCCTTCCCTGCCACGTACACTGGATATGCTATTCTTCACCTCATGCTCCAACTGTATGTAACATTGTCTTGTGCTGTTAAAACAGCTGCCAAACCTCATCCCAGAAATGGCTGCATTTTGGTGCAGGGTGATCCCTTTATAACAGATCCCTTTATAATGTTCCCGTGTCACTTGCAGTGTATAAATCACTTTGGGATCTGCAGAGATGAAAAGGATATTCAGAGATGAGATTATGTATTTAAATATTGTGATTTTTTTTTAGTTATCTGATATATATTCTTAAGCTTTTCGTAAAGAAGTCCATGTTGAACTGAGGAGTAGTACCCATATGACCCATCACACAGCATCACTGGTCTCCCACAAGACATCTGGCAATGAGTTACATTTCCATTTCTGAAGGAACACTGACGGTTAAGAAAAATGTACGTGGGAAAAAAGAAGGAATCTACCACAAGTGATACTGATGAGGAGGTAGACAAACATGTTCATCATGGTGGTGTCCAGGCTTCCCAAGTTTTTTTTGCCTGGAGTTTGCCCTTCTCTGCTATGTACCAATAGGTCAGGTTCAGATTGGGATTAGTTCTGTAGTCTTCAGGAACTGGATGTCCTTGTCTGTGTTAC
Organism: Aquila chrysaetos chrysaetos; assembly: GCF_900496995.4. Taxonomy (NCBI): domain Eukaryota; kingdom Metazoa; phylum Chordata; class Aves; order Accipitriformes; family Accipitridae; genus Aquila; species Aquila chrysaetos. Next base: position 16,511,235 of record NC_044029.1, on the reverse strand, counting down.
TACGGGATGCTCATCAGTGAACTTATTATGCATTTTGCTCCTAAAGTCTCCGTGGTTCATTGGCATCCCAAGCTCTTCCACGCCCATAAGTCCTGCACACTGAAGACATTGGCAGCCTTGTAGTTTGAGGGTAGTATGGCTGAGACAGCCAGGCGAAAGTGCACTCCCAGATATTACTGGCCAGTGCTATAAGTGAAGGTTCAAAATTTTAAATCGACCTACTAACTGTTTTCTAGGGCAGGGCTGGTTAAACTAAAGCCCGTGGGCTGGATCCTCCCTGCCAAAATTATCGACAGTGCAAAATTACCCTGCATCCTCTTCTCTGAAGGCCCTTATCCTGGGCAGAGGGCAACAGCGTTCTTCCCACTGTGCTCTCTCTTCAAGGACGTGTGGATCCGGCTCTTCACCCATCTGATCTCATGGCTATGGGTTGGTCCAAGCACAGACGTCATCTTGTCATGGGATGAGCATGGATGTGAAAGAAGTGTCTTCATGTATTAAGTCATGGTTGGAGTTGAGCATAGAGACCTTGAGTACCTCCGTAAGGGACTGTTCAACCAACCCCAGCCCAAAAGCTTGGGCCCCATCACACTTAGGAGTAAGGAGAGGGAGGAGACGTCCACAGTGCTGAGCAGGGAGCCATATGGAGCTTACGTGATACCGGCGGGGTTCCCTCTGAGATACAGAACGTTTATTAATAATAACCTGATGTGGAGATCTCGCAGAAGTCCGGGCTTTCTTGTCAGTCAGGAAGCTTTCTGGAACTGTGATGGTGCATCTGGAAGACTCATGAAATCATCAGTTTTGGGCTTGCAAATGAGTTTACAGTTAGCAAAACACTGTCTTTCTGACTGAGAAAAAGAAGAAAAGAAAGAAAAAGAAAAAAGCCCAGTATTTGCTAAGTAAAATGGAGCTAGACTGTATCACTTCCATGAGCTCTGCATTTGTTTAACTATAAAAAAAAAATCTATATTCAGTAATAAAGGACAATTATACAATGCCGAATGAGCAAAATAACCACAAATTGCCAAGGGCATGTGCCAGCAAGGGCAGACAGGAATTAAAGTGAAAAAACGTGGCTGAAAAGGCCACACATTTATTAACGTAAATGCATCTAAATTAGCCCCGAAGGCAGACATTCCTGGGAGGTGATGAAAGGCGAAGAGGCATGGGCAACTCCTTATCCCACCACTGTCCCCCACCCTTTTGAAGTGCTTGTATAACAAACAGTGAATGTCCTGGCTGTCCCGCTGCCAACGCCGTCTAACCACAAAGCTGAAGCAGACCTGCTCCTGCACAGATTGCTGTGCTGAGAGATGGCTTGAGTTCTTCTTCAGGAAGAGCATGGGCTCCTGCGGATCCTGCTGTCATCAGCCTTGAACGGCAGGTTGTTTCTCCGCTTGCGGGTAGGGCTGTAATCCTCCGCTCCCCACGGCAGTACAGTCCCAGGGCGTTCCTATTTCTTTCGTCCTTTTTATGACCTGAGAAGGTGAAGCACTCCCATAAAGCCTACAAAATGCATCTGATCCCAAAATCTAAAAAAACCCACTGGTACCTAAAAACAGTCCTTCTAACCAAACTTCCCAAGTGCTCTCTTTAAAAACACCACAACCCCCCCAAATGTGACAGTAACACACACACTTTTAAAGGCATAAAAGAAGCCAAAAATATGACAACAATACAGCCATCTTGTGTGCATTGGTGGACAAAAAAGAAATATGAATGAGGTATTTCTATGTGTTTCCTCTCAGTTCCTTGCAGATGACGGGCAGCACAGAGACCTCGTTCCCATTTGTGTGCAAGCAGGGAAGGCGGTGTGTGTTTGGTCCCCCTCTTCCCCACCATCTCTCCTTGCCACTTCCATTCCTCCATCCCATCCTTTTGGATCTTTCCCACTGTGCAACCCACCCAAAACTTCCCAGCACTGTTCCCTACCAGCCGAAGATTTCCAGAAGCTCCTAGGTGTACACACGCTGTCCCAAGCTATGCTGTTGTTTCCTCACCCCTCCTCCAAACGCTGTCCTTCCTTCGCTGGTGGCCTCCTTGTTGGCCATGGGATTTGCCTGGGAGAGCAGTGGGCTCACGGCAAGCTCCGGTGTCCGTGGGGCTCGCCCCAAGGCGCACCCTCGCACTCCCTGGCTCCCTTCTCAAGATCAAGTCTTGCTTGAGGCTGGGCTGGGGGGTCAGGGGCATGGAACCTGGGGACATTTGGGTGCCTGGGAGCAGCCTGCTGACCACCAGCAGAAGGACCTTGCTCCACACCGTTTGTAGCTCCCAGAGCTCTTAATATCTAGAGCATCAGGGTGTCCTTGACCACCTTGCTGCCAAAGCTAAAATGACCTTGCAGCTGCCGTTAAGTGATCTGGTGCTGATATAATACCTGATCTCATGGAGGCGGATTGTGTTCGGCTGCAAACCAAGCTTCTGTCTACCCAGCGTACCTAATTCCCAGAAAGGGTGTATCTCTGTGCCAACTACAGCAGCATTTGGAGGCCAGCTATCCTGCTCCTTCAGCCAGCCAGCTGCTTTCACCTCTGCTGCCAGGACCACCTAGCCACAGATGCTACCAACTGGTATATTTTTGGCACATCCCAAACCACATAGGTTCCAAGCACAATAAAACGTGACTGGTTGGGAGATGGAAGCATTTACCTCTTTGGGTAGACTCTGCAACTGGTGTGAACCAAGGGCAGAATTTAGCCAAGGACAGGATTTAGCTTTGTTTTTTGTGGCATGAAAAATCAGGTTTTGTCACTTAAGCAACAGAAACAACAAAATATGGAAGGGTTATCAGGGACTGAGAGTAAATACTGAGCGGTGCTATTCTCTGAAATGACCTGCGTTGGGTGAAATGTTCCCAAGCCCTCCCTAGCAACCGTAACATTTGAAAGCAGGCTGCTTTCCAAGTGGTGGATGGAGCTCTGTGAGCGAGGAAACCACTTTAAGCTGTACCAGGGAGCGGGGCTGTAGTAGGGTGCTCCAGGCACTGCATTCTTGATGCCGTATCGGGTTTCAGTACTATTATGAAAAAAGCTGCAGGGGATTTGCGAGCATACCTAACACACATACCTTTGATGTTCACATTGTTAGATCCAAGCAACAAATAGGATCTTCAGGTCAGATGTGGCTTCCAACAGGCTATTAAATAACTGTAGCTAGACAGTCAGGTAATTGTCCTGTAAAAATTACAGTCAAATTATTCTCTCCTAGACTGGGCTAAATTCAGAGTCTGTCCAGGAACATAAATAGAACAACTCCAAAATTACACCAGGATTATTAAGAGCAGAATCTCTTTCTCCCTCCCTCTCTTCCCCCTTCTTTCTCTCGCTTTCAGACCGAGGGAAGCATCTGTACACAGACACTATTCATATTTCTGCTGCTGTTGAGAGGCTGACGATAGGATATTGCAGGCTTTGACTTTGCAACCTTTTAGTAAATGGTTCTAGCTGGTTAAAAGAGAAAATCGTTTTGCTGCCATCTTTTAAAATATGTTACTGTGTCACGCAGATTTCACAATGATGCATGTGGTGAAATTGCTGTTAATGAGTGAATGGTAAAAGCACACCAGAAATGCAGTGCAATGGGTTTTTTTCTGCTTTGCAAGGGGTGCCCACAAATCATGCTTTTGGACATAATGAATGTAATTTCCATACAAAAAATAACAGTATGAACTGAGTTCAGTATTTGACATACAACGCACCAGAATGATCCCAAAATATATCAAGCCAGGAAGTGGATTAATTACAACAACTCGCCACCAAGCCCCTGGTATATTTCAAGTACTTGGAAAATGTATTTCTGTTTTGGACAGTGACTTCTTTATCAAACTGTGCCGGGATGTCAGCAGGCTCTGGTCGGACTCTGACAGACCCTCTTAGCAGCATCGGTTTCCTGGAGGCAATAATAACTATCAAATCTATTCGATAGACAGACAGCTATCAGACATCTGTATATCCCAGACCTAGAAAAACATCCCCAGCCAACCATGTGGCTACCAATGGATCTGCTCAGACAAAGAAGTTCAAGAGAAGTGCCTCAGGCCAGATCCTCAGCTGCAGAAAATCAGCCAGGCACAGTCGGTTGGCCTTCCTTGCGCTGTGTGCCTTTTCTTGGGAGGCGAACCCTGCCCAGCCGTCCCAGGGCAATGGGAGGTCACGGAGGCGATGGGCTGGATGGGAAGGGGAAGCTCCTGCAGGAGTTCAGGGCCGGCCCCGGGGGTGACCACGTAAGCTCTGTACGAGATGCTTCACATCTCCGGAGGGGCAGAAATGGCCGTGCAAAGGAGGCTGCCGAGATCCCTTGCATCCTTACCCCGATCTGTGCAGAGGAGGGGACGGGTAGCTCTTCCTCACGGGCTCTAGAGTTGTGTCTGTGCTCAGTGAGCCGAGCAGTGCCAGGGCACAGCCTCCAGCACTGCCCTGCAGTCATCCGTGCGGCGCAGCCGGGACCCTTCTCCCCTTCCCCGTCTCGTCCTCTGCCACCTGACATGGTGCCCAGCAGTGGTTAAGGAAATAGCGTGGCCCACGGGCTCTTCCCCCGAGGCAGCGTGGAAGAGACGGCCCCGTACGGGAGGAGGAAAGGTGGTATGGATGCAAGCCGGGCTGTGGACCTGGACTGGATTGTTTTCTGCTGTAGGTGAGGTCTGCAGGTGTTCTAGGCAGCTCATGTTCTCCTGCACCTGCCTTCACATAGTGCCCGCTCTGATGCTCTGGGCACGTTCTCCAGTCTCTAAATGACACAAGGACACTGTTACTGAACGAGTTAAGGTCTCTGTGACCTTAAAATGAGGAGGAGAATGAAGGTGGGAGGCCAGAAGGAGAAATGGTACCTGGCAATGGTCACATTTTGAGCAAAACCACTGAAGTACAGACTTCACTTTCCAAACTTTAGCAGATTTTGCAGCAGGTTGTCTGATTTGGGAGTCCACTGCCCAGTTTCCTCGGCTGTTTCACGGGAGGCCAGTGCAAAGGCTGAGGGGATCCGGGAGCTCCTGGCAGTCAGGTCCAGAGATGAGTCCACCGATGACAGTCGTGCAGCTCCGATCAGCTCCGTGCAGCCACCGTCAGCGGTACGGCCAGGAACGGCCCCCGAAGCAGGAGCTGCCCCTGGTTTTTCGGCCCATACGGCGGGAGGTGCCTGAGCAACAAGAGAGGGGAGACTCTAAAACGAGAGTTGGAACCGGATGGTAACGTGATACGGTGCTTTTCACCTCTAGGTCATCAATTAAAATCTAGCCTGTTTAGTAGTGACCAAAAATCATTTCCACATGGGCCAAGAGAAATGCCTGGTGAACACAGGGGTTGCTGTTTCCAAACAGACAAGATAGTCTGGAGATAAACAGTTGCACAATAGTTATTTGCGCGGAAAAGTCTGCAAGGTGTAAAGCTAAGTAGTTTCTGATCGGTTTATATCCCTGAATCATGAGGGCTTAGTTTCTTTGCAAATAACTTACCATTTATTTCTGTCTACTAAGATGTAGGTTTTTTCCCTTACGCTGTAACTAAGAATAAGTGGAACCTCCCATTTGGCTTTCTCAATAGTTTGTCAGTGTGGGGAGTTATAAATAGACAGATACATATGACGTTCGCCAGACAAAAGAGCCAGCTCATGTTTCCTTAGGTGCATATCAAGAAAACCTCAATGCTGGACTGTGTACTGGAATTATTCTGAAAGGCAGAAATTGCTTCTTAATATTTTAGCAGAAAAATGCACAGGGTGCTGAACTTAAACCTGAGCAAAATGCATCAGGAAAGCTTATCAAATACACGATGGATGATAATGAAGTAACGGGGGAACCCAACAGAGCAGCGGTGACTCTGAAGAAGAGCAGTCAGCAACAGCAGATCCTCCTGCTGCCAAACTGTATTGATTTTAGCTGAGTACGCCAATTTAAACTTCGCTTATGGTATTGAACCACAGATACAAGGCCCATTAAATGGGTATTTCATAAGCTGCACTGCCCTAAATATTTTATGGAAATATAACCAATACTGGCTGAAACATTATAAAAATTAATAGCATCTATCAAGAGCACTGAACTAACAGCTACTGTGCTTTGAATTTTGATTATATCCTTGATAAACTCAGTGGAGTATTGTTGTGCTTGAACTAACAGTTCAGCTAGCAGATGAAGAAAAATTATGGTTTTTCCTTTTCCGTTCTAGCCATTAAATTTGTACTTACCAAGATCTGTAATGGTGGGAAATCTACTGCTGTGAGGAAGGCTGGATCAAAGCAACTGGAAAATAATGGGCTATATGAGTGTAAAAGAAAATAGAATTTGTTTTTTGATACATTCCTTTCACGGTTTTTGTCCCCTCAGAACATAAAACCATTGCGAATATATCAACTGAGAGACATTTTGTAGTGAAGGTAGCTTTCTGTAAACAAAACATGTGAAATCCTAACCGTGCTGAAGTCAGTTGTTTGACTTCCATTAGATATATACAGACCTGACTCGATAGATGTACCAGTGCCTGAATTTTCAGGCTACCAGAAGAGTCATTTGAATCAGTGTGTTTTGAATTTGCCTATTAAAATATAAAATACTGTTGCCAGTCAAATAACTATTAAAAGTCACTTCGTGTACTTGGAAAACTCTGATGCTCTCTGCTCTCCTCCACAAGTGGAATAGAAGTACTATTTACTTTGTCATCAGCTAAAGTTATTGGTGCAGCTCCTGAGATGTTGCAGGGTTTTCCAGCAGCAGTCAGGGGAGGTCAGTTTAATAAGCTAATAAATATTTTTTGAATGACCTGACTTTGTATTTGGTATTAAAAACTCAGAGGAGTGCCAAGTAGGATAGAAAATAAAAGAATAAAAGTTCCACGGATTTTGCCAAAATTCTCCACAGATTACTATTAGCCTCATTTATGAGACTGCACAGAGGACTGTGAAATCTCCTTTGAACTCTAAGGGCCAGATGGTTTTGCTGTTAGATCCTAATGACCCACAGCAGTGTGCGTACACAGACACCACGGTTGCCAGTTGACTGCAAACATGCGCCGGAGGCAGGAGAATTCATGACCTGTGCTTCCAAAACACAAGCCAGTCCTGCCTGGGCGGAGGGGGCATCCCCCCCCTTGCTATCGATGCCTTCAAAAAGCATTTCTGCTACCCCCTCGAGAGGAAGATCATTTCCAAAGCAAGCCGTGAGCGTACCTGGGTCGGAGGAGCGAATAGCAGGCGCGCCGTCCCCGGCAGCCTGGGCTGGATCCCTGCGGACGGTCACGCAGCTGGAAGCGGCTTTTGCCCAGAGGCGAGGGCTCTCTCGCAGGCTGCGTGGGCCCCGGTCCCGGTGCTGTATCGACCGCTCTGTGCTGGGAGAGGGAGGGAAGGGCTGGACTCGAACCAATTAAAGCTGTAGGGCAGAGCAGTAGTTACTCCGCTGTCATATGGAACTGCTTGGAAGACGTGATTTATTTTGTATTATATTGGTTTCAACTGGTGTACTGTGAACTTCCTGATTTTTCGAGGATATGTGGACAAAAATAGTAAATATGGTTTTACTCATCTTTTAATTTAGAACTACAAGTGTTTGGGTGACCTGTGAAATTGTTTTAATGATCTCCGCACAACACTGAGCTGTCAGTGCTGTAAATGTCATCCTAACTGGGTATTAGTTTCCATCATGGTCATTTAGTGTCACCAGCAGAGCTACCTCCATGCAAATGTCTTGTCTGTATCAAGCTGTGGGAGTAAAACAAAGAGTCGCTGTTGCCAAGAAGCATCCGTCAAACATCTTCATAATAGTCAGTTTGAGGAGGAAGACGCGAACACAAAATCTAGGAGCACTGTGAGTGCAGCTTGCCCTTGGAGCTTCAGGCACAGCAGTCAGGGGATGATTTGCATTCAGACCAGTGCTTTTATCTCTGATCATTAAAAATGTGTTCCAGCATTGCTCATACTAGTTGACATATACTTACCCTTATCCTTCCTTATTTTTATAATGCTACGAGAAGTCACAGGGTAAGAAGAAGTACGCCAGCGAATGAGAAGTGTGACAAATTGAATTCGATGCAACTTTTGACCCCTGGTACAAGATGAATATGAACTCATCACATGAGGCTGCTCTTTTGTTCTCATATAGAAGGCAAAGAAATTGTTTGGCCAGTGACTGCATAGGCTATAGGGATGCATCTAAGATACTGACAAAGAGTAAAGTAACAGAATTTGAAAATAAAATAAAATGAGGGGTGTGGTGACAGAGGAGGAGTGGAAGAAGTGTCTTGTAGGAGATAAACAGTTGGGCTTTGAACATGCAAAACTTAGAGCAAAGATAAAACCACCAAAAAATTTGTGTACTTTCCTCTTTAGGTGGTTTATTTTTTTTCTGTTCAAAGTTAGGAATCTTATCCTGAAGTTTTAAATTACTATCTTTCGCCTCAGTTCACATACTTAATAGTTTAAACCTGGCAAAAGAAATTCTGCTGTATTTTGGATTTGTTCTTGTATGATAGACGTTTAAATGACATGGTCATAGGATTTTTCCAACACTGTCACTTGTTTTTTCTGTCTCATACAGATATAAGAAAGCTACTTAAGGTTGACCTGTACTTGCATATGATGTAAAAAAAAATCCTGAATTTTGCTTTCAAGTGTGTGGAATTTCAGCTGATACACATTCAATGTACAATAGCTGTTTTTTAAACTTAGGATAAAAAGAAAGTCCTGTGTTGCACGAAGCTCCCCTTACCTATGGTCACCGACAGAAGTGAGAGCCTCTGGCAGAGCAGAAGGTCTGCCATCTCACTCTGCAGGCCCCTGGGGGGATGCATAGTAGTTCAGAGCTCTTGTGTCTTGCCTACAACTCTATTTTGCTCCAAAGCACCTCTTTAAAGGCTCTTGTCCTTGGCTTTTTTATGGTTCCAGGCTTTTCCATAACCGAGACAGATTCTCTTTCTTTCCAGCTAGTTGAACATGCAGTTGCAACACTCTCTTGAATCGGAGGTGTCTCCTTTGAAGCCCTGAAAAGGTCTCTTAACTGAGTGAACACAAAGCTTGGCGAGTTGAGGCGTTTGTATCTATAGCGTGTCAAAAAGTTTCCAAAGGCATCACATCCACAACAGTTAAAGAAATGAAAGGGGGTGCTTGGGAAATTCCTCATTATTCCTGTACGCTGCCGTTCGTCTGCTCTGGGGTGACCTAAGCGAGCGGACACTGCAATCCTCGCAGGGCTGGACCTTGCTGGATTTGTCCAGCCCGCATTCGCCCAGATAGCTCTTGCGCTCAGCCAGGCTGAAGCAGGAGAAGCGATGTCCCTGAAAACGAGCACTTGCAGCGATTGAGCGGCCACAAGCCGGAGCCCTCCGCCTGGGACGAGCGGGCACGGCTCCCCGCGTGTCGGTGGTGCGTGCCCTCAATACCGGCGGAGGGGCTGAGCCCCGCTTCTGAGCTTTCGTAGCTGTGCTTCTTCTGTTTAAGGGAGAAAGCGTAACATGCGCCGAACTCCAGATCCCACATCCAGCGGGAACCTAGCCGGCAGTAAGCAAGCCCTGCCAGGGAGCTCTCGATAGGAAGCACTATGATAGCAAAGGTCCTGAATGACTAAGATTCTTGAAAGCCTTGGTCAGTATCAGAGGCAGTTTCCAACTGGGCAAAGTACAATATTTTCCCTCTGCTTTTTTATGAATGGCTGGATAGGATTGTGCTGGAGTCAGAGTCCTCTGCGAAAGCCATTCATAAAAATAACAACAAAACAAAACAAACACACACAAAAAACTTTCTAGGTCCAGTCCGGAGCCACTGGGTGCCAGAGGCTGGGAAAACACGCTGGCAGTTTGAGCCCCAGCTATCACTGAAAGTATTCAAGGGGCTTTTTGGTGGTCTGAAAAGTATGAAGTGCTGTGTAGAAGGGCAGCTGGTAGAATTACTGTGACACATACTAGGCAGAAAGCCAGAGCTGGCCTTGTTTCAGACATTGTCTTTCCTCTCATTGAAGTGTCAGGACCTAATTCATGGAAAATTTGGTGAGTTGGCAGCTCTTTCAGAAGATTTCATTGAGCTACAGTGTGTGAGAGTCACATGAATGCAGAGTGCACAGCCAAAAATATATGGGGATTTCTGAGCAGGAGAAAACAGTCAGCCTCTAAGAATGTCTGTGGACTTCATGTGGTTTGGGAGTAAACACGTGTACAGGTGTAATCAGCAGGCAAAAAAAGAAATTAAAGCAGAAGAGCACTAGTGGCAGATTACCGAATAGCTCAATGAGTTCTGTAATTACGAGGGATTCCTTTGAAACAAATCATTCCTTTGTCCGAGGGCAGCAAATGTCCATTAATGAGTTCAGGGCTTGCAGTCCACCTGGAGAAGGCATCAGTAAAATGTGTGCCTTGGTAATAGCTTCTCCATTGCAAGGGAATTTAATGGAAAAGAAAAGGGTCCAACCTGAACTTTAAAGACGGACCCAGTCATCACATAGTTTTTTTCTCATATGTATTTGAGAGCAGAACTTGGAGCCTGAGGCACAGATAGAAAAATATAGCAGCAATAGGATTCCGCTGAATTAGAAAAAGACTGAAAATAAACAAAGCATCTCTTGTTAAAATGGGACGCTTGTGGTGGGCAGTCTGAATTGAATCAGTTACATTTAATTTACATTTTCATTGATCCTTCCCACTGAAATATTGCTCTGAAAGGCCAGTTACACTAAACTGTTTATTCAGAAATATTCCAGTTATTTCCTACTACACTGTCATGAAAATGAGGTTTTTGGCCATGCAGAGGGACAGCATGTTGGCTTCTGCCCAAGCGAGGCACTAAAATCACGGCTGGGATTAGGAACAGGCAGGAAGGAAGGGCAGGAAGAAAATCATTGGGTGCGATTCATATACTTTGAAAACAGAAAGTCCTGGGGGGGGGGAGGCAGCAGCTTTGCCCCACTGAAGTAAGAAAAGCCCTTTTGTGCTCTCAGTGTCAGGATTTCATCCTTTATCTGTGGTCTTATTGTTCCGTGCTGCTCCTAGCACCCTCAAGGGTCGTCACATCATCTGGGCGGTGGTGGCGTATTTTAAGCGCGCCTGTATTAGTTCCTTGATCGGTAGTCCTCTTCGTCCCCAGGGTGGGGAGGAAGGGCACTGGCACCTTGGTGGGTCTCCTGACTCTTGTGGGGACTGTGTTTCCCGTCCCCGGGTGGGAGCAGCCGGGAGGCAGACTTGCTGAGGAGCCCATGGCCGTGCCACCAGGTCCTGCGTAGGCAGGCGGACACGGCCTCCAGCTCTCCCTGCCCACGCACCCAACCTGCCCGGTGATGGGCGTCCCCAAAATCACGTCAGCAGGCTCACGAGGGTCAGCACAGCATCACCTTCGTGCAGCTAGAGATCTCAAACCAGAGCTTCCGAGGGCTGGAGCAACTGCCCGTCCCAGCCTCCCGACTTTGGGAGGGATGGCTTTGGTCAAGTGGGAAGCCCTGGCTGGGAGTGGGGTTATGTGTCCCTCACCCCTCTGCCCGAGCTGTGCTCCTGCTCGTGGCCAGGAGGGAGGACTTCCCCACCGCACGGCACTCCGCTCACGGCTGAAAGAGTGCGGTAAGAGAGTGAACAGCATCAGTGGAGACAACAAAACCTAGTTATAAAATTAGGCCACTCTCGTGGCCTGATCAGTAATGCAGCAAAGTAAATCTAGCAGTATGATAGAAGAGCTGAAAGATGTAACATGCTAAATTAGATTTCACCTGCGTTTTAATTATACAAGCTTAACGTACTCCTCTGCATCCACAGTAATCTGAACTACTTCAGAGCAAGGTCGTAGATAGGTATAAGAGAGGCTAGGTGTGAGAGCTGGGTATGTTCATCACTCCATTTCTGAATGTGGGTTTTGCCTGTGTTTTATTTCTATTGCTGAAAACGTTTTTCCCAGCATCTGTGAAATCACAGTTAAGTGACCTCCGTGAATTTTGTTTCTCACCGTACTTTTGTTTTACTTTTCAGCCTCAACAAGTGGTTCAGAAGAAGCCTGCTCAGGTAAGAAAAGCTAATTCAAATTCTTTAGACTACTTTAAATGAAATAATTCTTCAGTATTTAAACTGGTCTCCTTTACTGTAAAGAACGAAGAGAAATACATCAATCGTATGAGCTGGGGGACAGCTGTTGGCTTGCTAGGCACAACCACCAGAACAATTCACATGGTGGCCCTTGGGAAGGAGAGGAGGAAGCAGTGGATGGTGCTTGCTCAGAGATGTCCTCTTTTTGCAGCAGCCGCCTTGTGATGATAAAGCAGGCACACGCACGCACACACGTGGTGCGAGTCCGGCATGTTATGGGTATCTCTGTGCGTCCTGAATGTGGGTAACTGGGGACTGCTTACAGCAAGGAGGGGGCACAGGTATAAAACCCTTCCCCCCACTGGTCTAAAGGAGCCTCTAAATCCACAAAATAAAATGGGCCAAACTTGGTAACTGGACTGGATTCGTCATAAAGACTAACACATTTGAACTTCTTCTGTTGGATGGTATTATTCTTCTTTAACACCTTGGATAAAGTGCAAGCCACAAGGTGTCATGAAACTGGTCAAACACTGCCTTCACGATTGCCTCCATTTTCTTTCGCCAGCCTGCCCTGTGTTAAAAAAACCCCAAAACCTAACTCTGCCGCTTTGTTACATATGCATCAGCAGAGAAGAGCCTGTGGGCATGGGAGCAGGTCCATCCCTGCTCAGCAGAGTCCATGGGCTGTGCTGCTGTACCTCCATGAATATGAATGATTGCTGAGTCAAGAGCATAAAGGGTCTATTGCTTTTCTGGAAAGAGGTCTGCTTTCAGAAAGCAATCATACTTTTGTTTTTCCACCTTATGGTTTTAATACATTATTGTACAGGGTACATTGTTGTGATACCTACTGTAATGTGAATTAGGAGCTGTTACATAAGAAACAGAAAACATCCTAGCTGTGAGTTGAAGGGGTGAAATGATGTAACTCTCCAAAGCATGTGCAGGAATCCAGTTTCTACAAAAGAAATCAATGCAGTCGCAGCAATGATGAATCCGTGGCACTGGAAGTAATATTAATGTTTCCAAATGGCGGAGATAACATACAGGATGAATGTAGTAGTATTTTCAAGTGAGGTCAGTTCTGCAAGGAGAGGTAGTGTCTTTTATTAGGCCAGCTTATGCAAGAAACACAACATCAGTCCCTGAGGACTTACCATCTATAACCTTCTGACTACACCACACAATTCAAAACACACCAAGTTGTTCTAATAAAAGATATTTCCTCTCCCTGGTCTCGCTTATATCCTCCGACTGTTAGGGCTGCCATCAGGCGATTCCTACTACAACACAGTAGTAAATCTGCCGGCGGGCAGAAAGCCAGCCATCCCCTCCGTGGCACCTGAGAGACAGGGAGGCTTAAACCCTGCTGTGCAAAGGAGGCCAAATCCAGGAAGCCGAGAATCCCGGGAGGCTGTTCGTGTCGCGGTTTCCTCCGGTACGTAGCGGAGTCAGCAGGATGAAGGGGTCTGGAGCTGGTGGCTCTGCCCGCAGCCCAGCCCGGCAGAAGCCGGTGCTGCCGATGGCACGCGCGGTGCCGCTAGGTCTCCGATCGCCCCGGGCACTTAGTCCGGCGAGTGTTTTGTTTGAACAGCAATCTAGTGCGAGCCCTAGCGCGAGGGAGGAAGAAACGGCTGGGACTGAGGCTGGGCTGGGCTGTGGGAGGACAAAGAGGGGACCTGGGACTCCGTCTCTTGGTAGCAGAACAAAGTAACGACAGATTTAATTGATGGCGAAATGATGTAGGCGTTTGAACCGAAGCACCAGGGTTCCCTGTACGGGTCTTCCCCTCCCTCCTTTCCCGAAGCAGTGATCCTGGTGGGGATGCCGTAGGGTGTTTCAGCCATCCGGATGCAGCCGCCGCTGCACGGTGCCTCGGCGGCATCTCCGTGGTCAGAGACAGAGAGAGAGAGAGAGAGAGAAGGAGGCCCTTTGACATTCGCATTAGTAATGGAAATGTTTGTATGGAAAACGAGGAGGCACAGAAGAACGCATGAAAGGAGAGAGAGGGCTTTTTAGAAATCCCCAGTCATCACAACACAACTAGCGAAATTACGCTCTTCAAATTATTTGTGTGCCATGTCTTCGCTCAGAGAACGTTTCTTTTTTTTAATCCTTGGCCTGAGGATGTTCAGTGAAATCATTGACTTGTCTTTAACCCTTCCTGGTTTTAATAGGCCTCGCTCCCACGCTTATGCTAGCACAACACTGCGGTTTTGCTGCGTGTGGGTGCATGGCAGAGAACAAAAATGATAGCTGTGAGCAAGCGCTCGTGACAGTGTCTTCCTGAGGCTGAAAGGAGGAGGAGGTAAAACAGTGTAATTCCTGGGACAATCAGGAACTTCATGCTGCTGGGTTTCACTTAAGTCCAGTTGCCATTCTCCGTTTTCTTTTTACACTACTGAATTTCCCTTTAAAGGAGGGAGGTTCAGACTCAGAATTAACAACAAGAACATGAGCTCATGCAGGCTTCCTAATCTGAGCTGTCTAAGGAAATAGTGATAAATAATATAAACATGGGGACTACATGGAAGTTCATGGAGGATAATGTAAATCTTACACTACATTCAGAGGAATCTCTTCCTTTTCCATCTGTTTCCTTCAAAATATCCTCCCAGATGGCTTTACCATGTGGCAGTCTGGATTAAGTTAGAAATGTATTCTTTCTTCATCAGTGGGGACTGTAAGAGGTTACAGTTGAGAACTGCTGTGTGATGGTGAGCGTGTTACCCCAGCCTGCCTTGGTAAAAGTGGCAGAAATTCTTGGTCAGGCTTCATCCCTGAGTGCTTTCCCGTGCTTTGAATTTTTGGTGCATTCTCAAAGATTTCTGTGAGCATTAGTTTACATCACCATTGCTGTTGTTATTGCTGCTAGCGCCTATGCCTCTTGGGTTTGTGCTATTTTTAAAAATATAGAAGCAGCAAGACCGGATAAAATTCTCATTTTATGAATAACAGCTCTGTTCCCGTTACTGTTTCCCAGATTTTAAGCATCGTGCAGGGCTCCGCCATGCTCTAAATCTCTTTATGGATATCTGCTGTCCAGTTTAGGGCCATACAGATGCCTATATAAACTTCTGCAATATCTTCAAACATCCCCAGAGCTCTGAAGATTTACCGTCACACAGAGGGTAAATACAGCCGTAAAATACACTGGAAATCTACACACCCATATCATAATACAAACCTTTAAATGCTGTGGTCTGTACACGTCTTTGTGATGATCACTGACGCATACTCTCACACTTCTTTGGGGAAATGAGGAAAAGATAGCCAGCCTAGCTGCGTGATGTGGGTAAGTTTAGCACTTTCACGTAAATACGTGCCTAAACCTCAAAAACAAGATGCTCCTTTGAAATCTGCTCTGTCGCCAAAGAATGGACAGCCAGATCTTACAATCATGATGTAGTAATATTCTTACCGAGGTGTGCAAATAAGCAGTCCAAATAGAAATAGAAATGTCTCCATTTCCTCATTTTTAAGCTATTTGTAGCAGCTGTAGTCTCAGCCATATGGGGGAGTTACACTCTTAAGTAATACAAAGGAAATAGATATTTTTAGGAAAACATCATGAAAGCCATCAAAGTTTTCTGGAAACAGGACATGTTTTACTTTTATCATTTCTGGAGAGAAGAAATACTGTGAGTGTAGAACAGCCCTTTGAAAATCTTCTTATAATCTCATTGGGAGGTCTATTAAACTCTCAAATGCTTGCACATCCTTTGTATCTGAGTCTGAAAGGCAGCATATCAGTCAGAAAGACAGCGTATCAGTCAGAAAAGTATACATAAAGTGTACGTAGAAAAGCGTACACAAAAAAGCGTACAGAAAAAGTACACCAAAAGTACACTTAAAGTGCATTTAAAGTGTACTTTTCTACCTAATGCTAAACAGATTAGGTGCTTTTAAAAGAGCGTCCAAAAAAATCAAATCCCAACAAGAATAAAAGCTAAAAAGAAAAGTGTTATTTTGTATACGAAAGAAAATGCAGATTCACTGTATTTTTTTCCTGTTACTCCTTTCTTAGTCTTGGTATCAGTAAAGTTATGCATGGTAATTAGTCATAATATAGATACACCTCACAACCTCAGGTCATCTGTGTTCCCCAGCTGCCTCCATCACATATGCCTGCTCAGCATAGGACACAGTAAATGCTAAAAGCTTCAGACAGGCTCTGCAGCCCAGGAGCTACATCTGTGATTCACACATTCATATGCAGCCCAAAAGCAGCAGACTTTGTGAGCAGAGCAGAGCCTGGGACCCGTGGTGGTTGTGTGGCAGGTCCGACGCGCAGGGACAGCCTGGCCAGCCGGCCCACGGTGACGGTGCTGCGTCACCTCTCTGCGCCGGGCAATAAATCTGCGCTTCCACAAGCTTCAGGCGTTCTGCGTACGTGCTAGCCGCCACATGTGGACTTATTTTTTTCCCTTCTGGGAAGTCTCAGGCAGAAATGTGGTAGAAATACTCCAGAGATCCACTTTAGCAGGTTGAAAAGAAGCTTCCAGTGTCACAGACAGGATGGCAAAGCCTTTGCACCCAAGCAGGTGCACATACACACCCAAGAGAGCGTGTGCTACTGTCCAAGCCCACCCTGTGTCCTGCCGAGCCAGGAACATCGCAGCCTTACTCAACTGAGCCTTGGCTGTAGAAACATTGGAGAACCTCTGCCCTGGAGGTTGACCTGGCGCCCCGCGGTTTCCTTGCTCTTCCCACCGCATCCAGCAAGCTGTGTTGTGTGTCCTGTACTTTTTCTGTATTTACTGATACGGAGCGTCAGAAAGTTGTCAGATCCCAGAGGGGCAAGACTCTATTTTCCAATGGTACCTGGAATTTTATATTTATACTTCAGCGTAGGGTAGTTGCATGTGTGTTATATACGCCACTCCAGAACATCCTCTGAAAGGCTGAGTTACCATTCTTTTATTGTTTTTTTTTAAAGCAAATACTGAATGTTTTCCCAAAGGCAGAGGTAGGGGCCATCTTATATGCGCTGGAGGCTCTTGGTACCATGTGAACATGCCGAGCGAGTGTATATCCCAGCTCCGTCAGCCCAGACTCACCGCACCACCCCGTCTGGAGGGGGGTCCCAGTGGAGCTGCCCAAAGCTTGCCCAGTGGGGCTGAGCCCCAGCCCTGTTGCGGGGCCCTCCGGCTCAGTGCCCTGCCTCCCACCACCGCCAGGCAGGGGGGACGATGCTCGTTGGAGCTGGTCAGAGGTTTTGGATAAATAGCTTCATGATGAAATAACCTGGGTTTATTGACCCTTTTCCCCATAGATGTCCTTGGAATTTTTGTTTTTCAAAAGCTTCACAGTATTATGATCACTTGGGGACTGAACTTTTTATATCGAAATAGGGTTTGGGTTTGGTTTTTCAACACTTTTGCTTTGCAAAATCCTTCCAGATTTTGCTTTTGAGTGTTCTGGAAACATTTTTCTGATCTGAAAACATCATTTTAACAAATGGATAAAAATGTCATGTGAAGTCTTATGAAAAATGGCTCCAATTTGAAAGTTATGTTTCATCATTACCAGTTCTGCTGTTTATATTTCAGGCAACCTGTGAGGATTGCTTCGTGTAAAATGAAAAAAAAACAAAATTAGAATATCAAACTTGTGGATTGCAGCCAGAATTATTAAGAAATTAGGTGGATGCCTGAACTGCAGGAATGGACCTACCATTGCTCTGGGAGAGGTTTGAATTTGATTTTAAGGAAATCAGGAAAGTATCTTGCTTTTTTCATGGATGCGGTAGATGGAGTCTCATGGAGGGTGCTGGGCTGTACGTCCTTACTTTCTTCTTCTAAGGCAAAATGTTGGCTACTGCATGATGCGGTTTCCAAAGGAAGACATATTCAGTCTTTTATAATTGTTTTTTTGTGACAGGGGCACTGAATAGTTTGTCTGATGACTGGGGAAAAAAAAAAAGCACAGTTTTTTTTTTTTTTAAAAAAACAAACACACAAAAAAAAAATCTGGGGAAAAATAAAGAAGTTGCAATTACCAGTTCTGTGAACAGATGAAGCACTAACCTGTGCTAAAGAGTGAGGTCTAGAAGAGGAAGCTGGGTATGTCTGACAGCAAATATTTTGTTATTTATACGACATAACTTCTGAATAGACTCTGAATAACATAATTGAATGAGGCTGCACCTAAATACCCAAATCAGTGTAGGATTCAGGTTTCCAAGGTTTTAAGTATTTATGATTGTCATTTATTACGTAGCTATGATAGAGTAACATTTTTGAGATGGCTGCTTCCAGGAATTCGGCTGTAAAGAAATTAAACAAGTAAGTTGAGATATTATGTGACCAGAAGGAAGGGAAGAAAAGGAAAAAAATTACCTCCAGGACAGGATTATATTCAGATATTCAGTCACTTTGAAAGAGTCAAAAATCAGAAATACATATAATGATCTGAAAATGGAGGTTGCTGCTCTGTGAGGCAAATTTTTTTTACATTTTTATAGTTTCTTTTATTGATAGTGATAGGTACACGCTGGCCTCGCAGTGTTGGGATGGCAAAGACTTTGCCAGCAAGGACAGTTTCACACAGTGAACACTGGAGGCACGAGGTCATGACCGCAAATCAATTTTATAAAAATTACTTTTGTAAAAATTGCTTTTGCTCTCAGCTCATTTGAGTATTTTCTTGAACTGAACCCGTCCTACCAGTAAATGAAAATACAGAAAGAGCTCACCCAGCATTTCCACCATTTCATGGAGAGCACAAAGGGAACAGGCAGATGGTTTTTACAAGGGTAGTTAAGCATTTAAGTGTGCATCATAACCAGTGCTTCACTAGATGTTCAAATAACCTTTGTAATCCAGCCTTCGATCTCTTTGATTTACCAGGAGATACACAGGTAGCCCTGTTTCCCTGCAGGCAGAATTGGGGTGTGTGATAGCGAAAATCACAAAATCCCCCGATCCCTCCCTGCCCAGTCTCTCTTGCAGTCAGCAGGCGCCTTGGCGTCACCGCCGGAGCGAGAGGCACTTGCCCAGCAGCTGCACTGCCACAAGGCGCTGCCTGCCCCGGGCTCCCGGCTCGCGTGGTTGGGGTCTCGGAAGCCCTGTATGGCCTCTGCTGGGATCCAGTATTTGGGGGAGGGGGGTGGAATGAGCTTTGCAGGGGAGCAAGGGGTAGCCTGCTTCTCGTATGAGCGTGGTGGCCGCCGGAGTTGCTCTGGAAGTAGGTCACTTGAGCAGCAGCCCCATTTCCCATCCCAGCAGCGCTCCTGGCTGCCGAGGGAGAAAGTGTTCTTCGTGCCACTCGCTGAACCTGGGACACAGCGCGGCTGATGATCCAAAGGCAGAAGAGCCGCTGAGTAAACAACCAGGAGAAAGACGGTTTGGTTGAGTCCCAGCTTCACAGCAGCACCGGCCTCAGTGCTGCCGGGCAATGCCTGAGCGCAGGAAAGAAACGGGATTTTGGATGGTCCCACCTGTTCAATTCAGATGCATAATTCAGTCAGTAAATGCTGACTGAGTTACGCATCCCCGTGCTTAACGTACGTGTGGCCCACAAGGCAGGCTGAGGTGCCTGTTCTGTGTCCCCACGCGCTGCCTAAGGAGCAGAGAGCCAGCACTCTGCCGGGTGAGCCTCTTGCTTCCCTTGAAGCCGTTAGCGCGGAGCGCTGCCGTGTGCAAGTCCCGATTTAGGCAAGTCTCCCAGTGCCTTGATTCCCCTTCTGCTAAAACTGAGGTGCTGATGCTCCCTTCTTGCATAAGGGCCTTATGAGAGTGCACACACTCATGATTTGATGTGACTAAAAAGGAATCAGATTTAGCAAGATATTTTTGCTTCACGGCTTGTCAGGGACTGTCTGGGCGATTCAGAGTCTTGCCTGCTGCAGCGTGCTGCTTGGAGATGTCATGTCCTTGTCAGCCAGTGTCTGAGTCAGTCGAAGAGCAGGAGTGCCATGCATAGCCCAACACAGGAGGAGCCTTCAGCTCTGAACAAGAGCAAAAAAAGGTTATTTTAACTGTTCAAATATGCAACATTTCATTCCTTTGAGACAAGCCCTAGAGCAGGAGGCAGCTTTCTGAATGCAGTCCTGGTCACACATTTGCCAGTTCAGTACAGACATGCTCTTGGGTCACTACTCTTTCCTTGTGTGCTGGGCAAGACCTGTCCCTAAAAGCACATATAAACGTCCAGGGCCTACGGCTGTTGAGCCGCTCCACACGTAGCTCTTGGAGCAGGCGCTGCCGTTGGTGGCAGAAGGCTGGAGGCCGAAGGGGTAAGCTAAAACATTTCCCTAAGTCAGCAACACCCCTCCTTTGCCCTCTCCCCACCTCTTCCCTCTCCCCTCCCTGCTTGGGGAAGAAGCCCAGGACAGGCAGGCGATGGCTGTGGACGGGGTGGCTTTGTGTTTGACCCCATGGCCGTGGCCACAGAAGCTCTTTAGGGAGGTACTCCATCCTGTTCAGAACTTGGCTCCAATTTGACACGAACTGAAATCTCACTAATGATAGCCAGAAGAGAAGGGACTGTGAGCTGTGCTTGGGAAACACCATTGAGGAAGATGGCTGGGCAGGGAACAGCGTTTAAAAAAAAATGTCATTCAAGAGTAAATTGGACACTGCTACTTTTGCATACACATGCTACATATTTTGGCCAAGATTTCCAAGAGTCTGTGCTGCTAACACTTGGGTATCTTCACAGACACACAGGATTCTAGGCAGTACTTGGCTGCCCTCTGAAAATCTGGATTATTTGAAGATGTTTCCCAAATAATATCCAGAAAGTTGAAACTACCAGAACGATCAGCCACTGGACTTACAGCAACAAAAATAATCAAAATGCTAATTAGCGAAGACAAGGTGTGTCAGAAGGCTGCGCAGGAAGAAAGTGCTCTTCTCTGAGAGCTTGGTTCCTGAGCTTCTCATAAAGGCTCTGCATCTTGCTCAGTCAGCATTGTTGTTGCTCCTCCACACCCGTCTGAAGTCACTGAAAGATGCCCTATTTCCTGACATAAATATTATTAATAGATACTCCAGGGCTGTAACCCAGCTCATCTGCTTCACTGGAAAACATGGGTACATGAACCTTCTATGTAGCTGCTTTTAGAAATTGCTACATCTTTGCTGTGCCAGTTCAGGACCATATAAATTCTGTTGCAAATTGTATGTTAAAAATGAGGTATGCTGCAACGGATGTGCAATAGGGTAAACACAATGAAAATCAAAGTTAAGACCAATGAAAATAGATTTTTTATGTATTAAATAATTTGCTAGGATGGTCAGTTATAGTATTTGCGTACCAGCACTATTAAAAAAGATTTGGCTAGGGAAAAGAGCAGTATGGTCAGCCCTTATTAAATGATACACTTCTTTAAACATGTTCTGGAAGGAAGCAATAAGAAGCCAATATCGTATTTTATTCTGGGGTTTCCATGACATCTGGGGAATTTTATAAGTTCCCCTTGTTGCCCAGAATAACAGTCTTGGAATGGAAGAAGAATAAGGAGCATTTCACAGCTACTCTGTCAGTCACTGCGGGGCATTTGTGGAATTCGGTGAATTTAGTTCCTTGAAATCAGTGCTGCCATGCTACCCTGGGGTGACATTTGGCCTCCCTGGGCAGCCCGTCAGCTTGGGACACCTGTGCCAGACGTTAGGGCTGGGGTGGGTAGGCTGGACCTACGAGCGTGCCTCCTCCCTTGCAGCTGAGAGGGGACGACTCAGGCAAAGGATTCTATCATAAGAGTCGGGACGAACTAAAATCTAAAACCATTTTCCCTGGTGCAGCTTCCATCCCTTATCCCCTTGTTGGTGCTCTCATTGCGCTGTCCCTTAGTGCTGTGATGGTGTGAAGCAACCCAGGCGGCAAGCACTGGCTGTGACAGACAGGCTGCTGTCTGGGCGGCCGTTCAGAGCTCATGGTCACCAGTTGCTCATTGGATATTGTGAGCACGGTGCTGCTGTGTTTATAGACACAGTAAGAAGTTTGGGAGTATCACGACCACTTAGCAGGCTACACAGTGAGAATTATGCTCCTAGGTGCTTCACGTTGAAGCCTACAGGAGTATGTAGGTGGTTTTCAGACATCAGCGCGTTGCCAAGCAGTGCATGAAGGACCTAAACCTTTGGGCAGTCCAGTGTTTGTAAGCATCTTGAGTTCATCCTTATAGGACCTAAATAAATAAATGTGCTTTTCTCACACCGAGGAAGGAAAATAGCCATTCAGAACGGCAGCCTGACTGTTGGGCGTTGTAGCAGTCGCATCACTATAGCAAAATATCTCATGGATCCTGTTTCACTGGGATCCCAATGCCGCAAATGTTAAATTCTTTATGAAGTCTGCTCCAGCAGATGGTGAGCATCGCCACGATGAAGTTCTGCTGCTGATCCCATTGTAAGGCATTTCTGGAAATGCCAGAATGTTTTCAGAAAATGTTGGCAAAAATCTCTTTTTAGAAATGGCTGTTGCTTATATGAAAAAGGCATATAATATCGCCAATGTACTTCGTGCTTTGCCTCTGCTCTGTCAATATAGTCACATTGTTCAGGGCCAATCTCTGATCTCAGGTTTGGAGGGTTATTTGCCACACAACAACCATGGGAAAAGAGAAGGAGAGAAATAAAAAAATGAATCACCCACATTCTGCCCGAATTCAGATCTCAGATTTCCCACATCCTGGTATTTAATTTCTCACAGAGTTACCAATGGTTGATCTCACGGCAGGATTAGTGGGAAGAAAAATGAGAGCTCCATTGAAACCAGACTTGAGTCTGGAAGGAAGGGACATGTGAGCTCTAGGACCCGGGAGATATCAGATTCAGGGCAGCGAATGGCTTCCACCCCTTCCCCTTCCCTGATTCTCATGCTTATTTTGAGGCAAAATCTGGAAACTGAAATCAGAACAGCAAAGAGACAGTTACAGTATGTTAGGCAGCTCACCCATTGCTTTAATAGTCTCCTGAGAACTGTGTTATATAGTGAGGCATTAACTGTAATTTATATTAGTATTTTTTTATGTTTAGGAAGAGGAGAATAGATTAACATTGAGGTATAAATTGCAGTAAATCTGTCTCAGTCCTACCTAAAAGAAAACATGTTTCCACCAGGATACCTTTTCTGATTTGATTATAGCATATAGATGTGTTCAATTGGAAAAGAAACTCCCATAAAAGGTTCTGTAATCAAAAGGAAATAATCACTATCTATTAAGTTGGACAGCCCCACTCACTTTGAATCAGACTGTCTTGCTTGGAGAAAGAAAAAGCTTCGCCCTGTGGTAGCACGGATTGCGGCACAGATGGAGCTTGAAAAGTTGGATTGCCGCTCTGTGCTGAAGAGGACCATACCTTATCGCCCTTTCCACCAGACTGTGTGGAGATATTCAAGAAGTTGAAAAAATCTTTAAATGCATCACTCTAAATCCGTTAGGAGTTGAACATATTAAGATGACAAGAAGAGTATGTCATTAAACCGTAACGACCCTTTTTGGATTACCTGGTATTTGTAGATTTATTGGCAAGATGGCTTAAATTAGGGATATATTTTTAGCCTGCAGCATTACATAATAAAATAGCAGCAGAATTCTTTGCAGTAAAAAAAGGGAAGGGATGGGGGGTGGTTTATTAAAACCAACACAAACTTCTCTGATTTTGCGCTTTTGCCTGCACAAAGAGGTGCTCCATGGTTACACAATCAGTAAAGTTTGCAAGAAAAGCATTTCCATTACCCCGTTTTGCTCAGGAGTCGTCGCCCTGCCTTTCAGTGCAGACCTGCTGTTTAGTCTGAAACTGAAAATTAAACCCAGAACTTCAGCTCTCAAAGTTAAATACTGTGCTTTGCTGCCAGCACACAGCCTCACCAGTGTCTGTGTGGTAAGATCGATGATTAAACTCTTCAGACGTTTTTAAAAGCATTTTACAAGTCTGTTAAGCTTTCGTGTTTTGGGTTGTTGTTTTTTTTTTTAAGAAGAAAATCATTTAGCTGAATTATACCACAGAGTCTCACGTGAACTCCGCTGAACCAGCTCGGAGAACCCCGCTCGCTGTCTTTCAGAAATATGTTTCTCATTTGGGGGTGCGTTTCTGAGCACAACCCAGGGAAGGTAGAGCCCTGTGCGTTCAACCCTCTCCTTCAAAACAACAAAAGCAGGGGGGAGAAGAGCCGGGGGAGACCGAGGAAGAGCGGCGGCAGCGGCGGAGCCCCCCGCGCCCCTGCTCGCCCCGAGGCCTGCGCCGGCGGGCGGCAGCGTGGCGCGCGCCGCTCGGCCTCGCGGCTGGCACTCGTAAAAATGTCACCGGTGCATTTCCACTGTGAAAGGCTCTTTTATCTCCCCTTCCCGCAGCCCCTTTCCGATGGGTACGCGGGGCCAGGCCCGGCGGCTGCCGCTCGGCCTTCCCGCATGGCTGGGCCCTAATGAGGTGTGTGCGGCTCTTGGCTGCAGGTTTTCAATCTCTTTCTTATTACTTCAAAGCTGCTGCTCCGAGGTTCAGACAAGTTTGATCACTTGGCAAAATATCTCAGCTGGGATTCAAAAGGGAAGACGCTTTGCTTTATTATTTATCATTACAGATAGATAGCTGTTCCCAAACCGCAGTTGCCAGTGGCTCCGCGGACGGAGCCGTAATGCTTTTTTAAGTGATAAAGGATTGGAGGTGAATAACTTCTGGCAGTTGCTTCCTGTCTGTAACAAGCAGTCGGTTTTAGGAGGGGGCGGAAAGGAGAATAGAAGTCTAACAGGCCTTATTTTATTCTCCTTTTCATGTTCTAAAATGGGGGGGGAGGGGAGGTAAATGATGTGGGTTTGACCTCCATTTCAAAGCCTGTCCTAGTGTTCCTTTCCCTACTCCGTTCTGGGAGACCTTCACCGTATTCCTTCCTCTGTCGCTCAACATCAAATACGCACGGATATCGGCGCTGTTTCAAGTACCACGGGGGCTCAGGAGGAAGGCAGACTCCCTCAGGTTTACCTGTGTGGGCTCCAGTATCCTTTGGGGCATTTCAGTGAACTGTACAAGCCTGAGGATTTTTAAAGGTTGGCATCTACCTTTTTTTCACTCTTTCATCTAATTATGAACATACGTATTAGTGATTAGAGACCATTATTAGAGCCTCTGCTTGCCTAACGCTCCGGTCTGGATTTTGGCTCTGGAGCGTGGTGTGCTGTGTGAATGCAGAGCAGTTTACCCCTCCTCCAGTTTACAGCCTCCACAAGAGGTTTGTAAGAGCAGCTTCTCAAAGTTGGGGTTAGTCCAGTTCGGTTGTATATGTTTGTAACAGCACCGCTGCCTTTTTTTCCTTAATATTTTATTTCCTTCTCACCAGAACTGTTTACATCTTGTAGGTTTGAAGTTCTCCAAGACAAAATATGTCTCTGTCGGTGTTAGCACAGCACCCGCGATTGCTTCAAGCACCATTTTCACTTTAGGTCTGTGCTTTGCAGACTTTAAATGGTGCTTCCTGCAAAATTCTTCTGACTGGTACTGAGATTTTGCTGAAGATTTTTACTCTCCTTTTAATCACATGGGGAACAGATTTTTTCAAAGTGTTTTGACCTCCTTAGGTCAAAAAGGCACTTGCTATACTCAGATGCCAAAACGCGTTTAAGAAATCTGGCCTGACGTAATTTAGACAGCTGAGTCTCAATTTCAAAAGGCTTCAGCAGCACAGGCTTCAGCGCTGAGCGACATGCTGCCTTGCAGAAGCCTCATTGCTGAGTTAACTTCAGGGCTGCTCTAAAACCCATGGCAAAGTTGGGCACCTGGAACTGAGGTTCGTTCAAGCCCATCTCTACGAGACGTTGAGAGGCAGAGCCTAAGGCAGGTACTTTTTAGGGTATCTAAAAGTCGGCCAGCCTAATTCCTGTCTCTGGAAGTTCTCAGTGTGAGCCCTCCTGGATTTAAAAATCCTGTGTCAGATAAGCCCGTTCTTTCAAAGTAACCAGAGAGTCTCATTATCACTCTATTGTATCAAACAGTTCTCCTAGTGGGAGATAAGCTAGGAGATAGAGAAATGTTTTTGAATCCCCCTTAATCTAACAGGAAGAAGAGACTTGAATCTAAGTTTAAAGAAGGCTGTCCTGTCCTGAGAGGATCCTCCTGAGCACTGTCCTGGTCCCCTCCAGTTATCTGAATCTGTTACTCAAGGACCAAAACTTGGCCAAGCCTTGGGAGACACTTCCTCCAGCAGAGGAAGGAGGTCTCTAGGAGTGGTTCCTGGGCATGCAAGGATGGTAGCTCGCTCTGACCTCTACCACTGTCGTTGGCCTGGGCCATGGTCACCAGCAGCTGAGTCCCAGTGCAGCCCCAGCAACATCCCTCTGGCTGCCCCAGCTAGTTCACTTCCTCCAACAGCTGGTGATGTGGATTATCCAGTAATCCCCATGAGCAGCCTTTTTGCTAGTCGAGCAGTGTTGTTCCAGCAGTGAAAGGAGAGGAGACCCTTCATTTGCTTGCTAACTGTGCCACACAAAAGCCACAGGCTGGTCACCTGCAGGACAGCATCAGCGTTTTGCTTTATTCTCTCTGCTTCCTTTCCATCTCTCACAGAATATATGATTATTTATATAAAAGCAGAGTGACTTCGACAGAAGAAAGATGCATCCTTCATACACAACAGTTTGGTGGGTAGGCTTCTTCCTAGAAGGTAGAAAACTCAGCTTGAAGTGTCTGCTTCAAATCAGAGAGCATGGGGATTTCAAAACAAGTCTGCATGTGAGTTTCCAAACCAGTGCTGTTGTATATATGCACACTCAAAGATGAGTCTTATTCTTGCTGTCTGTTGTGCATTGCTTTCCTAAGCGTGGAAACTTTGAGGACATCTCCAAGTCAAAATGATCTTTAAGACACTTGCCAGCCCTCAGACTACTCCCAAGAGCATTAGGCAGCTCTGCGCAGGCCCACCAGCATGCAGTTGGGCATTGGGAAAGTTAAGCAGCAGCTCAGCGAGGCTGCTTGCTAGTATCCAAATATTGGACTCACGCTATGGGCAAGTCTGTAGTCTTTTGAAGGCCAACATCCTTACATGACAAGGTGGGCCGTTACTGGCTAAGTCCGTAGGAACTTACACATTTAAAGCAAGAATGTTGGTTTCCAGTCCTTAAATCTCAACCCCAAAGTGCCCCATCAGCTGCCATCTCTCTGCTTGTCTCTCTGTTTATCTTTAACATCATTAAAGTACCGAGAGTTTTGCTTCCCTAGGGGGACCTGCCTGCTCATTACCACCAGGCCTGTCCCGTGCGGTAGTCAATGACTGCAGAAACAGTGCTGGGAGAGGGCGGGGGGTCTCAGAACTGCTCTGTAGGCAGAGTTTTTTAACTGTGCTTTTAGCCACCAAGCTAGAGTAGTTGTGCTCCTTCTTGCATATTAGCAGTGATGGTGCACTGAAATTTCTTGCTTGGGGGCTGGTTGACTTACATGTATTCCAATACGGAGTTTCTGTATTGGAATAATTTCCTTAGGTGCCCTTCTTAAAAACATGCTTTAATCCAGCAGTAAGAAGGGTTATGTGGCCTTTCTGTATATGGTCATGGTGATCTCTTCTGCCCTAATAAATCCCTTTATTGTGATGTGTGAAGTAAATACCTGCAACAATTTGAGCTCCGAATCCAGCTTCTGGAGTTAAACTTTGCCTTAGTGCTGAGTGACAGCTGTCACTGAGCTCGCCAGTGTGCTTTGCAGAGAGTGAAGTAGCTTGAAGCAGCAGATCCCACTCTAAGCTTCAGGCAGAGAAAACCTACTCTGAGTGACTGTTAGTGCTGTAATAATTTCTAAAGCGGTTTGGTGCGTTGGCTGTGGAGCAGTCAGGATGGCAGTGTGTCTCAGCTGGGCACAGCCTGGGCCCCTGCGTCTGCAATAGGAGCCACTGGCTTCAGGGACTCCTCCGAAAATATTAGCTTGCATGCCAGGGGATTTCAGACAAGTTAACAGCAGACAATGGTCCACAGTTTGCAAGTTGCTCTTGTCAGCATTTCTTTTTGACATATCTATTCAAGCATACCCTCTCGAGCTTAGAAAGCAGCCAGCAAAATCTGTGCCAGTAGCTAATTCTTTGTTATAAAATAAAAGCTCTGACAAATTCAGAGGCTCCATATGTAGCATTACTGTGGTCCTGAAGTTCATCTCCCAAAATTTGTTCTAGATTTTTAAATCCATGGTTCAGAAATTCATGAGCAGAAGGTGAAAAAATTGAATTGCCAGCTGAATTGCCAGTGAGTTTCTTGAGGCAAAGACAATTAACCTTGAAGTAGCCATAAAGGGGCTTTGCCCCAGGGTATTAGAACAGAACAAACTTTTTTACAAAAATGCCAAACAGTTGCCCTTCTGCAGGTGGGGAGAATGCTCCTCTCAAACACCAACAATTGTCTCATCATCAGGTTTTGTTGTGACCACGTTGTGGGCATCCACAAAAAAAAAGGAGTGCAGAGGATGTACAAAGACCGAACTAAGCCTGTCTGTTCTGGAGGACACCAGGATGCTACTGGCTGCTTGTACTGCCAGAAAAGTAGCCTGCACCAACCAAACGTGGATCACCAAATAGAGGTCTTGGGCCACAGGTAGAGCTACATTTCACCCACGCAGGATGTCATGGGAAAGAAGTCTCTCGGGAACACGGGGTGACTCTGACCTGAAAAGATACTGTAGTTTAAATACGGTCATTCGTTGCACAGCTCCATTCTGGATGGTGCCACGTCTGAGCTTTAGGAATGAAGTGCACATGTTAGTGGTTATCACCTCACGTATTCCTGCAGTATACATCAGTTTGTTTTTCTGCAGTGGAGAATCAGAGATGCAGCATCATAGGTCTAGAGAGGGTTAGTGGGTCCACATATCTCGACACTGCTGTTCTGTGCCCTTTTAGGTGTCCCAGGGGATCACAGGCAGCCACACAGAGCAGGCAGACATGACACATGAGACCAGCACCCTTCTGGCCTGGCTGCTGGATACCAGATGAGATACCCAGGGCATCTAAAACAGCCCCAGGCTCCTATCTTCAGGCAACCAGATCCCACCAAGGGTGTTGTATCTTGAAATCGTGTGTTGGGCAAGCCCACATAGGCATACTGGCTGCAGATAGCACTTCTAGATATCTAGAAGTGCTTCTGCAGATATCAGAAGCCTGCTGTCCTGCCTCCTGGTCCTTTTTGTTACCTTCACCACTGTTAAATCAGCGCTAACAACAGCGGTGCCAGCTCCCCACGGAGTAGCCCTTCAGAGGGCAGGTACCTGCTGTGAGCCATTGGGAAACATTTGTCCTTTCTCTCCTGCTGGGGCCCAACATCAGTGAGAGGTGAGGGTCCCAGTCCGGTGTCCACATCTGCCAGCCGCTTGCCAGTGATACCCCTCAAGAAAAGACCTGTTAAACATTTGTGCACATAGGAGCTTTGGAGAAAGCCTTCTTGCTGCTCTTTTTTGAGAGACACAGCAGCTCCCCATCGCTCCCTGCTTGGCAGGGCAGTTACAGCAATTAAGGGTGGAAGCAGCTTAGGGTGCTGGCCGCAGTTTGTCGTACAATGACACGCTATGACCTGTAGCAACTTGGGATAAACGTACCCGTTGCATGGGACAACCAAGGACAGGACCTGCCAAGTAAAACCGCCCGTGTGGCACATCCCCGTGTCAGTCAGCCCCTGAGGATACATGTATGGGGGGCACATGGATGCATGGGATATTGTCTTAGCAGCAGGGAGTAGAGTAAAGCCTGAGCTATGCATGTGAGTGTTTACCCTGCCCTTCAGGTGCTTGTCCTATTCACCCTGAGCTCTGCATGGCTGTAGCTTCCCTGTTAGCTGGATCCGACCTGGTTAGTTTGAAGCTTTCTCAGGTTTCTCTTTGCAGTCTGCTGGCCCAGCTTCTTGCTAGCTTGCTGCAGCAGAAAACAAATAACCAGGGGAGTAGCTGTTCAAGGCAAAACTGGGTCGATGAACGTTTACGCTCAATTAACACATGTCACCATTCTGTCTCCACAACTACAGTGAATGCACCTAAAAAGTGAGAACAACCTGAATTAAGGCTGCCGCGTAACCTGAAACCTTTGCTTCTTGGCTGAGCCCTTCCTGTGGTGGTGTTGCTGAATTTATGCTCTGCATGGCTATCGCACTGTGACTGAGTGACTTGGATTTCTCATGTCTGCTCTAATGACTGTGCTTCTTGATTTTTGCCCTTCTCGTCAACTTGATCAGAAGCACACCTGGACTTACAAAATATTTAACTCCAGCCCCAGTTCCTCCTAGGACTTTTGACCAAGGGTCTGATCCTATGATACATGGCTATGCCATCGACCTTGGTGGGTCTGTGAGGGCTTGTAAGTGCCTGGAGGGTGCTAACTGATGGTAAAGCGTCCTTCCCCTGAGGTTCCCAGTGCTCTGACATGCCAAGGAATGCACTTCAGTGGATCTCTGGCTGAAATGATTCAGTGCAGAGCCGGTTTGCAACTTCTAAGGGGTGCACAGTTTTCAAAATGCCTGCCCCCCTCCATCTTCTGGGGAGAAGTGTGTGTGCGTGTGGGTGCCATAGAGGCAAAGAGTGGGTTGAGGATCACAGCAGCACAACCTTCTGATATTTGCAACCGGTTTTTCACAAGTGCAAAAAATCCTTCTCTGTTCCTGTCTTATACATCTGCATTTTCTCTTTCAGAACCTCTACTGGCTTCTTCCTTTGGGTCCCTCCATGCATATATGTCTGATTTGTATTAGCCCTTTGTTTGAATTGTAAGCACTTCAGAGCAGCAATCATGTCTCCATCTGTGTCTTGACAAGGGACTTACATGATAGGTTGGCTTAAAACCACCCATCTGCAACTGAGCTATCTTAGGCTTTTGCAAGGAATGAACTTAATGAAGGAAAGTTTTCTTTTTGCTGCACAACAGTCTGATCCCTTTGCCAGCTTTTCTTCATGAAAAAAAGACTTTCCCAAGACTGATGTGAATTTGAAGTCTGCCAGTCTCGAAAATTTTTTAATAGTTAGTTTATTATTTAAACTAGGGGGGGGGTATCTTGATTTTTTGTTTCTCATCCTTCCAGGTACTACAGGTACATACATTTGCATGTACATATGCAAATGAGAGAAACTCATTCTTCATTACATGAACCTATATATACACATGAAGGAAGAGCTTCTCATTAATTTTCTTGGTCACTGTAGCAGGGGCTACAAGGAAAAAGAAATATTGTGAGATTCACAGTAAAAATCACTAGAGTGGGCAAAACTTTAACTAAAAGTAGCTCTTTGTGGCCACCCTGGCTGGGCTCTGAGTATGTCCTTCCACATACTTTGCCACTCCTCCATCCTTCTTACGCTGTGATCGGAAGTCTACCTTCATGGAAAATGAGCCCATGAAGTTTCAGTAGTCTCCTGACAAGCCAAGCATAAAACGACGAGAGCTGCTACTTGGTGCTCACGCGTGCGCTGCTGTCTTCTGGGAAACAATGATGAGGGGCTCAGGGCTGACCACAGTGCTGTAAGGAATTAAGCACGCGATCATCACCAAATACCAAAGCACGTCTACCTGTATTATTTTAAGAGCACAGAACCCACAGTCGTAATTTTTAACTGAAATACTTGGCTTGGAGGCAAAGCCAGTGTCTGCCACGATCATCCCGAGTTCTGAATTAGCAAGGCTCAGACCAACATATTTTGCACTGTCTCTCCACATGCAGCCCAAATTAGCCCTTCGTTAGGTGCCTGTAGACACCATTTTTCTTCTTGACTGAAATGTTGTAACAGTCACAGTCCCGTTCTGCGGGGAAGATAAGCAGGGAAAACGCATTACGCGTTAATGGGATTCGATGGAGTGTGAGCTCAGGTCCCCCAGTGCTGCCAGGGATAGAGTAAAATTGGCTTAATCGTTTCGTGAGTCGGGGATCATTTTTGTAGCAGCATTGTGAATATAACCCTGCTACAACTGGTCACGAGTTGTTGTGAGGAAGAAATTATCCTTCTGCATGATAGATCGGTGTCTTCTGGAATTTAAATATTAATTGAAAATTCAAGGTCAGAGGGCAGCTGACACTTGACTTTGCTCTCTTTCCTCCGTCCACGGCTTTGATCATGCTACATCTTCCTTTGTGCCTGGTGCTCGAGAGAGTACCCCAGGGTCATGGCCTGTTTCCTAGTCAAGAGGTATAAACCTACTGGCTTAAATATCTGAGGCCCAAGCTTTAACGGGGGGGTAAGGGTACGAAGGGAGAGGGGGGAACGCTTGCTTCATGCTTTTCACATTTCCCACATAACCCAAAGCAGACTAAACAAAACCAGTGTGAAATCTCATGGCTTGATGCTGCTATGGTTATATTTTTTAAGCTGTCATCCATTCATTTATACTTACGTTTATTCCCTGGATTTACAGCTTTTTTTTCAGCCTTTTCTTGCGGGGAGGTGGGGGGGAGGTTAAAGCCTTTTGAAAGGAGATTGCAGTGAGCAGTGGCCTATGATTAAAGCCCAGTGTTTTTCCTTGATGCTGCTCCTCTGCAGCAGTGTCACACATGGTAGCATTTAGGAGCCCTTCACAGCTGAGGTGTTTCAAACACTAATGAATGGAAGTTTGGTCATATAACGCAGGCAAGCTTTAAGGCATGCTTTGCTGAATGGTGTACTGTAGTGGCCTGGGAAAGGAAGAGAGTTATAAATTGTGTCAGTTAGCCACCCAGACAAAATGAAGCCATGTGGAAAATCAAATCTATTAAAGTATGAAGACTGTTATAAGCTGTTTTAAGCTGGTCATTCTTAAAAGGTCTCAGTTGGCTGAGGGGGTAAATTCCTCTTCTTCCTAGATCTTTTTCACGTGCTGTCTTAGGCAATGATGTGCAGCGTTTGATAAAAAACAACTTCTCACTGACAGCCGCTTTTATCAGAAATGTGTATTGCCCCCAGTTTACCGCCCATGTCCTGAAAGGTACTGCACATTTGTCGAATAAGCAGCATAAGAGCATCGTGTTTGGTCAGGCCTGCTGACGGCAAACGTGAAGGCAGCACTAGGGCGGAGGAGGACAGCCGATGGGGAGGAGAAGGCTTCCCAGAGCACCCGCTTAACATTGGATACCTGCTCAAAATGCTTTCCACCTTCTGGCTGCCCATGTCTGCTGGCCCTAAGAGGCCCATGACAGAGCACGGCACAGAGAACTTTTTCTTGGCACCCCCTGGGGTAGGAGGAAAGCCTGGCAAGGCACAGTGGGAGGGTCAGAGAGCAGGGAACCTCCTTCCCCGGGTGGCTTCCTGAGGTGTCACAGCAGCTGTAAAGGGCATTTTGTTAGCTCCGGACGTAATTGTCAGCTGCGTGAGAGAAGAGTGAGGTGGCAGCCTAAGACGCACAGTCGCCACAGTATTTTTTTCTGTTTGTGTATTCTAGGAAGAGACTGAAGAAACGTCCTCACAAGAATCGGCAGAGGAAGACTAGGAGACCGCACCATGCAATTTCTACCTCATCAGCAGTTGGGTCTTTTGAAGGGAGAAGACACTGCCTTGACCACTTATTTTCTATTGCCATGGTCTTTCCACTTTTGCCTGGGGGGAAAAAAAATAATCGCATAACCTTAAAAAGGATTTGACTAATCATCTTCTTTGTAATCCCTTCACAGTCCCAGGTTTAGTGAAAAACTGCTGTAACACACAGGGGACACAGATTAACGATGCA
Organism: Aquila chrysaetos chrysaetos; assembly: GCF_900496995.4. Lineage (NCBI taxonomy): Eukaryota > Metazoa > Chordata > Aves > Accipitriformes > Accipitridae > Aquila > Aquila chrysaetos. The sequence continues at coordinate 16,477,663 of NC_044029.1, read as the reverse complement.
ACTTTTAATTACTGTTTTCTTTTTTCTTAACCTACTAATAGTTTGTTTGAGCTGCTAAGTAAGGGTGAATGGGTCAAGAAGAGCTCCAAATCAGGTTTATGTCATTCACTGCACTGCATATAAACAAGAAACTTGTAACATAGTCATTATAAAGGGCATTGAAATAGGAAAGGCTGGGTGTGTAACACTAAAGCCTTGCAACACTTCCAGCAACCCACTCCCTACTTAGTGAACTCCCTGTTTTAGAACACCAAAGATAAGGGATAGATACTACTCTTTTTTTTTGTAACCTTCTTGTAGACTTGTACTTGATTTTTTTTTTTTTTTTTTTTTTTAAGACTTACTGTTATTTCAGGAAAAAAATTGAAAGCTGATCTTTCACTTCATTCAGCTGGTAATTGGAAGAAAGAAATCAACCCGAAAAAGGTACTTTCATTTTGCAAAAGGGAAGAAAGACAAAGATACGTTGTATAGTTACAGATACAAACATATCAGCAGTAGTAGTAGTAGTAGTAGTAGTAGTAGTAAACAAGACGAACAGCCCTCATCTTCTGGACAATAGGAAGCCAGATGGAGTTGGCTTTCTGTAGAGCCAGGCGTTTTCTATGGAAACAAAAATGACTGACACCAAACACTCTTATGCCATTAATGACTAAGTCTTTATCGAGAAAAGTGTTTTAAAACATACAGAAGGGTACCTCAAAATTAATCATGAATTTATCTGAACATAAATAATCCAGATGTTTTGCTTAGTTTTGACTAATTCCACTCGCCCCGTACCAGTATTTCAAAAGAATTGAATCTCTCCTCATTACTCATCAGTCATGATGTAAGAACCAACACCACGTACCTCAGCTAAGCTCGTGCATTACTTTAAGCAATGTATTTTGACATAGGATGGTTCACCGAGCACCTCTGTGCCAGTGGCATTTCTCCATCTTTTCATTCAAAGCAGCACTTTTAGCACCAGATGCAATATTACCCCACTATTCAATACTACCTCTGATTTTTGCAAATAACTCAACAGACTGATAAATACATGCTGCTATACACATTCAATGCAGGAAATTTTTACTGGGTAGATAATCATGAGTATCTGCATTTTCCCCTTATTTCTACTTCAACACTTAATTGCAGTTAAGGAAGCAATATCTTTATTGTGTTTCGGCATGACTATGTATTTTTCTTTCTCTTGGTTTGTTTTTGGTTTTGGTTTTGTTTTTTTTTTTAATGTACTTACCCTATTCTCTGCTAGACTTCTGTGTAATGTACTGTTAACTTGAATATATTTTTGTACTGAATTGCTGATAGGTTTGTAAGGATAATTTTCTTCAATGACACTACATGACATAGAAAAAAATTTAGCTGTAATGTTTAAATATTACTGTCCAAGTTTGTACCTCAAATGAATTGTTTAAAGAAATGGACTAATTGATTGACAAAGACCTACCTCCAGACTTTAAATGGAATGAACTTGTTACTTTCAGCATTAGTTTTGAGACGTTTGAAACAGTTAGGACTGCAACTAATCCCTAATTCAAAACTATTTTTGTAAAATAACTTGTGGAAAATGAACACATTTTAAATTACTTTCGTATTAAAAAAAAAACTGAACAAAAAAAAACCTTCAAAGAAACTTGAAGCTTTGTAGGTGGGAAGCAACAAGCTCAGCTTTTGCATAATGCAATCACAAATATGTGTTTTAAAAAAAATAATTAGTAGATTGTAAGAAAATACTTGACAAGTATTTTCGTGTATTTTACACAAATGTGATTTTGTAATATGTTTCAGCCAGATTTATTTTAAATGCTTCTTATGTAGAGGTTTTTTATTCTCCTCTCTCTCACTTTCGTTGTTCTTTCTCTCTCTCTCTCCTCTCTTATTTCATTTTCTCTATTTCTGTTTTATTCCCTTCTTCCTCTCTTTCCTAGTCAGTACTTTGTACCATTGTATTAATAACTGGGCCAGGGGTAGTTTCTCAGGAAGGCGTCTGTTGGTATGGCTTTAGTACCGAGCCAAATGCAGTTAAAGATAACTACTTACTGGCTTCTTCCAAGAGGCAGTGTCAAGAAATGCGGACCTCCTCGAAAGCCCGCAGAGGGTTCAGTGACGGAAATCGCTGAGAAAGAGCTGATCGGAGTATTACAACCAGGCACGTTAATATTAAGTGAAAGAGAAATAATCCTAGCTATACAGTAGCTCTAACAGGCCAAATCCAGCGTCACTTGAAGGCAGTAGAAGGAAGTCTGCTGACTTCAAAGGGCATCGAATCAAGCCTTAGCAAGTCCCGTTTGGGGTTTTTTTTGCATTTTTTAAAACCACAGTATTCAGTGGATGACACAGAAATAATCGCTGGGTGTGTGTCACACTTCAACCTCCGAGAGACTTACCACTCTGATGAACTGAATCTTGTATTTTCTATATATTGTAGTACAATCAAAACACATTACTACCTCTTAGGGCCTACTATACCTCATTTTTTCAGACTGAAAAATTGCATGTGGCCATTGAATCAGTGAGAACATCATAAAATTTTTTATATATATAGTTTATTTTTGTGGGAGATAAATTTTATACGACTGTTCTTTGCTGTCATTGGTCACTGCTAACTAAGACTGGACATTTAACTCTTCTACCATTTCTGCAAGAGAGGTGTGTTTGCAGGAAAAAAACGCTTCAAGATGTTTGACTACAGTTTACTTTTTCTTTTGAGTGTCTTCTAACTTTTTGCTTTGTTCTTCGTGTAGAGTTGCTGTCTACGATTGTACTTCGAATCGCTTGCTTGTTGAAAATGTTCCTTTAATGGATTATCACAGTCTGTTCAGCACAATAAACATAATAGCCTCTGTGATCCCCATGTTGTTCGATTCCTAGACTTTTGTCACAGTTCCATAAAATGGGTAATAAAGTTTGGTCACAGTGACCAAATTTGTAAAAACTTTGCATGCAAGTAGTCTTTTTTTGTCCCAGGACCGGAGGCGTGTGCCTTAGAAGAAGTGCATTTGCTGTTAGGGGTCCCAGGGGTGGGCACTCGGCAGAGGGACACGTCTTACGAGGCTCCCCTAAAGGTGAGGCACCCGTTCCTGGCCTGGCACTCACTGTGCCGAGCTAAGGGCGAAGCCGTGCCCCTGGGGAGCAGTGATCCTACCCACCAGGCGGGAAACACCATAGCACGGGCCAGGCTGAAATGGGGTTTGTTGCCTGGCCTCGGACCTGCCTCTCAGGGGGTCCGCCAAGATGACGAGCCTTCTCCTCTTTTTTAGGCAAGATCGCAGTTTGCATCCAAGCTTGTGGAGTTTCCGTTATGGGCCATTAGGTTAAAAAGAGCAGGTACTCGGAGCAGCAGGGACAGGGATGTGGCTGGGTACGGTCTGGGGCACAAACTGAGGAGCTTGGGAAACTCTGTGTGTTTGGCACAGGCAAGTTGGGCAGGATTCTTCTGGCTTCTCCTCTTTCATTTGCTCTTACACGGTCCCCTGGCCTGTTACAGTGAGATTTAAAGATTGTGGTGCAACCATGCCTCTCTCACCTAAGGTGATTGTTCAGATATGAATGCCTCAGATGTTTAGGTTTACACATTCTTTGTGTTCACTCATTTGCAGACTCTCTGCCTAATCCCTTTTGGCCTAGTAACCTCTGCTTTCCCAAGGGCTTCACGGCATGTTCCCTTTGGACTCAGTTACTTGTAAAATAACCAAAATACAATCACAAAAAAAGCATTCAGTAGTAACACCCATTCAGTCCTGAGTCAGAGATGTGAGTAATTGCATTCATCACATTATGTATCCTCCTCTCCTTTCTCACCCTGCTTGGTGGTATTAAAGGATCGTTCCACTTTTCAGTCTTCCTGGTGATTTTCTTCCCTGTGGTTGCCATCACTTGGCTCTTCCTGTTACTTTATCTGATGAGATGCTCCAGCTGTAACCCACACACCTGATGGATCAGCCAAGTGGCTGAACTTCTGCTACCCTGTGCTTAGCTCCCCTTTACTTCTTATTAGTCATTCCTCCAGCTTGCTTCACTCCCACTTCCCTTCTCGGGGCATCTTCCAATAAACTTCTGCACGCTTTGTGCCACAGTGGGACTATTTGTGTGTATAAAACGAATCGGCTTCTGCAGGATCGAGAGTGCTTTATCCAAGATGCCTGTGGCAAGGGTCATATTAAGTTTCTGCTTTTGCTTTCCACTCCCACCACATCACATCCCCAAAAAGACAGGGAATTACTGAAAGCTGGCGCTGCCAGTGCCTTCCACAGCAATTTAATTGTCCGTAGCTTTTTTCAAAACCAAACCATCTGGTCCGGTCATCATTAGAGACAGGATCCAGCGCAATGGCAATAACATGTTCCTCTGATCGCAAGAGAGGAGTCAGATTTGTCACACCTCAGACTTCACCTGAAGCCTGAATGAAGCAATGTTTCTCACTCCAGCACCTCTGCATACATGGATGTAGAATTTCTGTCTCTCGATTCATCCTTTTTTAATCTCCCACCATCTTCCTGAACACATTAATTTTTAAACATACAAAAGTCCTTTGGCATATAGTCTTTAGTACAAATAAAGGTCCAATTGCTATAGGCCTTCTTGATTCAGAAATAGTGCCAACTGAAGCTTCGTTACAGCTACTTGCTCATTCAAACAAATGTCTGCCACTGTGCGTTATATACTTTGTCTGAAAACCACAGACATCCTTGCTGTCTGGATGTTTCGTAGCCGGCACAGTGAGTGTGGGTTAATGCTCTGTTCCTGCCTGGCTCCCGGACCCACGGGCTGCGCCCCATGCTAGGAGACACTAGTGACGGGGAAACCTCAATCCCCTGCCACCCGCCCTCACTCGCAGGCGCAGGAGGAGCGCAGCCCACCTTGCTCCGGGATGTCTCCGGCACCCAGATCCCGCTCTAGCCGAGTCGCTGCTCCGACCGTCCTCACCTCCTTCAGTCAGTGCGATCCGCTCTGCTGTCGCTCTCACGCTCCTGGCCAATTCACCTCCATGTGACAGCAAGGTTTAATGTGTCTTTTTTCTTCTTTTATTTGCCTTTGCCACCCGAACAGCCTTTTGGAAATTTGTTTCATTTCTTTCCTTCCCACCTGTGATTTAATGCTTTTCCCCCTCTTTATTGCTCCAGACTTGCAGTGCACTTGTTCCAGTATTCTGGAAAAAGAGAGCATCGTCCTGTAATTAACATCCTCTGAAGATACACAAATGTAATTACCATTAGCCTGAAGATAACAGTCCACTGTGGTAGCAGTGTAAGTGGGAAGCAACCTGCTTGTTTACACTCTAAAACAAGGCTGCAGATGGTTGTGTCCCAAACCTGCAGCACAGGATTATCATCAGCTTTTATCTGCTAGCAAAAGGGGAAATTGAAACATTAGGAGATAAGACACAAGTCTTTCAACGGTGCTTCCTGACTAAGATGGGGCTAATTAAGCACAGCTAAAAAACATTAGCATTGTCATATAAAGGAGGAGCTTTACATTGTTAATAATGTCTAGGATAAAACTGGAGCAGGAATCCAAACATATGCTACATTAAGGCACACTATTAAAATAATCAGTGAAAGAAAATAACAAATGAAAGCTGGGTCGATCTGAAAAATCAATGGCAGGCAGAAACATTAATTAGCCAGAGAGGAAACTTAGCAAAGGCAGGTCTCATCAAAAACCAAGATTACATTACACTGTATATGAATGTCAGCTACAAAATATTATGTGGGACCACCAAAGATTATGATTTTAATCATAGGGGTTTTTAATTCAGAAAATCTATTAAATATATATGGTCCCTTAAGGCATTTTATTCTTAGTTCAAGGAGTAGGCAGAAAAATAAGCACATTTTTATTGCATTGGAACACATTTGCCATAAAACCATAGTTTTAGCAATATCACATAATAAAAACTAAAACTTAAATCAACATTTGAAAACAAATCAGCTCAGCAGATGCATAGAAGGAGTTACTTTGGTCCTACATAACTGCAGAGTATTGTCTTTAAAGCTACATCATAATCTAAGATAGGGATTTTATAAGGCCTGACACGCTCAAAACGTGTTTACAATGAATTACCACTCCTAGACTGCAGCTGCGCTTGGGGCCAAGACAAATTGATCTCTATCTAAGGTGCTGTTATAAGACTATTTTTGCCAAAGGTTCATAATGTGCTCAGTTTGGGATGGTTTAGGTTTGGCATTTATATCCCAACAAACGCACAATGAGGTCCAAGACCTGGGGAAAGTCACCCACTGGCATCTCCCCGCCGCGATCCAGACTTTTGGTCTCCCCAAAGCAGGAAAAAAGTAGGAGAAAAGCAGGAGAAAAGCAGGAAAAAAGCAGGAGAAAAGCAGGACCACATATGGCTGTTCTTGTGTTACTAGCAACGCCCTTGAGATCCACCTCACTGTGGATCACCTTACTTCTTTGCAGGGAGAAAGGGGTCTTGCCCTAAGCAGCACCATGTGTGGCAAAGCTCATGACACAGCACTTGTGTTTGAGGTGGCCATAACAAAAACCCCACTCTCACCTTTGCAAACAGTTTACAATCGTGAGATGCATCTCTGTTTGTCCTTGGGTGCGTGAAACGATACAGCAGGACCATAACTGTGACTGTATCTTTTTAACATTTTCAAAAATACAGATATATTTTAGATTTTTCAAAGGCTTCTGGTGATTCTCTGTCACATGTGCCTCTGGCACCTCAGCAAAGTGTTGTATTTAAAAAAACAACACAGCAATGGCACAGCACAGGGTAGGAGACCAGAATGAATGTCAGAAGCCTTGTATTATCCAGACCAATAGGGAGATTTGTTTCATAAATAAGTTTCAGTGCATCATTATTCACAGTTTTATAGGGATGAAAGTTACAGCTTCTGATTAAAATCCTTCGAATTAAATTGCTTCGTCAGCACTTAATTAACCATGCTGGGAATGGAAGCTGGCTTCCTTGTGTCAGAATTTGACACAAAACACCTCGGTTTGGTTATATGTGTGTGTTACATGAAAATAGTCCCCATCTTTCTTAACCAATACACACAATTAAATGATATAGCTCCTGATTTCAATAGGAAATAGGCTTAAGAAAGGAAAATAGGAAGTTTTCATTTCCTATGGAACACAGGAAGCATTCATAATCTTCTGTCTATCCCCTTTCCCTTAACAACTTCAAGGCTGTTTCCATTCTTTTCAGCAATTAGCCTTGACCTGGAAAGGATGACCTCTACTATTGCCTTTTTCTCATGAAATCTTGACTTAGAGCAGCTTGTAGTGCATAGATTTACCTTTGTACTTTTCTGAACTCTACATTATGGGGAATCCCAAGGTCTTAAATACACTCCTAGGACGTGCAGCCCTGAAAGTAACTGGTCGTGGATAAGTAATGACTTTTCTGGTAACACCAAAACCTGCAAAATCATGAAGCTAAATAGGCACAGAAGGGGGTGCACACAAATGACAGAGGCAGTGAAGAAAACGGTGCTGAGGAGTTCGGTGAAATCTTACTGGAGCTGCTTATGGCAATGAGTGTTAGCAATAATTAATCCCTTTCACGGAAGTGAAGACCAGCTAAAGTTGCAACCTCTGCTCCATACACAGAAATTCGTGGAAGACATTTTATTGTTATTATGGTAAATTATATGCAAAAAAAGCAAGAGAAAAACAGAAGCAGAGAAAGGAGCGACAAAGTGACTCAAATAGCCCTGGGAGCATGGCCGGAGGAAGGCTTAGCAAGAGTGCTTTTGGCCCAAGTGCAGACTACAAAGACTTAACCTGTGAGCAAAGAAGCTGCGTATGGCTCCTTGGTCCATTCCTGCTCTGCTTGGGAGATCACAGTCAGTTCATTGCTCATGAAGAGGCAGGCTTGGGTCAAGCAACACCTGACTCAATTTGTCTTTCTAAATGAAACTACAGCCAGGGCCTTGAATTTTGGCTAATTGCTTGGCTTGGAAATGAGAAAGTGTTCAAAACCACTCACATGCACACATGCAGAGCAGAGCAGAGGGCATCCCAGAGTGTATCAACAGGCTGGGACCGCTGCCCCTACTCACACCAGCTGTTTGAGATGGAAGGCTGCTGATACTGTGCTGTTTACACACCTTGCTTCTCTTCTGCTCAAATACTTTATGGAAATTCAGAGGCTAACACACAGCTCCCAATAAACTTAACATTCTGCTGTTTGCTTAAGCATAGCTGTGAGTTACTCTAGAACATTAAAAATGAGGAAACAGATCAATAAACTATTCAGCAGTAACCGCTCCCTGCCTGCTCCACACTATCACAGCTAGCGCACCAACTCCATTACGCTCTACAATAGAGTCACTTTGAGATACCCTTACTGGTAAGATCAGGACTTCTCTGAAGCGCCTTTGAAAGTTCACCAAGCACGGTACAGTCTAGGGGCCTCATTCTAGATGATGCTGATCATCCTGCCCCTGGGACCTGAGGGACTTAGCACTTTGCAGGATCTGGCCTTGAATTTGGCCTCGCTTTAGTCCCTCACTAAGGCTGCTGTACTGTATATAGAGCGTTAAATTGGTTTACATGAGGTTTCCCTTTCACCCATTGTTGTGGATTTCAGTAAACCTATCTAGTGGAGACTAAGCAGAGAAAAGCCAACCTTCATCTGAGAAGCTTCCAAAACACTCCTTGTTTTTGTAAGTTCAGTGCACCTGCACCAGCCCCACAGTTTTGCAATGGGTGACTGAGATGTACAGACGTGATTTTAACACTGCCGGGAAGGTGATGCACAGAGAGGTAAGGCTACAAACACCTTGTGTGTGTGTCTCTCTGTTTCCCAGTGACAAAAGTCCAAAGGCTTCCCTGCTCCAAGGGGACTGAGTCCCTCAGTGACAGAGCCCTGCAATAATGTCAGCAGTGCAAACCTCTGGGATAAGCTTTCCTCCCCCACCATGTGCACGAGGGCTGTTAAAAGACACTTTGACAGCAGCAGTAAAATGAGCGGGTGCCTTCATAGTCTATGGAGGTGTAGGGGATTGCATTAGAGCAGCCACGCTGTGTTTTCAATTGATGCAAACGCCCACAAGCTAAGGAGGGCTGACCTCAGGAAGCAGTGGGATAGCAGTAAATAAAAAAGTAAACTTAAAGTGTTTGGTGTTGATGAAAAGTTAGTGGGTTTTTTTCCCAGATAAAGGTCAAAAGAGTAGCCAAATTAAACAGGTTTTCTGCATTTAGAAGGAGATCTGTGTCACCGAGCTTTAGTCATTTAAAAGTTAGATGTCTCATCTAAGGTTTTCATCAGCCAGAGGGCAATTCATTCCTTCCTAAAATATGGGTCTAAGCTGGGTGGGATGAATCACTGATCCCTCCCCACTGACTGTTCAGGAAGCTGAGACAGTGATGTTAACCTAGCTCCAAAAAAATGGGAATATGGGTCGTTTCCAATTACATTGCTGAGCTGAGAGCTCCTGCTCGTGAGCAATTGCTCTAACCCTTGCACTCCTCTTCCAGCTGTATCTCCAAAGGGAGATAAGACAGTTGTCTTCGTCACATGCACAGGGTAGGTGCATAAAATCTAGAAGAGGGTTCAGGCTTTGCATCCCAGTTTCACAGAAATAACTAACTGCAGACTGGGAAAGGGACACAGGCAGTATAGACCCCCCTCTCCCCTCCGAGCCAACACAACCCATTGCCTGGAGCAGGCAGGCATTGCCATACCTGTCCCTTGAACGCTTCTTGTCAAAGGCTAGGGTAATTTCAAAGTTAAAGCTTAGAGGTATTTGGTCACATGCACCAGTCCCTTCTTTGATGCCCCTAGTACATTAGGGGCACTAAGATCAAACATACTTTGAAGTCCTGCTATACATTGCTGTCACGTACCTGCCAGGAGATGTTCATTTGTTATATTGTCAGTTCTAGCCTCAAACAAACTTAAGTATACATCTAAAACATGGAAATAAAAGGCAAAAAAACGGTGTCATGTTATCACTACAGTTTCTTATCATTGTGTATTTTGCTTTATGATTTGTCCAGCCCTTGGTATAGCACTCAAGAAGTGGGGGGAACAGTGTCAATGGTCACAACAAATACCAGAGCTAATGTAAAACTTGCAGTCTCTCCCAAAGGATGGGTGGGCCAGGTGGGCTGCACCAGCTGGGCAGTCAGTGGGACGTGTTTTGTGTAGTATAAAATAGTTGTTTTCTTACCTTTCTTAATCTGATTTCTGTAATTTTTCAAATACTTTCTGCTTAAAATCACCTGGAACAATTCATTAAAAAAGAAGAGCTAATTAGAGGTATAGACTAAAAAATTTTTGTGTCCTCAATCACAAGTCATCCTGCTTAAATACACTTCTACACAAGACATACTTCCTTGTCTCCCCTAAAAGAAAGTCTCACTGCAGTGAATGTAGCACCTACATGACTTAACTTCAGGCTCTTTCTGTCCAGTCATGTTCCTTTTGGGCTGAGGATGAGAGACAGGAAAAAAATGCTCAAAGTTTTAAATTTCTGGTGGAAAACAACCATCTCAGCTGAGACTTGCTTCTCTGTGAGTGCACTTATGTCACGGACAGCAAGGACAAATATTTCAAATAAGAGCCAGCAGCTTCTTCGGGACTTGGAAAGTTCATCAGCGCTGCTCTTCCTGATTCAGAGCAGATGATGGCATCAGGCCATGGGAGACTGCAAGCCCAAACCTGATCAGATTCCCTCAGCTATAGATAATATCACAATTAAACATATCAAAACATGCCAGACACTTCCTGGAATTCAGATTGGTTTGTTAAAGCCAATATTCGTTTCTACCAATACTGCCGTCGGGCTCGGTGCTGCTGCGCCTACTCTGTCCGTGCTGGGTTGAGTTTGAGTGAAAACTACACAGTCAAGCCTTTGAACGGAGCCTAAACCTCCATCTATGCAGCCCAGTAAAAAGGCTATAAAAGGAGGCTTTTGAATTATCATTGTCTAGAACGTGATGTCATAACAATAAAACAACATCAGGAAATAATAAAAATATGATGTACCTTTTTCACTGTAAATCCTTTGTGTCAGTTTCCCAGATGGTGTGAATCTGTGTAGCTCTGGGAAATCAATGAAACCACTCTGCCTTACGCCACTGAAGAAGTCGGCCTATCAAACTCAGGCCAAAACACTTTCAGAGCCTCCTCGGCTGAAAGGAGGAGAGGGGAGATGCACAGGAGCAGCAGAGGTAATACCTGACAGCACTTCCCTGGAGCTGGGGGCAGGTGTCCTGAAGGCCCATCGGAACACCTAGATTAGACCTCCACAAGATCCAGTTAGAAGGCAAGGGTTATTCTCATCATACGAGGATAAATGAGGAATGACCCTGCAGAAACCACACTTAAACTTGTTTGAGCACAATATGTATGAGAAAAGTTTCAAGCCTTCTGAGATTTTTTTTTTTTTTTTGCATTCATGGGTTATACGAAACACGTTCATGCTGCCTTAGATATCTCATGGGTTGTGGTACTTCAAAACCCCCCAAAACATATGTTCTGCCTTCAAGCGTTTTCGGAGTCAGAGCCTGAACTCGGCAGTATCCTCCACACTGGGTGTTACTATGCGGAGGCAGTGCTTACTTCCCCATATGGAATTAATTTCAATAGACGCTATCAATTCTGTATGAATCAAAAGCCTCCTCTTCTCTCCAGCCTTGGGATGGTCTGGATCGAGAGGCTGGACGTCCCCAAAAGCAATAAACCACAGACAACGGGGGGTTCTTTGTACCCCCTTTGAAAACCTCCCTCACCCACATGCTGCATCCCAAAACCGTGTCCCGGGCAAACATAGGGATGGCTCTGACCCGCGGGCTGCAGCCCATCCCCGTGCTGCTCCTCCTCCTCATCCTGAAGGTGGTGGTGAGCCCAGAGCCGGGGTGCTGTCGTGGAGGTGACCAAGCTGAGCACCCCACCAGAAGGCACATCGGGGAGGAGGTCCCGGCTGCAGCGGCGGCCGCGGCATCAGCGGGGCCGTGCTCTCACCTTCAGCGCTTTGCTGAATCATAACTTTACAACCCTGCAAGATCACAAGAACAAGCACATATGGGAAAGAAAAGAAAGAAAAGAAAAATATGAACAGGAACACTAAAAGTAATATCTAACAACCAGCTATCACTTTCCAAATATTTTTCTTCTATTAATTTTAAGGGGGAAATCATTTGGTGGTAAATGGGGAATAAACTAAAACCATCTGCACCCTGCTAGGCAGCTGTCAGAAAGCCAGGCGAGCTCTTTGGGTATATAGGGCTGATGTTTAAATCCACTGAAGCTATTCCAGCAGTGTCAAGCACACTGATGAGAGCCTTTTCTGAGCACCACGCGCGAGGGGCCGACTCTATTGTTATGGGAAGAATATTGCTAAGATTAGAAAGGTGCGGTAGAAAAACCACTAAAATGATACAGGTTTGCAAGAAATTAATTATGTCAGGAGATCAGTCATATGGCACCCATCTATTTTAGAATAAAAGGAAACTAGGAGGGCAGAGAAGAGATCTCATGGATTGATGGGATAAGATGCCTAACACAGTATGTAATTTAAAAACCAGAGGTCCAGACCTGAGCAGAAAGGGAGGGGAGCAGTCTATGAACAATTTGAGAAGAATGTCTTCATCCAAGAAGTAGTTAGCAGATAGCCTGATGGCTAACTTTGGCGGTTTGATCTAAGCAGCGAACACCAGCGGTCCTGGAGGAGGGAAGGGCTTTTTGAAAAAGGAGTAAAATTAAAGAGTATGTCCCATCGACTAGATTTTTGAGATAAGGTTAATGAGAAATAGGTTGATTTGTACTTCCTGAGTTTAAAAGTGCAGATCTCCATGGATCATACTGTCCTGCCTGGCTGCTAATGTTCATGTGTTAAATAAACACAACTTCTCTTTGGAACATTAAGATAGCGCAACAGCACTTTTCCAGGGCAAATCTAAAATGCATCTTCTTATTCATTTTATAGGATTGGAGTTATCTGGGGAGGACGGAGAAGGGTCAGCATTTATGCTGCAAGGTACTGAAAACACTTCATCTGAAGATTTTGTAACTCTACTGGGACAACCAGCAATTCAGCTGGTATAAATACAGATATTACTATTATCCATGAGTTTTAAATTTTTATCCTACTGACCGATCTTTGCAGCGGGTAGAAAAGGAGATATTGCTTTTAATCCATTTTAGATTACAAGCCACTTCCTTTCTCACATAGCGTAGCGAAGGGCACATAAAAGTCTTGAGCAGCCTTCCCTGTATCCTTTAGCATTGCTCGCAGCCTGGTCCCTGCACCCTTTCTTCCCAGAGGAAATACCCCGAGGGCGAAGCGGGAGCCCTCCCATTGAGTTTCTCAGGCCCAAGTCTTGCCTGCAATTCTCAGGCCAAAGCTTGGAGTAAATACAGTGATTTGCACTGAACTCCCGGCATTTGGGATTACACAGTGTATGAATTACAATGTTTTGCCAATTATTGTTGCCTCTCTCCTTCAGCTCTTTTCGCTATGCAGCCTGAAGGGGCAGAATGGAGACTTTGCTCGCATGCTGGCCACCAGGTTTTGTGCTATCCATCTGCCATGTCTGTTTTTGTACAGCCATACCTCGTCCAGAGCCACGGACGCATCTACCAAGCTGGGCTTCGCTGAGACACTCAGTTGTGTGTCCTCAAACCTGCGCACACCCAGCAGACGGTGCCAGGTGGAGGAGGTGGAGGTGATGGGCCACAGGAGAGAAAATGGCCAGAGGTGAGTAACAGAAGCTGTGGAAGAAAGGAAATGTGTGAGACAGAGGAAGAAAAAGGCAAGTTAGACTTTAACTTTTAGGAATCAGAAGGGAAAAATACAAACCAAAAGAAGGGGTGTGAAGGAACAAGAGGTTGGAGCTGCACAGCCACTTTAGCCGGGCACAAATCTGTGCTGCTGCTAGGGGCAGCCTCTCCTCTCCCCTCTCCCCTGGTCGTTTCCACCATTTTCCTGTTCAATCCAAGCTGGCTGGAAACAACTAAAACAACAGAAGTAGAGCTGTTGTCCCGTGACGCAGTAGGTCGGGGCAGCCACGAAGGGCTTGTGCGGTCAGGCAGGAGCCAAGGGGACCAGGAGCGGGAGGTGGGCGCTGGGAGGGCAGCGCCGGGTCCCTGCCAGGTTCGAGTGCTCAGGAGCAGTCGGGGCTGCCAGGGCAAATCCTCCGTGGCTGAACGTGACGTCCCGAGCCCTGCAAGTGCCCACCTTGCCATGGCTCACTGCGCTGTCTAGGGAAGCCCGTCTTAGTTGGCACCTACCTTAATAAGAAAAGCAAACCTTGTGTTTGAATGCACTGACTCCTGGGTGAAGGCACTAAGCTGGATTTTCCCGGTGAGGACCTTGGGCTCTACAATCGCTCTGCTCCCCTTCGGCTACTCAGGTAGCTTCCCCTGGACAACCCCCATGAGCACACACAACTGTGCGCACACCCGAAGTCACCGGTATTGGCACCCTGCAAAATTTAATTGCCACATCTCCAGACCTCCCCGACCCTGGTGTCGTGCAAACCTGCTGAGTGTCATGGAGAGAGATGCATTCTCCAGTGCCTGTGAATTAGACTACAGCTCTCAGCAGGAGACACAAATATTCTATTAATTTCCAGAGGAAGATTTCTGAACTCCAGGGAACTCCAAAAACACAGCTCTTTTCTATTTCATCCTGTAGAGCCGTTACATGGGAAAGAGACTTTTTTCTATTTCGTCCTGTAGACCCGTTGCATGGGAAAGAGAAGTCTTTATTTTAAAGGTTGTTTCCTTTCTTTCTTCAGCCCCTTTTTGACAGCGTGTTTCCCAGAATAGGTGCTTGTCCCTGGGCCAAGAGCACCCTTTTAGCACCTATATCCCCTAACCTACGTTAGGTATTGCAACCAAATGAGATTCTCACATCTAGTTTCTCTAGTCAATGTGAGCAGCCAAAGCTGTGAGTGGGGAAGGCTGAGAGCCGGCTTGCGTGGCACTTGGTGAGGTCCTCCCTGGACGTGCTGCGCCTCAGCTTTCAGAGACCTGGGTCAAACTTTGATTCAAAGGCTTTGGGATAGGATAAAGGTGAAGAAAAAAAAACCCCTATCCTTGCCTGAGTTCTCCTTTGGCCTTGCAGGGTGGCCAGTCTCTCTCTCTCCTGCATCTGCAAACAGTATCTCTTGTGAAGCTTAAACGTTAAAATGCAAACAGCAACAGCGCTTTCAGATCTGTGCTGTAACACGCTGGGTTTTCATTACTACTTTCATTCTATTTGCTTCTAGCAGAAGAAGGTGAAATTATAAAAGAAAAGTATTAAAACAGCACAGGGGAGAGAGAATAATATAGATACAGTGAACTTTTCTTCATGGATTTTATTAGTAAACTACAGTAATAGCAGCTTAAGTGCTAATTGTTGAGAAATAATCTTTCTGCTCTTAATTCCATACCCCTGAGCAGAGCACGTATCGGCGCTGAGAAAAACCATTAGTTCCACATCCATTTGTAATTTGTGGAGACATGCAATAAAACTGTAGTAATCTTGGATTACGGCAAATTGCTAACTCTCACCCTCCTGTTCCGTGGTCGGTTCCTACCCTGGAGTTATGGCAGGCGGAGAGTTGTTTGTAGCCACAGGGTTCGTGCTTGTCTGAACTGGGGAAGTGTTCAGAAAGACTTGCGTGGTCTTGCTGTAGCATTCTTGAAAGCTTTTTAAGAATTGAAGTACATGAAATCTCATTCAAACTTTAAAGGGCCAAGATTTATAAAGTGCGGTACAATCTGTAACCAAAATCGGAATAGAATTCTCTATATTGGAGAGTGTCTTTCTAAACCTTTGTTGGAAGTGAATGTTTTTGTTCTGGGACTCAGCAAGTAGACTCTTCCTAAGCACTCCTAAAACAGTTTTGCTACAGATCCACCATATTTCTTGAATAAAGCTATAAGCCAAGAGAACCTTTTCTGTGAAGGTTTATGAGCATTTTTCTGTGAAGCACAAGTCAAACAAAAGATCAAAGCCATACACTGAGAAGAAAAAGAAGTTAGGGGGAAAAAAAGAACAGCGTTTTTTAGATGGGAAACCTATTTGGGGCAATTTGGAAAAATGCTTTAATAGCTTCTTAATAAAAAATGAATTACTCCATCCCAATGGACACGGTGTATAAATATTAACATTTCATCTCTGTAGTAAATGCTGGTCTTGTAGTACTTTAGCAGTCACATCACAGAGCAGTTTGAAAGGAGGTGCAGGGCTTCATACTGAGAGTGAAACCCATCAGCTAAGTGCTATTAGAAAAAAGCAAATGCCAGAGCCAGGATTTCCTCCTTCCCGCAGAGAATAAGGCTAATTATTACACCAGCCGGTTCTGAACACTGGCCCAGCTCCAAATATAGGGTGAATGGGGGACCCTTGTTGCATGGAGGGAGCCGGCTGGGTTGGGAAGTGCTAGAAGAAAGGGTGCTGGGATGCAGTTTTTCCCTGGGCTTCTCCCTGCTTCCATGCTCAGAAACGCAGGAGAGGACTGCCTGCTGCCCGTCCCAAAACGCAGCCCCTCCATCCTTGCCGTGTAAGGATGGAGTGGGTGGTTTTTTTGCAGCCGTCCAGGTGATGGGAGCCGAAACATGTTGTTAGTGGGGTCATCTGATACTTCATGCAGATGGAGGCACCAACTGGCGGGGAAGCCAGGCTGCCGGACCGAAGCGTGAGGGCAGCTTTAGTGCTCGTGACAGCAGCACCGTCCGGGGCGCGCAGCAGTAGAAGCACAGAGCAGGATTGGGTTAACATTTTCTGGTTTGTATTTCCCATAAAACGTTAGTTCGGGAAACACATACAGTGTCTCACATGTGGTGGGTCAGGGTAAAGCTGTTGGATGCCTTCCCCGGATGATTTAGGAGCCCGCGCTGCAGGCGAAGGCACTGATCTTTACGATCTCCAGTCACTGCCAGCCTCTCCTGCCGCTCGCACGCCCTGTCCGAAGCCCCCACCCTCCCGGGTGAGGATCGCAAGCCCTCTGCCAGGGAGGAGTGGCGAGAGCCAGATTCCTTCTTTCAGAGCCGGAGAAGAATCTTCCCTTTTCCCCTCACCAGCTGCAGAGCAGCCACCTCAACCCTCGGGCTGCCCTGGTGTGTCCCTGTGCATCTGCAGCGGTGGATCATGCCAGGGGCTGGGACCCAGCGGAGACATCAGCAGGATTGTGGTGCGGGGGATCTGCCACTTCAGCACAGCTCAGGTGACGTCTACGGGTCTAAATAGACGTGTCTAAACACAACTCTGGTACCAGCGTTACGGCATCCACCTGGATGGGGTAGGTCTGGATTCAGGTCCCTAGATGATTTCTGGTTTTCCTCCCGTGACTCGCTAATTACTTGGCATCTCCTCTGGACACTTTGCAAATCCTAATCTTGATATGCCCAAGCACTCACACACCATCCCAGCATCTTCTGCTGGGTGGGACCAGGGCAGGATACCAAAACACCAGTGGTCTGACTCTCTCACGCCATTGGAAAGCCACCACTAAAGCTGTTCATAAAGTGATTGCTCTTCGCATACAACAACTGTTCGATTGCTGAGTATATCTGGACTGAATACATATTGAAACAGCTAAGCACACACCAAATATGGCCAAGAAATGCTTGATCATAAATACATCAGTTGTGGAATTGTCTCATAACAGTGTGGGATCTTAAAGTTTTGAGGAAAGGAAGGTTATACATGGGATAGTTACTACGTTGTAAAGGAATTTCATTTCAACTGTTAATGGGAAAAATAAATCATGTTTCTGGTACTGTGAAAATAAGATTTTAAAACAAAAAAGGAGATGAGCATAGTACGGGATGGGAAAAGGATGAGAACACTGAGCCATGCCAGAGTTGGTTTTGAAACATTTCCAGCTGAAGCAGTCACATACTGTTGTCTTAACTTGGCAATATGTGCAGAAAATGGCTCCCACCAAGGACTAAAGGCTGGTTACGGTCTGGCACCAAGCATGCTCAAAAGGATGTCAAGGTCTGGATAATCACAGTTAATAACAGTTTATGCCAACAAGGCGCAGGGATACACCCAAATGTGCCCCACATGTCCCAGTCTGCGTAAACCACTAAACTGTGTCAGCCCTTTGGACCAGACAGCCCAAGGGCAGATGCTCATGGCCACAAGCCGTCGACCTGAAGACCGTCACGTTGCCACTTAGCCCCAGTCCATGGGGTCTTTGTGGTGCTTGCTGCCGAGTCGGTGGGACTGCCCGGTTCAGCCAACACCTTTATTGGGGACCACTATTTTTTAATATATTGTAACACTTGTAAAGCACTTTGCAACAATAAATCTTTTCATTATTTATGACATTTCCCCTGCCTCCTCTCTCAGCGTGATAATATACTTTTAAAATAAACATTATCAGTTTATACCTTCATTAAAACTCTATATATGCTCTTCTATGTCCCGAAGGCATTTGCTGGAGTCATAATTGTTACCAGTTTGTGACGTAAGAATTCAAGCCCATAAAACCTGTTCATAGACACTTTGCAGCATATGCCGTTTATTTGGGTTTCCATTAAAGGTATTATGTTGCCATACTTTGCAACCATAAAAGAGTAAATAATTTCAAAGGATTGCTTGATAGGAGACTTCTGTTTTAAATGGAGCTTGGGTATATGCGGGAAATTGCTGGCAAAAATGTACCTAATTGACCCATTGCTGTGTACGTTTTTTTTAACTCTCATTTCAGCTCTGCAGGGAGATCGCACTCCTGCAGGGTGTTTTGGTGTGGTGGAAAAGGGACTACGTGGGGTTCCCTGTATCTTTTCAGTGCTCAGCACAGTGAGCCAAGCATTCCCTATGGTTTGGTGGGTCCCTGCTCCAGGTCAACTGGAAAACCCTTGGGCGTAGGCAGCCTTCTCCTGACGGCTGCGTTGCCGAGACTGTCATCTCCAGAGGGGCCTCTGCAAACCTGCCCTCCTCTTGAAACCCAAAAGGCCTTGCACATTCCTGGCCATCTCACAAGACCAAAATAGTCATTAAAAGGCCTTGCCTTTACACCCTTCTGGTTCCCTTGTCATAGTTTTTTCCCTAGTTTCACTACCACTTGTCCCAGTTTTTGATTCTGAATGCTGTTGCTTTTGCAGTGAATGGGCGGAACGAGATGAGCAGAGATGAACGAATGAAAAATTAATATTTCAACTTTTTTTCAGAACACATTTTCATAAAATGCATTCTGAAAATTTGTCCACCATTTTACCACCCAAAACAACTAAGCCTTGCAAGATCCAATTTTGTTTCTTAACGAGTTGTATAAAAATCTTGAAGAAAGATGCAAGTTCTGTTGTATCTGTTCACTTTTAGAGATTGTCCTGTTAACACTGTTTCATTATTCAGGCTGTTTTAGTTTATTCATCATGATATCATTGTCAGAAATAAACAGAAAACAGGTAGACTCACATGTAAGCACCAAATCATGCCCCTGGTCAAAAGCAGAGCACATGATTACTATGACTTTGATGCATTTGCTATTCTTAGGCTAAAGTATTTCTGAATATTATAAAACAGCAGTTTTAGCTCAGCTTTCTGCTTCTTACCAAAGTCCCAATACTACAGGCACACAACTGAATAACTGAATGCACATGGATAATTCCACTAAATTTAATGGAATATGCAAGTCTGGAGATCAACGTGTATAAAAATGCTTGGAAATGGCGGCTTACACTTTACAGTTTACTTGGCTAACAGACTTATCTTTCAACAAGATTTAATACCTAGCATTGCTAATACTGTGACATAAAATCACATAGTTTTTTTCCCTTCCCTATTTTGGAATGAAAGTATGCATAGCAGAAACCTAAGAGAAATATGGTGCATCGCTGCCATTATTTTGCCAGATTGCAGAACTGTTCATTGCAAGCTGACATTTTCCTCATTTGCCATTGTTACAGAGTGTAACAGATTAATTTTGTGGCACTAAATCATAAGAGAAAACAAACAGCATTGAATTAGAAACCCAACATTTACTGCTGGCACCAAAACCAGCATTTCAGCAGACAATTAGCACATCTGATGTTTGTAGCTCCAGATATATTCTCATTAGAAGCTGGTTCCAAACCAGCATGCTGCTCCAGCAAAGGCAAGTTAGATACAAAGAGGACCCAATTCTGGTCCTGCTGTAACCACTGGCAAACTCCCACAGTTTTCAATAATCAACTAGATTCAGTTCAAAATGCAGACGTTCGATATACCATGAAAGAATGACTGTTTGGAATGTATTATGTAGCAGATATGCCACCAAACTGGAAATTTCACATAGGGAAAAAAAAAAAAAAAATCGCATTGTGCTTTTAACTTGGATAGGTTGGAAATGATGTAATAGAAGCATTATGATTTATAACAAATTTATGAGCTATGCAGGCAAGCCATTCTCCGGGGATATGTGTGGTAAATGGTGAATACCAGTGGCAAATAGAATTTACATCAAAGCAATCCTGCAAACCTCAAACACTTATTACTCTATTCATGACCTTTGTTAGTACACAGAAGTAGAATACAGCTTAACATAATGTTAACATTTACCTAAAATGAAACATTTCTGTTTAAATGGTTACTGAAAATGAGATGAAAACTTTACGTAAGCTACACAACATATATTTTTGACATTATACATCATTATTTGAAAGCAAGTTGCCTTTGAAGGCTGATGTAAGTTTATTGAATCAATACCCTTCAACACAAGGGGCTACTTTTCTGATAAAATATCTGCGGCGCACCTCAGAGGGCATGACGCAGAGCTACGTGTAATGTGATTGCAGGCTCAGGCAGGTTTTCGGCCCTTTTTTTGTGGGTGCTAGCCCACATAGCAGAGAGCAGCATGTAATTCACAGCAAATGGCAAACTCCGTTTGCAGAGATGTGGATTTCCGTACCGCTGGCCCCCAAACGAAGTTACTTTGTACCCCTAAATGGGGAGGAGCAGCAGTCTCAGGGCAGTTTCCAGGGCGTTTTTCCTGCTATTTTGCAGTTTTTTGTATTATCAGGCCTAGTCTATGAAGAAATACTGTGTAGTAGCAAATACGGGCAATACCAGGTGAAACTCTCTGCATCACGCCAACCCACTAGGCAGCAAGGATTTCGTACAGACGCTTGGCAAGGGAGGCGTGTGGAGGGAGAAGGAGGGCTAGAGGGGTAAAAAATCCTCCGCAGGACTGTGCAGCAGGTCGCTCTCACCTTTGGCTTGCACTGCCTCTCTCTTGAGAAGACCAGTGAAAATATTTATCACCTCACCTCCACTTGATCTTTCCAGCAGGGCTCATTTATTAAAGTTTTCTGGGCCTTGCACCAATCCAGTGTCCAGGAGACCATGGTAGCTGCCAAGCTGGAGCAGTCCCGGTCGCGGCTGTGCTCCACCAGTGGATGTCCTGATCTGGTGTTGAGCAATCAAGGACTTTTTTTTGGTGGATGATGGATGCTGCCCATCTTGCTTGCATGGGCTGGGCTTCCCCTAGAAAATTCTCTAGAAAGTCTGCTTCCTCCCCAGTTAAGTTTTCTAGATTAAGAGGTATTTCTTTTGCCAGTGGTTGACTTGTTTGTCCAAGTGTCAATGGATCCAGGATATGCTCTTTTTCTAGGTGTGATCAGGAGACCAAATTAGAAAATTAGATGTCTGTGAGAACACTGAAACACTGCAAACCCTCTAGATGTTGAATTATGTCAAAAGGAACACTGATGGTAATAAATGCCTCCCGTTGCCAGCAAGTCGAGGGTGGTAATCCTTCCCTTCAGCATTGGTGAGGCCACACCTGGAGCCCAGTGTCGAGATCTGGGCTCCCAGTACGAGAGAGACATGGACATACTGGAAAGAGTTCAACGAAGGGCCACAAAGATGGTGAAGGGGCTAGAGCATCTCTCCTGTGAGGAACGGCTGAGAGAGCTGGGACTGTTCAGCCCGGGGAGGAGAAGGCTCCGGGGGATCTTATCAAGGTGTATAACTATCTGAAGGGAGGATGTAAAGCAGACGGAGCCAGGCTCTCTTCAGTGGTGCCCAGCGACAGGACCAGAGGCCGTGGGCACAAACTGAAACACGGGAGGTTTCCTCTGAGCATCAGGAAACACTTTTTCACCGTGAGGGCGACCGAGCACTGGCACAGGTTGCCCGGGGAGGCTGTGGAGTCTCTCTCCATCCTTGGGAGATATTCAAAAGCCGTCTGGACACGGTCCTGGGCAGCCTGATCCTGGTGGCCCTGCTTGGGCAGGGGGTTGGACAAGACGACATCCAGAGGTCCCTCCCCGCCTCAACCACCTTCTGATTGTATGACAACCCTGACACTATACCTCATCTGGTGATCCCACCAGCATCTTGAGAGCCCCAGCCTCTCCTAAAGCCCTCGGGGACTCACTGAGCTTTTAAAACACTGAATCCTCTACATATCTACGTATCTTAATGTCTGTTTATCTTCGCATTTATGCATTGTATCTCTTTAAGGGTAAGAAAAGCACTTTTGGTTCTCACATTGAGAAGAGTGAAGAGGAGTTGTGTCAGGTGGTCCCAGACCTCTTACCTTTTGACAGAGGTGGATATATTTAAAAATATCATTAGATATCATATATCCATCAACATCAGTAGAACTCAACTGTTTCTCGGCAGCTGGACATGTCAAAGGATGTCTGCCTGGCTTACTGCAGCTGTTTTGTACAGAATAAAACTGTGACCTGCTATGCTTTTCATATGGAAGTGACAATAAATGGTCAGAAAATGAGATTTTTCTGAGAAAAAAAAATATCAAAATACATGTATTTCTTTTTCTGAAACTTCAGATGTTCCCCTGAAAACCATAAAAATGGAACATTGAAAACTACCTCCTCCCCTACATCTCTAAGTCACATTTTCCTAAAACCTGAAATACATTCTGCAAGAGACTTACACGCACATTTTGCAGCAGAACCTTCTTGATCAGCTTTCACAGAAGACCACGATGATTCATTTTGATGACACAGGTCAAATGAAACCAACTGTGGGAAGTTTTACTGATCCCCAAATCCTGAGGACCTGCTTCAGACTGCAGATTCCTCCTTCTTGATGGAGTTGGGTAGCAGCAAGAGTCATACAGTCAGCCAGTGTCTCCAGGAGCTGCGCGCACCACCCTAGGGCACAAGAATTGAAGGAAACTAGATCAGAGCATCGAATCTGGATCCCTCAGTCTGAAGAGCAACTGTCTGAGTGGGTTATTCCACTAAGATCGCTCCTGCCATTCTTTTAATATTCAGTCACCCAGCAGGAGACTGAATCGTTTTTAAGTCTTTATGAAAACAATGGTATATTTATCTCAGACTTAATCAACAAAGGAAAAGAAGGATGCTACAAGGGTAAGCTATTCAAACATAAGTGTAATGTTGGATGTCAAACAATAGCATATTGTAAGTAATACCAAAAAAGGTTTACTCCTATAGCAACATTTAGGGAAAACATATGATAACAATAAAAATTATTTCCACAACCTTTTCACCACTTGTTCCATGTGGGAACGATAAGTGATACTCCTGCTCTACATTTTTAAAGAAATATTCCTCACAAGTTATACATTACAAGCTTTGTGCACTGAGCCTCTATTGTGCGTGTGTTCTCCGTTATTACTTTTCTGGAACATGAATTTTATTATGAACACCAGTGTGTAAACTCCACTCGGGCTCATTTAAAGCCATTTCAAGGGGCTGTTTCTAGCCCTGAGATCTACCAGAATTAAGGGAACAGTTTGGTTTTGAGTCATCTTCCCCTAGTTGCCATTTGAGCACAAATACTCCAATTTGTTCTTTTTTAAATCAACACCGGATGAGACCATTAAATAATATACATTCGTTAAACAGATCATGGTCTTGATCTGCATCAAGGCACTGCCTAGAACATATATGTGTGTATTATTGCTCAGTTCTGTGCTCTGGCTTACATTTTTAAGCCTGCGTCAATTCACAGCAATAGCTTTGCAGCCAGAAGAAAGTGGATGAGCAATGGATTTTGTTTTATTAAAGGATTCCTCCAGCGGCAAGACACATGCCTCTATCAGTAGGCTCAACAAGCAGAAATATTACAGTGTCTTGCATTTCCATGCTTTTCAACAGAAGACCACAAAAGCTTTTGCAAACTTGGATTACGTCAGTCGTTGCTACAGCCCTTAAAAGAGGTAAAAGTGTATGATGGCTCTTGTACAGATGGCTAAACTGATGCAAAGAGAGCTCGAGGGCATGATTATATGAGCTGCAATCACACCTTTGATGGCAGCATGGACTTAAAGACTTGCTCCAGATCACACAGTCAAACTGTGGCAAAGCTTGACACGAAATCAACAGCAACTCCTTTGTTCTAGTCTGGCCTCCTTGGGCTGGGTTTCATTATGCTGCTTTCCTCATATCCCTTTCTCTTAAATACTGGACTAGATCAGACAATGAGATTTTTATGAAATGTAAAGTCTTCTTCTCAACTCCCTAAATAATTTTTAAAAGAGGGATGGTTCAGCGATCATATCTTGTGTTACTAGCCTGCCCTCACATTTCAATTAACAAGGCTGTTGTTTCTTTCTGCTTGTCCCTGTATTTCATGTTGCCAAAAATAGCTTTTAAATACGAGATTTTTGCCTACACAAAAAGGAGCGATTTCAGCAGTGCAGAAAAGCAGAAAGACAGAGAGAAGTGGTATTTTAATCCTCCACTTTTCTTTCCTCTTCATCACTCTCAGAGTTATACTCAGGTTTATTTGAAGCTGGGGAATGTAAAGGAGCCTAGACATTGTTGTTGTAACATTGCTTTCTAGCTTTCTATATTCCCTTTTTTATTTAAGATTTTGAGCTTCAAATCAAAGCCACACATTTGCAAGTGGCCAGACCTAAGTGCCCCTTAGCCTTTCCCAGTCTGAGGTAGTCTGGTGAAAGGATCTCCTTTGCACTAGGCTATTTTTACTGGTTTATTTTTAAATTCAGAGTTGATAAAGTGTCAATTTTTCTTCTACTGTAAATCAAGATACTCTGGTCTTTGGAATTAACTCCAAATTGTTGGTCTGGACATGAACTTCACAGTGAGTCCCTCCTCTATCCTGGCTGACATTTTCCCATTAATTTCTTTTTCCCTTTCATCCATTCATTGGCTGATGAGCCTATAAATACACTTCATCTGCTTTTACTTTGCTTTTTAAGCATAAACCAATACTGAACACGTTGACTTGATTATGTCCAGAGGCAAAAGCCTTGCATGTTTTTTAAGCCACAGCAATAGCTTGAAACTTGACTTTCTGCTCCTTCGGTCCGTTAGGATAATCTGTGGGTCACCTCCTCCTACACCCAGAGTAAATAGCAGAAGAAATGCCATCTTTGAAAAGCAATAAACACCATTACCACTCACAGCCAAATGGAGCAGAGGGCAGAAGAGCGAAGGAAAGCAGTAAATAGTGACCAGGTGCTCCCCTGCTCCCTGCCCCGGCGTGCTTTGCAGGCTGCAGGAGTTTCCTTCGCCCCCCCCCGGAGACCTCTGCCCTCCCCAATTTCTACTGCTATATAGCAACCAATTCTTTCTGGGAGGTGCTGTCAATTTTACCCACAGCCTGTCCATGCACTGACATTCCCTACCTAAATTAACCCTCCCTTCCTCTAACCCTAGTTTCCAGGCACCCTTCTTGAATAGAGCCACTTGGCTCCACTCACGCAGAGAGTTAAAACCCCTGCGAGCATCCTAAGAGATTTTTTTACATCTAACTCTTCTTTCTGGTGACAGGGGTTAGGTATCTCAGTGATTTTTAAAGGGTGCAGTTTGTCGGCATCTTTGACCTTTTGCCTGGGGAGACCACCACAGCCTCAGCTTGATCAGCAGTCGTCACCGTAGCCCTGCCTGCAGCTGTAGCGGCTGGAGGTGGCCCCGCGGGCGAGCTCCAGGACGGACACCGCCCGTGGCCAAGGAGCTCCTGGGGGTGGCGAAGCGTGATGCCATGGGACCAAGGTCCTCATCACTTGCAGGAGGCAGCTCCTGCTTGGGGAGTGCTCCCAAAGCTGCTCCCACCCTAGCCAGACACACACAAACCCGCCCTAGCCGGGACCCGCAACTCAAAATTGCTCAAATCGAGATTCGACGAGTTAAGAAAAAGCTAGATCCACCCGCCCGTTGGAGCCGGCCTCTGCAGGAGGGCCGCGATGAACCGCAGGGGCCAGGCTGGAGGGACGGCTCCTGACCCAGCACAGCCGCAGCCACACCAGAGCAGCGCACACAGAGATAAGCTGAATGTGGCAGGCATCGGGAACAGAACGCGTATCCTGCAGTGTATTATCGCATGCTCTTCTTTTTTCTTGCTTCCCTCCTGAAGTGTTTTTAAAAGGAGAATAATTGGGAAGTAGCTGTCCTCAAACAAGAAATGTAAAAGCTGTAGTACATTATTCATAAGAATTGCAGATAAGAATCAGACTGTAAAAAGTGGTTCACTTCTGACATTGATTAAAATTACATTTTACATTAAATTTACATACATTAAAATTACATTTTGCATTATCTTTGCTTTCCCAGATGGTTTAGCAGATTTAAATCCTTAAAAAAGTTAAGCCTCTTGCTAGCAAACATATTGCAACAAGCTTGATCAAATGATAGCTCTGATTCTTCATGCAAGTACCACAGGAAAAATAACATTTCTCCTATATCAGCAATTACAGGCAGAGAAATTGATCCGAATCCCAGAGAAATCACAGAGAGTTTACCCTTGGTTACAGGGGGCTTTGGATTAGGTCCTCATTTTGTATCAAGTCCCAGCCCTGTCCAATGTACGCATCAGAAAAGATGATTATAGCCCATCTCCAGATGGGGTTTCCCATGAAAAGCAGCAATTCAGCCTCCATGATAACAGCAATGCCACGTGCTGCTGGAATAACAGGATGCAAAACATCCTCTTGAAAGTGTGTGAGCGCTCCTTCTCTGTTGTGAGCTTGGCTCTGTGTGTTTAAGCTGCTGCTGAGAGCTTCCCTCTAACTTTCATCAAAGGGCACATTGGGTTCTAGTTCAAGGAAATAATCTAAATTGTGCCCTTTTTCAGACTAGAAAACCGTAGTTGGTTTTCCTTTGTTTAAATTTAATTACATGATCTGTTGTATTCTGGTCATGAATGGCATTAAAATAATCTACCAGTAATAAGCAAACAAATCAAAAGAGCGCAAGAAAATGAAAAATGGGGCCAAACTGCTAAACTCCAAGATGAAATGATAAACAAATCCCTTGTCCTTCCTACCAAGTTTTGCAGATTTCGACAGAAAAGGCATATGGAGATGAGGCTTTGACAGGGAGTTTGGCCCCTCTTCCCTCTGGCCTTCACGGTACTGGAAGTTTTTTCTTCCAGCTGCTTTTCAGTATCTGTAGCACAGTGGCTTCCTTAAGAGAAACTTTCCAAGGGAAGAAGTACTAGACCTGCTATTTATCTACCTTTTATTGTGTGTGAAGATAATTTTGAAAGTTCCATAGCTTCTGTGGTTCCCTCCCATTCGTGTGATCAATACAAGTTGTATCTAAATCCCGGCAAAGCGGAAGGGGCACTGATGCCCATCCCAGGTAACAACAGGCCAGATGCTTTGCAGTACCAAATTTCTATTCCCAGATTTCCCCGCACGCTCTCACCGTCACGGCTGAGCGTGGCTGCACCCCCCTCCCCCTCCTCATTTCGGTAGTTCCCTGGCGAGATGTCCCAAAAGGGACCTTCAGCTATTCCCAGGACATTGCCTTCACACAACAATTGTTTGCTACCTTCTTCCTCCTCTTCTTCCTCCTTCCTCATCCTCTCTACGCCTGCCCTCTTTTCCTGCCCCACTCCCCAACGCGCTCCTTCTTTGCCCTTTAGCTGCTCCCTTCCTAAAGAGCCTTCCCATGATGGTGACAAGGGGAGAAACCAACGTGGCATTTGCCATCCCCACCCGCGCAGACGCTGCCGGCAGATCCCATCGCACCCTGCAACCCCAGGCGAGGTGTCAGCGGGCGCAGTGCCATGGCCTGCTGGCGTGGGCATGGCTCGGAGACCTCACCAACCGGCGTGGACCCGGCTGCCGAGCCAACCCACCGGCAGTAGGGCGCGAGGTTGCCTGTTGGTAAGAAGGCCGTGTCATGGTGGTGGGTTCCTGGGTTTCCCAAAATGCATGACCTGAACGAGACTGCGCGTATGAAAGAAGCTCAGCTTCAAGTCCAGCACTCAGATGCCGACGCAGGTACGGCCACAGGGTCCGGGATGCAACAGAGCATCTCCCTGGGAGAGCTCAGCTCATGCGCTTTGAGAGCGAGCACATCTCTCCGCCCAACCCTACACTTACCACCGTGTCCTCAGGGAGACAGTTTGGCTTTAATACCCCTGTAGAGCACTTGCATGCCAATAGCGTGGCATAAACAACAGCGCTGTTCTCCAGCTGTACAACCCCAGCTCGTGAAATAGCATTAAAATCCCGTGCGGAGAGAAGGAGCGAGTGCCTTCTCCCACCGACCAGACTCCAGTTGGCCTTGGAGAGTGGGTGGATGCCAAGTCTGTGGGAAGATTAAAAACACAAAGTACCCAGTATCGATATGTTCTTGCAATATACATAGTGCAGTGGTATGTCACCCGGCCCGGCTGCTCCACGTTATTTATAACTGCCTACGTGGCTGATTCATGTCTCCTGAAAACTTATTGCCACGGCCTTGTTTTGAAAGGAATGCAGTGTCCCACTCCCCCAGCAGCTCCTGCCGGACCTCTCCTTGTCTCATTTATTAATTCATTCCCTGCCAAGAACAGCACGGTGATGTAATAACGAAATGTGCTTTGAAATCAACATGATATAAAGGACTTCTGCAAGGCTTCAGGCCGGCAAAGCACTTAAACACACGCATGACTTTAAGCGTGTGAGCAGTAGTCCCGTTGGTTTCAACAACGCTACACATGTGCTTAAGTGCTTTGCTGGATCGGGGCCCACATTTGACAGACAACTCAGGTTATGCCTTAAACAAAGAACCTCTTTGACACAGGATTTTTCGCAGAAAAACCCGGAGTTACACGTAATCCTTAGAACCGAGCGTAGAGCCGGCGCTGAGCCCACAGGAGCTGATAGCGAGACTCCCATCGGTTTCGGTGAGGTGGGGCTTTTGCTCCGAGACCTGGAGCGGGGGGCATGTTGCGGCTCCTCTGCCCTTCTGACTAAGGAGAAAAAATTACAGCATTAGTTTTTGTCAAAGAATCGCAAATAAAAACGACTGACTTTTATTGGTTGCAGGCCATGTATGTGGTAGCTCTGCAGATTTTAGCTGTGTTATTCTTGCAGGAAAGTCTAAAGAAGTGATTCTCTTGTCTACAAATACAGACCTGTCAAGGTTGAACAGTTATGTTCAATGTCATCATAAGCAAAACTGACGTTTTATTTACTCATTTGTACCACCGGAGTGTCAGCTCAGCAATGATTAAAGCTGTCAGTAGAATCAACAAACAGTGTAAAAACACCGAGCTGCCAGTCCAAGTTTCTGTTTCATTGAACATGTTAGTTTGAGTGAAGCTTTGCCTGAATGTTTTGATGGTTTTGTGGCTTATTTTCACTAATTAATTTGCTTGGCTATTATCCTCTGGAGGCAAACAACATAATTGACAAATAAAATGGCTCTCATTCAGTCAGTCAGTCAGTCCTCCAGAGGAAATCCTGTGCGACTGGATGTGAACTTCCAGCTGATCTGTAATTTTGACCAGAACCATTTTTTTATGCTGTTCAGATTTCTGTCAAGGAGTGGAAAGTCACCCGTCTAAAGAAGAGATTAATCCGGGTTTAATCCCAGGAAGATAACATGCTTGAAAGAAATGACCTGCAGTGTTTACCTGCAGAGAAAGACGTACATTGCAGAGGCTGTTGGAAGATTTGCCTCCGTCTGTTTATTAAAAAGGAAGAGGAAGGGAAAAGAGGGGAAACGGGGAAAAAACCACCCTGGCTTTTCAGACCTCTTCTCAAACCTCAAAGCTTAGCTCAGGTTGGCCTGCAAATTTTATTGCTTTGTTCACACACAAAATTTAGGGCTGGAAGCCCTTAAAAGCAAGGTTCAGAAAAATAATTTGCTCTTGCAGCCAATGAGAGAGAAGATTTTTTCCTCAATTATATGGACATAGAGGGTGATACCATGAAATCCAAGACGCGTGAAAAGACAGATATGGGGCAATTGCTCAAAATCGGTTGCCAGTGTGGTGTTCCTAGACAAAGAAATAACATTGCACTCTGGGTACTGTAATAAAATAGCTAGGACTTGCTGTGTGACTAGTTTTAAATCACTTCCATGACAGCTATTGACTTTCCTGATAGAGGAGCCCATCAATAGAACTAAAGCTACATGAGCTTTTTACAGATGAAAAGAAATGTACTCGCTGCAATACATTTCTTGAGAAATTATTCAGGCAAGCATCAAAACAATCAATAAAGCAATCCAATTTGCATGCGGGCAGGCCTGATCCTGCAGGAGAGCACCCGTGCCTGCAGACACAGCTCCATCGAGCTGCTCCGGGGAGGAAAACGGCGTGCAGGACTGCGGTGCCGCACCGCCGGCATTCGCGCTTCAGTTCCTTCACGCGCTGCCTTCTTGGCAGGACCTGCCCCTTCGTCACAACGCTTACACTGGGCCCGGTCAAAAATAGACCGTGTAAGTATGTCACTGAATGTCTGATGTTCGCAGGCTGGTTTCCACCGTGGTAGCAGATAAGATTTCTGTGGCTTCACGTGGTCATGCCGTAACTACCTTATGGCATTCAGAGCCAAAAGTTTATCTAATTCTTCTCAAAAAGTCCAGAAGCCGGGGAGAACTTCATTTCTTTTTAAGTCATCTTAATGCTTTTTACCGTATAAAATGCACTTGCAGTCATTACTTGCCATGCTTACAAAGTCTCCTGGAACAAATAAAAGGTACCTGCAACTCCTAAAACAGAAACCTCTCCTTTTACTTACAGAAATTTACATAAAATTGCCGAAGAAGGTTAAAAGTCAAAAATTATTCCAGGTTTTCCAATTATGCAACACTGTTTTAATTTTAATTTCTGTCCTGTCTCACTTATATTCTTGGACCACAGAAGTTACAGTAACATTTACAACATGTAAGTGATGTTCTTGTGTTTACAGCTGAGTATGTAAAAGACACCAACGCAGGGTCACCAAAGCTGTTTCCAAAGTAAATTTGGGTAAAGGCTAAGTACAAATTTTTTTTGTTCAAGTTTCTCTTTTCTATGCAAAGTTTCAACTCTTTTTCTGGGAGAAAAAAAAAAGTGTTCTCCATTTTGTACAGGTAACAAAGGCGATTTTTGCTGACCAGCTAAAATCTGATAACAGTCAGATAGTAATACATGTTTGTGCTGGCTATCTACATGCTAATAAAATGCCAGGGATGAGCAGCCACTGATAACACTTTATTCTCTCATTTAGGGGACACTTCTGTTTGGTTCCAGGAGCATCTCTAATTTTAACAAAAAAATGCCTTCCTAAGTCCACTTTCAAAGCATCCTGCTGCGATCTCCTGCCCTCTTCGTTCTGTTTGTGTCACGCTTTCGTGCTGCTGCAGCGCTTCGTGTGCAGCGTGCTCTGCAGGGACGTTGTTCAGCAGCAGTGAAGTCCTCAGCAGATTCCTTTAAGCCTCTAAGTCTTCCCTCTAGAAGAGATGATGAGCACGGGTCTGCGTTCCTCTCAGGAAACAACAGGACCCTATTCATATTCAACAGCCATTTTCCAGCACGTCCTTTTAATATTTGTTGTTGTTATTGTTCTCTTAAAAAAAAAAAAAGAAAAGAAAAGAAAAGAAAAGAAAAAAACCTAGAGAAATTATTTAGTCTGGCAAATGCACTAACAGGGCACGCTTGACTTTACCTTAGGTGACCACCTACTCGGTAGGTATGTAATGAAGCTGAAGTATCAGGGGGACAACATCTGGCAAAGGCTTGTGAATTACAATTTTCTTTTGCAAGTGGAAAACCATATCCTGCACCAAGTCTCAGTGGGGTTTAAATGCTGTCAGAGCATACAAGGTTTGTTTTGATCTGTTATGGAGTAACACACATAGCTTTCAGTTCACACTAATAACATCCCCGTGCCTGGGGTATACACCAATCCAGAGGCTACTAATTAAAGGTTAGAATTAACCAAACACAGTTCCTCTACAAAACATATGAAACTTATTAAAACTTAAAAGTGACGGCTGGTTCTCAATATAAGCAAAGCAAAGAATGCAAGAGTATTGTGGAGGGTTATTTAAGCACATTTTATTTCAGCATATTAAAAATTTCCTGTGTGTGCCAGTTCAGCACATAACATTTTAATGTTTCATGTGAAAACACAGCAAACTTTTAAAGAATCAATTATCGGTCCTGCATATCATAAAATAAATCCCGTTTTCAGTATTACCATAAAGCTTTTTATGTTATCGTGATCTGAAAGAGGTTTTTTTGAAAGGTCACAATTTCAAAAGCAGAGCAGCACAATAGCGTTGCGAGCTACCTTTCCTTTATCTCAGTTACCAGCCAAGCAGTTTGGGACTAACCTCACAAAAAGAGGTACTCGGACAAATGGGGTGGGGAGCTGCTATTTCAAGCTTATGGTACTGTTTCAATGAGTAAGCGCAACCAGGCACTCCTGTACTAACAGGATTTGATCTACAAGCAGAAAACCCCTTTGAAATAGGGGGAGCGACGTAACCCGCTAACTTTTACCCTCTTTGCTTCCATAAGCCAGCGCGAAGGGTATGCTATGAGTGTTATGCAATTTATGTGCCCACTAGATCCTCCTATTTACATTTTAAAAATATACGCTCATTAAGCCCTCCAATGTTATCTAGGATCTTTGAAGTAAATGCTTTTGGTGCAGATAGGCTATCTCTGTTGGCAGAGCCTCCTTTCCTCGGAGGCGAGTGTCTTCAACATGTTGCAGCCTGTACCCTCAGCCTGATAATGTCTTCACATGGAGCTTAATGAACTCATTACCCTTAATGCTGTCGTAACAAGATAGCTTGTAAATGTACTTATTTTTAATTAGGTCTATTCAGCTGTGTGAATTGAATTATATAAGACTAATTAATTAATGTAATTGAAGACCTCATAAGGATAGGGCTTCTCAAACTGGCAAAACACACTTTTGTCAAATCCTTCTGTTCCCAGGATTAATTAAGGTAGACCTGGAAATAGCAGCTTCAAAGCTGGTAGAAAAACTTAAAATCTGTTGAGGAATAATAGTTACTGCAAGGGCTTTTTCCTCAACAGTGATTTTTCTCACCACTTCACCTCAGTACAAAGAAAATAAAAGGTAAGACTATAAAATCTGCACTTGTAAGCTGTTTAAAATTGGGTTAGGGTCCTATAGCTTCTAATTAAAAGATAAGAGCTGAAATCACTGAACA
Organism: Aquila chrysaetos chrysaetos; assembly: GCF_900496995.4. Lineage (NCBI taxonomy): Eukaryota > Metazoa > Chordata > Aves > Accipitriformes > Accipitridae > Aquila > Aquila chrysaetos. The sequence continues at coordinate 16,444,395 of NC_044029.1, read as the reverse complement.
TAGATGTATGTTATTAAACTGTGCACGTGTTGGTTTACAGCCAACACAAACCTTCCTCCCACAGGCTCCTTTTTTTTTTTTTTTGGATCAAGCTGAAACATTACAAAGACAACACCACCGCACATTCGTGCAGCTCCAAGCACAACAGGGCTCTGCGCTGGGGCCTGGGCTCCCGGCCACTATGGGAAAACTACTAATCCCCAGTAACAAACGCTCTTAAACACAGTAGTGAGTGTTACACCCCTGTTACCAGAGCTGGCCCCTGAAGCCCATGGCTACGGAGCCCTGAGACAGGGAGATCTTAACCACTGTGTGAAGATAAACAGAGCTTTCTTCTAGCAATTTAGCATAATTTAGGTGGTATTGAATATTTACCCTGATGTAGGCTGTGAGATTACTAGTCTCTTTTTTACCTAAAGTTAGTTATCCTTGTTACCCTCCTTAAAAACCGGGGGGGGGGGGGGGGGGGGGCGTTAAAAAAAAAAGCCTTTTTTTGTTTGTTTGTTTGAAAACACAAACCCAATATGAATAGTTGGTGTGTGTCAGTAGGAGAGGAAAGGTGAGAGGTCCATAGCCCTGTCCCTTCCCTCTCCCTCCCACTACCAGTTCAGCACAGAGACACCTTGTCACCTGAACTGACACCATCTCATCCTTCGGATCAAGCCTCTGTCTCACCCTGGGTAATAAAATCTGTCAGACAACGGTACGGTCCATGGTCACAAGGGCTGCTGTCCAGAGGTAAACAGGGTCTGCACTGCCAGCCGATTCTCGGAGGACCCCTGATAGGTACCTGCCAGCTGGACCGCAGGCAAACTGTTGTGCGATTGAGGAGCAAGTTTAACCATTTAAAAGAAAGCGGTAACACGAAAAAGCCGTTTTGATGTGTGTGTCCTTTAGGAATAAGCAAGGTGTTGAGGTTTTCTACTTCTGGCTTTTGCAAGGACACAAGTAGTATATCTATCAGATACCTATCATCAATTAATGTTTATATGTATTATAGCTATTACCTATGACACATTGGTATCACCTATAAGTAGTGGGCTGGAAATGAGTGTAGAGCTTCGATGGAAGAATGAACATACAGTTTCCCGAGTCCATCCCACCTCTGAGACCCATGACTTCTTCAACCAGAAGACAGACACTACTTTAGGTTAGAAATTGTCAGGAGCTATCCACAGCCGCTGCAGCCCTGGGTACCACAGTGGGCAAAGGCTGGTTCCTGGGTGAGCTGCTGCAGCCTGCTCACACCTGACATGTTCTAGCACAATATCACCAAGTATTCGGCGTGGGGCTTCCCTGGGCACCATGTCATAATGGCAGCTTTCAGTGGCTTTTCTGATCAAAGAAGTGCCCCAAAATAACAAGAACACCGTATTGCAGCCTGTCAGACTTGTTTTTATGGCACGACATGAGGATGTATCCCGTCACATCCTATGGGGCTCGGTAGGAGCGTGCATGGAGATGTTTGAGGGTTCGAGGTTTCCTTTGATACCCTCCATGTGGAGGAAGCTCTTATGGCTAAATAAACTCACCGAGACTTGGATAGTTGAGAGTCTGACACAGTGACAGAGTATTCACTAGTGTTCCGTTCTCCATTAAGTTCTGCCATTTTCCCACTTATGATTTGTTATTCCTTTTCATATTTAAAACTGTCTTAGTGGGGCTTAGTATAGAATGTAAGGTTTGTTTTCTTTTCTGTCCTTAGCAAGGAAAAGACATGTTTATAGCTGTAGTACTGGTTATTATATTGCCACATACTTCAATTCAAGAAATTGATCACCCAGAGATAAACATTGTAATAGGTAATTAAACTGGAGAGCCTAGTCAAGGCCTTTCTAGTAAAGGATCAGTCATCTTTACCTGCAGTGAGTTGCAGGAGGTTGTCTCCACTCGAGCTGTCAGGCACTGAGAAATGAGTAGTGATGTGTACATTCTTTCTGCACAAAAAAAGAATATTATGCTAAAGCAACTGGCCTCTTCACCTAAAAGAAATACAATTAAAAATTGTTACGCAACAGCATTCTTAGCCACCATAACACAAAGCAAACTACAGGGGAAGGTAACGGTGCCTTGCTCCCTTTCAGTCAACACTCTCTCTCTGCCAAGTATTTCTAAATGTCGCAGGAATGTAGTTCATGTGTTTCACAGATTATGAGCTACTTTTCCCAGTGCTTTGACCACCAGACACAACAGCATCCAAATGCAACACAATGGTAATTCAAACAAGACTGCAGTTCCTATTACATTATAGGTGTAACACTGGAGTGGGAAAAAAGTAGATCTCTGACTCCTGCACCAGTCCAAAAAACGCCCTAATGATTTCTACCATACAGAAGAAAAACCAGAGGAAATAAATCAGTAAGATAAAGAGCAACACAATTAGCAGAGCTGAGCCTCAAATCCCTTTGATGGATATAGCTTATCTTCAGGATGAGCTCTGGATGCCCAGCTGAGCACACAGTCTGTAGGTTGTTTATAATTTTGATTATTTTGCAGATAAGGGTGCCAAAACCTTGTACAAATTGCATCTATAGAAAGGATGCTTCCAGCTGAAGCTGGATCTACAGCATGAGCCTTGTGATATGTCCTCCAAAAAAGCAAAGAAGGAAGGAAGCAGGCTGCAGACACAGCTTTCCTGAAGACCTGCAGCACTCTGCACCTTCGATGATTCTGGCCACAATCTTGGAAGAGCACATGCACAAAGGCTTACCTTGTTATCACAGATAGTTCCAAAGATGCTCTCTGATCGCTCCCATAATGCAGAAAATAGTCTCATCCAGGATTAGAGACACAAACTTTAAATAGTCAAATTGTACCCCACAGTCACACAACTAACTCATTATCGCAGAGAACGTTCTTTGGACAAAAATGCTTAAGACCATTAACATCATTTTCCCTGCCATATCCTTAACCTGATTGTGAACCTTCCGCTCCTAAATATGAATTTCTTGCCTTTCTGTTTTCTGTGAATGGTGCTTCCAACCACACCTTGAACTGCAAATATGTAAAACTGTTTTTGTGAGAAAGCGCTTACCCAAATGTCTCTGGATTTAATGTAAGCTTGCCTGCTTAACCTCTCGGAGGTCAAGATGTTTTGTAATAACTAGATTTCACCACGAAGAGGTCAGGTGATATGGTGAGGACCTCAGGATAAAATCTGGAGGAAGTTTGTGTAATGCCCGAGGGACTGGGAGAAAGAGTAGAAAGAAGAGCCCGGGCATTTCTAGGATGAATTCTTAATTTGGCAGCGAGACTCATGTGAGTCTGTGTTTGAAACAGCATTATAATGGCAGCTACCAGGAAGCACTGGAAAATATCCCAACGTTTAAAGAAAGTGAAACGAAAATTATGAAACGGAAAGCTCTCATTTTTCACAGGAAATAGTGACCATTTCAGTCCACCTGAATTGCAGAAGCAACTGATACTGTGCAGGAGATGTACCTGCTGACACGCAGGGCTCAGGGACCAGCCCTGGCTTACCCTGACCTGCGTCACGCACTCCAAACCCGCTCACTGCCGGGGCATACCAGAGCAACGCCACCGAAGCCCTCAAGGGCTGCGCGGATTTACTCCAAATGGGTCGCTGCCCCTAGCTCTTCTTCTGTAACTTTTATTTTTGTTCGTGTCCTCTTCTGGCTGCATTTAACGGATGTTAGGAAGGTCTTTTCCAGCTGATTGTATTCTTCTTGAGAGGTACAACACTGACCATATGCAGCAGAGCCGACGGCACATTCCACCTGTGGTTACAAACCACGGACGAAGGCGTGAAATTAATGTCCGTTCGAAATCAGCACCTACCCCTCCAGGGTGGCCCAGAGTTCATCCCTGGCCGGGATCTTGGCACACCTCACCACTCCGCCATGGAGATAGGGACCTGCTCCCAGGAAGAGTCTTCCTGAAGGGTCCGAGGTGGTGCCGAGCACGCTGTGCAGGGATCTCCTCACCGAGGCTGTCTCGCAAGGAGAAGAACAGGCGTCCCGGTGTCTCCTTTCCCAAAGGACCTTTTGTGCTTGGTGTCCTCAGGCCAGTGCCGGGCTCGGCCGAGTGCATGTGGTGCAGCGGGAATGGTGGAAGAAAGAGGGTGCGTCCCAGGCCCTGCTTCCCATGTTGGTTTTGTCTTTATCTACAGATTGAAATAAATTTTTAAAGAGGCCTGAAAGCAGGGACCAGACCAACAGGTCCCCCCGCTTCCAGTCAAGACCCTTCACTGTAAGATTAGAGAAACAGGCTTTCTTTAGAAGGATCTTCTTCCATGTCCACGAGGTTTGCGTATCTCTGTGCAGCTTCAGCAAGTTGCTTTGCTCTAGAATAGCCTGAACCTGGTGGCCAAAGTACTCATCTGGCTACAGAAGCTGAAGTTTCAAGGCCCTTGAACCAAGGAGCACCTGGCGCACACAGCTCCCTCCTTCCTGGGCAAGCCACCGAGCCACTCTGCCAATGGGGACAAACAGCACCAGTGTTTCCAGAGAAACCCACGATGATTACAGTGCTTATGCCTAAAAATGGCTTTCATCTGCTGAATCTCACTTTTGCAGATGTGCCATTTCCCAAGTCCGTGGTGCACAGGTTCCTCGCTGCAGCTCTGGCCTGGGGACCTTCCTCGGTCCCCTGCCTCGTGTGACCACCGCGGGGTCCACCGCAGGGTCCACCGCAGGGTCCCCAGGGCTTCCCCTCCACCACGACACTGACTTTTCAGCACGACGCTGAACTGGCAGCATCTCCGGCCACGCGCCGGAGTTCCCAAACCGGGACCATGCCAGAGAAAATTGGGATCTTGGGTGTTCAGTGGAGCTGGGGAGGAGGGAGAAGGACTTCTTAGCTTGCTGTCACAGATGGAATCCGCACTTCGGGTCCCAGACTCATCCCTTCTGGCTTGAGGTGATTAACCGAGGTGCCTAAATTAGGAGCCTGGTCACTTCAGGGTGCCTTGGCAGCCCCTGCAGAGGAAGCGGGAGAAGGCGAGCAGGGGCTCGCGGGTGCTGCTCTCCTCCTGCCGACTGCTGAGGGAGCCACAGGGCTCTGCCTCCGATTTTGGGAGCTGCCACAGCCCCATTTAGGGAGAAGGAGCGTGGCTCTTGGTGCTGGAAACCCCTCTGAGCCTGGCATCGCTGCTCCCAGCCTCCCCCAGCACTTCAGTCCCACAGGCCCTTACCACAGAAATAACCTTTCTTTCTTCAAAAGAGACCCTTCCTGGCATAGCAGATGTCCCAATGTAAGAAAAGAAGTTGGTCAAATCGAATTCCAGCGAGCAAGGGTCTTAACTCTTTTGGGGGAAAATGGGACAGCGTTCTCGCCAACAGAAAGGTGCACAAATGGGCTTTTCTGCAACACTCTGCTTCTCTGCAAAAACCCCCAAACTTCCATAACCCAAAACATTCAGATAATTATTCAGGGTTTCCACCGAGGCCCTACAGGGTGGCGGCCCACCACAATTTCATTTTTTTACCCCTACACATTTCCTTCCTGGGAAGCCTCCACCCACCATTAACTTCATCTAAGATAATGCCAAAAGAAACAAAGTTGTCTTTTTTTTTATATATAAAACATTCAAGCGTCTACCACAGAAACCACCTGATGGCTCAATTTTCACTCTTCCTTAAAAATCCTGTGGATAACTCATGGTAAATACAAAGGCAAAAAAATACTGATTGCTACATACGGCGGATGCAGAACCTGCAGCTTTGCCTTAAACTGGCTGGTTTCTGTCACTACTATTTTATAAAGAAAACATCTCAGCACAGAGTAAACAGTTTAAAACAAGGGAGTTTTTGAGGGTGATAGAAATGCTGAGTGGAGGATGAGCCAACTTCATATTCTCTACCAGCTACTGAAAATAAGAGGAGCTTTCTCAGCTCCGGCTTTGTGCGGGAAACGGGTGTAGGTGTCAAATCGAGGGAGGGGAAGTAGTGTAATAGCAGGGAGTGTATTAGTAATATGTACTTAGAAATCATAATAAGGCTGAATCACAAGTTACTCAGCACTTTCCCCATTTATAATCTTGAAAGCTTGTTATGACTAATGCAATAGGCACTGATCTGGCTCAGCATATAACTCTTTAAACAAACACAGACACTGCAGGGCCAAATCACCGCGTGCCAGGGCTTGCACCACCTAATTTGAGATGCCTGTTATGGATACGGGAGTCCAGACCTTGTCCCTGGGTGCTGAGCTCCAGCACGTGGGGGGAGTTAGCGGCCTTTGGAGATGCTCCAGAAAAACCCACACTGAGAAGAAAGAGGGTTTAAGAGGTGCATGCCACGGCTCCCTCTCCTCTGAGCTCGGAGGCTAACCTCTCTCCTTCAAAAGCAGAGCAAGCCTGCTTTTTTATGCCCTTAATAGCCAGCTGGCAGGGGCAGCTATGTTTCTTTATACAGTAATGCAGTGGCAGGAGTGCTCATCCAGCATGGGGGAGACCCACATTAGATTTCCCCTCTGCCTGCAGCCACCCAGGCTCCTGCCCCGCTGTGGATGGAGAAGCCATTAGGTAAGATGTATAAAAAGCTGCTGGAGGAGATGCCTGGATTCCTCCATCCTGAGGAGCACAAAGATGTACCAGGTCCTTCTTCCTGGCCAAGTGATTTCTACTTTTGTTACACAGCACGGGTTGCCCCAGCAAGGGCAGAGCACGTGGAAAACTGATCAGGGGATTAGCCCTGCACGGGGTAACCGCAGGAGAGCCAGCACGGGGCAGCACATCGCTCTCCCCATCCTGCTGCCGTTGGGCATTGAAAGAGCTGTTGCTGGGCTAGTGAGCGCCCTGTTTTGTTAGGCACAATATGACGAGGAGAAATACCTCCTCCACAGGTCCCAGTAGACCTTCGGTCCCAGGCAGACGCCCGCGTGCCCGGGCGTCTCAGAGGAGGAGCCGAGCTACCCCTACCTGGGATTTGGAGATGGAAAACAGGAGTGCTTCCAGAGTTTCATCCCCTGCAGCATTGGGCAGTGGAGGAGTGGCAGATTCGAAGCTCTCAGCTGTGGAACAGCTTCCCAAATTCTTTCTGATGCCTGTTGGAAGTGCGCAGGCTCCTCATGAGCCTGAGCTTCAATGATTTACTGCTGCTTACCTTTCTGTTCAGGAAGAGCAAACTGTTGTGGACAGCTGAGGCTCAAACCTGCTTCTGTTTCGAACTGCAAAGCTGTTCCCACTGTTACACACACACAATTTTTTTAAATTCAAGGAAAGGAAATACACTACCATTAAAAATATAGAAAGTATATTTGATTGCTTTCAGTTGATGCACTTTCTGGAGAAAGGGATTAGTGCTGTACTCTAAACATACTCTTCTCACAGAAAAAAAAGTAGGAATTCTTGTGTTTTGCCACACACACATTTAGCGTCTCAGCAGACAAAATCTGAATCTCTTCCCACCTCATTCATTGCTGATACTTCAAACACAGTCTGTATTAGCAGAGCCACTGGCTCTGAAGGTAAGTCCATAAGTAACCATTTGTAGTACATGACTTCAAAGAGGAAGGAAAGGTGCTAAAATTAATTCAGTTGTCTAGGAATTTGCATTGTCTCCATCCCTGTAACACCTGAGCACCTCACCATCAGAAATGTTTTTATTCTCACAACATCCTCGTGTGGTGGGGAAGTGCTATGATCCTCTTTTCTTAACCCAGTTTCCTTAGGAAACTGGGTTTATGCAACCACACTCTCCATCTGCCGTCAGTCTCCTCGCAAACAACTTTTGGCCGATTTCAACCAGATTTAACGTCGTAACCCGTGCCCAGCTGGTCAGAGTCCCCGGCCCCGCTGAGGTGGGTGAGGACCACGGCCCCTCCGCCCCGGGCGCAGGCTGTCCCGCTCAGAGCTGTGGGGACAGCTTGGGCAGCAGCTGCCTACGAATCCTGTTTCCTTCCGTAGAAAGTACCCGGGACGTGTTGGGAAGGGGTCCCCTCCGCAAGGCTGTTCCCCGCTCTCACCGGGAAGGCAGCCGGGATAAGAGGGTACGTCCTCTCCGCCCGCACGGCGGTCGGCGCGGGCTTGCATCGGTGTCCGTACCTTCCTGCCCGGTTTTACTAAAGCAAAGCACCCGAGCGTGGCGTTGCGTCCGTATAATGTCAACGCAAAAGGGGTTTGGTGTCAGACCTGGACCTACCGCAGGGCGTACCTGTATCCCAAATAGCACGCGCCCTGGCAGGGAAGATATTTGTAGCAGAATCAGGAGCTGAGCCCACTCTTCAGCTTTTCAGATCAGTGCCGTAACTGCAAGCCAGTCCCGTTTCTACCTTTATGCACTGGAAATCAAATAAAAAATCAACAACAGAGAGATTTTTCTGTGGGGACATCTTTTGTGTTTTGCTAGTTGTGGATGATATTTAGGTACGGTTGCGTACTTGGTATGTCCAAAAAGAACAGACCACCTGCATAGGCTATTAAAAAAAAAAAAAAGTCAGACCTTCAAAATGTGCTTTGTTCAGCCCCCATAATTTGCACACTCACAAGGGCAGCCTCTCCACTACCTCTTCCTAATCCTCACAAGTAAAACGGCAGAAAGTATACATGCATACAACTATGTGATGGATATTTCTTATGCCTATTGTATGTTAGAACTCTTCCCATGAAAATGAACAATCACCACAGTATATGTACATTGAGCAAGTGAGTGAAAGTATTTTGCTTTTTGTCTTTGCAAATGGAGTAAACAAAGTTCAGCAATCTGTGAAAAATTATTATTGAAAATTGGAAAAAATTATAATTCTATAATATAATATCCTTATAGTTCTTAACAAGGCTGAAGTTTTCCATTATCTGCTCTGAAAAAGATAAGAAAAGCATAACATCCTTAATGGATTAGAAAGGGTCTTTGGTATTTGTCTGCCTGACTGATGAAGGTTAAGTATTTTTAAAAAGTGTGCTATTCTGACATCAGTCTGACCACACTACACCTCTGAACTGTACTTAAAAATAAATCCTTTCTTCTTTAGTTATTCCTTCATGATAATGTGACTAATGTGAACTACAAAAGTATTCTTCATGTTCCAGGCTGGATATGAATGGTAAAAATGAAGGGATTATATTTCAACCTTTGTTAATGGGCCTGTCCTTTTTTTAATCCTACCTAAAATGCAACCAAAATAGACACAACGGATCCACACGGCACTGAAAAACTTGCTTTGTTGCAGTGAATAAGTCTTGCTTAAAGCACATCAGCTCCTCTGCTGCCCTGGTCAACATAAAATATACCCTAGCATATAGGTGTTAAAAAAAAGATCGTTCTGAATCCTCATGAAGCTCCATCTTCATGGTGTGGCTATGCATTTTCTGCTAAAGATCATCTGAAGATTAGGTCCCCTCTTTTCTTACTTGAATCCCAACTTACCCCGATAGAAGTGAGAGGAGAGCTGGACCCTTTGAAGAAGGAAATTATAGGGCCATAAACTGGGAGAAGACTTAACTGTCTGTCTAATTTGTATGTACATGGGAAGACACATAATTTCTAAAATCGCTAAGCATTTGCTTAAAAGAAGTGAGTGCTTAAACAGTTTGTGTTTATGGAAAAAAGAACTTCTTACATTTACCTATATCACACACTGTAATTTTCATCTGGTTTAAAGCAATTCACTCATACTTACTTAGAAACTAATTCTCTTTTATTTGGGCGTCTCAGAGAAAGCATCAATTTTTTATTTTATTTTGTATTTTGTTAAGAGCTAAAACATATTTAAATAGTCAAGAAAGGAAGTGGAGTCTGAACTTGTTAGAACATATTTCCACTTAATACAAACAAATAATACTTTAAAATATTCCATTTGTTTTCCAGTTGGAACTGACCCATTCTATATTATGTGATGATTCGGTTATAACTCAACAAAACATACAGACAAACTCAGATTTTATTTTGAAATAGAACGGTCTCTACAACATGGTACTTTTAATGGCTTGCTTATAACTTTTTTCCTTCCCTTTCTTTTGCAAATCACTTGAAGTTTCTTAAAATATCTATTTAAAAGCTTCCCTGCACAAAAAGAAAGAGCCCGAAAAGGTTGGATATATCTTTAACATCAGGAAATGCTATGTAGTAAGAACATAATAAGTAATAAAATCAGTGTTGATAGAAAAATAAATATAGCACTTTTGCCTGGGTTAAATGTCAGATGTAAGGAAGTGCTGAACATCCTTACTTCCTACAGAACCACTCATCCTTCCTCTACTGAGGCTGTTTCCAAAAAGGCTGTTATTAAGTCTGGGAAAGGATGTGGCAGCAAAAGATGGTAAAACACTTGAACACATGTGTGTTGTAGACCTTTCTACTATGAGCAACATTTAATTCACAAAGAGAGCAAAGACAATGTCCAATGAAGAAAAGTAACCCACCAGTTTCCATAATTGTAGCGGGTCTTAGGTAATGCTCTATGCAGTGTTTGATTTAAAATGTTAAAATATTAAAAGAAGTTTTCTATAGCATAGTGTTCCTATCAAAGTGAAATGACTCATAAGAATGCTAAATTCAAACCAGATGGGCATACACACTCACTGAAAAAAATCAGATATTTAGAGGTCAGCATGGGTCTTCATAAAAATGAAGACCTTGTCTGAGTTACTGAAAAATGAACTTCAGTGATAAAACAGAAAACAAGAGAAAGTATTAGTGATTTTATTTTAATTATACAAGCCACTGTCAATTAGGAGAACTAACATTTACAAAACTTTATATTGCCATTTTAATTTGAAAAAGATGGCTGTGGCAGTCCTTAGACTTCAGACAAACAGCAGCGTGGTGTCTCCCGCGCTGGGAGGGAGCGAGGGATGCGGGAGTTCAGAAATGCCACCCTAATATTCTGCAACAATCCCTACGCTTCCCACCGAGGAGTAACCCTGATTACGGATTTGTATGGGACAGAAATCTTCCGCCCCAGCTCAGCGGCGTGATGCCAGCCTTCGCTTCCCTTTGAACCAGACCACAGAGGGGGGGAAAACTCTCATTCCTGCTATCATACCAAAAAAGTTCATACCACCCAACGTTGCCGCTGCTCTGTTGTTAAACGTGCATGTTGTTTTGTTTTCCTTTCCTCGTTTCATCCATTGCGCTCTACCATTTACAGATTGTCTGGAGTGTGTACTTATTTTAAACTTTTATACCCTACCAGAAGAAAAATATGTGGGCTCAAAATTAATATTGTTTTTGACTTATGGTGAAATTCCAGTAATGTTTAACTTGGATCTCTAGACCTGCACATTTTACAGAGAGCAGAAAGGAATACTTTTCGAGCCGAAATGTGTAATGGGAGTTCCCTACTGTTTTGTTGCTGGGATCTTGGACAACAAGAAAAATGATGAGCATATAACTTATTCCTTTTAAAACTTACAGGCTAACTAAGTGGAGAAAATAAGGGTTCTACCCATGCCATAAGCTATAAAGGCACATGTTTGTATCCCTGTTCCCTGATTAATTTGTTAACCGCTACCATTCAACCTCCTAATAAAAAATGATTGTTCAATGTATATTACTGTCAACGATTTTACATTCCAAACCATAATCTCTCGGGGCACAAGTCAGCAAAAGATATGTTGGCTTCCATCGTGCAGAAGCCCACACAATGCTGTGGAAACTGATTTTTCTGGGCTTCTGGGGCCTCCCGCGAAAGGGCTGTAATTTTATTTTGCAGAAAAAAATGCCTGTACTTTTGGTCTATGTGTTACTGCCATTAGCAGCATTCTAAGACTAACGGTAAGGGGTGAAACTTGGCCCAGCAGCATCGCTCAGAGCTTTGCCGGTGGGGTCAGAGAAGCGAGCGTTGTCTGCAACGTGCGGGGTGATGCTTTGCAGGGCAAGCTCCAGAGCTGTCATCACGGTATCCTGAAGGCTGCATAACGCGAATATTATGCATCTTCCCTTTGGTGGCTCTTTATGATTGATCCTTTGTTTTGCTGTAACTAAAAACACTGCTTGGAGATCAGACCCCTTTACCAGGCATTGCTGCACACATCTAATTAGGGAGCTCGCCTTTGAAATGCTTTGGGTCCTAGCAGATCTCTCCAGACCATACACATGACAGTCATGAGTGGGATACTTGCAGCGCTCATTCTTAAAAAATGTTTTAAAATGTTTCACTTCCTAAGACATTGAATACTGTTTGCATTCTCTCACTACAAAATTAAGGGAGACAGTCCTCATCCACCAACACACACCACTGCTATTACCCATTTATTTCCTAAGGCTTGCTTCATCCTCATGCTGCTTAGAGTTGAACACTATTAGCCATTTCCTATTAATACTATTACTATGGTTTAGAACAATTATTGTCAAATGCCTTGCCAGCCTCCAGTCCAAAATGTCCTCTTCATGCCCCTCAGGTCCAAACCACTAAAACCTCTCCCTGCCAAAGGGTATAAACTGTCAAAAAGACAACAAAAAAATTCCCCAACTCTGAGCAGCCGCGGTGCCAAACAAAACTGTAGGACTCTTGGCACTTCCAAAAAATCGAGCAGCGTGCGTTCATATCACTGTACCCCGTTGCTGACACTTGGTCTAACACGAGGAGTCCACACACATACATAAAAACTACACATGTATGCATATGCATACACACATAACGCACCCTTCTGTAATGAGCACTGCTCCTTCAGCATCCTCATGGATAGGCCTAAATATTTCAGCGAAGGCTGGGAGAAAAACATGATGGTCAGTGCCCTAACATTTCTGCTTTCCTGAAACGGCCCAGAGCTTTTGTTAAAAATCACAGGATAACCCAGGGCGGGCATCGACGAAAGTCTCTACACTCCAAAGCTCAGGTGCCTGAAGCCACATGTGATGGTTTGCAAAACCTGGACTTGCCTCTCTCTGAAGGACGCGGAGGCAGGAGTGCAAGCGCAAGGAAGTAGCCGGGTGGGCACGGAAGGGACAAGGACCCGGTGTAAGGGCCAGGAGGAAAAGGCCGCAGCAGTGACGGCTGGGGGAGAAACGCTGAGAACTTCTGGCCAAAGGCAGAACCACGCTCGAGGTGAACCTCGAGGTGAGCCTGCTCGCCAGGGGTGACGGGCAGCTCGCGCAGCACGGTGAGAAGTTTTCAGGGCACACAGTGACCAACAGCCATGGGAAACTCCGCTGCGTCGTGAAATCCCAAACCAGCCACAGGAAAACGCTGGAAAAGTGCTCCCTGGTCACCAGGGACTCTTTCCTCCATTTCTGACAGGGCAGCTCCCTGGAGGGCTTTCAGACAAGCGCTGTGAGCTGGAAAGTTAAGGAACATTTTGTACGATTTGGCATACCTGGGCATTGCCAAGGGTATAACGTAATTGTCGTCCCGGATGAGAATCGGAGCACACAAGGCATCTTCTCTGAGGCACCCTGAAAGCCACTGGAGTCAATCAAAGCAAAGCTGACCATAATGACGTTCAAAAGCCTGAGGATGAGGGAAGAGCGTGACAGAGAAGGGGTGTCGAAGCTGGCCCACCACAGCACGCCCTGGCAGGAGAGGCCACGCGCAGGCTCTGACGGGCCAGAAAACCAAGGCACAGCTTCCAAGGAGGTAGACTGTGGTGTCCTCAAAACTGTGGGCAGGTGATGGGAGCAGTTAGAAAGTCGCCAGACTCAGCAGTCAGATACAGCAAAGGAGTACGGAGACGGCTGCGCGCCGGGGGGGGCTGCCGGGGTGCGGCGGGTGAGGGACTCGTCCTTTCTGCTCCCTGAAATGACACAACAAAACAAACGCTGACAAAAGAAAGATGTAACAGCCTGGCAGAAAAAGGAAGGTTGCGGGAGGGAGGAGACGTCAGGAAATCAGTTTGTTTGCAGAAGACTAGCAGGTCAGCTGTGCTGGCAGCATCTTCATAAATATTTCTCTTAATGCTGAAGCAGTTTAGTTTTATAAGCATGGGATCCTCTCATGTGGTTACTGAGCATGAATCAAAGACGTTGTGGCTCAGCACTGCCCTATTTTTTATTGTGCTTTCTTGAACATCCTGGGGTTGCACAGCCCCAGCAAACACAGCGGGGCTGGAGGCTGGGACCGGTCCCCTCCGCTCGCCCCCGGCGAAGGCGACTCAAGGGTGGGCAGCCCTGGGTCGCAGGAGTCCCCCAGAAAGGGGGATTTGAGGAGGAGCGCGAGGCCCGGCCACCGAGGGGAGGGGGCTGGGGGGGGGAAAGGGGAAGGAAAAGGTGCTGGGGGGGGGGGAAACGGGCAGGAAAAGGTGCTGGGGGGGGGAAACGGGCAGGAAAATGTGCTGGGGGGCCGCAGAGCCCCGCTGAGCCGCGGCAGCTGGGGCTCAGCACGGGGAGCGGCCGCTGTCCCACCCCTGTCCCCCTGCCCACCCGGCCCGCCGTAGAGGCACAGCCCTCCGGCCTCGCACCGCTTGTCCTCCCGGTTCTCCTCACCGTCGTCCTCACGTTCCCAAACCTCGGGAGCAGCACTGCAAAAGGGAAGGTAGGCAGAGCCGAAAGCTCGGCGAGGGCAGAGCATCCCCAAAGGACAGCGGGGACAAAGCCTGAGCGAAGAGCGTCGGCTCTGGGACAAGAAGAAAAGAGAGAACATCTGCTCCGTCTGAAATGGAAGGCAAAATAATGAAAGCGGACCATTCATTTTTCTTATGTATCTGGCTGGTTTCACTTTCTAGTTTTCCTGCCACAATTTTTGAGCTACGACTAATTGGAATTTTCCAATCCAAACAAAACAAGCAAACCAAACAAAACAGTCCTTTGGGATTACTGCGACGGGCGAGCGGGAGAGGCAGGCTTGTGAGAAGGAAAGAGCAAGACTGCAAGTGCAACAGCCTTATCTGCTCTTTTGTTAGATGATTTTAAAATATCTGTGACCCTTTTTTTCTTCTTCTTTCTTTTTTGGGGTGGCAAATGAGACAACAAACCTGTTTTGAGCAGGGGCCGTACCTAAGCTTATTTCTCAGTTCTGGTTGATAAAATGCACTAAACAACTGTGGTTCCCCAATTGCTCCAACCAGTGTGCCAGAGCCCTCACCTGCCTCAGGACGTGGCTGGGGAGACATCAGGTTCTCTCTGGAAAGCTCCAGGAGATACAGCCTCCTTCGCGGTGAAACCCCAGCCCTGCTGAAGCCGGTAGCAGGACTCCACTGGATGTCGATCAGCCCAAGGTTTCACCCCACCAGTCGACTACTAACACATTTTGTAAAAACAGACTTAGATAAGGTTCAATAAATGTCTTTGGATGATTTCAGATTGCTTTTTCTCTGTTTTAGGAAAGCAATTTGCTTTCTGAAAAATGCCTGCACAAGTTTCACACCTTTTTGTGTGTGCGTGTGCATCATCTGTTGTTATTTATAGACTCTACAGACAGAGAAGACTCATTAGGTCACCCAGCACTCCCTTCCAGCCCAGCACTGTTCTCCAGCAAACATTTATTATGGTCTTGTTTAGACTAGTTTCACATGTTTCAAACAACAAGGTTTCTGCCACTTCCCCAGGGAGAGCAGTCAGCAAGTTCATACCGCTGACCCACAGGAATCACAGAATGGTTTGGGTTGGAAGGGACCTTAAAGATCATCTCGTTCCCACCCCCCTGCCGTGGGCAGGGACACCTTCCACTAGACCAGGTTGCTCAAAGCCCCATCCAGCCTGGCCTTGAGCACAGCCAGGGATGCAACTTCTCTGGGCAACCTGTTCCAGTGCCTCACCACCCTCACAGTAAAGAATTTTTTCCTAGTATCTGATCTAAATCTACGCTCTTTCAGTTTAAAGCTATTACCCCTCGTCCTATCACTAGATGCCCTTGTACAAAGTCCCTCCCCATCTTTCTTGCAGGCCCCCTTTAGGTACTGGCAGGCTGCTCTATGGTCTCCCTGGAGCCTTCTCTTCTCCAGGCTGAACAACCCCAACTCTCTCAGCCTGTCCTCATAGGAGAGGTGCTCCAGCATCCAGATCATCTTCGTGTCCCTCCTCTGGACCCGCTCCAGCAGGTCCATGTCCTTCTTATGCTGGGGGCCACAGAGCTGAACCCAGTACTGCAGGTGGGGTGTCACAAGAGTGGAGTACAGGGGCAGAATCACCACCCCCGACCTGCTGGTCACGCTTCTAGGAAGGCTTCTCCTCATTTTCTTCAGCCTATACCTTCCCCCTTCATAGGTTTCTTTCCATTTTACACTCTAATACCTATTTATTGTGAGGTTTTTCCCTAGGTTTTGCTCCCTTGCTCCACGGTGCACAGAGCTTTTAAGACCATGTATGCTGCCAGTGTGGCCCCTAAACCACCCCCTATGTACCCCCCCCCAACATTAATGAGCACCCCTTCCCCCCAGCTGTCCCCGTTCTCTCTCTTCTCCAAGCAGTTCTCCAGTTTGTACAATACTTTCTGTTAATCGCTAGCCCGGAGTACAAGAGCAATATTGCAGGTGTGATTGATCGTACAAGGGAAGAATTACTTCCTCCGCTCATCTGTATGCTGCCTCTTGAAACACAAACCCAAACTGCAAAGGGAGCTTTGCTGGCAGAAGGCACAAGAGATCCACATCTCATTTACTGCCAGCTACCTCTACAAAGTGTCTCTTGATGGTCCTGTTTTCTGTACTTCCACAGCCAACTGAGTGCACTTCGGAGTATTTCTGTCCCATAGAGTTACTTGGGTTTTTCCAACTCACTGCAGCTTATAACTTTTACATTTTAAAAATGAAAAGCAAGTTGCCTTGTAATTGTTTTCTCTATTCTCTGTAACAAACAGTGAACTGGGAAGCAAATGAGCCTTATATAGATAAAATACAAGGTATGAGTATAATATATATAATGGCAGGCCCAACAGGGTAACTTCCTCTTTGGAGGAATATTTGGGGTTTGCCAACAGTAAACAAAGCAGGAAGATTCTATTCATAAAGCCATTCCAAGTGTCAGATTATAGAAGTTAACCTTCTTCATTTATGTTACGGAAGGTAGTGTCTGCTGTTCTGAGAAAATTAAGTAGAAGTAGGAGTGTCAAGAGTGTAAAGCATTTCTCCATCAAATTAAAATTTGACAGTTACAGACTCAGTGCTGAATAACACCTCAGTTCTCATGAAACACGTTGCACATGTGCTCACAAGAAAAACATACAGAAGAAAAACATAAAGAAATAGTTTTCTTTGTCCGTTTCACAATAAAGTGTGCAGAGCTCCGCAGTTCTCTAGTACTATTTGTAAAGGAAAGTAACACAAAGCCAAAGCCAGCAAATTGAAAATACAGGGAAATCAAGACAAAAGCTAGCCCAATAACCACAAATGGAAGGGATCATCTTGTCAATTGAGAAGAAACATGAGGAATATGAATACCAGTTTTTTCCCTAAACCCTGAATGCTGATGGCTACATCGTGCTTTAATTTTCTACCCCTACACATGCCCTGCTCTGCAAACTTCCCACATACTTTCACTTAATTTCAAAGTGGAGTCCCTCTCTGAAATGACACTGTAAACATTTCATTGTGGGGTCCCATGTTTGACGTCTGTCAGTGATTTTCAAATCAAAACTGCTCAGTTAACAAGTAAAAACCAGATTTCTTTTTGTTTATTTCTCAGCGTTGTAGTCTGCAGTATGAAAAGCAAACTCGGTGCTTTCCAATTCACGTATTACCCACAATAAAGACCGGCGTTCGGGGGGGAACCCACTGATGGAGGAAGAGCTGGATTAGGATCTGGCTGGTTTGCCCTCCTGCTGCGGAGTCGCCGTGGCCCAGAAGGGTAAAACCGTGCCGGGCAGCACGGCCTCCCTGCCGCGAACCTCCGGCAGTCGCTTGCAGTCCCTTTCCATGAGGTTATCATCTCTGGAGCTCTGCTGGCAAAGTGGTGGTTTCAGCACTCGCTAATCCACTTTCATGCAAAATCTACCAGGTTAGCTTAGATGGTTTAAATTGAATTAGCCCTGCTGCTGTTGCCTAAAGTAGATTAGGAGATGCTTATATCATTTCTCCAGCCAGAAGGAGCTAGCAGGGAACAGTCAGAGGAGGGAAGCCTTTTTGGCAGGCACGGAGAGACCTAGAAATCACCACCCTGCAGCCTTAGCCTCTGGCATGCCAGAATGCAGCACCCACCCGGGTGACCCATCGCCACTTGCCTCCTTATCTGTGTAATATCACTGTCCTCCACCTCACCATTTCCAGAGCTCCAGTGAATATTCCAGACTTCGGCGACCAGAACAGATTTGGAGAAGGATCAGGATACCAAATCCTGGAGAAAGAAGGACATGTGGACTGTGGTCATCTAGTTAACAGAGCTACGATGCTGCAGAAGACCCATTGCTCAAATTAGTGATGTTTTCCATCATAACAATACCACTCCCCAGGCTGCCCAGCTCCCAGCTAATTGCCATCCTGACTTCTCTCCAAGGCAAACAATTATTCCGGGTGGAGAGAGGAAAGGGAGAAGAGGAATCACAGTGTGGAGAAAAAGGGAGGTACGGGTACAGTGTGCTGGTTTTGGCTGGGACAGAGTTAATTTTCTTCACAGTAGCTGGTATGGGGCTATGTTTTGGATTTGTGCTGGAAACAGTGTTGGTAATTCAGGCATGTTTTAGTTACTGCTGAGCAGTGCTTGCACAGAGCCAAGGGCTTTTCTGCTTCTCACCCCACCAGCGTGCAGGCTGGGGGGGGCACAAGGATTTGGGAGGGGACACAGCCGGGACAGCTGACCCCAACTGACCCGAGGGATATTCCAGACCATAGGACGTCATGCTCAGCACATAAAGCTGGGGGAAGAAGGAGGAAGGGGGGACATTCAGAGCGATGGCGTTTGTCTTCCCAAGTCACTGTCAGACGTGATGGAGCCCTGCTGTCCTGGAGATGGCTGAACACCTGCCTGCCCATGGGAAGTGGGGAATGAATTCCTCGGTTTGCTTTGCTTGCGCACACGGCTTTTGCTTTACCTATTAAACTGTCTTTAGCTCAACCCATGAGTTTTCTCACTTTTAACCTTCCGATTCTCTCCCCCATCCCACCAGCAGGGAGCAAGCGGGCGGCTGGGTGGGGGTTGGCTGCCGGCTGGGGTTAAACCACGACATACGGAAAGAAGGGGCTCAGAAAGCCCTTCTGTGAAGGCATCATACTGAATTTTTGCTAACGGTGTTTGCAAGGCAGAAAGACTCGCGTTAGTCCCAGCTCAGCCACTCAAGCATTTGCTCCCATGAGCTCAATTTAAACGCATACTTGCATGTCTCACCAAATGAAGTGCCAACCCTGCAAGCACTAGTCACTATACAAAATAAAGTGCATTCCCAAACCCTACAGGGTCAGGGCTTAGGATGGACTTGGGCTTGTGCTGAAGTACTTTGCTGAACCAGACAATAACGGCACTACGATTCATAGCGTTGGATAATGGGACATTGTGTGATGTGATGCAGAAATTAAAGATGAGAAAGGAACTGAAACACTTACCTCTCTAATAAGGAGTTATGCTACTAGTATTAAGGTAGATGCTTCCACCTAGTGACTTATAGCAGTAGCTTATAGATTTTCATTTTAGAAGGCTGGACGGCAGCTGCAGCAGAAAATGAAAAATATCATTCATCATCTGTAGTCAAGAAGAGACACAGAAACTTACCTTACAAAGGGGGTCTATACATTCAGACATCAGCAATACTCGGCGTATCCTTTCCACAGACAATGCTGGCCCAGTGCACGCACTCTGATTCACCTCTGGATAAACGGCCACCCCACTATTTCTGGCTGTGCTACTGATAATCCTGCCCCCTCCAAGCCAACATATGGCAGAGCAGGAAGGATAACTCCCGGTGAGAGGAGGTGTTTCTGACATCTTAGCAGTAGGGAGGTCACCAGAATGGTGACTCCATCAAAGGTATTGCCAAACTTTTCCTTCAGTTTTAAAATGCGAGAGCTGTAGGGTTTTTGTGTTCTTTAGTAGTGCAAACACACATGTGCTAGGTCTGGCCTGCCAGTACGTTAGCAGCAGCAGCTTCAGAGCCCAGTACTGTTACCCTTCTCCTCTACGCCACCTTCCTCCTCTCAAACTCCTGAGAATTTACACACACGTGCACAAGTGACACATTACTGACCTGAGCCCTTACAACAACACTCAACAAAAGACATAAACTCCAAAAAAGAGAAGTGCTCCATGTTAAGCTTCAGGATCATGGACTTCAGTGGAGATCCTTAGGCTTTGAGGCTTAATGACTCTTTACAATAAATGGGGAGCAATAAGTGGCTCTGCAAAAGTCAGAGTCTGCTGAACAGGGAGCTGTCTAAAATCAATCTCATCCACTTCAAGATGTGTCCTGAATCTCATCCCTCTCTGGAAGCACCACATCCAGGACTAACAGGAGATGTCTCCTCACCTGGAATCCACAGAGAAGCTCTCTAGAGGGTTGGCTGCTACTTGCATCCTTCCTCCCCAAAAACTTAACAGTCTCGTCTTTTCAGATACTGCCAGAGGAGAGAAGCCCCACTAATGCAACAGTTTTGAGGTTAATGTGAGGCACAAATTCTGCTTGCAAGGAGTCAATCCCTTCCATCCTGTCACCCTGCGGCTTCAGCTACCAGGCTGTGGGTTCTACTGGTTACTGGGAAGGGAGCGTGGGAGGGAAAGAGGAAACTTTGGGAGAGAGACATGGGGTGTGCCTATGCTAAAGGTCTAATCTAAGTAACTCACCCGCAGCTTTCACTGTAGTTAGTGGACAGAAGTGGGCAGAGGACAACACATTAGCAGATGCAGAAGTAGTCAACAGAAATTAGACTAAATATCCCTTTGAACTGTCCCTTACTTCCTCCACTGATTGAAAAGGGAGCTAAGGATAACCAGCTCTGATTAAAGTGTCTAACATAAAGAACTTAAAGCTGGAGCAAATGAATGCTGCTCTGATTTCCCAGCTGTGCTTAAGGATGTGCTATCTATCAGTCTGCAAATTGTTTTGGACATGAGCAGAGACACAGTTACAGGCACCAAGTGAGCATCAGAACCCAACAGGAGAAGAATAGAGGAAGCTTTGGGGGCAGCTAGTGGGTCTTTTTGCTTCACAGTTTTGAAGTTAGGGCTCCGGTTTCTGTACGTTTCCTCCTCTGTGTTCCTGGTTTCCACTCAACCTCATTTTTCTTTGGCTCTGGCTTTACTCCCTGTGGTCATTAAGGACTGACCTGCAAGGCAGTGAGCAATCTACCCTGAGCAGATAAGTACCAACCTTATCTTGAAGCCCACGGTTTACCCCTTTGAAGTTAGCAAATATCTGTGTACTTAGCTGACTCGGGACCTAAACCTGCGAATGAGTGGCATTGACAGTAGAACTCAACGACCTCATCTCCCCGGGGCAAGAAATCAAGAGACAGTGACAAAAAAACCACTTGAAAATTGTTTAAAAAAAGAATAAAAATTAAAGCTCAAAGTTAGTGGTGTGCCCAACAGTATGACAATTTTTAAGAAGAAAACAGATTTAGTCATTTTGGTAGATGGCGTGTAATCTCTACGTTGCATCACTTCTCATGAACTTCTGTAACAAAGCCAATTCCCTTGTTAAAACACTTGGTGCACTCCCATCATTTTAATGTATTCCTATTCTCCTACTGTATAGCTGTAGTCATCGCAATGTTAATGGTTTTGCCAGGATGTTCTCTCTCATTTATGCTTTACTGAGCCGACATATATAGATTAACCTCTCACTAGTTAATGAACTCTGGTAGCTAAGACACTGCTCTAGATCTAGCTGAGGTCGGAAAGGAGGGAAAGCCCATTATCATCTGGCAGCTTCTAGCTATTTCATGTAAATGAATTGTTAATTGTACTCCAATAATAAGTGTCAAGGCATCTCAAAATGTAAAAAACCCAAACACATCACCATCAAGCAGAGAGAACGTGGTGAAATTGTATGTCATTAAGATTCTTACTGATAATTCCAGTTACAGCAGGGAGATGTAGGAAACAACCTTCCATAAACTGTGTAGGTAAACAAGGGCTTTGGTCATCACCTCTCCATCACCTTTAAAGGTCATCACCTTTAATGACCCTCTGAGCTACTTACCAGTTGCAAAACCAAGCAGGACTATGTCGTTCATCCCATCAGAAGCACTTCCAAGTCATTGGGTAAACTCCCGAGGAAAATGCGAAATGCTTCTTCAAAGCTCTTGTTCTCCTAGATTTATACCGTACTCTGATTTTATCTAGTCACTGAAATCTCTGTATTTTATTAAAGTGAAATATTTGGATTTATATAATTTGAACGGTTATGTTAATACTACCTTGTGGGTATGCACACATACACGTATCCATACGTGTATAGGCATACATACGTTAAGTTTTAATTTTTTATGTTATAGTCTATAAAAACATTGTATAATTTATTGAAGTGCAGAAGACCTGTTTTCCCTTCCCTTCTTCTGACAGTTTCTCTCTCCCCCACATGGTTTAAATGAATGATATTTATAACGGAGCTGTTTTGATCTGATAGAGCCTCAGTGAATTTACTGCTGTTTCTGCCCCACTGTAACTGAACCTGACAAGAACCAGAAGAATCCGCAGTTTTATTTTGGGCTTTATAGGTTTTTCCTCACTCCCTTTTCTCATGCCCGGATGGGGTCGGCAGCTGAAGACGACCCGCACATTCTGCAACAACAGATAGCTGTTAGGCTGCAGGACTTGCAGGATGAGATGAATTGCTCCTTTGATCAAAAACAGGGTCAATTTGCCCTGGCTAATAATTGGTTTGTCAAGAAAAAAAAAAAAAAATCTGAACAATGGAATTTTTTCTTTACGAAAGAAATGTAATCTTTCCCTGCATGCAATTAATAGTTGTAGCGTTTACAAATAACGTATGCTGCATACAACCATTAGCCTTACTATTTTAAATGTACTACTGTATTGTCCAAGAATTTATAGGATTTTGAAAATGGATGAGCATTTCCTCTTTGTTGAGACAAGCATATGTTTCTGTTCCTCTTAAGATTTTCTCCCCAACACTGCATATAAAAATGAAATGACTTGCCTAAGTGCTCTGGATGGCTCAGAGGAAAGATAAATGGGATTTAGATTTTGTCCCATTAAGGAGGAAAGCTGTTTAGGCACTCGCTTGATAATTAAAATTGTTACTTTAGGGCAAGCACTTTGTAGCTACAATCAAATATAAAATTGCTTTTAATGATTGGTTTTGCTTTTGATTTTCTCCTAAGTGTTTTTACATAACAACACATTTTTGCTGATCTCAAACACAATTCTATTGCAAAAACAATTGCTACAGAACAAAAAAAATTAACTGAAGGCTTATGTCACATGAGCAATGTGTTCCTTTTCTCAGGTTTTAAGGTAGTCCAAACTCAGCTTCCCTGAAGAGCATGAACAAAACTTCAAGAAACTGCCCTCCCAGTAATTCATACTAGAATCCAATACAAGCTCTTTTTTTAAGAACGTATCCACATTTATTAGCGATCACCAGATGGGATCCCAGTGTAACCTCAGGGAAGAAAACTAATGGCTTTCCCATCAAGTCATATTTGGATATGATCCAGTCACTGTTAACATACCCAAATTCATTAGGAGCCACTGAATCCAGACCCTGTTTAATGCAAAAAGATACTTGGGAAAGATCATTTTGGAAATCATTTGATTTCCTTCCACAGCAAATTCATGTTACATCTAAAAGTGAATGAAAGCTATGGGTCCTCTGTTTCCCATGAAACAATCTCTAAAGATATCAGGGCAGACCAGAAGCTGCATTCGTTGGTTTACATTCTTGTGCTAGTGAGGTTTCTGACAGAAATAAGATCCTAAAATGTAGAGATTGTGAATGAAAGAGAATATTATAATAATGTTTACAAAATGGTTTCAAATGTGTTTAGAAGTTTAATTTACATTTGAAAAAGTTCTGCAAAAACTTTTTAGCACATTTTATTTTCATTTGTTGTTCTTTAATGAAAGCTGGAACTTCAGCTTCTCTATTTATTTTTTTTAAGCTTTAACCTTTGTTCCCAGGCAAACCCATAGCAAAATTCCCAGTCACTGAAATTGGCAAGTTTAGATACAACATAAATGTAGTTTATTTGTATAGACTTATGCAAATTAAATCTATATCTAACTTACATCTTTTTCAAGTATGAATCTATTTCTCCAAGTTAAGCAACATTTATTTTCTTGTAACTTAAAAAATATTTTTCAGTTTTAAATATTATTCCATAATTTTTTTTCAACTGTATTTCTGTGTATTTTGTTTTTAAATTACTGTTTAGATAAAGAAACCTTGTTTTCTGTGTTTTTATTACGGAGTGAATCTTGGGTTTTTTTGAAATGTTTTTTCTCTTGAATTTTATATTGTTTTATATTATTTTACATTATCTTACTCCTGAAATGCTTAATTTTATTTTATTTTTCTCAGCTTCAATGATAGTTGCAGGAATGGATGCATTTGTTGTAACAGTGTTTGTTGGTATAAGAACAAAATTTTTTCTGTGCATTCCTAAAAATAAAACCACCCTTTTTTTTGTGAATGCATAGAAAACAGTTTTTGTAGTTTCAAAACTAATTCTACCCTAACGCAAACAGTTGTCCTTTTCGGTGTTTCTGAGGTTACTTCTAAATTTTAAAAAATCCAATTCATTTTTAACCATGTGAAACTGCTGGTTTAAATTATTGCACATCATTACGTTTGGACAATGAAAACAACACAGGCATTTTTACTTGTCTCTGGTCAACTTCACTTCTGGGTTTCCCTGACACAGGACCTTAGTTGAAATCACCACGTGGAGATTTTAAAATCCAAATAAAACAAGCAAATCTAAAACAACCCTCTTTCCACCGAGTTTCTGAAATTTTCATTAAAACATTTCAGTTGACTGAGAAAAGGCTTGTCAAGAACCTTCCTTTTAACAACAAAACACTATATATGAGAAGAAGTCATGGATCCCTTTGTGTCCGTTTCTGCAAAAATGACACGACTGGGGGGGGGGGGGGAGAAGAACGAGACTGGGGGAGCGTGGGGAGCGTTCACATCAAGTAGCCCTTTTGGTGTATTTTTAGAGGATAACTGAAACCAGTAAAAACGCCAAGCGGTTTTGCACATTTAAACGTCACTCCTTACTGGGACGAAATACCTGACAGTAACTCCCGCAGTTTTTCTGTCAGCTAGGAAGGCGGTGGACCCAAAAGCGCTAGAAATACCCCCAGCACCCCCCCCCCCCGGCCCCGTGCAAACAGCCCCCCCGCCGGCGGCGCAGCCGGCGGCACAGGGAGCGCTCCCCCGCCTGGAAACCCCCGGGACCGCTCGCAGCCGGCCCCGGCAGCTCCAGCCGGGATCTCACACGGGCCGGGACCTGGGGACACCTTCGGCGGCCCCGCCGGCTGCCCCCCGGCGCCGGGGACGGACGGACGGACGCCCCCCCCCGCTGGTGCCACCTCCCGGGCAGCGGCTCCCCAAGCCCAGCCCGGCAGCGGGCGGCTCCGGGTGGGATCGCTGCCAGCGCCCTTCCCAGAGCACCCCGGGACGGTGCCCGGGGGGCCGTGCCCGTGCCGCTCTTCGGAGGAAGCGGGCTGGAGCCCCGCACCCCCTCGTCGGTGTCACCGTGGGAGGCGAGTCCCTCCTTTAGGAGGCGACGGGATGGCACTGGGCGCTACCACGGGTAACCCAGTCCCTCTTACTGGTGAACGTGGGTGACGCTGTTACGGAGGGCGACCGGGGAAACGCACTGCCTGGCACGCTTTTTGCTTCCTCCTCCTCCTCCTCCTCCTCCTCCATCACCGTTACAGGGCAATCGCCACACGCGGAAGCACAGATTCAGTTCCCGCTGCTGGGAGTACCTGTCAAGAGCTTGGTCAGGGTTAGACAAAATGCTTCTTTTCCACAGTGGGGAGGAAAAAAAAAAAAGAAAAAAAAAAATTACTTCCTCAAACTCCGATCTCTACAATTAGCAGGGGACAAAATTCTGGAGATGAGCTTTGATAGCATGCGTTCGGGACACGCATTGGCTGTTAGCATCCTACTGCTTGGCTAAGGAAACAACTGCAAATTTATTTTTTTAAACTTTTATAACAGTCTTTCTAAAATGCTGAACACTTAGAGGGCTTAGGAGATTAGTATTCATTTTACACAGCAAGCAAAATAACAAGAAATCCACACGCGATTTTCTCCAACAAGGGAGAAAAAGAGAAGGCCTAGTGCTTCACATGCACTTAGTTACCTCTTTAAAAGGGATGGATGAAAACGCAGCTGTCTGTATATAAACACACCGTACCCTATATTGGAGCAATGGTTCCTAAAGTTATTGCCTCAACAGAGCAACCTATAACTTTTCCCATGGATGGTCTTACACCCTGGTCTTACACTCAAGGAATTAAAGATTTTTTTCTCTCCAACACAGAAACAGCCAAGGCTACGATGAGCAGTCCAGGCAACTGCTAGTGTATGGAGCACACTTTGGCTGCAGTTGTTCCAGAGTAAGTGTGCCGAACCTTGTGTCATTTTCACAAAAACTCAGACAGCCTTAAGAACATTTAGGAGAAAAAAAAATAATCAAAGCGTCTGAGGGCACCAGGCTGGGGTTCAGGCGGGTCGGTTGGCAGCTCCACCATCAGCTTCCTACATAACCTGGCGCACTTCGGTCTCTGGCTTCTTTCTTCACGTCCTCTGACAGAAGCACCTTCCAGGGGGGTGAAAGAAGTTTAGAAAAAGCGATGTATCGTATCTTACTTAATTATTTCTCACAAACAATTTAGTTTTAAATACCTTTTACACATATTCTTTATATTAAGTGAACTATCTTGAATTTTGCATTTGGGGTGAGGATATTCAGCAGCAGTAGTGATCATGATCTAAACCCAAGACTCTGAGCAAGAAGCTGTTGACACAAACCCCTCCCTCTAATCCTTCATAGAAATCTTTTGTATTCACTTCCAAGAGAAACTGTGGCTCTGATCCGCTCTGTTCTGAGTTCTGTCACATGTCGCAGCAGCAAGACGGACAGAAATTAACTGTAAGGCTTACAGCACCAGGCCAGGAAGCGCAATCAATAGGCCTAAAAAGTTCTTGTTTCGTACACCAACGTTACAATCCGTCAAAGCCAAAGTTACAGAACGTCTGTTGTCAAAGTAATGTAAGGACTGGAGGTAGCAAGCTGTAGCATGGAATAGCTGTTGCAGCCACACCTTATGAGTTTGTCAGCTTTCAAAAAAGAGACATTATACATGTTTCACATAACAGCAACAGGTATGAGTGGATCAGCTGGACTGAGTTGGATGAGCAGTACTGAGACAACAAATGTGCCTTTGTTTTCTGAAATCGTCCACAAAACCAATTTCTGGTTAAAGGCAAAAGTTTTAAAATGCTGTAAAATCTACATCCAGACTTTAGAAGCCTTGCAAGAAAATTAACTGCAATTGGAGAGAAAAGATGCTAAGTAATAGTTTACCAAACCAGACTGTAACTCATAACCTTCATAGTCTCCTGAACAGTTGACTAGATTGAAATTGGAGGAAAACAAGTCCCCGACGGTTTGCCCTCAGTATACAAGCCCTTCGTAAAGCAGTCCTCATGCTACCTTGTGTAGGACCCTTGATACACAACCCTCTGTTGCCACACCATGTACTGTTTCTAACATTTCAGACCTTTTATATCAATGTATGTGCATCAGAAAAATGAGACCTGCGAGAGTGATGTTAAAGTGATTGGGAAGAGGGAGAGGGGGCAGTGCAAAAATCCTGCTCTTCCCATTCTGCCTTCTCTTTTCCTTTGAATACTGTTGTTATCGATAATGGAAAGTTGAAATCAGAACACTGGAGTAGCATTGGAAGAATAAAAGGACAGTGGGAACGGAGGCCTTGTCACAACTGTGCAGTGTTTATTAAACAGAAGAAAGTTGTCAGTTCTCTCTCACTTTTAGCTCGGGGGGGGGGGGAATAAATCCCAATGTCTATTTCTCCTGAAGTAGGAAATCAAGAATTGGGGCAGTGCAGCTGGAGGAGGGAAGGGGGAAAGTTGGAAAAAACAAAAGCCTCTTCCTGCAGCAGTAAGCTATCAGATATCTCAGTCCTCCCCTGAAACCTCACCCTTAGGTAAGTTAAAATTGACGGCAAAACCCTGGCCTGAAGCGAGCAGTTCATAGCTATTGCTCCGGACTCTAATCATCCCCACAACTGCCGTAATTCAATTAAGACCATGCCACCCAGAGGAATAGATCGCTTGCACCTCTCAGATTTCTGCAATGCTAAGGCTGTAGCCCTATAATCTCTAATACCAGACAAGTTCACACTACAAATCTGATACAGATCAGACATCCAGCTTCCATCAAATTCACTAGAACCCACGCAACTCTTTAGGCTGCAGGAGGAAAAGGTAGCATAGTAGAAACAGACATACAGTATAAAGTCTTTGTACAGATAAAGGACGGCTCCTTTGGGGTTTGTTTTTTTTTTTTTTTTAAATTGTGACCACGTATCAGAGGAGCACTTTGCATCATGTGGCCATGACATTCTTCCTCCAGTGCTAGACAGCCCCAAACCAGATTTAGTGTAGTCTATAACCACAGCGTCAGCTGCAGATAAAGCCAAAGATACAGCAAACTGAATATGTAAAAGCTCGCTGCTGACTATATGCACCTGTGGAGCCTATGTTGTCCGAGAGTTACAGCAAAATATAACGGGGACTGTAAGAAAGAACACTGACCTCTGTTATTCTTACACCTTCCATTGAGTAACGCTTTCAAATCCACTCTTCAGTGCATTTGCTTGACCTGATCTCCAGAACCTCTCCCCATCTTCAAGACGCTGTCCTGCATGGTGGCTGCATTAAGAGCCGCTAGTGCCATAGCAGAAAAGGTGGCACACAAGATCAGCGCTTAAGCAACAGGACTGTTTCACGCAGCCTGGCCTTCACCAGCTGTTTGTTCCCAGTCTTGCATTGCTTCCTACTGACAACGCTTTTTATATGGTAAGGCTGTAAACCGATCCAGCTGAAGAAAATGGGGGAAAACAGGAATATTTTCAGTGTATCTCTGCTAGATTAGTTCCCCGACTCCCTTGACTACGCAATGCAGAAAAGGTGTCCCAGAGCAGGAATGACTTACCAGGAAAGCCCAGGAACTGCCCTACCACCACCACCAGTTATTTTAGGCATCTGAAATAACTCACTTTAAAACCAAGCCTGGCATACTGCGTCAAAAAGGGCAGACATTGTCGTCTTCTCAGGAAACTGCCAACAATCTGCAGGACATTTAGCGATTTGCTAATGCGGCTTCTATACTGTATACACACAGACATTTTATACACATAAATGTTGCAATAAAATGACAGTATTTAATTCTTTCAGTTCTGGCATTTATACTTGTAGTTCAAAACTGCCTACATTCTTTCCCCTACCTTTTGCAGGTCCATGAAATACAGCTACCACAGCACTTTGCAGATAGGTGGCAGAGTTACAGGGGTAGGAAGTTTCAACAAAGCAGTTTCATAATAGCAGCTACACAATTAAAAAAACCCCAAATCTGACAATGCCATTTCAGTTATAGACTTTTAGACTTCTATCAGTTTGTTTAATCAACTGCAACCTTTTCTCCCTCAATCACAACCTAAAAAAGTTTTTTAGATAAAGATCAACAAATGATGATATAATTAGAATGCCGTTTAAAGGCAGACAGCTTACTTCTTTGAAAATCCCTCGAAGGACTTTTAAAATATATATTTCAGCCCAAACCTAATAGGTTTAAATTCATTTTCTAAAGAAACACAAATGATTTTTTTTCCATCAACTGATCAAACAGAACGTGTTTCAGATTCAGCAATGTAAATCAAATATTCAATGACAACTAAAAATTTGGTATTCACGTTCAAAAAATGTAGCTGTTCAAAGCAGATCTAAAGCAAACTCCAAATACAAAATTACAATATCCATATATAGTATATGCTCAAACCCTAGAAGGTTAAATTTCCCTGCTGCATCTGCGACTCAACCTCTGAGGTTACATCCGTGCTGCACGTTTAGCCAGGTTCCCGCTGCCTGCCTACAAGTGAGCCTTCAGCCTGGATTAGAGATCCCACGCAAGAAGGCTCTCCAAATCCTTCCTGGCCCAAAGAGCTCTGCCTCACTGGAGTGAGCTGCAATGCCGTACACAGAAGTACACTGGTACTAGACTAAGAGCCACCTTCCAGTAAAGACTGGGGTTTATTCCTTTCTTATCCTCTGTTTCAGCTCAAAAACCAAACAGGATGTCTTAAAATATCTGTAGTTTAAGTGAACCTGTTTGACTTTATCCTGGACACCATGAAGGAAATACCTCACACAGCCAGTATTGTTTCAGCTGGTAGGAAGCAACTGCTAAATAAGAGATCAGCGCAGTGCCTGCCGTCTCTCATTTGAGATTCAAATCCTTAATCTGGTCACAAAAGCAGTACACTAATAAATTTGTGCAACAAAGCTCAGAGCTAGGTCATAAAAGCAGAAATAAGAAAGAGTATTCGGTTGTGCGGATCATTTTCTCTTACAGAGGAAGGAGCAGGGGCAGAACTGGAGCAACTCCAGAGAGAGGAGAGGATAAGGCAAGTACAGCGGTGGCAGCCTTGATTAAGATGAGACTCAGAGCATGGCTGCGCACCTAAAGAATGAAAATAAACTGACTCTGAAGCCGTATATTTAAATGGGAGTATGTTGCCGGTTTGATTACCTCTACTTGGGAAAAGCAGTCTGCTTTCCCACCAGCAGCTGCTTGAAAGTAATCTGATTTACAAACAAGCATGTCGAAAATAGCACTGTGCTTACTCTACAGAAAAAAACCCCAAATTGTTAGCACTTAAACCCAAGAAGCTCCCCTCCATGACTCCCCAAGGCACACATTAAGCAAAATACAGCCTACGTCATTAAAATAGTAAAGCAATACAAACTGACTGTTCATTCCACTCCATTTCTGGATAAACATAATTATGAGCCTTAAAGAACACTTTCCTCCATATCAATCAATTTTGAAGCAGTACTAATCTGAATGAATTAAGAGAAGCATCTGTTTTTTTAGTAGGGGTATTATCAACTTAATGGAATTATTTTTAAAGTACAAAGTTAGAAATGGCATATAATTTGATAAACTTTAATCTATGCATCTTACCAAGTCCCATTAACTGTCAAAGTACGTGAAAACAGAAGGCGCATTGGTATTTCCTCCAACACCTTTGTAGTTCTTTACCTGAGCAACAGAATACTTTTCCCCTAACAATATTAATAAAAACCCCACTGTATTTTTCCAGAAAAACTAAGTTTTCTACCAGGTTGAGCTCTTCTTAGTGGATTTTAGCACAGTATAAGCTAGCGTAATTACTTTTAAAAGAATAAACCCTACTTCCTATGCCCAAGTTATCACAACAGACACATATCACAATTTGTGGGCAATTACAGAAGATGGATCCCATCTCAGATGCAGCTGGACAAAGGTTATACTCTGTATCAATGAACGGTACCAACAGGCAACATACTGCAGGACTGGTACTGTAATTATTTCCATCCTTGAAATGAGAGACATTTTAAAAACACAAGCTTTCAGGGCAACTAATTCTTGCATCTGTCATCACATGTTACTGCCGAGTAATATGCAACCAACTGTAGCTAATCACATATAAATGGCATCTGTTATGCAATCGTGCAATATTTTATCCTATGCCCACATTGTAAAGCATGATAGATGAGTACCATTTTAAGAGGAATAAAAGGCTACTGAAAATACATATGGAAAAGTAAATTCTCATTTACTTTACTAAAACTTGGAAAATGTCTTAAATAAAACTATCTTATTTCCAATCTGTGCATTTTCATTCTCTCGTATTAATAATAAAAGAATCAGTTTTACTTTCAGTTATTTAGTTCCTACACTATTTCAGTTACAGACAGCAGTGAAATACCTCTTTGTTCCAACAACTTTCTCTTTGTGAACTGAAGTCAGATTGACACTTTGCCTTTTTACTTACAGAAGTTTCATGAAGCCTTGGTGTTGATTTCAGTGTATGATCTCTTTTAAGTTACACTTTAAAAGCCCGTTTTCGTTAATTACCAGATATTAAAAGCCACACAAATCAGCACAGCAAAAGTAATTTTACAGAAGAATTTAAAGGATATGGTGAGTTTACAGAATCCTTTGGTTAAATTTAGTAAAAGATGAGTTACATTGACAAAGACCACAGTACAAAAAACATTTACAGTTTCATTATTTTTAGGATTTCCTTTAGCATTTTCAGCACTCACAATATAAAAAATGGAGACCCTCCCCCCTCAAGAAAACAGATAACCACAGACACTTAGTCTATTCAAAGGCACTCAGCTTGCTTTTTGTAATTTTTTTTTTTTTTTTATTAAAGTTCAGCAGACATCAAATTGCTGCTTTCATCATTTGCTGGCCTAACAGTCCCTTCAAAAGTTCACGCAATGCAACAAATTATACTTGGTGGCCAAGCACAAAAATATGATGTACTTATTTGGGATATTTATTTTGTGACTAAAATATTAATGATCTTACAAAATTCTGATTTTACCAGACTAGGCCTTTGGCCAATTTTGATTTTTTTTTCCCCTTAACACGCTGTGCCTTCAGCTTCTTTCTCTGCCTGGAATTCATCCATATTGGGTACTGTCCATGCTGGTCTAGAAGAGTTTTTTTGTTTCGTTTATTATCTATGTCCATTTTGCAGTCATCTGAAAAAGAAAGGTATTTATAGTGAGTAAAATACATGAATCAGCTTCATAGAAGCTATTTTATTACTAGATTCACAAAAACGACACAAAAATATCCCTACACACAGAAGTATTTGTATGTAGAGAGCTGAAGGCTTTACACACAGAAAGCGCTTTCCAAACCAATACAACTGCAACCCAGGAACTTCAACAGCTGATAGTAAATACACAGAATTTTCCCTAAAGGCCCATGTCTGGGCAAAGCACCTTATTCTTTAGTCTGCCATCTGTTCCAATACTGTGTCTAAAAACATTGTGTGTGGTCTCCATCAAATGCTGCAACCATACAGGAAGCCATAGGCTTACTGAAACATACGCACAATTAAACACTTTTTATGATGTGATGTTTAAGATCTGTTCTAAAAAATTAAATTAAATTGAGTGGAAGATGAAGACAGGTAAAGAGAAGAATAAAGAGAAAAGGTGAAATACAATGACTGTACAAAGCATGAGCCACTGATGCTACATTTGCTTCAAAAAGCGAGAGCAAGGTCAAGTCTAATATATTTAGAGACAGAAATAGAGGATTAATCTCTAGGATCAGGAAGACTGCCTGTGACATGGGTCACTCCCAAAACTGGTGTCCCCAGCTAGCTAACACCACATGAACCTCATGCCTCGGGGAGACAACAAGGCTACAAGGGGAACACCTTCTTAAGTATAGATTTGAATGGTACTCGCTATTTAATTTCAACCTTGTTTCCAAACCATCCATGTGCACCTCTAAAAGTTTTATCACGAGCTTTTACAGAGAGGAAAACAGATTTTTTTCTGTTGTGCCTGTCTGCTGTTGGGAGACAAAGTTCATGAGTAAAAAAGCCAATGTGCTGCTTCAATAGTTGAAGCATGCCAATAGTCTACAGGGATCTGCACCACAGAGATGTGCTTAGGGAGCCCTGAAGTTGGGATACAAATACTGGCAGTCAGCAGAGAATCAGCACAGGGGCCTACTGCCTGCTGGCACAACCAAAGGCTGAGCCAGCACGGGACAGGCAGCAAAAAAAGTCCCAGCTCCAGAAGCCTCCTGAGACATCAGAGAAACACAAGATGAGGCCTTATTAACAGCACTGTTTTCTAAATGCCACAGAAGGAGAGAGGGCCTCCAACACCACCACACAACAAAAACCAACACCCCAAGAAAACCAACTCTACATAAGCTTCTCCGATTCCTGTCCTATCATATGATTGAGGTTAATCTGTTACATGAATTTTGACTGCAAAAAAGCACATCCACAATAAATATCAGCTGTAGTATTAACTAAACGAAGAAACACTCCTGGACAAAAAATACCAGTTGTTTACACAGCACAATGTTTTCATCATACTTTGCAATCTCAAGGATGCTGTAGGAATCAGTAACAGGAAGAAATCTACTGAACAGAAGTGGTCCAAGGACATAAAGAAAACCTATCAAAGGGGTTAAAGACAAAGAGGAAAGGACCAAGGAAAAAAAATCTATAAAAGTAGGCAATTGAACCAGACTCAATGGATATGATTACCTTGAAAAATAATGTGCGCACCCACAAAGTTTTAAAAACAGCTACAAAACCATTTTTGACCAAAGGCTAGCCAGACCTTCCATTATTTTTTTTCTTAACAACAAAAACTAGGAAGAAAAAAAATTCACAGTGTTCTGTGAAAAATACCTTAAATTACCACAGGAAAATATCCCTAACAGACCTATATACTTTCTTAGGCTGGAAAATTATTCACCTGTCTATGGAAAGTGCATATTCTGGATGAAGCCTTCAGCTACTTCAGTCCCATGTAACATTTTGCAATGTGAACTCCCTTGTGTCCACAAACAGTTAGTGTTGAACAGTCCTCTCAAAGAAGACGCCATTATTTTCACAAAACTTGTAGTTGTTTTGTGAAATATATATACATACTTAGGTATTTCTGAAGCTGCTATCTCTCTACAAAGGCTGAGTGAAACTGGCCACTTGTAGAAAAGTTGCCAGCAGAGTTGGAAGGGGGTGCAAGAATGACAGATAGCCAGGCATTTCCTTCAGAAACTAGATTTAAGACAATGATGTTTCCTCCAGCTTCAGCATCAGTATCAGAAGGCTGACAATGTCCCAAAACATTCTGGAAATTCAATCCTAACAATCCCATAAAGAACAACTTTTACATCTGGTTTATGGGACAAATCAGAACCACGGATAAAATTACAAATTATACTCGAAGCTACCCTTAATTGGGCAAGTATTTTTATATAGCATTCCATTTTCAATATAGTTTACAGGCTCTGCTATTCAACTTCACAACACTTCCCTGTCTTTCCTAATTTCTGAAACACTGACAAAACCGGCTGTGCGACTGACAGTGATTACTAGCATTATTCTATATCCCCACTGTGGTGTCTCAAGAGACTTCTGCATGCCACGTAAAAAGCTTATATCAGCAATACCGTAACAGCTTAACTGGCATAAATTGGAAAAGAAAAAAGGACTATGATTTAGCTTAGACTGCACTTTTGGAAAGCAAAGGTGTCTTTCTGACTCCTGTCCAATATGTAGCTATTTAAAACCTTTATTTGCATTTTCTGGGTTACTTCCTTTACAGATTACATCCTATTCAAGGAATAGAGAGGAAGATGGCATTATACGTACCCAGGTAATGCCACCCACTCCTGTACCATGTGCAGTGCAGCATTAACTAGCACATAAACCCAGTGTCCCTACTGCCCCTACCTTGAGACAGTATGTTTAAAAAGGAAAAAAAAAAATCACTGTCGTCTTGATAAAATCTCTACAAAATTACTTTCGATTTAGGTCCAACTTTTATATATTTTGCATCCTCCTGAAACTAGGAGGGAAATTACATCCTATCTCCTGTTTAACCGCAAATAAAACGCTATCATTGGAAAAACTGCTAAGCGATGAATCCTCGCTCACCTGTCTTCACAGAGAGATGCCTCTCTACAAGATACTACATACTCTAAGTCAAAAGTTAATAAGCTTGTTCCACAAGGGAGCAGACGCAATACAGAAGGTAATGTTGTGAGATGACCAGATTCAGTGATTTAATAGCACCTTTTAGCTTTAAAAGATAAAGATTTGGTTTTCCAAATCACTATTCTCGACCTGGAGCAACGCTGCGTCCGATCACGACGGTGAAAGCCTCAGGAACGCTAATAAGGAATACCGCAGGACGTCCCTGCGCCGGGGTGATCGCAACAGGAAAAAAAACCCCTCGTATAGTTAAAAAAACACGCTAGAAACGTGACCGGGGGCGGGGGGAG
Source organism: Aquila chrysaetos chrysaetos (assembly GCF_900496995.4). Classification (NCBI taxonomy): domain Eukaryota; kingdom Metazoa; phylum Chordata; class Aves; order Accipitriformes; family Accipitridae; genus Aquila; species Aquila chrysaetos. Next base: position 16,408,592 of record NC_044029.1, on the reverse strand, counting down.
GACAAGAGGGCCGGGCACCCAGGGCAGGGCAGGCCTCGGGCAAGCCGGGGCGGGCACCCGGGCCTCCCGCGGGGCCCTCCCCGTCCCTCCAGCGCCGCCCAGCGCCGAGCGAGCCCGACTCACCCCCCGGCTGGAGGACCTTCTCGGCGGGCAGCACGGTCGCCACCTCCTTGACCTCCTCCATGACGACGTCCGCCTTGGTTCCCAGGATTTTCTTCAGCCTCTCCAGCTCCTTGGGCGCGTTCTTCTTCCTCTTCTCCGCCCGCATCTTCCTCCTCCATTTGCTCCTCAGGCTCTTCGCCATGTCCTGAGGGGAGGCAAGAGGCAGTCGGTGAGGGGGAAGCCGGGGCGGGCGCCGTCAGCTCGGCTGCCGCCCTCACAACGCCCGGGCAGCGCGCGGACGAGGGGGGGCTCCCGCCCTCTGCCCCCCCCCCCCCCCCCCCCCCCGCCCAGCTCACCCCAGCCGCGCACGAGGCCCGCCGCCCGCCCTTGCGCTAGGCTGCGTCCGCTCTCCGCGCATGCGCACGCTGACGGGCCAGGCCCCGCCCCGCCCGCAGGTTCTACCGTAACTCTCCGAGCGAGGGCGCAGGCGCGGCGGGCAGCGGGCGGGAGCTTGCGCCGTGGGGCTGCAGGGGGGGCGTGAAATGACACGGGGGGGGCGGATGGAAAAATAAACACGGATTTCACCACAAGGGGGGAAAAAAAAAAAAAAAAAAAAGAGCTTTTATTGTGCCCCAGCCCCGCGCTGCCGCTTTGCTAACCTCTCACTGACGGGACGGGCGAGCGGCAACAACACTTTCCACTTCGACACTGAACGCGAAGAAAGCAAGCCTTTCCAAAGTCTCTTTTTTTGGTTTGTTTTCTACCCTCTCTGCCCTTCCAGGGTTGCAACAGCTGGGAAAGCAGCCACTGTGGCGGTGCCTCTGCCCGTCAGCAAGCGCTCGCCTGTCCAGCAAGGGTCCGCAGTCTCGGTTCTCGGCGCCCTGGAGTTCTCCAGTCTCAGCTGCAAGAACAGACGAAAGGTTTTCCCGTCTTTATTGACAGACACAATTCACCTTAATATACGCAAGCTGGTAAAACGCCAGAATCCATTTCCGAATGATTTTTCGGAACACTGAAAGATAGGCAATAAATAATACGTAAATAAAGAACACTCCCTTTAATTGTTTTAACGCCCTCCCGGCTTACATAAGAATCTGACAGCCCTCCACAAGAACAGAGCATCCCTGTTAGACAGCATTCCATTTTGCCAAACAAAAACTAGAAAAAAAATTCAGCTCAGTAAAACATCGCACAATGATCAGCTCAGGCTACCCTTACGCGGTACACACACTTACAATCCCAAAGGAAACATTTCCAGCAGCTACAGAATAGCAGAGAGAGGGGCTCGCTCTGGAGCAATCAGAAGTTGGCAAACATTTTAATCGTGAATTACGTCAAGTGGAAATTAACTGATTAAAAAAAGTGACTGAAATGACGACAGCATGTTAACTACATAAAATATATATTCTAGAGAAGAACTTTAGCTACATAAAAAAGCCTTTTTTTTTTTTTTTTCCCCAAGAAGGGATCAGTATTCATGGAATGAAAAAGTAATAAAGATTCAGTCTCCAGAAGACAGAACTACACAGTTTGCAGATCATTCAAACGCTTAACTTTATATACGCGATAGTCAAACAACACCGCTTTTGACTATTTTTTATTAAATGCCTCCAGTAAACGCAGCAGGTGTAAGAACAGATTGATGATGTCCAAGTAGAGATTGATTGCAGCCAATATATATTCTTCAGGGGATAATTTGTGCATGAGCAAATGCGTGTCATAAATAATAAATCCACAGAACAGAAGAGCTCCAGCAGCAGCAAACACCAACTCCATCGTCTCACTATAGAAAAACAGCTGGAGGCAAATGAAACATGAAAAAAAATTTTGTAAATTTCATTTTCTTTGTAATATTAAAATCTCTCCATAATGATATGCCACACTTCAAACAAGAATACACACTGTCTTTTTACTGTTATGTACAGACAATTACAATATGAGGATGACATTTCAATGTTCTTATTTCATACAGTCCCCAGTCACTCAATCTCCTTAACTGAGTAAAAGTATCTCCACTTAAGAGAAAGGAAGCTCTCGTCTCCAGAATATTAACAGAAAAATTAGAAAAACAAAATACAATTAAAACCCCAGTCTCCTTCCCATTCTCTCAGTCAAGCAGTTGATCGCAACTGACAAATTTCGTCAATCAATGCAAATACCACTTTTACATTAGCAAGAACAGCATCCAACAAAAATCTGAATTGGAAATGAACAGTTAAAAGATCACCAGCATGATCTACAACTGTAATGGATCTGGTTAGGAATTTTCTTTCATTAAGCTATATTGGACTGTCCAAAACCTTTTCGTTATACCAGAAGTTAGTAAAAGATTTATGTTAAAGAATATTTTTTAACCCTGAACACAAGGTATCTTACCCTCAAGAAACCCGAGAAGATTAAAATCCACAAACAAGCGAAGAGGCTGAAAAAAATAAAAAAATTAAGCTGTGAGCAACAGTATCTTTTCATTTAGATTTCACTTAAAATCTCTTCCCTTCTTATAAAACCTCTTCACAATATATTTGGTAAGTTAATGTCCATAATTCCTAGATGCCAACTGTTCATTGGTATCAGCAGCAAAACTCAGTTTTATAAACCTGTCAAAAGTTATGTCCTAACTTTACTTTTTTAAAAATACTTGAAGCAGCTGCCTTCCATCTCAGTGAAAAATCCAGGTAAAGTAGTATTCTAGTGTAATACTATGGTTTTAAAAATAATAATCACAGAAAATAATTCCTTACTAAGAAAGCAGAACTGCGTAAAATTAGTGATTTAAGATAAATAACACCCTCACCATTCCCTTGAAGCAGGTTCTATTGACTTGAATTCCTTATTATACCTGCAAAGCTTGCTTTAAAAAAGGAAGAACTATCTTAACAAAAAAAAAAAAATTTAAAAAAATCATCAGTATGACAACATACCCTGCTCCAAATTTGCTGAAGTCTCTCTTTGACTGCAAGGTATATGCGGTCAGTCCAAGAAATACAGCAGTAGTAAGAATAAAGGCTTGCAACACGATGGACACATCATAGAAACTCACTACAAGCAGAAAAAGTAAACTATCATTTAAAGAACACTACAGTATGTATTTGCTAAGTTATCTTTTGAGGAAACAGAAGTTTAAACTTTCACAGACAGAAAAAAAAATCTTAACTGTGAACAAAAAAAGCAAATTATGCCTGAACTTGTCTTTGCACATCAAAATCATCATCATAGGACTCACGGACCCTTGCACTAGCTAAGTTTGACAGTTACCTTACAGCTGTAGCTTCTTAAATGGAAATAACAGATCTTCCCTACTCACAACAAAAAACAAAACAAAACAAAGAAAGTAAGTATTTTAAGCACAGATATGTGAGATCTTAAGGAAAAAGCTGTCTGAACTTTTCATGATACTGAAACAAGGAAAAAAAAAATCAGTCCTTGTAAAGTCTCAAAGTTCTGATTAGGAAATAGGAGGGGAAAGAGAAGAGAAATGAGTGGAACCTTCTTCTTCCCTCCTTCCTCCTTAATCTTTCTTTTCCCCAAATGACTTCTTTTTTGCAGGAGATCGTAAGCCACAATGAAGAGGTTTCATCTTATGCTGGAAGCTATAGTGCAAGGTCATGCCATGACTTGTCCGCACACCACCCCGTCTCAACCCTGACAGCGAAGTACAGAACTCTCCAAACAAAAATTCTCTTGGAGGAAACTGGGGGGGAAGATAAGGATATTTCACGTGCAGATCAGCTCTGCTGAGAGCTGCCTTATAGGAAAGAACTTTGCAAGCTGTACTGGAAGAACAGATGGCACAACTCATTTCTCACTTCAGGTTTGTACAGCTTCAGTTCTGCATCAGAATCCAGTTTTCTCCCTTGATTCCCTATTTTTTGCTAAACTCCTATCACTCCCATTAAAATTTTCAAACAGGGCATTTATTATCATTTTAGTCACACCTAGGAATCTCAGATGGCAATTAGTACAACACATCGGATTCCTCTTCCAGTTTCTTTATAGAATCAGATAATAGGATGGCTACCATTTACCTGTAATGGCAACTGTCAGTGCTTCCAGTAGGGTCTACAAAAAGTAAAACCAAAAAATTACAAGGATAAAAGAAAAAAACCGACAAAACACTTACACAGAGACTTCCCATGCAATGAGTCCCATTCTGCTACATAATCCCAGCATGCGTTACATTAGCTCTCTTCTTAAATCTTTGTATATGAAAACATGTTTAGTTTTCAACAAGAAAATGGCAATCATACTGTCTTACTGTGCTGGAAGTTGTTGTGTTATATAAAAAGAATACAACATAAGCTGAAAATGAATGAGAGAGTGCCTCTATAGAAAATGCCATTTAGGTTTTCTACTCAAAGCACACAGCATTCTTTTCACACTTCTTCCAAATTATTCAAGAGGCTATAAAATTAATACCATCTTCATATCTTGTTCAACAGCTAAGTGACTGCACCAACTTCCTTTTCCCACTCATCCTTGTTTTGAAACATCTAACTTAAAATCAAACACGCTATTGATGTCTGGGCTGAAGGCCAGTATGGACCCTGAGTTTTTCTAAAAGATAATTTCAAATTCAGTTTCATTACAATAAAACATGAGAAAAGTCTCTATGTCATGAACCAAGAGGTCAGAAATAACAGAACACTTAACCCATATTCTGTTTAAATCAATTTATCACATACAGATTTAAATCCTTCTATTCCTACACAATGTAAAACTGTCATACCACAAACTCCCACACCACATTTGGCCAAACTATTACATCACTCCTTGTTACAGCTGCACTTGTTGAAAGTTTTTAAACATTCTACTCTCCTGCAAGAGTTCAGAAGTCAGGAAGCATGTAACTGTGTTACCATTTAAACGTCTATTTACTTACACAGCAAAGCTGTCTTCCTGTTGTACCACAAATACAATTTAGGCAACTCCTAAAGCATCAAATTCTAATTGTGCTACTGTGACTTCTTTTCAGAAAACTGATATGCTACATAATCCAAAATATCCAAGAGCAACAGTTAGCCCATACCTACAAATTTGCAGCATCAGGCAGGAAACTGAAATTTGAGGACAGCTCTGACTGACCTGCTTGTGTTGGAAACATACTCAGAATTTAGCATCAAGACAACAATAATTAATGAAATAAACACATATGGCTGGTTGGATTTGGGTCTCTGCTGCAGGTGGTCCACTAAACAAATAAGGTAACAGAAATGCCTCCTCCTTTCCTACCGAGCAGTTCCATAGAAAAATCACTGACACCAACAGAACAATGAGAGCAGATACATATATTTATACACACACACACAAAAAGCTTGCTCAACCTGATTCCAAGTTCTAACACTCTTCCCCAAAAGATGCTGGAAGAAACCCAACATAGAGGCTATCTAGGAACAATCTGCATACAGAATCTCCAAAAAACTAACTCAGACCTTCCTAAGTACGTAGGGTATCTTTCAAAGAATACAAGAAAGACAAATTACCCACCACTAGTTTGCTTCAAGGAGTTATCACAATGAAAGACATTCTAGGGACTATTAAAATTGAATTTATATAAATACTTACAAATCCGAAAAGCAGGTATAAGTTAACAGGATGCTGGTGTCTGTAGAGGGTCAGTGCCACGATTACAGCCAAAGATCCAAATGCAGATATCAAAAGCAAGGCAGGCCTGTAAAGTTCCATACAAAAAAAGTCATCAAAATTAAAATATCTGGAAGACTACAAAACAGTTTATATAAACCCAAGTTTTTAAGTGATCACCCAGATAAAGATACTGCTCTGTATATCCAAAGTAAACGTAAAGCCAGTTTTACAATAAAACTGCTCTAAAACATACCACCACAGATAATCAGTCTAAAATAGTACAGTCACAAGTTAAGACAGTTTTTCCATACTGAAGCTAAAGATTGCCCAGGAATCCATCACCTGGAGATGAACCCATATGAAAAGGAACATCCAACTGTACTAAACTAACAGTGTTAAAGTATATGTAACATTTTGCCTATTAAGAACTTCACATTCAGGGGACTGTTTTTTACAAGCACCTGAATGCAACAACCATGGGCGCTAACTGCACCAAAGAAAATCAGTACTGACCAGTAAGTACTGCTATAATTAAATCATTCAAGCAGCCCTCCAAGCAAAAACTGGTCCAAAATCAAATACAAAATCACAGCAGTTCTAAGTGAGCAGGATGATTTTAAATTATCAGATTTAAGTAGAAAATTGTAGTTTTACAACCTCTGTTGCATACACTATAGCTTATACAGAAACTTTCACAGTGTTTGGTGCTCCTTTTTCTGTTTGGGCTTTGAAGTGAAAGTAAAAGCAAAGTCTGCAAGTGCACTTGGGGGAAAAGAGAAACTGGACTCAGCGCTCTCCTCCCTTCCCCAGTTGTTCTTCTCCCCTGCCTGTTCATCACAGTTTGGATTTTGAGACTTGGTTTTTTTCTCATGAAAATCTGAAAGGCCAAAAGAAGCAAGCCCACAGGAATTTTAGCAGACTAGTTTTCAGGAAAAAAAAGCCGAAAGAAGATGGGGGAGGAAGGGAGAGGAGTGAGACATGATTCAGCTTTTTGGAACAGGTACCTATAAACAACAGCATTCCAAACAGATTCTAAAAGTAGATACTTAGACCATAAACCAAGAAATGTCAATAATTGAGACGTTCTGCAACTGATGTATAGGTTTTCATAGCAAAAATATTAAAATAAGCACTATTAATAAAGTACTGATTAAAATAAACTTTAATGATAATAATAAAAATAAATTTTAATAATAAATCAAGGACATAAATGTCACAGAAGAAAACTTATTTCCTAATCAGGTTACACAATTTCTATTACAGAATCAAAACACGGGGTATAAAAACAATTAGGAATACTGAAGTGTTCCAGAGCAACAAACTACATAAAGTATACTTAACACACGATAAACAGCTCCATTTCATTTTAGTGTTTACCTTTCATGAACAAATGCTTGCACTCCAGTAGAGTACAGAAAAATTGCAGATGTGACTGTGGTCAAAAGAACTTGAATGGAAAGAATGCTGTAGACTTTGAGTAGAAAAGCTAGAATAAGGAAAATAAAAGTGAAATCACTTTTGAGTTACACTTACAAAGTTCAACAGTAAATCAGATACAAGTTTTCTATTTGATAAGGAACCATTAGAAACTTTATTCAGTGAAAAAGCACAGAGCAAAGAGGTAAGAAGCCATTTTTCCTTAAAAAATTGACACAGTATTTCAGCAAAATTACACTTATTTCCAGGCTTCATTATTTAAACAATAACAATGATGCCAAAAGAAATACAAAAAACATTTGCAAGGACTTTACTTCAGACCATTTTAAAAACTACATACACCTAATCTCGCTAAAATTACTAACAGTATACCTTCTGCATCACATTACTGGTATCTAATGGACCTAAATGAAGAAAGATTAACTTGGAAGTTCTGTGGAAGACAGAAACAGCCATAAAAAGTTTAAAAAGGAAAAACTTTTACAGTGGTACTTATTTGATTGACCTTCTGCCATGTTAAATATCGTTTATCATCATTTGCGACTTGCACTCTACTGAATGGGTATCTACAGATACAGACTGCTAGAGAAAAATTTTTAAAAAGCCCCAGAATTAAACTAACAGGCTTCATAATTCTAGAATTATGAAGAGTGGAGAGCGTTCAGGACATACTGATATATCACATAGATATTCTCTGTTCTGAATGGAAGGAGACCAAGTCCATTAGGCAGAATACTCTGAAATGAAGAATAAGCTTACAGGGAGAATTAATTCAATCTTTAAAGCACAGCCTAAAGAAGTTTAAGACAAGTAAAGTTAAATATGGTTGTAAGCCATGAGGGATTGGGGTCTACTCTCTTGTAAAAAACTGAACAAACCTAGAAGTAGCCTGCTAGCTAGCGTAGCCTTCTCTCCACGTTATTAAATGCATCAGCAATTTTGGTAATGGCAATACCTCTTTCATATTTCCTATGGCGCCCTTTATTTTCAAAACAAGATAAAAACTGTATTTTTATAGGAAGCAGTCTCCTGTTTATCAGAAATATCTAATAAAAAATTCACAGCACACATCTGTTTTTATTCCAAGATGTATCCAGTAACACTATAACCACTTCAGCAAGGATTACCAATAAGACACCTTCTACAAGACTACTCAATGCATTTGAGACCTGCGTATTAACAGCAGAGTATATTTCATGGCTGCTAACAGGACCTTGTCGCACGCAAACGGTTCAGCGGAACAGACAGTATTTTAACACCTCACAGGAAGAAATTTAAATGCCTCAGCCTCCTGGTTAAACTACTGCAGTTATGGGCGCCAATTTCAGCATTTATGCACCTCAGGTATCGCGTCTGGGCTTCAAAACGCATCACTCCGGGGAAAATGAAGTCTGAATCTAGATGGGTTTAATCCCTCTGATAAAAAAACCTACCCCCATATGCTTAAATGACAAAATCTGTCACCGACCACTGATATGTCCCTTATCCCCGCTGTTTAACCCGCACTAAGTAACGCCTTGGCTCCCCACTCGCAGCCTTTACCCAGAAGGTTAAAATATCGCGCAGAACTTGAATTTAGCTCAACGCCACCGGCGACGGGGTTAGCAGAGAGGAACCTGTTGGGAGCACTGGGGCCGGACACCCCCTTTGGCGGCCCAGCAAGGGGAGGCCGGGGGGGGGGAGAAGGCCTCTCCGCAAGGCCTGCGGGGGCCGGGGGAGGCGGCGTGTGGCGGTCCTGCTCATCCCCAGTCCCTACCCATGCGGATATGGACGCTGGCCGAGGCCACGTTGCTGCCATAGTTGAAGTCATCTTCGATGGAGCTCCGCGGATAGAACTGCTGCTCCGCCGCCATGGCCGCCGCCGCCGCCTCCCCCAGCACCGGCGACAACCGCCCCGCTTCCGGCAGAGACAGTCGCACTCCGCACCGCCGAGCAGGGCCCTCCGTCGAGCGGCCGAGCTCGTCGATCGCGGCCGCCCGCTTCCCCAGGGGGCGCTGTGGGCACGGCCGTGCCCCAGCGCGGGGCGGGGGGGGCGGGGCTGTGCGCGGCACCGCCCCGTAACCGGTCCGAGCCGGCCCGAGCCGGCCGTTCCCGCCCAGCCGCCCCCGCTGTCCCGGCGGAGTCTGCCGCGGGAGGGAGGCGGGCGGCGGTGGCTGTGGTACTGACACCGCCCTGCTTTAGCTTTTAGGTGCGGGTAGGGTTGGGTTCCCCGGGGAAGATCTCTTCGGTGTCCCGCCAGTCACCCACCCGGGCCTGGCCCCCGCGCGGTGGGCGGTGGCTGGAGGTAGCGCCGTGCTCGTGCTTGTCTTAAAACACCATTTCCTCTGCCTATTTTAGGTCTGAAAGGTCTGGAAAGGAAGTTCCAGTGACTGAAAAAACAGCCCCTTTACTGGTTTTCACCTTTGATTCACCTCTAGCTGCTGCGCAGAAGGAGTTCTCCAGCGAGCTGGGGCTGTCCGCAGCTACAGACACGGAGCTACGTTCAGCAATAACTGATAAAAGAGGCTTTGGGCGCTGATGCTCTCCATCAGCGTATATCCCACTAGGGACAAGACTCGCTTCTATAAACCATTAATGCAAAGTAGAATTTTGTTAAGGCTTTCCCCAGTTTTGTGTCCTATCCTTCAAAGGAAACTCAGTTTAATTCAGCAGAACACAAAGATGCTCAACATTGCTCAGGCATCACGTAGCACTTTGTACAGTCAGACTTTGTACTTGTGGAATTGCTCCCCAAAAGTTACCCAAGATGGTAGCTCGCATTTAGGAATCCACAAAAGCTAAGATTTTGGTGGGATACGGGATGGGGAGCGCAATATGTTATTCTTTAACTTGCAAATATTATCTAAAGCATGCCAAGAAACTGAAGTGATAGACACTTTAGAAATGTATATAATAGATTAGACTAAAAGTGCTTTTGAAAATTGGAAAATAGTGGCCTCTGCTGTATTCAGATTCTCGAGGGAGAAGTAAATAAATTATATGATTCTGTGATGAAATAATTTTGAGCACAGTTCTACTGAGTTGACTTAAGATATTACATTTCAGTTGCAGATACAAAAATTATGAACGTGACTTTATATTCTGGGAAGTATTTACGGTTTTCCTAATGTCATTTTGCATTTTTAGTTGCTGCAGAGCAGGATCTTTCAGCTTTAATCCTGAATTTGGAGATTTATGCATTGTTTGCATTGCTGAATAGTAACTGTTTTGAAATAATTAACGCTGTCTGCTTTCTCGCACGTGCCTCTGCAGAAGAACAGCACTGATGTTCTTCCAGAAGAAGCATTTAGGGTTCTGGGCAAGCATCCGGTGTTGCCTTCTCCTAATATGTGCAGTGCAATTTTCTTTAAAATGCCTCTTAGAGGTGGCCTCACTTCTGTGTGAGAAACAGAAAATTTCAGAGCATTGCCGCAGAGTCAACTCCTGCAAATAGTTTGAGCCTAGAGATGATTGAAGGAGAGACATCATAGTAGTCTTCAAATGCTTTATAAAAGGCTGTTGCAGTTCTCCAGCTGTGGAGAAAGTATCACATAAGAGGTAGGGTGGCTTAAACTGTGGTGAGGAAGATCCAGGGTGAAAAGTTGAGAACTTTTTAAGAGTAATCAGGGTAAAGCTGTGGAATAGTTAGCCGGGGTTTTAGGCACAGGCTGGGAGATAGGGGATTGCAGGAAATGGGCACATGCACTTTTGCACACCCACCTCCTGTGTGGAAGACGTTGGTCTGATGTAAGCCACCAAGAAGCGGTAACGGGCTTATGCAGAAAGGCAAGAGACAAAGCAGCAAATGATTCAATGACGCTACTCATGAGTGCAATCTGCCAGGGTTGCCGCAGATGGGAATGGAAAAATTATTTACATCTGCAATACTGATAAAGCCTGTGATTTTCATGCCAAAAGAGAGCATCATTCTTGTCTTAAGATCTTTTTCTGTTACTTGCAGGCACACACAGAATGTACTGTGCAGTGAGCAGTGCTTGGGAGTGATTGTACTGAACCAAGGTTTAATAACACTGAGCCTGGCTGAGTGCTTTCAATGTCTTTGCAATTTTCCATTCCTCACTTGGGAAAGTATACCTTATAAAATGCTAAATATGCCTTATAAAAAGCAAAGTATGTTTTACATTGCCTTTCTTTTCTGTATTTGATGTTTCCATAAACATACCTCCATCACACTATTTTTATTTGAAACCGCTGCAGTCCCACAGTGACTTGCTTAGGACTGGCTAGACGCTTCCACTCTGCGTGCGTGCGTGCGTGCAGGGGTGAAAGAGCTTTCTGTTCTCCAGGTTCTGGTTTGGACTCCGGTGTGGGGAAAGGAAGCTCGCTCTCACTAGAGCCCTGGTTAAGGACCACGAACTCCTCTGTGCCTTTTGTCTGCGTTATACATAATCAGTGGCTTTGCTGGAAAAAGTCCATCTGGCGCTCAGAGGTACTTGGGAAAGGTACTTGGAGTGTTGCCAGGATTCTGCTTCTTTCCAGAGGTTTGTTTTTAAATCCTTGTGCCAGAGCCCCTTCGTTTGCTGCAGCTTTGAGCAGTGTTCTTGGAGTGACCCCTCTCAACATCACTTTGATATACATCTGTGTATCCTCACATCATCACAGCCGTTGTCGAGGCAGGACTACGCGGTCTCCTCTCCCCAGATTGCAAAGTCCGTGACCTCTGTGTGGCTCCGTACAAATAAATGCACGAGACACGGCTGCTGTAATACTGCTGGAGTGTGGGGTGTGCGGTTCCAGGAGTACACAGTCACACATGGGGCCCCGTGGCTGCCTGCCAGCCTTTAAACAGGGAGGTAACATCCAGGCAACTGGTGTTCGGAACAGCACGGCGCATGCAGTTCAGATGCAAAGTGATGTGGGAAAACAGAGGAGAGAAGTTTGATTATATAGGTGCATCCACATGGCCGTTAACCATTAATTTATCCCCAAGTGAACTTTGTTCTCTAAATTTCAGAATAGCTGGCTAGTTAAGTTAGAGGGATCATTTTATTGTGTGACCCTGAGGAATCTTAATTTGAAGAAACATGAGTTACCGTGAAATTATCCTCACCCTCAAAATATGAAGCTTTCCATGAGAAGTGGAGACAATCTTGTAATTGCAAAGTTCTTCCAAATTATATTGCAAAATGTACAGTATGTAGCTGCAAAACTGTCATGATGTTCTTACAGGGCACAAAAATAACAAAGAAACTGGGGACAGATGTGCCATCTGTGGCTCTAAAATCCCTGATGGTGAATTTTCAAATCCACTGATCAAGGGAAGAGAGTTTATCTTCTTTAGTACTTAGAGTTTCATGAGAAAGGCTCTACCCTTTAGCAAGCAGGTCACCAAGCCAATCTTGCCTTATTCCAGGATGAAGAACTTCTCTCAATGTTCCTTCAGTTTCCTAGAGCCTGCATCTTTGCCTAATGATACTTACATTCTTTTTCCTATTAAATCCCATCTGCATTATATATTTTTTCATTATACCTCACCATATTGTACCTCAATTGGCTCCTTTGGTTTTTTTTCCTGTGCATTGTTGATAAGACACACCCGGTTAGTTTTGGGTCTTGGGCTCACTGGAGGTCTCAGTTGCAATAAGAAATGGGCTGTGGCTAGGAGTGGAACTATCTGATGGCACTAGTCCATCAATGGGGGGGGTACGAGCTTACCTGCCAGGGAGCATGGTGTGGAAGTTAACTGCCTGGACCTTTATTTTAAGGATTGCGAACAGCTCTTGAACAGACCTGTTGGTTTGACTGATGCGATTTGGTAAGACATTTTGAATGGGGTCAGGGTGGGTATGTTTCGTTTTGAAAACAGGACTTCAGGATCAATGTATCTCTGCAGTTAATAGAGTAGTGCTGGTAGTTAATAAATTAATCCTAGCATTAAAAGTCTTCTCCCAACGTGTTTGTCCATTTATGCAAGTCTCATATCTTTCAAGGGTGCAATCTTACTTTGACAAGTTGAGGTATTTTATATTTTAAGGTCAGGATCAAGCTGAAAGCTGTCTTTGCTTATAATCCCACCTTTGTTATTTCAGTAACTGCTAGAGTTTAAAAAAGAGCATTACCATTTTATTCCATGTGTAAGGCTGAATCCTGAGGAAATAATAGAGTGCTACACTGACGGCCCAGTTATAGGTAATTTTTCCTTTTTTATGGAAGAAGGATTTTTTTCCTTTTTTCTTTTCTCTTTTCTTTTTTCTTTTCTTTTCTTTTCTTTTTTCTTTTTCATGGAGGTAATGTCACAAACTAAACCAATGTAATGGCTGCACTGCCTTATGAAATAGAAGGGGAAACATTCTTGAATTTGTTTCTCTGAATGAAACATCAAAACATACCCTGGTTTGAGTTTGCTATTATTTTGTTCGGTTTCAATTTAGCAGTAAGAGCTGCTTGAATTTTGGGAGTGCCATATGGAGTCTGTTTATAAAACACTTAACTAGTCTTTCTGTACAAATTCCAGTGTGCTTATATGTCTTCAATGGACAGCCTACATCACCTGTAACGGCTAGTCATTCTGTCATCTAAAACCTGGGTGTACTCATGTAAATTAGTTTATCTAAACATTTGAGCCTATTTTGTCATGAACACTTTAAATTCTGAACCTTTTTTTTCTTGGCATTTTGAAAAGTTGAAGTCAAATTTGCTTATTTCTGTTTGAGTGTCTAGTGCAATCAGATCCTGATAAGAGCTCCCATGTGTAACAACAGGAATAGTCTGTATGCTGTTAAAGAAAAAAAAATCCTGCACTTAAAATAGCAATGGCTTTGCAGCTGTTGGTCGGGTCTACTCTGTAGAGATTGAAGAGCAGGATTCAGCTCCAGATGAAGACAACTGCATTTGGGTGTCTATAAATAGGTATCTACATGTGTACTAAGTGCCTAAGCAACCATTACAGTCAATGGCAGTAGGGGTGGCATGCAGATGCCTCAACATGAGTGTCTGGTGCCATTTTATGGCCCTCAGGATATCAATCTCAATTCCATTTGCTCCTCCAGAAAGGCACTGAGCTTCTGTAAATCCTGTTATATCTGCAAAGCCATGCAGATGCCTTGAGTACCCCAGAGCATCCTAAAAGGCACCGGATGCCAATGCTTAAGCGATGGCACCCTGTGTATATTGGAAAATATATCACAGCTGGGATGGGGACACAGCAAGGGCAGAAAAGGGGGAGGAGGAGCTAGCGAAAACCATGAAGGCATTGGTTATTTCTGTGAAAGAGCAGGCCTGGTGCTGTAGGTTCACCCATAAAACCAAGTCAGCAAAGCTCCGTTGGTGGAGATGCAGTCCCTGTCTCTGCTAGGACAGCTTTATCAGTGCAGAAGTACCTACACAGAGTATGGCCCCCTCTGTTCTGGGCACATATTGGTGCTAGGAGAGCTGGGAGGAGAGGAGGGCACAGCTCGCCTTCGGGCACTGCCTGCACCGGGAGTTTGTCTGGAGCGGCTGCGTAAGGCACGAGGCATCCCTGAAGTTACCTCGTCTCTTCACTCTGCTGTCATACACAGGTTGACCCCGATGTGCAGAGGCTACTTGCAACTCCTGCAATGCCCTGAACAGGGTCTGGGGAAAGAAACCTGAGATGTTCAGTGTCTTTCAGCGTCTTCAGACAAAATACAAAGGGCATCAGGGGGCTTTGGGCCATGAGGTGCTGTTACCCATCGAGAAGCCCTTAGTTTTCCCCACCTTTTTTTCCACATCTGAATGGCTTTCAAGACACATGCTGGAGCTTCACAGCATTGAAAAACATGGAGGGAAGGACAAAAGTGGTGTGAGAGGTTTCTTCTGGTGCTGACGGAACAAGACTGTTGGCAGCCTCATGCAGGCTCTTTGGGAAGTGGGTTAGTGGCAAATCCTTTGCTTATTCACAAGGTTAATTATTTAGTTCTGTGAAGCAGACCAGCATTAAGTGTCCGGATACATGTGCCAGATAGATAGTTACTGCTCATTTTGCATGAGGCAGAAACAAAGCTCATGGCTCCAGACATAGCAAAGTACTTCCACGTCGCTTCGATGCACCTTTCTGGAACAGCAGTCAGGAAAGAAAAGTAGAGATCCCTAAATACCACACTTGGTCCAGCAAAGGAGAAAAGAGTTGAAGACAGGTCTCTCACCTGAGAGTTTCCTAGTGTTAATTAATATTTAAATACCATTTTAAAGAACATTAGTGAGTCTCATGTGATCTTGACATTCTCAGATACTATCAGGAAGAACAGTGGTTTATTAGTCAGCCAGAGGTTTGGATAATCACTGTTGAATTTTTAGCTAGATGATCCTTTTAAAACTTGCTTTTGAGTGATGTGCCTGAGAAATACTATTCTTTGATGTGTGGTACCTTTGTAGAGATTGTGAGCTGGACAATCATCTTTGTTGAGTCCAGCATTTTTTCAACACTCTTGTCTGCACCATCCCCATTTGTCCTGTTATTGTTTGGACAATATTGGAAGATACTGTTTGGACAAACCCTGCCTCCTGTGAAAAACTGCTCAGGTTTTTTTGGAAGTGGAATTAGGGCAACATTTTTCCAATGTTTTTAGGATTGAGAGGTATTAACGCCAAGTGTTAATGCTGTGACTTAAAAAGCAGAAGCATCACTTCTGCAGCAACATAGCAGCTCAGCAATCCCTGTTCATTTGAAAAGAATCGCATATTTCACTCCCTGTCCAACAAGGACTGCTATTAGTGGCACTACCTCTACAAAACATGTGTTGTCAAGTTCAGTAAAAAATCCATGGTGCTGCCTTCTCCAGAAGGATGTCTCTACTAAGAGGTGAGCGGGCTAGACAGCGGATTTACACTCAACAGATCTGTCATCTCTGTGGTGGCTGTCAACCCGCTACCACCTGGGATCAAAATGTCCACACTGTGGTTCATAATGGCCAACTTTAGCGTACGTGCTGGTTGAGTGGGCTGTTACGTCCTGTCTTGGTCTTGCAAAAAGGTCCTCTGCTAGGACACCAGCTGTGTTTGAGCTCTCTCCCTCCTAAAAGCGAGGCATCTATGTTATGTAAACAAGGGGAAAGTCCATGTTGAGACATACCCTGTATGTCTTTTGCTTCTCGGGAAAGCACAACCATATCAAACTGATAGGTCAAGTATGCTAATGTAAGGGAAGATGTTTTTGACAGCAGTGTTTGATTCTAAGCCTGTTTCAGACATGGTTGATACTAAGCATGCAGGAAAGCAGCCAGAACTATGTAGTAGTGGTAGTTACGCTAAAAAATTGAGTGATCCAGGTAAATTTCTACTGTAAATCCCTAAACTTGGCCTACTGTCATCTGTGTGAGATCTTACTGACCATTCTGTAAGCATGCATCATGTGGAGCACATCTGCATTGTATTACATCCTAATCCAGCTATTCAATCCTGCTTTCGGTTTTTAGAGATCCTCGCCTGAGAAAAATAGGTTTTAAAATTATTTTAGAAGATGGTTGTCTCTATAGCTTAATGAGTCAGCCATTAAAGTGATTGATTCATTAAATATAATACTTGGTGTTAGACATCTAGTCTAATTAGAAGTCTAGTGTCTCTGCTAAAATATTAAACACATTCATTAATACCTGCCAACAAAGTAATTGTAATTGCAAGTGAACCCTTTTAATGGTGCTTTTTTGATTCCTGGCCAAAATAAATAGTTGTTCACAACTGTTGTGCAGTTACTTTAAAGCAGTACGTCCGAAGTTAGCAGCCGTGTTTTAGATGCTACCACTTTAATGGAAAATCAGGGGCAGGATTCTGCTTAATCATCTCTGTAACAAGGAGAGAGTGATCTGTCAGCTGGCTTCCGAAGAATCACTTCCAAGGTATTTTCTAAGAACTGGATCTCAGTCTGAAGACCCCTGTGCTCTAGTATATATAGCAGGACTGAAATGTCTGATTTTACACAGCTGTGATGCAAGTCATTCCAGACAAAAATGCCAAAAAAGGCCCCAAACCCAGCACAAGCTCCTCTGGCAAACTAAAAAACAAAACAAAACAAAACAAAACACCTTTTATAAAAAGATTAAATGTCTTCCAAAAAACTCAGGCTCAAATAAATGCCCTCTACCATGCCTCTGCGCTCGTTCCTTAAATACTAGCAGACTCTCTGCAAACAAATAACACAGTATGGACTTAACTCCCAGGGCTGCCGAGGCAGAATCTGAATTTCCCAGGTCAGTGGAGAATTTCTGTGCGGAAGGCTTCCTTGCCTAGCACGTGTCCTCCCTGCGTTAGAGCAGGGGGATTGCACCTCCGTGGGTAGGTCTGGGACTGTCTTAGAGTTCAACTGCTGGGGTTTTTTTAAGTGCTTTGCAATACACATGCATACACAGATTATTATGAAGATTCGTGTACTTTTTTGAGGGTGTGGAGTTGGGCCATATTTGAGATTGCTTGAGCCAGAAGTTCGTCCCAGAAAGGTGGGATTTACAGTCCCGCTTAAAAAAGCCTTTGATCGCCAGCATTAAGTAGTCACTTTAGCAGAGTTTGCATGTATTTGGGACTGACTCATGACTTTGCTCTCTCCTAAACTGGTTCCCTTGCTTGGTTTATATACAATGATTTGTTTACAACTGCACGTTAGGCTACATTAGAAGGAACGTGGATGGAAAGTGCAGCAGCTCATCCTGAAGAACTTCAGGAGCAAACATTTCCAAAGATAAGTTTTAACAGACAACCATATTTTGGTGTAACTCCGTACTGAATAACTTAATGTGTAGATCATAATCGGTACGAGCTGACCTGCGTGGGGGCTGCTGTATGTGCTCAAGGAGGAGGCGATGGGCACACAGCGGTTGGTGGCAGGGAGAGGGTGTTGCCTTTTTGGGTGGCAGCCTGTGTTCCAGCAGCTTAAACAAATTATAAAGTCACGGGTTTAGTTAATGCTTGGCCCAACTATTTCCTTTGTGGATATCACATTCAAATGTTATTCAGAGCAAAAAATTAGTCTTTCAGTAGCGTTTAGGCTTGGGACAGCATCAGAGAAAATAACTTTTCCTGTGCAGCAGGACCGAAGCTCTGGTACAGGCCAGGTACCAGTGTAAAAGCGTGTGGCTCAAAGTACGTAGCAGGACCAGCTGATTCCCAGCCATGCTGTGGTGCCAACAGTTGGACTATTTCTTTGCCAGTCTCAGAAAAAGATGTTGTGGCTGGTATTTCATGTTGGGCTTCTTAGGATTTTTGCCCAGAGATGGAAATGCACACAAAATCTCAAAATACTTTGAAAATTGCTGTGTCCACAATCCATGTCCTGTGTGGAGTGGGTGACAGAAGTTAGGTGTTACCTGGATGGTGAATTCTTCCTTAAACTTTCTCCAAAATCATGCTGCTTTTCATGTCCTTATGGAATTTGCGCATTGCTGAGAGGTTGCACTGCTGTGGTTACACTTGGGAAGCACTTAGGAGGCAGCTGAAGGTGTCAGTCCTGTCAGATACTATTTTGGGGAAAGAAATCCCAAGCAGAGCTCCTCCTCCATCTAAAATACACATCTGGAACATTTTCAAATGGATATGATTTTATTGAGGAACTAAGGGGAACAAAAGTTTCTGACCTCATGATGGTTTTCTCTTTCTAACACAAAAAATGGAGTACATTTTGCAGTGCTAGAAAATGTTAGCTAAACATTCTTTGCATCCTATGTTCCACAAAGTAGAAGGCATCACATCTAATTTAAGTTTGTGTTAATGGCACTTTAGGGCAATATTAGGGATCATTGTTGTGTCTACTAGGCACTCTAGAAATACAGTACCTGCATAAACCACCCCAAATATTCTGTAGCTTTTTTCAGAGAAATGTGTAGAAGCGGAGCTTCGGGCACGTATGAGTTCTGTTTGGGGACCAGTTGTAGCGGTGGTTATGATGATCTGGCTGCTTGTAGACAAGAGCTTTCCAGAGGCCGATTTGCAACATAGGCATTTTTTTAACTCATGTTTTTAATTGGCTGTGCTGTGCTGAATTTTGTAGAGAAATTAATACACTAAGGTAAGCTATTCAATTCTAATGATGCACTGGTAAAAATATATAGAACTCAGTGGTTTCTTTCTCTTTTTCTTTTAGGAAACAAGTAGTGTAGCATGCATCCCTGAATCCAATCATTAAGGTAGAAAATACTTAAATATGGTTTGATTGACAGTTTCTAGGAGCACCAATGTGGGAAAAGATGCTTTTTGTCAGCCCCACATATAATTGTAATTCTCGTTGAAATTCTTTCTGTAAATAGGTTGATGCTGGGAATATAGTTTGAGAAGCTCACATGCTTTCCTGAAATTTATGCTTCCCATGATGGCAATAAATTACAAAGCTCATGTTAAGTGCCTTCGAGTTCTCAGAATACAAAAGTAGATTTTTCCTTCAGACGCTTACTGTCATTCTGCATCTGTGAAGTTTGTTACTTCTACACAGAATAGAAAGCAAATATAAAACAGCTGCATTTTTGTAATTTTATAGATGTTTTAATTCATCAACAATCTAGCAATATATAGATACCATTTATGGTATCATTGATGGTATTTCTAAATACAGACTAACTTTAGCACAGTTTTTATTTTGGCTGTGAAAGTGTAGCTTCATCTCTTAGGTTACATCTGCCTAAGCACTAGATGTGTACCACTGTGTCCCATCCCACTGCTACCACTATCCTCAAGTAACAAAGGGTAAGGCTTCTACTTTAATTAGTAAAAATTAACACTGGGATTGTGTTTTTCTGTGACAGAAGTGTCTTTTATGTGAAAAGCTCTTGATTAACAAAACTCCAATCAGGTTTCTGACAATAGAGGAAGTGGGCTTACGTATCAAAATATGTATTTCAAACGTAAAATGTTTTTAAATTAATAGTTTAAAAATTACATAAATTTTAAATAGCAAAAAAAGAAAAGATTTTACTTTCCTGATAAGTCCATTACCAACTCAGCAACATCACTCTTGTGACACGGGTGAAAAAGTAGGCAATACAAGTCTTTGTGAAATATCATGGATCCACACCCAAAGAACAGAAAATCATCCACCGTACCTCTGGCAACGTAAAAAATTGAACAGCAGTAACGCTATTTTGTTTACATTGCTTCATTACTTAGCATTTGGTTCTTTCTAAAAATGCATTACCACTTCATTATGATTATTTACTTTTGTTGTAAACCTTGTTTTGGTCTTTGGAGAGGTTGAAGAAGTGGAGAGATTGAATTGCTCCAAAATGCAAAGAATACAAAAGAGCATTAAAGTTTCCCATATGTCTCCAGCTGTGTTCGTGCCTTCAGCACAGGTGTAGGTGGTGAGTCCCCAGTGCCTGCCAGCAGTGCTGGTTCTCGATCACGGCATTGCTGCTCTGAACTGCGGTATCTGAAGAGAGTGAAAATCCCCTGCAAAAGAGTCCCACTTTTCTCTCTGTCTTGTAGTCTCAGACACCAGCTTCAATATCCTTGTACCACTCTCCTTTTAATTATTAGTTTTAATTCTGTGGACACAGCAGTGAAAAGAGTGTAATAGTGGTGACAAAAAGGGGAAAAGAACCATGAAGCTGTTATAGTTCTATAAATGGTTGATATATAACGCCCAGATTTCTATGAAAAACCTTGCACCTCCATAGCAACTTCAAACCATCAGAGATACAACAGAAAACTTCAGTGAAAACTTGCTGGTTGGAGAGGAAAAGTTCTTTGAAGTCCACAAAGCAGACACTCAGAATAAAAACTATGCTATTAATTTTTTGAAGCAGGTGTAGGGTAGAAATAATGCCGCTGTATGAAAACAAGATTGCTGCCTTACTAAGATCTTGCCCAATATTTCCTTATCTTCCCAGCTGAAACAGTCTTAACTTTCGTAGGCAATATATGTTGCACATGGATAAACGAGGGCTTCCAAAGAATGGGTTGGTGCTGAAGATATTGATGAGGTATTCTATTATTTCTGGCAGTGGTTTTGATCCACACTAGCTTTAAGACTATTACCTGTGCCATTTCAAAGATTTCACATGGAAATGTTGGACTGGATCTAGCAGCGGGTTATGGCGAAGTAGTCCAAAGTGTGTGAAAAAATACAAATATAAATAACAGAAGTTACTTTAAAATAAGGCTGAATTTTGGTTTAATATTGACAGTTGCATGTTTTAGTAATGCATACTCCTTCTTGATGTCCAAAACATTCATTTTTTGCACAATTCATTCCATTCAGCAATTGTATGTTTTTTCTAGTTTTCTTTATTTGCCAGTGCTTAAGAGTACAGAAGCCCAGAGACTGACCTTGCGTATAATTCAAAGTATGTTCAGGAGCAGCTTGAACATCTTGGAAACAGTGCATGTTTCAGCTCTACTGTTTCAAACTTCCTGGCTGTGTTGAGGTTTGATTTCAGTATGCTTTAAATAATAATAGTTTTCCTGCAGGTCTGGCTGAAAAGAAACATCATGAGCAGTGCAACATTAAATAATACAGGTTTTCTGAAATTTGGGGTGAGTATCTTTAGTGATAAACATAAATCAGTAAGGGGACTTTGAACCTACTCTGTACTGGTGGGAGCTGAGATAACTAAGCGGGAATCAGTAGAGATGTGCCCTCATATTCCACCGCGTGTTTGTGCAGTCTTTGGGTGAGGGTAGTGGCCATCCCTTTGAGCTAGCAGGCCAGGCAGGTGGAGCTGTAAGTAATCTGAGTCTTTTAAGGGTTAATTTTATCTATGTTTGTTTTGGTGTAGGTTTTTGAAGGCTGCTGGGTGGTTTTAATTTTAAATTAAAAATTTAATTAATTAAAAATTAGAAAATTTTAACTAAATTACTTGAAATTCCACTCCCCGGGATAAAGGTTTAGAATAGAACAAAAGAATAAGGGAAAATTGACTTGTCTTTTGCTGACAAGAATGTTACAAATAACTCATTGGCTAGTGGTATTGAGACATCAGAGGTGATAAAAAGTATCTGCACATGGTTTTATTTAATATATGTAGATATAGAAATACTGTAATAATTTTGGGGGGTTTTGTTACGTGGTGTTTTGCAGTTTTACAGTGGTGACTGAGAATCCAAGCTCCCTACCATTGAAGCTGAAGAGGCACAGGCTTTTTGCATGCTTGTTTTCGGGGGGACTTGCTATTAGTCTGATTTCTGTTAAAGATTGTTTAATGAAAATATAATTGCAGAAGAAATGGTACTAATTAGCACATATGTGCTCCCACGAAGTGCGGCTTATTCCCATTCATTATGGACAAGAGTGTGAACTGGATCTCTTACAGCCATCCTGGAAACGCTCCCAGTGCAAGAACGCTCCTGGGACCTTGTGCCTATCTGCAAGCGAAGGAAAAGGAAAAGTTGTTGGTATCTTCCCTGGCATATGTTTATTCTTACCGTTTATTCTGGCAAACACACCACTTCTTGCATGTTCCCCTGTGGCCCAAGTATTGGACGTAAGCGAGGTAAATGACTTTGCATTTTCCCTTTATGATAGAGGAGTTGCATCCCACATTAACAAGTCTTAAGAACATCTGTGCACTGTAACTCACATACTGATTATATATGTTTCCTGGCTAATATATAGGCAAAACATATGAAGAAACAGTGGAAACTCTTTCATTCAGAAATTGAAGCTTTGCAGTTGTGAGTTGATTTTATGTTTTAGCTTTTCCTTTTCACGTTAACTTCTTGCCAAGCTGCATGTAAACCTCCTTTGTCTAGAAAATGCAACCTTTTCAAGAGTAAAATATTCCAAGCGTTAGCTGAAACCAGTCTTAATAGTGCTATTCTTCTGGCTTCATGCCTATGGAAGTGGTTAATGGTTGGAATTTATGTCACAGAACACATAATAATTTGTAAGAAGAAACTGGATTCAGTCACAGCACAGGCATTTTTCTCTTCCTGTCATTATATTTTGTGAGGACTTACTTATTTCCTGCAATCTCAGCCCATGTGAAGAAGAGAATGATAAAATTTCTGCATAATTTTTCTGAGAATACATTTATACTCCAGATGACCTTTGGAGTAAATTTGAACTATTAGATTTTCCCACATATTTATAGCTTTGGCCGTGCATCTTTGCCAGCAAATCTTACAGGCTTTATCCACCAAACATTTATTTATGGTAAAAAAACAATTTGCACTTGGAACACTATAGAAAAAGTTCAAAGCCATTACATTCGAAGTTAAGCTTTCCTTTATAGTCTTATTTTTTCTGTATTGTCATCAGCCAATGTTACATTGAAATTCATAACACATTTATCTAAGATGACTCTTTACTTCATTTAATGCCTTTCTGTGCTGATATCTATCGTCTTGTGAAAGTGATTTTCCTGAGACCACACTGGCGTATATAAAATACTGGTCCTAGCGATCAAGGATTCAAAAGCTACCTTATGCCTAGGTTTCTCCATCCAAGCTTGCTTGAACTAGATGGATATTTCTCAGAGAATGGGCTGTTCTGCTTTATATATAGAAAAAATAATGTGGAAATCTTAATCTACAAATAAATACTGGAAATTCCATTTTGTATCAGACTTTATAAAAATATGTGCTTATACTATAAAAGGTATCCTGTTGTTGACTACATTAAAATATTTTCCCAAATAAAAAAATGTTTGCTGGAGAGTACTTTTGGTTTGAGAATTTGATCTGGATTTGTGTTGGGGCTTTTCTGCTTCCCTGCGTGGCTACGCAGTGCTCTGTACATCGTGCCACACCGTGGGACACCAGGGCTCTTACGTTACTCCCGCCCTGGACAATATCCACGTAAGCTGGTTCTCGGTAGATATCACCGGATGATGCTCCTGAAGAAACCTGGAGCGTGGAGAAAGGAGGAACACTCGCACGCGGTCGAGCAGAGGCCCCCCCGGAGAAATTCCCCGGGGTACCGGGTCCAGCGGCAGACCGTGCTGGGCAATACAGCTGTGTTCCTGGTGTGCAGCACGGAGGAAGTGCTGCTCTCCACAGATTCACATTAACTCATGGTTTCCTTGAGCAATGACCGTGAACGCGTGTTAAGGCCCCAATTCACCGGTGCCATTAAGAACTGTTTCTTTTTAAACATACCTTCAAGTCTGGTCTCAAAATATACATTTAAGTGCTTTGCTGAACTGGGGATTAAGTGTAGCACCTGTGTTATTTTATACACTGGGTTTATGCACCGCAGGCATTGGAGAGGGTCAAACAGGAGATCATTTATCCTAATTACTGTGATGTAAGAGGAGCAGCAGGGGGTAGAGAAGCAAAAAATTCTTTAATCCTGCCATGTACAGAACAAAAACATTTTCAGCACCCTTTCAAGATGTATGATGGCGCATAATCTCCCACGTCTCTGTCAATCCTTTTATAACCGCACTGAGAATGGATTTGCCCTGTCAACATTAGTTGAGGAACCCTTGTTGCCGATAATTGAAACCTGCAATAGCAATACGTTTTTCCTAACATTAAATGGGCTTCGAAAGCCTCCAGTACAACTCAGTGTAAAACAGTCTTCATTACTGCTGGTGTTCATACCAACCCAATCTCGTCAGTGTCTGTTTTAAGCATTTGTTTTTTGTAGAAGTAAGAAAAAGAAGGTGTTGAGAGTCTTGGTATTGCAAATACATTTGTACTTCTTCACCAGTATTGTAATAATTTGTACTGAAAAAGAGTAATATGAACTTAAGCCCCTCTGCAAATGTTGCAAGGTTATTTCTTAATTTTGATGACAAAACTCAGCTGTGTGGCACTGAATGAAGAAAAACAAATTAGACCGTTCAGGTGGAGGGAATGTACAGGAGACTCTATATCAAAGCCCTTCAGTGAATATCCAGCCTATATTCAAAAGCAGAAGGGTAGCAATTATCACGTGGTGGTTTGTTTTAAGTTTGCCATTTACTGTTGTGCTTTTTGAAGTGGAATTTTTGTACTACACAGAGCACATATTTAGTTACAGTGCCTCTGTTTTTATCGTGACGGTCTCTCACTATTCTGGCAAACTTGTCTGAATATATTAATAGGAATAGCCGAAGCTTTTCAGTATTTGCATACTATCCAGCCCTGCCCCGTTGTATGTGTCAGAATAGCAAGGTATGTCATAGAAATGACATTTTCGCACATGCCGTATAGTATGCATACACAGACAGAGCAGCAGGAACCAGTGTGGCATGACGTGTATTTAGAAAGCAACCGCTCTATGGAGTATAACTGCTTACTTCCGTCAAAACTTCTGGGTTTTCAAATCTTTGGGTAATAAATAATTTAGTTAGTGTTGCCCAGTTGCCTGGTTTTGTGAAGAGCCCTTACGGGAATAAAAGCCATTAAAGTGACCTAGTTCTGCATCACCGGACCTCATGCCAGCTCAGCCCGGGGCTGTCAGCCCCTGCTCCAGCTGGTGTAGGTGACCCCAGCCCCAGCCCTGCCCCAGACCCCGACTCGCAGGCTGATGTTCCAGCTCGGCCTCAGACCTGTCGTGCCACCCCAAAAGCGTCTGGCAGCGGGGCCGGGGGATGCGCCGGCCGCCCCCCAGCCTGCCCCGCTCCCTCGCCGGGTCGGGGGGATGGAGCTTTGGGGATCCCCCGTGGGTCCTGGCACCCTGGCCCCTTGCAGCGACTGTGGGTGCTCGGTCCTTCCCGAAACATCGGGCAGGTGAAACCTTGGTCCTCCTCGAATTTGCGTTGAGCTCAGTGACCCCGTGAGCGGGAGTCACGGTGTACCTGCGGAAGAGTCGTCGTAAAACAAGAGGCTGAATTTTGCGGTTTCAACCATGGTTGAAGCTTCATGGCTATTCTCGGTTATGTGAATGAAAAAATTGCGCTAGTTCATGGTAATCGCTTCTGTCGACTCCGCGTACCGTGAATTCAGAGGGAGGGATTTTACAGGAACTAATACACAAAGATTGGCTTTTTGCATGAGGCCAAGTACTTGGAATTTAAGGTCAAAAAGGAATTTGGTTTTGGAAGTTATGAACAGCTGAACAGAGAATTTAGAATGGAAGCAACTATTACATTAGCCACGCACTACTACTAATAAATACTGAGCGGTGCGGTTAGGCACTAACCCAGTGTATGCTTATTTTAAGCATCTGCTCAGCTTGAAAAAATTTAAGGAATCTCACTGAAAGTGATAGACTCTTTCAGCTTGTTCTTCCAGCACGTACATAAATGGGATTGCTTCACTGGAGCTATAATGCACAATAAAATACTAATATAATAAACAGGAAGAATTTGATGCATTAGGAAAATGTAAGCACTGAATTTCCTTTGCCTGATTTTTCACCCTCCCTCCCTTCTTTCTCCCCCTGCCCTTTTCCCATATGTAAGCTATATATATATACATCTTTGTATAATTCCAGTACAAACATACTTTCGGATGACCGTAATCAACCAAAATTATTGGATTTTGCTATGTCATGTATGAGATCCCATGTGGTACTTCAGATTTGCACTGAAAGTGTGGATACTAGTAAGTTCTGGAGATACATGCCAGAGAAGTTATTAAAATGGGGCAAACCCTCTGTAAAATTGTGTCTACCGCTGTGGAATAGCAAATATCAACTTTTGTAAACCGATAAACAAATCTGTTTTCTGAATTACCTGATTGTGAGAGGGGATGATCTTAATATTTTAGCATTATTTGATTTAATGTTAAATATTATGCAATGATTTTGCCGTTATAAGGAATTTAAGCAATAAGGAATAAAATCATTTGCTAAAGAAAGGTAACTATTAAAATATATTTAGTAGTTATAGTTGGTTATTCATGGTTTATCAATATTTTATGATCTCAAAAAATAACGTAACTTTATTTTATACTATTTTAGGATATAATGGAAGTTTTGACAGGCTTTGAAGCAGAGAGAGAGTCCAAAACACTCTATTGTTGAGAGTCATAGTTCAAAAAGGCATGCTATGTTCCTAATTTTCTTATTTTTAAATGTAACTAGGTTATACTTTTTCTCTGGCCAGAAAGACATGATGGTGAACATGATGGAGAAAAGCAGCTTTGATTCATGCCTTGAAAATAGTTGGTCTAGTATGTCAATGTACATCATGTGCAAAGCTGAGCTCCACAGTGGGAAAAGTTTGTACGAGACAATAACTTTTGTGATTAAAATGGTATTTCACAACAGTAGGAGAAAGCCAAGGACAGGATCAAAAGCTGGGCACGAATGACAGCATGGTCTCTACCAATTAAAATCAGATACCAATAACAGAAGTTGGGAAGATGATCAAATATATGTAATATAATTTTTTGTATTTACCAGTCTTTTCAAAAACCCCATTCATTTTCCTCAACTGCCTCTCTGTCACATGCTGTATCAGGACTATATGGATTTGGGCACCAGTGTTGCTAACGTGCTGTCCGGCACAGATGTCTGTGTGTGGAGCGGGAAGAGCTCCCAGCCATGCTGCAGATACTCAGGAGCAGCGCGTGTGGACCCTGGCCTATGCAAGGACTGTCTTAATAGTCTGGTTTTCGAGATTGCCAGCACGGTAATGGTGGAATGCCTTCACTTTAGCTGGTTACTTTGCAATCCTTCATTTAAGTTAGGTCAAGGTAGAAGCAGCTAAGAATATTTCTGCATATAAAGTTGAAACAGATCACACAGCTACAAAGACCTGTGAAGACACAACTGCCTTAAGGATCACAGGATCACAAATTCAGGCTGGCAGGGAGCTCCGGAGGTCTCTAGTCCAACCTCCTGCCCAAAGCAGGCTCAGCTGTGAGATCAGGCCAGGTTGCTCAGGGCTTTGTCTAGACTGGTTTTGAAAACCTCCAAGGATGGCATCTGCACAACCTCTCCGGGCAACCTTAGCCCTGCCTGCCTTGTCCCTCATGGTGAAAAAGGTCTTCCATATAGCCAGTCTGAACCTCTTCTGTCGACTTAGGCTCCTCGTCTCTTGTCCCTTCACTGGGCACCGCAGGGAAAAGCCTGCCTCTGTCTTCCTGACAACCTCCTCACAGGACAGCTGCTGTAAGGTCCCCCGAAGCCGTCTCTTTCCCAGGATGGAGAAGCCCTGGTCTCTCAGCCTCTTCTCACGGGGCAAGAGCTCCAGGCTTGACCATCGTGGTGGCCCTCTGCTAAACTTACTGCAGTTCCTTGGTACCTCCTTCTTGTATTGGGGGACCCAGGTCTGGGTGCCGTATTCTAGATACAGGCTAAACCCCATTTGGTTTTATTCGGATCACTTCTCTGATCTGTCTCAGCCGGAGGCTGCAAAAGCACTGGTGCCAGCCCAAGGCGAGGAGGGGGCCCAGGCCGGTGAGGGCAGACGTGCCCGCGCTGGCAGCACCGTGCGCTGGGAACGGCTTATCCGGCTCTTGCGCAGTGCCGCAAAAGGCGTCAGCTCGGGGCTGCCCGTGAGGACGGTCTCTTCTTCTTGCATTGGCAAGGCTCTTTGGCACTAATGAGCCTCGGGTTCCCTTTTCCATCTGCACCCCAATTTTTGTGCAACCCCTTCCACACAAGGGTTGTATTTCCAGAAGAAAACCTCAGGTGGCAGCAGCATCATAGCTTTCGTAACCGGTCCTGGCCTTCGTGCAATTCTTCCTTGTGCCACCAGTCATTAGACCTTGTTAACGAGGGGCCCTTGTGCTTAACAACATTATTAGCAAATCACCAGCTTATCGAAGAGTGAAAGTGTTTTTTCCTGGCTGATTTAGTGATGCGCAGATCTCATTTGGAAGTTCTGCATCCGTGTTTTATATTTTCATGCAAACGATGCATACTTTTATATATTCATGTAAGATGAATTTGGGTTACTTTGGGTTGGTAATGTGTTTGATCTGAGTTAAACCTCTTAGAGCACTCTCTGAACAATTTTCTGTCATCTCCTTTAAGCTAGGTAGTCGTGCAGTTTCTGATTTCTTGCGTGTGACCACATGTGACCGAAAAGGAGGGAGGAAGGTATTCAAGGGATCGCTAAAAGGGCAGTAGGGAATACAGATGGGAGGAATTTGGGAGTAGCACAAGCAACAAAAAGTTAAAAGGAAACATGGTGAGAGATGTAGGAAATCAGACGGAGAATGCACAAGGGAGGGAAAACTCGAGCCTCATTGGAGTAAGAGTTGTTTCTCACAGCTGCATTTTTGGGGCTCTTGAACACCTGCACTTCACTTGCCCTGTTTCAAGATATAGTGTCACAGAGATCAGCTTTGGGATTTCCTGCTATTCTCACTTGCAATGACTGTCTCTCCATCTAATTGGGGTTTTTAGGCACGGGACACTAGAAAATTCTCTCTATACTTTCAGTTTCACTGCCAGTCAGCCACAATCTTTGAAGTCTTTCACATCGTTTCCTCTTTCAGGCTCCTGCCATTAAAGTATACCTGTAGAAAACAATAAGCACCAAACCTCTCTGTTCTCTCCTTCCAAAACAGACAAGTGAGCAAAGAACATTCCTCTTGAGCATAACGGTTTTGAAGTCACATTCCCGTGACTGGACAGAAAAACCAGTTTAAGGATCAGCAGAAAAGTTGCAACTGAAAGAAGACTGGCAATGGGCTGTTTCTCCAGCATGGCCCCAAAAAGACCATGCTTCCTGACACCCACAAGAGCTTGCGACCTTCTTTTACTTGAGTGCAGCATTAGAACAAGATCGTCATGGTCTTACTGGAGTGAAGAATGGACACCAAATGCCATCAGCTCCTTCTGCACTGGAAAATAAAGAAAATGGTAAATTTATTCAGTTTTAATGGTCTCTGAGGTATTTTGGGTACATCTGCTACATTTGATAGTGATTACAGCAGTGTCTTTGATGCTGCAGTGTCCATCTGTTTATGTCACCTTGGCCTGGTTTAGGCACAGGCGAAGGCGTTATTTGGAGAAGCGCAGGGGTGTAAGGTGGCTGAAGGTCTGAGAAAGGGGCAGTCCCGCTCCCTGCTGCTACTGTAACTGTGCCTCAGTGCGGCACTAGAAGGGGGAGTAGAGAACTACAGCCCTAGCTGTATCCTCTCTGCCCAGGACGAGGATGAGAAACAGGGGAGTAGTTTGCACCCACATGTACCGTCTCGTGCTGTACGGGATTTGTGACGGGAAGGAACGGGTGGTGGACTGCATCCGTGGCACTGCTGTTCTAGAGACTGCTGCCGAGTACGGGTAACGCCACTGCTCAGCACTGTTTGCAGAATGCATCCAGGAAGCGGAGAAATTAGGATGGAGCGACGTTGTGTGGTGTTAAGATGCCGGTGGCACCTCAAAGCTGGTGCTTTTTTTCAGTCTGGTGGGTGATCTCAGTACGCTGGTCTCCCACGTCAGCATCCGACAAACACGGCATCTCGTCATGCAGCAGGCGGGTGGGTGAGCAAGGCCAGATGTCTCAGGTGGTGCCCCGAGATGCAAGGGACGCCGAGGGAGCAAGCCAGCCTGAACACCGGGTTGTGTGCTTTTGCTTACTCTGCGGAAACACAGGCGCATTCTCACACTCCGTCCGGATCGATGTCATCCCTGAGCAGATCCTCCTCGAGTCCCTGTCGCCCAGATCAGCCAGGCTCTGACCGGGGAGAGGTCCCACAGCAGGGCTACTCAAGCTGCGGCACAGCCGAGCACGGCCACAAAATTGGCTGGGTCTCCTGGACCAGCGCTGCTGAACCTCGGTGCGGAGCCGAGCCGGGGTCTGACTCCCGTTCCATCTGCCGAGCTTGTCCCCCTCCAGCAGCCCGGCACTCGCGCCGGAGCCTTCTCGCCTGAACCGCCGCTGGCGGCGCGTAACAAACATTTTCTTTGGGCAAGACGGTAGGCGATTTTGCGTCGCACGTGAAGTAGGTGAGGCTCCAGTTGCTTCAGTACTGGAAAGAATGGGATGAAGAGTAAAAGAACCTCACAGTAGCATAGTGACAGTTTTCTAAAAACTTCAGGGTTATTTCTAAGTAAGATACATATAAACAGCCCTTTTAAAATTAGTTATTCACTGGAGATTATTTTATGTCATTTTATAAAGGCACAGCCTAATTAAAATACAATTGCCAGTCTGTTAAATACCTGATTTGCCCATATTTCTTTATGCTTGATTATTATGAAGCACAGTATTTTAAATGGTGAGTTGACTTCAGCACGGGGTTTATATTAATGTATAATTGTTGGTTTTACTTATATTTGTGAGGAGAATTGTGAGATTTCCCTGGACAGCCTAACAGGTATTTTGCATAAACTGATTGTCTGCCATTTTAAGCTTGCATAACTCCTTCCAGTTTCAGAAGAAATAATTGCAAACCTTCTAGAATCACATGCATTCATTACATGTGAATTGGCACTTTTATTTAATTTGTGTCTCTTACAAGGTGGTCTGTGCTCCCGCACGCTGCATCTTGTTCTTGCATATTCTGAGGAAAAGTTTCTCTAAAGCATCGATTAAGTAACTCTAAAATATAAGGCAGCCTACGCAGGCTCGGGGATTTGGAGAGTGGGGAAAGGACTTAACTCCCAATAAGAAAGCTAAACTGATTGGAAAATAGAAAGGAGAAATATTTGGATGAATCTGGAGTGTACAAAGTGACTAAAATTGGGTTCTGGAAGGGTTTTTTTCTGTTGCAGTGGGAGGACTACAGAGTCACAAATGGATGTAAAAACAGGAGCCCCAGGCAAATGTTGTTCCCTTGCGATGCGTGATAGGGAAGGCGGGTGAGGAAGCCCAACGTCTCCGGCCTCCTCCGCAGTGGGAAGTTTTAGAGCTGTTTTAGCAATGTGGAAACGGCGTCGGTGCTTAAAATGGAGCAAGCACTGCTGTAGACAGGCTCCGGGTGCTTTTACAAGGTGTCACGGAATTCTGTCCAGATCAGGTCCCCACGTCCCAGCAATCAAAATCCACCTGCTCTGCTGCTGGGCTCCACCGGCGGGGCGCAGCGCTGGGAACGTCAAATGGAAAAAATCAGAGCAAATTCTTGCTGTCTGCTGCCGAGGGCACGGGCCTTTGAGACACCGAAGGAACTGCCAGGAGCTCGTGTATGACCAGCGTATGTTTAAAACAACAGCCACGGTGCGAACGCACCTTCAGGCCAGTATGGCCCAAGGAGCCACGTAGACAATTTCAGATACATAATTAGTCTCTCCAACTTCAGCAAGACTTCTCAAATGCTTGATATTTCAAACATGTTTTAAGTGTGGGCCAGTGTCACAAAACTGTGACAGCTTGACATCCCATGCATGACTGATTTGTGACAGAGGTGGCAGAATGGCCAAGTGCTTTAAAAGGCTCTGTTTTTCCATCCCCTCTTCCCTAGAGGAAGGGGGAGCATCTTTCTCCAGAGACATGGTTTTATAGTCCGTCTTTTACTAATTACTCAGATGCAGTGATAATCAGTGCACACACACATACATGCATATTTTTCTTTTTCTATTTCAATAGTTATACTTAATTTTTATACATATACAGAGAAACAGCAAAGTCACAGAAATGCAGCACAGAGAATAAACGAGTCCTACAACAGTCAGGACAGGCTGTGCTCCGGAGCCTGCAATGGGAAGGTGCGCCAGTGCAGAACTTCACGGATTTCAGTGAGATGGTGTCATAACCCGACCACCCTGAGGGGTTGTGTGTTGGTAAAGGTTCAGGCTCTCAGGCAGGTCTGGATCACAACAGTGCCCAGATCCCCCCGCCGGCTGCCTTACTTCTGCCCAACTGTTTGGAGTGGGTACATGTACAATACCAGACCAATGTCCATAAGACAATGTTTGCAAACAGGAGATAAAAGAAGTACCCATTGAGCTCCAATAGGGAGAGAATTCAACCAATCAAACATTGAAATTGCCAATATATGTATACTTTATTCAGCATCTAAATACTCGCTAATGCTTGCTATGTTGGATTTAACAGATCTAACTCTATTCAAATAATCATTGATAAAGACAGTTATCGATTCAGTGGTGACAAGAAGAATGATAATACAAATAACACTCACAAGTGCAATTAAGGTGACCGGCAATGTCATATGGTCAAGCGTCCCCGGCTGGGAGGTTGTCACCACGTTAGTGAGATCCTCAACTGGCTCTATCCTAAAGTCGGCTTTTACAGAGTTGCTTTACCTACGTGCAATTACTTGCAGCTGTGATCTGAAAACAAGCCACAAACCACAGGCCGGCTTTCGTAGAAGTATATCAAGTTCTGTAAAGCAAATCAGTTTCCGTCCTTCAGAGTCAGGTGCCTGCTGAGGCAGGAGGCTCGGGGATTCCTGTTGGCGATGTTTGCAAAGGACGGGGGGTCAGTCACCTTCGGTCACCACAGATGGCACATACATTCTTCGCACATGAAGATTTTAAATAGGGTGGGAGAGGATACAGTGCAAGGAAAGACATAAGGAACAAAGACATAAGGAACAAACAAAATAGCACAAACTTGGTGTAGCACGGAGATCACTGTGTGCTAACACAAGTCTATGTAAAAACACAGTTGAAAGCACAACATGTCACATCACATAGGTGCAATTAAAGCTGCCCAGTAACATTGGGTTATAGTTTTGAAGCTGCAGAGGAATATCCTATACAAAAAAATGTGTCATTTAACAGATTTGACAGATATACCAATTCTGTTACCTAAGATGTGAATCTGGATTTGTAATGGAGTAGCATCAAGCTAAAATAATTTTATCTGGATGAAGCTTTCACCAGCTCTAAAAGCAAAGCGCACACAAGGGCAATACTAAATGTTGGCCAGGACACCACTGTCCTCGGCACATTATGAATGAAGACTCTCGAAGCCCAGTGCCTCAGTTTACAACCTAAATAACATAAACCAGGTGTTAGAAATCAGTCCGTGACCCACTGAAATTAAGACAAGGTTTGCACTGATTTTGGTGAGGCTGGATATCAGCCAGGCTCCCTCTGCAGTGTAAGAATGATGTTAATAGATCTGAAGGCCAGAGGAGACCACTCTGTTATCTAGTTTTAACTTCTCCATAATGCAAGATTTAGGATTACCTTAAATCCTTTACCTAAAATCCAACCACTGTTGACCTAAGGTGTAACTTTTAGACAAGTGTCCATTTCTATTACCTACACTTTTAACGGTAAAGAACTCACTCACTTTCTTAGGAATAGGCCTATTTAACAAAGGTTCCCAGTTTTCATCTTGACATCCACCAGTAGTTAGTCCATTTAATGCGTGACATTGGCATCTTTTTAGCTGCTTACTCGAAATGTCATGCTAGGTCATGTCTCATACAGATACCTACATGTATTACATTCATACCACTCCCTTGCCAACAAAATTTATAATCTGTAAAAAACAGCAAGTTAGAAAGCATTGTAGTTTTTTTTTTTTCTTAAGTCCACTTTGATTACATCCATGAATGTATCTTGCAAATCAAGAGCCAAAAATGGGCTCAGCACTACAGTGACAGAAAGCCAAGCAACCTGCAGATCAGCATTAGTCCTTTGGACTTCAAAGGCCACCTAATAATTACAATATCTCTTGCCAACCACTGATGAAATATAGCAAAATCTACCAAAAGCCCTTTTCAGACCCAAATACCAAAGATCTTTTCTGTCAAATTAAGCTGAGTGCAGGAAAAAATTACCAGACAACCTTTTAGCCCTGCCTGTGCAAGTTTGTGATTCAGAAAGCTCTTGGGAAAGTCAGTCATTCTGACTCTCGGAGTGCCAGCAGGGACAATGTGAAGCCCTGGAGGGTTTGCCTAGGACAAATGTTACAGACGATGATCTTCTAGAGCAAGGAAAAGGTGAAAAACAACACAAAGGCTGAGATTAGATATTGCATGATGTCAAAAAGAGTCAATAAAAAATGAAGTATATCTTGATAAAACATAAAAGATAATAAAATTTCAAAATTCAGAAGCAGCTTCAAATTAATTGTGTTACATTTGATTCCGGATGAGACCATAGAACCAGATTCAGGCAATGAGCTGGCAATTCTGGATATGCTTAAACCACACAATTGAACAGTGCAATACTTTGTGAACTGTCTGTCAAACTGAGAAATCCAGCATGGTTTCAATCAATGGCAGCTCCAACCTTTTTATCTAGCAGGGGGACTCAATAGAAAATTCACAGTAGACTTAGGTTTGTGTGTGCCTGAATGTCTGTCTTACAATGCAGTGAAGGTTTGAGAGGACAGTATCATACAAAGTAAAAATATTATAGATTATGTATTATCAAGATAACACTAACAAGATAGAGAAGACTTAATTGCTATATAGAATCATAGAATGGTTTGGGTTGGAAGGGACCTTAAAGACCATCTCGTTCCCACCCCTGCCATGGGCAGGGACACCTTCCACTAGACCAGGTTGCTCAAAGCCCCATCCAGCCTGGCCTTGAGCACTTCCAGGGATGGGGCAGCCACAGCTTCTCTGGGCAACATGTTCCAGTGCCTCACCACCCTCACAGTGAAGAACTTCTTCTTTGCATCTAATCTAAATCTACCCTCTTTCAGTTTAAAACCGTTACCCCTCCTCCTGTCACTAGATGCCCTTGTACAAAGTCCCTCCCCATCTTTCTTGCAGGCCCCCTTTAGGTACTGGCAGGCTGCTCTATGGTCTCCCTGGAGCCTTCTCTTCTCCAGGCTGGACAACCCCAACTCTCTCATCGTGTCTTCACAGGGCAGGAAAACAGTGAAGTGGCGGGATGTCTGAAGATGACAGGTCTTGAGCTCTGGTTTTGAGTACAACTTGCATGACAGAGAGGGCAGAGGAAGGCAAACAAGGGTGTGTGTGGTAAAAGGGGAGAGAAACACGTGGAGGATGAAGCAGGTGGGAGACGCCTGTTCAGTGAGAGGTTTGGCTTCCTTGGTTGTTTTTTTTTTTTAGCCAAGGACTCTTCTGGCATTGAAACTAGAGCTGACCCAAAGTTTCTGCCAAGGCAATGGCCGAGGGGGGGGAATAGAATGTGAGCCACTAGCAATACAGGAGTGAGACTAAGGATTTGACAGCACTTCCAAGATCACAAAACAGACCTCTGTGAATGTACATGCCTTATAAGGGTAATGCTATAGGCAGGATTCTGAGCTGGGATGTCAACACTGAACTGAATATTACTGTGGGCAGCAGTGAGGGCTGTAGAAGTCAGGCAGATACCAGGATCTATGGTGCTGTGAGGTGCAGACCTTGTCCATACAACAACATCTTCCCTCCAACAAAGCCCCTCCATGAACACGGTGGTTGGCATCCATCCGTCCTGACAGCCCCAAGGAAGGAGCTGGAGCCAGTTTCTTTCTTGTGGCACCTTACACAGAACAAGACAAACGTGTATGTATTTATTGCTAAGGCACTGGAAGGCAGACATAGTGTTTGCCACATTCCAGGAAGCTGATGGCTATTTAGCTTTGCCCAGTTGAGAAGGATTTCTATGGCTTTGCTCCTTGCCCAGAATGGTGATTGTGCTGGGAGGGATGGAGGGGAATCGTTTCTAGTAACACTGTTCCTGTGTGTATATAAATATTCCCTGGCTGGGGCTGGCTCATCACACAAGATGGCAACCCATGCTTCCCTTCCCCCTGCCTTCCCCTCCCTCCTCACATCTCTACCAGCACAGCAGATTCCAATAATAAACCCATCACTGTGAAAGCCAGGTGTCATCCAAATTCATTTGCTGCAGTGTTTGATCCATCCTCTGCTTCAAGATACAGGTTTCAGAGTATTTTATGAGATGCACTTCACAGCTTTTATCATACAAGATATTGTGCAGCATTTTATGGCTGCATTTTATAAAATTTTATCAAATATTATGTAGAATATTTTAGCAATAAGCCCTTTTTTAGGGGATCAGTTCCAGTACAAGCTTGCATACATATGAAAGTGCACAGAGGAAATGTGAACATCCTCAAAACACTGTTAACACTTAACCTACCAGAAGCTGGGCTATTTGTTTTGTGATGGAGCTTGTGCAGTCCACAGGGAAACTAAAATGGGATATAAGGTACAGCGACTGCTTTACTATGGCTATTTAGCTTTACAAAGCAGAGATGCCTCACTTCATCCACTGTCCGCTGCACTGCGGAGTAGCCCAGGAGGGATCGTGGGCTGAATAATGTCACCTTATTCCTCACTGGGCTCCCCTTGGCTTTCCTGAACAAGCAACATCTCTGTTTCCAGGTCTCATCAACCACTGACACATCCTCCATTTGGCAGACTGACTGTACAGGTGCATCTGCAGCTCCGGCTCTTCTCATTGCAATTATTTGTCTTCCCCAGCGCCAGGCAGAGCGCATCACGTGCTGCCAGCCCCCGCACACCTGCAATCCACAGCCACCTCTCCAGCTTTCAGACACCCCCAAAGTACCACAAGAGTTCATTACATCAGAGGTCTGGGCATCAAACAATTCATGTCCCCAACGGTGGGAAGAAATTAAGAAGTGGCACCTGAAAACTGTGGGAATCTTTTTTTTTTGTCATGGAAATGGAACAACCCCCCCCCCCCGTCATTATTTGTTAATTTCCTCAGCTTGTATCTAAACCCATGCACAGGTAAGACCCATTTCAGCTTCTCAAGGTCTAGGGAGGGAAGGGCAGGATATCTGAAGACCTCCTTGCAGTCACACAGAAACAAGGCCAGGTGCTGAGGAGCAGCAGCGCTTCCCCAGTCTTTTTGTGATGCCGGTCCTTTCCGAGGTCTGGGTTTCAGATCTCCGGGTCTGCACTCCCCCGGCTCAGGCAGCTGAGAAAAGCCTTGCCCGAGAAGTGCGGCGGTGCGGGAGTCCCCGCAGACGGACATCTCGGACACAGCACGTCTCCGTCTGCCACGGGAGGTCACTTTCTGTACAGCTCTCTGAAAGAGACAGACCAGTCCCATTTAGCAAAGTCACTATGAAATATTCAACTTTGTGTTTAATTTTTTAAGTCTTTTCCCATTTGTTTAATGGAAGCTGAAACGCTGCCATCACTGTCAAGCCCAGGAGCAGTGTTGTCTTGCCAGATCTTTTTGGGTTTACAGAAGATGGCAATATTCATACTTGCATTACAGCAGCAGAAAATAAAATTGAACATGGCATTTACATTTGCAGCATGAAAATTCAGATCACTGAACACAACATGAAAGTTATTTAAGGTCCTAATAATCTATACTTTCACACTGCTGGTGTTGTGTCATGCCAGTTGTTTTGAAGGATGAACTAACTCTCTTTAAACTTCCTGCAAAGGAAAGGAAAAAAAATGCTGAAAAATAAAACGAATATACTCCAAAAGAAATCCAAACAAGAAGAAAGCTGAGTAAGAAGAAATATAAGATATCATTTTCCTCCATTAACCAAGACAAAAAACAAACCCCAAAACTTCAGGGCTAGTTTTTGATAATTTATTCCTAAATTGCTTTCTGTCTGTTATTTTTAGAATTTCTGCCTTAGTAACTTTTTTCTCAGGCATCAATTGCTAGTCATTACTTGGTTATGTCAATGAAAACAAGAAAATCCTCAGGTAAAACATTCTCCTGTTGGAAGACAGTAACAAACCAGACCTTCTTCTCTAATAATACCATAGCAGAAGATCATGAAATATATAAGCAGCACCTTAAAATAAAAACTGCACTGTATTAAATGTATAGTTTAGGTGGTCATCATGTTTCAAGCAGAGATCTGCTATGCTTACAGAGAATTGAGCAACTGTAAGCTTTGTTCATCTTCACAATCCCTGTAAATTTTGGGAGAAATTGTCTCTGAGCTAGCAGAAGTCTGAGGAAAGAATTTTGAAGAAAACTGTCTCTCATTTATTAATATAACAAAGTGAGTCTGATGGCTTAAATAAAAGAACAACTCTGGCAGCTGCCAAGCTCTTACAACCACTATTTTAAATTAAAGAGGAAGGAAAAACCCTATATATAAGCTCAGTGACAAGCAGGAATCTGTAACGCCAAGGATGAGAACGGAGCAGAAGAGGACACGCAGATATTGCAAAGGCAGGCAAGCAGGAACATGTCAGTGTTACGGATGAGGTCGAGGAAGCGATACTGTGGTTTTCACAGAAGAACTAAAGCGAATTAGGCCACACAGTCATGCCAGCACATTTAGGCTTCTGTTGTTTACACTGTTCTCTATTTTATATGATTATCTAATCCCAGTTAGGCTTTTTGATTCTGCGCCAGTAGTCCCCGATGTAAAATATAAGTACAGTATACTTCAGGAGCATACCCTGCTAGGTGTGCTGATTAGCTAAGGGTCTTAGGAGAAACATGAGGGATGGCCATCAGAAATGTCAAAACCTCCAAAATTAACAAGGTAAGTAATTCTGTCCTGAAACTGGGAAGTATTTCAAAGCTATGGGAAGTAAAAAGTGTAGCTCTTATTCAGCAATTCCAAGATGAAAAATACATCTTAATCTTTCAAAAAGATTACATAAAATAATTGCTTTAGACAGCTTTGACGACTCCTCTTGGCACGCTTCTACAGTTTCTGGCTTTCCAGACTTTGGTTTTGACTCAGGAGAAACTCAGTCGCAGATGCACAGCTCTTCGAGCTCCCGGCCCCTCTCCTGCTCCAGAGACCGGATCACTGAGAGCTCGGGGTGGAGCTAGGCTCCGGCACCCCAAATCTGGGGCACTGAAACCGAGCCCGGAGCCCTGCCCTTGCTTCACGGCAGGTGCAGCAGCCGGGAATCGCAGCCGAGCCATGCCTGAGGCCAAGAGCCCGAGGAGGTGGCCAGCGAGGAGCACCCAGCAGGGCGCTTCGAGGGCCACGCGTGGTCCAAAACCCTGCCCATCCTGGGAGATGGGCGCACACATCATCTTGGAGCCTGCGGCTCAGGAGAGAGGCTTGAGGAGCCAGTCTGGCGTGAAAGAGCCTTCAGAGATGTCTGCTGAGATCCCAGGACCTCGCTGCCCTGGACCAGCCCTCAACATCAGGCTTCGATCTTGCTCCTTTTCTTCTACTTTCCACCTATGAATCTTTGATTTTACTAGGGGATTAGGTATCTAGGAGGGCTGCTGAAGCAGAGCCTATGGGGAAGCTAGGAGGAAAACCACTCCGGCTCTGGATCCTCACTGGGCTTTAGGCTGTTCAGATCAGGTCCATGTGCAGAGACATGGGAAGCTTTGAAGTAAATAAGCTAGGTAGCCTGGGTGTTTCAATAATTCCAGAGTGAGGGAATTACAGAGGGGGTTGGAGTTGTAATTTTGGTTTTATGTGCCTAATCTCTGCTTAAATTCAGGTGCCTTCGAAGAGTTTAAATCTGACTCTAATTTGAAATGCGCTGCTACAAGCTCTTTCCTCGCTGTCAGCTGAAAAGCAAGGGCTCTGGGAAGTTGTCTGGGGAAAGGTAAATCTTTTCTATCATGCTGAGCTACTGTGGATGCCAAATAGAATGAGGCAGCTTTAAAGGATTTTCCCAAGTCAGCTCAGAAAAAGTGATTATATAGGATTTATGAACCAGCTTCTCATAATTCAATAATGACTCACCATTTCCTGCACTTGCTAGATTGCTTAGCACTGATTTGGATGCTCTGATAGAGCAGCATTGATAAGAAGCTGCGTGATTTACCTTGAGGTGGTATTTCATTCTCTGAAGATAGTTCACATCTCTGATATCAGAATGAAGGAAAATAATGCTTGCAT
The DNA here is from genome assembly GCF_900496995.4 of Aquila chrysaetos chrysaetos. Taxonomy (NCBI): domain Eukaryota; kingdom Metazoa; phylum Chordata; class Aves; order Accipitriformes; family Accipitridae; genus Aquila; species Aquila chrysaetos. Next base: position 16,368,093 of record NC_044029.1, on the reverse strand, counting down.
AACAGAAGATAGAAAGATGGTATATTCAAGAAATATTTTTAAACTGCTGTTCTCAGAGCTGTTTCAAATGAATCTGGATTTCTCCCCTAAACTCTGTGACAAGTCAAGAAGAGAGCCAAAATGCCCTGAGCATAGGTAACTGGTCAGAGGGTCTCTATGAGGTAAAAGAAGTTAGGAAGATATCACCTCCAAACTGTTCTGTCTGCTCATCTCATCATGTTTAGCATGACTGCACATCATCTGTGTCATTGCAAAAGCAGGCAATTTAGCCTAAACTACTGCTGAAAGCTGCTAAACTTTGCAGAGGTGCAGGTGGGTGCTCGTACAGCTGGGTGTCTGGCTTCACCTGGGTGGAGGCTGGCAGAGCAGGAGAAACAAATGGGCTGTGATAACATCTGGTCCACCTGACCACTGTCTGAAGTCTCAGCTCCAACATTTACTGCCATGGCAACTGGAAAAAAGTGTAGTTCATCAAGAGGTAGAATAGCAATTTAAGCAATATATCAACATATCAAGGTCTTAATGGAAATAATTAAAAAAGGAATCATGATTACTAGGAAAAAAGAAAACCCCTGTTCTGTTCCTGACCAGTACTATGTTGGAGGGTAAACATCCTGAATCCCATTGAGCTGGTCTTGCAACTGCTGAAAAATTCTTTTTCATAAACACCTTCTTCTTTCAGACTTAGTAGCAGTGGAAAATGCTGGCACAGCTCAAAATACACACATGAAATTTGAGTTCTACTGTGAAACGTATTGTGGAGGAATGACCTGGTAAGTTTGCATGCATATTGTCTTTCATTAATTCAATATCAGATTCAATACATGACAAATTCAAAGATTTATTCCAATCAACAGTGTTGAAATCCTAGCTGGGGTCTGAAATTACTCACTATACCTTAATTTGTAATAATACACAGTCTGAATATAAATGTCTGTCGATATTGTTTTAAAGAATTCAGGGGCTCTTCTGTAAGCACTTTTACGTGTGAACAGAACAAGTCAGAACATAGCAAACTCCATTAGTTAGAACCAAAAATACCAGTATGTTACCAAGCAAGTATGCCTCATGGAAACAGCTCTCTTAAAGTAAAAGTAAATATGTAAGAAGAGTTTAAAATTTTAAAATCTATCACATTAATATAAACAAATTTGTGTTATTCTCTGAATAGCTGTTACATGAGCAGACTCATACCCAAGGAGCAGAAAAGTGTAAAATTATTCCTTTATTCGTTAAAAAGCCTTTGCCAGATGTCATGTCAATATATAATTTTCTGGTTTACATCTTAAAACAAGCTTTTCTGGGACCATATTATTAGTAGCAAATAAGTAATTTTGGATGCAAAGATCTCACTGTGTAGAATATGTGCATCATTGCTATTTGGGGCATTATGAACACTGTGTGAGTAGTGCCAATACAGTAAAAGAGAAATCATGATTCATTACTAGCTTCATAAGGTGTGGGATTTACCAGTGGATTCAGTCAGGGTTTTGCCTTTCTCCCTGGAAAGCTGTAGGTGAAAGGAAGCTTACTCGTAATTACTAATCAAAACTCTAGCCAGGAGCTCGTTCCAAAATGAGCTTAGGTGAGGCAGTGTTGCTTAATAAGAGTGGAAATTTCAAGTGTTTTTTTTCCTTGAAAAACTGCTATGGAATGCCTGCCTGCCTTTGCTTTGTTCTAGATTCATTTTCTAATTTTTCCTTCTGCATCCCCAGAAAGAAAGGACCTCTTTTGCTTTTCAATGCTCACATCTTCCCCCACTCCTCCATAATTTGGCATCTTCTAAAATTTTTCAGCTTACAGTTCAAGGTAGACCCCAGATTTGCCTGTGTTGCCCCTCATCCCTCCAGCTCTGTGTGCTCTGTCGGGGCTACCCCAGAGCGCCGTGTGACTGGAGATGCTGGGAGGAGACTCCTACACACCATGGACACCAGTGCAAACTCTTCTATCGCTTATGAGAGAAATCTTGGCTAAGTTGCAAATGTTAGCACTCCACATTAGACTCACCCTTTTACTTTATCTCAGTCTATCTGCCATACGTCACATCAAATTTTATGCTTCAGAAGAAGTAAAAAGTTCATTGCAAAAACTACACCAACCAAAAACTAGGAAACAGCCCTACAAAAAACAGAGCATACAACTCACTACCTGTTAAGGTCACTGTGTATCAACAAAAGCAGAGCGAACATGTCAGTAAAGAAAACAGGTTCTGGTTTCAGGGTCAAAAAGGAATTGCTACATGCAATCAAGAGTGAAAAATCTTTTAAGTTTTGAAAAATGATCTTATAATTTTATTTCTCAGATATGACAAAGTCCTGGCCTGCAGTGATCGCTAAAGGCCTAACACATTTCCAAAGGAAAAGGATATTAGCTGCAGCACTGTATCAATCCCAAAACACAGTGCATTTCTACCAGTCCATAATGTCTCTGGCATTTTGGTCTGGAAAACTTAATTTTCACTCTGTGTGAGGACCCCAAAGGGAGCTTTATTCTTTATTTTACTCTCCTATGCTACCACACCCCCCCCCCCGCCCATGGTTCAAGCAATTTGGCTGTCATCATGCATTCATTTTCCATGAGTATCTTCTGATCCATACTAGATGTGTGACCCAGCACAGTGTTATGTAAGCATTTTAACTTTTTATTAAGTTCAGAGCTGCCATATCCTGCTTGTCAGAACTACTTCCATTCTCCAGGTGCTTTATTTAGGATGGAAGCTGGTCATAGAGAAAAGTTCATAGTGTCACTAAATCCCAGTGGATTTAAAATCCTCCTGACCTCTATGCCCACTGCTGCTTGACAGCATTAATCAGCAAGATCTCACCACTCTTCTCAGCTTTTCTATTATTCACAAGTCCTCTGTATCAGAGTGCCTTACACTAAAATAAAAGGCATGGTTTACAGTCTGTTATTATCTATCCAGACCCGGAAGCAGTTGGGATGGATAGGAGGACTGTAAAGTTCTTTCCTGTAATGCTGGGCTCTATTAGTGTCTCTCGTATGCTGCCACCCCATCCCTTCTCCTCTGTAAATCCTCCTTGGAATCCTTATTTTTCCAACAGAATACCTATTGGGAATGGCTGTTTGAGGAAAAAAGAGAAGAATGAAAATTAGTGAGAAGTTAATCTTTGTATTCATTAATTTTGTTGTTACAAAAGAAGATGAACAGTTGCATTTAAGCTGTTTTTAGCTGTAATCCTAGCATTTCCATCTGCTTATTATGCTTGTAAGACCACATGAAGAATATTGCATTAAATTCATTACCAGGAAAGTATAGAAAAATTGGAGGAACAGTAACAAAAAAGGCTTAGTGCACAACAGTGATTTATTTATGAAGGAAGATTAATAGCTAAACTCAGGAGCCCAGCTGAAGGGAAATAATTGGAAAGGCTCTCAAAGGACCCTCTGGAAACAGGCTCAAAACTCAGACTGTGAAAGTCCTTACTCATTTTTATTTAGTCCTCATTAGACCACGACATCAAGAAAAGCTCCAGTTAAAAATTAAACAGGGGGAAAGTGGCTACAAATATTTTCCAGATCTGAGTATCAAGCAAGGCTTTATATAGCTAATGTGAGCAGTGGCCTTTGGTGGCAAACAGCTGGAAAGTAGAACTGTACGCAGGTAAATGACTTCTCTTGGGAAGCTTTAGTGGCTACCTCTGAACCAGAAAAGAAAACAGCCAGGATCTGTTCTTTGGTCCTGAAGCTGAGCCGCGAGAAGGGAGAGAACTGCACTCAGGACCTGGGCATCTTCTGGGATGGTGCTTGTTGGCACATGCTGAAATGTACCAGGGTGCCCACAGCTACATACAGTGTGGACTATGGCACACCTTTGCTTCAGCCCCTGTGCTGGCCCAGGTTAGTTTGCAAATATTGATGTAACTGGGCCCAGAATCACGTCCTGACAGTCACACAGTATCATACTGCTAGTAAGGTGACCTTCTGCTTAAGAAAATAAAAAAAAATACTGTTAAGCACAGAACATAGTAAAGTCTTCAGTCAAATCCTGAGGGAAACATACCCCCTATTTATTCCTGCTATCAGACAAATAATCTTCAAAAGCAAAGATGAGCAAGTATAGATCAGTATTAAAAACATATTTAATAATATCCTTTTGTCTGACATTCTCAAAATACAGAGAATTTTCCTTTTCTGAGACCCCTTTCTTTTTAATTTTGAGTTTATTAACTAGATCTTTGCTGTTTGGTTCACCAGGAATGTAGAGATTACACCATTACAGAACAACATAGCTCTGTAAGTTATAAACATAAATGAACAGTCTTGGATTCTCTTGCAAAAATGCAGACTTCTGCAATTCACAGACTATTTCTCTTCCAAACCATTAATTATGACAGGATACTGGAGGAAAAAAAAAAAAAGGCAAACCAAAATATTATCACACAGTCATTATAGTTACCCAAACTTTCATTACAAATAACACTGGGGGATTTCAGGAATTTCATAGGAAGGCTGGTCTTTGATTTTCAGGGGTTTTTTTTGTTGTTGTTTTCCTTAGCCTTTTCATTAATGGAACACATTGGGATAATGTAGTCTTTTTTTTTTTTAATAAGCCACCAAGATATAGACTGTTTTAGAAATAGCACTGCAAAGTATTATCCACTACAAAACACTGTTATGGGAGGTTTTATCTGTTCCTGGAGAATTATATAACAGTTCTGGATTTCTCTCCTGAGAAATACAAACCTGTAAGCATGACATGGAGCCTGTTGAATGAATGTAGTATATTCAGGCAGAACTCTTTGTACACATAAATTTAATTATAAAAATAGTTATATCTTTTTTAAGTCCATAGCAGCAGCCATTCTATCCAGAAAGTTTTTTGTGTTGGGGTTGCTTTTTCCTCCCTCAGACATAGAAAAGAAACTCTTTAACACTGTTTTTTTAAATGCTTTGCAACAGTGTTGTTAAGTTAAAGCCACCCTGATCCTACACTATAAGGGGAAATATATCCCAGATGCTGCAAACATTTTGTGCTCTTGGGAAGAAAGAAGAATGAGACCTCTCTTCCTGCTACCAGTTTTTTGGGGAAGTTAGCCTTGCAACACCAAAGAAAGTATTTTTGAATTTGCTTTTAAAAATGAATCTTTTAATAGCCTTTGAATAGCAAATAAATGGCCATGAAGAACACTGCCTATAAGAAAGGCAGGTAAGGGCTTGGCAGAGCACATCCATTTTCTTGACAACCTTGAGACTAGAAACATACTGATTTTTAAAAGTAAGCCTAACATTCCTATAATAACAAGTTTCCAAGATCTCATGCAAAAGAAGAAAATTTTCAGCAATGTACCTAATCTCAGCATGCTCACCGCAAAAATAACATGCTGATTAACAACTCTTAGGAATACCAATCCTACTTAATATTCATAGGATCTTGAATCAAGTTTGTCTCTCTTGTGGCTGATCAAGAGATAACACTATTGTCTGTCAAACACACTGTACTTAGCATTTTGATGCAGCACAAGCTGATGTCACGGTGACATACTGACAAAGCCCTTTTAGATAGCTTGAGAAAATTTAGGATGGCTGCATTAATACCAAAGAACAAGATAGGTGGCCTTACACTACACACCTCATTAGGTTCTTAAAGTGTTACTAGCCTGGGCACATGAAGAGCGTAAATGTACACAATAAGGGTTTGATTATATCCAATAATAGTTGAGCGTTTGCTATTTGACACAGCAATTCTGCCTTCTATGTTAAATACCATGTGCCTGGAGGGAACGCCAAAACAACTTCTGTCTTATGTTTCTTACAGACAAAAGAATGAGAGGATGCTGAGACACTACACATAGCTATGAAACAAGAACCAGTAGCCAAAGCACAAAAAAAGTAACTGCTGAACTTTTTTTAACGGGATTTCATTGTAGAGGGCTACATAAAGGACTATATAGGCTATATAGAGGACTGTAAGCTTTATGACATTACCAAACATGTTTGTTTCTCCTCTACTTTTTAGAAGCCTACTTTTAAGTAGTTTTTTTGGACATCTATTTCAAACCATTTGCTCTGCACACTGCATCAAGGCTTCATCAGTTTTCTTGGATAATGAAAAGGTTGTGTTGGTTTTTAGATTCTTCTGAAGCCTTTAATAGGGAGCAGTCCTGTGTCAGAACTTTGAATTAAATGCAAAGAACTTGTCTTGCTTCCTAAAGCTCTGACAATGCCAAGCATGTTTTGCAAGCAGAGTTCAACATTACTGCTAACACTATGGTTTGTATTGGCAGAGCTCCAAGTCAAATGACTCTATCCGTCCTGACCAGGGGGATCTATCCTACAACTCTCAACTTTTCAAAAAGCCCGTCTTCTAGACAATGATTAAGGATGCTGCAATATGAAGTTCTTACAACTCTCACCTTTTTTTTTTTTTTTTAATGTTTACGTATGTCTCAAGCTCTGCTAGTTTGATACTTAATAAAACCTGTGAGACATATACATATCATTCATGGCATGTTTGACATCTACTGAAATTCATTGTCTGGGGAAAAAAAACATGTCTATGGAATTAGCACCTTCTGCCTTATCTATAGAAATGTCATCCAGCTGTGAAGAGATTTCACGTGAAAAACTCTGGTAAGTAACAGTTTTAATTAATCTGCAGTCAATTTACAGCCCCTTTTCACTAGCAAGCACCCTCCAAAAGCTTCCGTATGTTGGCACCTGTGTATAGGATCCCAAGATCTCCAGAATCACCATCATCTAATGTTAGGTCCTGTTGGTGGTAGCTGACAACTCCTGGGTCTCCTGTCGTCTTCCAGGAAGCTCATTACTAGCAGTAAGGATAGCTCACTGTTGTTCGGGTCCAGCACTTGAATTTAGCATTTCAAAAGGCAGCTAGGCTGGGTTGCTGTTGTCAATCATTTCCCTTCCTCAAAAGTATTGCTGTGGAGGTGATTCCTCTATTGCACCCTAAAAGATCAAAGGGAAAAACTGAAACCCTTCCATCTCAAGAAGAATGAGAGTTTAAACCTCTCTCTACTACTCCTGCCTCCTGTTGTGCTAGATACCTCACCTAATTTCACATTCTGAGGGCTTCCAGTTGATGCTCCTGGACGGCAAACTCGGAGTTACTTTTGGAGTTTGGCAGACAGGAATCTCTCGAATCCCAGCAGAGTATCAGGAAGCAATGAATATCCAAATGAATTTGAGACTGGGGGATCCCCCCTTGGTCTTAGTCAGATTCAAAGACAAGCTGCTAGTCATCCCTTTAAAGGGGATGTCTGGCATGGGGCAACACTAAGAAACGTAGCAAGTCTTATTTAATTCTGGAGGCTGGCATTAATATAACCCTTCAATGTATAAATTGTACATGCCAGAATGTTCTGAAAATTGTTTTCAGAGCAGGATTTCAAATACCCATTTAAAGGATGGAGATTTATATGTGCATACTTTTTATTAAGTGAAAACTTGCTACTGCATGTCAAGACACAAAGCAGTAAGAGGCAGCGCAAATGATCTCTCCTTCTTCATTGTGACTATTTGCTTTTTAGGGCTTTGGATTTTTTTCCCACTGAATGCAGTGATATTGAGTTCAAATTTATCAACAGATTTTTTCCCCACGGATGGAAGAGTAATAACTTCTTTAGCGTCATGTCAGATTATACTCTAAGAGTCATGAATTACCATGGCAGTGATATTACGGTGCATTAGAAGGTAAAACATAGGGTTGTCAAAGCATGTTTTCCTTTTACTGTACATTCTTGGGTTTTGGGGTGGAATTTGAAGTGAGATGTGATGGAAAAAAAGCTAGTCCCCAAAGCTGATCTAAGATTTCAAAGTATTTTTCAAACTATGATTTAAAACCTTCATGACAGAGTAATTTTTGACTTAATCTCCTGGCCTTGTGTTCATCTGTTTTTTAATGCTGAACAATCTTTTCTTGTACATATGTGTTGTAAATTTCTAAATCTATACAGCTGCTCATTTATTTTTATATTTTTCATTCTTATAATATGACTTTCATGGATGGAATCTTTCTTGTATTAGAGTTAACAATTTTACCATTGACTTCATAAAACTGAAAATTTACTTTAGCTTGTATTCTCTAACTGCATGGGTAGCAGTATTGAGTAAGGGAAGGAAAGAGAACCAAGCAGATGGGAACCTTAAACTTGGCTACACTGTGGAGATGAACAAATCATTTAGTCCCAAATTTCCAAAAGGATCCTCTAATTCTCAGTGCTTGACCACCTAGCTCTAGAAAACCAATCTTACTTCCCCTGAGCAGCAAATAGTCACATTTTTGAAAATCAAGGCTTACCTATTTAAAGCTGGGCACACAGAAAGCCATTCGTAATCAAGATGCATCTAACCCTCAGTATGTGCTCCTCAGTCTTTATAAAATAGAGTATTTCCTTAACTGAATGACAAAGAGGAATGGAAATTGAAGACACCATACAGGAATCAGCATGTACAGTATGGACCGTAGAAAGACAAGGAAATTCCAGAGTCAGGCTTGCTGAATATGGTATTAAATTTGTATTTTCAGAATCGAAGGGGGCACTCAGACATTCCTTTTCACTTACACAAATACACAGTTAAATGTGAAATGTTGTTTCACAACGAAAAAAGTATCTTAAAGCATTGATTCAAATGTATCACTGCATAACACCGTTAAGCACTTCAGTAAGCTAATGCTTTAAATTTTTTTAAATTAACATGAATGCCTCTGTCCCCTCTACTGTCTCCCTTTTATAGGCCATGTGTTTTCGGCCTGCCATGTAAAGGAGTTATTTCATTGTCTGTGAATTAAGTGGAGAAAGAATACCATTATTTAAAGTTAACTCACACAAGAACTGAAAACAACTACTTCAAGACTCTAGGTTTGGAGGAGACTTGCAGCTGGTTTTAAAAATCGTAAAAGTTGCGTTTACATGTCTCTGTCTTTTTACAGATATTACCTGACACAGTAATGTAGGTATTCCCAGAAGTGCAGCAGTGGCAGAGAACCACGCCAGGACACAGGGAGAGTCCATGCTCCTGGGTGTGATTGAGCTGAAGGCCCCTCAGTTTTCTAAGGAGGAAGGTGGTGAAGAGGGGGCCGTTCTTTGTGGGTTAGTCCTGTGGGCAGAGGGCCTCCTGCATCATGCATGGGAAGGAGTCATGAAACAATGTGAAAAAGGATGGGGTCTCTTTTACCTTAGACCAAAAGGAAATGTTGTGTATTGCTCTCTTTTATTAGATATCACTTTTTCTAAACATACGTACAAACAACTTTCGCTACTGTTTTGAAGGGTATGCCTATGCTGCTGACAGCTTCTCGGAAGCCGGGAAAACTATCTGCTGCTGTGTCTAGACTGAATATGTTATATTTAGTGTAATATAGGGCATTTCTACATTCTACTTTCATCTGGAGTGCAAAACCACTCAGTTACTTAATCTCAAATGGAAGAATCCACCAGCCTTTGCACCAGCACCTACTGCTTTTGCCTCTCCTTTAGCCTGCGTGCTGGTACTCTGAAGTGGCAGCAAGACATCCACAGTGGCCTCCAGTTTAGTTAGTGTGACATCAGTCCAAAGCAAAACAAAGCAGAAACTGGAAGAAAATAGTTAAAAAATTAAAGAGGGGGCAAATGAAAACACAAGAGTCAGCAAAATGCATTTTCTTTTTTGAAAATAAACCTTATCAAATAAACTTGATTTAATTCTTTGATGAAAACATATACTAGCTGATAGGGGTGAACATGCAGAAATACAAGTATGCGCCATTTTGTAAAAAAAAAAAACAGAGCTACATAACAATGTGGCAAATATTAACCTGCTAACTACTCACCAGTGAAAACTAGTTTAAAATAGATCCTAGAAACACTTGCTTTCATCACCAAATAGCAGGCTTTCTGGTGGACTTCAGGAGAGATCAATGCTAACCGTGACACGGCTTGGTATTTTCACTGATGAGCTGCAAGAAAACATGAAACTACTGTTTGATAAAAGTTTCAGAAAAGGCAAAGATCTGCAGTGTTGAACAGAAGTGAAGACTAAGCAGCTCTGTGAACTGCCTGGGCTACAATACAGGGAAGTACAGGTGGTTTTAAACGAGGACCTCCTGGAAAACGATCTCCCAGTTACACATAGTATTAGATGACTTTGGGGGGCAGCTGGGTGAAATACAACAGGATACATTGGAAATCTGATTTTACGATTTATAGAATCATAGAATCATTTAGGTTGGAAAAGACCTTCAAGATCATCGAGTCCAACCATCATCCATGCCCACTAAACCATGTTATGGAGTACCCCGTCTACGCGCTTTTTGAATACCTCCAGGGATGGTGACTCAACTGCTTCCCTGGGCAGCCTATTCCAATGTCTGACAACCCTCTCAGTAAAGAAATTTTTCCTAATATCTGACCTAAATCTCCCTTGCCTCAACTTGAGGCTATTTCCTCTCGTCCTATCTCCAGCCACCTGACAGAAGAGACCAGCATCCACCTCACTACAACCTCCTTCAGGTAGTTGTAGAGAGGTTTTGATCGGATGGTTTTGTGATCGGGGTCATGTAAAGGCACAGAATTATCCCCCCATGTATTAAAAAATGCACCATTTCTGCAGGAGGGTACCGCTGCACGAGTACAAACGATGGCGGGGCGAGAGCCGGGGGTCAGGGCTCAGCCCTGCCCGCCTCCAGCGCCTGCTCCTTCCTCCCCCGAGAGGTCACACCGCCATTACCAATTCTCTGCCCCGCGGTGCAACAGGCGCCAGTTCTGCGCGTGACCCGGTACCTCACCCCAGCTCATCTCCTCAGGCCGCCCGGCCGCCGCCGGGAGGAGAAGAGGCCGCGGACACCCGCCCGGCGCCCAGCGGGCGACGCCAACCAAGGACCCGCCGCCCCTGAGGGAACCGCCTCACCCGGCCCGGCGTCTCTTCCGCGCCGGGCTGTGGGAGGGCCGGACGTGGGGCGGGCAGGGCGCGGCACCGGCATCGGTATCGCCACCGGCACCGACATGGCGGCGTCCGTCCCGCAGCGGGGGTCGGTGGTGGAGTTGCGGGGGGTGCTGCTGCCCCCGCGGCTGGCGCTGCCGCCTCCGCAGCGGGCGGCGGACTCGGATACCGAGGAGGAGGCCGAGGAGGAGCTGTACGTGGAGGAGGATACGCTCCTGGAGGATTCCGGGCCGGAGCTGGCGGCCGCGCTGCCCCCGCGTCGAGGCGGTGAGGGGGCGGCGGGAGCGAAGCGGGGCCGGGCGGGCAGCCCCCGGCGTCCTCCCCCGCCCGCCGCCTCCGTCGGAGGCGGCTTTGGGCTGGGAGCGGGACGCGGGCTGTGCTGGGTGTCGGCGGCGGGCCCGGCCCTGGCGGGCGGTGGGGCGGCGGGGAGGGCGCGCGAACTGCGCGGGCGCTTGTGGAGAGAGGGGCGGCTGTCAACGTCCCGGCGTGTGGGGTTCTCTGCCGGCCGGCCGGCGGGGCCGGGAGGGTCTCGTCCGCCCGCCGGGAATGTTTTCAGGAGGAGATGAAATCGAAACTCCCGCCTCCCGCGTTCCTGGCGAGGGAGGGGAAAACGATGCGCAGCAGGGGATAAGTCTTACCGAGGCGACGGTGGAAGGGCAGTGCAATTTGCGCTTTTGTGTGGCCGCAGTGTTGCAACAGTAAGAAAACATAAAGTTTTAACAGTCAAGTGAACTAAAACACAAAAAAATGCTTTTTTTTTCTTTTGTGAGGTGTAAAAGCGTTGATACTCGGCATTAAAAATCTCTACTTTCTACTCAGAAAAGCAGGTGACGTTGGAGCCACTTCTGCCTAGCAAGAATATTTTATCCGAAAATTGTTTTTAAAATGGCTAAACTGAGCTATGTAACAAGGGCAAAATAGGCAAGTTGGATAAATAGAGCCGCTGGTACTCCGGTTTGGTGAGAAGGAGGTCCTGCTAAACGCAGGTGCTCGCTTTCTTCTGGTCGTAGCATTTAGTCCCCAGTCATGGATTGAGGAACGGTGTATTAATTTTTGTGAGGCGAAGAGGAGGCAAACCAGGTCGTACAAAACGTTAAGAGTTTATTATATTAATTGCTTATAATTTTGGTGGTTTCAGTTGCAGGAAGTATTTGGTATACGAGTGTATCTGAAGAGAACGTAGGGACCGTGATGCAATACTTCGTGACAAAACTGTTTAAAGTTGAATAGCAAACTTGACTTGGCATAAATAGTGTGATATTAAACTGTATGCTAATGTGTTTAATTGGCTTAATATTCATTTGCAAGTTTAATTTTGTAGTTCTGACACTTAGAGAAGCAGTTTTAGTGCCTGTTTTTGAGGTTGGTTTTGCTTTTGTTTTTAAGTACTACTGGAAGGACTGGCATCAGGAAGTTTATGAAAAGCCCTGCTTTACTTTTACTACTGCGGCTTATACAAAAGACAAAAATAAGCTTTGAACAAACAAAACTCTTTTAATCAGACCAAACTTTTAATCTTTATGACTATCAATTAACAATGGTTTTGTTTTTAATGATTCAGTTGTTATACAAGAAGACAACTCTAAAAAGGAGCGTGTAGTAGTTGGATGTTTTCCATTGGTTGACCCTTGGTGGAGAGTTAACGTTAAAGCTGAAAAAATGGGGTCGACGTACCTTGTGGAAGGATATCCATCATACTTTCTGCGGACTGATATAGAAGAAAACAACCGACAAGTCTTTTCGCTCTTTCTTAAGGAATGTGCTGTTCCTGAGAATTTAAGCAAAAAGTTTTTTACTTGGCTTCCTAGGGGGTCTATGCTGAGTTTTAGAAATCTTGAAGAAAAACTAAAACAGTTCCAAGTTTCACACTTACAGACAGGGAAGAATCAAGGAGACACCAGCGCTTATGACATCTTCTACCATGTTTCAAAATCATGTAGGTATATCTTGTGCTATTTTGATTGTTTTATAAGCTAATGAGTTCTATCTCAGATACTGTGTTCAAGCCACTATGTCTTCATATGAAGTGTATATTCAAATGAATTTTGAATATGCAAAGATTCTTCTTTTTTTTAAATTTGAGGACAGTGGGACAGCTGATCAATTAAAGATAGGCATACAGTTAGAAACACATACGGACTTTCCTGAATTCTGTAGGCTTACTAAGTAGAATTGTCTGTGCTAGGGATGCAAAGACACTGGTGCTGGCTTCCTATAGTTTATTCAGATATAACAAGGCTTACTAAAAAATGGGTTCAGCACTGCTTAAACATGGTGGTATGGCTTTTTAGGACAAATACGTGTTCAGAAATAGTATAACTGCTTCTTTGTAGTGCAGGGGAAGAGCAGATGAGCTCAGCATAGTCCAAATCAGCTGCACTAAACAAGCTATCTAAGTGTATTCGAATCCTGCCTATCAGCAGATTGGTATGGCTGGGGAGCAGAGTGCGGGAACACTGGAGTGTCCCCACATGGAGATAGTTCAGGATTGCTGAGGATCCTGTTGAGGGCTATGTTGGTGCGACTACGTGAGTGTCAGAGGTTGGATCTGGACTGTGCTTTTGAAGCAAACATCCCTCTCGTCCTCACTGTGAGGCAGTCTCCAAGAGTATTGACCGTATTCCTCCTGGATGAAACCCAAAAGATGTGTCCCAGTTGCACACCTAAGGTACTCCAACCCCTAATGGGCATTCAGTCTGTGGGACCAGACTACGGCTGGTCTGAAGCAAAACAGTGAAATACAGAAATTCAAGACATCCAAGATGTGTCTTCAGCACTAGCTCTCTTGTTTTGCTCCGATGACCTGTTTCCATTATACCATGTTCCTGATGTGGACACAGGCAGTCCTGGGTTGGTGCTGTGCAGAGCCACCTGTGGGCTGTGGGGACTCAGTGCTCTGAATTGGAGGAGGTCTTCTAAATTTTGCATAAATCTGTACAGACACTTTGGGTCTACCTACTGTTACGTGCAAGCAGACAAAGTCTTCTGGTACCTGGTTTACTGGGCAGTGTCAGGTCAAAAGGTGGAGGTGACTATTTTGGAGGTCAAATTGTGTCTTAACAGGAGAGTTCAGAGCTTCTGCTAGACTTGAGCTGACTTTACTCCAGATCACATGTATAAGGAGAAGAAAAATTTCACAATTTTATGGACTTTGGGGCTTTTTGGTTTTGTTTTTGTGATTGTAGAAAAGTTCTTAACCCCTGTTTGTGGACTTTAAATCTTTTCATGACCACAGAGGGATGGGAATCGATAGCGGTAGCAACTCAGATCTTGTTCGCTGCGTGAGTTTTAATGGGATATATGGATCACTTTTGATTGAGGCTTGTCCAGTATGTTCATGAATCTTCAGGTGTGAAGATTGCACAGAGTGCCTAGGTATCCTGTTCACTGTTCTTCTAGTTGGTGGATTTTTCTTAATATCTAACGTAAATAACTTTACTACAAATTAAGTTTTCTTCTTTCTCTATCATTGGGCAATAGAAACAACAACCCACCTCCCTGGTGGGTCATGTTGCTGCTATTACTATTGACATTTTTTTCTGGTTGTCATTAATTGTTGTGGGCTCGAGCAGTTTGTTCTTCAAGCCTTCATGATATTTTTGTGTGGCAATAGTGTGTGTTGATTCTCCATGTGTAAATTAAGTACTTGCTTTAAAGGGAAAAGGTTTTATCTTTGCCTTTCTGTAGGTAAGACAGTGATGAGAAAAAGTACTTAACTGAGAAAAACTGGTGTTTTATATTTGGAATTACAGAGTTTCCTTAACACTTAATTAAAAATTGCGTCTTTTTTTTTTTTTCTGGCCAAGAGGTAAAACTTAAAGTCCCACTTTCTTCTGAAATTTGTTTTTTAAAGCAAGGTATAGAGCAAATCATTTTCATTATCCCCCTTTTGTAGATCCCAAGACTGATACAAACAGGGAAAGTGGTAGGTTAAGTTTGGGGTCATTGAGAAAGCCAGTGGAGAGCACTGTTTTCTTAAGTTCCTCTACTGATCTGATACTACAGATTTAGAAACCTCTCTTCTTATTTTGGATTTTAAATGTTCTTCTGTACATCTGTATGAAAATTATCTTTAGGTAAGAGGCAGATGTGGTGAGGTCTGAACTGACTTTCTACAAAATGCTATTGAGTGTGCAGTTTAAACCAAGTGCATAATACATATTTTCCAAATGAGTACATTTAGTTGCAGTTTTTATGTCATCTGTTTACATTATTTTTTCCCAAGGCAGTTCAGGGAAAACGGACTTTAAAAGAATTTGAAAAGGATTAAAAAGAATAAGAAACTGAAAGAAATTTGGAATGTTTTGGATGTAGGGGAGACAGAAGGATAAAAGCCAGAGTCAGTTTAAATTGCCTTTACAAATATCTTTGTATATTGCTTAAAACTTTCCTGGTTTATGGTGCATACAGTTGCAGGGAAGGCGGTATTGGTAGCTCTGACTTTTCCGACGATACTGGAGTTCTTGCCGATTCTTCTGCCACGCCATTTTTCCTGTCTGTTGGATATGGTGTGTTGGCAAAGAAAGACCGAAGAAAACAATGGTATGGATGGTGAGGAAGTACCTTTTCAAGACAAGATGCTAACAAAATTGGATGAGATACTAAAGAATGAGCCATGGAAACTTGGATTCAGCAGTGTAAGTAATGTTAAGCAGGGTAAAAAAATGTGTTTGTTACATTTGAGCTTCATTAGAATACAGTGCTGTTTCAGTTACACTTAGTTTATTAACTGGGTATTTGTAGGAGGTAAGCTTAGTTCATTTGGAAATGGATTATGTACTGGACTTGGTTTTAGCAAAGGGTTTTTTTTTTCCCAGTTGGTCTACTATGAATTCATCTCAGAAGATTGTAAAAGTGGTTTCGTTACAACCATTTGTTTAGTCTTTTCTACAAGGAACAGAAAATTAAATAATTGAGGTATATTTGGGCCAAAAGTAAGAAAGCTAATTTAAAACCCTCAGTTGTCCTGTTCAGTTTTATACCGGCAAATGAGATTTTCTGTTCTTAATACATAGAACAGTATCTATGCTTTCATAGTAAGATAGATAAGTTACTCTGTAAGAGGTCATCTGGTCTAGTGGTTCTCCTCTTTTGTAATGGGATTTGTGGTTGCTGCTTACCTTCCTGTTTTCCTTTGCTACACTTGCTGTGCGACCGCTGCACCTCACCTTAGCACTCCTGTACCTCAGATGGGAGTTACTGCTTAATAGTTCAGAAATGTGATTAGTTAATTCCTCTGCTTCAGCCCCCCAATGCTTTTACTGACAGATGTTCTGACTTGTCTTTAAGACCTCCAATTTCAGATATTCAGCAGTCTAGCCAATATGTTCCAGTGTTTTACATCCTTTCCTTTAAAAAGCTTTTCCTGATGTCCAATTTGACTGTTCCTTGATGCAATATAGACTTGCTGCTCTCTTGTTTCTTGTACCAAGGACCTGCGTTCTCACTGCAGGTTTTTTATTGCCTGAGAACTCTCTTCAGCTTTTTCTCTTAAGGCTCAGCAAGTCCAATTCATTTTTCTTTCCCTCAATAGTTCATCTTTTTTGCATATCTCGGTCTTTCACTATTTTGTGGGGGTCTCTGTAAAGGTTGCATAGCATGAAGTAGCATGTTTGGAATTGGGTACAGTATTCTGGCTGATGCCTTTTCTGTGCTCTGTCTCTACAGTTTTTGTGCCTTTACCTGAAATTGTGCTAATTAGGTGTGCACGAGTTCTCCCTAATACCCAATTTCTGCACCAGGTTTTTGGTTTTTAAACTTTCTGTTTTATACAGAAGGGTGACTGAGAAGAATTCTCATTCCATCTTACTCTTAAATATCTTGCTTTCATATAGCTTGAAAAGCACTGTAACTTCGTACATTATGAGAAATACATAAATTTTTGTAGACTCAACCCTCTGAATTGCAATTTGTATTTACTAGGAGGAATGTTACTCAGCAAGAGGCTAACATCTTCTGAAATAAATATATGTTTGCTTTTATTCTTTTTGGGGAGAAGATTACCCGCAGGGAGCTGAACCTTTCTCGCTGTGAGGCAACGTGGGCCGCCTTTTGTCAGTGTGAACATCTCCTCTGGAAGATTCCTGACTTGCAGAAGAATGCATTAATTCTGTATGATCAACTCAAGAAACGGTGCAGAGAAATGGGACACACTTATGAAGATCAAGATGAATTAGCTCGTTTTGTATCTAAAGATATGTCCATTGAGCATGTTTGGCAATCTCTTGAATTTTTGAAAGATCACGACATAGTGATTAGGGAGAAAAAACTAGTGTTTCTGCCGCATCTTCACGAATCTGAAAAAAACATTGCAAAGTATATAGGCGACCTTCTGTCAAACCGCTCGTGGCAACTGGATGTTGATGTGAGAAAGATACTTAATGTTTCTGAGACATCAAGAGAACTGGTAGATAACAAAATGAATGTTACCCAGGCTCACAAAATGGAACATCTGAAGGAAAATAGTCCGAACAATCATAACTCTGAAAATCCCTTTCCTGAAAAGGAAGTAGGGTTTACATCTGGTATCCAAAGTAAAGCAGAGGTAGACTCACATCAGGTGATTGCTATGGAAAAGATTTGTTCTAATCCTGTCACAATCATAAGTGGAAAAGGAGGCTCTGGGAAGAGCACAATAGTTAGCTGCCTTTTTCATCACTTAGTGCAGATAGAAAAAGAAGTGGAAGCTGCTTCTAAAGACTTTGAAGAAGACCTGGATGCATCTGAGGAATGGAATACCTTTGATTGTCATGGGGAGTCAGAGAACATGCACACAAAAAAACATTTAAATGTACTATTTACTGCACCTACAGGGACCGCAGCAAACCTTTTGAGTGAAAAAACTAAGCTTCCTGCATATACACTGCATCAGGTAAGGAATTTTAAATTTTTTCTATATTGTGTTCTGAAAGACCTTTTGGCATTGTCCATTCTTGTTTTGAAAAAAAAGCCTGTTATTGAACTTTCCTTATGAAATGTGTAGCTATTAATGATAATGCTTAGGTACAGCTTGTCAGCATTTGGAAGTCAGCGTTACATTTTGGGGAATCATAAATCAATCCTTTGAAATACATTATTTGCTGTAACTTTGGGGTTTTTTTTCTACTTATACACATCTCAAATTTGTGCCTTACTAGGGCACCTGGTCTTTTTAGCTTCTCAGGTTTTTTTCTTTGTTTGTTTTATGAAGACAAATACTTTCTATATGGCAGACCTGTTTTCTAGTGCCCTGTTGCCTAGCAATCATACTGATACCTGCACATACATGAAGAGATCAGTAGCCTGGGGTTGAATAATAATAAGGTAAATTTCATTCACACAGTGTTTTCTTAATCACTGTTAAATATTGCACAATTTTTTTTAGAAAAAAGTAGAAAGCAAACTCTTTGTTAATAAACTTAGGTCAAGTCTCTGTTGTCCTAGCTAGTGGAAGGTGCCAAGAAGACGTTGGAGGTGTGGAATAACCTGTATAAATCAAAATTTTAGTAACATAAGAACTACTGTGGGCTTATCTTATCTTTGGGGACTGGATAGTTGCCTGTTCCCCTTCCCCATGCAATGTTGGGGGTTTGTTAATGTCAGCAAGTTGCAGCAGGTGTTCTGTTACTGAGCAACCTAATGGCTGACCTTAGATCCTTTAGGGTCCCCGCAGGAAAAAAAAAAAGGATGCATTTCTCTGCTTTTGTGTAAGTAAGTGTTGATAATCTCAGCTAGATATGTACTCACCAAGAGGGAAAATCAGACTGAACGGTTGAGTCTTCCGAGTCCGTACAGGTTTGAGTTTAGAATTTCCGGTAATAGCTCTAAATACAACGTTAGGAGATGCCACACTCTGGCTACCTTTATAAGACAGTTGTTTACAGTTAATTAGTGTCAGAACTTGATTTATTTCGATTTGTTTCTAGATCATCTTTAGTTTTAAATGGTGGAAGCAGAGTGGACAAGTACAGCCGTGGAAGTTTTCTACTGTGACAGTTCTGGTTGTGGATGAAGGAAGTTTGGTGTCCGTACAGATTTTTAGTTTAGTTTTAAAACTCTTGTGTGAGAATGCTCAGCTTGCCAAACTTATTATTCTAGGTAAGTGAAACAGCAAATTTAGCATTATACAATACTTACTTACACTGCATATTGTGTATTATTATCAGAGCTGCCTCTGGTCTCACTGTCTCTTGAAAACCCTAGAATGTTAAATTGTTCTGTACTTGGATATTTCTGCTTATTCTTGAGGTCAGATGAAATATGCAGTTTTCCATCTCAGCTGTCATTATGAAAGTATCAGTATCTCCATTCTCTGTTTAGCAGTGTTTTGTCTGATTCTGAAAGTATTATGACTTCCATGTGGTAGCTTATTACATCTTGCAACTGGAAAACTTTTCTGACTTCCTTAAATTTAAAGAAGCTAATGTTAGCATATTAATCACATGTTAGAAGGGAGGTTTCATGTCATTCTTAATGCTAGGATCATCTTGTTTTAATTCAGAAAGGAAAACAAAGATGTGTAAAATCAGAATTTCCTGCTTTCTCAGAGGTTTGCTTTTTAGTGTGCCATTTATGGCATTTGTTTTTAAATATGTAACTTTCAAAATGTGTTTGAGTAAGATGTGATCACTGTCAGCGTTCATCATGCAGAGCGATTTGCACCTGCTAGTAAAGCATTACTGAGTGACGAATATGAAAAATTTAAACTACACTACAGCCTGATTCCCCAAACAATGTTTCTTAGAGTCTTGAAAGTTTTATTTCACATGAATTGTATTGAGGAAGCATGTTACTATGGAGAGGGTTGAGTTTTTACTAATTCTGGTGTGTTTTTTTCAAGACAGTTTTTAACAGGTGATCTGTAATTGCTTCTCACAAATACTAATTTGCATTCTGTTTAGGTGATACTAGACAGTTACCAAGCATAGCCCCAGGAAACATGTTAGCTGATGTCTTTGAGGGTCTAAAATCAAGAGGCTTTTCCGTGGAACTGCAAACTAATCACAGAGCTGAATCGCAACTAATTGTAGATAACGCATCAAGGTGGGATTTGCTTATATAAGAAGCATTCTTGTAGTAGGTCTGGTCCTTTACCTGCAAAATGGTAGTGCATCCAGATTTGACTCGCTAGTACTGCTTCTGTTACAGTTTCTTATTCAAAATCAGTAACACTGGTTTTAAAAACAAACCAACCAACCTCCAAAACAACAAAACCCCACAAATTTTTCCAGAAGTGTATCTGTTGGACAAAAAAATGTGTGTGCTGGAATATTCCTGAATTTTATGGGGTGTATTTCACTATCAAATACTCCCTGTTGTTTTCAAGTGAGTTGTGCGTGCACAAATCACTTTATGCCTTCTGAAATGACTTACAATTGCTTCTCTAAAAAGGAAGTTTTAAAGACATTGCTAGTAAGTGTGACAACAGCTAAAACTGGCTGAATTACATTGCGAGTTTAGATTTCAAGGGCCATTAAATCATAGTTTCTTTTTATTTTTGCTGTATTAACACCTAGAACCTCTAAATGTTTCCAGCATTTGCATTACTTTTGGTCTGGAAATAATCTTGTTTACTGTCAGTGCATGATTTCTTTTTTTAAACCTCAGACAACAAAATCTAGGTCTGAGTGCCCGAGATGTTTTGATGTTGATTAGGAATTTGAGAATATTCTGAACATTTGCAAGATGTCCAGAACTACTAAGTGTTTTACAAACACTCTCACTTTTTTTTTTTTTAGTAACACTTCTGTGTTACTCCAGTCTGCTCCCATGAAAAGAACTATATAGGTAGTACTAAGTATCTGCTGCAGTGCTGAAGGGTTTAGAGAATAAATTACCAATTTTTTAAATGTGAAATTGTTATGATCAGAAGAAAGAGTTTTTGGTGTATGTAGAGTAGGTGACCAAAAATTTATAAATGGTGAACTGCAGGCTGATGTAGATGATGATACACTGGAATCCTTTAACTGGAGATGATTTTTCTTTTCTGTTTTCCCTCCATTGCTCTGGTCAAGAATCTCTCAGCGGATGTTTCCTGAATTTGATGAGGTGCTGGAAGTTCCTGGTTGGAATGAGGAAATGACAATGCCAAGCCCAGAGAAGAAATTCATTTTTATTACTTTGCCTGCTGGCGGGGGTTGTGACAGTACGTGTGTACAGTCAGTTTGTGATCATGACTTTCCCTTTGGTAAAGCATAGGCTATTTGGCTGGAACTAACATTTTGGGAAGATTTTAGTCTGGTTTTGTTTGTGGTATAAATTTAAATGCTAGATTCATAGTTTACCCTTTGCCTTCTGTAAGTACACACAGCAAGACCCCTAAGTGGAAAGGATACTCTGTAGAGCTCCAGCTCACCAGTTACGTTTTGAAATGGGGGTGATACAGCTTCCACCAGTGTAATCAAATGTGATCACCTTTTTATGTTGTAGCTGGAGCTGTCAAACCTTAAAAGATTGAGTTTTTCAGAGGTGAATCATTTGAGTAAACAGCAGCTGTAACAGGATGGTGTGTTGGACAGGAATGTGCTGCCAAATCTAGAATCAAATTAGGAAGATGGAAGCAGAGGGGACACCAGTATTTCTTTAAAATGTTTTCGGGTCAGGGTTAGGGCAGTTGTTTTTTATTGTTTTTTTGGCCTTTATTGAATGAGTGGATTGAGCGGCCTCTACTTGATATGCATCAAAAAGCTTCAGGGGGAATGTGGAAAAAAAAATGTGAGTATCAATCATCACCTTATCTTAATATAGCAACTTACTCAGCAAACAACACTAAAAACGGATTTCTTCTGTGAAATCTAAATGTATAGGTCTGTGGCTTAAAAATGTTCTACCTTTACCTCTTTAATGTGCTGTATCAGAACTTTATTTTGCATGAAAGACGCTCTATGCAGCTGCTTAACACAGAGAAATAATTTCTCTCCTTCCGTATCACTCATCTCTGAGATTTTAATAGTGGGATAACTGCACGATTGATACTTTTTTGGGAGAGTATGTACGTGGGTGTTTTGTGATGTGTGTTTTTTTGAGGGGGTGTGGGTGTTTTTGTGTTTTGTTTTTTTGTTGTTGTTTTAAATGAGTTGAAACTTCATTGAAGCAAGAAATAAGTGAAGGCAATTTCATATTGAATTATATTTTTCTTTCTGAAATTGTTTGTTCTGCATATTTAATGCCTTACCTCTTGTGTCTTCCAAAACAGATTTGCAAACTGCTATAAAGGCTTTACTTAAAAAAGGACCAGGATTGGAGGATGCCAAACAATCGCAGTTCATTGCTTTCAGAAGGTAATGGAGCATGCAGGCAGATACTGAAAAAATCCTTGCTAGCAGCTACAATCCAAAAATAGATGAATGTGTTGAGTTGGAGAGACTAGTGGCAATGTCATAAAATTACTAGAGAGAACAACAGGCTAGGTGTCTTTTCCTGTATCTTCTGGTTGCCCCCCAGTCTCTCCATGGAGAGTTGCTTAATTGTTCTATAAGCTTAATGTTATTTTCTGCCTTTATGTTCCTGTTCATCTGTACTGTTTATGTTAAAGAAACAAAGGATGGACATAAGCAGTCAGCTTTTTGTAGTAGATTCTCTGGGAGCTTGTGCTGTGGTGTTTGCTAAAGAAGTGCAGTATTCTTCAGAAGTGAAAAGCAGGGGCTTGACTGCAGGAGGAACCTGCAAAATACAAAGAAATGTCCATATTCAAACATATCGCATCATGGCAGGTGTGAATTCCAGGGTGCGTGATGGAACATATAACCTACTGTCTATATATGCTTCTGTCACAGGTGGACATTGACCAAATGACAGAAGATACTTGCATTTTGGCCATGTGACAAGGGCCAGATTTAGTCACATAATCTGACGGGCGTTAGTGCTTCTGCTGGGCAGTGGTGAATGCCTACAGTCTGGGTTTTCGGAAGCACAGTACTCATCATTTAAGAAGGGGTGGGGTGTAGGGCTCTAACACACTTTGAAGAAAGATTGGAAAAGTTAGTAATCATTGGTAATGTGAACCACCACAGGAGCGTGAATAGTATGGATGGCCTCACAGAAACACTGAAGGGATAAATGTAATGTCCAGTAGTACCAATAGTCCATAAACTTACACTTCTGCACAGAAGGGTACTTACTTAAGAAAAAACTCTTCCACTTCTATTTGTGAAGAACCTTTTCTCAGCAATTAAAAACCACACACTATTTACAGGTTACTAGTGTTCAAATAAGCGATTTATAAATTTTAGCTAGTTCACCAGTTTGTTGTGAATGGTGAGTAACTCCAAAATCAATTTCATTTCTTCAATCTGCATTCAGGTACAATACTGTTATTAATGATTTCCATGTAAGATTCTTCTAGAATATATTTATAGGTACATAATGTGCATTTAAAATTCCAGGTCTTTAAAAAGGGAATAAACCTGACTATTTTTAATACATCCACAGACAGAAAATAATATATCCAGACTTTAGTTTTTCTTTAGTTTCCTTCTTTATCTTAAAAACAAATCTAGCTAATATAGGTATGCATTGCAAACAGCCTTGGCTCACTTTCTATGGTATTTAGACAAAACTGTTCCTTTACTGCTCTATCTTCTAACCTCTGAATCAGCTATTGTTTTTAATTGTTGGTGGATGATCATCATAGCTAAAATGGGCTTTTTCCATTATTTATAAATTAATGTTAATGTGACATTGCATGCAACTGTATGTTTTATACATCATGATTTTGTTCATGTTCTTGTTTTGTATGATTTAGGAAAGATTGCGATCTAATAAATGAACTTTGCTGCCAACACTATTCAAATCATGCAACCAGGTAAGCCAGTGTCTTGCAATTTTTACTTTGAACAATCTCACTTTGTTTTTGGAAGTGTTACAGCCAGGCCAACAACCTAAAATAAGATTATAAAACTTTTAATGTTTCTTCTAGGTCTGATTATTTATGTTAGAAACTTTTATGTAATAAACTTTCTTTGATGGGTTCTTTAATCTCAACCTGGACTGTAAACAGAGGTAATGAACTGCCTTTCATTTAAATTGTCATTATGTGAATGACAAGATTTTGAGTTGCTGCTGAATTATTTAAAATGGACTTGAAAAAAACTGTCAAGGTTGATTATTTTTTGCCACCGTATGATTTCTAAATAGATTCTGAAATATTTTTGGAAGCAGGATTTTGGTGCTACTCCATATTACTGTGTTTTACAAAAGTTCAAGAAACTTCTTTTAAATGTGAGTTGTCTTAACTCTTTTGAACATTATTAAGTTTTTAATCTGGCCCACGTATAGAAAGGGGATGGAGAAGAAATACTGAGAGATGGTAAATGCATACTTTGTAAAGACACTTCTCCTCTCTGACCTAGTGACCATAAAAACCAACCTTCATTTCAAATTAATGACAAGATTGTCTGCACACGGAATACATATCTCAAGGATCTCTTGCCAGACTGTGCTTTCAGAGAGGATCCTAATCACCATGAAAGCAAAAGTGGAGAAACCACTCTTGGTACAGAGGCTGCTGAGGAGGGCAAACGACTATGCAATGGAGATGTATTTTTCATAACAGGGGTAAGTCCTTGCTGCAGAAACTTGCACAAATACCCGTGGTAACCGATTCAGTCCTTGTTGAATCCCCAGAACAGAACAATTCACACTTTATAATTTCAGTTCATAAGATAGACTTAGTTCTCCTGCTAAACTATTGTGTGAAAGGCAAGGAAGAGGCTGACTCACAATAGAGAATGAAAGAAAAAAATCTCTGGGTGTTTTTGTAAAATGTGCTTCAGTTGGTCTGCTAATGTCCAGTGTAAATAAATTCTGTAAATACTCAAATATATTGTAACTGTAATGCATAATGTTTTGGATATAGGTAGAAATGTAGTCTTGAGTAAAGAACAAAGCTAACGTTACAGCTTGAGTTCTCCTCTGGCAGAAAACTAAGCTGACCAAAAAACCCAGCAACACAAAACCCTGTATTTTTCTGCTGGGTTCAGTGAGTTGAGTTGACTCAGCAGAGGGTCCAGGGAAAGTATCATCAGTATTTGTGCATGGGGAAGGGGGACCATACAGGGGTGGCGGGAGAGAGCAGGCTTTTTTCCGTTTGTGGCAACAAATCATTTAACAGCCTCACTGGTATTATTTCATTGTACCTTAGGATAATCTAAGTTTTCTGGGGGGTAAAACTTCCTTTCTCAGCATTTTTCTTACTAAACAGAAGGAGTTAGGGTAGGCCCTGTAGAGTGAAACTATTTTTTTTGAAGGTAGTCAGTGAAAGATAGCAGTCTTTCGGTTTAGTGTCTTCTGAAACTGAAACTATTTTCCTTGAAGGTAGTCAGTGAAAGATGGCAGTGTTTTGGGTTTAGTGTCTTCTGAAACTATTTCACTAGGTTGACATTGTGGCTATTGTAATTTCAGGGAAAGCTAGCATATGCACACACAGAGATGTGTAGACATTGATAGAACTGCTGATACAACCTTCCTTACTGCTGAGTGTTCTTGTACTATTTCTTTAGGATGTAGAGACTGATAAACAGCGCTTTTTGACCATCAGCAGCATGTACGGCTTCACTTTCACTGTGAAGTATAAGGTACTGAAGAATCTGTGTCACATAAAACATGCATGGGCCAGAACTGTTCACACATTTCAGGTAAAAAAAAAAAAAAAAAAAAAAAAAAAACCCACCAAAAAACCCAAACAAACCAAAAAAACCCCCAAACAAAACAAAACTATGAGCTGATAAAACTTTCTCATGGCTTTATCTTGCTAATGCACTGTATTTTCATGTGAAAGAGTAAGAAGTAAGTTCTCTTAAAACTAAAATTCCTTGAATGCAGGATAGAAAATATTCTTGAAGGTGTCCCTGGTTGTCTCCAACTTCTTTGTTCTTGTAAACTGTCAACCTGTCTTTATTTTTTTTTTTTTTTTTTTTTTAAACTACTTACTGGAGATCTTAATTTTATAAAGTGTTCTTAAACACATTTCAGGGTTCTGAGGCAAAAACCATTGTCTACGTGGTTGGCAATCTTGGCCGTCAGCACTGGCAGCATGTGTACACAGCCGTGACCAGAGGACGCTGCCGTGTCTATGTTATAGCTGAAGAGCTGCACCTCAGGAGAGCAGTCGCTAACAAGAATATACCCAGAAAAACTCGCTTAGAGACATTTTTGAGAGCGGCAATCGCAGAAGCAAGGAACTGTCCCAAACAAACTTCCTCTCCCCTGACGAAGAGCTGGCAAAGTCAACTTGAGACTCGGTCTGTTTCCGAAACTCAAGGTGCTCCTGACCCATCTGCACCTCTGACTGACTTGTTTAAACAGGAAGGGACAGCAGTTCTCAATAAAGAAGAGGAGACGAGCAAGCTGCAGCAGAGTCCACGTAAAAGACAACAAACTCTTGCAGAGAATTCTGAGGATGCTACAAAAATACCCTCTGTAAGTATCTCCTTACTGAGAAAGTTCAACCCAAACGTCTGTGCTCTTTGACCACTGCAAGTCACCTGGATACTGTTATGATTGTTTTATTATTATTTATTTAGTAATTTTCAAGATGACCAGTAATGGAAGCAGTTGGCAGATGTTTTCCCAGAGTAATATATGACTAATAGGGAAAAATAAGTTATAATGTCAACAGCAGTAAATTTTTACATCTTGTTAGTCACTGGAGTGATCCGTTGGCTAGCTTAGCCTATATTAGCTTATTCTTTGTGTACAGAAGTCAGTTTTTAGGAGCTGACTTGCTGTGAAAGATTGATATAAAATTTAATCTTTGATTTTTATACAAAGATGCTTAACAGATGCTTTTTTCATTATATTGCATTTCTGAGCTCTGTCATGGAGAAAGGTGGTTTGTTTTTTTTTTCCTGAAGATGTTATTGTATTTTAGTTC